>NC_081410.1:647452617-648850117 GCF_030272615.1 Cryptomeria japonica
TCAAATTAGTTGAGGCAATGTATTAGGAGGAAAAATCTGGGCAATTTGGAGCAAAACAAAGGTCACTATCACGCTCAGGAGGCCCGAGAACCCTAAAACCTCCAGTCAATTTGTTAAAATCAGAGATTAGGAAATTCTTTTTTGCAAAAAAAATGAGAAAGTTTCCATTTTTGAAAAGTTTATGCTTTTGGAAAATTTCTTTTTTAGCAAGTTTCTATTTTTAAAAAGTTTATATTTTTGGAAACTTTCTATTTTCAAAAGTTTCCTATTTTTAGAAAAATTTCCTTTTTTAGAAAATTTTCATTTTTGGGAACCCTTCAAGCCTTCTAATTCTTAATTGACATGTAGTTGGTTTTATGCCCATAACTTTGTCATATAGAGTCAAAATTGGGAAACGAGATATTGTTGGAAAGCTGATTTCAACACCAACTTGATACTATAGGTGGTTTTTTTAGATTCTACTCCTGGTGTGTTCTATAAGATGTTGAAGTTAGCCTTGAATTTTATGATTTTGGGGTCATAACTTGGGCAAACGGACTCCGTTTTTTGACTTCAACATATTGCCAGAAATATTCTCAGAGCCCTCTATCTAGATATATTGCTATTTTTTTCAAATTATGCCTCAAGTAAATTTTATTTAGTCTTTTGTGTTTTCACTTCATGGCTTATTACTTGGTCATTCGGGCTCTTGGAATATTTATGTTTGTAGTGGATGACTTATCTTGGCTTGGCCTACATGTATTTCCATCACTTTTCCCTATTTGGAAATTTTTAGAATTCTTTTCATGCACTTCTTTGGTTGTAGACTCAAATAAAGTGCCACTCTTGAGCACATTCAAATTCTCCTTCTTGCACTTCATGGTGTCACATAGTTTTAGTGGACCTATCATGTCTCTCCCTTGTTAGAATTATGGGGGGTTTATACTATTAGTGTTAATGCTTCCTTGGTTTTGCTTTGGAGTTAGAAACCCTTGCATTCCACTTGTGTGGAGGCAACCTTCCATCTTCTATTGATCAAAGTTCTTCAAACTATCGGCACCTATATTTTTTACTAGCATTTTTCTCTTACATGGTTGAGTAGTGCCATTGGGTTCATTCATGCAAGTTCATGTGCTATCTATATCTTCAATTGGAAAATGTTTTTGCCTTTGTTTACCATCTGATTGTTTGAGTACTGTTGTTGGGGGTACTCATGCAAATTGTTGTCTTCTTGATCCTGATCATCATCTTGGTTTCATAAGAGGTTCTTCATTTGACACTATAATAGTTATTGTAGACACCTAAAACTTGCACAACTAATTAAATGAATTTTATTCATTTAATCATCATTTATATGCCTATTAATTATACTAAGGTTTGATTAATATCCCTATTCTTCCAATCATCCTATTAATCAAATTAAATATTTGATTAAAATCCTTTTCTTCTAGCCTAGCCTATTAATTAAACTAAGGTTTGATTAAGTACCCTTTAGCCATTTAATTGAATAAATATTATTTATTTAATTAAAACCCTCTTTTTCCCTTTTAATTGAATTTATATTTGATTAAAAAAATCCATTTGCATTTAAATAGATCATTATTTATTTGTGAATAGTCCCCCCACTTGCAAAATCCTACAAATTAAAGTTGCACCCCTTTTGGCTAAAATAAATCTTTTATTTTATCTAAAAATGCTTATTTCCCTCCTCTTGCATTCTCCTACATTTTCCATTAGCATGCTAATATTCTTCTAGAACCCCTCTAGTCCCTCATTAATTAGCCTACTTATTCTAATTATGTCACATCCCTAAATTTGGGGGAGTCAGTTCTCCAAATTTGGAGAAAGTCTTCAAAATGTGTTGAAGACTTTATCTCTTTCAACAAGTTAGCTTGTTGAGTTTTCCAAAACTTGTAAGGCTCTTACATGAGCCTTAAAGGTTATCTAACTTCTAACAAGTTAACCTCCAAATTCTTCAAAGATCATTAAATGCCTCTTACAAGACATCATCCTAGCCCATGATGGTTGTCCCTTTGGCCATCCTTCAACTTTGCACAAGAGTTTACCTCTTGGACAATAGCATGCTCCTTGGATAATAGCATTATATGATTTCATCCCTTGAGGTTATCCCTAATGCTTACTTAGCATCCTCTCAAGCCATCTCAAGGCGACATTTGTCAACTTGGGATTGGATTGAATTCCCCTCATGGATTGATAACTTTCCATCCTATCCCTTGTTGAGATTGCTCAATCTTAACCATCCATTTCTCTATTTTCCCTATAAATAGAGCCCCTTCCTTCTCTCTTAAGGATCCATCATCTTGTGCATCAAACTTATAGTCATTTTGCAGGTTATCAAGGAGCTCAATTTGTCATATTCAAGAACTTAGATCATATTAGTTGCATGCTAGTTTAGCTTTCATCATGTTGACAGTATCATGCTAATCCCATTTTCATGATGGCTTAATTCATAGCCATTGTATATCAATTTCATAAGCAATCTTTATGTTAGTTTAATTAGCACATCTAAGTTGTCAATTTAGAATCAATCTTAGTCTCATATCTTGCATTCCATCTTGCATTGCATATTTTCATATCATTTGATCATCTAGCTAGGATCTTAGTTGCATTCATTTTGATCTTGGCATATCCTCCAATCTCATTCTTTAGGTTGACATCTAAAATATCAAGTGCTATTCCAAGTGAGATCCACCTTGAATCTTGAAGATCCTTGGAGATAGAGGAACATGATACGTGCTTGGGGTTCTTGATTTTGAAGCTAACTTAGTTTAGTTTCTATTTTGATTTCTAACTCTAACATAATGTTTCATGTGTGTGTTTGATTCTCTTTTGCAGACTCCACACTTTTCAACACACATTTTTGGCACCCACCATGGGGCTCGACCCCTAAATTTATCAAAATGTTAACCTTTTTGCGCAGGTATGACCCAAAATTTGATAGAATCTTTAAGCACATACATCGACTCTTGTAGTGCATATGTGGTATGAAGTAGTGTATTTGTGCTCTATTCTAGTGCATACGTGCTCTGTTCTAGTGCATATGTGCTTTGTTACAACACATATAAACATTCTTTTAGAGCATCTGTTTCATGTGGATTTTTTGTCTTTTCTGGCTTTCTATTTGATAAACTTATTTTAGTGCATTCATAGTCTATTTTAGTGCATATGAAGTACTTTGTAGCATATTTTTCCTCTATTATAGTGCATACGTTCTCTATTGTAGCGCATTTGTAACAAAGGCAAAAAATTGTAACCCAAACTTGGAATTTAGGCTTGTCTAAGCTCACAAGGAGATTTTATGCTTTGCCAACTTCTTTTCTTGCAGGTTTCTAACAAATTCTTGAAGGTTGAAGGTGTTGGATTATACACTTAGATGAGAATGGTTGATGTTGTCATTGATGGCAACCAACTGGTAACAGGGTTTAAAGGTTCTACCGGCATCAAACTTCACTCACCGGTACCGACAGTCACTACAAGGTTATTCACACCAACATCCAGTTACATCAGCAACATATTATACCGGCAATCCAAGCAAACTTTGAAATAATATTGTTTATGCGAATTGTATTGTAATATAATATTATATTTGTATAGTCAACATGATGTATTGTAAAGACTCATATATGGATGAGATCTTGTAGGTCATTTGAATTGTGTGAGAGTATGTATGTAGGTATGTATGTAAGTGGTATATGAGAGTGAATAATTGTATATGCATTTTGATGTATTTATCTTAAGAGCGAATAAGAAGTAGAGCAGAGCGAAGCAAGGTTTTGGTAGAGGTATCAGACAGAGCTTAAACCAGTACTGAATCTAGCATTGCAGATGCTATTTTGAGCAGTACATTGTTATTGGATTTAACCATCCAACTCTGTAGTCAGTGAGACTCCATTTTTGTATTGAGCAGTGAGCTCTAGGTAGCTGGCCTTCCTGCATGTGCAGGCCTCTATTGTACTAAGTAATATTTATTCATATTGGCCAGTGAGTAAATATTGTGGGTCACAAATTCTACCGAGGTTTTTCCCTTACCAGGTTTCCTCACCAAAAATATCTGTGTGATGGTGTGCATTGATGCTTATTCTTTTGTTTCTCTTTATTGCATTATTATTTGCTTACTGGTATATTAATTTGGGTTGTAAAGCTGCAAATAAGTTTAAATATTTTATCTACCAGTTAGACACTGATTCACCCCCCCCCCCCTCTCAATGTCTTTGGGACTAACCAAGTATCTAACAATTGGTATCAGAGCCTAGTCCTCTATTTGCAGAAGCCTAATAGCTTGAGGAAGATTCTGAAACTGGTACCAATGGAAAGTTTGAGACAATAGTTGGAAGGAGCTCTTGAATATTTTGATGTAGAAAAATTGAAGAATATCAAATTGGAAGATGAACTCAGATCTGCTCGGGAATTCATCAAAGCACTTCAAGATAACCTGGTTATAGCAAAGAATAAGAGAAAAGAATTACATGTGCAACTACAAAACCAAGATGATGAAGAAAAGGAAACTCTCAAAGATATTGTAGAGAACAGTAACATGAGGAATGAGATGCAAGATTTAACCATGAGACTATGTAAGGATATTGAAGATAGAAAGAGGAATGAGGAAGATTTGGCCAGAAGACTTAATGAAAGATCAGATGAATCTCTAAGGTTTAGTTATGAAAATGATATTCTTAAAACAGATTTGATTCACATGCAACATGACAAAGAGGAACTTATGAGATAAGTTAGGACTTTGGAAAGTGAGTTGGTCGATGCAAATGAATACAAAGATAAATTCAAGAATAGTTCAGACAACTTTGATGATATGCTGAAAAGTCAAAAACCTGATGGAGAAATAGTTGGACTTGGATTTGAACATGGAGAAAGTTCTAGAACTACAAACAATCATGATCACAACAAAGCAGTAAGGCAACCTAATGCTTATAAATTCAATGGCAAATTTTTTAATTGCAACAAATTTGGTCATAGAGAAAATCAGTGCAGATTTAGGAATAATCAGAATACAAACTTACCCATCGGTCATTGTTCCAAATGCAATAAAAATGGTCATAACTCAAACAATTCTAGAATGAATGTGAAATGCTACATTTGTGGTAGATTTGGACATCTATCTAATCAATGCAAAACTCAAACTAGTCAAGGTTATGGAAAAGCTATTCAAAGAAACAATGTAACCTATTATGCATGAAACAAGATTGGGCATATTGCAAGATTTTGCAAAAGTAAGAATGTACTGACAAACAACAGAGGATCTAATGACAAAGGCAAAGAAAAGGTGAATGAAATCAAGCAATAATTCACTAAACAATGGATCAGGAAGAGAGATCAGAGGAATGATGAATCTGTCTCTACACCGACATAATAGAGTAATCTTGCACCGGCAAGAGATTCTTCATCTAATTAAGGAATAATCCTTAGGGGTAAGGAAACTAATTGAAGATCATGCATTTACCCTCAGTTGGTGGTAAGAAGTCATATTTCTTCTTTACCCACACATATGTTGAGTATTCACTTCACCAGTGAAGCATTTAATGCGGTTGTAAGTTAACTTTTTGGTTATAAAACACTTGAATTTCTCATTTCAACTTACCAAAGCATTAAATCATTTAAAGAGCACAAGAGTTGAGCACCAACATTCAAGAAGCGAAGAAACAAAGGTTTTTCAGAGTATCCAAGGTTTTCACTTGCATTCGATAGTCAAAGGTATTTATCTTATGAAATGGCCTCTTCATCCTTTGTTCCTAAATTCATTGCAAACCCTAATATTGTGGAAAATGTCAAGCGTCCTAGACCAGTCTTCAAAATCATCCCTAAGATAGCTAAGTTATATGACTCCATTGGTGCATTTTCAAAATTTTTGAAAGGAGTCGCATTTGCTGAAGACTCTAGGGCATACATTCACTGTAACATAGAAGATTTAGGGTCCAAAGATTTAAAGAACATTTTCATGAATGTTATTATTGACAACCAAGGTATAGTCAAACTAGAACACAAGGTTGTTGAAGATTTAGGGTTCACTAACATCCTTCACATGCCTAAATTTTTCAGATGAGATTGTCCATTATGTTCTTAGCCGAGTACACGGTGAATTTTTGTGGTTAGATTCAGTTTTCAAAATCACTAAGGAAGCAATTAAGGCTATTACTGGTTTACCTTCTACTAGCACTAGGCCTGATAAGAAAAATAAAATTCTAAACAAAGAGGTTATGAACTTAACCGGTACTACATTTGATAACAGATCACTTAGGGTTAGTGATATAACTGACAACAATGTCAAATATGCTAGTATGGTTATTGGATACAAAGTTGCTCATACTAATAGGCTAAATTATGTTTCAAGTTTATGCATTCATAGTGCCTATGAGATGATTATGAATAATGCAAAAATTGACATCTGTGAATGGTTGAAAGATGAATTGTTAGAAACTTTGAGCAAGATCAAAGGTGACAAGAAGGGAACATTTAAGTTTGGGAATTTGATTGTATGCTTAATGCTATATTTCTCAAAGGAGATTCCTGGTATTGGACACAAGGAGTTTGCCTATGATATTTTTGTTGGAAAATAGATTAAGGAGGCAATTACCGGCATAGGTTCTGATGGTGACAAATAGGTAAGAGATTATTTCAAAGATTTTCAAGAAAAAATGAGGAAAAGGGAAAGGATTCCCCAAAGCATTGTTGATAAATATGATAAACAAATATGCTTTGTTGTCAAAAGAGATGAAGTATGGATGGAGGCAGTTAGACCTAGAACTGTCTAGATGACAGAGATGGGTTATGAAGTGGACTCACACATCTTGGAATCTTATGCCAGTATACTCCTAGATGCTCCACCAAAACCCACTGAGAATATCTTTGGTAATGCTAAAACTATAGAGAGTGATGTTACTATGCAGAAGCAAAGGAAGAAAAGAGACAAAATAATAAAAGATGCTTAAAAATTTGTTGAAGTTGTTAAGAAGGGTTTATTGAAACTTGATCTGATGAAAGGTGTTGCCGAACAAGAAAGAAAATCATAAAAAAAACCAGTAGCACATATTTCTCCTATGGCTACCTCATTCGATTCTGACAATGATAAGGCTATAGAATTCAAAAGGTTGGAAAGAAAGAAAAGAAAACCCTCACCAACACCTACTCCATCTCCAAAGAAACCAAGAACACTTAGAAAGAAACAACAGGCTGTGAGAGAGCCCAGTGGTAAGAAGAAGAAGGTCACACCAAAGAAGCAACCAGAACAAAAGGAACCAAATACTCTTTCACCGGCGGAACTGATAAATGAAATAACTCAAGAAGGAAATCTTAGTAATGTTAGTAAGTTGTATCATTCTTTTATTGATTCTGATAAGGATACCATTGAGGAGAGCATTATTTTGTATCTGGACATATATAAGAAGGTTCTTATTGAGGTTGTAGATGTTCTTCCTAATGATTTATACTTGAGACTTGAAGCAAAGAGAATATCCATTATGGAGTTAGATAAGAAATTGAGGTTGAGGCAGTGTTAGCCGTTCATCCTGTTAATTCTAAGAAAGAAATAGATGACTTAATATCTGAAGCTAACAGGACTATTTTTGTGAGTGGTCATCGACAAGTTAGTCTTATGGCCAATAGAGTAAAAGAGATTGCAGATGAAACAACTGATAAATGGGACATATTCTTTGTTGAGAAGGAGAAAATGGAAGAGAAAGATAGACAGAAAATTGATAAATCATTTACTATAGTATATCATAAAATAGATAAGGGTAAGATTAAGGTTGGTAGTGTACTTGACATCACAGTTAAGGACAACTTACCACCACCGGCACAGGACACCCCACCGGTAGTAGCAGAGGCACCAACAAAAATGCAAAATGAGCCTTAAACTGATATCAAAGGAAGTCAAAATAGATAATGTTGATTCCGAGTTAGACATTTTATTCACAATGAATGTTGACACTCAAGACATCAATATTGTATTGGACAAGGAAACTACAGAAGAAAAGAAATCTGAAGCTATAAATATTGAGAAACCTGAATCATCGATCAAGACTGTTGACACTCAACAGAATATTGAGATACCAACAGGAATAGAAAAGGAACAATAATAGACACAATCTGAACCGGCAGAGAATAAGAATGATAATAAGAGTGAAAATAAGGAAGAGAAAGTGGATAAAGAAGAGGTTAAGGTAACTAGACAGGTATCTGGAGAAGAGAAGAAAGTTATTGCAGAACCTAGTTGGTGTAGGAGCACCCTTCCAAGCTCTTCCTCCTTTTTTTTGTTGGGGTTGTGCTTCTTTTGAAGCCATTGTATTTGTAATAAGAGCCATGAGCTCATTTGTTTTGACTAGGTCCTAGTTTTAGGTCCTTAGTATTTTTGTTGTGATTTCTTGTGTAGGAGAGGTTGAGTGTGCCTTGGATGTGTGTTAGGCCTTAATGGTATGTTGATTTCCTTAGGATAGCCCAAAATAGGCCTAGGAGTCAGGAAAAGCAACAATGGCAAAGTTTCTCAAAAGATGCAAAAGTTGCATGACAACTTTAAAAAGTTGTCAAGCAACTTTTCCACCCAATAGGTAAAAGACCCTTATTGAGACTGGAGAGCCCTAATTTTGGCACACCGACCAAGGAAAAGTTGGTATATGTAATTGCAAACCCTAATTGAATGGGTTGGATGTCAGACATTGTACGACCCAAGTAAGAAGAGCATGATTGTGACTGTTTGTTGGTTACTAGTCAGTTTGATTGAAGCTACCGAGCAAGTTAATGGATTGATTTGCATGCAAAAATATGTGGAGTGTCTTCTATGGTGTAAATAATTTCATTTTGAGCAATTATATTAGGTTTTTATTTGCAGGTTGTGTGTGTTTGTAAATACTTTGAAAACTGTCTTTTCACTGTCCAGTTTTGGACTGGTTTGTGCAAATGGAATCATAACTCCATTCCCCATTGTGGAATCACCATGAAACCATGGGGAATGAGAGTAGAGACCTTGTACCATAGTTATATGCAATTAGGGCTCTTGAAAATGCAAGGAATCCATTTGAAGACCCATTCCTAGGCGAGACTGGACAGTGCCTGGTTAGGAATGGTTGTTGGTACAGAGGTCTTAGAGAGCAAGGTTGGTCAGAGGAGAGTGCACCCTTTGGAGGAGGTGTAGAGGAGTGTGTGACAAACCACTACTATGAAGAGTAGCCTCCAACAATCCAGACAAGGTGGCTAGAACACAAAACACCCACTGTGACCCAGGCAGACCTTAAAAACCCTCACAAAACCCTTAAAAACCCCAAAATTCGCCCTAGACACTGTATGGCCACTTGGAGGCCCAAAACCAAAGAAATCCTTGAGCCCTTGCCAAATGAATGGCAGTCCATTTTTGCAGTTTGGGTAGTTTGTGCATCGTTTGTGAGAGGAATTCCTAAAGGACCGGGTAGGAGGCCTAATTGGTCCTAATCCTTGTAGCCCTATTTTGTAGGCAAAACACAAAATAGTGAAATCGGTAAGGGGTTGAAGGCTTGAAACCTCTTGGGGGCACATGAATGGGTGGAAAGACCATGAATTAGACCTGAAATAACCTTGCTAAGACCTTGGAAGGTGTAGAACAAGCCTAGCCCTTATTAGCCATAGTAAGGGGTTTTGAGTCTCATGAGTAGGTGAGACCTTAGGAGAAGCATTGCAACTCATTGGTGGGTGGAATTGGGCAAGGTCAGGGGATTCCTCAAGAAAAGGAAGTCCTAGAGACCCTAGGGTGTGTAGAGAACACCAGGTGATCCAAGGAAAGGATCCAAGAGCATAGACTAGGCCAGTCTATCCCTAACCCCATCCCATCACTAGCACTCCTCCCAATACTTCTACTGTGGATTATAGACCGACAAATGTAATTGATGTATTATTAGATTTAATAAAGAAGATAGCAGAATGCAATGCCTTAGCATTTAAGGCTATTGATGATTCTTTACGAATTTTGCAAATGATTGCACTGGCGTGCAAGGTGGATCACATTATTGGGTCTATAGGTAAATTGGACACATTGTCCAAATTCATTTCTTTTAACATTCAAAATGTAGACAAGATAAATGAGGAAACCATTAAGGAAAGAGTTAATAAGGAGAAGGATGAATTCTTTGATAAAAAAATAAAGGATTGTACGGGGAAGATTGATTCATTGTTACCAACACTGAATTCCACCATTCTAGAATACAAGGAATTGTATAGGGAAGCATGTAAACCTCACCATCTAATAGAAGATATTGATGAGAAAATAAAGAAAACTCAGAAAGAAATTGATGACATTGCTGACAATATGATTGGTTCTTCAGAACTAACATCAATTTTGGATCAAGAGATGGCTACTTATGAAGAGAAGATTGAGAAATTGGAAAGAGAGAAAGCAAGGTTAAAGATAAAAACCCGGGAGTTAAAGAACAAACTTGGTCCTAGATTGGATAATTTGTTAACACACCAGAATGAGCTATCTAAGGCAACTATTCAAGGAGAAAGATCACTAAAGCAGTAGATGCATTATCTCACCGAGATGATCCGGCAAATAGAGACTATAATTTCTGACAGTACAAAGTTTTTGCAAGGTCTTAACTTGGTTTTGGCAGACATTTTTTAGATTGTACATAATCGACTACAAGTTTCTAGGTAAATTTTGAATTTTTGATGCTTTTGACATCCTTTTTCATTGATGTCAAAGGGGGAGTGGTGTAATGAGAAAAATATATAGAAGGAGATCACTTGCTCAGGGGGAGCACTCTCAGTTTTTGGACTTCAAATTTTGGATATCGGTTTATGATTTTTCTCATGAGTGTTTCCATCAATGCCAAAGGGGGAGATTGTTGGCATTATACACTAAGATGAGAATGGTTGATGTTGTCATTGATGACAACCAACTAGTTAGCATTCTCAATGACCATTGATGAGAGTCTACTTGGTGTGTCTAGGGTATTGTCAATGACCCTTGAATAAAGAGTCTACTTGGTGTGTCTTATTTGTATCCAAACCAGTGAAAACATTGAGGATTTGAACAAATCCTTAAAGAACATACACTAAATGTTAAGCATTAGGATGACCATTGTCTTCATGTGTGCTATGTATTCTTGTCACAAATGTTAAAACATCTTGCAAAAATATCAATCAACCAACTCAAAAATTAGTTCAAACAAAAAGAAATCATAAGTCGAGGAAATTTTCAAATCCAACAAAGCACCTTTTGAGGTGGTTATCAACTTTTCAACTATATTTAGGCAAAGACTTTCATACAAAAAGATTAGAGGAGTATCAAACCAAGTGATCACAAGTTATCATCCAAACTACCTCAACAACAATACCTAGCTAGGTATTCAAGTTTGTCAAATTTGGTTTTCATATCAGGAAACTTGATCCATATCATTTGACGTACTTTGTCATAGGGGCATATCAAACAAACCCTCTATTAGGACTAGTAAGCTTGAGTATCAAAACAAAATATCCCTATCAACCAACAACATCAATATTTTGATCATTTGTATGACCAATCCCCATATTTTGAGAAGAAGAAGTCTTCATCAAAAGATTAAGTTGAATTAGAGACAACCTAGTCCTAGGGAGCTTATCAAGAGGAGAAAGTTTCTCTACATTAACCGTCAACTCTTTGTATCACATCGTATCTTCTTACATCACATGTGATTATATCTTTAAGGAAAAACCAATGAGTTTGATGAAGAGCCTTTGAGAAGTAGGGCTTATACTTAGAAGTCAACATTCAACCAACGTCTCAACAAAGGGGGGAAAATTAGTCCCATCTTCTTTCCAAACATTTGCATCACTTACAATGAAGCTCGAGCTGAACCACCAACTTCAATAAGAGAGGAAGAAATATCAACCCCACTAAGAGAAGAAGAACTCACTTATTGAGAAGCATATCATTGCCCATTTTCACTCGATCTTAGAAAAACAAAAAGTGGGACTCATAACTAGAATCAAGCATGAGTCGTAGAGAGTCCAATCCTTTTTATGAATACACACATATGGGGGAAGATGAAATTATTGAGGATCTCATCCAACAATGCGAAAAAAGTGTCACCTTCCAAAAACTCATGGAAAGGGTTATAGAATCAGACAAACAAAAATACCTCCTCATGCTAAATAGTAAAGGAGTCAAGATTCCCGAGGATTTTGACATGGATAATTCAAGGAATATCAATGAAAGAATCCCAAGAACAAGGGAAAGTACCTACACATTCAATACTCAAAATCAAGAGAACTTGGGAGGAGACAACACCCATGACCAAGACAACACCTGTGACCAAGACGATACCCATAATCACGACAACATTAGTGAACAAGGGGATGCCAATCATGAAAGGTTCAATGATGAAAATGTTCCCTTATTCAACATCACACAACAACTCGAAGCACTCCAACGATAGATGCAGGATATGCAACTAGGGTCCACAACAAGGTAATCTTTGGAGGACATTTGTCCTTATCCTTTTGATAGAAGATTAAACATGGTGCCCTTTCCACCAAACTCGGATATACCAAAGTATGACAAATACAATGGTAAGAGTGATCCTCATTATCATGTTAGGGAATTTTGCACTATGAGATTAAAGTTTTCCCATAATGACACTTACATGATGAGGCTATTCCCAAGCAGTTTGGGAGGACAAACAATGGAGTGGCTTTCAAAATTCACACCTCTTATCAGGTCATTTGATGAGTTAGTGAACAAATTCATTTCCCAATATTCCTATAATATCCAACATGAGGTCACCATGCTTGACCTATGCAATACAAAACAAAAGAACAATGAAAATTTCATGATGTTCTTACAAAGATGGAGGCACACAGTCTCAAGGTACCCACGTGATGTGCCTAAAAAGGAGAAAATGGAAATTTTTATAGACAATTTGAATGACGAAATGAGTTATCAACTTAAATTACAATGTCTACCTAGTTTTCAAAAGTGAATTGAGAATGGAATTCAAGTAGAAGAAACCTCAATAAGAAAGGGAAAGTTGAAAGTCTCTAGGGAAGGTGCTAGTTCATCAAGCAACAACACCTATAACAATCAATACAACAACAACTTGAACAAGTCCAAGTTTTGGACTAGGAACAAGAATGTTGTTAATGATGGTGTGGTTGATGCCAACAACATAAAATCCAAGAAACTAGTGCTAAATTTATCAGGTAGTACACCACCCTACAACAATCAAAGAAATATCAATCAAGGCACTAACAACTATCAGCGCACTACCTATCAAGGAAACAACAACAATCAAGGAAACAACAACAACCAAGGGAACAACAACAATCAAGGGATCAATAATCAATGGAGTAACACCAACACTCCACCTCCCCAATATCGAAGAACATTTAAACCATTGGGACAAACCCTATAATCTGTATTTCGAGAGCTCTTGGAAAACAAACTCATCGCATTGCCAAACATAGGCAATTTTGAACCCCAAGTCAAACAACCATGGTGGAATGGCTCACACTATTGCAACTATCATTGAAAGAAGGGGCATCACACAAATGATTGCCTAAGGTTGAAGAACCTAGTTCAAGACATGATAGACAAGGGTGATATAATAGTTAATGGTCATAAGACCAATGGTGATCATAAGGCATTCAAAGATCCCCTTCCTAATTATGACAAGGGAGGAGCAACAACATCCAACAACAACAAAGGAGCCCGCATAAACCACATCTACGACAATGTCATTAATCACATATCAGCATATGACAACCAAGTGAATATCATAAAAATCAAGGATATACAAGAACACACGCTGATGAATGTGACAACAAGGGCACAAAAATATGTCTTGAAGGGGAGCACATCTAAAGTAACAACCCTTCCTAAGACTCAATACAACTTGGTAGACCAATTGCAAAAGATGTCCGAATATCGATATTAGAGTTGCTCAAAATCTCACCAACACATAAGGACATTTTGGAACTAGCTCTTACAGATACTACTGTTCCAAACAACCTAGAGATCAATCAATTCCAAGCCATGGTGGCACATATGACAGTGCCTCATAACCTATCTTTTTTAGAGCATGATGATATTTCTTTGAGTCATCCACACAACACCCCACTCCATATCAAAGTTCTCATCCATAAACACCAGGTAAAACATGACCTAATAGATGGAGGAGATGGCCTAAATATCTGTACCTTAAAACTTATTCGTGCATTGGGATTCTCAGAGAAAGCTATTGATCCCAAACAAAAAATCACTATCAAGGAATATGATGATAAAGAAAGGTCGTTAGAAGGAATAGTGGTGCTACCCATTCAGGTAGGACCTATGCCAAAGGACACAATTTTCCAAGTCTTAGACATAGAATTGACTTATAACATACTCTTGGGTCATCCTTGGATCCATGAAATGCAAGCGGTACCTTCTACATATCATCAATGTCTCAAGTTCCCTCACAATGAACAAGAGATCTCAATATCAATGGACAACAACCCCTTTCAGTATTGCAACACTATGAGGGAAGCTCAAAATGTTCTAGTACCACATAATAGGGAGGCCCAAGCTTCCTCATCATCCAGTAATCAGGAAAAACTCAAGTCTTTGTCCATAGACTTTGAAAAGAAGATGAAGATAAAAGACCAAGGCATGGGGGAGTATTCTTTTGAATCCCAATATCTATCATAATTACCCATATGGCCAAGGTCTCACAGACAACCTTCAACATCAAGACACAAAGCAAAACAACCCATCAAAAAGTTGGATGGCAAATTTATCCGAGTAGGCACACTCATAGAAGAATCAGAAGACAAGGATATCCTCAACTGGCTATACAAAGATGAGGAAGAAACAAGAGCAACTTTTCTAGAAGTTCCATCCCCACATACCAATATGGTAATGGATTCAGAATCATGCAGAGAATGGGATGCAAAGGAAAATGACCTATTGGAAAGAATCAAGAGGGCATCATAGAACCAATTCAACCCCATTCACAACTTACCAAAGATAAATATGGACTTGGGTATGACCAGCATATTCAACTTGTACAAAAATGAGATCATCATCAAATCCCCCAATGGAAAATAAATGTAACACATAAAGAGGAATCATGGAAAGAAGTGATACATCAAGTAGCTAAATAGACAAACAAAGAACAAAAATATGAAGAATATGAGAAAAAACAAGAGGAACTCGCTATTCAAAGAGAGGAAGCTTCTTATAAACAGATACATCACGTGCAAGCAATAACAAAACCTGATCAAGCCTATACAGAATCAGTAATAAAAAGAACAGTTATAAAATAAAGAGAATATTAATATGAACTACAACAAGAAGAAATTTCCATTCAAAGGGAGGAGTCTTTTTATGAACAAATCCAAAGAATACAAGCATGCAAAGAACCTGAATCAACACAAGCAACAAAACTTGTATCAATTATCAGTGAACTCTTCTCACCATACAATATTCCTGTCACTAAAGACATTGAGGTAGATACAATCCACACATATACACCCATACCCTATGATGGACAAAGTTCAAGGTTTAGATCATTTGAATTTGGACCACTACATATCTATGAGGCTAGTGAGAACAAGCAACATCAATATCAAACAAGCACCATTGAAGAGAGTACTATCAAAGACCTTGATACCATCATAGAATTTGATACATCCAATTACAACTATGACAATGTCTCCATCATGACTTTTACAGTGGTAGACCTTGACCCACCAAACGATCCCCTACCTCTCATACATCCTAAGCTTATAGACTAGGAACAACCTGAACACATTGATATACCAACCTTTCAAAATTATGACGCCATTTGTTGGCAATATAGCATTATAACAGACAATGAAAGATTGTTGGCATTTCAATAAGGATATTGAGAAGGTTGTTGATGATTATGTATATAACTAATTAAGGATGTTTACTATCTTGATATTATTATTTTGTCATTGATGTCAAGAAATTGATTTTCTAATTCAGTAAGATGTTGCCATACCTTGAGAAGTATGATTTAAAGAATATAAAGATGTCGGTAAAAGACACAGGAAAGAATATGATGTATAAGAGGATGAATAAGGTATTCAATGGGCAACTATTACCGAGTCAGACAATGATGAGATCATGATGTTTAGATTGTTTTAACATCATACATATGTTGTAAATTGTAAAGATTAATACTATACTATGTTACCAAGCAAATAACCTAGTCGATAAACCCTAAGGTTATTGCTATCGGTTAATGAAGGCAGAATGTCTACCGAGTGAAGTTTAGTTATAACCGAGTTATAATCGAGTTGTAACCAAGCTATAATAGAATGCATTAAATGATTATAGGTGATATTTAATGAAGGAAGCTGATGATCTGGAACTGATTAAATGATTGGTATGTCGTGCATGAAGTTTGTTAAGAATCTAAGGCAATGGAAAGTCGGCATGAAGATCTACAACACAGATTGAACCGCAATACCCTAGCACAAGTTCCAAGAAATGTATGCAAGTTCCTAGGTGGGGTAAAACATTTTCAGATCAAAAGATGCATTGAACCTGGACAAGATTGAAGATCTGATGGCTATAATTGATCATGGGAAATGTGATCAAGGAGATTAAGTGGTTACCTAATTGTTTATAAATAGGAAACTGTTGATAAACAATGTATGCAGGCAAGTGTATGCACAGGGATGCTACATAGTGATTACCAAGCACAGAAGCTTGAAGACCTGTTTGAATAACAGAGTATAGAAGCCCAACAGATAGACAAGATTAGTTCTATGTCTAGATTGTATTGAACAAATAGGAATCTGCTTTAGCATTTTAGATGTGAAGTTGCAGATTGTTGGTGTAAATAATTATTCATCTTGGATATTATTACACTTAAGTTTACTTAGGAAATGCATTTCATAGTAGTTTGGGTATGAAACACTTGGGTGTTTGTGCCACATTAGGATAGTGTGTGTAGGAGAATTTCCACCATTTATGGTGTTGATCTTGTTGTTACACTCCACATTCAGTGGGTGATCCACCTCATGTGGAATATTATATTGTTTCTCCTACCTACCCACACCTATTTCCTACCTACCCTTGTTTCTTATTGAGCGACATGTCATGTTTTTGTGCTCACATATCCATATAGCCTTGCCTATATAAGCAAGCTCATTTTCATTGTATGTATCGATTAATGATCCAGTTGATCAGTATTTTCATCTTCATAGAATACAGTTTATTTCTTTCATAAATTTTGTCTCTCTTATTTGTACTTTCCATTGCCTCTTTATCTTGGCAAAATCTCACATGGTATCAGAGTTGGTTCATGTCTCACATGGTATCAGAGCCATTAGAGTGTCATTGGTTTGCTAATTGAGAGAAATTTGATGCTATTTGGGGTTGTGTATTTTGGAGTTTTCTATTGTAGGTTATTATTGAAGCTTGATGGGTCAAATTTGAGGTTACCATTGGATTGAGGAGGTCCAAGAAAGTTAGTTTTGCCTTTTGTTTCATCCAAATCAGACTTCAGAGGCCAAATCTAGAGGCATTTGAAGTTTGACGCTGCTATGGAAATTTTCCAGAAATTATAATTTTGCAGGCATTTTTCAAATAGCAATATCTCACTCATCCGGACTCATTTTTTCAGGCAATTTTTTTTGTTTTGGGGTAGAATTTCATGATCTATACAGTGTTGTAGGAGTTTTCAGATTTTTGGATACAAATTTTTTGGAAATCACAAATTCTCAATTTTTACAACTTTGGAGGCTTCGTTTGTGCTCATATGGACTCCTTTTCAGGTGCCGTTTTTTTTTAAAGTGCATATTTTTTCATCTACTTTCATAATATGCCATCTGTTTGTAGTGATTTTGAGTAGAAATTCTACTTTCAGTATTTGGCCATTCTTGGCATATTTGGTACTTGCATTTTGCTTGGACCTCAATTTAGATCACTAGCAGTATTTGTTGAAGTCTCTTAGATCTCATTTTGAGAAGTTGTAAATTGAAATCAAAAGTCCACTTTGCCTTGTTTTGCAAGTGGCCCATTGTATATGCACTAAGTATAAAGTGCCAAAATCACCATTTTGGGGGGATTTCTTGATTGAGCATTTTGGGGGGGTGTCTTGTGTGATTGTGCCTCTCTCTATCTTGTATTTTTTCATTTTGGTGCTATGGGTTCTCCTAGATTTCCACTTTTAACTCCTCATAATTATGCATCATGGAAAATTAAGGCATGGAGTAAACTAATAGAAAAAGGACTCATTCATTATGTAAATGAAACTATTACAGCACCACCTGATCCTAAGGCTGATCCTAATGCTCAAATTGAATGGCTTACTAAGAATGCTATGGCACTTGGAACACTTAGAAAGTATGTATCAGATGACCTCATTTTTCACATTGATAAGTGTACAACAATTAAAGAGGCTTGGGATATTTTTAAGAAATTGTAGGGTCAAGTTGATGAGATTAAGGGCTACAAGCTTGATAGTGAACTCACAACTTTGGATCCCAAGGATTTTGATACAATCCAAAAATGTGTCACAAAAGCAACTGAGTTAAGAGCAAAGCTAAAGGATTGTGGAATTGACAAAAAGGATGCTTAATTGGTTTATAACTTGTTGGACAAGCTTCCTTTAGAGTATGCAACCTTTGTATCTAGCTTTCACACCCATAGGTTAGCTCAAGGTTCCTCATACACTTCTCCCTCATTTGATTCATTCACGGAGATGTTGATACTTGAGCATTCTAAGTTGACCACAATGGGGATTCTCAAATCTTCAAAGTCACAAGCTTTGGTGGCTAATAAAAGGAATCAAATTAATCAAGGAAAAGGCAAGAATCAAAAGCAACCTAAGTCAAAACCACATCAAGATGGAGCACAATCTTCCTCTCCACAACAAGGTGATTCACCATTCTCACCTAAGAGGAAATCATATAAGGACAATCTTTTTTTATGGATATTGCAAGAAGTCAGGACATGATGAACATCATTGTTATAAGAAGGATATTGATGAGTTGAAGAATCTTCTTGAGAAGAATAGAATCAACCTACCTTCTAGAATGTCTACATCGGCTTCTTCTTCCAAGGATAAAGGAAATGATCACTCTTTTGGGACAGATAAAGGAAAGGGACAAGCTCTTTGTGCTACTACAAGTCATGATTCGGGGAGATGGCTTCTAGATTTAGGGGCTTCTCATCATATGGCATCTTCACAATCTATGTTTTCTACATTTGAGCCTTGCCACATGCCGCAAATTTTGATGGGCAATCATGCATACATGGATGTGATTGGGAAAGGATCTATTGCCATTGGGGATAACTCCTTCAATGATGTGTTGTGTGTACCCCACTTGACATATAATATTCTTTCCATCTATCAAATCACACATGGGGCGACTAGGAAAACTACAGAGTTCACACCTGATTTAGTCATCATTAGAGACTTGGAGAGTGGAGCTATCATTGCAACTGGGATGGTTGATCATGCATCTCGGTTGTACTCTTTTTCAGATTTTGGTCCTATTGATAAGGTTGGTTCTTCCTATGTTGATGATTCAGATTTTGAGGAGAACTTTGGGCATTTGAACTTGGGGATTCTCACATGTGACCCCATTCTTGAGCCTTGCATTTCATCTCCTTCTATTGATATCACACCACCTATTGCACCTGATGATGTAGCTAGTGCGATAGTTTTGCCTTCTTGTGATTCAGTGCAGCAGGATATTTCATGTCTTCCAATTTTATTTGATTGGGATGCCTACTTGATAGACATTGCACATTTGTTTGTGGACTCCTACATTGCAGATTTGGGAGACACCATTGATGACATTCATCTTCTCTTTGATGAAGATGATCCTTCTTTGATTGTTGTGAGGGATCACTTTGACCCTCTTGTGCATTCTCTACATGATCAATCTTTAGAGGTTGACATGATTGTGGATACTTTTGTACAACACTTGGAGGAGGTCTCTTTATCTTTTGAGGAGACATATGAGTCTTTGGATATTGTTCTACTTTCATCTCCACTAGATCTTGGAGTGCCTTTTTCAGTAGTGTGGCACAGTTTACCACCTTTGGAGGGGCACCTTTCAGCATCGACATGGGGACACTTGAGTAGTTTTCAGAGATTCCTTTCATCATGAGTATTTTTGCTTCATCTTCCCTTCATGGTTGGGGAGACTTTATGGATACACCTTTGGTTTTGTTTCTTCCTAAGGGGAGGAACATGGTTCAACATTCATTGAGCAGTTTCTTCATTCATCTTCGAGCTTCTATCATTGGTGCAGATTCCAGATTAAGGGGGGGATTCATAGTCTCTCTTCTTCTTCTTCTCTCATATGGGGGGGACTTTTTCCTCACATGGGGTTTTGTTCTTCACATACTTCTATAAGAGTTCTTTGTATCTAGTTTTCATCTCTCTTTTGGGGGAGGGTTTTTTCCCATTGGGTTTTTCTCTCTTTCACCACTTTGTGAGAGATTTCATTGCATTGGTTTGCATGCATTTGCATTTGTACATGGGTACCTGACATGGCGTAGTAGCCAGGACCCATCTTGCATTGCTTATTTGCTTTGTAGACTTAAGTGCACTCCCCTAAGTTGCACTTAAGGGGGGGTGTTGGTGTAAATAATTATTCATCTTGGATATTATTAAACTTACCTAAGTTTACTTAGGAAATGAATTTCATAGTAGTTTGGGTATGAGACACTTGGGTGTTTGTGCCACATTGGGATAGTGCATGTAGCATAATTTCCACCATTTATGGTGTTGATCTTGTTGTTACACTCCACATTCAGTGGGTGATCCACCTCATGTGTAATGTTATATTGTTTCTCCTACCTACCCACACCTATTTCCTACCTACCCTTGTTTCTTATTGAGCCACATGTCATGTTTGTGTGCTCACATATCCATATAGCCTTGCCTATATAAGCGGCCTCATTTTCATTGTATGTATCGATTGATGATCCAGTTGATCAGTATTTTCATCTTGATAGAATACAATTTATTTCTATTATATATTTTGTCTCTCTTATTTGTTCTTTCCATTGCCTCTTGATCTTGGCAAAATCTCACATGGTATCAGAGCTAGTCCATGTCTCACACAGATAGATTTTTATTACTATTATTTTGTGAAAGTGACAAAAAATCTCTTAACCAAGTGGACTTAATAGTCTTATTTGTAAAACCCTCTAGCAAGGTGACATTCTGATTGAGTGTTTGAAATCCTTTAACAAGTTCACTTCTAACAAGGTGAAGATCCTAATAGATCTGAGGGAAATCTCTTAACCAGGTCACATCTAGCAATGTGTTTGTAATCTTTAACAAGATTTTGTTTTAACCAAGCATACTCTAGAAGAGTATATTTCTTAGTGGGTCTGAAATCCCACTGTGGTTTTTCCCTATTTGGGTTTCCACGTTAAACCTGGTGTTATGAGGTTTATGATGTTTATATGCTTTTGAGTTTGCAAGTTTAACAGTTTTGGTTATATTATTGAAGTATATGTTACCAAGGTTGAATCTGATGTTTTTATGGAAGATTAAGTTTGTATGATTCACCCCCCCCCCTCTCATCTTATTGGCTATTGGATCTGTACTTACATTTAATATCATAACTATCACCATTGTCCAATACTTATGCTCAGTCAACCCCGAAATATGATCCACCAGTGAACCCCACGATGATGTCTATAATCAGGGGAGTGCCAAGTCTCTTAGTCACAAAATGAACAAAAGACAAAATTGATCTACTGGTGAAAACCATTTAATGGCACTGTTAGATTAAAAAATAGTAAAAAGAAAGGGTGTATCCAACAGTGAAAACCTCATTGAGGCGTAGATGGATGAGAAACTTGACACTCTTCTTAAATATTATCAAGAGAGATCACCTTTATTGATTGAGCCCACTAAATCAATAAATATTACTACATCAGAGATAGCAAAAATCATTCACCTCACTGAATCACTCACAGATTAGGAAAAGTCGAGTTTCATAAGGTTTTTCAAGAAAAATCAAATTAACTTTGCTTGGTCTTCTGTAAATATGTCAGGAGTTGATCCGGACCTTGTTATGCATCACTTATCAATCACTCCAAGAGCTAAACCAGTTAAAAAAAACTCAAAAAGATGAATCCACATGTGGCATTGCTAGTAAAAAATGAACTAAAGAAACTACTATATGTCGGTTTGATCCGACCTGTAGACTATGTAGAATGGATTTCCAACATTGTACCAGTCTCCAAGTCAGACAAAAGCATCTAAATCTACACCAACTTTAGGGACCTCAACAAGGCTTGTTTGAAAGATGATTTTCCTCTACCAAGCATCGATACAATTGTGGATCTCATGGCAGGACATGTGATGCTATCACTCATGGATGGTTTCTTAGGTTACAACCAAATAAAGATAGCTCTATAGGATCAAGATAAAATAGTATTCACATGTCCATGGGGTACATATTGCTAGAATGTCATGCCTTTTGGTTTGAAAAATGCTGGTGTCACCTATCAAAGAGAAATGACAACAATCTTCCATAACATGATGCATACTTTTATGGAGGATTATGTAGATGAATTGCTAGCCAAATCAGTCACAGGAGAGGGACACCTGGACATTCTTGATAAAATCAATCAGAGACTAGAACAATTCAATGTCAGATTAAACCCTAAAAATGTGTTTTCGGGGTCACATCCGAAAAACTCTTGGGCTACATTGTATCAGAAAAGGGCATGGAGGTGGACCCCACAAAGGTTCAGGCAATCATGGAAATTCCACCTCCAAGGAACATTAGTCATCTACGATCTCTTCAAGGTAGACCATAATCTATAACAATGTTCATTTCTCAACTGGTGGACAAATGTCTCCCATTGAACCATCTACTTCATAAAAATGTACCTTTCAAATGGGAGGACAAGTGTGCAGAATCATTCCATTTGCTCAAGTAATATCTCATGAATCCACCTATTTTGGTGTCACCAATAGCAGGCAAGCCACTCATTCTCTACATATCAGCAACGAAAGTGTCACTGGGGGCATTACTAGCATAAGAAGACTCAACAAGAAAGGAAAGAGACATTTATTACATTAGCAGGATGTTGAATGGCTACGGACTCAATTACACCTTCATCGAAAAACTTTGTTTAGTTGTGGTGTTTGTTAGGCCCAATATGGAAAGCTAATGTACTAAGAGGGGAGGGGTGAATCAGTACTTCAAAACTTTTCTCCAATAATAACTTTACTGTTATGCATTAACCAAATAGTGTAGTAACATAATATAAAGCTAAAACAAATAGATAACAATCATACATGATTCACTCCATAACACATATATTTTGGTTACGTAGAAACTCTTGGTTAGAGAGAAAAACTGTGGTGGGGATGGCACCCACAACTTCACTATTGCAATAATAAAGGTTGCTCAGTTAGAGCTACATGTTTATCTATTTCTGATAGCTTACCTTGTTAGGAGTAACAAGATCTATTAGATCTACCTTGCTAAACGATTTTACAACACTTAAACTAAATGTTGCACCTGGTTAGAGGCTTTACAATTTATAGACTTGATTAGAGTCTTTTACCCTGTTAAAGGTTTCTCTTACAACTTCAAAATATTACAATAAATCATTACAAATACCTGCAACTTTACATCTGGAATGTTATAGCAGATTCTATGTGCTCAGAACAAGATTACCTTGCTTATAGCATACCTTGGTAACTCATATAGTAACTCGGTAAACCCTTCTGTTTACTCTGTTCTTTGACTGTTCTCTGAAATCCTTCTCAGTGACCTCCGTGTCTCTGTAATAGTCATAGCACTTAGTGCTTTCACATGTCTTGCTTCATATGTTTCTATATCTTCCTTTCTGTCATGCTACATGTATATTTATGATCTTAATCCATGTTGTATAAATAGATATCTTATGATGGTGATCCTTTCATTGCTTTGATCTTACAAACATGTTTTATTGAATGAATAACCATGCAAAATATTTCATTGGTTAGATGACCTCAAAATCATACACAATCTTTAAGTGCAATTTCCAATGTGATAATGGTTAGATGTTCCTCGATCTTGTAACATGTTTTCATATGTATGCCCAGGTTCAATGAATCTGGTAACATGTTTCACTCGGTGTATATCAAATTGGTGTGTCATCTTTGCTGCTCGGTAGACATGGAATGATACTTGGTAGACATCTCGGTGTAAACTATGCTTTGAGACTACTTTCTTTAATAACCGACTAGACTGTGCATACCGACTGAATATTTTGATAGTAGTAACCGACTAGAGTATATAGAATAACTTTGAAAATAAAACTAATGGCAACTTGATAAGTAGTAACAATCTCCCCTTTTGACATTAGTTGAGATGTTTGACAAAAACTACTTTCAAAGTTATAACTCAATAATCTATATACTTGCAAAATTTGACTATACTAACAGTATATACAATAGTCAATGAAGATATACTCCCCTTATCAATATACTTGTACAAAACTCTGATTTTGCATGCTCGGTGATCTGTTCTCATTCTTTGCTTACTATTCTGTTTACTACTCAGTTCACTGCTCTTGGATACTTTTCTTACTCTGCTCGGTATACTCCCCCTGTATAATATACTCCTTTTGTTTGATACTTTGAATACTACACTCCCCCAATACTATATCACTCCCCCTTTTTGACGAACATCAAAACTTAATTACCATTCAAGGGTGTTAACTAGTCAAAAATAGATTTGTACTTGGTCTGTGCTTTAGTGAGAGTGATAGAGAGTGCAATCTTTACACTGTCCATTAAAGAATTATGCGCTTGAATATCAGCCAATAATGATATTAAACCATCTAGAGTACTTCCCTCTTGTATAGTAGATAGGGATGTGGCTCGGTTGATCTATTCTTGGACAGATGAGAGATGAGGAAGGAATAATGTTTGAAGTGTCATTATGTCCATCCTGATCTTGTGTTCTTCATTTCTTAGGTCCAATTGTTGAGCCATGAGCTGTTGTAACCTTGTATAGAAATTCTAAACTGAATTTGGCTCTGTGGTCAACTTATTTGAGAGATCGGTGATCTCTTTGTCAATTGCCTCTGTTTTATTCTTAATGTCTTTAATGAATAAAGAAAATGTGCAGAGTTTCTGAAATAAATAAAGAATGTGCTTGAGTTGAGGAGTCAACTCAACAATAAATTTGACAAGTTTAACTTTGCCAATAGCTATAGCTTTCTGTACCTCTTCTATCATTTTTGTAGTGAGCTCTTTGTCTTTTAGCTTGCTCAAATATTCTGATGCATCTACTCGAGATGTCTCTATCTTTGTTAGGAGTTCATCCAGTTGAATGTGGATGGCTGCATCTGTTGACACTGTAGCTTTAGGTAGCATATCTATTAAGAGTGCTTTCACCTTTTGAAGTACTTTATTTTTCTTTTGGATTGCCATTTGCTTCTCTTGTTCGGCCTTTGCTTTGCATAGTTCACCGAAATCAATGAGTGCTTGCCCCTTTAGTTTTGATATGTCTACATTGGGCAACACTATTGGTTTTGACAAATCAACTTTAAAACTATGCTTTTTCATCTTCTTTTATTTACCTTTTACTGATGGAACTAAGACAATGGCTTGTAAGGCTTGATGACCCTCGGTAGGTTGCTCGGTAGAGGCAACACTTTGATTGGTTTTTTTAGCCTCTGTAGAGTCCTTTGGTGTCTCGGTACTTGGTGTCTCAATTGCAACATTCTTAGTTCTAGAAGGTGCTTGAGATGTCTGTTCTTGAGTAGTACCTTCTCCTGCTATAGACTTGTGACCTTCGGTGCCTTGCTCCATATCCCGAGGGGTTTCAGTTGAGACAGGTTGTTTGACCGATGGATAAGGCTGAACCTGTTCCAAGACTGATTCACTGGATGCAAGTTTTGCATATGCATTTCCTTCTATCATTTCCTATTCTGGTGCCTCTGTATCCATGAAATCTTCATCTATTTGAATGGTGTCAGCAGGGTCTTTCTCGGTAACATCAGGATCTTGCTCGGTGACATCAACAATTTCAACTTCAGCTTGCTCACCGACATCCTTGATTTTAAAGATTTCCTGCCACTTTTCTTTTCTCATTTTCCACTTCAATATACAACCCATTCATCAGTTTTAAAGCTCTTTGTTTGACAAGAAACTTTGAGTTGTAGGTTGTCAGATGTTCTTTTATTTCAGCTACTGACATGTCAGGAAAGAGATGAACCAGACTTCTTTCTCTGATCTGTTTCTCTGAGTCTATTGCATACTTCCACCTATTATCAATATGCAAATAAAGTTCATTCGGAAGTGACTTAGCTAGTTCCAATGGAGCCAACCAGAATTTTAGAAGTGTGCAAATGACAATTTCTTCAATTTGTCTCTTCTCATCATCATTTCTGGTTTCATACTTTACATATCTGAATGTTCCAAATCCTCCATATTCTTTCAGATTAGCATAGAAGTTTTCAACACTATGTACATTCACCTTCTTGCTCTTAACAATTTGAAATTTGCTTGCATCCTCTGATTCGGTATCACTAGACTCTTTTTCCAAAATGAGTCTCTGAGTAGATTTCTTGTAGGTCTTTGTTACCTTGGGAACAGTAACACTCTTTGTTTTCTTACTCAGTGAAGCTACAAATGCTCTAGTGTTAGGTCACTTTGGAGGTGGAGTCGGTGAGGCCTTTGATGTGTCTTGTTTCTTTCTCTTCAACACTTTACCCTTAGGCAATTTAGTGCTCGGTGTTATAGCTGCCTCTTGGGCTTCATATTCCTCTTTGATAATGGCAATGGTTCCTTTGACAGGTGTAGAGGAAGAGTCTTCTTCGAATTTCTCCGATAATGCCTTTATCATGTTTGTTGCCTTTCTTGTAGCTTTGGGTACTACAATGCTCATTTTTACTTTTTCCTTTACTTCTTCATAGGTTCCATACCTCAGCTCGGTAGCATGTCTTGGAAATGTAAGAAATGCATCAATTTGTTGTTGTGTGATGTCAAAATCAATTCCGTAACCCATAGGTGATAAAGATTGAGTTCTCAGTTCCACAACATTCACATAATAGTAATCGGTGTCAACTTCAAAACATATATCATTTTTGTATTTCTCTACTAGCTGGGGTGGAATCCTATATCTGTTATGCATTTTCTCTTGAAATTTACTGAAGTAATCATCCATAATATCATTGAAATTATCACCTAACTTCTTGATGAAGTCATTGATCTGATGGGTGATTGGTTAGTGTAGTTCCCAAACAACTTTACCGACTGATGGAAAGAATTTTTCAAAATAGAAAAACATGCATACAAGTAATGATCCAAACTTTAGTGTATTGGCCAAGTTGTTCTTCTTTGGCTTCTTGATGGTGTTCAGATTCTCAAACAGGTTCTTCAACAACACCTCACATAGATCAATTTTCATTCCCTTTTTCACAATTTTGTATGCTAGGTCTACTGCTGCACAAGGTACACTGTTTTCCCTTGCTGATTGGAAGAAATAGTAACCTATTAATCTTATGGAAAATTTTAGTTCTTCATCTGTGACATTGTTCAATTTCAATCCTCTGCAATCTGATTCCACTCCAGTTAAACTGATCAATTCCTTCTGTGATATCATCTTTTGGGCTTGGGCATGATCATAAATAGGGTAACCGGTAATCATATGAATGATTTCCTTGGTAATCTTAAATGGTTGCTCTTCTAGCCACATGAAATCATCGTGAACTCTACTCAGAAAAAACTTGACCCACTGGGGTTTGAACACATGGGGATAGGTTAGGGCTTCAGTTAATCCCTTGATCTTAATGTGCTCATACTTTCTATTCAATTTACCATCGGTACACAACTCATCATAGGTGTCTTTGATTTCAACATGACCGAGTTCTTCAACATGACATTTGGTGAAGAATCTCACATCCTCGACTAATAACACTCTATCCGAGATGAGTGAAAGTGCAGTTTTGTCATCCGGTTCAGATGCAACTTTGGGAGTCAAAGAGTATTTTAGTGAGGGCTTCTCTACATTCTAAACAACAATGGGATCTTGGATCTTAGGCGCCATTTTAGATTTCAAATAAAAGCTAACAAAGGATCCTTAAGGTTTCATGATTTTCAAACGACTGACGCTTTATACTTAGCAGATAATAGCAACTTGATAAGATTGGTAAACTAGCTTAACAATGTCTTGAGATTGACGTAAATACCTTGAATTTGCTTTGTAGGAGGTTTGATCGCCTTAGATTCGCTTTGCTCTGCTCTCTCGAAAACTTGGTGAGTTGAAAATGATCGCAAAAATGCTTTTAAGTACACAATATGCCTTATCGGGCTTTGTGCAGGTTAGGTCAAAAACATTAAATGCACTTAGTTCCATTTAACCGATTTACGCTCCTTTTTCATTTTAACTGGGTAACCAAACTTCCTTCATTCATCGACTTGATAGGTTTCCTGTATTCACCGACTTAACAGGTTTCCTGTATAGTGCTTCAAAAGACTTTAATACATCTTAATTATGCAGATTTGAATTAAGTACATAATAAAATAGGAATTGTTAAGATTTAATCTTTGAGATAATGCAATCCCTTCATACCTTTACCGATTAATTTGGAATAGGAGCACCTAACTCAGTAGGTAAGGTACTTTCTTCATTTGACACAATTTCTTTCTTTTTCCAAATCATCTTTAATTTGTCTTTTATTTCCTCAGTGACTTTTCTAGGTTGATCTCTACAATCTCCAGCTAAGTGTCCAACTTTGTGACAATGAAAACATGCCATACCAGGATTTCTCCATGATCTTCGGTTGTTCATTCCAAACCTTATAAAATAATTGGCACTTATATGTCCATATCTTCCACAACATTCACACCATATCCTTGTATTGTAATCCCATGGTACTGCAGAATACTATCAGTAAGGATGTGTTCGGTAACCTCTAGCATTTTCTCGATGTGCAGACCACATATAGTTCTTTTGCTTAAACCAACACTTCTTGATACTATGTCCATATCTATTGCAGTTTTTACAAAACCCTTTGAATTGTGGCTTTTGATGATTGTTAATAGACTTTGTCCTACATTGATTAGATGTGTGACCATATTTATTGCAATTGTAACAATAACCTTTGGACTTAGTGACATTCAGTTGCTTACCTTTTCTGATTTGGCACATGTTGGCAGTGTGACCTTGATTTCCACAATAGTTGCAAATAGGCTTCTTTCTTTTGATGTTATTCTTATTTCCAGCTTGCTTTGATGATTCTCCTCTCTCAGTAGTATGAATTTCCTTCTCGATAGAGTATTTTCCTTTGTAATTGAGTCCTACAACTTTGTTGGGTCTTCTTGTATTCAATTGCTCATCCAACATCTTTGATGCTTCATAACTCTTCTTCAGTGTTTCTTTGGATTTCTTCTCTGTTTCAAGTTCATCGGTCAACCTTGATACTTCAAGTTTCAATGCTTGATTCTCATCATCCTTCAGATTTGCTTCATAATGTGCATAACCTAGTTAATCTAACAGATTTTGTTGAATTCCAGTCAACCTTGTGATTTCATCATTCTTATCAGATACTAAGACTTCAAGTTGTTGTTTCTCTCTTTGTAGATCTCTTACTTTATCCTCAGCTGTCCTCAATGCATCAAGATTTTTAGTCATCTGTGTGCTGAAATGTTCATGTTCTCTTTTCATTGCTTTTAGTTGATCAACCAGTGCTTTGTTCTTTTCTCTCAATACTCCAATCATTTCTTCAGTTTCTTCAGATATACTATTCTCAGATGATGTCTCAATTTGTTCCACTAACTCTTGAGAGTCCTACAAATCATCAGATAATCTTCTTCTCACTTTCAGAGATTTTTGCATTTGCCTTTGCATGTCTGCAATTACTTGATTGGCATGATCCAGCTCTTCTTGTAGATACACAATCCTCTGAGATTTTTTATAGCCTTCCATTGATAAGATCTTTCTCTTTAGGCAGTTAAACCCTTTTCCAAGATTGAAGCTCTGATACCAATTGTTAGGCCCAATATGGAAAGCTAATGTACTGAGAGGGGAGGGGTGAATCAGTACTTCAAAACTTTTCTTCAATAATAACTTTACTGTTATGCATAAACCAAATAGTGCAGTAACATAATATAAAGCTAAAACAAATAGATAACAATCATACATGATTCACTCCATAACACATATATTTTGGTTACGCAGAAACTCTTGGTTAGAGAGAAAACTACGGTGGGGATGGCACCCACAACTTCACTACTGCAATAATAAAGGTTGCTCAGTTAGAGCTACATGTTTAGCTATTTCTGATAGCTTACCCTGTTAGGAGTAACAAGATCTATTAGATCTACCTTGCTAAAGGATTTTACAATGCTTAAACTAAATGATGAACCTGGTTAGAGGCTTTACAATTTATAGACTTGATTAGAGTCTTTTACCTTGTTAAAGGTTTCTCTTACAACTTCAAAATATTACAATAAATCATTACAAATATCTACAACTTTACATCTGGAATGTTATAGCAGATTCTATGTGCTCAGAATAAGACTACCTTGCTTATAGCATACCTCGGTAACCCATATAGTAACTTGGTAAACCCTTCTATTTACTCTGTTCTTTGACTGCTCTCTGAAATCCTTCTCGGTGACCTCTATGTCTCTGTAACAGTCATAACACTTAGTGCTTTCACATGTCTTGTTTCATATATTTCTATATCTTCCTTTCTGTCATGCTACATGTATATTTATGATCTTAATCCATGTTGTATAAATAGATCTCTTATGACGGTGATCCTTTCATTGCTTTGATCTTACAAACATGTTTTATCAAATGAATAACCATGCAAAATATTTCATTGGTTAGATGACCTCAAAATCATACACAATCTTTAAGTGCAATTTCCAATGTGATAATGGTTAGATGTTCCTCGATCTTGTAACACATTTTCATATGTATGTCCAAGTTCAATGAATCTAGTAACACGTTTCACTCGGTGTATATCAACTCAGTGTGTCATCTTTGCTGCTTGGTAGACATGGAATGATACTCATTTGACAGCTCGGTGTAAACTACGCTCTGAGACTACTTTCTTCAATAACTGACTAGACTGTGCATACCGACTGAATATTTCGGTAGTAGTAACCGACTAGAGTATATAGAATAACTTTGAACATAAAACTAATGGCAATTTGATAAATAGTAACAGTTTTTGCTTCCTAGAATTTGTGACACTATATGTTAGCTCACTATCAAGCTAGTGGTAAAAATTGACCCATTAAAATACTTACTCAGCAAAGATGCTCTCATAGGGAGGTTAGCAAAATGGGTCATGATCCTAAGAGAGTTTGACATTCAACACACAGAACAGAGGGCTATCAAAGGACAAGCAATAGCAGATCAACTAGAAGAAGTACCACTACCAGACAAACACCCACTACTGTTACACCAAAGAAATGGATCTTATACTTTGATGGGTCCTATACACAACATGGATTAGGTGTCAACATCTTGTTTGTTACTCTAGAAGGACACATAATTCCAAGATCCTACATGTTGATGTTCCCATGCACCAATAATATCGCTGAGTACGAATCTCTAGTGACATGTATCAAAGTAGCCATGGAGTGGAAAATCACATAATTGAAAGTCTATGGGGACTCTCAATTAGTTATCAATAAGGTCAATCATGACTATCAGATGAAGGATGATAAGTTGATGCCCTACAAATTCATGATGAATGATTTTAAGAAATACTTTTTACACATCACATTTGAGCAAATTCCAAGGCTAGACAATGGAGTTGCTGATGCAATGGACCCCATTGCCTCGCTCTTGCAAATACCAGACAAAGAGAATAATGATGAGTTCCTAGTGGAACAATTGTTTTCCCCTACCTACAACAATTATGAATCCCAAGTCATATGCCACATAGTCGGTTCTGACTCACCCCTCTATGGAAAGATCTACACCTACCTAAAAGACAATATCCTTCTACTAGACCTATCCCAAAACCAGAAATACAACTTTATTCATCAAGTAGCTTGTCATGCCCTAACCATTGACACACTTTACCACCAAGGTCTTGATGGTACTCTTCTTCGATGTCTTGATCATAACGAATATGAAATAACCTTGCAAGAACTTCACAAAGGTATTTGTGGCACACATTCAAGTGGTCCTACTATCACCAAGAAAATTCTAAGGATGGGCTATTATTGGGAAACCATGAAAAAATAATCATATCAGTTTTCCAGAAAATGTCCAAAATGCGAAATTCATGGCAATCTTATACATGCACCATCCCAGGAGCTACAACCATTCACCACATCATGGCCTTTCTGCCAATGAAGACTTGACCTTGTAGGAAAGATTCATCCTTCCTTGTCAAATGGTCACAAGTTTATCATCACATCCACTAAGTACTTCACAAAGTGGATTGAGGCAGTCTCATTGACCACAATTATCGGCAAGCAGATATCTTATTTCATTTTTAACTACCTCATCTTTCGATATGACATTCCTAGTTCTATTATCATGGATAATGGATGACCTTTCAAGAATCAAGATGTACAAGAACTTTGTGAGCCATTCAATATACAACATCTCTTTTCAACACCATATTATCCACAAGGGAATGGCCAAGCAGAGGCCTAAAAAAAAACAATTCTAAAGATCCTCAAGAAGACAATGAATGATGTTGGTAAAGATTGGCACGTCTATCTTAATCCTACACTTTGGGCATATAGAACAAGTATCTGCACACTCACAGGAGCTACACCATACTCATTGGTGTATGGATCAAAGGCTATCCTACCTATTGAGGTAGAAATTATATCACTTAGGGTATCATTGAAAAGCCTCATTCTAGATGAAGAGTATCAAGTCAACAGACTACTAGAGCTAGAGCTTCTAGATGAATGCTGACAATGTGCCTTTGATCATCTCAAGGAATATCAACAATGAATGTGCCAAAGTACAATCACAAAGTCATACCAAGGGCATTCAAAATTGGTGATCTAGTCCTAAAAGAAAATCCCCAAAATCAACAAGATCGGGAAAACAAGGGGAAATTTGAACCTAACTAGTTGGGACCCTTTGTCATCATATCAACTTATGGATTGGAGGCATATTAGTTATCAACTTCAGAAGGGGACATACTTGATGATCCAAGACATACTTGATGAGCCAACCAACAACATCCATCTAAATAAATTCTACACTTGAGTCGTCCAATGCATGGATCAAGCGAAAAAGCAACCAAAAAAAATCAAAAAATCATCACTGGGGTGAAATCATGGTAAACAGGTACCTTGTGGCATAAAAAAATTTAAAAAATCAAGAAAAATACAAAAAAAAAGAAAAAGAAATCAAAAAGTGCAATAAAAACAGGTGGTGAAAACCTGGCAACAAACGCTATTTATGATAGAACAACTCCTCTATCTATTAATACCCATATCATATCTTTGGCTCCAGCTGATCTAAGCCAATAGCCATCATAGAACACTTATACACACAACATTATCCTGGACATACTTAGTGTAGTCACTGTCCTTGATTATCTGAATAAATTATCCAAATCATATCCCACCATGGCTTGGTGATCAGTGAATATATCCATATCGAAGTAGTATCAGCAACAAGGACCAAAATCTTGACCTCGCTAGGGGCATTTTTCCTTTGTGGGTTTAGACACCAAACTAAACATGTAGTAAGACAACAAGGATAAGAACACCCAATAGTGAACATAGCAACATGAGAGCGCAACCATCAAGGACTTGAACTGATTTCAACTGAACAAAAGATCTATTTGTAAGAAGTTTTATTTGACAAGAATACACTTCAGATAACATACATGCTTACTTATGGTTGTTGATTTTTACTTATCATATCTCCTAAGAAACTCAAGGATGTCTCAAAGACTAGTGAAGCAAGGAAGGAATGTGATGTTTTCTTTGTCTACTGTTTGGGAGTGAAGCCTTCTAATATGCAAATTTGTCTTATGACGTGATCAAGCAACATATCACTGAGGAAATTTTATATTTGTATTGGACTAAGGTTAACTCTTGTCTATTTTATGTAAGCAAAACTCAAGTCATCTTGGTTCAATTATACCTCGACGCTTGTGTTGTCTTGCAATATCAACATCCATGTAAGCTATACTCAGGTCATTATGGTTCAATTATACCATGATTCTTGTATCAACTTTCAAAAAATCAAGGCTATATGATGAAATACAAAAAGGAAAGCATTGGAAATTTTATCAAAACAAATGGCAACGTTGGTAACAAGAGTGCATTTCATGTAGTGGTCGTATTAAGATTTGCATTAGATTGCATTACGATGAACTTATAAGGAACTAAGGGGGGGGGGGGGGGTTAATCAGTGCAAGCAAAAACAATATAAATCTGATCACCAACTTTAACAACTTAAAAATTATCAAGAATATAAGAAATAACACCACATAAGCAAGTGGAAAACCCAAAAGGGAAAAACCACGGTGGGAGTTGGTACCCAAAAGATTCACTATCAGCAGAATAGAAATATTAACTGGTTAAGGTCTTACAACTATGCCCTGTTAGGAGCAGACCTGGTTAAAACTCACCTAGTTAAGGGATTTGAATGATAAGACCTATTAGGAGAAATGACATGTTGAAATCAACCTCGCAAGAGGATTTAAGACTCTGATTCAAAGCTACCATGTTAGGGGATTTACAGATTAAGGCCTGTTAGGATCTACCCGGTTAGGGAATTTTGGTGCTACAAACTATTAGGAAAATAACAGTGATAAGATCTTCAAGTAAATGTCTGATAAGATCCACTTCTGATCCTTAAAACATAAACAACTCTTCATTATAGAACTTCCCTAATCACCACACGATCACATTCACAATATTCACTCATGAATTCTATCTTCATACACATACCAACTTTATACCTCATCACACTTTTTATAAACATTTACATTAAGTCGGCTACAACCTTGGAACAATTTACTAGGTTCAATGAATCTAGACAAACCTACATTGCACACTTTACATATGTCGACCACCGACATAACAAATTAAAACTTGTGTTGTGATACCGATTTAAGTGTCTATATCACTACCGGTTAAGTGTTCTACCAGTTTGTTTGTTATGTAAATCAAATCTCACTCATCAAGTTGAATCTGCCAATGTGGTTATGAACATAGCTCCAAATACCTGTCACCAACATTGCTATAAAACCACATCATCCAACTCTTTGTGAATCGCCTGTACTGGTTTTCGGAATGCAACTCTGTCTCAATTTACTGGTTGAGATCCTAATTACCGGTTCTTTGTAAAACTGTCTTTTGTACCGGTTATACCTTACCGGTTGGCTTCTAAGACTTAGATGACTACAAAAACATTTTTGTCATCAATGACAACACAAAACTTAGTCATCAAACATGAATCTCAATCTCTCCATCATATTTACTAACTAATCATATACCGGTTGCATAACAACAACAATCTTTACCAGTTCAGTCAAATGCCAACAATCTCCCCCTTTGGCATTGATGGAAACACTTAGGAAAAAAATTGTCAACTAAGTGTGCAAAACAAAAATTGACTACATGACATATACTCCCTCTTAGCAATTGCATGCTATAACAAAAATAAAATATACAATTACATACAAAAATTTAACTCAACTCTTACTCCCCCTTTGACAACAATGCCAAATGAAATAAAAATACACGTGATATCAAAATTTGCATCAGAGAATATATATAGATATAACAGTCATAAAGTCTTTACACAGGAATTCTGGAAAAAAACATCACTAAAATGATACTTCAAATTTTTAAAGTCATTATGCCATGTCTCTAAAATTATGCTTGCGATCTCCACATGAGTCCTGATTTGTCCAGCTAGTTCCTCCATAACATCAACAATGCTCATTTCTGGTGTAGCAAGAATGGTTTCACATTCCTTGTATGCTCTCTGCAAAACTTCAACCTTCGATATAAGTTGTGTTTGAAGTTCCTGCAGGGATCTGACTCTCTTTTGTTAGGATTCCTAAAGATACTGAGAGGGGGGGGGGGGGTGAATTAGTATCTTACCGGTATAGTAATTTTCTTAACTTATAACATGAAAAGCATATTAAAACTGTGTGCCAGTAAACCAAAAATAATGCAGCAAATAAGAACAACAACCACAACATGAAAAGAACACCATAACACAATATTTAACGAGGAAACCCAGTGTGGGAAAACCTTGATGGGATTTGCGACCCACAATATTCACTTACTGGCCAATAAGAGAATATTACTACTTACAATAGGGGCCTGCACATGCAGGAAGGCCAAGTGCCTAGAGCTCACTGCTCAGTTACAAAAGAAGTCACACTGACTTAAAAAATTGGTTATACAAATCCAATGTCTTGTACTGCTTTAGATTAGCATCTGCTATGCCAGATTTAGTATCGATTTAAGCTCTACAATATACATAAACCCTTATCCCATAATTCGCATATTGGGTCTGCTACCTTCTATTCATATTTCACATCGTATCATGTCCTAAATGATCTACAATGATCTCATATATATATGAGTCATATTACAATCCGCCATGTCAGCTTACAAAAGATTTTACAATTAATTACAAAATATGTTTATACAAAAATGTTGTCGGCCAAGATGTCGATATTCTTCTTTTTCGGTGTCGGTGTTCTGTATGTCGGTGTAGAGTTTGTCAGTGTTGGTGCTTGAGTCTTCCTACCAGCATCACATGATTGTAAGGTTGCCATCAATGACAATACCTTCAATCACCTACAATGTCTCATTGGAGTGTGCATTTGCCAACAATCTCCCCCTTTGGCTTTGATGGCAACACTCATGAGAAAAATCAAAAAGTGTCCAAAAAGATGTCCAAAAAGAATCTGCCAAAATTTGTCTTACCAAAACTATGTGCCCAAAAATGTATGCTCCCCCTAAGGTGATGACGTCCTATTCTGATCATTTTATTCATCTCACCACTCCCCCTTTGACATCAATGGAAAATGTTGTCATTCGTTGTTAGTGGAGTGTGGTTCCTGCCTAGATTTTTGTAACCGGTGGGTTACAATCCGGAATATATCTGCCAAAACCATATTTAAGTTGTCATTGAATCTTTTGCTTTCCTATAATGCCTCTTGTGTTCTCTGAACTCTACCAATAAGTATGTGCATTTTCTCTTCTAGTGTTTTAAGTCTGGGAACCAGAGCCTCAGAAATTTCTTTTCTCAAAGAAATGAGGTAGTCTAGTTTTGGACCAAGTTTACATTTTAAGCTCTTTGCCTTATCCTTTACTTTCTCTTTGTCCTTCTCTAACTTCTCAATTTTCTCTTCTAGATCTGCAATTTTCTTTTCTATCTCCAAAAATGAATCGGATGTACCTATTAGCTTGTCAGCAGTATTATTTATTTCAGTTTGAGTTTTGCTGATATCTGAATCTATATCCTGTGTCAAGATGTCTGTTTTGCAAGTATTCCTGTACATTTTCTTAAAATCCAAAATTGTTTTTCCAAGTTCCGGTAATAAGGTGTCCATTTTCTCCTTGTTCTTCTTCAAAATTTCCTCAAAGAATTTCTCTTTTTCCTTAATCATTCTCTCCTTAAATGTGTTCACATTTATTTGATCAACTATCAAAATGTTGTTGGTGATGGACTTAGACAATGTGTCTAGTTGACCTAAAGAATTTGTATTATCCTCTATGCATTTAGGTGCTACCAATTTAAGAATAGGGATTGTATCATCTATAGCCTTATAAGCTTGTGCATTGCACTTTGTGATCTTCTTTATTGAATCCAATAAGACCTCTGTTACATTTGTAGGCCAGAATTCTGACATTGAAGTACCAGATGTCTGCCCAACCATTTTCACAATATCCATGTTGCTGGTTGTAGTGATAACCTTGCTTGATTCGCCCTCTGGTAGGTTAGTCTTTGTTTGCATTTCTATTAGCAAATGTTTAGGCTTTTCACTTTTAGCCGGTGGCACTGTCTCTATCTGAACTTGTGTCTCAACTTGTTTATGTTCCGGTTTCTCCATTTGTCTATGCACATCCGGTTTCTCAATTTCTTCCTCTACACTATCCATTTCTGGTTGTCCTGATTGTTTTTCAGTTTTATTTACCGATTCTTCTAATGTTTTACCTGTGGTGTCCTCTGTCGGTTGCTCTGTTAGAGTAGGTTTTTCTGTGCTTATTTTTACAGTGTTATTAACCTCAACCTCAACATTTGCAGTCGGTGACTCAGTAGTCACTTCTTCCCTCTTATCCTCAGTGGTTTCTTTGTCAACCACAACATTTACTTCCTGTGTGTCTATATTTATAGTGTACAAAATTTTGGACTCAGGATTAGTATCCTCTAGTGGAGTCTCCATACTCTTAGTGGCCGGTTGATTGTCTGTAGTATGTGCCGGTGGAGTATCCGAAGGAGGTGGGAGCACATTATCAGTTATTTTAAGGCTTGGAGGTCCACCTACCTTACCTTTTCCCTTATCCCTATCCTTTTGGTATAATCTGATAGTCTTGTGTCTTAGTAACTCTTCCCATTTCTCTTTTTCTACAAAGAATATATCCCATGTATCTATTGTTTCCTCAAAGACTTCATTCACTCTACCTGCCATCAGTGCTACATGCCGGTGAGCAGTTGAAAATATTGTCTGGTTAGCTTCACTGATTAGTTTGTCTATCTCATCAGGTGAGTTTACAGGATGAACTGCAAGTAGTTTTTCAATTTTTATTTTCTTATCCAGCTCAACAATGGCTACCCTTCTAGCTTCTAGTCTTCTATACAGATCATTTGGTATTTCATCAACAATTTCCATCAAAAATTTCTTGTAAATGTCCAAGTGTAAAATTACACTATTCTCTATGCTTTCTTTGTCATCAACAGATAGTGTGTTGTACAGTTTGCTAATATTTTTCAACTTTCCATCTTCAGTTATTTCACTTAAGATTTTATCTAGTGGAGCAATATCTTGTTTTACCTTCTTCTTCTTAGGAGTCAACTTTTTCGCTGGAGGCCTCACTTCGTATTGCTTTTGCCTTGTTTTTCTAGGTGTGGATGAGGGTACCGATGAGGGTTTTCTTTTCCTTTCTACCCTTTTGAATACCACTGGTATATCACTCTTAGAGGAAGTTCCAATCAATGAAAGATGAGCTTCTGGTTGAAGTCCTTCCAACTCACTTTCTTTTATACTAGTTTGTTTCAAGACATCTTCCTTAATTGCCTTTGCCTTTCGGGTTCATTTCCTTACTGTTTCTTCAACCTTCTTAACCCTTTTTCTTGACTGAATTCCACTTTCAATTGTTTCTGCACTACCAAAGACTTTCTCAGAGGGTTCCTTTGGTGCTTCAAGGAGGGATTTTGCATAAGTTTCAATAATGTTATCATATGTCTCATAGCCCATTTTAGTTACCCAGATTGTCCTAGGGACAACTGCCTCCATCCAGATTTCATCCTTTTTAATTACAAAGAAAATTTCCTTCTAATATTTATCTACAATTGCCTATGAGAGTCTTACTCTTGTTTTCATTCGAGCCTTCAATGCTTGAAAATGCTCATTTGTGTTTTTCTCTCTGTCTTCTCCCATATTTTTTAATAAATCCAATAGTTGCTTTCCTACTGGTATATCAAAGCCAAAATCTCTTCTACCAATACCGAGTACTTTCTTAGTAATGTACAACATTAGGCAAACAAGCAAATCTCCAAATCTAAAGGTTCCTTTCTTATCTCCTTTAATCTTCTTTAGATTGTCTATCAATTCATCTTTGAGCCATTCACACACATCTATTCTAGCATTATCATTTACCATGTCATATGCACTTTTGATACATAGGCTAGAAATTGAGTTCAACCTATTTGCATGTGTGACTTTGTAACCTAAGATCATATTGATAAATCTGACATTTATGTCCTTTACATCATTTACCCTTAAAGATCTTTTGTCAAAAGTTGCACCGGTTAGTTTCATCACTATGTCATTTGAGACCTTCTTTGTTCTGTCAGGCCTGCTACCGGTGGAAGGTAACCCTATTACTGCTTTTACTGCTTCTTTTGTGATTTTATGAATCGAATCCAACTAGAAGAATTCACCATGAACTCTGCTTAGAACTATTCTTATTACATCTTCAGGATAATCAGGAATGCTAAGAATATCCACAAAGCCTAGGGTTTCTATTATCTTGTGTTCCGGCTTGACATTACAATCTACATCACAAATCAAAGTCCTATACATGTTTTTGATCTCATCATCACCTAATTCCTCTATATGACAATGTATGTATATCCTAGGGTCTTCAACATATACTACTCCCTTAGGAATTTGAGAGAATACACCTATGCTATCATCTTTCTTCACAATTTTGGGAACCCATTTGAATACGGGTCTAGGGTGCTTAATAACCTCAATCACAACAAGGATTGCAATAAATTCAGGAGTGGATGAAGAAGCCATAGTTATAAATACCTCAATCTACCTTAGGGATGAGTGCTTGGATGAACTGCTTCTCTTCTTCACTAAGAATGCCTTCGCTCGGGAATTTTTGTGCTCTCGAAGATTTGAATGCTCGGTGAATGAAAAAGGAGCCAAAACACTTGCTATATAATGTTATTTTCTCCAACTACCACATTTAATGCTTGCTAGTTAGGTCACAACTTAACTCATCTGCCGATATAGAAGTAATTCGACTTCTTACCATCAACCGAGGGTATAATAGCATGTTTTTCAATTTGTTGCTAAACCCCCAAAGGATTTTTCTTTAGTTAGATGAAGAGTCTCTTGTTGGTGGAGTGTTACTTTGTTCTACCAGTGGAGGAGTATTCCCATCAACATTTTGATCTGACTTTTCAATCGATTGTTTTGAGAATTCTTGCTTTATCTCTTCAACCTTTTCTTTACCCTTCAAACTAGGACCTTTGTTATTTGCCAGTGGGGACTTGCTTCTACAAAGTTTTGCAATATGTCCAATTTTGTTACAAGCATAACAAGTCACATTGTTTTTCTGAATATCTTTCCCATATCCTATGCCAGTATGTTTTCTGCATTGATTAGATAGGTGTCCAAATATTCCACAAACATAACATCTTACATTCATTATGTAATTCTATGAGTTATGACCAACTTTGTTGCATTTAGAACATTGACCGATGGGTGTATTAGTGTTCTGATAATTTCTAGATCTACACTAATTTTCTCTATGACCATACTTGTTACAGTTAAAGCATTTCCCATTGAATTTGTAAGCATTAGGTTGTCTTACCAGTTTACTATGATTATGATTGTTTGCAATACCGGAGCTTTCACCAACTTCAAAGCCAAGGCCATTTGTATCACCATTAGGTTTCTGATTCTACAGCATGTCAACAAGTTCTTCTGAACTTTTCTTGAATTTATCTTTGTGTTGATTTGTAGCAGTCAGTTCATTCTCCAAGATTCCTTTCTGTCTCATGAGTTTAGTTTTGTCATTTTTTGTGTTCATCAAATCTGTCTTCAACATATCATTTTCATGACCGAGTCTTGTGTTTTCATTTCCAACATCATTTAGTCTACTAACCAAGTCTTCTTCATTATTCTTTTTGTCTTCAATTTTTTTACAAAATCTCAAAGTCATATCTTGCATCTCATTCTTCATTGTACAGTTATCTTGTCTCAGTTGGTTCACCAGATCATTAAGAGTTTCCTTTTCATCTTCCTCTTTCTGCATCTTCTCACAAAGTTCTCTTCTTTTATTTCTTACTATGGTGAAATTTTCTTGAAGTCCTCAAATAATATCCTCAACAGCCTTCAGATCATCCTCAAGTTTAATATTCTTCACTTTTTTTGCATCATAGTCTGAAAGAGTTGTTTCCAATTGCTTTCTCAAATTTTCCATCTCTACCGGTGACAAGATCTTCCTCAAGATGTTAGGCTTTTGAAAATAGAGGACCAGGCTCTGATACCAATTGTTAGGATTCCCAAATATACTGAGAGGGGGGGGGGGTGAATTAGTATCTAACAAGTATAGTAATTTTCTTAACTTATAACTTGAAAAGTATATTAAAACTGTGTACCGGTAAACCCAAAATAATGCAACAAATAAGAACAACAACCGCAACATGAAAAGAACACCATAACACGATATTTAACGAGGAAACCCAGTGTGGGAAAAACCTCGGTGGGATTTGTGACCCACAATATTCACTTACTGGCCAATAAGAGAATATTACTGCTTACAATAGGGGTCTGCACATGTAGGAAGGCCAAGTGCCTAGAGCTCACTGCTCAGTTACAAAAGAAGTCACACTGACTTACAAAATTAGATTATACAAATCCAATGTCTTGTACTGCTTCAGATCAGCATCTGTTATGCCAGATTCAGTACCGGTTTAAGCTCTACAATATACATAAACCGTTATCCAATAATTCGCATATTAGATCTGCTACCTTCTATTCATATTTTGCATCATATCATGTCCTAAATGATCTAAAATGATCTCATATATATATGAGTCATATTACAATCCACCATGCCGGCTTACAAAAGATTTTACATTTAATTACAAAATATTTCTATACAAAATTGTTGTCGGCCAAGATGCTGGTATTCTTCCTTTTCGGTGCTGGTACCTAAGTCTGCCTGCTAGTATCACATGATTGTAAGGTTGCCATTAATGAGAATACCTTCAATCACCTACAATGTCTCATTGGAGTGTGCATTTGCCAACGTCTTTACCTATTCCTGCTCATATACTTTCAGCTTGTGCTAAAGTTCTACAACTGATCTTCCAAAATTAATAGCAAAGTCATTAAGGGGCTTAAATGGCTCACTTACAACCTTAAGTTCCTACTCAACTTCTTCTCTTTTCTTCTTCAAATCAGCACAAAATAAGGAAAATGTTGAAACTGTAGAGAGAATTTTACCTCTGGCTTTCAGTGCTTCCTTCAAATAATCCTTATTAATAGTAAGAGCCACTTTACCTTTATCAATTTCAGACATCAAGTGCTTTGTCCTCTTCTTCTTGTAGATTTTATCCATATTGAAATAAGTTGCATCCTCTAATGACTTCATCTGCTCTCCGGCATTAGAAACAAGTTGTCCAAGCTTGTCAATAGGAGTGGCAAATTTTCCTGTATCAGTCTCTAGGAGGAGACTAGACAAAATATCTACTACACTCCTTATGGTCTCTACCTCCTTCTATTGTTCTTTCATCCTCTTCTTTTTAGCTTGGGATTGCATGGTAGTTGCAATCTCCATTAACTCAGTAGAACTTAGTTTATCCATGTCAAGGGGTCCTTGGATGCTTAATGCATCATCATCATCTTCTTCATCAATACCTTTCTTTTTGGAATGAAGTGACAAAGGTGTCACTATGGGTTCGGCCTTTTCTGTCTTATTCTCCTCTATTCCCTCTTTGTTGTCATTTTTCTCTTCTTCCTTTTCCTATTTAGTTTCTTCAGTCTTCTCTTCTTTCTTATCTTGATTAATGTCCGTTATCGGTGGTGGTTGAGTATCTACAGTCTAATTATCTACCGATGGTTCCTCATCCTTATTTTCTTCTTCTTCATCTTTCTATCCTTCCTGTTCCTGATTCTTCTCATGTTGTTTAGACATCTGAACATCTACATCATACATGTCTATATTTTCAGTAGTATTATCAACATTATCACCAGTATCATCATCAAGAATTAACACCCATTTTATTTGTGTGTTCACCAGTTGGTCATCAAACACAATGTCATCGGGCTTAAAATCAGTAGGTTTAATACCTTCTGGAAAATCTTCACCCTTAAGCTTTACATATTCAACATCTGTATCATATTCCTCTTCGGTAGGAATTAAATCCAAAGACTTCTTTAACAAAATTCTAGTCTCTTGGTGGACTAATTGAGTCTCACTGATTAACATCCTTGTTAGTCTTTTCTTAGATCTGAAGGAAGATTTTGCATTTAACAAAATATCATCTAATTTTTCCTTTGTGGCTTTCGGTTGAAGAATTTTGAGTGTATACTCAAAAAATTATTTGTCCTGCTTCATTGCAGCCTGCAACCTTGCATCAATTTTGTTGTATAATGAATTAAAAAATTTCCCTTGTAGGTCAATAAAGGCTTTACTATATTTATTCATCATATACACAACTACATCTTCTATTAATCTTTGTTCATTCTCACCAAGATTATCATACAGTTTATTCAATCCCTCAAGAACACCATATTCCATAATACTTTTTAATAGTTTATCAAGAGCAATAGGTTTATTTACCAGTTTCCCCACAGATTTGATAGTGGAGGTTCCAACAACCTTAGATTTCTTGTGACTATTCCTTAGAACTTTCTTATCTTTGTCAGATTCAGTGTCTTCATCACCTGCATCTATCGATGATGGTTTCTAAGCTTGTTGTTTCTTTCTTTTACAAGTTTTAACCGGTTCAATTGGAGGATCAACAACCTTTCCTCTTCTCTGGAACTAAATCTTTGAAGATTTTGTTGCTGGTTTCTCTTTCTTTACAACTGTTGGTTTCTCTTTTTTTGCAGCTTTCCCTTTTCCAGCTCTAGTTTGCATACCGGTGGAGGTGTTGGTTGGATTACTAGATATCCCAGACTATTAAGCAGCATGCTTTTCTCTAGCTTCAACAATGGCTTCCTTTGTGAATCTAGTTTGCTCAGCAAAGGCTTCAACTTCCTTTCTAATTTTCTTAGCTATCATCGATTGCTTAAGTTCTGAGTGTACTTGTAGGGATTTTTCCTTGTAAGTACCAAATCTCTCTGCTATGGTATCAACCAGTTGTCGAAGTAGATGGTCAACATATGCAATCAATAGTTCTTTATCAACTTCATACCCCATGGGTATAACCCAAGTAGTTCAGGGTTCTACAACTTCCATCATACAAGTATCTGTGTCCACCATAAAACAAATTATTTTCTCATATCGGTTAACTACCTCTGCCGGTATCCTTTCTCTTGCATGCATTTTCTTCTAAAATTTTTTGAAGTATCCCCATGTAATCTTATAAAAATCATTACGTAGCATACTAATGCTATTCTTCATTTGCATCAAAGAAGGTGTTCCTCCAATCCAGTGAATATCTCCAATACCAAGACAAGAATTTTGAAAATAAAAGAATAGACCAAGAATGGGTTGACCAAATTTGAAACTCAATCTTTTGTCCTTCTTAATATCCTCCAAGTTGAACATCAATTAACTCCGTAGTGCTTCAGATAGATCATAATCAACATATTCCACGATCATCTAGTAAGCAGTATGAATAATGGCTACTGGTACACTGTTCATCCTTCTTGAGTAATATACTTTGTAACCAATCACCATTGAAGAATATTTCACGGTTGGATCACTGATATTGTTCACTATCATAGCTTTGCGATCCCATTTGGATCCTGTCAGCTTTTCTACATCATTCTTTGGAACAAATCTCAGTAAAGGTACTTCACCGGTCGCACAAAGTCCGGTGACTGCGTGAATGGCTTCCTTAGAGATTTTATGTGGTCGGTCAAGACACATAAAATGATAATGTATCCTCCTAAGCACACATCTAACATGTTGATCCACAAAAACATCAATGAAATTGAGTGCATGGTGAAACCCTTTGTCGGTAACCTTCTTGTATTGTTCCTTCAAGATACCATTTTCATCACACATTGCTCTATATTGATAAAAAATAGCAACCATACCCAAATCTTCCACTTTGTAATGATAAAATGATCTAACATCTTTAACATGTAATACACCATAGGGTACTCTAGATAGGGCTCCGACGAGATCAGTTTCTACGGATTTAAATGGATGTGTTTTGAATTCAGGTCATGGCCTATCAGTTACATCAACTAGGTGTGGTGTATCCATTTTCAACAAATCAATATTCATAAACAAATAACTAGATTCTAAAAAATACCTTTTCTCGCTTCAGCACTAGGGTTTCAGACACCAACGAAGTTCTCTAAACTGATTGTCGATCACAAATCACCCCAAAACACTTCAATCTCTGTCAAATCGGTTAGATGCTACAAACACAAGTTCTGTTGTTCTCTATTCCCTCTCCAAGTGCTCATACAAATGAAATGTGACAAATAAAATTCAGAAAGTTCCTTTTATTTCCCTATTATCTACCACATTAAATGCCATTACCGGTAAAACCCTAGAATGTCTTAAAACACTATACCAGTTCACATAACACATCAAACCTACCAGTTTGATCACATAATCACTTCTTAACATCATATTACATCAAAGTATGCAGATTTAACATACCTCATGTTCCTTTGGGGGGTTTAGAGATAGATCTAACATTAAGTTCCCCCTAAGCTTTTAAAAAACTTAGTTTGTCAGTGAAGGGTTCTACACACTAGGTGAAGAAATAGGATCCTCAGATGATTTTACTTCAGTTACCTCATCATCCTTCTTTTTCTAGATTCTATTCATTTATGCTCTGGTCTCCTCCACGTCAACTTTCATCTTCCCTTTCCGGTCACTTGATTGATTCACCTGTTTGTTCACTTTAGCTCTATAGAACTTTTCCATATATCCTGGTTTAGGACAATAATAACAAGCCATACCAAAAACTCTCCAAGGTCTAGCATTGCCTTTGCCATTCCTTCTTATGCAGTTCATAGCCACATGACCAAATTTATTACAAATTGTGCATACCACATTCATTCTTTTCTCCATCTCATAGGGACTAGATCGGTTAGCATATGGTCTTTGCCAATTTGGACTTCTTCGGTCATTGAAATTCCTTCTCCAATCATCAACAAATATTTGATTCATGTGAGGAGTAGGATTATTTGCTCCATACCTGCATTCAATAGATCTATGTCCATACATCTTGCATGTGTAATAGTAACCTTCAAATCTTCTTGGCATATATCTCTGATTAGTATTAGGTCTATAACTAGTATTAACATTAGATCTACTTCTACAAACATTAGAAGTATGTCCTGGCTTATGGAAATTGAAACAAAAAGGTTTAAAGTATTTCTTACCAGTGGTTTTCTAAGTCTTAGGAGTAGGTTTAACTTCATCCATGTTAACCTTAGTATCGGAAGGTTCTCCTTTCTCAAATGTATTGTATCCTAACCCAGATGTATCACCATTCATCCTCTAATATTGGATCTATTCATCCAACATGGTAGAACTCTTGTTAAATTTTGCAAGCTTCTCATTAGCTTTTGCAAGTTCTTTAGTAAGATCTTCATTCTGCTTCATAAGAGTCTCTCTAAGAGATATTGCCATATCAAGATCTACTTTGATTTTTTCTTTTTCTTCTTTCTCTTCATGCGAGTGTGCATATAGAGTGCCATTTTCCTAATTTATCTTAAAGATCTCATGATCTTTCTCTTTGATCTTGTCTTTAGCTTCCCTCCTTGCTTCAAGTTCTTGACTCATCTAGATTGTAAGGGCTTCAAGCTCTCTCCTCAAGTTAGTTTTCTCACCATTTAGTTTCTATACTTCCTCAACCAATGCATCTATGTTTGCTTCATCATAAGAGTTGTTGTCAAAGACTTCCAACAGTTGTTTAGTAATCTCTTTCCTTTTAGCAAGTGAAATTTTATACTTGCCTCTCAAATTTTCTAGGGCATTCTTAGTTTCAACAAGTTTAAGAGACATCTCTCTATAACTCATGTCCCCCATGTCTACCTTAGGAATCCTTCTCAATAAGTTAGGCCTCAAAGAAGGTTGGCTCTGATACCAATTGATGAACTTATAAGGCATTGAGAGGTGGGGGGTGAATCAGTGCAAGCAAAAATAATATAAATCTGATCACCAATTTTAACAACTTAAAACTTATCAAGCCTATAAAAAATATCACCATATAATCAAATTCCCAATAAAATAAATTTCACATAACACGAAATTATATGTGGAAAACCCAAAAGGGAAAAGCAACGATGGGAGTTAGTGCCCACAAGATTCACTATCTCCAAAATAGAAATCTTGACTAGTTAAGGTCTTACAATTATGCCCTATTAGGAGTAGACCCAGTTTAGAGTCACCCAGTTAAGGGATTTGAATGATAAGCCCTATTAGGAGAAATGACCTATTAAGATCAACCTCACAAGAGGATTCAAGACTCTGATTTAGAGCTACCATGTTAGGGGATTTACAGATTAAGGCCTGTTAGAACCTACCTGGTTAGGGGATTTTGCTACTGCAAAATATTAGGAAAACAATAGTGATAAGATCTTCAAGTAACACCTTGTGTCTGATAAGATCCACTTCTTATCCTTAAAACATCAACAACACTTCATTATAGAACTTCCCTAATCACCGCACGATCACATTCACAATATCCACTCATGAATTCTCTCTTCACACACATATTGACTTCCTAGGTTCAATGAATCTAGACAAACTTGCATTGCACGCTTTACATATGTCGACCACCAACATAAAAAATTTAAACTTGTGTCATGTTACCAATTTAAGTGACTATATCACTACCGGTTAAGTGTTCTACCAGTTTGTCTATTTTTTAAATCAAATCTCTCTCATCCAGTTGAATCTACAAATGTTGTTCTGAACATATCTCCTAATACTTGTCACCAACATCGCTATAAAGCTGCATCATCCAACTCTTCATGAATTGCTTGTACCGGTTGTCGAAATGCAACTATATCTCAGTTTACCAGTTGAGATCCTAATTACCGATTCTCTGTAAAATTGTCTTTTGTACCAGTTATACCTTACCAGTTGGCTTCTAAGACTTAGATGACTACAAAAACATTGTTGCCATCAATGACAACACAAAACTTATTCATCAAACATGAAACTCAATCTCTTCATCATATTTATTAACTAATCATATACCAATTTCATAACAACAACAATCTTTACCAATTCAGTCAAATGCCAACACATTATCATTATCATTTTTATATCATTTAAGCTTTGCATTATCATTAGCATTTTCACATCATATTAAGCTTTGAATTATCATTATCATTTTCATATCATATTAAGCTTTGCATTAGATTGCATTCTCGATATCATTATCATATCATGTTAAAGTTGTTAGGATTCCCAAAGATACTGAAAGGGGGGGTGAATCAGTATCTGATCGGTGATATAATTTTCCTAACTTATAATATGAAAATCAATTCAAAACTGTGTACCGGTAAACCTGAATTAATGCAGTAAATAAGAATAACAACCACAACATGAAAGACACACCATAACACAATATTTTAATGAGGAAACCTGGTGTGGGAAAAACTTGGGATTTGTGACCCACAATATTTGCTTACTAGCCGATAAGGGAATCTTACTGTTTACAATAGGGGCCAACACATGCAAGAAGGCCAAGTGCCTAGAGCTCACTGCTCAGTTACAAAAGAAGTCTCACTGACTTACAAAATTGGATTATACAAATCCAATGTCATGTACTAGTTCAGATCAGTATCTACTATGCCAGGTTCAGTACCGGTTTAAGCTCTGCAATAATCATAAACCCTTATCCAAAATCTGCCTTACAATTGGCATATTAGGTCTGCAATAATCCTTCCATCTATATGTCTCCTAAATGATCTACAAGATCTCATACTTATATGAGTCTTATTACAATCCACCATGTCGGCTTACAAACGGATTTTACAATTAAATACAAAATACAATTAAACAAAATTCTTGTCAGCCATGGTGTCGGTAATCTTTCTTTTCGCTGCTGGTGAAGTGTATGTCGGTGTAGAGTCTATCGGTGCCAGTGCTTGCTGGTATCATATGATTGTAAGGTTGCCATCAATGACAATACCTTCAATCACCTACAATTTCTCATTGGAGTGTGCATTTGCCAATAATCTCCCCCTTTGGCATTGATGGCAACACTCATGAGAAAAATCCAAAAAAGTGATGTCCAAAAAGATTTTGCCAAAATTGTCTTACCAAAACTGTGTTGTCAAAATGTGTGCTCCCCCTGAGCTGATCATGTCTTCTTCTGATCATTTTTCTCCTCTCCACTACTCCCCCTTTGACATCAATGACAAAGGTTGTCATTCACTGTCAGTGGAGTGTGGTTCCTGCCTAGATCCTTGTAATCAATGGGTTAAAATTTGATAGATGTTTGCCAATGCAAAATTTTGATTGTCGTTGAATCTCTTGTTGTCCTTTAATGCCGCTTCAGTTATCTAAATTGTACCAGTGAGTATGTGCATTTTCTCCTCCGATGTCTTAAGTCTGGGAACCAGAGCCTCAGAAAATTATTTTCTCAAAGAAATGAGGTAATCTAGTTTAGGACCTAGTTTGCATTTTAAATCCTTTGCCTTACACTTTATCTTTTCTTTATCTTTTTCTAACTTCTCAATTTCCTCCTCAAGAACTGCAATGTTCTTTTCAATTTCCAAAAATGAATCTGATGTTCCTATTAAATTTTCAGCAATATTGTTGATTTCTTCTTATGCTTTGTTGATCTCTGAATATATGTCCTCTATCAAAATATCAGTTTTGCAGGTATCTTTGTACAGTTTTTTGAAATACAAAATTTTTTCTCCTAGTGCCAGTAATAAGGTGTCCATTTGTTCCTTATTCTTCTTCACTGTTTCCTCAAAGAATTTTTCTTTTTCTTTATTCATTTTCTCTTTGAATGTGTCTTCATTTATCTGGTCCAGTGTAATTAGATTGCCGGTTATATACTTAGACAATGTGTCTAATTGGCTCAAAGAATATTTATTATCTATGTTACACTTTGGAGCTATCAATTTTAAAATTGGTAATGTGTCATCTATAGCCTTGTAAGCTTGTGCATTACACTCTGTTATTTTCTTTATTGAGTCCAAGAGTACCTGTGTCACATTTGTAGGTTGGAATTCAGTCATTGATTTGCCGGATGACTGTCCAACTGTCCTCACAATCTGTAGTCCGCTAATTGTAGTGATAGCTTTTCTTTCCTCTTCCTTAGGAGGATTTGTTTGAGTTTGCATTTCCATTACCAAAGGTTTGGGTTTTTCAGATGAAGGTGGCACTGTCTCTATTTGAACCTGTACCTCAACCTTTTTATGTTCCTTTTTCTCAATGTGTGCCTCTAACTATTTCTCTGCTTTTGTCTTTGTCTGTTTCATTGTGCTCTCATCTACCAGTTTTTCTGATTGTTTCTCAGTGTTATCTACCAGTGTTTGTGATGCTTTATCATTGGTATCCACTGTTGATTTCTCTTTGTTCACCTCTATACTGTCTACTGTCAGTGACTCAGTAGATGCAATAGTATGCACATGTATGGTTTCTATCTTTCGAGTGTCTGAGGGATCATTTGATTCTTCATTTTGTTGTTGTTCCCCAATTCCAATATTATCAATTCCAACATTTTCTGTCTGTGGCTTTGTTGCCACATCTATCTTCTCAGTTGATTCCTTATCTACCACAATATTTACCTCTTGAGTGTCAATGTTCATGGTATACAAAATTTCAAACTCAGGATTTGTATCCTCATAAGGAGTCTCCATACTCTCTGTTGTCCGTTGTGTGTCAACGGTTTCTACCAGTGGAGTATCAAAAAGAGGTGGGGGCAAGTTATCAGTTATCTTTAGGCTTGGAGGTCCACCTACCTTATCTTTCCCCTTATCCTTGTCCTTTTGGTAGACTCAGATAGTCTTAGGTCTTTTAATTTCTTCTTGTTTCTCCTTTTCAACAAAGAAAATATCCCATTGATCTGCAGTTTCTTCAATGATTTCATTCATTCTGCCTGCCATTAGTGCTACATGCCAGTGACTGATTGAAAATACTGTTCAGTTGACCTCACTAATTAATTCATCTATCTCTTTAGTGGAGTTCACTGGGTGAACTGCAAGTAATTTTTCTATTTTTATCTTTTTGTCTAACTCAACAAAAGCTACCCTTCTAGCTTCTAGTCTTCTGTATAAATCATTGGGTATATCATCAACAATTTCCATCAGAAATTTATTGTATATGTCTAAGTGTAAAATTACACTATTCTCTATGCTCTCTTTATCATCATTGGAAAGTGTGTTATATAACTTGCTGATATTTTTCAATTTTCCATCCTCAATTATTTCATTTAGAAGTTTGTCCAGTGGAGCAATAGTCTGTTTTACCTTCTTTTTCTTTGGAGTTAACTTCTTAGCTAGAGACCTAATTGCCTGTTGTTTTTGTCTTGTTCTTCTGGGTGTAGGTGAGGGTGACAATGAGGGTTTTCTTTTCCTTACTACCCTTTTGAACTCAGCCAGTATACCACTTTCAGAAGAAGTTGCAACCAGTGAAAGATGAGCTTCCGGTTGAAGTCCTTCCAACTCACTTTCCTTAATACCAATTTTCTTTAATACATCTTCCTTAATTGATTTAGCTTGTCTTGTACCTTTCTTCACTATCTGTTTAGTTTTCTTGACTCTTTTCTGAGATTGAATTCCACTCTTAGTTGTTTCTTTATTACCGAACACTTTCTCAGATGGTTCCTTGGGTGCTTCAAGGAGGGATTTTTCATAAGTCTCAATTATGTTATCATCTGTCTCATATCCCATCTCGGTTACCCAAATAGTTCTAGGGATAACTGCCTCCATCCAAATTTCATCTTTCTTAATTACAAAGCATATCTCTTTTTGATATTTATCAACAATTGCTTGAGATAGCCTTACTCTTGTCTTCATTCTAGCCTTCAGTGCTTGAAAATGTTCATTTATATGTTTCTCTCTGTCTTCTCCCTTGTTGTTTAATATGTCCAATAGTTGCTTTCCTACCAATATCGGGCACTTCCTTGGTAATGAATAGCATTAAACATACAAGAAGATTTCCAAATCTGAAAGTTCCCTTCTTATCACCTTTGATTTTCTTCAGGTTTTCTATCAACTCATCTTTAAGCCATTCACACACATCTATTCTTGCATTATCATTTACCATGTCATATGCACTTTTAATACATAGGCTGGATACCGAGTTTAACCTATTTGTGTGTGTAGCCTTATAGCCAAGAATCATATTGACAAATCTAACATTGATGTCCTTCACATCATTGACTCTTAGGGATCTTTTGTCAAATGTTGTGCCAGTTAAGTTTATCACAGTGTCATTAGAAACTTTCTTAGTTTTGTCAGGCCTGCTACCGGTGGAAGGTAAGCCTATTACTGCCCTAACTACTTCTTTAGTGATATTATGGATGGAATCCAACCAAAAGAATTCACCATGGACTCTGATTAGAACTATTCTTATCACATCTTCAGGAAAATTAGGAATGTTAAGAATATCCACAAAACCTAGGGTTTCCACTACCTTGTGTTCTGGTTTGATATTTCCATTTAGATCACAAAACACAGTCCTATACATGTTCTTGATTTCATCATCTCCTAGTTCCTCAATATGACAATGTATATATATTCTAGGATGCTCTACATAAACTACTCCCTTAGGTATTTTCAAAAATGCTTCTAGGGTATCATCCTTTTTTGCAATTTCGGGAATAAGTTTGAATACAGGTATAGGATGCTTGATAACCTCAATCACAGTAGGGTTTGCAATAAATTTAGGTGCAGATGAAGAAGCCATAGTTATAAATACCTCAATCTTCCTTTAGGATGAGTGCTTTGATCAACTGCTTCACTTTTTCGCTAAGGATGCCTTCACTCGAGATTTTTGCGCTCTCAAAGATTTGAATGTTCAGTGAATGAAAAAGAGACAAAACCCTTACTTTATAATGTTATTTTCTTCAACTACCACATTTAATGCCTATTGATTAAGTCAAACTTAACTCATCTACCGATAAAGAAGTAATTCAACTTCTCACCATGAACCAAGGGTATATTAGCATGTTTTCCAATTTGTTGCCAAACCCCTAAAGGATTTTCCTTCAGTTAGATGAAGACTCTCCTGCTGGTGGAGTGATAGTCTGTTCTGACTTTCTGATCCATTGCTTTGAGAATTCTTGCTTCACCTCTTCAACTTTTTCTTTACTTTTTAGGCTCGGACCTTTGTTGTTTACCGGTGATGTCTTACTTCTACAAAATTTTGCAATATGTCCAATCTTGTTGCAAGCATAACAAGTCACATTGTTTTTCTAAATAGCTTTTCCAAATCTTATGCTGGTATGTGTTCTGCATTGATTAGATAAGTGTCCAAATATTCCACAAACATAACATCTTACATTCATTCTGCAATTTTCTGAATTATGACCAACTTTGTTGCATTTAGAATATTGACCGGTGGGTACATTAGTGTTCTGATAATTTCTAGATCTACACTGATTTTCTCTATGACCATACTTGTTATAGTTAAAGAATTTCCAATTAAATTTATAAGCATTATGTTGTCTTACCAGTTTGCTATGATCATGATTGTTTGCAGTACCAGAGCTTTCACCAATTTCAAAGCCAAGGCCATTTGTATCACCATTAGGTTTTTGATTCTTCAGCATGTCAACAAGTTCTTTTGAACTTTTCTTGAATTTCTCCTTGTGTTGATTTGTAGCAGTCAGTTCACTCTCCAAGATTCCTTTATGTCTCATGAGTTCATTTGTTTTATTTTGTGTATGCATCAAGTCTATCTTTAACATATCATTTTCATGACTAATTCTTGTGTTTTCATTTATGGCATCATTCAGTCTTCTAACCAAGTCATCTTCATTCTTCTTTCTATCTTCAATTTCTTTACAAAATCTCATAGACATATCTTGCATCTCATTCTTCATTGTATTGTTTTCTTGTCTCAACTTGTTTACTAGATCATTAAAAGTTTCCTTTTCACCATCATCATCATGCATCTTTTCACAAAGTTCTCTTCTCTTATTTCTTGCAATAGTGAGATTTTCTTGAAGTCCTTGAATGATATCCTATGCAACCTTTAGATCATCTTCAAGTTTGATATTCTTCACCTTTTTTGCATCATAGTCTGAAAGAGCTATTTCCAATTGCTTTCTCAAGTTTTCCATCTCTACCGGTGTCAGAATCTTCCTCAAGCTGTTAGGCTTTTGAAAATAGAGGACCAGGCTCTGATACCAATTGTTAGGATTCCCAAAGATACTGAGGGGGGGGGTGAATCAGTATCTGATCGATGATATAATTTTCCTAACTTATAATATGAAAATCAATTCAAAACTATGTATCGATAAACCAAAATTAATGTAGTAAATAAGAATAACAACCACAACATGAAAGACACACCATAACACAATATTTTAATGAGGAAACCTGATGTGGGAAAAACCTCGCTGGGATTTGTGACCCACAATATTCGCTTACTGGCCGATAAGGGAATATCACTGTTTACAATAGGGGCCTGCACATGCAGGAAGGCCAAGTGCCTAGAGCTCACTGCTCAGTTACAAAAGAAGTCTCACTGACTTACAAAATTGGATTATACAAATCCAATGTCATGTACTGGTTCAGATCAGCATCTACTATGCCAGGTTCAGTACCGGTTTAAGCTCCACAATAATCATAAACCCTTATCCAAAATCTGCCTTACAATTCACATATTAGGTCTTCAATAATCCTTCCATCTATATGTCTCCTAAATGATCTACAAGATCTCATACTTATATGAGTGTTATTACAATCCACCATGTCAGCTTACAAAAGGATTTTACAATTAAATACAAAATACAATTAAACAAAATTCCTGTCGGCCATGGTGCCGGTAATATTTCTTTTCGGTGTCAGTGAAGTGTATGCCGGTGTAGAGTTTGTCGGTGCCGGTGCCTACCAGTATCATATGATTGTAAGGTTGCCATCAATGACAATACCTTCAATCACCTACAATTTCTCATTGGAGTGTGCATTTTCTAACAAAAGTTGCATTAGATTGCATTTTAATTGCGTTATCACGGATTGTTAGATTGCATTACCATAGTTCATTTCATATCATGTTCCAATCACATTTGGTTACATGTACATTTTCATATCATTTTACAAGTGCATTAGTTGCATTACCAAATTAAGCATTGCATTAGTTGCATTTTCACATCATTCTCATTTTCAAGATACATCTCACAAAGTCTCATATCATTATCATTATCATTCTCATTTTACATCTCATTTTCAAGATACATCTCACATAGTCTCATATCAATATCATTATTGTATGCCTGGAATGTGGTATCAACCTGCAAGAGGTGAAAACAATTCAAAGACACATATGAAACATTGTATTAGAGGTTATAAATCCAAACAAAGCAAGTTAAATGAATCTAAACTCTTTAAAATCATTCCATGTTCCTCTATCTCCAAGTATCTTCAATATTCAAGGTGTCTCTCATCTTGGAAGAGAACTTGATTCTTTAAGATGACAACCTAAAGAATGAGATTTAAATGATTCTAAGATCTAAATGGAATGCAATCAAGATATTAGTGAATGATAATACAAGATGATGAAGATGAAATGCAAAACTAGATGATTAAGATTTAGATGAGTTCCAAATTGAAAGCTAAGATGATGCTATATGAGTTAATTAAGCTAAGAAAAGATATGCATCTAAGCTAAATGAAACTAAAATGCTATGATATGAATGCTTGATGCTTTGAAGATGACAAAGAGAACTCCTTAACCTGCAAAATGACTATAAGTTTGATGCACAAAAGACTTGTTTGTGAAAATGAAGAATGAGAGCTCTATTTATAGGGGAAATAGGGCAATGGATGGTCAAGATTAAATAATCTTAACAAGAGCTAGGATTGAAAGTTAATCAATACATGTTCACAATTCTCACTAATGAAATGGTGACAATTGTCAACAAGAGGTTTCTTGAGAGGAGATGAAAGAAGCACTAAATGCTTGCAAAGACATGAAGGTTACCCTAGGAGGTAAGGGTTAAGGTTAGATTAGGGTTATCCATTGGATAAAGCTTTTACCCAAGGGGTAAACTCTTGTGCAAGGGTTAAAGGGATAACCAAGGTTAAAGCCATGAATGCTTGATGAGACCCTTGGGTTAGATGAGGGTTGAGTTAGAGAGAAAGTCTCTAATCATGCAAGAAGGTTGAGTTAACCATTAATGGTTATGTAAGATCCTTAAATGGTTTAGAAGACTTTGAGGGTTAACTTGTTGAGGACATAAAGCCTTTAATGCATTTCAAAGACTTTGGAGGTTTTGACAAGTGACTTCTCTTTGCTTAGGAATGTGACAAAATTAGGAGATGGATTAGGCTAAATTGGAATGGATTAGAAGAATCTAGAAGGGGGTTTAGGAGGCAAGTGGGAGATGTAGGAAAATGCAAGTGTAGGAAAAAGGATTTTAATTAAAATAGAATTACTTTATTTCAACTAAATAGATGCAACTTGCATAAATACAAGTGGGTTATATAAATAAATAAATTAGATTTATTTATTTACAAGGATCAATTTAATTAAATGTAAATTTAATTAAAAAGGGAGAAAGGGGAATTAATTAAATAAAGTGATTTATTGAATCAAAGGCTAGAAAAGGCTTAGGTGAACTTAATTAAATAAATTTAGTAATTCATTTAATCAAATAGATGAATATAAAGAAAATAATTAAATAGAATTTAATTAATAGGACAAATGGGGTTAAAATAAACATTAAATATCTATTTTAAGAAAGTGGTCAGATTTATACGTCTACATTTTTCCCCTCTTTGAAGTGACGTGTGTGCACATGTTGATTCAAAGAAAATTTGCTGGATATGCTGTCAAAATTTGATCGATATGTTGTTGTTTATCAAAATGTCTATATGATGCCCCAGATGTAGATTTGATGAACGATATTGATGATTCCCCCTTGGGAGATAAATTGAGAAAATTATGATTTCCAGGATAGTGTTGCGATGTAGGACGATTTTTGAATGTTGGATGATTTGAATTGTTAAAATTTTCAATATTTATCTGTCGATAAATTTGTAAAAGTAATATTGAAGAAATGAGGAAGACTAATGTGGGCATAGTGCGTACATTCCCCACATGTCCACCGGATGTTGAAGAAATGAGGAAGACTAATGTGGGCATAGCGCATACATTCCCCACACGTCGAATGAATGTTGAAGAAATGAGGAAGACTAATATGGGCATAGCACGTACATGCCCCACACATCCACTAAATGTTGAAGAAATGAGGAAGACTAATGTGGGCATAGAATGTACATGCCCCACATGTCCATTGAATGTTGAAGAAATGAGGAAGACTAATGTGGGAGTAGCACGTACATGCCCCACACATCCACCAAAGATTGACGAAATGAGGAAGATTAATATGGGAATAACGCATACATTCCCCACACATCCACCAAAGATTGAAGAAATGAGGAAGACTAATGTGGGCATAGCGCGTACATGCCCCACACGTCCACTGAAGATTGAAGAAATGAGGAAGACTAATGTAGGCATAGCGTGTACATGCCCCACACATCCACCAAAGATTGAAGAAATGAGGAAGACTAATGTGGGTATAGGGCATACATGCCCCACACGTCCACTGAGGTCATTTGGGTATGAATTCTTATTGTCGATATGGTTCAAGTGTTGATATGGGTCTTGATTCGATATAGGTTTTGATGGACTGATTTTCAATATGGAACTTGGAATTGATTGATTTGCGATATGGAACTTGGATTGAGTGATTTATTGATAGGGACTTTCACCAATTATTTGTTCTGACTGATGATTGGTTCTGACTTGTATCATTGATTTTTCTTTGGATCAGCATGTGGTCACACATGTGCCCGATGATATGATATGGATGCAACTATTTTTATTTTGATGAGCTATATGATATGCTTTTAATCTATATGACTTTTACAGATGATGTTATGTGTGTGTGTTTTTATTTTTATTTTTACATGCTTATATGATGATTGTAATGATACTATATGTTTAGAAGGTGATATGCATATGTTGGTTGGAAGTGATTGATCATATGGATCAGATTGATAAGATTGATCAGAATTGATAAGATTGAGGTCAAGTCTAGTTTTAGGAATGACACCGCTTGTATAAGACAAAGATGATCAAAGTGTTTGGTTTCAGGAATGATATATCCTGTATAAGATATGATCAAAATGTCTGGTTTCAGGAAAGATACATCATGTATAAGACATGAGAGAATGGATTAGATGAAATGGATTAATAAGATTGATTGGATTTGAGATCAAGTCTGGTTTCAGGAATGGCACCTCCTGTATAAGACAAAGATGATCAAAATGACTGGTTTCAGGAATGATATATCCTGTATAAGACTTGATCAAAATGTCTAGTTTCAGGAAAGATACATCCTATATAAGACTTGATAGATAAGAGAACATCTAGTTTCAGGAAAGATACATCCTGTATAAGACATGATAGATGAGAGTTGGATGAATGACAAAGATATGGAAGTGAAGAAAGATTCCATGATGATGTGATAGATATGCATGTGATGGATGCAATGATGAATGCGACTAGATGATGATGATGAAATGTATCTTGAAAATGAGAAGTATAATGTGAGACGTTCATGATAATGATAATGATAATAATAATGATAATGATAATGATAATGATATGAGATGTTTATTGAAAATGAGATGTAAGAATGACATGACAATGATAATAATAATGAGATGATACTATTGGAAGATTAAAATGATATGCAACCTAATGCAAGGTTAAGATGATAATGATGTGCAACTAATGCAAAGCTTAATATGTATTCACGTTCTCAATGTTGCCATCTATTTTGATCAAAGTTCCAGTGCTTCCTTTGTTTTCATCATCAGGCCTTGATTTGTTGAAAGTTGATACAAGCATCATGATATAATTGAACCATAATGACCTAAGTATAACTTACATGGATTTTGATATTGCAAGATGACACAAGTGTCAAGGTATAATTGAACCAAGATGACCTGAGTGTTGCTTGCATAAACAAACAAGAGTTAACCTTTGTCCCATACAAATCTGAAATATCCTCAATGATATGCCACTTGATTGCTTCGTATGAAAAATTTGCATGATAAAAGACTTCACTCATAGATAGCAAACAAATAAAACATCACATTCCTTCCTTGCTTCTCTAGTTGTTGAAACATCCTTGAGTTACTTAGGAGATATGATAAGAAAAAAGTAACAACCATAAGTAAGAATGCATTCTATTTGGAATGTATTCTTGTCAAATAAAACATCTTGCAAATAGATCTTTGTTTAGTTCTAGTCAGTTCAATTCCATGATGTCTAGCCTTCTTGCATTGTCATTTATCATTTGTTGGTTGTTTTGATCCTTTTTTTCTTGCTACATGTTTGTTTTGATGTTGAAAAAAATCCTCAAGGTGAAATGCCCCTAGCAAGGTCAGGATTTTTCCCCTTGTTGTTGATAATACTTCGATATGGATATTTATACTGATCACCAAGCCATAGTGGGATATAATTTGGATAACTGATTCAGATAAACCAAGGACAGTGACTACGCTAAGTATATCCAGGATTGATAAGTGTATATGGTGAAAATGGATAACAATAACAACAAGATTGAAAGGCTAAATGAATTCAACCACCAAACCCTAGCCTAACAACAATAAAGATCCACCATAACATATGAAGATTACCTAAGACAATGCAAATCACATGAAATCACAAAGATTATACCATCACATGTCCAATAGGGTTTTGATCTCCATTCTTCCTATCTCCATTGATCTTGTTTGATATATTTGCTCTCAGATTTTATGTGCACAAGAGCTCAACAAAGAACGGAATGTGGTTGCAAGTAGGATCTTAGTGTAGTCAAAATGATCATTAGGGCATTAAGTCATTAGAATGCTTGATTAGGATGAATGATTAGGGTTTGATAATGAAGGAAGAATCTCCTTATATAGAAGACACTATATGAAATGGAGGGATAAGATTGAGAGGTGTAAAAGGAGGTCGGCTAGGATTAGAGGGTAGGTAGAAGAAATAGTAAAATAATGAAAGGGGTAGGTAGTGTAGGAATTAAGAGATGAATGACATGTGTCATGTGTAGAAAAAGCTAATGAATTAATTAAATAAATAAAGATTTATTTAATTAATAGAAGAAGTGGGATCAATTAAATAAATAAGATATTTATTTAATTTAGGAAAAGGATAATTTAAATAAATAAATGTATTTATTTAAATGAGAAATAAGGTTAAAAGAGGATAAATGAATTAATTAAATAAATAAAGATTTATTTAATTAATAGAAGAATTAGGCTTAGGTAATTAAATAAATAAAATATTTATTTAATTAGACATGACAATTTTAGGTGTCTACATTTTGCCCCTCTTTGAGACAATGCGGCTTGTCGCGTTGTTTCAAAGAAGATAAGATGAACTGATACAAAGTTGCCCCAGGATGGGAATGATATGCCCCCTCGAGAGATTGGATGAAAATGTCTAAAAAAGATTGCAGACAATCTCTCGATAAGAAAGAAAGGCTAGAATGGACTGACCGAATAAAGTGACAAAGTCACGAGATAATGAAGACTGACTCGGGAAATGAAGGCTAAGGCTAGGGTAGGCTATAAGATAGACCACGGGGGAAAATACATCCTCATTGTCATCTACACCTTCACGAGATCAAAGTGTAGAGAGCGAAAAGAGCAGGAGTAGTCAGCAGCGATGGCTTTCACTCACAGATTCGACTGCATTTGCCGATTTCAGAGCCGAACAGAGGCAGGAGAGCCGGTAAGTACCACCAAACCTCCTTGTACTTTGACGCATTTAATTTTGTCATTAATGCATGTCGAATAGGGCAGTAAATGCGCTTAGAAGTAGAGTTGAAAAATGTCAAAAACCATCTAACCGCGTCTGCATCGGTGCCAGGCATGTCTGCGTCGTTCTCTTCTCACTAGTAGTCCTAATGACCACACGGGAAGATAGGCCCTCTAAAGATTAAACAAAAAGAGCCTATTGCTCAAGACACAAAAGACAATGATTCAATTTTAGTGCACCAATGGAAGTGTTTGCTAGTCTATGAAAACAAGGCACACAATAAAAATCAAAAAAACCTCGCCAAGGACCTGCAACAAAGAGTTGTTAGTAGTTCGGGTTGTTTGAAATAATCACCCCTTCCTGCAAACACACAAGTTAGGTAAATTTTAAAACCCAAAAGACTTTGTGAAATAGGGGCCTTCAACCAAACGATTTTGCTTCCAAGGCAAGCTGCACCACTTTTGTTAGCTAGATTTGAAAAATGTTAGCTCAAAATAAACCAGATCTGAAACCGGCAAGTTTGGTCTTCTAGGTCAAATCGGCAGTTCTGTGATGAACATATGTTGTCGATTGGATAAGCTGCTGAGAGGATACACTCAAGCAGGTCCTCTAGGGAAGACTAGGATAGATCAAGGCACTTTGTGATGAACAGTGAGTACCAAGATAGAGTACTTTGTGATGAATAGGGAGTACCCAAAGTATGAGCAACACTTTGTGATAAACAGGGAGTGCAAATGTGAATAACACTTTGTGATGAACAGTGAGTGTCACACACGTAGTACTTTGTGATGAACAGGGAGTACCACTAGGATAGAAGCAACACTTTGTGATGAGCAGTGAGTGTCACTAGTATAGATAGCCATATGCATTTAGATAAAAAGTAGCATTTTGTGATAAACAGTGAATGCCACTAGAACTGACATGATTAATTTGCTTGACTGCAGGAGTATTTGCCGATACTGGAGTCACGGGAGAGATTCCTGTCGACGCAGAGGTTGCGACCTGACTTGACACTTGGGGACCGAGCTGCCATTGAGGCGATGGGTTTGAGACATGTACTATATGTGCCTGAGTTTCAGGCAAACATGGGTTTGCTGACTGCGCTTGCTGAGAGATGGCACTCTGAGACATGCACATTCCATTTACCTATGGGTGAGATGACAGTCACCCTGGAGGATGTTTACAGTATTCTGCAGGTGCCGATCGATGGAGATTTGATCCCCTATGATCGAGATGGTGACCAGGAGGCATTGAGATGGGTGTTTCAGGACCCTGGATTGGAGATGAGGGCAGGACACGTGGCATGGGACACCATGACAGCCACAGGGCTAGCATTACCGCTAGTGATCGGAGGAGCTATCAGTGGGTTCCTGTGTCCAGACAGGGCGACACAGAGATTGGTTGTGGGCTGGGGGGGAGCACTGGAGACACTGGTGACGCAGCACACTAGATATGCCTGGGGACCATGTGTGCTGGCCCATTTGTATTACGAGCTTCACCAGTTCGTTTATCACGGGTCAGTGGGATTGGGCTGCGGGGTGACACTACTGCAGGTGTGGGCTTACGAGCATCTGCCAGTGATGAGGCCGATACACTTCAGAGGCAGGGGACATGGACACAGTTTTGTGCATCTGTACGATATGATCACCTCACAGCCACGGATTGGCAGGTTGGAGCATTGGTGGCGAGTGCTAGATGATATTGATGTGGTCATATGGAGACCATATCTAGGCTGCGAGGAGTGGGAGGATGACATAGTGGAGCTGCCCTACACCTTCTGGAGTAGGTACCTGATTGGGCAGATGCCCTATGTGCTAGAGAGGCAGCTTGTGGATAGGGTTTGCAGGCAGTATGGCAGGATTCAGAGGATGCCACGGGGCTTGGGCATGTATGCCCACATAGTCAGAGATCCGGCGCAGTTTGGACCGTTGTTGTCATATGATCAGGCACTCACATAGCTAGTAGAGATGGTACCCCTACCTTGGGACATGTGGCCTGAGATCGAGGATGCCGAGATGGATGCTGAGTATTCAACATATTGGGCAGAGCATCCATTTCCCCAATTGATAGATCCAGGAGAGGCACTGGAGGGAAATGGTGGTGGTGAGGAGGATGATGATGGAGGTGATGGTGGCCGAGGCTGACGGAGGAGGAGAGGAGTAGTGGGAGAGAGGCGAGTTGCACCTCGGAGAGAGGGTGGAGAGGAGAGGCAGGCTCGAGTGGTGAGGGGTCGCGGTGGATTGCCTCTACAGGTACCAGTAGCACAGGGTCCCAGGCAAGTACAGAGACAGGGACAGGTACAGGGACAGGTGCCAGTATAGGCACAGGAGCAGGGACGGAGATAGGTATAGGCACAGAGGCATGTACAGAGATAGGTACCCATACAGACACCAGTACAGGTACAGATACAAGGGCAAGCACCCGCAGAGGGGGAGCCACAGGCAGAGGCAGAGGGGGCTGACCCTAAGGAGGATGAGCTGATTGAGCTTAGGGAGATCTACCAGGGATAGGCAGATGAGATTCAGGAGCTAGAGAGGGAGAGGGATCGGCTCAGGATGAGGCTCAGAGATACTAAGCGGGAGAGAGATCAGGCGATCTAGTGCTATACAGAGGCTGAGACAGCACTGAGGGCAGGGAGACAGGCGGCGGAAGACACAGGGGTAGGATATGCATATGTCCTACGGGCAAGAGAGGAGATAGGCTACTGGAGGGACCTCTACTATGGTGCAGTGCTAGCAGATTAGCGGGCGAGGAGCTTCCATAGACCGTCGCGTACAGTGACAACTACGGGGGGGAGCCGGAGGAGACAGGCATCGAGTGGTGGGGTCATGGGTCCACCACCACCACCAGATAGAGGAGATAGGCAGGGTGATCCTGGGGCGAGTCCTTCAGGGGCTTAGATTCCACCGAGGCCAGGCGGCTCCGAGGGAGGGAGTTCATCATAGCCTTAGAGGGCTCCCCTTTGTATCAGTTTTGTACCATTTTTTGTATGATGATGTAGACACCTACGGGTGCTTTTGTAGCCATATGCATTTTTGACATCATTGTATCATGACACTTTTGATTATATATATGAGATGATTCATTTTTGCGGCAACTATATGCATGTGTACCTATGTGATGAGATGTTTAATGATGTATGAAATGCCATATTTTTGTTCTTTTATGTTGTATATGCATGATGCAAATGTGAATGTATGTAATACAGATGAATATGATAATGCAAATGTAAATTGTGCTAACGAGTGTTGTGTGCAGGATGTGATGTAGTTGTGATATCTATATGTATGTATAAAATGCTTATATGTGGTAATGCAGGTGCAACTATATGAAATGCAAATGTTTTTGGTGTGTCATTATACTCAGTCATGTGATAGCAGGCTATGCGGACTCGAGAAGGACGATGGAAGTCAATCAAGAAAGGGGGATGGAAGACAGAAGATATGAAAGTGAAAGAGCTTCTTGTGTGTTATCATCATTGAGCTTTATTATGGCAAGTAGGTTATGACAATCAAGGCATATGTTCGACCCAGAAAGTCATTGTACCTGTTTGCATGGAGATAAGATAGTCACAAACAAGGAATGCCCCAGTTCACACTAGACTCACAATGTCCTCATATCCTTGGACAAGTCATAGCATTACTAAGAGACAATCCACAGATAGCAAATACAAATAGGTGACGATACCCCATCCTCACCTTTCTAGTCAAAGACATCCTGGAGATAGAATCTCTAGTCAAAGACATCCTGGAAAAGCTAAAAGACATGTCACCAAAAATAGATGAAATCAAAATAAAACCAAGACTCGACACCAACATCCACTGTAGTCCTCAAGTTTAGTGTCTCTTGTCACTTGTATAAGTCTTATTTGATTGTGGTCACAATGTTTACTTTCACAGAAAGGATAGATAGCACTGAACCATAATGTTGTCTAAGTCTGTTGAAAGATTTGATTTGTTGAAGCCCATTGTTACTATTGTGTCTCATCTAAAACTGACTGAATCCATGAAGATGAAACTTTATTGCGGATCTGTGATGCAAATGTTGCTTTATTGCGGATTGTGCGCGGATAAACTGAAGAAAGCTAGAAGAAACTGTACTCCTCGAAACATGTGATGTTCTCAGTTCCACACCCATTACTAGACGTAGGATTTGCCTTAGCCACAGATAGGATCCGGTTTATTATGGATGGAAAGGGATGATTTATTATGAATGGCTAACCAATCTTGGGTAGATCAATAACAAGCCATGATGGGAATGGGTAAGTTTTATGGAAGAATAGATTGTGAGTGTGTGCAAAGTGAAATGAGGAAAGAGAATCCTGAAGGAGGGAGGAGCAATGTCTCTACACATGGTGCTGGTGACCCAATTTTCACCATGGTACTTTCCCAGAGCACCACCGAAGTGGTTTTCACCATTGGACAAAATTATTTCTCTTTACTTTTTTCGATTTTTCAATGTTTTTTGTGTCACAAGGCACCTGTTTGCTAGGTTTTCACCAAGTAATGATTATTTTTGTTTTATAATTTTTTTTGTATTTTTGAATTTTTTTGATTTTTTTGTATTTTTGAATTAGGATATTCCGAAGAGCTATGTGTAGAACCTGCGAAGGTGCATGCTGTTGATAGGATCCTCCAAAGGTTCACCTTCTATAGTTGAGAGCTGATATGCCCCAGAGCCATATACTGCTGTGATGATGTAAGGACCAAGCCAGTTTGGTTTGAACTTGCCCTTCTTCTCTCTGTCTTGCTGATTCTTAGGGTTTTCTCGGAGAACCAAGTCACCTACCTCAAATGTGTGAGGCTTGACTTTGTGATTGTAGCTGTGACTCATTCGTTGTTGGTAAGCCTTGAGATGATTAAAAGCAGTTTGTCTCCATTCATCTAGCAGTTCCAGTTCTTGTAAGCGAGAGACTCTGTAATCTTCATCAGTGATGATGTTTTGCAAAGAGACCCATAAAGAGGGTAGCTTGACCTCAATAGGCAAGATGCCTTCAAAACCATAGACTAGTGAATAGGGTGTAGCTCCTGTAGGTGTGCAGACACTTATGCAGTAGGCCCAAAGTGCAGGATTGAGTTGGATATGCCAATTACGGCCAGCATCGTCGACTATCTTCTTGAGGATTTTAAGGATTGTTTTATTAGACGCCTCAGCTTGGCCATTACCTTGGGGGTAATATGGTGTGGAGAAACGGTGGGCGATATGGAAGTGGTCACAGAGTTCACGAACATCCTGATTTTTGAAGGGGCGCCCGTTATCAGTGATAATGGAAACAGGAATACCATATCGGCAAATGATATAGTTAAGGATGAAGGTAGCAATCTGTTTTCTAGTGACTTGTGTGAGAGGTACGGCTTCAATCCACTTTGTGAAATACTCTGTGGTAGTGATAATGAATTTATGACCATTGGAAGAAGGAGGGTGAATCTGGCCTATGAGATCGAGTCCCCATTGACTAAAGGGCCAAGGAGATGCAAGTGGCTGTAGTTCTTGTGCTGGCGCATGTATGAGGTCTCCATGAATTTGACATTGCTTACATTTCTTGACAAACTGATATGAGCCTTTTTCCATATTGGGCCAGTAATATCCAGTCCTAATGAGTTTCTTGGCCAAGGTAGGACCAATAGCATGTGGACCACATATCCCTTCATGCACTTCATGTAACGCAATCTGAGCTTCGTCGCTTTCTAGACATCTAAGAAGAGTGCCATCTAGACCTCGCCGGTATAGGATATCAGCTAAAATGACATATCGAGAGGATTGGCGAATGAAGGTGCGGCGTTGGTTATTTGATAGATCAGGAGGTAGGATATTGTCGCGAAGGTATGTGAAGATGGAACCATATAACTGGGATTCAGGACCAACAACACATATCATTTCAGTAGGAGTGATCTCATATGATGGAACCAAAAGGTTATCCACCAAGAACTGATAGCGGGTCTCATTTGGAGGTAAATTGATCAATGAAGCAATTGTAGCCATGGCATCTACGACGTGATTCTGCTCTCTTGGTATCTGCTCAAAATCTATCCTTGTGAAGTTTTGTTTCAGGTCATCCACCATTTGTTTGTAAGGCATTAATTTTTCATCTTTTGTTTGGTAATCATCAGTTGCTTGATGGATGACAAGTTGAGAATCCCCAAAACATGAAGTTCCTGGATCTTCCACTGAACTGCAATCCGTAATCCAGTTGTTAATGCCTCATATTCCGCTATATTGTTAGTGCAAGGAAATGATAAGCGGTATGATTTTGGTATAGAATCCCCTTGAGGAGTTATAAAGAGAATACCAGCTCCTGCCCCATGCTGTGTGTATGAGCCATCAAAGTACAGTTACCATGGCTTTTTATGTGATACTATTAAAATGGATTCATCTAGAAATTCTGAATTTAGAGGAACATCATCAATCATGGGGGTATCTGCTAACCGATCTGTGATGGCTTGTCCTTTTATTGCTTTTCTGTCCACATACTCGATGTCGAATTCACTCAGGATCATTACCCATTTGGCCAGTCGCCCCGTAAGTGTTGCTTTATTGAGAAGGTATTTTAATGGATCAATTCTTGCAACCAACGTAGTCTTATGAGTGAGCATGTAATGTCATAATTTCTGTGAAGCAAAGACCACGGCGAGACATGCACGCTCGATTGGTGTGTAGTTTAGCTCATATCCCACCAATGTGAGACTAATATAGTATACGGCCTTTTCCTTGCCCCCAACAATTTGTTGTGCTAAGAGTGCTCCCAGTGCTGTTGGAGTAGCTGATATGTATAGTAGCAAAGGCTGATCTAGAACTGGTGGCATCAGAACAGGCGGATTCAAGAGATAATCCTTGAGCGTCTGGAAAGCTGTTGACAGTTATCATCCCATTTGAATTTGATATTTTTATGTAGCAGGTGTTGAAAAGGATTGCACTTATCTGCAAGTTGTGCTATGAATCTTCATATAGACTGGAGTCTCCCTTGTAAGGATCGAAGTTGACTGATATTTCTGGGTGGTGGCATGTCCAAGATAGCCTTGACCTTTGCTGGATCGGCTTCGATTCCTCTTTTGGACACAATGAATCCTAGGAGCTTCCCAGAGGTTACTCCAAAGACACATTTCTTGGGGTTTAATCTTACTTTGTATTTTTCCAACTGATCAAAGACGACTGAAAATATGTCCAAATGTGTATCTCTGTCTACTGATTTACCCAAGAGATCATCAACATAATCTTCCATAGTTATGTGCATGAGATCATGAAAGATAGTAGTCATTGCTCTTTGATATGTAGCACCTACATTTTTTAGTCCGAAGGGCATGACATTCTAGCAGAAAGTTCCCCAAGGACAAGTGAATGATGTTTTATGTTGATCCTCGGGTGCAATCCTGATTTGATTATAACCAAAAAATCCATCCATCAATGATAACATTTCGTGACCTGCCGTGAGATCAACAATCAAGTCAATATTTGGTAATGGGAAGTCATCTTTTGGACAAGCTTTGTTGATGTCTCTGAAATCTTTACATATTCTGATGTTGCGATCTGGTTTACTGACAGGCACTAGATTGGATATCCATTCAGGATAATCAATTGGGCGTATGAATCCGACATCCAATAACTTCTCCAGCTCTGCTTTGACAAGTAATGCCACTTGTGGATGCATTTTTCTTAATTTCTGTTTCACTGGCTTTGCCCCCGGTTTGACTGTCAAATGATGCATTACCAAATCCAGATCCAGTCCAGGCATATCAGCGTATGACCATGCAAAGTTGATTTGTTGTTCCTTGAAGAAACTTATGAACTGTGACCTTTCGGACTCTGTCAATGATTTAGCCAGGAATATGTTATGTGGAACCTCTTCTGTGCCAATGTTTGTTTTGATAGTCTCCTCTACCAACATGGATGACTTTTCCTCATATGATGCTGGGAGAATGTCGAGCCTTCCATCTTCGGGTGCCTCAGAGAGGTTTTCGCCCTTAGATACATCCTTTCTTTTTACTTTTTTGGGGTCAGATAGCGCCACAGTGTGGTTTTCGCCATAAGACCCTTGATTTGTTCTTATTTTCACATTTTTGCGACTGGAAAGTTCGACACCCTCACCAAAATATGCCATGTTGTTGAGTTCTATAGTGTATCCTTCTTTATGGTCCCCAGGAGGGAGATCATCTCATATGCCAAGATAGTCAATAACAGCTTCATCATTTTGGAATGTGTCAAACTGTGCTGGTCCTTCATAATCCCAATCAATGAGTTGGTGATGAACAAGGGGAAGGCCTTTAATGTTTTCGAAGTTTGCGGGGTTAAGAGTGAAGATGTGGTTATATTCGGGTATGTCAAGGTAATTATCAAGGTCATCGATGGCACTCTCCTCATCAGTCTCAATCGCGAGTGAATCCAAATTATCATCACTAGTAGCGCATTCTGGGATAGGTGTTCTCATCCTATGTGATTTCAACCTAGAACCTTGAGATGAAGACTGTGTGGAATCCTCATGGGTTGTTTCTTGACCAACTCTGAACTTTTTATAAAATTCCTCTTCTTCTGTGGGTTCATCTGGCTCTCTGAATGTCTCAGTGAGCTCATAATCACTGGAGGATTTGTCTAAACTCCATTCCCATTCGTTGGAGTCTGTGGAATAGTGATCCTCTTGTTGAACTTTGGCAGCTTTGATTTGTAATGCTTCTTCTGTCCTTTTAGTGTGGATCTTGGAAGTCAGAAAACGAAGTCCCTTTGAGCGTTCCTTTTTGAAAGTCAATTCAGGTTGTAAAGGTTCAATGATGCCTTCCTTTCGTAACCCAAGAGGGCTTCTTCCATCATACCCAAATTTTTGTAAAATCTTGAAGCCTTTGCCATATTTCTCACAGGGTATATTGATGTGATCTTGTGTGTCATCTTCAATGTCTTTGTAAAGAATTTTGTATAGATCTTCCTCCTCCAGTTTGCCCCATCTTTGAAAGACAGTAGGGTCCCATTTGAGTATCATGATGGATACTTGTTTGTTAGGATGTGGTCTTCCATATTCTTTTGGAGAACTCATGACTTGTTGTAAGTACATGGTCTGATTTAAAGTGTACTCTCCCATCCCTTTGTCCTAAAATTTGCCTTTAAGCTCACCTTGTTTTGATGTCGAAGGTTTCAATGACTCAGGATCAACGTATGTGGAAGAAGGAACAGCTTCACGATTACTGGGAATGATGGTTTCCATATGTGATCTCAGGTTATTGCAATATATGAATGGATTAGGATCACCGTTAACTGTTACTTCGACTCCATTGTGAGGAAACTTAATGCATTGGTGATATGTCGATGGGACTGCCCTCATTTCATGAATCCAAGGATGTCCTAGCAATATATTATAAGTGAGGTCTAGATCTAGGACTTGACAAACCACATCCTTTGTAACTGGCCCAATTCTTAGAGGTAAGGTGACTGTGCCCTTGGATGAGCGCTCTTCATCATCATATGCCTTGATGGTGATTTGATTTGTTGAATTTACAGCTTTGTCGGAATATCCCAATTGTTTGATAGTGCTTAATGTGCAAATGTTTAGACCAGCTCCTCCATCTATCAGGACTCGTTTGATTCTATGTTTGTGTATGAAGGCTTCAATGTGTAATGGTGCATTATGAGGCTGACTTACGGAGGCGTCATCAGCTTCTGTGAATGTAAGGGAATGTGGAATGGAAAGGTATCCCACCATGGCTTGAAACTGGTCCACGTTCAGATCAGTAGGAACAACAGTATCTCTCAAGATTTTGTCAAGAATAGCTTTATGAGCGAGGGATATGCGTAAGAGTTCAAGTATGGAGATGAGCACGGGCGTCTTCCCTAACTGTTCTACAAGGTCATACTCAGGTTTAGTTGATGAAGAAGCGGTATTTTTAGTTGAAGCACCTGGCAAAGTAATTTTACCTCGATGGGTTGTAACATGACACTCAGAGGTAGGCTCGGAAGAAGATCCAACACCTCTTAGGACAATCTTGGGTCTTTGAGTAGGATTCTCAGGGTTTTTGTTCTTGATGGTAAAAGTAGAGATATGATTGTCCATCGAGATGTGATTGATAGTTGAATCATAGTTGTAAGGTGCTCTAGTATAGTTAGCTTGATCATCTGTGACTTTAGCTTTTCCCTTGTCATGCTTTGGGAATGGTTCCTTAAACATCTCATGTTCTTGATTGGATGAGTGTCCCTCAATCTCAATGTCACCTCTATCATTGAGATCCTGTACGATGTTCTTCATTCGATGACAATTTCCTATCTTATGACCCTTGCTCTTATGAAATTCACAATACTCATCATCATTCCACCAATTTGGTTTAACCTTTGGTTCATATGGAGGGAAATCTGGAATTGTGATTACCTTGTTTGCCACTAGCTTCTTGAAGACTGACTCAAGTGGTTCTCCCAATCGGGTGTACTTCCTTCATGATCTGGAAGTTGTTTGAGTATTCACTTGATTGTTTGTAGAACTTGATCCTGAAAAGATGACTTTGGGTCACACTGTGTTGGCATCAACAACACCATCATTGACTGTGTTCTTGTTTTTATTCCAAAATCTTGGCTTGTCTTTTCCTTTAAAATCATCTTTGTTTTCCTTGAATATCTTAATGACTCCTTGTTCAATTAGGACCTTCTCTGTCGCTAAGCCTTTTTCAATGACGTCCTTGAAGGTAGGCAAACAAGCTTTCCTTAGATCATAGCCAATGTCTTTGTTAACATTTTGTGTGAACATCTCTACCATTTGTTTTTGTGGAATTTCACAAGAGCATCTGCTGGCTAGATTTCTCCATCTTTGTAAAAATGATGCAAAAGACTCCCTCTTTTTGCTTGGTGTTGCACAAAGTAGTGACTAATATGTTTGTCTCTATATTGTAGGAGAAATGTTGAATAAATGCCTCTGCTAAGTCACCCCATGACTTAATACCAGGTGGGAGTTGGGAGAACCATTCCATAGCTTGATCGCCTAAGCTTTGTGGGAATAATCTCATCAAATATGTCTCTTCTGAAGCTACTTCAATGCAAGCTGTGAAAAACTGTCTTATGTGTGCCTTAGGATCCCCTTTTCCTCTATACTTATCAAATTTAGGTGTCACAAAATGTGTAGGAAATGGAGGCATTGGAATGTTCTTGTCGAATGGATAGGGACATATGTCTTTCATTGTGTATGTTGGCTTTGGTTTATTTATATCCTCCATTTTCTTTTGTAAGTCCCTTATTTGTTTCTCTAAATTGCTCTTAGGTGGAGATCGACTTCTTGGACCATACCCCATGTTTGAGGCACCAATTGGAGGAGGAGCATGTTGCATATATGGATGATATTGATCATACACATGTTCATATGGAGGAGGTCTATAGTGATGCGGCATATATGGAGCACTTGGTATAGATTCATGTTGAGGAACACCATATCTATTTTGCACATGTATACCATATTCTACAGGCATGTCATGTTCCATTGTGTTGCCCCCAAATTTGACATGAGGTTTCCTTGTGTCCAAATTTTGAGCATGCCTTTGAACATCCAATTGCTTTGGTTGATCCTTAGCATTAGTATGTGATTGAGCATATCTGTCTGCATAAGACTTCCATAATGGTCTACGAAGGTAAGTATCATATGCTTGACCATGTGTATGTGGGACCTCTGGTTTTTGAAGCAAAGACGATGGTGATTCAGGCACCATATATGGTCCTCTATTTCCTCCACTATTAGGTCTCCTTTGATCCATGTTGGAGTGAGTTTGTTGCAAAGGTCGGTTTTCCATTATTTGAGACATGTCAAAATCATAAGGTATCTTGGCTCCACTTTGTGCCATCATGTGTAAGAAGTATTGTCTATCTCTCCTCATTATTTCCTCAATCAATCGATTGAAATGGGGATTCATAATGGATTCTTCCACATCTGCTGAATGTAATAACCCACCAAAATTGATCCAACAAAAATTGAGTATATTTTTTTTTTTTCTTTATTACGTTTTATTCAATTGCATACTCTGGGCATCCATCCAAATAGGACTGGGCATTCATCCATTCGGGATGAGCTTCTAACCATACGGGTTAGGCAGTTGTCCATACGGGACGTAAATTTCATCTATCAAATACGGGATAGGCATCTACCCATACAGGGTAGGCATCCATCCAAACGGGATAGGAGATGCTCTGGCCAGAGACTTAGACTCATCGGGACCATTCGGGTCCTGAGCCACTCACTAAGTACTACATTCTTCTAACAAGAATGCACCGAGGTCGCCGTCCTTAGGAGTAATAAGAAAATAAGACAAGCTTGAATTCCGCCTCGGAATTTGGCTTAAAGCCTCGGGAAGTCAAGCGAATCCATACGGGATTCCTTCCGAGTATGCATTGAATTGAGTTTGATTATCTTATCTTTCGATTAGGATTCTTACTCAACCAAGCCTAGACCCCACCCACGAACGCCTGAGTACGAGGGACAACTCCGTCCCAAGACTGCCTACATACCCACTTCGGCGTGGGATCAAGGCGTAAAGTATGTAGTTCTATCTTCTAATCTATGGTTTGATGTAAACTGATTTTTTTTTTTAAAAAAAACAGTGAATCTAATTCTTTGTCAAGCAAATTTAATCTACTTCCTTATCAAGAATCTGAAACTAATAATCAACAATTTGTTCTATTCTACTCCAAAATTTAAAACTAAATTTTATCAAAGTTTGAAACAATGAATCAACAAATTTATTTTTCTTTCTATCAAACATTTTAATCTACTCCAAATCTGAACTAAATTTTATCAAAATCTGAATAATGAATCAACAATTTATTTTCCAAAATCAAGAATCCAAACAATGAATAAACAATTTAAAACATTTTAATCTAATTCTTATCAAAGTCTGAAACTAATTTCACGAATGAATTTCTTTTCCATAAAATAATCTAATCTAATCTACAACAAGAACAAGATGCACAAACTAAGCTTGAAGGAACCTGGATGCTTGCAAAAAATGGTGTAGAGTCTTCCTTGATCCTCCAAATTGAAGAGAATTCCTCCCAACAAAACCTTGGCTGCAAATGAAAAATGGACTACAAAGGAGAAATTGCAGAATTTTCTTATGGAATAGCTAGCTTTTCTTTTGAAACTTGTACCTATTTTATAAAGCAAATTTCAAATTCCCACTACCTAATTTTAAATTAAAAAAAATGAGATTCTCTCCCAATTTGGCCTCCATGCAAATTAATTGGGCTTAGTGGGAGGAGTTACATGCAAGGAGGTGGAGAAGCCTCTAGAAGCTTCTTATTCCTCCTACAACATGTGCCTTAATGTGAGGGAAATTAAGTAACTAATTTAAAATATATATGCATTTTCCATGTGTGTGGGATTTATTATTATTATTATTATTTTTTTTTTATTCCCTTACAATATTCATTCAATAATTCATCCAAAGAATATAAGTAGAGTTTTGTAATTTAAAACAAAAAAAAGGTGATAAAGGAGGGTTGTGACATCCTCCCCCCCTTAATCTGTGCATCGTCCCGATGCACTTATTAAATGCATTCAAAAGAGTTTATAGTTCATGTTCAAAATAAAAAGGGAAATAGCTGCTGCATCTCCTTAGTATCCTCCCAGGTGGCATTCTTCTCGTCGTACTGGTCCCATTGCACTTTGCACTGATCAACCTCTCTGTTGCGCAACTGGCACTGGCGCCTCTCCAAGATTCTGAATGGCTCTATCATTATTCCCCCCATTTCTTGGACCTGCAAGGCATCCCAATTCAAAATGTGTTTCTCATCAGGTACATATTTCTTAAGAAGAGATACATGGAAGACATCATGGATTCGGCTCAATTGGGGAGGCAAGGCTAACCGATAAGCAACTGGATTAATTCTTCCCAATATTTCAAAGGGTCCGACATAACGAGGTGCAAGCTTAGTCTTTTTCCCAAATCTTATGGAACTCTTGTGTGGCCTAACCCTTAGGAAGACTTTCTCTCCTACTTCAAACTCCCTTGGTGTTCTGTTTTTATCTGCATAACTCTTCTGCCTATCCGAGGCTTCCTTCAACCTTTGCCTAATTTCCTTAGTTTTCCTTTCCATTTCTCTCAACATATCTGGCCCAATAATCACTCTATCTTCAAGACTATCCCAACTCAAAGGTGTTCGACATGGTCTACCATACAAAGCTTCAAAAGGTGCCATTCCCAAAGATGTTTGATATGTATTATTGTAGGCAAACTCTACCAAAGGTAGGTACTCTTCCCATTTTCTCTGTTGGTCCATGCAGTACATACGAAGCAGGTCTTCCATAATCTGATTTGTCCTTTCTGTCTGACCGTCGGTTTCAGGGTGGTATGCGGTGCTAAAATTTAGTTGAGTCCCTAGAGCTGATTGAAGAGTGGTCCAAAACCTGGAAGTGAATCTTGCATCTCTGTCTGATATGATTTTCTCTGGTACTCCGTGCAACCTAACTATCTCCTTAATGAAACGTCTAGCCAAGGTGGGTGCATCATCTGTCAGATTTCCTGGTATAAAGTGTGCCACCTTAGTGAGCTTGTCAATTACCACCATTATTGCATCATGCCTAGAAGGTGACATGGGTAGCCCTTGTACAAAATCCATACTAATAACTTGCCACTTATGTTGGGGTACATCGTGCGATTGTAACAATCCAGCTGGGTGCCTATGTTCTGCCTTTACTCTTTGACACTCCAAACATTTGGCTACATACTTGACAATATCGTTCTTCAACCCTTGCCAAAAGTATAACTTCTTTAGATCTGCATAAAGTTTGTTAACTCCTGGGTGGCCTGAATAAGGGGCATTGTGAGCCTCCGATAAAACTACTTCCCTTAAATTCCCTGAATTAGGAACATAGATTCTGTTATTGTATCTGAGTAGCCCATCTTCATCAAATGTGTACCCTTCAACCTTAGGGTCGGTCGGGTTGTGTCTTATAGTTAATTTGACTTGCTCATACCATGGGTCATGTCCTTGTTCATCCATTACTTGCTTTTTGAAAGAGGTTTGAAGGTTGCTATAGTCATCAAGTGTCTTCTCCTACTTAAGGCATCTGCCACCCTATTTTCTTTCCCCTTAATATATTCGATCTCAAAGTCATATTCGCTTAAGAACTCTAGCCACCTTCTTTGTCTGGCATTTAAGTGAGGTTGGGTAAAGATGTATTTTAGCCCTTGGTTGTCCGACTTAAGCTCAAAGGGCTTCCCTAGTAAGAAATGTCTCCACTTTTGCAGGGCATGCACAATTGCTGCCAACTCTAAGTCGTGGGGTGCATAATTGACTTCATGAGTCTTTAGCTTCCTAGATTCATAAGCCACTACCCCTTCATCTTGGACAAGTACCCCTCCTAACCCTTCAATAGAAGCATCTGTTACAACTGTGAAGTGTCCATTTGGGTCTGGTACCTTTAGAATGGGTGCTGAAGTTAGTTTTCCCTTCAAGATTTGAAATGCCTTATCACTTTGCTCGGTCCATACAAACCTTTTGCCCTTCCGTTGCAACGAGGTGATGGGATTTGCTATCTTAGAGAATCCTTCCACAAACCTCCTATAGTAACCTGCTAGCCCCATAAAGCTTCTTACCTCTGAAACATTCTTAGGGATTGGCCATTCTACTATCGCCTTTATTTTATCTGGGTCGACTGCTATTCCTTCCTTCGATATTATATGCCCAAGATAGTGAATCTTTTCCTCAAAGAAGGCGCATTTGGACAATTTTCCATATAACTTATGTTCTCTCAATCTTTGCAAAACAATCTGTAGGTGCGCTAAATGTTCCTCTTCATTTCTAGAATAAATCAAAATGTCATCCAAGAATACCAAAACAAACTTATCCAAGTAGTCATGGAATACACTATTCATCAGGTTCATGAATGCAGCTGGGGCATTAGTTACTCCAAAAGGAACTACTGTGAATTCATAGTGTCCATATCTCGTCCTGAAAGCTGTCTTTGGAATGTCTTCTTCCTTAATTCTGAGTTGATGGTACCCTGACCGAAGATCTATCTTGGAGAAAACTGCCGCTCCTTTCATTTGGTCAAAAAGGTCCTCTATGCGAGGTAAGGGATACCTATTCTTTATGGTAACTTTGTTCAACATCCTATAGTCGATGCATAGCCTTAAGGTTCCATCCTTCTTCTTAACAAATAAAACTGGCGCTCCCCATGGTGATACACTTGGCCTTATTAATCCCTTAGCTAAGAGTTCCTCTAATTGCATTTTGAGCTCTTGTAATTCGGTTGTGTTCATCCGGTAAGGTGCCTTTGATACTGGTTCAGCTCCTGGGAGTACTTCGATAGAAAAGTCAAACTTTCTCTTAGGGGGTAAACCGGGTAGTTCTTCTGGAAAAACATCCCTAAACTCTCTTAAGAAAGGGGTATTTTCAAATGTTGGTGTATTTTCCTCCTTCCCTTCATCAAATTCGACCATAAAGATTTGTCCTCCTCTTCTCCTTTCCTTCTTTAATTGCATTGCTGAGATAATTTCTACATTAATGGGTTTAAACTTTCCTTGGATTTTGACCCTTTTCCCCCCATCATCCAAACATTCAACAATTTTGCTATAACAATCTACATTAGCTTGATGGTCTGCTAACCAACTCATTCCCATAATTACATCATATAATCCTAAGGGTGCCACATAGAGATCTACCCTTGTTTCGAACTCAGGGAATTGTACCTTTGCCCTTGGTAAGCACTTAGTTACTTCTCTAGTTGCCTTATCCCCATATTGAACCGTCCATGATGACTCCATTTGATTAACTTTAAATGCATATTTGTTCACTAATTCAGGTGAGATGAAACATTCAGATGATCCCGTGTCAATTAGAATTGATATTGGTTGTTCAAATAGTGTACCTGTAGTTTCCACGGGAACATTCTGGTATCTTCTTCTTTGGTTCCTAACTGCTGCATGAATCCTCTGTTGGGGCCCTTGTTGGGGTTGATTGGCTCTAATTTGTCCTTGCATCCTGGGGCAGTCTCTAGCAAAATGATTTTCCCCGCACATAAAGCATCCGCCTGGAGGACCTCTCCTACCTTGATTTCTAGGGGGATCATTCCTTGTTTCATTTCCCCTGGGTGGATAAGTTATCCTGTTCTGCTGGTCATTCCTGTTATAGTTGCCTCTGTTATCATTGCCCCTGTTATTATTGCCCCTGTTATCATTGCCCCTATTATTGTTGCCCCTGTTATTATCATTTCCATTCCTCTGATATTGATTAGGCGGTGGTCTCCTTTCGGAAGAGTTATTCCTTTGACCCTTGTTGAAATTAGTGTTTCCATTGAATTCTTGCTTCCTTTTGAATGAGTGATTCCCATTATAGTTTCGTCCTGCTAGTGTCTGAATCTTCCTCTCTTGCCTTAGGGACTTTTCAAGTACTTCATTCATATTTCTGTGTCCATGCATGTCAACCTCTGCCCCTATGTTGGTATTCAGCCCCAAAATGAACTTCCTTGCTTGGCCTTCTTCATCCCTTTGGTACATAGGCACATACTTAAGCAACTTGGCGAATTTATCCCAATATTGTTGAACGGATAGGGACCCTTGACGTAGGTTATGGAATTCTGTCACTTTCTCATCAAAGAACAATTGAGGAAGCCACCTATCTCGAAAATGGTGAACAAATTGATCCCATGTGATTGTATCCCTGTTATACCCATTTTGTTCCTTGGTGTTGGTCCACCAACTAGCCGCCTCCCCTGTGAGTTGATAGGAGCCCCATAAAGCCTTAGTTGTTTCGCTGAAATCTCTTAGCTCAAAATATTTCTCCATTTCATTTAGCCAATTCTCAGCCCCTTCACCAATCTGCCTCCCATCGAACTTAGGAGGGGTGATTTTCTTCAAATCCTTGGAGAGTTCTAATATGTTATTTTCCTTTCCATTACCCATCACATTTCCTTGATTGCTACCAGGGTTTCCATTCTCGGTACCGCTTCTATTCTCATAGTCATTCTGCCTTTCCCTAAGGTCCTGCAGTGATTGTTCCAGGAAGTTGATTTTATCTCTTTGTTCGGTTAGAAGGTCGATTATAGCTTGGACCCCATCTCCGTTATTACCTAGGTTGTGTCGATCCTCTTCATGATCTTCCTCGTGGTTTCCTTCATGGTTTTCCTCATGGCTTTCCTCATGGTTTTCCTCCCTTTGACTCCTAGTACGTCTTCCATTACCCCTTCCTCTTCCTCTTCCTCTTCCTCTTGCCATTCTAGGTTTTACCTGAAAGTTAAATTATGTAGTTAGTTTCTCCTTTTTTGTAGAATAAAATTTAATTTCCTATTATTGTAAAACATTCCCTTAGCTGAATAAATTGAAGTGAGCACAAGGCCTAGATTTGAACCTTTGCTCTGATACCACATGTAATAACCCACCAAAATTGATCCAACAAAAATTGAGTATATTTTTTTTTTTTCTTTATTACGTTTTATTCAATTGCATACTCTGGGCATCCATCCAAATAGGACTGGGCATTCATCCATTCGGGATGAGCTTCTAACCATACGGGTTAGGTAGTTGTCCATACGGGACGTAAATTTCATCTATCAAATACGGGATAGGCATCTACCCATACAGGGTAGGCATCCATCCAAACGGGATAGGAGATGCTCTGGCCAGAGACTTAGACTCATCGGGACCATTCGGGTCCTGAGCCACTCACTAAGTACTACATTCTTCTAACAAGAATGCACCGAGGTCGCCGTCCTTAGGAGTAATAAGAAAATAAGACAAGCTTGAATTCCGCCTCGGAATTTGGCTTAAAGCCTCGGGAAGTCAAGCGAATCCATACGGGATTCCTTCCGAGTATGCATTGAATTGAGTTTGATTATCTTATCTTTCGATTAGGATTCTTACTCAACCAAGCCTAGACCCCACCCACGAACGCCTGAGTACGAGGGACAACTCCGTCCCAAGACTGCCTACATACCCACTTCGGCGTGGGATCAAGGCGTAAAGTATGTAGTTCTATCTTCTAATCTATGGTTTGATGTAAACTGATTTTTTTTTTAAAAAAAAACAGTGAATCTAATTCTTTGTCAAGCAAATTTAATCTACTTCCTTATCAAGAATCTGAAACTAATAATCAACAATTTGTTCTATTCTACTCCAAAATTTAAAACTAAATTTTATCAAAGTTTGAAACAATGAATCAACAAATTTATTTTTCTTTCTATCAAACATTTTAATCTACTCCAAATCTGAACTAAATTTTATCAAAATCTGAATAATGAATCAACAATTTATTTTCCAAAATCAAGAATCCAAACAATGAATAAACAATTTAAAACATTTTAATCTAATTCTTATCAAAGTCTGAAACTAATTTCACGACTGAATTTCTTTTCCATAAAATAATCTAATCTAATCTACAACAAGAACAAGATGCACAAACTAAGCTTGAAGGAACCTGGATGCTTGCAAAAAATGGTGTAGAGTCTTCCTTGATCCTCCAAATTGAAGAGAATTCCTCCCAACAAAACCTTGGCTGCAAATGAAAAATGGACTACAAAGGAGAAATTGCAGAATTTTCTTATGGAATAGCTAGCTTTTCTTTTGAAACTTGTACCTATTTTATAAAGCAAATTTCAAATTCCCACTACCTAATTTTAAATTAAAAAAAATGAGATTCTCTCCCAATTTGGCCTCCATGCAAATTAATTGGGCTTAGTGGGAGGAGTTACATGCAAGGAGGTGGAGAAGCCTCTAGAAGCTTCTTATTCCTCCTACAACATGTGCCTTAATGTGAGGGAAATTAAGTAACTAATTTAAAATATATATGCATTTTCCATGTGTGTGGGATTTATTATTATTATTATTTTTTTTTTTTATTCCCTTACAATATTCATTCAATAATTCATCCAAAGAATATAAGTAGAGTTTTGTAATTTAAAACAAAAAAAAGGTGATAAAGGAGGGTTGTGACACTGAATGTATTGATAAGTTGTCCAAATTGTCATTGTGTGTAACATTGTTGTTTGTAGTGCCTGTGTTTTCAACATTTGGAATGTTTCTATAGACATCCATGTCAGGTAATGTAGTGTGATCAGTGTTGAAAAAGATTTCATTCTCATACTCATAAGAACTCATGTTTGCGGACTCTTGAGCCTCTTTAGTTTCTCTCCTAGATTTTTGAAGACGGGTTTCAACCATGAACTAGGTATTGACCAAGATGTGTGAGACTAGATGAAAATGTAAAAAGTATGGAAGACCAAGAGTTGTATGGAGTGTAAATGAATCTGAGGTGTACTTGTCATGTCCAAAGTGTAAGACCAAGTATGTATGTAGTAGAGTAGGTGTGACTTCCAAAGAGATGATAGTTTCTCTTGATGAGGTAAGCTGACCTTAACCCTAAGTAAGACCAAATGAGACCCAAAGGTAAGAAACCTTGATGAGGGACCACCTAGCAAAGTGTTGTTGTATGTAATGTGTTGACAAAGTATAGTGAGGACAAGCAAATGACCTTTTGACTCAAGTTTAGACAAGTGTGAATGTAAAGCAAGATGTAAAGCAATGATGGATTTTGTGAGACCCAAAGACAGGTTGAATGCTAGATGAAACCTGGAGAAATGACCTAGGAAGCTCAAGTATTCCGAAACTAATTTCTTTTTGTTTGCTGGACTGTAAATTTTTTTTTTTTTTTGCAATTTTGAACACAGACGCGCCTGTATACTGCACAGACGCGGTTACCCGACACAGACATGTTTCTATTCAACACAGACGCTGTTATAAACACAGACGTTATTCTGCGCGTCACAGACACGCCTAGACAACACAAACGTGGTTAAAACAGATACAGATGCATTTCTGTAAAATTTGTGCAATTTTTTCCAATCTGTGAAGTCATTTTGTTGTGACCAAATCTGATTGTTTGACTGTTTTTCATGACAAGAGGACACAATGTTGATGAGGACTCAATGTTTGCAAGTGTAGACTGACAATGACTCCAAGAAAAGTGTGTTGTTTGATGTAAAATTGTTTTGCATACACTTGAAGACACAAAAGACACAATGTTTTGTTGTTTGGTCTTGAATGTTTTGAATATTTAACATAAGTCAAGCACAATTCTTATGGCTGGCCAAGACAATAGTTGTTGATCCCACATGGGGTTTTACCCTCGAGGTGACGCTATTCAGAGCGGATACTTAGATGCTTGACCTCACTGGCTCCACCCTCAGCACTCACTTCTCGGGTCAGCCAAGCATCAGTCCCCATGAAAACTCCCCATAGCGAACTTTGTATCTCTACTAAGAACCGTATGTGTGTGGGCCGCTACCAGAGGTCCGACCTCCTGCCCCAACAACTAGAAGGATTTGGGCCTCTAAAACAAAAAGGTGCTAGTAAGGGCATCCGCTCATGTGGCCATACATGCGGCACTTTCAGCTCTGTAAATACAGAAGGCTCCTAGCCAGTAGGGGTTACGCCCTACAACTGATCAAATAAATTTGATCAAACGGGTTTATGGGGAGACATAGTGTCGGTATGAACTAATCAGCACACGTTATTCATAGTTTTCACCATGAATACATTTGATTATAGTGGTTCGGATGAGGTGGGTTTTCCTTGCTACCACTTGGGTCATTCTCTTCTCACTAGTAGTCCTAATGACCACACGGGAAGACAGGCCCTCTAAAGATTAAACAAAAAGAGCCTATTGCTCAAGACATAAAAGACAATGATTCAATTTTAGTGCACCAATGGAAGTGTTTGCTAGTCTATGAAAACAAGGCACACAATAAAAATCAAAAAAACCTTGCCAAGGACCTACAACAAAGAGTTGTTAGTAGTTCGGGTTGTTTGAAATAATCACCCCTTCCTGCAAACACACAAGTTAGGTAAATTTTAAAACCCAAAAGACTTTGTGAAATAGGGGCCTTCAACCAAACGATTTTGCTTCCAAGGCAAGCTGCACCACTTTTGTTAGCTAGATCTGAAAATGTTAGCTCAAAATAAACCAGATCTAAAACCCTAAATGCAAAATCCGAAAACTGAATCAATAAAATTTCAAAATTTTGAAACAGGCAATACACAGACGCGATTACCCCCAACGCAGATGCGACTCTGCGACACAAACGTGGTTCTGTGAGGCACAGATGCGAGTAAAAACCACAGATGCTCTTTCCAAACACAGACGCGGGTAAAAATGACACAGACGCGCTTCTGTAACATAGATGCGCCTCCTTGTAACCTGCAAAATGAGATATTGCCAGAACACAGATGCGGGTAAAAATGACACAGACGCGCTTCTGTGACATAGATGCGGATCCCTGGAACCTGCAAAATGAAATATTGCCAAAACACAGACGTGGATCCAGTTGTCTCAGATGCACCTAAAAATCAAAAACGTGATCCGAAAGTGCGCAGATGCGAAAATACCAAAAATGTTGCCGAAAATGTCCGATCTGCAACTTCAAAAACACAAGATTTGCAACAAGGAGGTTAAATGCAAAGGGACAAGAGTCCCACCGGGTGTGCCAAAATGTATATGGTGAAAATGGATAATAATAACAACAAGATTGAAAGGCTAAATGAATTCAACCACCAAACCCTAGCCTAACAACAACAAAGATCCACCATAACATATGAAGATTACCTAAGACAATGCAAATCACATGAAATCACAAAGATTATACCATCATATGTCCAATAGGGTTTTGATCTCCATTCTTCCTATCTCCATTGATCTTGTTTGATATATTTGCTCTCAGATTTTATGTGCACAAGAGCTCAACAAAGAACGAAATGTGGTTGCAAGTAGGATCTTAGTGTAGTCAAAATGATCATTAGGGCATTAAGTCATTAGAATGCTTTATTAGGATGAATGATTAGGGTTTGATAATGAAGGAAGCATCTCCTTATATAGAAGACACTATATGAAATGGAGGGATAAGATTGAGAGGTGTAAAAGGAGGTCGGCTAGGATTAGAGGGTAGGTAGAAGAAATAGTAAAATAATGAAAGGGGTAGGTAGTGTAGGAATTAAGAGATGAATGACATGTGTCATGTGTAGAAAAAGCTAATGAATTAATTAAATAAATAAAGATTTATTTAATTAATAGAAGAAGTGGGATCAATTAAATAAATAAGATATTTATTTAATTTAGGAAAAGAATAATTTAAATAAATAAATGTATTTATTTAAATGAGAAATAAGGTTAGAAGAGGATAAATGAATTAATTAAATAAATAAAGATTTATTTAATTAATAGAAGAATTAGGCTTAGGTAATTAAATAAATAAAATATTTATTTAATTAGACATGACAATTTTAGGTGTCTACAATAAGCATTTGTGAATTTATGGTGATATCTCAGATGGGTGGATATGATATGTATAATATGATTTGTGAAACATGTACTACCATAAATTGATAAAGATAAGGCTAACTAGAACAAAATCCAGCAGTCATACTGATCTATGTCATTGTTTTGATTTGTTCGATGACTGATAAGAATGTCTGGTTTCAAAGAGTGAGTACCTCATATAAGACCGATCTGTCTGGTTTCAAGTGTACCTATCCTTGTATAAGACATATTGATGTTGATGTTTATAGATGGATTGATTATCAAGACTCAATGATTGATAGGAATGTTTGGTTTCAAAGAGCGAGTACCCTATATAAGACCGATCTATCTGGTTTCAAGTGTACCTATCCCTATATAAGACTTGTTGATGTTGATAGATTTTGAGTGATGAATTGATTAACAAGACATGTGATCAGTTTGATTCTAGACTTTGAGATTTTTCCAGTTGTTGATTTAATTTGATGGATGGGCCATGCGTTCATGCTTTGATTTTCAATTTTTATTTGATTTTGTCGATTTTTTTATTTTTATTTTTTGGATATTTTGATTTTTGGAGTTTTTTGGATTAGAAAAAAGATGTATTTGGTTTCCCCAATGTATAGAAAGATAAGGATATTATGAATGGATTATTGTGTTAGAATAACTGGTGGAAAACTAAGAGGAGGGGTGAATCAGTTGTCAACAAATTATATTAATCAAACCACTTTATAACCTATAACTAGAGCACATTAACATTGAATACCGGAATAGAAGAAACAGATACCAGTAAGCAATAAAACTTAAGAATGAAACAGAGAATTATCACAATGCAACCATGCCACATAACACCATGATTTTTACATGGAAAACCCAGTAAAGGGAAAAACCACGGTGGGAAGCCTACCCATAGTCAGATAATACTTTTGCAAAAAGTATGTGATACAATAACGGGCTTGCACATATAGGAAGGCACACTACCTCGAGCGTACTACTCATTAAAAAGGAGCCTCACTGACTACAAAGAGGTTATAACCACCAAAATATAATTGGACAACAACCCAAAAGAATGAACTACCAGTGATAGCATCTACCATTCCTAATTACAGTCTCGGTCAAGCTCAATACCAGAGCCCTTTGACCTCTTACATAAACCCAATTTCAATCACCTATGATCGACCAAATCTCCTTTGCATATGATATTTCATTCCACGACCAAGACCATGATATACAATGAGATCTTACATCAATTTATACAAACCCTAAGGCCTAAACCAATTAGGTCGGCCACCTAAAAGATATTACAATAAGATCATTACATACATCCATATTACAATAATATGCCATGTCGTATTTAGACTAAAACAACATTAACCAATCCCTAAATCATCCTAGTAATGTATAGAGAACACGTGACATGATACCAATCCATAACCTAGATAGGTACCAGACCTAATTTGGGTCCACCATGCCAAAGCGATGTCTCCAATCAATCAAGGAACAATCAAGGATCACCTTCTACATCCTAAATTCCATCTAGAAGCCACACCAACACCACTTATGCATCCTATCATAGATTCTTAGTAAAAGCTTTGTCGGTAAAACCTTAAACCCTTGCCGGTATAGGCTTACTAGAGTGTATGATAGAATCCAATCATAAAGTCAATACCAATTGACCAAAACATACTCCAAAAACATTAAACCAAACATATTCTATTGATCCAAACATGTCGATAGTATCCAAGTGATAGTCCCTTCTGTCGGTAACCAAAATCTATCTATCAGTAACCAATCATAACAACTAGTGTTGCCATCAATGAAAAAACATCAATGCAACACATAATCAATTCCTTCATATTGCCAACAATCTCCCCCTTTGGCATTGATGGCAACACTAGATGTGAAAAAGAAAACATCTAAGTGCCAAGAAATGCCAAACATTTCTCATAGAAGATATAACAATGAAAAACTAAAAAAATCCCACCAACTCCCCCTGAGGAGTGTAGTCCAATCTGAAATTGATCTAAATCTCTCTCCCATATGACATATTATGACATTATTTTTCACATACAACTCTCCCCATTTGACATCAATGCCAAAGATATGACATAGATATCAAAATCCTGTGAATTTGAAAGCTGACTACTCCCCCTGAGTAGTAGCACCACTACATCAATCTGGAGCAAAGGATAAAGATGATGATGCATACTGGACTAATTCTCTGCTCCATCAATTAAGTTTTTGTTGGAGGGGTAGATACCCCTAACCCATCTCTCAAATATTCAAATGATTTCTTAGACATCGGTTTAGTGAATATATCTACAATCCGCTCTTTAGTGTTCACATAAACTAATTTGATTTCCTTTTCTTCCACCTTTTCTTTCAGAAAGTTATATTTTATTGAAATGTGCTTAGTCTTAGAGTGAAATATCGAATTCTTAGATATGCAAATAGCTACAGAGTTATCACAATATATAACTACCGGTTCACTACAATTTACCTTGATATCCTTCAACATTTTCTTCATCCACAAGACTTGAGTGCAATTAGTTGTTGTTGCAGCATATTCATCTTCTACAGTAGACAAAGAAATGCATGACTATTTTTTTCTGATCCATGAAACCAATTTCTTTCCAAGAAAGAAAGCTCCACAATAAGTGCTCTTTCTGTCATCAGTATCTCTTGCCCAACCTGAATCTGTATATGCACATAAAGTGAAGTTATTATCTCTAGAGTACCATAAGCCATATTCTGTTGTTCCTTGCAAGTACCAAAATATACTCTTTACTTCATATTCATGATTTTCTTTAGGATTACTTTGATATCTTGAAATAATACTTACCGTATTCATAATATCTGTTCTAGTCTAAATTAGATATAACAAGCCACCAATCATAGACTTATAACTTGTCGAATTTACCGGTGTAGGTGTGTCTTTGATAGATAATTTCTCACTTGTCACCATAGGAGTACTTACCAGTTTGGAACTATCCATACCAAACTTCTTCAACAATTTCCTTAGATACTTAGTTTGATAGATAAAAATGCCTTTGTCAGTTTGAGTAATCTTCAAACGTAAGAAAAATCTCATCTCACCAATCATAGACATTTCAAATTCAATCTTCATATTGTTAGAGAATTCCATGCACAATTTATCTTCACCTCCAAAAATGATATCATCAACAAATACTTCAATAATTAGAAGATCATCATCAGTGATCTTGTAATATAAATTATTGTGAGCACTGCCTTTAGTAAAACCAAGATTTAAAAGATATTTATCCAACATTGCATACCAAGCTCTAGGAGCTTGTTTCAATCCATATAATGCTTTCCTTAACCTGCAAACCATATCTTTGTCATTTGCCAGTGAAAATCCATCAGGATGCTCAATATATACTTCTTCCTCAAGTTCACCATTCAAAAATGCACATTTAACATCCATTTGATAGATCTTATAGTTCTTGTATGCCTCATAGGCAAGAAATAGTCTAACAACTTCAATTCTAGCTACTGGTGCAAATGTTTCACCATAATCAATTCCTTCCATTTGAGAACATCCTTTACAAACCAGTCTAGCCTTGTTTCTTACAACTTGACCATCCTCATTTAGTTTATTTCTAAAAATCCGTTTAGTTCTAATAACATACTTATTTTTAGGTTGGGGAACTAAAGTCCAAGTCGGTTCTTCTCTATCTGATTTAATTCATCTTCCATAGCCTTTAACCAATTTTTACCTTTAGAAGCTTCAATAACAGATGCCAGTTCAATTTGAGAAATAAGACATACCTCTTCATTTGCCAGTCTTCTTTTTGTCATAACTCCCTTGTTCCTATCTCCAATGATTTGATCTTCATAATGATTTAACCTTACATACCTTGGTGTCTTTTGAACTTTAGGCTCACTATTCTGATCATCATTTATAGTTGAATTTTTTGATTGTACTGGTCTAACTGTCTCAGTATCTTGTACCGGTTGAGGCATTGTCGGTTCAGTTATTATCATTTTCACTGTTGATTCTCTATCATATGATATATATTGATCTTTGTATTGCTTATTCACTTTCACATTTGCGCTCTCCATAATTTTCTGCAATCTTTTTTAATAACATCTATATGCTTTTCTCTTAATTGAATATCCAAGAAATATCCCTTCATCACATCTAGGATCAAACTTCCGAATTGAATCATCCCTTTTGATATAACATTTACTTCCAAAAATTCTAAAATATTTAATAGTAGGTGTATGTCCAAACCATAATTCATAAGGAGTCTTACCGGTTTCACCTTTGATATAAACTATGTTGAATGTGTAGACTATTGTACTCACTACTTCTCTCAAGTAGATGTGAGGCAATCTGGCTTCCATCATCATGGTTCTTGCTACATCCAAAATGCTTCTATTCTTCCTTTCCATTGCCCCATTCTACTGAGGAGTCTAGGGTGGAGATAACTGTCTCCTAATTCCATTTATCTCACAAAAGCTATTAAATTAATGAGATTTAAACTCACCACCTTGATCTGATCTTAGACATTTGATTTTCAATCTAGTTTCTATTTCCACCTTTTCTTTGAAGATCTTGAATTTCTCAAAAGCTTCAGACTTCTCCCTTAGAAAAGTCACCCACATCATTCTAGAATAATCATCAATTATTATCATGAAGTATCTATCACCCTGAAAACTTCTGGTCCTTGTTGGACCACATAAGTCAGTATGAATCAAATCAAGCACATCATTATATTTATCATGTATGCTCTTAAAATAAGTTCTAACTTTCTTTCCCAATTGACATTTCTTACATATCAGATTATGAGGCTTTATAATCTTAGGTATATCTCTAACTACCTTTGTTGAACTGATCTTAACAATACAATCAAAATTAACATTACACAACCTCTTATGCCATAACCAACTCTCATCAATATGAGCAATCAAACATGTCTTATTACCAGTGTTCAAGTAAAAGATATTACCTCCAGTCTAAGTATAGGTTGCAATCTCCAAACCAGTTTTGTTAATGATTTTGCATTTTCTATCTTTGAACTAAAGTTGGAATCCCTTATCGACCAATTGACCAACACTTAAAAGATTATGCTTTAATATTAGACATTATCAGAATTATGCTTTCCATCTAGAGAAATAATACCTTTACCTTTGATCATACATGCTTTATCATCCCCAAATCTGACTTGACCACCATTGTATTCTTGCAGGGACAAAAAATTTATTTTATCTCTAGTCATATGATGTGAGCATCCACTATCAATTACCCATTCATCCTTGTCTTCAACTTTTTCTGCTAGGGCCTTTTCTTCATTCTTGATATCTAGTTTTGATTCATCTTCCTTTAAAGCATAGAACACCCATTCCTTTCCATTTCCGGATCCACTAGCAGAGTCTCCTACCAGTTCATCTTCCGAGTCATCACTTACTCCTTCCTCATCCATTATGTAGCATAGTTTGTTTTTCTTGAATTTGTATTTGTTCTGATTAGGCTTAAATGATTTTTTAACTCTTTCTTCAAATCTTGCATTCCTTTTAGGACATCTAGATGCAAAATGACCAATCTTATTACATGCAAAGCATTTAAAAGGTGCTTTTCCTTCATAGTTACTTCCTATCGGTCCTTTAGGTACTCTTCTAGCAAATAAGGCTTCAAGTTGCTCAGATTATTCATCCTCTTTCCTCATATCTTCCAATTCTTTTGCATATAGGCCTTTCCAATCACTTTTGTCGGTAGATGATGATGCATGAAAAGCAGGTTCAGATTTTGTAGCTCCAGAGGGTCCAAATTCTTCAAGCTCAAAAGAAGATAATTTCCCAATCATAATATCTCTATTAACTAAAGTGTTTGCCATTTTTCTCAATTCATTAATTGTAGTAGCCTTCATCTTGTAAGCCGGTGGTAGGGCTCTCATGACTTTAGAAACTATTTCATCTTCACTCAGAGATCCTCCACAACATTGAATTCCCTTGACAATCTCATTTACTCTTTCCGTAAATGTAGCAATTCTTTCATTATCTTCCATCTTCAAGTTCTCATATCTTACCTGGTAACCATCAAGTTTAGCAATTTTGACAGTAGGGTCACCTTTATTCAGAGTTTTCAATTTATCCCACATAACCTTTGCATATGATTTATCAGTCAATCCCATGATTTGTTGATCAGTGAGTACACACAGGAGGGCTTCTCTAGCTCTCCAGTCATTTTCAATATTTTTGTCCAAGTCTGCAAGAGTAGAATTGCCAGATGTCGGATCATAAGGTGTATATCCTTTCTCAAAGATCTCCCAAATATCCTTGCCAAGACATCTAAGATGAGTCTCCATTTGGATTTTCCATATCCCATAGTTTGTTCCATCCAGCTTAGGGATTTCTCTTCTAAAAATAGTTTCTAGTGGATTTGAAGTATTAGTTGCCATAGGATCTACCTCAAGTGGTTAAGCTTCTGCAAAAGAGGACCAAAGCTCTGATACCAATTGTTATAATAACTAGTGGAAAAATGAGAGGGGGGGGGGTGAATAAGTTGTCAACAGATTATATTAATCAAACCACTTTATAACTTTTAACCGGAGCACATAAACAATGAATACCGAAATAACAGAAACAAATACCGATAAGAAATAAAACTTATGAATGAAATGGAGAATTAACACAATGCAAGCATACTAAATAACACCATGATTTGTACATGGAAAACCCGGTGAAGGGAAAAACCACGGTGGGAAGCCTACCCACAGTCAGATAATACTTCTGCAAAAAGTATGTGATAGTGTCTTAATGCTTAAAAGAAATCGTTTCACACCTTCACCTTGAATTCCTTTGCTCATATTTCGCATTCTCTGCTAATTTGAATGCTCGGTGAATAAAAATAGAGGGAAAATCAATTATTTATAATGACTTTTCCTTCAACAACCGCATTAAATGCTTGTCGGTTAAGTGAAAACTTAACACATCTGCCGGTAAAGAAGAAATCTATCTTCTCACCATCAACTGAGGGTAATCTGCATGATATTCAATTCACTACAATACCCCCAAAGGGTTACTTCTCAGTTGGATGAAGAATCTCTTGCCGGTGGAGTAATACGGTGTTCTACTGGTGAAGAAATAGTCTCATCAACATTCTAATCTCTCTTTCTAATCCATTGTTTTGAAAATTCTTTCTTTACCTCATCTACCTTTTCTTTGCCTTTCAAAATGGGTCCTTTGTTATTTGTTGGTGAAATCTTGCTTCTACAAAATTTTGCAATATGTCCAAGTTTGTTATAAGCATAACAAGTCAAATTATTCTTCTGAATAGCCTTTCTATATCCTATGCCAATTTGTGTTCTGCATTGATTAGATAAGTGCACAAAGCTTCCACAAACATAACATCTCACATTCATTCTGCAGTTTTTTGAATTATGACCAAATTTGTTGCATTTGGAACATTGACCGGTGGGTGCATTAATGTTCTAATTATTTCTAGATCTACACTGATTTTCTCTATAACCATACTTGTTATAGTTAAAGCATTTTCCATTCAATTTGTATGCATTAGGTTGTCTTACCAGTTTACTGTGATCATGATTGTTTGCAGTACCGAAACTTTCTCCAACTTCAAATCCAAGTCCATTAGTATCTCCATTAGGTTTCTGACTTTTCAGCATGTCATCAAGTTCCTCTGAACATTTCTTGAATTTCTCTTTATGTTGATTTGCAGTAGCCAACTCATTTTCTAGAATTCCTTTTTGTCTCATAAGTTTTGTTTTATCATGTTGCATGTGAATCAGATCTGTCTTTAACATATCATTTTCATGACTGAGTCTTAGATTTTCATTTCCAGCATCATTGAGTCTCCTAGTCAAGTCATCTTCATTCTTCTTCCTATCTTCAATGTCTTTACAAAGTCTCATAGTCATATCTTGCATTTCATTCCTCATAGTACTGTTTTCTTGTCTCAACTTGTTCACAAGTTCATTAAGAGTTTCCTTTCCATCATTATCATTCTACATCTTCTCATGAAGTTTTTTTCTTTTATTTCTAGCTATAGTAAGATTCTCTCGAAGTCCTTGAATGAATTCTTGTGCAGTCCTTAAATCATCTTCAAGTTTGATATTCTTCAACTTTTCTGCATCATAGTCTATGAGAGCTCCTTCCAATTGCTTTCTTAAGTTCTCCATATGTACCGGTGTCAAAATCTTCCTCAAGTTGTTAGGCTTTTGAAAATAGAGGACCAGGCTCTGATACCAATTGTTAGGATTAATGATAGTCCCAAAGATACTGAGAGGGGGCGTAAATCAATATCTAATCAGTTAGCAGAATATTTAACCTTATTAAGAATTTTGCATTCCAAAATAGTGTACTAGTAAATAAGAATTAATGCAGTAAACAGGAACAATAAAGACAACATAGAAAATACACCATAACACAAGATGTTTAACGAGGAAACCTGGTGTGGGAAAAACCTCGGTGGGATTTGTGACCCACAATATTCACTCACTAACCAATGAATAAATATTACTTACAAAGAGGAGCCTGCACATGCAGGAAGGCCAACTGCCTAGAGCTCCTTGCTCAATAAGAGTCACATTGACTACAAAAATGGATTATGAAATCCAATACAATGTACTGCTTTAAATCAACATCAATTATGCCAGGTTCAGTACCGGTTTAAGCTCATTCTATAACCAAAACCTTCACTGTCAATTATATCTCCTTATACAAAATATTATCCATTCATGCTACCTTCTACACAAAATGACCTATAAGATCTCATACATATATATGAGTCTTTTACAATATGCCTTGTCGACTTTACAAAAGATAATTACAATTAAATATAATAAACAAAAGTTTATTCCCTGTCGGTTGGGATGCCGGTATGCATTGTAGCCGCTACCGGTGAAGTGTCTGCCGATTTATGTAGATGTCTATGCCGGTGCCGGTGCCTTCCGATGGATTTACCAAATGAATGCCAATAGGTTGCCAGATGGTTGTCATCAATGACAAAACTAACTATTCTCATAAGAGTGTAGAATACCAACAATCTCCCCCTTTGGCATTGATGGCAACACTCATGAGAAAAATCCAAAAACTCTTACCAAAAAGTGAAGTTGAAAAAGTTACCAAAAATGTGTGCTCCCCCTGAGTAGATGATCTCCTCTGAATAATCATTTTTCTCTATCCACTACTCCCCCTTTGACACCAATGACAAAGGTTGTCAAAAATTGTCAAACGAGTGCAAAAATGTCACCTCAAAGTTTGTAACCGATTGGTTACAATCTGAAATATGTCAGCCAAAACCAAATTTAAACTCTACATGAATCTGTTGTTGTCGTTCAGGGTTGCCTCAATCTATTGGATCGTGTCGGTGAGATGATGTATATGCTCCTCTGGTGATCTTTCTCCTTGAAGTAATGCCTTAGAGATCTCATTTCTCAGAGAGATAAGGTTATCCAACTTGGGACCAAGTTTATACTTAAGCTCTCTGGCATTAGCCTTAAACCTTTCTTTCTCTTTCTCCAATTTCTCCAACTTTTCCTCAAAACATGCTATTTCCTGCTCAATAAATGATATAGGTTCAGATGAACCAATTATGTTATCAGCTATGTCATCTATCTCCTTCTGTACTCTGCTTATTTCCTTTTTGATGTCTTGAGTCAACAGATGTGGCTTGCATATTTCTCTGTACAACTCTTTATATTCCAAAATTGTAGTATTCAGTGCTGGTAAAAGTGTGTTTATCTATTTTGTGCACTTCTTTATTCTGTCCTCAAAGAATTTTTCTTTTTCCTATTCAACTTTCTCTTTGAATGTATCCTCATTCACCTTATCAACTGTTATTACACTGTCATAAATGAATTTGGACAATGTGTCCAACTTGCCTAAAGAATCCTTTACATGATCTATATTACATTTTGGTGCAATCAACTGAAGAATTGGTGTTGTGTTATCAATTGCTTTGTAAGCCAATGCATTACAATCAGTTATCTTCTTGATAGAATCCAGGAGTACCTCTGTCACATTAGTAGGCCTAAATTCACTTAATGAAGTACTAGATGTTTGACCAACTACCTTAATTACCTTTGTGCTTCCAACACTTGTAATCAGTTTGCTTGTATTATCCTCTGGTGGATCAGTCTGAGTTTGCATTTCAACCATTAAAGGTTTTTCTGATTGCTTAAGTATCTCAATGATTACCGGTTTCACTACCTCAATGTGTATCTCTTCTTCTGTAGGTTTCTTTGTCGGTTTCTCAACTATCGGTATCTATGTCTTAGCAGGTTTCTCAGTGCTAGCATCTATACTTCTAGTATTCATTCCAGTATCCAATGGTTGTTCAGTTTGTAATGTTTTCTCTATTTGAATCTCAACCTCGACAGTCTTTGCCAATTTCTCATCAATGTTTCCACTGCCAGCAGTGTTGTCCTTAACCTCTGTATTGTCCTTATCCACAACAATGTTCACTTCCTGAGTGTCTACATTCATGGTGAATATAATTTCAGAATCAGGGTTAGTGTCATCATGTGTTATACCTACACTATCAGTAGCCAGTGGATCAAAAAAATGTACCGGTGCAGTGTCCAAGGGTGGTGGTAAGTTGTCAGTTATTTTGATGTTCGGTATTCCACCAACTTTACCTTTCCCTTTGTCCTTATCCTTCTGATAAACTTTGAATGTTTTCTTCGGTTTGTTCAATTCTTCTTATTTTTCCTTTTCCATAAAAAATATATCCCATTTATCGGCAGTCTCCTCTACAATTTCATTAACTCTACCAGCCATCAAGCTTACTTGTCGGTGACCACTAGCAAAAACTGATCTGTTAGCTTCACAAATTAGGTCATCAATCTCCTCTTTTGAGTTAACTGGATGTACAGCTAGAAGTTTTTCAACTTTAAGTTTCTTGTCCAACTCCATTACTGCAATCCTTTTTGCATCTAACCTTCTATATAGTTCATTTGGCAAGTCATCCACAACTTCAATTAAAACTTTCTTATATATATCCAGATGTAAGATAATACTATTTTCAATGCTTTCCTTTTCTAAATCATTAAATGTGTTATACAATTTTCTCAAATTTGCCAAATTACCATCACTAGTTATTTCATTTAGCAAATTATCCAATGGAGGTATAACTATTTTCTGTTTCTTCGTGGGAGTCAGTTTCTTTGTCGATTGCCTTACTGCCTGTTGTTTCTTTCTTAAACTCTTTATTCTTTTGGGTGGAGGAGAGGGTACCGATGAAGGTTTTCTCTTCCTTTCAACTCTTTTGAATTCCGCTGGTATCTCACTATCAGAAGATATGCCAACTGGTGAGATATGTGCCTCCAGTTGTAGTCCTTCCATCTCATTAGCCAATATACCAGTTATGTTCATAACATTTTCTTTGATTTCCTTTACCTGGTTAAAATCATCTCTTATATACTTTTCTCTTATCTTCCTTTGCTTCATTGTATGTACATTAATTTCAATTGTTTCTACACTACCAAAAACTTCTTCAATTGGTTCTCTAGGTGCATCTAACAAAGCTTTTGCATAAGTCTCAATTATGTTTAGATCTACCTCATAACCCATTTATGTTACCCATATAGTTCTAGAAAGTACCGCTTCCATCCATGTCTCATCTTTCTTGATGACAAAACATATTTCTTTGTCATATTTATCCACTACACTTTGTGGTAGTCTCTCTCGAGTTTTCATTTTAGCTTGAAAAATGTTAAAGTATTCAGTGATGTTGTTTTCCTTAGCAGTACCCATGCTGGTGAAAGCTTCCTATAATTATTTTCCTACTGGTATGTCATATCCAAAGTCTTTCTGTCCTATACTGAGGATTTTCTTTTTGAAATAAAACATTAAGCATACTAAGAGATTGCCAAAACAAAATGTCCCTTTCTTATCACCTTTTATCTTTTTCAAATTATCTATAAGTTCATCCTTCAACCATTCACACACATCTATTTTTGCATCATTGTTGACCATTTCATAAGCACTATTAATGCAAAGACTAGAAACTGTATTAAGTCTATTTGCATGTGTGGTTTTGTAACCAAGTATCATACTTATGAATCTCACATTGATGTCCTTGATGTCATTTACTCTCAGTGATCTACTATTTGATGTTGCTCTGGTTAAGGTCATGAATTTGTTGTTAGGAACCTTCTTAGTTTTGTCTGGTCTACTGCTAGTTGAGGGTAAACTTGTTACTGCCCTAATTGCTTGTCGAGTGAATTTGCAAATAGAGTCTAACCAAAGAAATTCTCCATGTGCCCTACTTAGGACAATCCTCTCTACTTCCTCTAGAAATTCAAGGATGTTCAATATTTCCACAAAACCTAAAGTCTCAATAATCTTGTGCTCAGGTTTGACAATACCATTTTCATCACAAATTACGGTTCTAAACATTTTTAACAATTCCTCAGAACCTAATTCATCTAAGTGTAAAAGTTGGTCAAAAAGTGGGAACGAGTATTGTGAATTCACCCATGTTGCAATGAATATATATCCTAGGGTCTTCAGCATAAGCTACACCTTTAAGAATCTTTGAAAATGTGCCTATGGAATCATCTTGCTTAGCTACTTTAGGAATAATTTTGAATATGGGCCTAGGGCATTTTATATTTTCCATGATAGTAGGGTTTGCAATAAATTCGGGAGTAGAAGAAGAAGCCATTAGAAAAATACCTTTAGCTGCATGATATTGTCTGAATGCTTGAAAGAAATCGCTTCACACCTTCACCTTCAATGCCTTTGCTCAGATTTCGTGTTCTCTGCTAATTTGAATGCTCACTGAATAAAAATAGAGGGAAAACCAATGATTTATAATAACTTTTCCTTCAACAACCACATTAAATGCTCGCCGGTTAAGTGAAAACTTAACACATCTGCCGGTAAAGAAGAAATATATCTTCTCACCATCAACCGAGGATAATATGCATGATATTCAATGCACTGCAATACCCCCAAAGGGTTACTTCTCAGTTGGATAAATAATCTCTTGTCGGTGGAGTAATACTCTATTCTACCAGTGAAGAAATAGTCTCATCAACATTCTGATCTCCCTTTCTAATCCATTGTTTTGAAAATTCTTTCTTTACCTTATCTACCTTTTCTTTGCCTTTCAAAATGGGTCCTTTATTATTTGCTAGTGAAGTCTTGCTTCTACAAAATTTTGCAATATGTCCAATTTTGTTACAAGCATAACAAGTCACATTATTCTTCTGAATAGCCTTTCCATATCCTATGTCACTTTGTGTTCTGCATTGACTAGATAAGTGCCCAAATCTTCCACAAACATAACATCTCAAATTCATTTTGTAGTTTTCTGAATTATGACCAACTTTGTTGCATGTGGAACATTGACTGGTGGGTGCATTTGTTCTGATTGTTTCTAGATCTACACTAATTTTCTCTATGACCACACTTGTTATAGTTAAAGAAATTTCCATTAAATTTCTATGCATTAGGTTATCTTACTAGTTTACTGTGATCATGATTGTTTGTAGTACTAGAACTTTCTCCAACTTCAAATCCAAGTCCATTAGTATCTTCATTAGGTTTCTAACTTTTTAGTATATCATCAAGTTCCTCTGAACTTTTCTTGAATTTCTCTTTATGTTGATTTGTAGTAGCCAACTCATTTTCCAAAATTCCTTTTTGTCTCATAAGTTCAGTTTTATCATGTTGCATGTGAATCAGATCTGTCTTTAACATATCATATTCATGACTGAGTCTTAGATTTTAATTTCTAGCATCATTGAGTCTCATAGTCAAGTCATCTTCATTCTTCTTCATGTCTTCAATGTCTTTACAAAGTCTCATAGTCATATCTTGCATTTCATTCCTCATAGTACTATTTTCTTGTCTCAACTTGTTCACAAGTTCATTAAGAGTTTCCTTTTCATCATTATCATTCTACATCTTCTCATGAAGTTTTTTTCTTTTATTTATAGCTATAGTAAGATTCTCCTGAAGTCCTTGAATGAATTCTTGTGCAGTCCTTAGATCATCTTCAAGTTTGATATTCTTCAACTTTTTTGCATCATAGTCTACAAGAGCTCCTTCCAATTGCTTTCTTAAGTTCTCCATCTGTACCAGTGTCAGAATCTTTCTCAAGCTGTTAGGCTTTTGAAAATAGAGGACCAGGCTCTAATACCAATTGTTAGGATTAATGATAGTCCCAAAGATACTGAGAGGGGTGGAGGGGGGGGGGACGGGTGAATCAGTATCTAACTGGTTAGCAAAATATTTAACCTTATTAATAATTTTGCATTCCAAAATAGTGTAGCGGTAAATAAGAATTAATGCATTAAATTGGAACAATAAAGACAACATAGAAAATACACCATAACACAAGATGTTTCACGAGGAAAATTGGTCTTAGAAAAACCTTGGTGGGATTTGTGACCCACAATATTCACTCACTAGCCAATGAATAAATATTACTTATAATGAGGGGCCTGCACATGCAGGAAGACCAACTGCCTAGAGCGCACTGCTCAATAAGAGTCACACTGACTACAAAAGTGGATTATGAAATCCAATACAATGTACTACTTCAAATTAGCATCAACTATGCCAGGTTCAGTACCGGTTTAAGCTCATTCTATAACCAAAACCTTCATTGTCAACTATATCTCCTTATACAAAAAATTATCCATTCATGCTACCTTCTACACAAAATGACCTATAAGATCTCATACATATATATGAGTCTTTTACAATATGCCTTGTTGGCTTTACAAAAGATAATTACAATTAAATACAATAAACAAAAGTTTATTCCCTGTCGGCTGGGATGTCGGTATGCATTGTAGCCATTGTCGGTGAAGTGTCTGCCAATGTATGTAGATGTCTATGCTGGTGCCAGTGCCTACTAGTGGTTTTACTAGATGAATTCCAGTAGGTTTCTAGATGGTTTTTGTCAATGACAACACGAACTATTCTCATGAGAGTGTAGAATGCCAACATGATCGACCAAATATCCTTCGTATATGATATTTCATTCCACAAACATGACCATGATCTAAAATGAGATCTTACATCAATTTATACAAACCCTAAGGCATAAACCAATTAGGTTGGCTAGCTAAAAGATATTATAATAAGATCATTACATGCATCCATATTACAATGATATGCCATGTCGGCTTTAGACCAAAACAACATTAATCAATCCCTGAATCATCCTAGTAATGTGTAGAGAACACGTGACATGATACCGAACCTAATTTGGGTCCACCACACCAAAGCGATATCTCTAATCAGTCAAGGAATGATCAAGGATCACCTTTTGCATCTTGAATTCTATCTAGAAGCCGCACCAACACCACTTATGCATCCTGTCAAAGATTCTTAGTAAAAGTTCTATTGGTAAAACCTTAAACCCTTACTGGTATAGGCTTACTAGAGTGCATGATAGCATCCGATCATCAATTTAATACCAACTGACCAAAACATACTCTAGAAACAACAAACCAAACATATTTCATTGATCCAAACATGTTGATAGTATCCAACTGATAGTCCCTTCTGTCAGTAACACTAGTTCTTCTACCGGTAACCAAAATATGTCTGTCGGTAACCAATCATAACAGCTAGTGTTGACATCAATGACAAAACATCAATGCAACACATAATTAATTCCTTCATATTGCCAATAGATTGAACCATTGAGGTGGAAATGGATAGGAGAAAGATGGAGGTAGCTTATGAGGAGACACGTCAAGAGCTTTTTGAAATCATGTTTTTGTCCTTAGTTTTGATCAAGATCAAGGATGGAAAAGGGGATATGGATAGCACTGGATGATGGAAGCAATGAATAGATAGGATAAGGGATATAGATTAGAGGATATGGATGAGTTGAAGGAAGATCATAGATAGCACTAGATGATAGAAGCTATGAATAGATAGGATAGATGGTATGGATAAAGCAAAGCAAAATCGTAGATAGCACTGGATGATAGAAGCAATGAATAGATAGGATAAGGGATATGGATTAGAGGGTATGGATGAGGTGAAGAAATATTGTAGATAGAATTGGATGATAGAAGCAATGAATAGATAGGATAAGGGATATGGACTAGAGGGTATGGATGAGGTGAAGCAAGATTGTAGATAGCAGTGGATGATAGAAGAAATGAAAAGATAGGATAAGGGATATGGACTAGAGGGTATGTATGAGTTGAACCAAGATCATAGATAATGATGAAGTTAGATAGGGTAATGGATATGGACTAGAGGGTATGGATGAGGTGAAGCAAGATCGTAGATATCATTGGATGATAGAAGCAATAAATAGATAGGATAAGGGATATGGACTAGAGGGTATAGATGAGGTGAAGCAAGATTGTAGATAATGATGAAGTTAGATAGGGTAATGGATATGGAATAGAGGGTACGGATGAGGTGAAGAAAGATCGTAGATAGCACTGGATGATAGAAGAAATGAATAGATACGATAAGGGATATGGATTATAGAATATGGATGAGGTGAAGCAAGACCGAAAAAGGGTAATGGATATTGACGAGACAATAATGGGAGATATGGATAGGAAGAATAGAGTGGATGAACTTTTCCCCAAGCATAGAGGTTTCCATTCACAAAGAGGTGATATGTAAGATTGTCACAGTATTTATCACCATCTAAATAAGTGTTCCTGAACTTTTCAAAGATAGAGACCCAACCCACACTTAGAACCTTCGAAAAAATTCAACTAAACATATCTAGCGACTAGGAAGCATACTCACAAGGGAAGAAGACTCCCAAACTGGATCAAGGTATTTAGTCTTTGATTACCCATGTGTCTGAAAGTGGATTCATTATGGCTCATATGATCATTGTAATCTATAGAATCTAATGTGGCTAGCTACATGAGTTACCCTGACTTCAAAAGCATTCTGGATAGAGCCTCACTGCCAGTGAGCATCCATAGCCCTGATGAGGTTATTGATGTAATCTCACAAATATTGCTCCATTGCCAGCTAGGCATCCATAACCCCGATGGAGTTACTTGCATGTTCCCATAGCCAAGCATTTTGATATTGCTTCTTTTTTTTGGCATTTTCTTGATATTTCTTTTTTCTCTTTATTTTTCTTAAATTGGCTTGTAAGTGATGAAACTCACATGGGTTTGATAATTAAAGTGGTGCTAAAGCAAGATTTTAGATTTTTCACTAGCCATGTCTTCAACTAAGAGATCACAATGATTTACAGAAATTGATTTAAGTGTATGAGATATAGTAATCAAAAGATGTCAGAACCAAGATACGATAAGTGGTTCTTTTCTGGATTGAGTGTGTATCCCAACCAAAATACAATGTTAAAGAGGAACAACCTCAGATTTTGAAGCATTTAATAAATAGATATCTAGGAAAAGGACCGAACATGAGATTTGAGCATGGGAAAACATGTGACAAAATGACACAAATGCCTATTTCACAGATGATAAATTTATGCAAAGGGTTGAATGATAGGGATTGAAGGATAGAAAAGAGGTGCTAGATAATAGATAGAATGTTTGAAGATTTATGAGAGGATAGATGGAAATGTATTCAAGATGAGTGTTGGTACACAACTCAAGAAGTGATGAAGAGATAGAGGAAAATCGAATTTTGGGACATAAGAACCCAAAATAGATAGAGGAAATGATGGAAAAATAGTTTTGGAAAGATGTTTAGATAGATTGTTGAAAGGAGTTAAAAGATGTACGTACCCAAGATTGATGGAAGGGATGGAGAGTTTGACTTTGGAATGAAAGGACATAAGATAGATTTGGAGGATGAAAAGTTTGACTTTGGAATGAAAGGACCTAAGATAGATTTGGAGAATGAAAAGTTTGACTTTGGAATGAAAGGACCTAAGATAGATTTGGAGAATGAAAAGTTTGACTTTGGAATGAAAGGACCTAAAATGGATTTGGAGGATGAAGAGATTACTTGATCTTGATCTTGACTTGGAGTAGGATCATTTGAGTTTGTGCTTTTCTCTTGATTTTGAAATAGATTAGTGAAGGAGATGGAAGGGATATCATGCTCTTTCTTAGGAGGTGGATGTTGAATGGGACTCTACTCTTGAGAAAAAAATGGGACCATCATGGATGGAATACCAAAATCTTATGGGATCATCATAAGATTCTTGATAGGTGGGATATTGATAAACAATGGGATTAGATTGGAGAGCCATGATATCTTGATCTTGATTTAGGTTAGGACTTATTTCCTTTTTCTGAGTTTCCTTTTTCTCGGTTTGATGATGAATGTTCATACAAATGATCAAAGTTGATTTTTTTGATAGGTTGATGTAGAGAAATTACCTCCTTTTGATAAGGTTCCTAGGACTAGGTTGTCTCTTCTTTAACTTAGTTTTGTGATGAAGACTTGTTCTTCTCAAAATATGATGAGTGGTCATATACGAATGATCAAAGGTTGACGTTGATGTTGGATTTGGATACTTTGATTGAATATTCAAGTTTACTTTATCAAGTAGAGGTTTAGTTAGATTTGCCTCCATGACAAAGTGTGTCAAATGATATGGATAAAGTCTCCCGATATGGAAACTTGATTTGACAACTTAAGGATTAAACTAGGTATTTTGTTTTGGTAGAATCTGTTGGATGGTGAAATTTTGATCACTGTTTCTGATACTTCCTAATTTTGTTGGATGAAGTTTGATCTCAAGCTAGTTGATAATTTGAAAACCCATTCTAAGTGTGCTTTGTTGGATTTGGGAATTTTCTCACTAATGATCTTTTTTGAAGTTGTGTTGTTGGATTTGCTAAAGGACTCGAAAGAGTATTTGAAACTTTTGATAAAAATTTCCCCAAGTGACTGGTTAGCTCTCTTTTTTTCCCTAAAATTGATCATGCACTAAAGAATGTTTAGAATGCGCTACAAAATGTTCCCCATGCACTACGCTTCCCTTCCTACGCGCTAGTTTAGATTGCTCGAAAATGATTGTTCTGGATAGGTTATGCGCTATTATGTCCTACTTATGCACTATTGGTTGATATGAAAGTACTATGATATGCTTCTGATGCGCTATGCTGATGTTTGAATGCGCCACACTAATGCTGAAAAGAGTTACTGGGAATTTCACCAGTATGATATTGATTAGGCACTAAGATAAGTGATGGAAGCACTAAGTTTGGGTTCAAATGCACTAATGAATGCTAGCTACACGCTAGAATGTTGCTCCTATGTGCTAACTATCATGATTTCTTTGTTTCTCCCATTTTGAAATTAACACTTGTGATTTTGATGGATGATTTTCTGAAAAATAATGACTTGAAAACATGACACGTAGAAGAGATAACAATTTTTCCTATGCTAAACAAGTAGTGTATGTTCTTTTGAGGATGTGTTCAAATCCTCGATGTTTTCACTGGTTTGGATAACAATAAGACACATCAAGCAGACTCTTTATTCAAGGGTCATCAACAATATCATAGCCAACTAGTCTCGATACTCTGTCAGCTCAAACAACCTTGTCACCCCCTAGGGAGCACCCATTTTTTTACCTTTTGCCAAAAATTAACTCAAAGTGAATTGCTTCACAATTGAATAGTTATCTTGGGAGATATATGGTGAGTGATCTTGGGGGCGGATTCTTCCCCACCCTTGCACTATGATATTGAAAATGTTTGGTAACTGACTCGGCTCAAAGCTTCTAATGCCAACGTTCTTAATCAGGCTTCTGTTCGGTCTTCAGTGATAAACTCCCTCGGGAGGCTTCCAATTAATGTATGCCTAGAATGTGGTATCAACCTGCAAGAGGCGAAAACAATTCAAAAACACACATGAAACATTGCATTGGAGGTTAGAAATCCAAAAAAATCAATTTAAATGAATCTAAACTCTTTAAAATCGTTCCATGTTCCTCTATCTCCAAGGATCTTCAATATTCAAGGTGGCTCTCAACTTGGAAGAGAACTTGATTCTTTAAGATGACAACCTAAAGAATGAGATTTAAATGATTCTAAGATCTAAATGGAATGTAACCAAGATCTTAGTGAATGATAAGATAAGATGATGAAGATAAAATGCAAAACTAGATGATTAAGATTTAGATGAGTTCCAAATTGAAAGCTAAGATGATGCTATATTAGTTAATTAAGCTAATAAAATATATGCATATAAGCTAAATGAAACTAAAATGCTATGATATGAATGCTTGATACTTTGAAGATGACTAAGAGAACTCCTTAGTCTGCAAAATGACTATAAGTTTTATGCACAAAAGACTTGATTGTGAAAATGAAGAATTAGAGCTCTATTTATAGGGGAAATAGGGCAATTGATGGTCAAGATTGAATAATCTTAACAAGGGCCAAGATTGAATAATCTTAACAAGGGCCAAGATTGAAAGTTAATAAATCCATGTTCACAATTCTCACCAATGAAATGGTGACAATTGTCAACAAGAGGTTGCTTGAGAGGAGATGAAAGAAGCACTGAATGCTTGAGAAGACATGAAGGTTACCCTAGGAGGTAAGGGTTAAGGTTAGATTAGGGTTATCCATTGGATTAAGCTTTTACCCAAGGAGTAAAATCTTGTGCAAGGGTTAAAGGGATAACCAAGGTTAAAGCCATGAATACTTGATGAGACCCTTGGGTTAGATGAGGGTTAAGTTAGAGAGAAAGTATCTAATCATGCAAGAAGGTTGAGTTAACCATTAATGGTTATGTAAGAGCCTTAAATGGTTTAGAAGACTTTGAGGGTTAACTTGTTGAGGACATAAAGCCTTTAATGCATTTCAAAGACTTTTGAGGTTTTGAGAAGTGACTTCTCTTTTCTTAGGAATGTGACAAAAATTAGGAGATGGATTAGGCTAAATTGGAATGGATGAGAAGAATCTAGAAGGGGGTTTAGGAGGTAAGTGGGAGATGTAGGAAAATGCAAGTGGAGGAAAAAGGATTTTAATTAAAATAAAATTACTTTATTTCAACTAAATAGATGCAACTTGCATAAATACAAGTGGGGGACTTAAATAAATAAATTAGATTTATTTATTTACAAGGATCAATTTAATTAAATGAAAATTTAATTAAAAAGGGAGAAAGGGGAATTAATTAAATAAAGTGATTTATTTAATCAAAGGCTAGAAAAGGCTTAGGTGAACTTAATTAAATAAATTGAGTAATTCATTTAATAAAATAGATGAATATGAAGAAACTAATTAAATGGAATTTAATTAATAGGAGGAATGGGGTTAAAATAAATATTAAATATGTATTTTAAGAAAGTGGTCAGATTTATACATCTACAATTATCATTCTCTTTTTACATCTCATTTTCAAGATACATTTCACATCATTATCATATCCTAATCAAATTGCACTAGATGCATCATCATTATCTCATATCAAAGTACATTCACATACACGAACATTACCATATCAAATTAAAAACATACAAAAAGAACAAAAACATGTTAAATGCAATCACATATTCATCCATGTACATTCATGCATTGCATTTAGCAGCACAATAAAAGGCTTACATTCATCACATTATAAATCATAAAACATATTCATTTGTATCATCATCAAAACATCTTAATCATATCACCTGCCAAAAATATAGTTAAGCATAATCATCATGAAAACATCTTAAGCATATCACCTTCAAAACATATAGATCATAGTGTCATAAAATCACATCATCACACAAATCACATAGGCAATCATCTGCATTATCAAATCAAAATTCATATAGATCATGCATATCATATAGCTCATCAAAATAAAGGCATCCATAACATGTAGAAGCATATCTAGTATCATATCATCATGCACATGTGTGACCCATTCTGATCCAAAGGAAAATCAAAGATATAAGTCCGAACGAATCATTAGTGAAAAAATAAATGTCCAAAGTCCTTGGATATCACATCAATAACAAGGTACATGGATCAAGAGACATCAACATCAATAAATCAATCAATGTGTATCATATCAAATCAATCAAAATGCAACAATGTACATATCGGAGGAATCATAAAAAATACAATGATGTGTATATAATCAACAGAGTACATGAAGGGTACATCATCATCATCAAGGAGGAGGCTAAGAGTGGTTGCCTCCTGAATCTTCCTATCTGGCCCCAAAGCCACCTGAACTTGCACCGCCACTAGGAGGATCTCTCCTAGGACCCATAACACCCTCACTATCTCTTCACCTCTGGGAACCACCACGCTGAGAGCGTGTTTATCCCAATGATCCCTGAGAAGAATGATGAAAGAGAGAGAGGAGAACATAGATACCTTGCCCCTAGATGTTTGCATATATGTGATCTATGTTGGGGAGTAGAGTAGTAATAGTCTATCCCTATTTTGCTAGTTTCACTCATCCTCATGCGTGTGTGCAAGTAATGTCTGGTTTCAAGTGTATAGCACCTTGTATAAGGGTTTGTTTCTGTTGGTGTAAATAATTATTCATCTTGGATATTATTACACGTACTTAAGTTTACTTAGGAAATGCATTTCATAGTAGTTTGGTATGAGACACTTGGGTGTTTGTGCCACATTGGGATAGTGTGTGTAGGAGAAATTCCACCTTTTATGGTGTTGATCTTGTTGTTACACTCCACATTCAGTGGGTGATCCACCTCATGTGGACTATTATATTATTTCTCCTACCTACCCTTGTTTCTTATTGAGCCACATGTCATGTTTGTGTGCTCACATATCCCTAGCCTTGCCTATATAAGCAAGCTCATCTACATTGTATGTAATCATTATTATTGATCATTTTCTATTGATGAGAATACAATTTATTCTTGTCCTATATTGTGTCTCTATTTTGTACATTTCATTGAGCTCTTGATCTTGGCAAAATCTCACAGTTTCCTCTAGTTTCGAGTGTGCTTCAACCTGTTTAAGACATGTAATGTAAATGCAAATGCCAAGGGGCATTGTGTGTGCAAATGTGTGTGCTAATACCAAGGGGATAATGACACATACGTGCCTAGTTTTGAGGACATCCCATGTAAGAGTTTTGCTATGGTTTTGATTATGTGTATGCCCATCTAAGACATATATCAAATTTTGCATCTGGTTTTAGGCATGAAGCATCTCATCTAAGAGTTTGTGTCCTGTGGTTTCGAGAATGAACACTCATCTAAGACATGCAATGATATGATATGCAAAAATATGGTACAATATGGTACAAAGGGAGCATTATGGGTGCCCCCCTTAAGATGTCAACATAGTCCTATGTCGATGTCTTAAGTAATATTAGAGACAAGGATACTTGATTTTCAACACCAATGAGATATCCTCTAGGCAACAATGTCATAGATCCAAGATAGAGAGGGAATACTCTTATAAGTAAGGATAGATAGTTGAAAAAGAGATATCTTGCCACAAGTGTAAAGAGGATCCTTGGAGGAGAAGTTCTAGATGAAAGATGACCTAATTTCAAACCAATATGAGGAGGTAATTTTATGATAAGTATACATTGCCTAGTAAATAAGAGGTTGTATCCAAGGACTTACACCTCTTGCATAAGAGAGAATCCTTGAGAAAACAACAACTTTACACAAGGAAATGATGCCAAATCATGAACAAACACCTCTCAATAAAGGAAAAGTGGATCCTTACAAAAGATAAGAGAGAGATAATTTTCCCCCAAGCGTAGGGACAATGATAAAAATTACACAACTTCCAAAGAGAGATTATTCATAAGAGATGTACCATTTCAAACAAAGAATAGGTCCTAACAAGGGACACACATGTACTCACATGAAGGATAATTCTATGAAATAAATGACATCATGTTATGAAAAATGCAACACAAAAGAAGAGGCAATCTTCAAATAGAGAGAGAGAGAGAGAGAGAGAGAGAGAGAGAGAGAGAGAGAGAGAGAGAGAGAGAGAGAGAGAGAGAGAGAGAGAGAGAGAGAGAGAGAGAGTAGAAGGATCACAAACTCCTCTAAGGAGAGATTATTTATAAGAGACGTACCATTTCAAACAAGGAATATTTCCTAACCAAGGAACAAACATGTGCTCACATGAAGGATAATTCCATACAAGAAAGGACATCAAGTTATGAAGATTTTAATCCATAAAGGAAATAGTGAAACCTTGTAAAGAGGAAAGATAATATTATTTCCTCCAAGCGTAGAGACAAGAATAAATAGACTATTATGTTGCTCACTAAGTATCATTGCACCTAAAATTATACCACCATGAATGACAATGAACCCCCAAAGGGTGGGCTAACAATGTCACATAGTGAGGAGCAACATAATAGGAACTTGAATGTTATTTGAAATGATTATGAGAAATATGTCATTCATTGTCAGATGTTATTTTTATGATCCCTAAATCAATAAAATGTTGTATTTTTTTTTTCAAAGCTTGGCACTCATTGGTGAATGTCCATGAATTTTATGATACTTGCAAAAATAATAATTTTCAAGATATTGTCTACATTTCCTTATTTTAGGCAAAAGAAGATAGATTAAGTTAGCGTGAAGAAGATTGGACAAAACACTATCTTGTTGTAATACCACACTAGGCAATGGAGGAGGGGATGTTGACAAAGGAAGAGGTTGGAAACCTAGATTTTCATTAGAAAAGTGTGATTTCTCATGACTTTGCACACATCCTAAAACTTGGCCATTTGTAGACATTGAAATCTCTAGAGGAGAGGGTTCATTCTTAGTGTCAAAATTCAAAGAGCTCGTATCATTATCAAGACATGTGCTAGAAGGAAAAGTGGGAATTGGTTTAGAAGCTTGGATAAAAGACACAAAAGGATTCACAAAGGCTTCAATATTAAATTGAGAGATCTTATACCCATTGGAGGAGGGTGTAGAGTTTCTTGTACCCCAATTCCTTTATAGAGAAGGATCATTGATAGGAGATGGTGTTGTTGAATGAATTAGAGTACTAAAGGGGAAATATATCCCACTTCATCATAAGTGAAATTATATGGATTACATATTATTGTGTGAAGTTAATTGTCTACCTAGAAGAAGGTTATAATTAAGACAGTTGACCATGACATGAATAGGAGTAGGAAAAGTCACGGGTCCTACTTTAATAGGTAATATGACTATACGAATTGACTCTCTAGGAACATTATCAAAGCCACACACACAAAGATGATCAGGTTGAATAGAAGAATAATCTTAATTTATCTTATCTAATAAGTCAACACAACAAATGTTAAGAGATGACACATTATCAATTAAAGTACCTCTTATCTTTTGTTCATAAATGCAAGGAGTAATCATTAGGGGATCATCTCTATTTTTAACCTCTATAGAAGACAACTCATCTTGTGAGAATGTGATATCATTTGGTTTAGGAGAAGGATGAGGAAAAACCCTTTGTAAGGCTTCTTGGATCAACTTATGATATGAAGGTGAAGTTTGAATTAAATCCTAAAGGGAAATCTTAGCTAAGATATCATGAAGCTTTTCAACAAGATTAGGTTCTCTATCAACATATTTCTTAGAATGAGGGGGGGAAGGAAAGGAGGTGAAAAGAACATTGGGTCTTTCTTTTTTATGCCAATATTAAATGAGTGTTGTAGTTTAGGGCCATATTTTTGTTCTAGTTGCCTTTCCATATTACTTCTTTCACATATGCATTTTGCAACTTGTAGGATATTAGGAGGTTTTTTAGGTCTAGGATTCTCATAACTAGAAGCATGAATGGTATTGACTTGATTAGGTTATTTTTTCTCTAAGGATATATATTGAGAAGGGAGAGCATCAAGGAAACTGCTAATAATTTCATCTTCTTGCTCCAAGGCATCTTTGTGATTAAGACAAATATTAGGAAAGGGACTATCATATGTAATTAATGCTTCATCTCTAGGGGGAAGATGGTGAAAGGAAGGTATGGTATCGATGGGAGAAGAATGAACATAATTCTCCAAATATTCATCTTTAGAAGGGAGATCTTTGAAATAAGTGTCTATATTCTCTTTTTCTACCAATGTGCCTTCATTAATGAGATCAATTTTGGGAGAGGGTAAATCATAGCTATGAATGAAAGGGAGAACTAAGTTATCATCATATGCATGAAAGGGAACATCATTAAAATGTTTAATATAGCTTGAAATTAAACTAGTAGAATAAGATAAGAACTCCATACACACTTATGATCAAGACAAGAAACTCATATGTCATTTAACCATAATAATGTTCACCCCATACATGCATGAAAAATTGAATAAAGGAGGGAAATTGGGATTTGAATTGGAAGTTTGAAATTTGAAATTAGAAACTTGCAAAATAATGCAAAATTTTAGAAAATGATTATTCAATTAAATAAGCAAAGTGATTTTTTTTTTGAAAATTTGTGAAAAATCCCACAAATAAATTTAAAATTTAAAATTACGGCCTTATGGAAATAACCTATTAAATTTAGAATTTGAATTTTGAAATTGAAAAACACTTAGATTTGAAATGATTAGTCCAAATTAAACAATTCACAAGCTTAATTTTGAATTTAAAAATTAGGGTTTTGTTGAATTTAACCTCTAAATTTTTAACATTTGCAAGAAAATCAAACTTGTAAATGAGAAATTGAATTTTAAATTACATACACACTCAGAAATAAGAACAAAAATAAGAATTAATGGTGTAAAGTGTTGGGTTCACCAAAATGTAACATGGAAAAATTTAGGGTTTCCACCCAAAAGGATGAAAACCACTAATTTTTCGCTTAGGGACATTACATTCAAAAGAGGATGGGGGATCACTAGATCCAATCATAAATTAGATAAAGACTAAAACAATGCTATGGATGCATGATTTTTGCATGCACCTAGATCTAAGTAATGTAAGTTGAATCAGACTTGCTCCCCAAATTTCCCCAAAAGTGCTAGGACCAACCATGGCACATCACATCGGTCCTTTGAATGTTTTGGACACCAAAGGGGAATGATTCATCTCTGTTAATAAGGCTAAATCTGAAGAGTACAACTCTATACTTGTTTCTTGCATACATAAAGAATAGAAAAGGGTTTGGGAACAAGGTTTTTCCTAAGTCAAACCCCGATTTGGAATCAACCTTGAATGAAATATGGCAAATGCTTGAAATAAATAATGGAAAGGTATACCTTAGATTTGTAGTGACTGATAATGATGCTTTGCTTCTTGAATGTAATCACATATGTTTTATGAAATGGCATGAACATGAAAAAACCTTAACACACACACATGCTTGCAAATGACTGATGTAAATTTGCTCCACAATAGTTGAATGAAAATGGTTGATGTAGACTTGATGAATGCTTGAGAAGACTTCACATAATATGCTCTTTCACTTCACAAGAGGCTCCTTCAATTACTTGTTGATGGATCTATTGGAGGTGTCAAAATTTTGGTTTTAGCGACCCTCTAAATGTGTTTTAAGCCTAGGGATTTAGGATTGTACATGAGTTTTTGAAAATATTTTGATGTTCCCTTTGCTTTTCTAGACCTTGTTATATTTTGCAGTTGACTGTTGATAGCCGATGTTCATGACTTAAGTTTTCACTTGAAGGGTTCATGGTTGTGAGTTTACTGGCCTTGTGTGCTTAGTCTCCCTATCAGGTTGGTCGCACAAATACATTTTAGTTCCCACATTTTATATTTTTTACCCCCAATGCTTGGCTATCGATATCTAAAATGTCCTTGTAAATCCCTAGGCCATGACCCCTTTTACCCTTCGTAAGTCCCCACATGCATAAAAGTTCACTTAAGTGACCACCCTTATATCTCTGGTCATGTAGAATAGCGAGATCTACATTCTAGTGTTGAGGATTCTACCCGTAACATGAATAAGTTATGGTCTCGGGTCATGCACGACAATGGGATCTAGGTATATATGTTAAGGGTTTTCCCCCACGGAGTTCATGAATTGTGAATCACTCACGCTATGAGATTAGTATATGAACAAGGAACCAGTGTCCCCGCTACCTCATGTGATGATTAGAAAGGAAAGGATCATCTTTACCCCGCATGGATTACAAAAGGAAAAAACATGCCTTGCGGGCTAAGTGTTAAAATAAATTGGATGGTCCCCACCATTCCACAAGACCATCAATCATTTTTCACCAAGAGTAAAGAAAAAGGGAATACATGTGCCTTGTGCGAGGCAACGAGAAGGATGAGATTCTAATAATCACCCTATCCCACATGGCTAAGAAGAATTGACAAAGGATGGCACAATGAAGAAGTGGCAATTGGATGTGTTCTCCTCGCCATCTCACGACAACAACAAAAAACAATGCCAATAGGCCCTTCACTAAAAATTGATTCCCATGCAGGCTAATGGGAACACTAGTAATTAATGAAAATTTCTATCCAGGGAGGGTAAAAGGAAAAGAAGAATGGCGATGCAAGGAAATCCGTATTAGTTTAGTGCATTCTTCTTTCTATCCTGTGATGATTGACGGCTTAATAGTTGGGACTCCTTTGCAAACAAGGATAAACGATTAATGCTTATGCAGGACAGTGGAAACAAAGGCAATCAAAGGAAATTCATACCCCATAGGGTCTAGAGAAAAAAGGAGATGTGGTGCAAGAAATTGATAGCTAATGAATTTTCTACTTCCCAGCATCCCACAATAATGAAGACACTAAGATAGAAGCCCAAAGCAGATCATGTCAAACGGATGACTTGTGGGATAGCAGGGAATGTGTGAAAAATGGAAGAATGTTACCCCACAACAATAAGTAATGTTCATGAAGTGGGATGTGGGATAAAGGGGAGAGAGGGGAATAGTTTCCCCCACTATCTCGTAGGGATAGAGTATGATACAAATAATAAAGGGAAAGGGGTCCTCATAAGAAGAAAGGCGTTGCATCACGAGATAGCGTGGTGTACAGTGATGATGAAAAGATCTTCCCTGTAGGAGGACAACTAATTTTAGGAAGGTGATGCGAGGTATTCAGAAAGGAAGAACATAGTTTTCCCCACTATCCCATGAGAGGAGAACTTAAAAGACAATGAAATTTTGAATTCTCAAAATTCTCAAGGATGGCCAAATATGATTTACTACACGCCATGTCAATAGTAAAAGCACAAATAAGAGGTAATCTTAGTCATTCGTTTATGCAATCAATGGTCGAATTCAAATTTAAAGCCACCCACATGAGGTGCCATGCACGTATGAATTAATGGTGATCAATGTATGCACCATAAAAGTGAGTTTAAATGATCATTTACAAGAACAAAGCATTCACAGAGCAACTAAAGCGATTTTAAGGAAATCGAAGACCGAAGTAGTGCAACTCGAGAAACCAAATTGTACCTTGAAACCAGTAAGTAACTAATTAAAACCGTACATTTCCATTATGAAAGGTTGTTTCTTGTTGTTTAGGGGGATTTTTAGGAGAAAATTATGTTAATTTCCCTAGATATGGGAGTGTCCTATTTGTTTGAATTGTACTTTTTCTTTATTTTAAAGAGTTATGATAACATCCTCCCCTAGTGCTCCCACCTCATCTTCTTCAAAGGCATAAGCTACAGAGACAAGCTCCTCCTCTCCTCAAATTACTCATGTTGTCCCACTTACTAATGTCCACCCCTTTCTAGCAATTGTGAATGTGCCTATTGTTAATCCTACCCCTCCTGCTACTGCTAATACTATCTCTGAGCCTGAACCAAGTGACCCACCCAAGGTGAACCCTCCTAAGACAAAAAGGAAAAGGGTGGCTAAAAAAATTTTAGTTTCTACTGATGATGAATCATTAGATGACCCTAGCCCTCCTCCAAAAGCCAGGAGGCCCACTGGTGCAGGAGCAACTAGTTGAGTAAAAACTCTCCTTTTTGAGTCTTTCTTACTTTCATGTTTGTAATGTCTTGTGTTAGGTTTATTATGTTGTTTTAGGTTGTTGTGTGTCTTTTCAAATGGTTTTGATCTCATTTTTTTCTCAAGAGGTCAAGTTTTGTCTTTCAGGATGTGAGTTGACAATTTTGGGTTTTTAGGCCAAAAAGGGCAAAAATGTGAAAAATTGTCTGAAAGGTCTGGAAATGTTTTCCAAAGCATTGAAACATGTTTTCTAAGTGTTTTTAAGAATTTCTAAGGTGTTTAGATAAGTTGATGAGGTTAGGTTGTCAAAAATGTCTTTTGGAGCAAGAAATGTTTTCATTTGGGCTTGTAAAAGTTGTCAAAATTGTCATTTTTTTTACTTTTCTAAGACAATGAAGTTGTGGAAGCCTCATGTCCATACTAGGGTTTGATAAAAAACTATAAAAACTATAAAAGGCCTCCCTTTTCCTTGGAAAGGGTTGGTGATTGTATTAGAAAAAGAATCCTAATAGAAAAGCATGAAATTCTGGTTTTTTTCATTGTTTTTTCCTTCCTTGGAGTAACAGTCCATACTGTACCTTTTGATAAGTGTTCCTATTACTTTTCCAATTCTCTCCAAGTGATCATTGTATTGGTTTTCCATTTGCAAGTAGATTAGATAAAAATTATTTCATTCTGTGTGTTCACTGCCCTGTCAAGGGTTTGGGGTTTAAAAATGTAGCAACTTGACTAATCTAGGCTTGGGCTCCCACCAAATGGATTTGGTCAAGTTGGCATGCATTTATATAGTGTATATATGTTCATTTTATGCCAGAGTTATACTTGGAAAGGTGAATGTAAGCACTTATTAGGCAAGTTGTCTAACTTGGCTAGTATTCTTCCTCAAGGCTCATAATTTGGATTCTAAGCATCAATTGTTGAAACCAAACATGGAAAGAGGTATGCACCTATCCTAAAGGAATTTTGAAGGAACTGGAGCTCCAAATTGTACTCATTTTGCATCATTATGTGCCAGTGTTTGTAAGGGGCAGTGGATTCCCTGTTTTGGGAAAATAAATGGTTTTTGGTATCAAGATTGTTATTGAAGCTCCTCATGCATGGAGACTTTACCTTGTTTGTTCAATGCAGTGTTAAATTGATTGTTTGAAGGTCTATCTATGTTATGGTGCAGACATTTGGTAGTCTTAATCCTCCATTTTGCAGAAATAACAGTGAATTGGCAGACAAACAGTAAAGGATAGTGAATTTTGCTCATCTACAGCTTGATCACCAAGTGTTTGGAATAATGCTTGTTTATCAGTGGCAAGGAATGCTTTAATTTGTTGTGGCAGAGGTCTCATAGTAGTGTGGGAGTTTGAACCAAGTTTGGTAGTGAGAACCTATGGTAGATGCATCCAAACCCTCACTAAACCCTACATTTAAGCCCAAAATTGAGGACAGTCACTAAACCCAATTGAAGGAGCCTAAGACCTGAAAAATCCTTTACCTTAGACCTCTAAATTATCATCTAAGACAATTTTGTGGAAGGATTTGGCCATCATTGAAAAAAATGAGCAAAAAAGTGACAATTAGCCCTCCACGAGCTACAAGCCTTTTTTACTGCTAAATTGCATTTTTCAAGAACCCGATCACCTTGAACTCATTCAGTTTGGAGAGATCTTTATAAGATAGTCCAAGGCTTCACTCCCAAATAGAAGACAAAGAAAATACCACATTCCTTCCTTGCTTCTCTAGTCTTTGAGACATACTTGAGTTTCTTAGGAGATATGATAAGAAAAAATCACCCTCTTACATATTGAAAAGTTAATGCCTGCAACATCTCTCTCTCTCTCTCTCTATATATATATATATACATATATTTATCTCCCCTAAACCAATTGGAGGTGCTTGTGAGGATGGAGAATAGTTAGAATCATGCCCAAAAGGATAGAGGAGTGTATTGGAAGAAATATAATGGTTTGGCATAACCAATAGGGGATGAGTAAGGGAATGAGCTCACTCACAAGGGGAGTTTGTTAGGGAAGTGATGCATGAGTTGCTTAGCATGAAGATCTCAAGAATGATTTGCAAACATATACAACAGCCACAAGTAAGTCTTTTGGAAACAAATTGAACCATTAGACTTAAACATCCTTATTAAGCATTTTTTAGCAAACTCCCTATCACCCACCCCAAAGAGGAGGAAACCTGCTACAAATCCCTCTACCCAAAAGTCATCTACAGAGGCTTCATCTACTGAGAATCGACCTACTAAAGAACAAAACCCATAAGGAGAGGTCTCAGGGCCTAAGAAGAAGAAAGCCCCTACAAAAAATGTCACACCTAGGGCCCCTAAGAAAAAAAATAGAAAATTGCGGAAGAGAAGCAAGCTCCTGCTCAACTTGAGTAGAATCCAGAAGCTCCAACAAAGACAACAAAAGAAATTGAGAAGGAAGTAGAGGAGAAATTGGAGGATATGGAACAAAGGAAGAAAAGAGAGGGAAGGAGATTCCACTAGGATCTCTTGGAGTTGTTATAGGGCTCTACAATGCAGGAGGGAAATATGAAAGTTGCATTTGGAGACAGTGAATCAGGGTGTAGAGATGAAATAGGAGCTCTGGCTAAAACCCAAACACATACTCCACACACAAGCAATAATGATAGGAAGTTCAGGGGAAACAATCAACAACTACACGCTTCCTATTAGAATTGTGACAGGAATAGAAAAGAGAATAGCAAGATTTGATAACAACAATGTATTTAGTACCCAACAATGAGAATGGGAATCATCAATAACAACCAACAATGCAAACATGAACACCAAAAAGGTTATCTTTATTATTACTTGATGCAGGAGCACCAGTGTAGTTCTTACCAATTGAGCAGTTTTCAATGCAATTGCTTGAGATCATGGCATTTTGTCATACTTGAGTGTTTAGTGTTATGGTTTTGGTTTTATTCCCTTGTGTTTGTGGTATTTGTCATGTTCAAGTTTCATGGCATTTGAATTTAATCCCAGTGAGTTATCGATTCCAGTATTGGCCCAGTTGATATGTTCTTACTGGTTAGTCTGGTAGTGTGTTGAAACAAGTTGGATCGGATTGCAGTTGGTCTTTGTGACTTGTAGATCATTTATTTATGTTTCTTGTGTCATTTCCGATATTCTTGGAGGACTGTGCATTATTTATGCATTTTGGAAGTTGTTCTTAGTGATTTGAGCCGACATGTTATCGTTACACATTTCATGAACCGGTTGGTCTTTGGGCTGACTTGATCAAGTTATTATTATTTGCGGATGGTATAAATAGAGATTTTCAAATCATTTGAGAAGACATAAGTTAGAAGATAGAAGACAAAGTTTAGAGATTGAGCGAAGATGTAGATCTGGTGAGATCCTAGTCTGGTGGACTGAAGCCAGAAGAGCTGAGGTCCAGATTAGGGTTGAACCGACAAATTGTTTTCGGAGGCCGATTTGATATGTGGATGATCTATGGATCTTATGTTTTTTTTGTAAGAATTATTTGTATCCTAGACTATGATCCAACATGTGGCATATGTAATTCTTCAGAGTGTAATAATAATTGTTCATATTGTTTACCGGTTATGTATTATGTGTTGTTACCAGTTGTTCTTTCTGTTATTTCTAGAATTGTGTTACCAGTTACCGATATATTTTGCATGGTGTTTGTGTTAGGCTACAAGGATGGGTTGTCCTTCATTGGATCTCCCTACCTTGACTGCATCAAGTGGTATCAGAGCTAGTTTGTGAACTTGTTGTTGGAGGAAGACCCAATTATGCACTAGTTGGTTGAAGAGGAAGTTGAGGCAACTTGTGGACTTGTTCAAATCACCGAACGTGAGGTAGAGAAAGGTTCACAGGTAGATCATCAATCCTAGAGCTTGAGCTTTAGGTAGTTAGTGGGTGGAGACTTGAATAGATCATCATTGAGGTAGGCTACAATTTGGACTGGTAGATTGCCGAGGAGAGGCAACCGAGAGCTGTAGTTAAATCGCTGAACCAGATCAAGTGATAAGACTCACTTTTCAATTAACCCCAAGAGTTTGATGCAGGAGCACCGCTGTAGTTCTTAGCGGTTGAGCAGTTTTTTAGTGGAATTGCTTGAGATTATGGCATTTCTTTGTGTTTGAGTGTTTAGCATTGTGGTTTTGGGTCTTTGTCATGTTTGAGTTTCATGGCATTTAGATGTAATCCCGGTGAGCTATTGATTTCGGTATTGGCCTAATTGATATGTTCTTACTGGTTAGTCTGGCAGTGTGTTGAGTGAAGTTGGATTGGTTTGAGGTTGATCTCTATGACCTATGGATCATTAATTTATGTTTCTTGTGCCATGTCCAATGTTCCCAGAGGACCATGCATTATTTATGCATTTTGGAAGTTCTTAGTGATTTGAGCCAACATGTTACCGTTACACATTTCATGAACTGGTTGGTCTTTGGGCCGACTTGATCAAGTTATTATTATTTATGTATGGTATAAATAGAGGTTTGTGAATCATTTGAGAAGACAAAAGTCAGAAGATAAAAGACAAATTTTAGAGATTGAGCGAATATGTAGATTCGATGAGATCCTGATCTGGTGGATAGAAATCAGAAGGATTGAGGTCCTGATTAGGGTTGAACCGACAAATTGTTTCTGGAGGCCGATTTGATATGTGGATGATCTATGGATCTTATGTTTTTTTTGTAAGCATTATTTGTATCCTGGACTACGATCCAACATGTGGCATATGTAATTCTTTAGAGTGTAATAATAATTGTTCATATTGTTTACCCATTATGTATTTTGTGTTGTTATTAGTTGTTCTTTCTACTATTTCTGGCATTGTGTTACTGGTTACCGGTATATTTGGTCATACAACTATTAGTCAACTTTCATGTTATTTTTGTCCACTGCTAACTCTAAAAGTTGACATATCGGCCTATCTATGTAACTCCTCTTCACACTGACTTCCAAATCCCCTCTTATACTATGGGTTCTGCCCTTTTCCATTCCAAATGAATCACCTTCCCTGCACCTATCGGTTTTCTTCCTTTTGACGCCCATCCTAATCGGACCATTTGTAATCTTTTGTGTTTCAGTTTCGTTTGACCATTTCATTTTTCTCCTACTGATGTAGCGACAAGATTGGTGATCAATCTAGTACAATGCTCCTACATCAAACTCCCCAGGAGATAAAAGACCATGTGCTCATGCACATGCGTGATACTTACTTCTATTCTTTTTCTTTTGTTTATTCCACAATTGCTCGAGAATCCATGTCACACTTCTCCAACAGAGTTGCTTACTGCATATTTCCTTGTTTACCATATTCCTACAGTATTTCCCTTGCAACCATTCAACAAGATAAATGACAATGTGGGACTCCACAATACTCATGTCTTCAAATTCACACACCCCTTTCACTGACACTCCATTATTCACGGTATCTTTTACAATTGTTTTGTCTACCTCCTTGTCTATGTCCAAAAAGAATTATTGACCATGAGCTGTAATCTTCCAATTCATTTCCTTCTCTAAACATGTCTTCATTTCCCCTAACTTTTCTAACCATCCTTGTGCTAGAAATAAATCTTCTGGTTTGCTATTATTTTCCATTCCACTCATTGGTCTATCAACTACAACAAAGTCATTCACAACCTAATGTAAATCTATCTTAACCAAACTATTTTGGACTTCTTCATTTTCATCATACCTCCCAATGTCTACACCAGACTAATGCCCAGACTCTTCATCTTTCTTTGTTGTTAAGGAGTCTACCACAACATTGTTATTAAAATCCTTTAGATTTACCTCTACCTGTACTGTTGTCCTTGTTTTTTTTGTGTTTAATTAGCCTTTGAATAGGCCACATAAATTTTCTTTTAATTACCAAATGTCATCTTTGTTGTTGCATCTTGATTCTGTTGTCCAGTTCTTCTATGTCTTTTTGCATCTCTAGTCTCATTCGTTCCAACTCTTGCTTTATTTCTCTAATCTCTTTTTGTCTCATCTCTTCTTCTTTCCTCTTTTTCTCTTCTTGTTTCCTTTTCCTCTCTTCCTCTTTCTTCTTCCATGAATCCTCACCTCACAAATAATCTCTTAAAAGGTACATTCCTTGAATCAGGTCTCTCTCACTCTGCTTCATCTTGTCCTTGCCTCACCTAGGTGTCTCTTCCCTTATCTACCTAGTCTCTTGGCAACAAACAACTAGGTTGTCCTCTCAAACTACACAATCACAAACACAAAACAATCTTTCCTAGACCTTTTGAGCTCTTATACAAATTAATATAGGAGCTCTAGCTAAAACCCAAACTCATACTCCACACATAGGCAATAATGATAGGAAGTTCAGGGAAACAATCAGCAACTATAGACTTCCTGTCAGAATTGTGACAAGAACAAAAAAGAGAATAACAGGATTAAATAACAACAATGTATTTAGAACCCAACAATGAGAATGGGAATCATCAATAACAACCCAAAATGCAAATGTGAACACCAAAAATGTTATATTTATTATTACTTAGCATACAAAGGTGGCTACATAGAAATAATAGATGCTTACAAACAAACTAATTGGCCATACAACATTGGCCGACTTCCCTACTATTTCTGCCCATTGCTAACTCTAAAAGTTGGCCTATCGGCCTATCTATGTAAATCCTCTTCATACTGACTACTAAATCCCCTCTTATACTATAGGTTATGCAATTTTCCATTCCAAATGAATTACCTTCCCTGTGCCTATTGGTCTTCTTCCTTTTGATGCCCATCCTAATCAAACTATTTACAATCTTTTATGTTTCAATTTCTCCTGACTGACTTATTTTCCTCTTGCTGATGTGGCAATAGGATCGGTGATCAATCTAGCATGATGCTCCTACATCAAGAGATGTCCACACCAATGATAGAGGGTGGGACATATTTTACAACTTCTATGGAAACAGGGATAAGTCTATCTGAGTCTCAAACACATGGAGATTGAATCTAGGGAAATTGGTGATCCCTACTATTTTTTAGGAGCCAATAGTAATTAGAGAATTGGCCAAGAATTATCATCATCAAAGCATGATAGTCAAAATGGCCATAGGCCATGTATCAGTGGATTTGTCAAAGGAGGCTATCATCAAGTGTTTTGATTTGGATAGGAGTGCTCTCAAGAGAATAAACAAGGATAGGTTGAAGAAGGAATATTATGCTAAGAGGGACTTCTATAGGCAAAATATTTTTCCTCTCTTTTTAATAAAATTGTATAAAGGAGGAAAGAGCTACCTTGTAAACTTAAAGATGGAGCCCCTTGGCCTCACTCTTTTTGAAGACTATTTTACAAAAACTTACCATGCCCTTTATCAAGTTTTGGGAGAAGACTATGGATTGACAGTAATGTCAGTAGATTATATGATGATGGCAATAAGAATCCAACATGTTTATTATAATGAACTATATGATTTTGCTGAGATTATTCAGTATAGTTTGCAATAGGGCTTGATCAAAGAAAGGAACCTCAAGGAAGGGTTGAAATTTGCATACTATTCACTGTTGTGCCACTTAATTCTTTATTAGAAAAAACTTGGATGGGAAAAATCCTTCTAGGTAAACCTTTTTGACCCAAACATACACAGAAGTTGGCCACTACAGAGGTGGACCCAAATATGGGATAAGCGGTCTAAATATTTAAATTATTGCACATTCTTTGATTACTTTGTTATGAGAATTTTGATGATGATGGGAGTTAAATTAACTAGGCTCCCAAGGGACATTGTACAAATTTGATGGGTCGAGAGTGTTAGGACTGAAGGCACAAAGTATCTAGAGGGTGCCTTCACCCATAATTTTGGGGATTTCTTCTTCTATTCCAATTGTAAATTAATAAGGGTGTATGGATACAATCAAGCACAACATATGTTTCCCATTACAGTTTCACCTAGGCTTCCATTCATAGAATTCCTCTAGCAGATGTTTTGGTTAGAGAAAGAGAAAATAAGAACAGAAAAGAAAGGGCAACATCTTCCTCGGATGGTGAGATATAATGAATTCAATGTAGGGTGTGACACTATAGATAAAGTACAAGAATTCCTAGTAAACAATTATAGGCTTAAGGTGGGTCAAGCAAGGCATTATGACCCTGAAGGCCACATTAATGATGTCAGAACAAATAAGCTAAGGGGTGAGGGGTTTCACCCACCATTTTGATAAAAATGCAAACCTAATCAGAAATTATTATCCCTCTAAAGCATTACAAAGATGAAGGAAATGGAATTATTTGAGAAAATTAGAAAGAGAAAGGAAAGAAGAGGACCCTGAATTCTAGGTATTTTGTGCCAACATCCACAGTGACTTTGCTAGGATGTCTTGAAAAGTCAAAATGTTTGACAAACTAATTGAAGATGAGTTGGCTAGGAGGAAAGCCAAACAACCTTGCACCGTAGAAGAAGAGAAGCCCACATTTGACTCCTCAATGAGATATAAGGGGAAAGAAGTTTTAATAGGAGAATCTTTAAAGGATGCACCACAACAAGAAGAACAAGGAACAAAGAAGCCAACTCCCAAAATAATCAGGAAGGTGGAAAAGGGGAAAGCAAAGATCTCTGACTTAGCTAATATTACAGTGGAAGAAATTGACACTAGATTGCCACCACCATCCCCTCCTCATGATGCATTCAAATAAGATGAAGTTGCAGAAGTTTTGGTTGATCTAGATAGGGGAATTATACCAAGTGTGACCCCTAAAGTTGTCATAGATGAGAGGGTTATTGCCTCTAAAATTTTCATGTCTGATTATAATTTTGTTAATACATATGAGTTTGTAAAGCGGAAAATCGAACCCTAGGTGTTCCCCCACTCCATCGAGAGAGAAAGGAGGTCACTAGGGTTGACGATTTTCACTTAGGAGAGACTTTACATTCAAAAGAGGGGTTGACACCCACAAGATCCAATCCCACACAATGCAGGACTAGATTCTAAATGAGTTTCAAGGGTTAAGACATCAAGGATACCCTCTTTTGTAAAGAATGTAGATAGAATGATTGAACTAGGAATGCATGTAAAATAAGAAAGATTCGCTCATAAACGGAGATAGGGACACGGGATGAGGCTATGGACCTGAAATTAGCAGTAAAAGGTCAAGACGATGTTGTCCTACAAATTTGAGCGAAAGTTGATGGGACGATGGCGCCCGAAGTGCACACGGTCCTCCGAAAAATCCACGAAACGAAGGGGGATCTATTCGTCTCTGCACAAGGATTCCAGATCTTCAATTATAGCTGCGTACCTGCAACCTACACATAGAAAAGAGAGGACGATTGGGGGGTTAGGGATTAGGGGTTTGCCTTTAGGTCAAACCCCAGTTTTGGAATTAACCAAGAAATGAGAATGTTGTAAATGTTTGTAATGTAATCAAGTACTAATATCTTGTTGTAAGAATGTTTGTATTCTTACATGCGAAGGTGTAATGATGTTGTATGTTGTATGTTGTAAGTGATCTCCTCTTCAACGGTTGAATCCTTGTCTTGAATGCAACACCTAGCCTTGAATGGAGACTTAGATTACTCAATTGCTTGAAGGAATGCTTGAATGCTTGAATGTTTGAATGTTTGAATATCGCTTCCGCGTCTTGCTCTTGCTTACTTCCTTCCCCCTTTCTAGGAGAGGAAAAGTAGTTTATATACTTGTCAATTAGGGTTAGGAGACTGATTTTAACAACCTTAGGCCGACCCAGGAACATTAATTTCCAAATTGCAAACTTAAAGACCCGATGCCCAACAAGGGACCGGGCCCAAAATAGGGCCAGGGACCAGGGCACTGGGCACCATGGTCCTGGTCTCCATTCAGGCTCAACGTTGCACCACCATCGTGAAGACCCAAATGCAGTTGAAATTGCAAGTGTCACAATTTTAGGATGCTACATTTAGCCCCCACTTTAGCGGGAGTATAAGCGTATGCCCATACTTCCGGTAAAATACAAGGAAACAACATTGAAAGACTTTCACCATGTCAAGGAGGAAAGATACACCAAGCCCCCAGTGGACTAAGGATCTTACGACTTCGATTGACAAAGTAAAAGGGAAGATCACGAGGGAAAACCATGACTGTTAGTAGTAAGGTTCCCTCACTATGAGTCATGCAAGAAAAATACAAAAAAATTTCAAGGCAAAGCTAAGTTTGCCAAGAAGTTTTTAAGTATCTTGAAGAGATATGAATGGGGTGTATGCCCCCCTACGTTAAAGTGATCGCACATGCCTCATCGGGGGTGATTGCTTTAAGGTAGCTATACATATAAGAAATGAGAAGAGAAAGGAGCACATTATCACAAGGATTTAGCCCCCAAGTGTGAGATAAGCCCAAGGATAATAGACACAAAACACAAAGCACGAGGTGACTTCGCTTTCCTCAGGGTCAGTATGTTGTATGATAATTCATGTATATCATATGTATGTATGCATAATTGTTCTTCATTCCCCCATCAAGGAAGGTCACCTAGAAGAAGGGAACACATGTGTCTTTTGAGTCAACATGAGAAAGACCAAAAGAGATCTCAATGCATTGAATCGTCCTCAAGTAGACAACACTAAGGACAACAAATACAAGAATGAGAATAACACATAGAAGAAGTAACAAAAGAGATGAAGAGAGGAGGAGAGAGTCTGCTATGCTAATGAACTAGTCTAGCATGTCATCCGCCCCCCGATCTTGCTGATCAATATTATGGGAAGGCAGAAAACACGCTAGAGGAGGAACATCCAACACAGCAGATGGAGCTATCACAAGATCCAAACAAGGGCTATGTTCATGTTCCACGCCACGTTGTTCTTGTCTAGGAGCTAGGATAAGTGCTTTAGAAAATTCATTAGATAAATGGTTATCAACATCAACATATTCATATTCACTATCAGAAGAAAGAGGAGTAACATTTTCATCTATATCATCATCAAGATTTATAAAAATAGGATCTTTAACTCGCACAGGATCAAGACCATCATGCATCTTATGTTTAGGAGATTTTGGCTCAATTTTCGGCTGAGGAGAAAATGGAATAATACTAGCTGAAGGTGTTTTTGGGAATTTCAAAGTTTGAGAAGTAGTTGCCTGAGCTCTAAGATGACGCTTTCATCGGCATTCACATGCAGAATGATTCCGTCTAGTCTTAGTAGGAAGTTGAGAAGATTGAGGAGGAGGAATGTTCTCATCCTTATCACTTGGGTGTTTAGGTTGTGGTCTCTTAGGTTGGATAATAGGAGAAGAGGAAGGTCTCTTCTCTCTATAAGAGGAAGGAGGAGGAACTGCTCCATATAAAGGAGGAATTTCTGGTTTAGGAAGGAGGCCAAGTCCATCATGATGAGGAGGTATAGGTCTACCTTTAGAAATTTTATAAGACATAGACGTAGTCACATTCATAGGGATGGGTTGGGAATCTTCTTGAGGAAAGACATTAGTTTTATCTTTCAAAGGAAGAACTTCCTTCTCAAGAATGATAGTAATATCAAGTTTGGGTGTTCTAGGTTCACTTAGAGATAGGATCATATCTTTTTTCCACTTTTGATAAGATTTGAAAAGATGATCACTTCGCGGTGGAAGAGATTGAAATTGTTTAGGCCAAAAATAATCAATAGGAACGCTAGAAGTTCTTTCAGATGGTTTAAAGAGACTATGATTGATAGTAACAACTTCACCATTATGGGGAAATTTCAAACACTTGTGAATAGGAGAAGCAATAGCTTTCATGGAAGATAGCCAAGGATAGCCTAGCTTCACACGAAATTGTTCGGACGATGGAATAATAGCAAAGTCCACATCGAGGGGTTTGTTATGGACCTCAATAGGTAATGTAATAGAACCAATTGCAGGAGAAGAAAATGCATCAAATAATTTCACAACCACATTTGTTTTGTCATAGATCACTTGATTCAATTGCAAAGTAAAAAGAAATTCTTCAGTAATGACATTAACCATACAAGAAGGATCAATAAGCACTCCACAGCAAGGTGTATTCTTGACTTTTGCAACTATATATAAAGGACCATCAAGTGCCTTGATAGTTTCACTAGAATCAAATGTGATGGAAGGCTCTTTAGGGATTTTCTGCTGCTCTACAAAGTTAATTACATTCAGAGTCATAGACACAAGACTATAAAGTGAGAAAGAGGAATCATTAGTCTCAATCACATTAGAGGTATGAGAAGGTAATGGATCAATAAAAATCTTAAGATTTTGGTTAGGAGGAGCTACAGATGTGTTACTTTTATCATTCACACCTGAAACAGAGATAGTATTATTATTAATCAAATCTTGAATTTTACCCTTTAAAGCAAAACATTTTTCAGTATCATGCCCAGGTTGACGATGATATTGACAAAAAGATTTGTTATCAAAATAGGGTGAATTAATCTTTGTAGGATTTATTTGCCTTATAGGAGGAAGAGTAAGCACATTTTGTTCCAATAACTTATTCATAATACTATGCAATGATTCATTCAAAGGAGTAAACTTTCTTTCTTTCTTGAAAAACTTAGAAATAGGAGGCACACCTGATGCTGCATTCACATTGTTGTTGATGATGTTTTCATTGAACTTAATGACCTCTCTGTTCGGTTTAAACTTCCCAAATGGTTGTTGACTACTATCACCCTTATCACTCGGAGCCATAGGATTTGCTTGTTCCATTTGACTCACAGTCAGTTGATAATTGTGAAGAGTTGCGCACAACTGTTGGAAAGAAGTAAACTCAGAAAACAGAAGTTTTTCTCTAATATCTTTTTGTAAATTAGAAATAAAGATTCTTTGAATATCATTGTCAGGTACTAGAAAAGAAATTTGAGCATACAAATGATTATATCTACCAATGAAATCAGTCACTTTTTCTTTAACACCTTGTTTACAATGCATTAAATCAATCAAAGTAACTTTAGGACTTATATTGTTTTGAAATTGTTGAATAAAAGCATTTGCAAGTTGTTGGAAAGAAGTGATAGAATAGGAAGGCAACGAGCAATACCATTGTAGAGCCTTATCTCTTAATGTTCTAGTAAACAGTTTTGCAAGCAACCTTTGGTCATGAGCAAAATCGGTACATATTGTTTGAAAGGTCTTAACATGTGTTAGAGGATCCCCTTTACCATTATAAAGCTCCAACTGCGGGATTTCAACATGTTTAGGGGGGATAGCTCGAACAATGTCAAGAGAAAGTGGGCTCGCAACGTCAAATGTGGGCACACTAAACTTAGATTGATTCATAGAGGCAATTTGTTGTTGTAAAGAAGAGACAGTTTGTGCAAGATTGTTAATGGTCGCTTCAGTCGAAGAGTTTATATTAGACGTGTTAGATTGTGATGGAGGTATTATGTTATTGAAAGAAGGTATTGATTGAGAGTAAGGTGGTGGGACACTATGATAGTTAGTCATAGGAGATGATTGGAAAGGAGGAACACTACAAGGAGGAATGGAATGGTTAAATGAATTGCCCCCTTGCGTCATGTTCATTTGTGGAGATGTAATAGGAACACTCATTGAAGGAATGAATGAGGAAGTTGGATTGAATGAAGGAAGAGGGTTGATTGGAGAAGAAGGATTGCCCCCATGACTGGTGATCATAGGTGGAATGTTTTGTATTGAAGTAGTCATTATGTTTGATGTAAAAGTAGGTATACTAGCAATAGAAGTTGTTAAAGGAATAGAATGATTGACTTGAGTAGGAGGTTGTGTATAACCTAAAGTTTTGGCACAACTCTTCATAGGCATCACATTTGAATCCACAATGTGTGCAATACTACGTAAAATATCAATTCCATTCTTATCACTTTGAACCATACGTTTTAGACCCTCAATTAATGAAAGAGCTTGACTATCGGGGTATTCTTGAGACATCCATAGCTAAAAATCATCAAATTGGTTATCCAATTTTGAAAGTTGTTCTACAGAAACCTCATGGAGAGCTTCTTCATCATTAAGAGGATTAGAGGAATTACCCATGTCCTCGTTAAAAAGGCCATTCAAATTAGGTTCCATCTCCTCGGTAATTACACCTTGGAAGGACTTAATTCTAAGGCTTCGTCTAATGGGAATAGTGTAAGTAGGGCTTATTGTTGTAAAACTCATGCACTAAAGAGAGAGAGAAGATTTTGAATTTAGAGGTAGCAAATTTCAATAAAATCAGCCAATCTCCTAGATTTAAGCTGTTAAATGCAATCAGGACAATCTCCTGAAATTTCAGAAAAAATGTCGAGGACCGTGGCAAACGGAGTGCACACGGTCCTCGCAACTTTTTTCGAAATTTTTCAGGGATGCAAGTTATGGTGATTTTAAATCTTATCTGAAAAAATTGAGTGATTTTATGATCTGTAGATAGGCCAAATTAAAGTTGCAATCTCAAAATTGAACCCTACCAAGATTGTTGAAAAATGCAAAATTTGAATTTTGAAAAAAGAGGGAAACTAAAATTTTGAATTTTATGATTTTAGAGGGAATACTAAAAGCAATGCAAGCTTTGAAATTTAAAAGTTGACTCGATTTCATGCAAAATTCAAATTTGAAAGTGGAAATCAAAGTTGCTGCAATTGAACACTTAATTTCAAAAGTCACAAACTGCAAGAATTTGAATAAAACACTGAAATTTCGAATGAATGCCAACACACTTTTCAGATTTAAGACAATAAGAAACACAATTTTGACATGAAATTTCAATTTCAACAATTTTTGAATGATTATAAGCCTTAATCCAAGCAATCACTAGACCAATTTTGACTTTAGTTTTGAAAGTGTTAGAATTAATGAAATCAGCCAAGATTCTGGATTTTAGCAGAAAAACACAGTAAGATCTAGCTCCCGAAATTTCAGAAAAAATGTCGGGGACGATGGCGCTCGGGGTGCACACGGTCCTCGCAACTTTTTTCAAAATTTTCAGGGATGAGAGGTATTATGATTTTGTTGCGAAATCCAAAGTTACAGCCGATTTGGAAGTGTTTTGATCAGTGAAATCATCGGTCAAAGGTTGAATCAAGAGGGTTTTAAAAATTAGGGTTTTGACACTTAACCACTTAATTTTCAGAATTAGAGCAAAAATATGAATTGACAATTTGCAATAGAAGGGTAGATCTGAAACAAGCATTAATAATTAAACATTTCACAAGCTCAATTATTAAAAAGCAAATTTAGGGTTTTTTTTTTATGCAATTAACCTCTAAAATTTGCAAAAGATCAAACATGGAAATGTAATTGAGGAAACAAATTTTTTTTTCAAATCTAACCATGAATAATCAGAATTAGGATGTTCACGTCAGGTTCACCAAAATGTAAAGCGGAAAATCGAACCCTAGGCGTTCCCCCACTCCATGGAGAGAGAAAGGAGGTCACTAGGGTTGACGGTTTTCACTTAGGAGAGACTTTACATTCAAAAGAGGGGTTGAAACCCACAAGATCCAATCCCACACAATGCAGGACTGGATTCTAAATGAGTTTCAAGGGTTAAGACATCAAGGATACCCTCTTTTGTAAAGAATGTAGATAGAATGATTGAACTAGGAATGCATGTAAACTAAGAAAGATTCGCTCATAAACAGAGATAGGGATGCGGGATGAAGCTATGGACCTAAAATTAGCAGTAAAAGGTTGAGACAATGCTGTCGTGCAAATTTGAGCGAAAGTTGATGGGACGATGGTGCCCGGAGTGCACACGATCCTCCGAAAAATCCACGAAATGAAGGGGGATCTATTCGTCTCTACACAAGGATTCTAGATCTTCAATTACAGCCGTGTACCTGCAACCTACACATAGAAAAGAGAGGACGATTGGGGGGTTAGGGATTAGGGGTTTGCCTTTAGGTCAAACCCCGGTTTGGGAATTAACCAAGAAATGAGAATGCTGTAAATGTTTGTAATGTAATCAGGTACTGATACCTTGTTGTAAGAATGTTTGTATTCTTACATGCGAAGGTGTAATGATGTTGTATGTTGTATGTTGTAAGTGATCTCCTCTTCAATGGTTGAATCCTTGTCTTGAATGCAACACCTAGCCTTGGATGGAGACTTACTATACTCAATTGCTTGAAGGAATGCTTGAATGCTTGAATGTTTGAATGTTTGAATATCGCTTCCGCGTCTTGCTCTTGCTTACTTCCTTCCCCCTTTCTAGGAGAGGAAAAGTAGTTTATATACTTGTCAATTAGGGTTAGGAGACTGATTTTTCTGACCTTAGGCCGACCTAGGAACATTATTTTCCAAATTGCAAACTTAAAGACCCGATGCCCAACAAGAGACCGGGCCCAAAATAGGGCCAGGGACCAGGGTGCTGGGCGCCATGGTCCTGAAGGACTAGGGCACTGGGCACCATGGTCCTGAGGGACCAGGGTGCTACGTGCCATGGTCCTGAAGGACTAGGGTGCTGGGCGCCATGATCCCACCTCCCGGGACAGCAGGGTGCAAGGAGGATCAGCCCCAAGGTGCAAAAATATGCAGTTTTTGATGTCGCAAGTAGGTTTCGAGGTCTCCATTCAGGCTCAACGTTGCACCGCCATCATGAAGACCCAAATGCAGTCGAAATTGCAAGTGTCACAATTTTAGGATGCTACAGAGTTTAAATCCTTTAGGGTAAGGGAGAAACTCAAGGATCTATCCGAAGTTGAAATCCAAAATTTTGATAGGAGTAGTATCAAATGCACTCCCGAAGAAGGGAGAGAATTAGTGAGGAAGAGTGGCATTCTCCTCATACTAGGATGGGGCCTCGAGAATTTTTTTGTCCTAGATAACATAATGAGGCAAGAAGACCCAATATATGCACAAGAATTTGGAGAACATGGGTCTAGAGTTAACCCAAGCATAACTACCTTTTCTATATGGTCTAAATCTCCTACTACAGATAAGCCTGTTGTTTTGAAAGGAATGGAGCATAAGATAGGTGAAGCAGTAATCAAGACTTTAGCTAATACAATTGCATTGGAGGCAACCACAGTATCTAAGCATGCTACACATTTTGCTAAGCTAGTTGTAGAAGAACGAGAGAAATGACATGAAAAACTTAATCCTTACATGTTGCATTAAATGTTGATCATAAGATTCTTGTCATTGAAAATGCTAAGTTGAAAAATGACTTAGTTGTGAGGGATTCAACATTTGCAATGGGTCCCAAGCCTGAAGAACTGGAAAGGATGAAAGAAGAGCTACAAAAGACAAGAGAAGAAGCTGAAAATAAAATTTTGTACATAAGAAAATCTATAATTTTGTAAATTTCAAAAAAGTTTCTAGGCCATCTAGATGAGGTCCATGCCTCTTATTATTTAGTATCACAATTGGGTGATCAGATTAATAATATTCTTTCATTTTTTCAACCAATTAGGACTACTTGGTTCACTAGGGGTCAACAATTGAAAGAAATTCTTTTTGCAATAAAGAATGACCCAAAGGCGCTTCAGCTTGTAGGGACCACATGGAAGAACTTTAATTTATTTATTAAAGAGCTCCCACAAGTAGAAGAAGAAAATAAAACTCTGATAGAAACTATTGAATCCAACAGAGGCCTGCAAAAGTGGGACATTCCTCTCATTCTGACAGATGAAGGGCAAATAAAATATCTCGCCAGGTGGAGAGAGGATTTTGCAACTATACTAAATAAGTTTCTGGATGCATTGGCAGAAGAACCAAATCAAGAGAATGCATAACACTTAATTATTGATAAGATTATTGATGTAGATTTTTTTTTATCATAAATTTTCATTTGAGACTGTAACTATGCATTCTCCAAGAGTAAAAGAAGTGATGAAAAAGCTATAGGGCTTACATCCTTTTGTTTAGCCTATAAATGATGTAGATATTTATCACAAGAAATATTGTTCTTTAAAAGAAGAATAACTCAAGGAGTAAGAGTAGGTGAGACTATATTTATTTCTCCACTTGCAGATTAACATTTTTGGCATCCTGATATAAATGCTCAACCACCTCCTATTAGGCAAAGTATATCAGATTCAACTTCAAGATTTTTTTATCAATACATCTGATACAAGTGTAGATGAGCTACCTGATAGAGTGTGTCTCTAGGCATCATATCAGATCTCTACAAGTAGTTGCAGTTAATGGAATTTGAAGATTTGAGCTACTTAGTAGCATTTTGTAAAATATAGTATTTCGGGTTTTGATAGATGTCACAATCGGCCTGAAGCTTGTTTTCTCCCTTGGTGTTATAAAAGGAAATTCAAGTTCATTGTGAAGTGGTTGATATTTGAATTCTAAAAACCTTGATAAGTAATATGTACATAGGCCAAAAGGAATACAAGGATACAAGAACATTTCCTTTCTACAGATGTCCACCTGAATGTAAACTCTTATTTTGATGATTAATGAAATGAAGATCATTCCCTGAATGCTTAATATTTTATGTCCATGTATTGTATGAGCATTTATATATCAATGATATATGATTTTGTCCTCCTCCAGTAGGAATGTGTAGTTGAATGTGGGTCTTTTTCAAACAATGTTAAATTATGCTTTCATACTATTGTATTATGTGTTTGATTGGAAGATATTAGTGTTGGCATAAGACACTATTTCGGTGATGCTCCGGTGAAGATTGATGATGTTCGATGCATGAGATTTCTTAGGAGTTGTCATTAATGGCAACTCAACCTATTGATCTTATTTGGTATGGAGTTTGGGATATTCAGATGTCTTGAGTAAGTTTTTTTATAAGTTTGTTGGTGATACTTAGTGTATAGTCTTGGTCAGAATTTCTTATTTCCGATGATGTGTTTTGGTTTTAGTGATCTGAGTAAAGTTGATTGAGTAAGAGAAGCATATTATCACACATTCCTATCCTCTGGTGTTGTTTCTTAAGCATGTTATAAGGTCTGATATCCAACAGACCAATAAAATAGTATTATTTTCATAATTGGTGGTGTAATGTGTGGACCAGATTCTTTGAGGTGATTTTGGTGGTTGTTGGTAAGTTTGAGGTAATTGGATCAAATTATGGGAAGTGTATGATAATATGTTTTGGATCTGGAATATGGTTTTGTGAAGATTTGAGCCAACTTGAAGCTACACATTTCAATTTTTTATATTTTGAGAAGCTGACTTGTGGGAGATCACTTTTGTTAGTGCAAATATATAAGATCAACTTGGATAATGTTTTTGTGTGATGATATGATATGTAAGATGATTTTAGGAGCGATTGAGTGTAGTTTCATGTGTGCACCTTAAGTTTTGCTGATTCGGTAATCAGTAGTAGAGCATTTTAGAGTAGATCATCAGAACAACAACAGTGGATCACTTTGTGCCTAACCAGAACTATCATTTGGCATATTTAGATGCTTTTCTAAAGTTCATTTCTCATTGTAATAATTTTGTATTAGCCTATAAGGTAGTGAGACTTCCTTCGGGTTGTAGCCCTTTTGTAATTTAATAGTGAGCTCTAGGCAGTGTGCCTGAATGCATGTGCATTCTCCTTATGTAATATTGTTCTATTACTGGCCATAGTATAATAATATTGTGGGTACTCAATCCCACCATGGTTTTTCCCTTTTTGGGTTTTCAAGTAAAATTTCTAGTGTTATGGTTGTTTTCTTTGTGTTTCTGCATTTCAGTTTATTACTTGTGCATCCGATGGATAAAGAATTGGGTTAATAAATTTAATAGCTGTAGAACATTGATTCACCCCCCCCCCCCTCTTAGTGTTCATTTATTTCAAAAATTAGTCATTCAGTTATGGTTTTCTAAACAGATTATGCAAGTTATAGTATGTTCAAATGGGCATTAAAGGTGTTTTATTTTGAGTGTTGATGTTCTGCAAATTGGACTCTGTTCACCTAGGCAAGGCACTGATCAAGTTTTAGCTTTTAGAATCATTCTTATTTCACCTTTTATTACCTTATTTCACCTTTTATATTTCTATAGTAGGAGTTGTTTTAGCTTAGATAACCATCCTCAATACAAGCATGTGAAGTATAAATCAAGGTTGTAGCCAAAGTTGAAAGTTTATCTTCCTTTCCTTGGTATATTTCCATTGAGATGTCTACTTCATATAATAGTGATAACCAATAAGTAGGTTTGAAAGTCATTAAGCACCGTTAAGGTTTACTTCATCTTGGTTTTGCAGAGCCAAAAGTGCAGGAGATTTCAGTCTTATAACTGAATCTCATTCTTTGCCCAGACCTAGCCTTAGCTTGTTGATAGGAACATGGCTAAATCCTTAGGGTTTAGGGATCTATTGATTTGGGAACCAATAGATTGGCGACTCTACTGGGGATAAGTCATTGAAAATTCTATCAAAAATCCCCACCAACAAATTTATTAGGTTATTATTCCAGAGATTCTAGTGTCTTCCTCATCTGAGCCGCATCAATCAACAGATTGGTGACTCTACTGAGGATTCAATGTGTCAAAATAATCATTGTATCTTCCAACCCAGTAGCTTTTCCAAGTGCTCAAAGTCATTGTTGTAAACAAAAGAAAACAAAATTACCCCTGTTTTGGGTGGGGACTCTGAAAATATATTGAGCTTATTGAAGATTAGGAAGTTCATATGAGTAGTGATAAAGGAAACACCACCGTCACACAAAGGAGTGAATGCATTGCTAGGCAAAAAGCTTCAGAAAATGAGCATAGCTTAGACCAAGAAGCGGGAAGGAGGGAACAAAGAGGCCACCACACCAATAGAGCTACAATGAGCAAAAGGTGGACTGTCAATACAAGAGGTAATACTTAAACCTCAACTGCTGAAGATTTTAGAACTATTAGCTCTAAGTTCCTCTAGATACAGTTGAGAATATTTATTAGTTGCAAGTTAGGGATAAAGGGAAGCATATTTCAAAAGGATATTATTCTTCCAGGATAGTTGAGGATATCAGTACTGACGACTCACCTCCAATGGAAAGTCTCTATGCTAGTCATACCTTCAAAGCCATGGATAAGAATGTTTATATCCCCTATTATGACAAGCCTATCCAAGTTAAAGGTAGGCAAGATCAGTTCTATGCTGAGATTGAAAGAGTTAGACTTTAGAGAGAAAATGAAGCTAGGTATGTTGTGCAACTAGCCAATGCATAGGTCGATCTTAGTGAAAATACATCTCACTCACAAGTAATAAGTGTCCCCCCCTTGTCCATGATTTTTCCTTCATTTCAAGCTCCAGTCCAAGCCAACCCTACTCATTCAAATGTGTGTTATACTTTAGGAAACCCACTTGCAAAATTAGTAGAGGAGTTGCAATGGGAAGTTCATCAAATGAAGGCCCAAGCTGACATGATGAGGCTTATTAGGGAAAGATATTTGATGGCCCAAGAAATCCTTAATTTGAATGCTCAATCCCATTTATCTTTCCCATTTATCTTTGGGCGGTCTATTAATAATCCAAGTCAACCTCCTATTGTGTCTATAGTTGGAAATCTTAGCTCTATGTCTGGCTCTGCTCCTTTCTCAAGTGTATCTACCACTAATAGCTCTTCTATGCCTCCTATCACAAGTGTTAGTGCCCAAACTAATATGACTAGTGCATCAACATCGCAGTTTGTGTGTCATACCCAGGCCACTTTTAGTACCCAGGTTGTTACATTTGGCATTACTATGAGTCCTATACCCATGTTACCCATGGACTACTGGAATGCCCAGTGTGTCCTCTATTTTTATCAAAATTATTCAGCCTTCTGTGAGTATTCAATCTAGAAATATTAATCAAGCAAGAACCAATCAACAACAAGGTGCTAACCAACAACAAAATGTCGCATCAAATCAACCTAATAGACCAGGATTTGGAAGTAGTAACCCCCCCCCACAATTCCCACCTCACTCACAGTATTCCCCCCTACCTCAATACTCTCCATACAACCCATTGGGTGGAAACAATGCTTATAACAGTATTTGCAATTCTTGCAATACCAGCAACATCTTGCTCAGTTGCACCAACAACAAAATAAAATACCCTATGCTCAGTATAATCAAGGAAACATGCAACAACAGTAGCCTCAACAACAAAAATGAATCATCAACATCATAATCAATTTGCGAGGAGGCATATGTAGTTTGACAGATATAAGCAAATTGACTTTACTGGGTTTCAAGGTTATCCTAATGATATTAGCAAAAAATTAAGGAATTTCATCCCTAAGTTTTCAAGGAATAATGTAGATACTAGTGAAGAACACATCAAGGCCTTCCAAAATGCGATGGATAATTTTCAGATTGAACATGAAGATGTTTTCCTGAAAATGTTTATGCAATCCCTTACGGATGATGCTAGGAAATGGTATAAAAGTTTACCTGACTTGTCTATTAGATCATTCCAAGATTTCAAGAGGATGTTTAAAGTTAAAGATCAATATAGTGATCAATTGGATCCAAAGTTCACCCTTCGTGAACTCAACAGCATAAGCAAGGGATCTAATGAGGAAGTAGCAAGTTTGAACAACAGATTCATCAAGATATTCAATAAAATCCCACCTCAGTTAAAACCAATTGATCACACGTGTGTGGTGTTTTATTATGATGCTTTTCATCCTAAAATTGGCTATGAACTGATGTCAAGGAACCCTCCCACTCTTAGTGATGCATTTAAGGAGGCTCTTACTATAGAGAACAATAGAAAGGATTCTAGAAAGGCATCAAAGAGAGATGATGTAAATATCTTGCAAAACCCTAGAGGGCACCACACCAAACAACCAAAAGAGGAAGATAAAATGGACAAGGTTATGAATACCCTCAAGGATTTGAATTATAAGATATCCAGAAATGAAAAGGGATTATTTCATGATAGGCAAAACTACCCAAGACATGACAGACCAAGGTTGCATGATATGCCCTATAATACAAATTGGAAAGATGGAAAACCCATGACTACCAACCCGAAGCCTTCAGGTACTAGAGATACATTGGATCCTCTTAAGAGGCCTGGAGCATATTTTATTGAGGAGAATCCATGGTATGTTGTATGTAATTTACCCCATGCACAAACCCAATGTGTGGTTACAAAGGCCATGGAAGATGTAGATGAAACTAATGCCAACTCCATAGAACAGGGGTTTAAGCAAGATTATATGGTGAATATGATTTCTATTGGTTCATTCCATGATAACACCAGATACTACTCTTTTGAGGAGGATGGAGCTGAGATAGATGTTGACACTCAGAGGATGTGGAATTCAGGACACCAACAAGAGGTTTTCTCAAACAATAAGGATATAGAAGATTACAGGGTACATGTAGCTAGTACACAATTGGAAGACATGAATTTGAGAAGGCCATCAGAGGAAGAGATTAGACAGTTGATAGTGGCTGCAATAGACCAAGCTAAGAATCACTACAATCCGATATCAAAGGTTCCTCTTCCCTATCAAGGAAGTCCAGAAGGGATTTTTATAAGAAATAAGTAGCCTGATTCAAAGATTCCACAAGCCCCCCAAGATGTAGATAATAAGAACAATATAGGAAAGGAAGCTCAAGCTCAACAATATGCTCCAAAATCAAACCAAAAGCTTGCAAAACTTGAAAAAGAAGCTCTAGGAGATACACCTGCCAAGCTTGCACCAGGAGAAAGGGATAAGCAACAAAAAGCAACCACATAAAAGGAGGCTAATCCGGGTACTACTGGTGCACCACTGTTTGATATGGTCCAAACTTTGTCTCAAATTAAAAATTTTGTCCCTCTATTGGAGATGATGAAAATTCAAGAGCATAAAGATAATGCATTGTCATTGATTTCTAGTGTGCCAAATGCATTCCATAGGACTAATGTTAATAATGTCCTAGAAGAAAATAATGCATACATCAATGAGTAACAATTAGAAAGTATGCAAGTCCTAGAGGTCTACCTAGGCACTACCATAACTAAGAACCCATAAAAGTAGACCCTTTTTATTTGACTTTGTTGATCAATAGTAAACTTGTGAAGAACTACATGATTGATTCTAGGGCTTCCATAAACATTATGCTAGTAGGAGTCATGAGAGAATTAGGATTGTCTGTTGATTGCAATTATGGTAGATGTTATACTATGGATAATCAGTTTGTACTAGTCATAGGAACCTTGAAGGATTTAGAAGTCAAGCTAGCAAATTTCCTTGAAGCTACTTACAATGTAGAGGTCACTGTGGTGGACGTTCCTCCTCATTATGGTATGTTGTTGTCAGGACAATGGACTATTATAGTGGGAGGTGATGTGCAACTTGATTTTCCTTATGCTACTATCCCTATGAATGGTCAAGATGCCAAGTTAGAAACAACATCAAGGTTTGATACAATTGTGGAACAAATTTATCTAAACAATATGGTGTGTTTTTGTGATATTGATATGGAAAACTTTAGAATTGATCCAGCAGAACTTCTTTTGCAGAATTCTAACCCTATCAACATTGAATTTAATAACAATCATTAAAAATTATGGTAGATGTACTTTAATGGAGCCTGTAGCAAAGATGGTTCAGGGGAAGGTGTAATACTCATTGCACCAGGAGGAAAGACCTTTAAATACTCTTTCCAATTGTTATTTGAATGCACAAATAATGTGGCAAAATATGAGGCATTGCTACTAGGGCTAAATCTTATTGTTAAGCATGGCATCGAGATATTATCAGTTTGGGGAGATTTAGAGCTAGTCATATCACATATCAGGTCAAGATATTCTTCAAAGAGAAAAAGACTTAAGAAGTAATGTCATGCCACTTGGGATATAGTTGAGATCTTTGCTGCATTTAATGTCAATTGGGTGGAAAGATCCAAAAATATAATGGTTGATTTCTTGGCAAATGTAGCATTAAAAGTGATGATATCACCTTGGCTGGAATTTCAAAGATAAAGGTTAAGACAAGACCATTAGTCTCAAATAACATTTGCAATTGGCAAGTGTTGCACTATATGGATGAATATGAGAATCAAGAAATTGATTTCAATACCTTTGTGGAAATTGTAGATGGTGTAGATAGGTATTTAGGAATGATGTAGTTCAATTGAAGACAAACAAGATCCCTAGGGGGATTGTTGCTTTAGAAAGAGCATTTGATAATAGGGACAATCAAATGAACAAACCCTCTATTGTCAACAATGAAGATTTGGAGGAAATCAATTTAGGGACTGAGTCATCTCCTAAAAGAGTTTTCATTGGCAAACAGATAACACCTAAGGTTAGATCCATGCTAATAGCATTATTAAGGAAGTGCAAGAACATTTTTTCATGGTCCTATGATAATTTAAAGGCTTACAAGGAGGATCTATTTCAACATGAGATCCCTTTGGATCCAAATGCAAAACCATTTAGGAAAAAATAGAGACCTATTAATCCAGTGCTCAGGCCTAAAATATAGGAGTTATTGATGAAACTCATAGATGGTGGTATTATTAAGCCTATAAGGCATTCATCTTGGGTCTCCAATTTAGTTCCAGTAAGGAAGAAGAATTATGACATTAGGGTGTGTGTCAATTTTAGAAATCTAAACATGTCATCATTAAAAGACAATCATCCCCTCCCAAACATGGAAGCCATGTTGCATAAGGTTACATGATGTGAGCTGCTAAAAATGATGGATGGATTCTCAAGCTACAACTAGGTGAAGGTGGAGTCAGAGAAATACAAAACTGCCTTCACCACTCCATGGGGAACCTATGTGTATGTGAGAATGCCTTTTGGCTTAGCAAATGTTGGAGCTACCTTTTAGAGGGCCATGGGTGTGGCATTTTCAGAGTTGATCAATTTTATTATGGTATTATATCAAGATGACTTGACTACATTTTCAAAATGGGCAAAGGATCATTGTCTCCACTTAGAAAGGGTATTCACAAGAGATTTCGAATAAGGGATATCTCTCAATCCCAAAAAGTGTCATTTTGTTGTCACTGAAGGGAAATTATTGGGCCACGTTGTATCAAAGGAGGAGGTCAGTATAGATCCAAAGAGGGTGGAGGTGATTGATAGGATACCCATTCCAAAGACTGTCAAGGCCATACATTCATTTTTTGCACAGATCAACTTTGTCCGAAGGTTCATCCCAATTTTTGCTAAAATTGTTAAGCCTATCTCAAAAATGCTCAAGAAAGGGGCTAAAATAGATTGGATGCATGAATCTATAGAAGCATTTGCAGCAATCAAGAAAGAAATTAAGGAAGCCCCTATTTTGAAAGCTCCTAGCAATATTGGTAAGCCTTTTCAAATCTTTTCTTTTGCATCATTAAATACTATTGTTGCAGTTATGCTCCAAAAGAATGAGGAAGGCTATGAGCAACCTATTTATTTCTACAACAAGTCTCTTTAATCAGCCGAGCTTAAGTATGACATGGTAGAAAAGAAGGCATAAACTTTGATCAAAATAATTAAAAACTTCAGATCATACCTTGTAGGTGCTAAAGTTATTGCATATGTCCCTAATGTCGTAGTCGAGGACATATTTGTTCACTCAAAAGCAACTGGACGAAGATGTAGATGGATAAATAAAATTCAATAATTCAATGTTGATATCTTGATTAATAAACTAGTCAGAGGAATGGGACTAGCAAGGCTCATGGTTGAGGGGAACAAGTAAGTTATTTAGGTTAATGCTTTATCTACATCAGAAATATAGTTTGCAGCATTCAGTGTACCCTATGGTACACAAAAATAATACATTACCTCAAGCATATGATGTGTTTGGATGATATGTTTGAGCATCATAAAACAACTCTGAAGCTGCAAGCTCAAATGTATGTGTTCATCAAATGTGATTTGTACTATAGGAATAGAGATGGTTTTCTTTTATTTTGTTTGGATGAACATCAAGCTAAAGTTGTGTTAGCTTATATGCACTCTAGAGTATGTGGAGGATATTTCACAATTAACACCACTACCCATAAAGTGTTGAGGGTTGATTAATTTTGGCCCACCCTCTTTAAGGATGCTCATTCTTAAGTGAAGAAATGTGAGTCATGTTAAAAGTTTTCTGAAAAATTGAAGTACTCAGGGGCATTACCACTTAGACCTATCCAAATTGAAGTTCCATTTCATCAATGGGGAGTTTATTTCATTGGAGAGATCACATAAAGGTCAAGTGGTGGACATAGGTGGATACTTGTAGCTACAGATTACTCCATGAAGTGGGTGGAAGCCATCCCAACAAGACAAGAAACAAGTAGGATTGTCATCAACTTTCTGATTGATAATATTATAACTAAGTTTAGGGTCCTAGTGAGGTTGGTTATGGATAATGCAATGAGCTTCAGATCAAAAGAATTTACAGATTTTTGCAAAACATATAGAATCAAAATGTCATATGCATCATCATATCATCCACAAGGTAATGGACAAGAAAAATCTAGCAACAAAAGCCCCATGAAAATTATAAAGAGAATATTAGAACAGAATAAGAAGGCATGGGACTCCAAGCTAAAAATGGATGTATGGGCATATAGGGTTATAGTTAAGAAGGCCATAGGGAAATCTTCCTTTGAACTAGTGTATGGCACATAGACAAGATTACCTATAAATAATTTCCTTCCTATATATAAATTTATCCAGGGGAATGATTTGGAGATATCTAATCCCATGAAAGAGAGAATGGAATAGCTTATGGAGATGGATGAAGTCAGGAATGATTCTCACAAGAGAAATCTGAAGTTGCAACAGAAGACTAAGTATCTATTTGACACGAAGGCATCTGAGAGATAGTTCAATATTGATGACATGGTGCTGCTATGGAATGCTAGAGCACATGAAAAGGGTAAACATGGTAAATTTGAAGCCCTCTAGTTACGTCCTTATGTTGTAATAGGAAAGAATGTTAAGGATTCTTATTTCCTCACTAATTTGAATGGTGAAATCCTAGAGCTGCCTATGCATGGACAATTCCTAAATCTTTTCTTTGCTTAAATTTTAATCCATGCATAGTAGCTTAGGAGTTGTACATAATTGTAAATATTCACTATGTTTTTTGCCATGGTTTGCTTCCCCAGAGATCTAGATCCTCGCCTTAACCCTACAATGTCAAGCGTCCCCAACTAGAGCCACTATTGGAGGTGTCAAAATTTTATTTCTCTAAATGTGTTTTAAACCTAGGGCTTTAGGGTTGTACGTGGGCTTTTCAAAATATATTGATGTTCCCTTTTCTTTTTTGGACCTTGTTATATTTTGTAGTTTACTGTTGATAGCCGGTGTTCATGAATTAAGTTGTCACTCAAAGGGTTCATGAATGTGAGTTTACCAGCCCTGTGTGCCTAGTCTCCATATCGGGTCAGTCATGCAAATACATTTTATGTCTTGCATTTTATATTTTTTCCCCAATGCTTAGGTATCAATGTCTAAAATGTCCTAGTAAATCCTTAGGCCATGACCCCTTTTACCCTTTGCAAGTCCCCATGTGTGCAAAATTTCACTTAAGTGACCACCCTTATATCTCTAGTGATGCAGGATAGTGGAATCTACATTCTAGTTCTAAGGATTCTACCTGCAACATGCATAAGTTATGGTCTCAAACCCTGCGGTATAGTGGGAACTAAGCATCTGTGTTAAGGGTTTTTCCCCGTGGAGTTCATGAATTGTGAATCACTCACACTATGGGCTTAGTATATGAATAAGGAACTAGTGTCCCCACTACCCCGCTCGATGCTTAGAAAGGAAAGGATCATCAAGTTACCTCGTAGGGATTTAAAAGGGAAAAGATATGCATCGCAGCCTGAGTGTTAAAAGAATTTGGATGGTCCCTATCGTCCTACCGGATCATCAATAATTTTCTTCCAAGAGTAAATAAAAAGGGAATACAAGTGCCTTGTACAAGGCAGTGGGAAGAATGAGATTCTAATAATCACCCTATCTGACATGGTTGGGAATAATAGACAAAGGATGGTGCGGGGAAGAAGTGGTAATTAGATGTGTGTTCCCTGCCATCTTGAGGCAGCAACAAAGAATGGTATAATCTAGAGTGCTTCCAGATTTAGATTGTGTTTGATGCAAAAAAATCATACACAATCTAATTCAGAAGAACTCTATATTATATCTAATAGATTGTGGAAACTTGATGTCTATTAACAAAGAATGGTGTCAATAGGCCCTTCACTGAAAAGTGATGCCCATGTAGGCTAATGGAAACAGTAGTAATTAATGAAATTTTCTATCCCGCGAGGATAAAAAGAAAAGAATAATGGCAATGAGGGGAAAGTCATAATGGTTTAGTGCATTATTCCCGCTATACCATGACGATTGACGGGTTAACAGTTGGGACTCCTTTTTAGACAAGGATAGAAGATTAATGCTTATGTAGGACAACGGGAACAAAGGCAATCAAAGTAAATTCATACCTCGCAAGCTCCAGAGGCAAAAGGATATGTGGTGTGGTAAATTGATAGCCGAGGAATTCGGTACTTCTCACAACCTCATAGCAATGAAGACAAGAATATAGAAGCCCAAAGTAGATCAGGTCAAACAAGATGACTTGTGGGACAGCAAGGAATGTGTGAAAATGGAAGAATGTTTCCCTACAAGGGTAAGTATGTTAGACAGCTCAGATAACCAGAGGACAACTGAGAGGGAGGGGTGAATCAGTTGTCAATAGATTACAAAAATTTAAGCATTCAAATCCTTATTACCAGAACACATAAACCCAATACTGGAATGTATAAACCAAATACCAGAATAAATGATATAGCAATTAAGCATAAAAATAAATCACAGAATAGTTACGATCCATCCGGAACACATGACACCAAGATTTGTACGTGGAAAACCCGGTAAAGGGAAAAAACATGGTGGGAAGCCTACCCATAGTCAGATAATACTCCTACAGTAAGTATGTGATTACGAAATGAGGGGCCTACACATGCAAGAAGTCTAATAGCCTACAGCGAACTGCTCATCACAAAAGTAGCCTCACTGACTACAAAATAAGTCCAGACTACAATCCGGAAAGAAGAGTGAACTGCAAAGATAACATCTCCTATGCCCGAGTACAATTCTGGTTAAGCTCAATACCAAAGGCCTTAAACATCTTCTACAAACCCAATTCGATCACCTATGATCGACCAAAACCTCTGCATACGATTACAATATTTTTTGCACACAGATAATCCTATATCCCATACCATACATGATCTACAAAGAGATCTTACATCATATTTATACCAACCCAGGACCTAAACAATTAGGTCGGCCACCTAAAAGATAATACAATAAATTCATAACATAAAACTGCAATGCAATGATCAACCAAATTGGCTTAGGCTAAAAATAATGTAAACCAATCATTAAATCCCGCTAGTTACACACCAGGATTATCCACCAACACATTACATAAACCAGTCCATAACCTAGTAGAATAAGATAGCATTAGGTCCGGACCCAAATCCAACACCACCAATCAACAGGAACATGAACAAGATAACCAACAACATCCTAAAAGCCATCTAGAAGCCACACCAACACCACTTACCATGTGCATCAAAAGATCTTCAACAAAGCTCTGTCGGTAAAACCCTTACTAGTAACCAAAAGGCTTACTAGGACAAATGATATCTCCTGATTAATCAAATCCTGAACCAACTAATCATGATACACATCTGAACACCATGAATGATAGATCCAAATCAATTCCACAAACCAAAGCATACCGGAGCATACCAGATAAATATCATAATCCAACCATTCTACCAGAACCAATCGGAAACCGGTAAACAACCAAAAAAGCCGATGTTTCCATCAATGACAAAACATAAATGCAACACATAATCAATTCTCCAAATTTCCAATAAAGTAATGTCTATGAAGTGTGATGCAGGGTAAAGAGGATAAAGGGGAATAGCTGCCCCTGCTATCTCGCAAGGATAGAGTATGATATAGAGAATAAAGGGAAATGGGTCCTCATAAGAAGAAAGGAAATGCATCACGGGATAGCGGGGTGTTCAGTGATGATGAAGAGGATCTTCCCTATAGGAGGATAATTCATTTTAGGAAGGTGATGTAGGGTATTCATAAAGGAAGAACACAGTTCTCCCCGATATCCCTCAAGAGGAGAACTTAAAAGACAATTAAGTTTTGAATTCTCAAAATTCTCAACGATGGCCAAAGATGATTATTACACGTCATGTCAGAAATAAAAGGACAAATAAGAGATGATCTTAGTCATTTGTCCATGCAATCAATGGTCGAATTCAAATTTCAAGCCACCCACCTGAGGTGACATGCACGTATGAATTAATGGTGATCAATGTATGCACCATAAAAGTGAATCTCAAGAGTCATTTGCAAGAACACAACATTCATAAAGAAACCAAAGCGATTTCAAGGTGATTAAAGAGTGAAGTAGTGAAACCAGAGCAACCAAATTGTGCCCTGAAACTAGTAAGTAACTGATTAAAACCATACATTTCCATTCTAAAAGGTTGTGTCTTATTGTTTGGGAGATTTTTAGGAGAAAATTTTGTTAATTTCCCTAGATACAGGAGTGTCTTGTCTATTTGAATTGTTCTTTTTCTTTATTTCAAAGAGTTACGATGGCATCCTCCCCTAGTGCTCCCACCTCATCTGCTTCAAAGGCACAAGCTGCAAAGACAAGCTCCTTTGCTCCTGAAATTACTCATGTTGTCCCACTTATTACTGTCCACCACTTACCAACAATTGTGAATATGCATGTTGTTAACCCTACTCCTCCTGTTGCTACTAGTATTTTCTCTGAGCCCGAACCAAGTGCCCCACCTAAGGAGAACCCTCCTAAGACAAAAAGGAAAAGGGTGACTAAAAAAATTGTAGTTTCCACTAATGATGATTCATCAAATGACCCTACCCCTCTTCTAAAAGCCAAGAAGCCCACCCCAAAGAGGAGGAAACCCGTTGTAAATCTCTCTTCCCAAAATTTGTCTACAGAGGATTCATCTACTAAGAATCCACCTATAGAAGAACAAAACCCACAAGGAGAGGCCTCAGATCCTAAGAAGAAGAAAGCCCCTAAAAAAGGGCCACACCTAGGGCCCCTCATAAAACAAAACAAACCACTGTAGAGAGAAACAACCTCTCGCTCAACCTAAAAAGACAACAGAAGCTTCAGTTCCATTGGCTCCAGCAAAGAAAACATAATAAATTGAGAAGGAAGTAGAGGAGCAATTCGAGGAGATGGAACAAAGGAAGAAAAGAGAGTGAATGACCCTCGACCAGGATCTCTTGGAGTGTTTTTAGGGCTCTACAATGCAGGAGGGAATGAAGGCTACATTTGGAGATAGTGAATCAAAGTGTAGAGATGCCCAAACCAATGATAGAGGGTGGGACATATTTTACAACTTCTATGGAAACAGGGATAAGTCTATCCCAGTATCGAAACCATGGAGACTGAATCTAGGGAAATTGGTGGTCCTTAATGTTTTTGTGGAGCCAATGCTAATCAGAGAATTGGCCAAGAATTATCATCATCAAAGCATGACAGTCAAAACGGCCACAGGCCATGTATTAGTGGATGTGTCAAAGGAGGCTATCATCAAGTGTTTTGATTTGGATAGGAGTGCTCTCAACAGAATAAACAAGGATAGGTTGAAGAAGGAATATTATGCTAAGAGGGACTTCTACAAGCAAAAGATTGTACCTCTCTTTTGAAGAAAATTGTATAAAGGAGGAAAGAGCTACCTTGTAAACTCAAAGATGGAACCCCTTGACCTCACTCTTTTTGAAGTCTATTTTACAAAACTTTACTATCATTAACTCATTTGAGGTCAAAATCCAATAAAATTTTTTGACAAAAGTGAATTAATTTATTGTTTTGTCAGGTACCTTTCAATTTAATGTGAGATTTTTTTATTTTTTTAAAAATTGGTTCCTGACATTTGTCGAAATTTTGACGATCAATAATGTTCGTCGCTAGTCTGACGATATTCCGATGAACGCTTAAAGTCAACTTGTTTCCAACGATCAATATATGGTTAGCGCTACCTTAATTTGTGGTCGACCGACAGGTACATGGTTTGATTCCCTAGCAGACTGTTCTAATATGTTTAATAACAAAACTATTTGATGATTGCAATCGACACTTGAGGTTGACATAATATTGTGAGTAATCCAAACATTCCTCTATAGTCACTTGAAAAGGAATTTTTATGTTGTTTTAGTCTCTAATTTGAAAGCGACTATCAAACTATCCCTAAAAGAGTGACAGTTATAGTTTGAAAGTTTTCTTTTGTTAAGTGCGGTTGTCTCTCACTTTGTATTCATTTTAAAGAACCATGATTGTTATCAAAAATGTACTATTACTTACTATATGGAGTATTTTAATAATGACAAACAAATGATGACTATTTAGGTTTGTGCTCATAGTAAACTTTAAAACTCTGACTTCTTCCAAATTTTGGAGTCTTCCATTGTTTATAGGCCTTAAGGACCTTTTGAACGTTGCCTCAAGTGCATGTAGACATCCATGAAAGTAACTTGAGTCCCCTTGTGATCCATGTGGAAGGTGAACAATTGTAATGGGCATACAAAAGTTTGTAAGTTGGATCCTTGACAGTAAGTTCACAAACTTGATGGGGTGTTGTTACAAAACAAAAGCATATTGGAAAAAGTTACATTACAAGGTTTAATGTCTTTGTTCCTAGAGTCTGATCCATATGGAAAAAGTTTCAATCCAAAGTGCATAGTCCTTGTCAAGGTGCAATGACATCATGAATGGATGTGTAAAGTAGCATGTTTGAAGCATGGTTTCATTGTTCCCTACTGTCCTACTGATCAAGAGTATTATTCCTTTGAAGAACATGTTGTTCCTTTGTTCAAGCCTTGTATCCATGAAGTTGGCCTTATTATGTGTTAAATCTTGATGAGACATTGTGCCAAGAAGGCCTTGTGGGTGGGTTTTCTAATTGGAGCCTTGTTTTGACAATTTATCTAAATATTCAAGCTTGGTAAAAAAAATCATGTCAAATAACATTAGTGTAGAACAAAATGAAGAAACACTTGCTAGATTGTGGGATAGATTGAAAAGAAATGGTGATGGGAAATGTTATTGTCCTTGCAATAATTGCAAGGGCTTAAAGACAGGAAGACTTTTAATCACATCAGTTGAGAAACATTGTAGGCAACATGGTCATGTTGAAGGGGGGCATGATTATCATCCATTGGTAAGTTGTTCATTATATGTCTTTATAATGATTGAATTTGTAAATGTCTATATCGTTTTCACATTTTGTATATATATAAAAAATCACTTGATCATGATCATGGTTTATTTGTGTCGATCATTATTATAATAAAGGTGGGCCGCTCTAGGGCACATGATATGGATTATCATGGCCTGAAGAATGTGGATTTGCAAGCGGAGGAACATGCAGCTATGAATATAGAAGATGAAGTTAATGATCCTATGGAAGAAGATGATCATGTACCAGAAAACACAGTTGAGTATGATGGTACAAATACATTGATCCATGCCACATTTAGTGGCACAGCTGATCATGATGATGTTCATGATTTACCTATACTTGAGAAGGCATATGAGCCCCTTTATGAAGGCTCCCAAATAACTCTTCTCTCTATTGTATTGTTGCTGGTGAACTTGAAGGTTATGAATGGTTTATCCAACTAGCAATCTCACGGATGTTAAGGTATGTTATATATGTCATTTGTTTCATCTATTTTTGTTGTTAGTTCATCACTAGTAAATAAAGGATGAAATATGTACAATTAATGTTCATTATATTAGTTAAACAATTATTTTTTTGTTGTAGATTGATAGGTGAATTTTTGTTACCACCATCAAATATTTTACCTCGCTCATACCGAGATTTATCTGCCATTATGAAAGATATTGGAATGGAGTATCAAGCAATAGATGCATGTCCCAATTGTCATATTATATATCATAAACACCATGAATTTGTAACAGAATGCCCAGAATGTCATATCAATAGATATCAAACAGATCAACTAACAAAAAAGGTGGTTCTCAAGGTTCTTCGTTATATTCCCATTATTCCACATATGCAACGATTATTTAGGTGTGAAATCTTAGTGCAATTTATGGATTCCCATGCACGGAATAGAAGTGGAGATGGCATTCTTCAAATGCCTATAGATAGTTCTTAATTTAGGGACATGGAGGAAAAATGGCCACACTTTAAAGAAGAACCTCATAATCTCAGGCTTTCATTGGCAGCGGATGGTGTCAATCCATTTGGAGAGATGATATCTATTTACTCGGTGTGACCTGTTTTTGTTATCAACAATAAAATTCTTCCATGGATACCAATAAAGAGGGAGCACATAATGTTGGCAATGATTGTTCTAGGTATTTGTTTACATCAATTTTCTTTAACATAGTAGCATCTCATTTGTCTTATTTGTTGCATAAATACATATCTTTTTCATTTAATAGTCATGTACATTAATTTATATATATTGCAGTAAAATGGTTATAATAATTATATAATGTTTATGTTCATTCAACTAGGTAAGTACCAAGTTAAAGATATGAATGTATATATCGAGCCTCTTATTGATGTGTTAGTAAAGTTATGGAATGGAATCACTATGTATGACATCTCTAGACCAATAGGACAAAGACAATTTCAATTCCATGCAATGCTTGTATGGACAATTCATGATGCCCTAGGGATACCACATTTTTGTGGTATGTTATAACATTCGACTGCACTTTAATGATATTTAATTTTATGAAGTAGATATCATGCATGTTTTTCAAATAATCTATTCATTATATATAATTATAAAAATGGAGATATTTAATCCAATTATATATGATATTGCAGGTCTTCAAACAAATGGAATATTTGCATGTCCAGTTTGTGGTCTAAAGATGAAATCTCATTGTTCAACAAGTTTAGGAAAGCAGGTGTTTGATGAGTATAGGCACTTCCTCCACATAAATCATAAGTATCGAACTACTAAAAAACATCTTTTAAATGGGAAAGAAGAGACTACATCAAAACCACGAAGAATGACACCTCGCCTATGAAAGTTGGAATATAATAGAATTAATCGTCAAGGTTATACATCATATTAAATTGTTTATCTATCATATATGATATGTTTGGAATTTATTTTTTTATATTGTGTTTTGTTGAATCATGTTGTAATTGACAATGATTGTCGATGTTAATTTGTTTAACTTATATGCTTCATGAAGGTCATCAAGGCATTAATGGTCAGCTTCCACAGGGACTGAAAAGTTATCCTAGTCAATTTAGTAGCTTTCCCTACTATGAGCAACTACAAATTGTGCATTTGTTTGATACAATGCGTATCGGAAAGAATTTAACAGAAACATTATGGACAATTTGGATGGAAGGAATGAAAAAGAAAAAATTATCAAAATTTGTAGTGACATTCAGGAAGCCAATCATGCAATGAAAAATGCCATTCAATTAAATAGAGATGGAGATCAAATTAATATAAGCGTCCTTCCTTGGTTATTAACAGAGCAGCAAAGCAATTGTATAAAATAAGTCATACGAAAAATTCGATTACCCATTGGATTTGCTGCGAACATAAACAATATCATAAAAAACAAAGATGAATTTGGGTCAGGGATGAAAACACATGATTGGCATACCTTCATTAAGGTAATTATTTTGGCATATTTATATATATATTTATATACTACATGTACTTTTCAATGTAAATTATGTTTACTACTTTCGGAAAAATAATGAAAAGATCATTTTATAATTGTTGTAGTACGGTCTACCTCTATCTCTCCCGGACAAGTTTGACAACAATGTCAATAAAGCTATATATGATCTTGGAAAATACATGAGGTAAGTAGCGATATTTTTTCAATTCGTTGTATAGATCTTATATTTTCCATTTGTTTTACTTGTTATGCAATATATTGTATGTTTTTGTTAAATCTTAATATATTTACATCTTGAATCACTTGTAGATGGTTGTCATTTAAAGAAATCCATAAAGAAGATAAATTATTGGAAGAGAAAAATTCCTCATCTAATGTGTGAAATGCAAAAGTGTCTACCTTTAACATTTTTCAATGTACACGAACACTACCTCATACACCAAGTTCAGGAGATTTAATTGTGTGGACCTGTACACACAAGGTCAATGTGGATGGTTGAGAGGCACTTGAAATTTTTGAAGGCTTTGGTTAGACAAAGAGCACATCCTGAGGGTTCTTTGGTGGAGGGATATATGGTATACTAGACCATGGTGTACATTACTGAATATCTTCCTAAGTTTGTAGCAAAGTTCCATGTAGATCGCATTTGGGATCCTAACTCCATTTACAAATTCAAAGGGGAGTACCTAATGGGGAAAGGTAGATTGCAGAAAGTGAGAGGTAATTATAAGATGGTCATGGAGATTAATTAAAATATATTTTACATTTGGTTTTTATGTATGTTGTACTTATTTAATTATCAATCTAAAATATACATCAATTATAAATTAAGGTCATATATTGTGGTAATTAACTAATTATATGTCATTTGTGAATTTCATTTTTTTTATACAGTTGGTCGAGAGTGGGATACACTACATTTGTACGTTGCAAATAATCTTGATTGAATGGTGGTATGGATTGAATGATGTCAACAATCTGGTCGCGCATTAACATGGGAAGGTGTGGCTTCATTGGTTAAAGAAGCTCAGCATAATGGAGATTCCAATGTTACACCAAAGGAAATTGATTTAGCATATGGTTTAAGAGATAAACAGGTACGTAAAATATATTGATAGAGATGGCTCAAGGAAGCCAGTCTCTCTCAAGTGGACAAAAGGGCTCAAGAAAGCTAGTCCCTCCAAGCTGCAATAGATGCAATTGAAACTTAGTAATTTTCTAACATTTATAATTACTTTGCTTTATATGATTTGTATTGGTACTACTAATCTATGAGTAGGTTCATCCAAGAAAAGAAGACATGGAAGAATTGCTTGAGGACAAGAAAATTCAAGAGGGGGGGACTATCATGTTCCCATTCAAGACTGAAAGACAATAAGAAGGCGAAAGTAATCTTGGCAAGCATCAATTAAGAGAGAAGGTAGCAACTCGAATAAGGAAGAGTTAACTAATCACAGAATTAGTAATCATCGATAATATCGATCATAAACAAAGATTGACATTATTAAGCAATATTGACTTAAGAAGAAGATAATTAGATAGCAATGATTCAAACCGATGTTGACTATCATCTAATTGTTACGTGTTATGAAGAGACATGATAATAAAGATTAAATGTCAAACAACGGTTGATATATTAAGTCGATGATCATCATTTGTCATGAGAGGGTGTAATTAGCATAAAGGAATGAAGACAATTATGAATAGGCATGAGACATAACTTATCACCCATTTGAAAGATATAAAGAGTCTCTGGATCTCACTTCGGAAGGACTGGAAAAAAAATATCTTATTCTTTATACGGTAATTTGCAGAACTATAGCAGTAACCCCTGGGCACTAATTGATTGCATAAGGAGTAATACTTATAACATTAACAACACCGTATCACTGTAAGGGAATATTAATACTTACACCTGCGTACTTCACCAGTAAATCAGACACAACAATATTCAAGGAGGAGCACTGCACATCTTTTCATCTCAGGGAGAGCAAGTATACCCGACATCTACTAAACATACAGAGAAAGCAGACTTCCATCTACACAAATAATCTATTCATCATACACTAACACCGAGTCTCCTTTTTTGTTCACACATATTTATCTCTGAAATAACGTGGAGTCTATATATTATAGTTATAAGATACTTGTGCATATCAATAATTATATATCAGCAATTTCATTAATATCAATATATTTTGATAATTCATATTATCTACAAAGGACATTAGAGTCTTCACAATCATATTATCGTCCCTGTTTCATAAATCACCAGTCTGAGACATTACAGTGGTGTCAGAGCATAATCCTGCCAACCTGTGAAAAATAATTCATGCAAAACTTTCGACGCAAAAGAGGTACGTCAGCCATGGCAAAACAGTTAGCAACTAAATTTAGAACATTCATGGAGAAAACTAATGAGAAGTTTGAGAGGACCAATCAATTAATCTAACAAGATATTCAAAGTATGAACAACAATAATCATGAGAGACCCATCCCAAATTTAGGAAGAGACACTCATTCAAACCATTTGGAGAATGAACATTCAACCCAAAGCTCAGTCGTTAGGCCAACCATGCCTCGATTCCTACCAAGAGAGGAACATATTATGGAAGAAGAGGAACTAGCAATGAACATTGTAGAGGAACTTGCACAGATGTATGCATGATTAGATCCTAAAGTACAGTGACTTATTCCCTTTAACGAATACTATGAGGTCAAGACCCAAGTTAATACCAATAGAAGAAAAAGACACATTGACAAAGATCTCAAGGCATGGATAAGAAAAATGTCCTTTCCCTACTTCGATGGGTCAGGGAAATCTACCACCCAATCATGGGTCCAAAAATTGGACACATATCTATCACTAAGTCCTATGATGGAGGAAAATGCCATCAAGTTCACTACTCTTCACTTAGCTGGGACAACACATGATTAGTGCCATCATGGCCTCATCACCCAAGGGCATCAAAACATTACAAATTATGGTGAATTCACTCAAAGGCTCATCAAAAGGTTCGATCAAAGGCACCCAAAGTGGTACTTCAAAGAATTATCACTACTCACTCAACAAGGGTTCATAGAGGACTATGCCAATGAATTCCAAAACTTAGCAGTCATGGTGTTGGCATATGATGAACTGGCATGATGATATGTTGATAATGTATGTTGTCATTGATGTCAATAAGTACAAGTGAACTAGTATGAAGATTGGAAGAAGTTGGTGAACCGGTATGAAGAGATGTAGTGAACCGGTGTCAGGGTTTCACTAAGTGTGACTACCGATTGGTAGTCTCAGCTCTAGGGTTTCTGGTTTGGCAATCTATCTTGTGCAATGAAACCGGTGACATTATGTGATAAGTTAGCTAAGAGATGAGGATGAGATCAAGATGCCACATCATTTTTGCATGCGTGAAGGATTTCCTTGAGGATCTTGCATGTGAAGGTTGACTGCATTAAATGTCTACCTCGGGAATGAACATTCTTCTTAGCGGCATGAGAAGAAAGTGTGATGGGTTACTGATTCCTATGTGCGGTAAAGAATGGACGATGCAGAATGACTTGTGATCTATTCGAGATAGTTTCATTCTACGAAAAGTGTTTGGATGGTTAGGATTGGACCGCCTGTAATTGTAAACCTAAATGCTTAGGGTTTATCGTTTATGCTACCGACCTAACCATTGTCTATAAGGTCGATGATGTTTGTTATTGTAAGTTGTTGGAAAATATTGTGTATGTATCTGAGTGATGAGATACTTGCCAGACCTGTGAGTGGAAAACTGCAGAGTGTGATTGTAGAGTAGAGGAATTGAAAAGGATATGCCTTAGCATGTAGTATTGTTATTAGATCAGAGTTTTACTTGTTGTCTTCTAACCATTTCAACAGAAGGAAAATCCCATTGTCGGGTAGCTTTAACAGGCTTATTGTAAATCCTCTAACCAGGTGACTCAAGTTCATTGAGTTCTTAAATCCTCTAGCAAGGTAACCTTTAATAGGGTATATAGCCATCCCTTAACCGGGTGATCTTTAACAGGATCGGTTCCTAGCAGAACCTTATTGTAAATTCTTTAAACAGACAAGGCTCCTAATAGAGTGAGCTTTAAAAGAGTTCAAAAACAAGCTTGTGGGTATTCATCCCCACTGTGGTTTTTCCCATTTGGGTTTCCACGTGAAAAATTTGTGTGTCATTAGTTGTGCATTTTTCATGTGATGAATAAGTATTCTTTGTTTAAGTGGTTATGCATGCAGAGCTAATGGTTATGGTATTGTTGATATACCACATGCATATGTTTATGAGTGAAGTAGTTATCAAGTGTTGAATGTATTTGAAGTATTCAACTTTGCTGGTTTTGACTGTCTGAAGTCTTACTATGTTTAACCGATATTGACATGGTTAAGTTCAGTAGTGAAGACAATCGGTTAGCATTGTTTTAACTTGATAAGTTGTGGACAAGTTTTTGTATGTACTAATTCACCCCCCCCCTCTCAGTGTTGTTTAGGGTATCTATTGTTCATCATTATTCATCAATTGGTATCAAAGAAACTCCAGGTCCTCGATGATATAAGACTGACCGTTTGAGGTAAAATATCCTGTTGTAATGATGAAGAGGGAAGGTCCTAAGTTCAATAGAGATAACTTCAAAATATGGAAGGACAGAATGAAGATTTTCATCAAGAGTATGGGTGCTCAATATTGGAGCTATGTTGAGAATGCCTATTGATCCACACTGGCACTCTGACCAATGATCAAAAAAGAGAGATTCAAGAAAATGGGCAAGTCATGGAAGCCCTTATCAGTAGTTTGTCCGATATTGAGTATATTGATGTACAAGATAAGGACACTCCTAAAGATGTATGGGATGCACTAGAAACTATTTATGGCGGTCATGAGCATGTCAAGAAAGCTAAGAAAGAGAGCCTTAGAGGAAACTTTGAAGACATGAGGATGGTTGAAGGTGAAACCATTCAGTAATATGGCATAAGGATCAAGACTGTTGTTGAGATATCAAGAGCACTCGTGGAACAATTGATGATGCCACCGTTGTCAGTAAAGTTTTGAGATCATTGTTACTGGTCTATGCAATCAAAGTTGTTGCTATTAAGGAGATAAGGTCTATTAACAAAACCAAGGTATCCTTAGACTCTATCATTGCAAAGTTAACTGCATATGAGTTGAATACCTATGATGGCAGTGTTTAGAAGACCGAGTCAGCCTTTAAAGCATTTGTTGCACTATCTAGAAAAGGAAAAGAAGTAGGTACTAGTTATGAATCCGGGCAATGTAGAGATATGAATGATGAAGAGATTCTGATGGAGTTTGAAGCTCTTTTTGCTAAAATACTTATGAAAGGAACCAGTAAATATAGAGGTAAGCTTCCTTTAAAATGTTTTTCCTGCAATAAGATAGGACATGTAGTTGTTAACTGTCCTAACAATGACAATAAGGATAAACTGGAGAGGTTTAGAAAGTATAAAGGAGGAAATAGAAGAAATTGTCTTGTTGCAGTGGATGAAGGTGTTACTGATGAAGAATCTAAGGATGAAGAGAATGAAGACATAGTGTTTGTAGTTGTAAAGGAACAAGTGTCTGACAAGAAAGCCCTTGTCTCTCACATTGACAACTCTAATGAGTGGATTATTGATAGTGGTTGTTCTCACCACATGACTAGTGACCAGAGAAAGTTTCTGTCTCTGGAAGAATATGATAGAGGAGGTGTCCGGTTTGGCAATGATGCACCATGCTTGGTAAACAGAAAAGGATCCATCTCGCTGAATGGAAAGAGCAATGCGGATGATGTCTACTGACTAGAAGGTCTTAAGCATAACCTGTTGAGTGTTGCTCAGCTAAATGATAAAGGACTCATTCTGGAATTCAAAGGTGGAGTCTGCACTATAATTGGAAAGAGTGGTGAACTTATTGCCACTGGTAAGTAGACCAGAGGTAACTTGTTTTAGCTGAATGCCAAGATAAGGTAGTGTTTGATGGAAAAATTTGATGACAGGTGGATATGGCATATGAGACTTTGTCATATGAAGTTTGATAATATTGTAAAGGTGAGTAAGATCAAGGCAGTAAGAGGATTGCCTTTACTGAACAAATCGGAGAATTCTTTGTCAAGAGAATGTCAACTTGGGAAGATGTCTTCCTCAACTTTCAAAGGTAAGTCTTTTTCAGCAGAAAACTTACTTGATCTTGTGCATACTGTTTGTGTGGTCCTATGAAAACTAGAAGTATTCAAGGAGATAGGTAGTTTATGATTCTCACTAATGACTACTCAAGAATGATGTGGGTCACATTCTTGAAAGATAAGTCTGAGGCATTTGGAAAGTTCAAAGCCTTTAGAGTATTAGTAGAGAAGGAAAGTGGTCATAAGATAAAATGCCTAAAAATTGATCAAGAAGGTGAATTCACTTATGATGAATTCAGCAAGTACTATGAAGATAACAGTATCAAGAGGTAGTTTTCTGCCCCAAGGACACCACAACAAAATGGCATAGCAGAAAGGAATAACAGGACTGTAGTTGAATTGGCCAGAACAATGTTGATCCAAGGAAAGGTTGCTCACACTTTTTGCAAAGAAGTGGTGAGCACTGCAGTCTATACTATGAACCGGGTACTTATCAAGAAAGGTAGAGTTAAAACCTCTTATGAGTATTGGACTAGGAAGACTCCCACTGTGAGTTACTTCAAATTATTTGGTAGTAAGTGTTATATCAAGAGAGGTGAGCATTTGAGCACGTTTGATGCTAAACATGATGAAGGAATATTTATGGGATATTCCACTAAGAGCAAAGCTCTCAAGTACTACAACAATAGAACTCAGAAAATTGTTGAGAGCATCAATGTCAAGGTTGGTGAATCCCTTGAGGAACCTGAGGAAACTAGCAGTGAGCAAGCAGAAGGTGAACCAGGTATAGCTTTATGTGAATCGGTTAAGAAAGAAACAAGTAAAGATCTCAGTGTTCCTATACCGGTAGAAGTTGTTGTAGGTGAAGAAGAAGAAGTAAGTGAAGAAGAAGTGGAAAAGCTAGAAGAACCAGCTAGAGTCATTCCTAGATATGTGAAACAACATCATGATCCAAAGCAGATCATAGGAGATAAAGATGCAGGGATACTCACAAGAAGAAAGGTGAAAGAGAACTCTTGCATGATTTCTGAATTGGAGCCTAAAACTACTAGAGAGGCACTTACAGATGAAGACTGGATTAAGGCAATGGAAGAGGAGCTAGACCAGATAGAAAAGAATGCAACATGGTCCTTGGTACCCATACCAGAACACAAGAATGTCATAGGTACCAAATGGGTCTTTGGAAATAAGTTGAATGAAGAAGGCACAGTTATAAGGAACAAGGCAAGGCCTGTATGCAAGGGATACGCTCAGGAAGAAGGTGAAGATTATGGGGAAACCTTTGCCCCAATGGCTAGACTAGAAGGTGTTCGAATTCTACTTTCATTTGCAGCATTTAAGGGATTCAAGGTATATCAGATGGATGTGAAGTCTGCATTATTGAATGGAATTCTTGAAAAGGAAGTGTATATAGAGCAACCAGATGGGTTTTCCCTATCAGAAGATAGTAACATGGTGTGTAGATTATACAAGGCCCTATATGGATTAAAACAAGCACCAAGGGCATGGTATGAATGATTACACTCTCATCTTGTGAAGATAGGATTTGAGAGAACAAGCAAGGACAACAACATCTACCTGAAATCTGAAGGTGATCAGATTCTGATCTATGAAGTATTTGTAGATAACATAATATTTGGAGGAGATGATTAAATGAGTCATGCTTTTGCAGATGAAATGAAGAAAGAGTTTGAGATGTCTCTGATTGGAGAGATAAAGTTCTTCGTTGGATTATAGATTCAACAAATGAAAGAGGGAATCTTCATTTCCTAGTCCAAGTATGTCAAAGAGGTATTGAAGACTTTTGGCATGGAGAAGAGCAAACTAGTTGGTACACTGATGGTGACCGGCTGCAAATTGACTAAGGAAGATGATTCAACATCGGTGAATGAGAAGGAGTATCGGTCAATGATCGGTAAGTTGCACTATGTGGTGCACAACATACCAGATATTTCTCATGCAGTGGGCATAGTAGCTCATTTTCAGAAAAGTCCAAGAGAATCCCACTTGGTAGCTATCAAGAGGATTCTTAGATACCTGAAAGGGACTATTGACTATGGATTGTCGTATCCATACAGTGGTGATTTTTATATCAAGGTATTTACCAATGCAGATTGGATAGGTAATGTGGACGACTGGAATAGCACAACCGGTGGAGCGTTCTTTCTTTGTGGAATACTAGTCTCATGGACGAGTAAGAAGCAGAGTTGTATTTTCCAGTCTACAACTGAAGCAGAATATGTGGCAGCATTTATGAATTTTACTCAAGCAATCTAGATGAAACATGTATTGGAAGATTTCAAAGTACCTATATCTGAACTGGTGAATATATTTTGTGACAACACAAGTGCAATAAATATTTACAAGAATCTGGTATTGCATGCTAGAACTAAGAACATTAAGCTCAAGTATCAAGTTTCTTGAGAGAGAAGGTTCAAAATAAGGAGGTTGTCTTAGAATATGTTTCCAGTAAGGAGTAGCTAGTAGACATATTCACTAAGCCCTTACCGAAGACTACATTTACCTATTTGAGAGGTGAATTAGGGGTTCTGCCCCTTCATGAAGTCAACTAAAGTTGTGTGCTCCACATCAGTCAGGTACTACAGTGTCAAATATTTCAGGATTGATGTGTTGAAGGATGCTAATCCATAGGGGGAGTAGCATAATGGAGAATGGAATCTTATGCCTCCACTTTGGCATTGTTGTCAAAGGGGGAGAAGATATCTGATGCATGGGGGAGAAGATATCTAATGTATGGGGGAAAAGATATCTGATGATGAAGATACACTAGTCTATGATGTTTCTTGTTGCAATGCTATGCTAAGTAAGTATTGCCATCAATGCCAAAGGGGGAGATTGTTGGCATATGATGAACTGGCATGATGATATGATGATAACGTATATTTTCATTGGTTTCAATAAGTACAAGTGAACCGGTATGAAGATTGGAAGAAGTTGGTGAACCGGTATGAAGAGATGTAGTGAACTGGTGTCAGGGTTTCACTAAGTGTGACTATGGGCTGATAGTCTCAGCTCTAGGGTTTTCGGTTTGGCAATCTAGCTTGTGCAATGCAACCGGTGATATTCTATGATGATTTAGATAAGAGATGATGATGAGATCGAGATGCCACGTTAGTTTTGTACAGGTGAAGGATTTCCTTGAGGATCTTACATGTGAAGGTCGATTGCATTAAATGTCTACATCAGGAATGAACATTCTTCTTAGCAGCATGAGAAGAAAGCGTGATGGGTTACTGATTCCTATGTGTGATGAAGAATGGACAATGTAGAATGACTTGTGATTTGTTTGAGATTGTTTCATCCTATGAAAAGTGTTTGGACAGTCAAGATTGGACCGCCTGTAATTGTAAACCTAAATGCTTAGGGTTTAGGGTTTATGCTACCGACCTAACTGTTGTCTATAAGGTCGATGATGTTTGTTATTGTAATTTGTTGGAAAATGTTATGTGTGTATACGAGTGATGAGATACTTGCCAGACCAATGAGTGGAAAATTGTAGAGTGTGATTGAAGAGTAGAGGAACTGAAAAGGATCTGCCTTAGCATGTAGTGCTATTTTCAGATCAGAGTTTTACCTGTTGTCTTCTAACCATTTCAACAGAAGGAAAATCCTGTTGCCGGTTAGCTTTAATAGGCTTATTGTAAATCCTCTAGCCAGATGGCTCAATTTCATTGAGTTCTTAAATCCTCTAGCAAGGTAACCTTTAATAGGGTTTCAACCTTTAACAGTGTATATAGCCATCCCTTAACCGGGTGATCTTTAACAAGATCGGTTCCTAGCATAATCTTATTGTAAGGCTTTCCCCAAACCAAGCTTTGATTAACTTAGTTGACCATGTTTGACCCTATTAAGAAATGCTATATAATTTAATAGAATGGGCCATGTGGGATGGATAGATTGGTGAGAAAAGTAATTGAACCAAGTTATAGAGTCATTTCACCATGTGATGTACATTTTGATGTGTTATGAATTTGAAATCCTAAAAGATCCACTGATTGGATAATCTTAAACTAACGTATGTCAGCTATATATGGATTTGAAGAACTTTATTAGGATGTTGGAAATATGATGCGTATCTAACAAGTGAATGAAATTATGAGAATTATGATAATGGCTTATGTGGATAAATTGGGATATATGAGATATTGATTTGTTAATGTCAATTGTATGCAGAGTGTTTGATGTGTATTCCTATACATGTGTTTAATATTTTATGAGGATATTTGGAAGTACTAATGTGTAATTGAGATGCACAGGAAAATTATCCATGTGACCATGGAAACATTATGGAGAACCAAACCTAGACCTATGTACGTTCGTAAAACCAGGGTTTGTCTATTTGGAGAGACAACACCCCATTCGTATCATATTTTATTCGTGAAAGTGATTGTTGCATGAATGTTAAAATTGAATTTTGTTTGATTGTGTAAATCCAACAAGAGACAAGATTTCATGTGTAATTTTGGTAAAAGTATTTTTATTGTGTCACTTGACACATGTGATCGATTTATGTTTTGAATTTTAAATTTGTCTCTTGGAGGGAATTGTTTAACTATAGCTTTTTCAATTAATTTAATGTGATTCCATATTTGCCTTGGGAAGAGAATCTTTGGGATGGTCAACTTAGGTTTGACCCGAAAATTAACTTTAGAGGGGTTTAAAAAGGGTTAAATGGACACCTAGGGGTAGTTTAAAAGTGTTTCCTAAAGCCCATAAGGTATACCTAGGGGTTAGGAGTAATTTTAGGCATGTACTAACTCCCATGTGACCATTTAGACACCCTAAAAAGTAGGTTTCCTAAGTTGAGCGAAAATTGAAAATTAGAAGGCATCAGCTAAGTTGTTAACCTTCTCTTTTGGATGTGAGATCCCTTTCCCATTTTACCCTACCTTTCCTTTTCAGTTTTAGAAACCTGTGAGAAGTCTCACAAAGGCCTTCTTAAGCAAGAATGAGAAAATTAGGGGGTAATCACCCACTCTCCATTTTTGGAGACAAGAATTTGAAAGTAAGATAGATTTGGTTTTAGGAATTTTGGCTAAGGGTAGAGAGGGAAGGGTATGTGGAATTGGGCTGCTCATCCTCAACCATTCTAGCATACCTTTGGGTAGTTGAAGGTTGGTTATATTTTCTCCTTGTATTGTTTTATATTGCATGTTGTTTTGAAAGGATTTTCTTGTGTGAAAAGGCTAGTTTCTTGCATGTTTTCCTTGGAAAGTTATTGTGTTCTATGTTTTACTTTTGTATGCATTTTATGTGCTTGGGAGTAATCAAGGCCTCCTACTCTGGGAGAGAGGATGGTCTTGTGGGTGGTAGCAGTGACAACCCTCGAGTGAGAGGCTCTTGTTATGAGAGTGATCACAAGGGATTTTATGTGACCCTTGCTACATGTCTTGTTTATGCATTTGGGGGTTATAAGGAGGGAAATAAGGCCAGAGTGCCTTGGGGAGCATAAGGATGAGGAGTTGTTATATTTATGATATATTTCGGTTTGCCATGAGGTGGCTTTGTGTTTTATCATACTTGCAGTCTCCTCAGGGTACTTGGTCCACTACCACCCTTGAAAAGACATCATAAATGTGTGGTGCACTGTTGCCAGGTTGGGATTGTGTTTGAGATTGTGTTTTCCCTTGTCTTTTGTGTTTGCATGTGTGTTACCCATCTAGGGCTTGGTTCTCCGAGCTCGGGGGTGGCTACTAGTTAACCTAGGTTGGGAGGTGAGCACTCCATGGTCATAGCTTTTGATTTAATTGCAAGTTGTTAGAAGAAAATAGTAGGACAAGTAGATGTGGATGGAATTAGTTGTTGCAGAAAAATATTTGGATATGTGTTTATTACTTTCCTCATTTATTAGAAATGATAGTCCTAATTGTAAAGTGACATGAGTATCTTGGAGATAAGATTTGAATATTGTAATAGTCATTTAAGTTGTATTGCGGAAAAGAAAATGATTGTTTCTAATTGTAGTTCCTAAAGTTTTGAAATAAATATTTGTGTGTATAGGATATTTTGAAAAGAAAGAAAATTGTTATTTCCCTTACGCATTTGAAAACAATTTATTTGAAAAGAAATAGAATTGATTTTTGCATGCATGCAGAACGCTGAACATAAAAGTATTTAGATCTATACATGGAAATGTGAAAAAAAAAATTATTTTATTTAGATATGTCATTTAAAGTATCTATAGAAAATGAAATCAAAAATATAATAACGTCTCTAAGATTTTATTTAATATATTATAGGTTTAAATAGTTCTATTTAAGTTCACTTGATTCTGTTATTTACACTTTTCGCAAAATAAATTCTAAAGTTAAAAGAATAGCCTATTAATAAAGTTGTTGGATAAGATATTTAAATATGTCATTTAATATTTGTAGAAAATAAAATTAAGGAAATAGTTTATCTCTGTCTGTTGATAGTTAAAAAAAAAAACACCTGGTTAAAACTCAGAATAAGGTAATTAATCTGTAAGATCAATTTTAAAAAAATAAAAATAAAAATACAATAACAATATTTTTGCATAGTAGAAAATAAAATTTCTTCATAAAGAAAAAATTGTACGAACTGGTTATATTTGTGTAAAATATATATAAATATATATTTATATATTAATACGTATACATACATATATATATAGTAAATAAAATAAAGAAAAAATAAATAAATGAATAACAAAAAAAAAAAAGGGGACTCGGGGGTGGGCCGAACCCCACTGTGTACTCACATAGTGGGCAGCGCCCACGGTACCGCCACTGTGTGAACACATAGTGGGCGGCGCCCTCAACACCACCACTATGTACTCACACAGTGGGCAGCGCCGCGACACCACCACTGTGTGGGCACATAGTGAGCGGCACCCGCGACACTGCTACTGTGTGGTCACACAGTGAGCGGTGCTCGGTCGAGAGAAACCGTCGCCCCCTCTCCAATAAAAACAAGCCTTCGCCCAGTTAGCCATGGCCGCTGCTCGGTACCTTCGGCCTTCCTTCCTGTCATAAGAAAAAAAGATAAAACCCTAACCCAGGTAGGGTTAGGGTAGCAAAAAAGATAAATATAAAATAAAAGTATGGAAAGGGCTTTATTTTATATTAATAAATTAGGGTTTTCATGGTGAGTATGTATAATGTGAAAACATATAATATATATATATATGTATTTTTTTACATAGAGTTCAAAATACAAAAGAATAAGGCAAATTCTAGATTGAATAATTTATTAAGTGTTTTTTTTTAAGTATATATGTTTTAATAAACATATGGGCAAATAATTGTTTTGTTAACTATAAGGATATTTTTTTAAATGATGTTTAAAATTATATTGATATTTTTGGAAGTTTAATCTGATATAAGTGTTCACATTTTATATATGTTTTTATAAACATATGGGTTTATTTTAAAAAATATATATATGTTTAAATTTAAAAATCTTTTGAAGTTTAATCTTTCAGAAACTATATAATAAGTTGAGTAAGATTGTTTTGGCTATGGGAAGATGTTTAAACTTATAGGTAAATATTCATTATGAAATTAATTGACCCTTTAGTCGATTTAATTTAGGCACATTTTAATTATTGATTAAAATAAATTTTAGACAATATAAACTAGGTGCTAGGACTAATTTATTTAGTTCCTAAAAGCAATTAATGATTAAAGGGGAAAGACACTATCCTCGCCAAATATTTTGGAGAGAGTTTTTAATCAAGTTAATTTAGTGATTGATATTGTTGAGACAATAACCATTTCATTGGAGAATTAATATTCCGCATTTAATTCAATTTATTTTCTCTTACTTGAGTTAGTAGTTAGTGTGAACCCACACATAGTTAAGCCTAACTTGCTAGTGCTTTTCATATTTTGCAAAATTAATAGAAGCCATAATTAATTTTCAATTATTAAGAAAGGTTGTATTAACAGGATGGAGAGAACTTGAAATTTGTTAAATAATTGATATCGGACCAAGTAATTTTTATTAATGTCTATTTAGTAGAAAATGATCTAATTAAATATTAATAAGCGCAACTGTAATGAAAGGGACTTTGAGTGAATTTATTAGAAACCTTATATAATTTATTCGTCCTGCATGATAATAGGAGTTATCATATTTAATTATGTAAGTATTTAATATCAATTAAGAATTCACCTGGAACAACTTGTTAAGATGTCTCAACTAATTAAGCAATGGTTGCAAGTACTTTTAGTGTTTAAAAAAAAAAAAATTGTCTGTGTTTTGCCCAAAGTTTGGGCATGACACTTATTGTAAAGTCTTTAACCGGACAAGGCTCCTAATAGAGAGAGCTTCAAAAGAGTTCAAAAACAAGCTTGTGGGTATTCATCCCCACCATGGTTTTTCCCAATTGGGTTTCCACGTGAAAAAATTGTGTGTCATGAGTTATGCATTTTTCATGTGATGACTAAGTATTCTTTGTTTAAGTGGTTATGCATGCAGAGCTAATGGTTATGGTATTGTTGATATACCACATGCATATGTTTATGGGTGAAGTAGTTATCAAGTGTTGAATGTATTTGAAGTATTCAGCTTTACTAGTTTTGACTATCTGAAGTCTTACTATGTTTCACCGATATTGCCATGGTTAAGTTTAGTAGTGAAGACAACCAGTTAGCATTGTTTTAACTTGATAAGTTGTGGACAAGTTTTTGTATGTACTGATTCACTCCCCCCCCTCTCAGTACCAATTAGGGTATCTGTTGTTCATCATTATTCATCACATGGTACTGGATCTTTCTCAAGGAAGGGTTACATATCTATTTGTAGAAGGACTCAAAGAGTCAATTAAGAAGATAGTAAACCCATTGGAACCCCAAAGTTTGGGTGAAGCTATACAAAGGGCCATCAAAGTTGAAGCCAACCATTCCAAAGAGAAACCAAAATATATGTCCAAAGCTTATCCAAAGAACCCTCATAGAGATGAAGATTTTAAGGAGGAAGGAAGACCATGTTACTTTTGCAAGGAAATATGGAGACCTGCACATAGGTGCCAAACCAAAGATGGCCTAGAACAAAGAGAAGACCAAGGAGGAAGAATCTATGTTTCAAATGCAAGGAACCCTGGAGGCACGACTATCAATGTAAAAAGAGTCAAATACACCAAATAGAAGAAAAAGAAGAAGATATTAAAACAGTCAAAGAAAAATAAAATTATCTTGAATGTGAATGAATTCTAGTTAACAATATTGTAATTAAAGTAGCATCAATGTAAGAAGGTAGATTTCATTAATAAAATTGCCTAAATAGATTTAATAATGCATATAGATACAAAATAATTAGGACGAATGGCATGTGAAAGGGTCCATCCTAGAACATATAGAATCTTAAGGACATTACCTTAAAGAGTTAAGAAATTTGATTCCAATCAACCAAAATAAGGAAGTGAGAATGGTGGTCAAGATAGTAAGGGTTGCCAAGTAGATGCTTGGTGTAAGATTGACTTAATAAAGACCCCATTTCTTCCAAAGAATAAGTAGGGGAGTGAGGATCTGGAAAGAAAATAAGGGCCGCCAAGTGGAGTAAGAAGGTTGTAGAGAACAACCTCTCTTAGGCTTGGTGTAGAAATGGCTCCGATAGGCTCTCCCTCCCTCCCAAGAAGGGGATGAGAATGGCACAAAGATGGACCTGAACCACCAAGAAGAGAAAGTAAGTCTCTTAGGCTTGGTGTAGAAATGGCTCAAGGGAAGTCCCCATTCCTTCCAAGTATAAATAGAGACTAATATAAAGTCAAGTAACATAAGGGAATGAGAATGGCATAAAGGTTGACCTGAGCTGCCAAGCAGAGCAAGTAAGTCTCTTAGGCTTGGTGTAGAAATGGCTCAAGGGAAGCCCCCATTCCTTCCAAGCATAAATAAATGTAGAGGAATTATGACACAAAGAAGGCAATTCCTCTCAAGATTGGGTTAATTGGCTCAAGGAAGCCAGTTCCTCCCAAGTTGGACAGAGATGGCTCAAGGAAGCCAGTCTCCCTCAAGTAGACAGAAGGGCTGAAAGAAGCCAGTCCCTTCCAAGTTGGACAAAGATGGCTCAAGGAAGCCAGTCTCTCTCAAGTTGGATAGTGGCTCAAAGAATTCAATCCCTCCCAAGTTGGATAGAGATGGATCAAGGAAGCCAGTCTCTCTCAAGTGGACAAAAGGGCTCAAGAAAGCCAGTCCCTCCGAGCTACAATAGATGTAATAGAAACTAAGTAGTAATTTTCTAACATTTATCATTACTTTTCTTTATATGATTTGTATTGGTACTACTAATCTACGTGTAGGTTCTTCCAAGAAAAGAAGACAAGGAAGAATTTCTTGAGGACAAGCAAATTCAAGAGGGGGAGACTGTCATGTCCCCATTCAAGACTGAAAGACAATAAGAAGGACGAAAGTAATCTTGGCAAGCATCAATTAAGAGAGAAGGTAGCAACTGGAATAAGGAAGAGTTAGCTAATCACAGAATTAGTAATCATCGATAATATTGATCATACACCTTAGCAAATAGAGATCGACATCGTTAAGCAATGTCAACTTAAGAAGAAGATAATTAGTTAGCAATGATTAAGGTGGCAGAAATCATTCAAACCAATGTTGGCTATCATCTAATTGTTACGTGTTATGAAGAGACATGATAATAAAGATTAAATGTCAAACAACGAGTGATATATTAAGTCGACGATCATCATTTGTCATGAGAGGGTGTAACTAGCATAAAGGAAGGAAGACAATTATGAATAGGCATGAGACATGCCTTTTTGGACATAACTTATCACCCATTCAAAAGATATAAAGAATCTTTGGATCTCACTTCAAAAGGACTGGAAAAAAAACTTATACGGTAATTTGCAGAACTACAACAGTAACCCCTAGGCACTAATCGATTGGATAAGGAGTGATACTTATAACAATAATAGTAATGTATTAGTGTAAGGGAATATTAATCCTTACACCTGCATACTTTACTAGTAAATTAGACACAAAAACATTCAAGGAGGAGCATTGCACATCTTTTCATCTTAGGGAGAGAAAGTATACCCGACATCTACTAATCATACAAAGAAATCATACTTCCATCTGCATTAATAATCTATTCGATACACTAGATCTATCGTGAGAGAAATTTGCACAAGATCATATTGCTTTTGAACAAATTTCTTAAATGCATAACATTTCCCAAGAGAATGTGAATGTAAATCATGAAAAAGTCAATATTCAATTCCTTCCACTTGCTTAAGATTTTTGTTTTTATTTTGAGGAGGCAAGGAAATGTTCTTGTAGTCACATAAATCTGTCCATTTTAATTAAATGAATATTTGCTATTTATTTGATTAAAAATCCACTAGCCATCAGTTAATTAAATTAATATTTAATTAATTCATCTTCAAACATTCTCCTATTAATTAAATAAATTATTCAATTTATTTTAATTAATTCATTAAACCACATTCACAATCAATTAAATAAATAAATATTATTTATTTATTTTAATCCCCTTCTTCTTTTAAATAAACAGTTAAAAACATTTATTTAAATTATTCCCCCCCCCCCACTTGCATTTTACTACAAATGCAAGTTGCAACCACAAGTTGAAATAAATTAATTTTATTTTAATTAAAATCCTATTTTCCCTCACCCACCAAACCCACTTGCAATCCTAACCCCCTTCTAGATTCTTCTAAACCCTTCCTAATTAACCTAATCAATCCCCTAATTATTGTCACATTCCTAAGCAACTTGGAGTCACTTCTCAAAGACTTCAAAGTCTTTGAAAAGCATTAAATGCTTTGTGTGTTCAACAAATTAACCTCTAAAGTCTTCCAAACCACTTATGGCTCTTACATGACCATTTATGGTTAACCCCTAGCTCAACCCTCTTGTGACTCATGTGTCTCCTCAAGCATTTATTGCTTTGACCATGGTTATCCCTTTAACCTTTGCACAAGAATTTATCCATTGGATAAAAGCATTATTCTTTGGATAATGAATTTATTCACTCAACCCAACCTTGACCTTAACTCCCAAGTTAACTCTCGGGTCATGTCAAGCATTTAATGCTTATTCCCTCTCCTCTCAACCTATCTTATATTGACACTTGTCATTCTAGGATTGGGTTGAAAGTCCTCACATGGATTGAATATCATTCAATCCTAACCCTTGTTGAGATTGCTCAATCTCAACCATCCATTGCTCCATTTTTCCTATAAATAGATCCCATTTCTTCATACTCCAGATCTTGAAAAACTTATATGTATCTAAGTTATAGAGAATTTCAGAGAGCGTTTAGCATATTTTAGTCATATTCACTCTTTTGGTTAAAATTAACAAATAGCATTTAGATAACTCATCTTTCTTGGGTTATTAAGCTTGCATTTGCATACTTTTCATAATCATCTACAATCTTGAACCTCCATAAGGCATCCATAGTGCAAAAAGCTGCTGAGAGTTACACTAATTTGGAACTTGGAGAGGAGAGGAACAAGGGAGAAGGAGATAAAATCATGTTAGAAGGCATTTGGAGATGCCTTGTTGTATTTACTTCCATAGTTAAATATTTTATCATGTTTTTAGTGTCTCTTTTGGTATGCCTTCTTAGACTAGTTTTTGGTTGATTAATACTAACGTTTGTCTATGTTTCTTATGTTTTTGTGTGTTATACGACTAACATTGCCCATTTTGTAGAGCATCATTTGGTGAACTCGATGTGAATTCGACAACATTTTTTTTTTTTAAACCAACTTTTTGACTGTTTAGCTTGACACACAAATCGCGCTTTGGCGCTTTTGTTCGCGCTTTAGCGCTATTACAATTTGATCTTTTAGCGCTATTGTTTTTACAATAGTGCTATTGTCTCAAATTTAATGTTTTTGTCCATATTTTAGCGCACTTGTATTGTTGTTTAAATATTTTAGTCTAGCGCTTTTGTCTATACTTTAGCGCATTTGTGTTAAGTAGCGCTTCTGTTGTCACACAAAGTAGCACTATTGTAACAAAACATTGTAAAAAAAGGCCTTGTAACCGATAATATTATTTTTTTAGGCTTGTGGAAGCCCACCATATTTTTGGATTTTACTAACTTTTTGTTTCGTGTGCAGGTTTTAAACTAACCTTTTTTGTTACTTAACAATCAAAAACAGTTCATTTGGTGCTCTAAAAATCACAACATAATTTTGTTTCCTTGAAAGCTAGGAAACAAACTTTCATTTGGTGCTCTAAAAAATTACAAGACAATTTTGTTCACTTGCAAGTTAGGAAACAAATCTCTATTTTGGTGCTTAAAACAAGACAAGGCAAAATCTTATTTCTTGCATCAAATTTAAGAAAATTCACAATCAACACTTCAACTTGTTGTGCAAGTAAAAAGAACAATCAACTTGTCTCATTTTTGCAAAATGATTTTACTTCATGCAAACATGTTTGTCATTAAGTTGACCAGGATTTGAAATTCTAGTATACTCAAACATATTGTCTTTGAAGTTAAAAAGAACATCATGGTTGTTGGAGCAACATCTCCAATTAGATAAAACATCATTGCAATGGCAAGTTAAAAAGAACAAGTGTATTTTGTCTTTGGCACACTTGTGCAAAAATAGTTTGTCGAGTGGTCCCACTTCTAACACACACTATCCTCTCTCTTGGCTTTCGTGGTCCTAGGTGCAAGAGAAAAGTGTTAGTAACACTTTAAATTTTATCTTTTTAAGAGAAGTTTGCCAAGAGACACATCACTCTTGGGAACAACCTCGTGCAGTAAAACCTTCGAGCCGCTATAGAAATCAAGTGAGAGCAAAAGCTGTAGCCTTGGGTATAGTTGTTCCTACAGTGTAACTTGTCGAAAGGACAAATGGGCCCCACCACAAGTTACAAGGCTCTTAAGTGAGTCACTGCAGAATGAACTTATGTCCAAAAACATCAAAAATTACTAAACACATTTATGTAGTAGCCCACTCATTCTATTGATTGAGGATATTTGTGATAAATTCAATGCAAGAGCATAGATGGTTTTGCTCCCAAGATACTCACTATACATATTTCCTTGAGTAGAAACATAGCTTTTTGAAAGTTTACTTGTATCCCGATAAAAGTGGTGACTCCCCCATCATAGGGATCATCTATTTGTTATGCTCGCACGGCGGGATGCATATGGTATGTAGTACCAAAGTCAAAGAAATATCAAGATGTCGGCTGAAATTATCGCAACTGGCCATTTGACCTTAGGGATCAAAAGTGTTTGAAGTGTTTTCATTTTTGAGTCAAGACTAGTGCAAATTGAGCCAACTTCAGGCTTTAGGAAACACCTAAAATACATTTGAAGGAAACACTTCACCAAAACTTTGTCAATCAAACACAGCAAGCAATTCAAGAAAGAACTTTGGTGGCACCTACCTTTAGTGCTAGAGATTCATATGCGAAACACTTCACCAAACATCAATCTTTCATTTCATCACCAACTCATCATCTTTTTCATCAAACTTCAACAAAAACTTATAAACAAAATGGCTCATACTAGATCAAGATCTAGACAACAAGAAATTGAAGAGGAAGAGGAAAAAAATATCAATGAGTTCCAAGAAGCCCTAGGAGGAAATATAAATGATAAAAATCTAGGAACTCCTACTCCGGCGGCAATAGAAAGGGCACAACACAACCCTCTCTTTAATAGACTTTTTGATGAAATACTCAGGAGCAATGTCGATGCTCACTTTTTAAGACTTGCTCAAGAGGGGGCTAAACTACCCTCTGACTTTGATGTTGGAAAAATAAGACAAGCATCAAAATGCCAAAGATGTAATGAGGATGAAAGAGGTCGAGAACATATCAGATACAACCTTCATCAAGGTAACCCCCCACCTCCTCCTCCTCCAAATAAAACAGAAATGTTGCGGCAACAAGTTGAGAATCTCACCCAACAACTTCATAGTGGTGTGAAAACTAACCAGTTTTCACTTAATGACATTTATCCCTATCCCTTTGATAGGAATCTTCATATGCCACTGTAAAGCGGAAAAATCGAACCCTAGTTGTTCTCCCCTCCCCAACTCCAAGGAGAGAGAAGGGAGAGTCACTAGGGTTGATGGTTTTCACTTAGGGGAGAGTTTACATTCAAAAGAGGGGTTGAAACCCACAAGATCCAATCCCACGCAATGCAAGATTGGATTCTATATGAGTTTCAAGGGTTAAGACATCAAGGATACCCTCTTTTGTAAAGAATGTAGATAGAAAGATTGAACTAGGAATGCATGTAAAGTAGGAAAGATTCACTTATAAACAGAGATAGGGATATGGGATGAAGCTGCGGACTTGGAATTAGCAGTAAAATGTTGAGATGGTGCTGTTCTGCAAATTTGAACGAAAGTTGACAGGACGATGGCACCCGGAGTGCACACGGTCCTCCGAAAAATCCGCGAAACGAAGGGGGATCTGTTCATCTCTGCACAAGGATTCCAGATCTTCAATTATAGCCGCGTACCTGCAACTTACACATAGAAAAGAGAGGATGATTGGGGGGTTAGGGATGAGGGGTTTGCCTTTAGGTCAAACCCCGATTTTGGAATTAACCAAGAAATGAGAATGTTGTAAATGTAAATGTTTGTAATGTAAACAAATACTGATACCTTGTTGTAAGAATGTTTGTATTCTTACATGCGAAGGTGTAATGTATGTAGTATGTGATCTCCTCTTCAATGGTTCAATCCTTGTCTTGAATGCAACATCTAGCCTTGAATGGAGACTTAGAATGCTCAATTGCTTGAAGGAATGCTTGAATGCTTGAATGTTTGAATGTTTGAATATCGCTTTCGCCTTTTTCTCTTGCTTATTTCCTTCCTCTTTCCTACCTCCTCAAATGGGAGGGGAAATGTAGTTTATATACTTGTCAAGTAGGGTTGATAGACTGATTTTCCCGACCTTAGGCCGACCAGGAAACATTATTTTCCAATTTGTAAACTTAAAGACCCGATGCCCAAAAGGGACCAGGCCTAAAATAGGGCCAGGGACCAGGGCACTGGGTGCCATGGTCCTGGGGGACCAAGGCGCTAGGCACCATGGTCCTGAAGGACCAGGGCACTGGGCGCCATGGTCCCACCTCCTGGGAAAGTAGGGTGCAAGGAGGGATCAGGCCAGGGTGCAGAAAAATGCAGTTTTTGGTGTTGTAAACGGGTTTCGGGGTCTCTATTCAAGTTCAACATTGCGCCGCCATCGTGAAGACCCAAATGCAGTCGAAATTGCAAGTGTCACAATTTTAGGATGCTACATTTAGCCCCCGCTTTAGCGGGAGTATAAGCGTACGCTCATACTTCCGGTAAAGTACAAGGAAACAACATTGAAAAACTTTCACCACGTCAAGGAAGCAAGATACACCAAGCCCCCAGTGGACTAAGGATCTTACGACTTCGATTGACAAAGTAAAAGGGAAGATCATGAGGGAGAACCGTGACTATCAGTAGTAAAGTTCCCTCACTATGAGTCATCCAAGAAAGATATCAAAAATTTTCAAGGCAAAGCTAAATTTGTCAAGAAATTTTCAGGTATCTTGAAAAGATATGAACGGGATGTATGCCCCCCTACGTTAAAGCGATCACACATGCCTCACCGTGGGTGATTGCTTTAAGGTAGTGATACATATAAGAAATGAGAAAGGAGCACGTTATCACAAGGATTTAGCCCCCAAGTGTGAGATAAGCCCAAGGATAATAGACACAAAACACAAAGCACAAGGTGACTTCGCTTTCCTCAGGGTCAGTATGCTGTATGATAATTCATGTATATCATATGTATGTATGCATAATTGTTTTTCATTCCCCAATCAAGGAAGGTCACCTAGAAGAAGTGAACACATGTGTCTTTTGAGTCAACATGAGAGAGACCAAAAGAGATCTCAATGCTTTGCATCATCCTCAAGTAGACAACACTAAGGACAATGAATAGAAGAATGAGAATAACACATAGAAGAAGTAACAAAAGAGAGGAGGAGAGAATCTGCTATGCTAATGAACTAGTCTAGCATGTCATCTACCCCCCGATCTTGCTGATCAATATCTCGGGAAGGTAGGAAACACGCTAGAGGAGGAACATCCAACACAGCAGATGGAGCTATCACAAGATCAAAACAAGGGCTATGTTCATGTTCCAAGCCACGTAGTTCTTGTCTAGGAGCTAGGATAAGTGCTTTAGAAAATTCGTTAGATAAATGGTTATCAACATTAACATATTCATATTCACTATCAGAATGAACAGGAGTAATATTTTCATCATGAATAACATTTTCATCTATATCATCATCAAGATTTATAAAAATAGGATCTTTACCTCGCACAGGATCAAGACCATCATGCATCTTATGTTTAGGAGATTTTGGCTCAATCGTCAGCTGAGGAGAAAATGGAATAATATTGGCTGAAGGTGTTTTTGGGGATTGCAAAGTTTGAGAAGCAGCTGCCTGATCTCTAAGATGATGCTTTCGTCAGCGTTCACGTGCAGAACGATTCCGTCTAGTCTTAGTAGGAAGTTGCGAAGGAGCAGGAATGTTTTCATCCCTATCACTTGGGTGTTTAGGTTGTGGTCTCTTAGGTTGAACAATAGGAGAAGAGGAAGGTCTCTTCTCTCCATAAGAGGAAGGAGGAGGAACTGCTCCATATAAGGGAGGAATAATTGGTTTAGGAAGGAGACCAAGTCCATCATGACAAGGAGGTATAGGTCTACTTTTAGGAAGTTTATTAGATATAGGCATAGTCACATTCATAGGGATGGGTTGGGAATCTTCTTGAGGAAAGACATTAGTTTTATCTTTCAAAGGAAGAACTTCCTTCTCAAGAACGATAGGAATATCAAGTTTGGGTGTTCTACGTTCACTTAGAGATAGGATCATATCTTTTTTCCACTTTTGATAAGATTTAAAAAGATGATCACTTTGCGGAGGAAGAGATTGGAATTGTTTAGGCCAAAAGTAATCAATAGGAACACTAGAAGTTCTTTCAGTTGGTTTAAAGAGACTATGATTGACAGTAACAACTTCACCATTATGGGGAAATTTCAAACACTTGTGAATAGGAGAAGCAATAGCTTTCATGGAAGATAGCCAAGGATAGCATAGCTTCACACGAAATTGTTCGGATGATGGAATAATAGCAAAGTCCACATCAAGGGATTTGTTATGGACCTCAATAGGTAATGTAATAGAACCAATTGCAGGAGAAGAAAATGCATCAAATAGTTTCACAACCACATTTGTTTCATCATAGATCACTTGATTCAATTGCAAAGTAAAAAGAAATTCTTCAATAATGACATTAACCATACAAGAAGGATCAATAAGTACTCCACGGCAAGGTGTATTCTTGACTTTTGCAACTATATATAAAGGACCATCAGGTGCCCTAATAGGTTCACTGGAATCAAATGTGATGGAAGGTTCTTTAGGGATTTTCTGTTGCTCTACAAAGTTAATCACATTCGGAGTCATAGACACAAGATCATCAGGTGAGACAGAGGAATCATTAGTATCAATCGCATTAGAGGTATGAGAAGGTAATGGATTAGTAAAAATCTAAAGATTTTGGTTAGGAGGAGCTACAGATGTGTTGCCTTTATCATTCACACCAGAAACAAAGATAGTATTATTATCAATCAAATCTTGAATTTTACCCTTTAAAGCAAAACATTTTTCAGTATCATGCCCAGGATGACAATGAAATTGACAAAAAGATTTGTTATCAAAATAGGGTGAATTAATCTTTGCAGGATCTATTTGCCTTATAGGAGGAAGAGTAAGCACATTTTGTTCCAATAACTTATTCATAATACTATGCAATGATTCATTCAAAGGAGTAAACTTTCTCTCTTTCTTGGAAAACATAGAAATAGGAGGCACACCTGATGCCGCATTCACATTGTTGTTGATGATGTTTTCATTAAATTTAATGGACTCTCTGTTCGGTTTAAACTTCCCAAATGGTTGTTGACTACTATCACCCTTATCACTCGGAGCCATAGGATTTGCTTGTTCCATTTGACTCACAGTCAGTTGATAATTGTGAAGAGTTGCGCACAACTGTTGGAAAGAAGTAAACTCAGAAAACAGAAGTTTTTCTCTAATATCTTTTTGTAAATTAGATATAAAGATTCTTTGAATATCATTGTCAGGTACTGGAAAAGAAATTTGAGCATACAAATGCTTATATCTACCAATGAAATCAGTCACTTTTTCTTTAACACCTTGTTTACAATGCATTAAATCAATCAAAGTAACTTTAGGACTTATATTGTTTTGAAATTGTTTAATAAAAGAATTTGCAAGTTGTTCGAAAGATGTAATAGAATAGGAAGGCAATGAGCAATACCATTGTAGGGCTTTATCTCTTAATGTTCTAGTAAACAGTTTTGCAAGCAACCTTTGGTCATAAGCAAAATCGGTACATATTGTTTGCAATGTCTTAACATGTGTTAGAGGGTCACCCTTACCATTATAAAGCTCCAAATGTGGGATTTCGACATGTTTAGGGGGGATAGCTAGAACAATGTCAAGAGAAAGTGGGCTTGAGACATCAAATGTGGGCACACTAAACTTAGATTGATTCATAGAGGCAATTTGTTGTTGTAAAGAAGAGACAGTTTGTGCAAGATTGTTAATGGTCGCTTCAGTTGAAGAGTTCATATTAGACATGTTAGATTTTGATGGATGTATTATGTTATTGAAAGAAGGTATTGATTGAGAGTAAGGTGGTGGGACACTATGATAGTTAGTCATAGGGGATGATTGGAAAGGAGGAACACTACAAGGAGGAATGGAATGGTTAAATGAATTGCCCCCTTGTGTCATGTTCATTTGTGGAGATATAATAGGAACACTCATTGAAGGAATGAATGAAGAAGTTGGATTGAATGAAGGAAGAGGGTTGATTGAAGAAGAGGGATTGCCCCCATGACTGGTGATCATATGAGGAATGTCTTGTATTGAAGTAGTCATTATGTTTGATGTAAAAGTAGGTATACTAGCAATAGGAGTTGTCAAAGGAATAGAATGATTAACTTGAGTAGGAGGTTGTGTATAACCTAAGGTTTCGGCACAACTTTTCATTGGCGTCACATTCGAATCCACAATGTGTGCAATACCACGCAAAATATCAATTCCATTCTTATCACTTTGAACCATACGTTTTAGACCCTCAATTAATGAAAGAGCTTCACTATCGGGGTATTCTTGAGACATCCATTGTCAAAAATCATCAAATTGGTTATCCAATTTTGAAAGTTGTTCTACAGAAACCTCATGGAGAGCTTCTTCATCATTAAGAGGATTAGAGGAATTACCCACATCCTCGTTAAAAAGGCCATTCAAATTAGGTTCCATCTCCTCGGTAATTACACCTTGGAAAGACTTAATTCTAAGGCTTCGTCTAACGGGAATAGTGTAAGTAGGGCTTATTGTTGTAAAACTCATGCACTAAAGAGAGAGAGAAGATTTTGAATTTTAGAGGTAGCAAATTTCAATAAAATCAGCCAATCTCCTAGATTTAAGCTGTTAAATGCAATCAGGACAATCTCCCGAAATTTCGGAAAAAATGTTCGGGACCGTGGCGAATGGAGTGCACACGGTCCTCGCAACTTTTTTCAAAATTTTTAGGGATGAAAGTTATGATGATTTTAAAGCTAATCTCATAAAATTGAGTGATTTTACGATCTGTAGATAGGCCAAATTAAAGTTGCAATCTCAAAATTGAACCCTACCAAGATTGTTGAAAAATGCAAATTTTGAATTTTGAAAAAGAGAGGGAAACATAAATTTTGAATTTTATGATTTTAGAGGGAATGCTGAAAGCAATGCAGGCTTTGAAATTTAAAAGTTGACTCGATTTCATGCAAAATTTGAATTTTGAAAATGGAAATCAAGGTTGTTGCAATTAAACACTTAATTTCAAAAGTCACAAATTGTAAAAATTTGAATAAAGCACTGAAATTTCGAATGAATGCTAACACACTTTTCAGATTTAGGACAGTAAGGAACACAATTTTGATATGAATTTCAATTTCAGCAATTTTTGAATGATTAGAAGCCTCAATCCAAGCAATCGCTAGACCAACTTTGACTTTAATTTTGAAAGTGTTAAAATTGATAAAATCAGCCAAAATTCTGGATTTTAGCAGAAAAATACAGTAAGATCTAGCTCTCGAAATTTTGGAAAAAATGTCGGGGACGACGGCGCTCGGGGTGCACACGGTCCTCACAACTTTTTTCCAAATTTTCAGGGATGAAATATATTGTGATTTTATTGCGGAATCCAAAGTTACAGCTGATTTGGAGGTGTTTTGATTAGTGAAATTATCAGTCAAAGGTTGAATCAAGAAGGTTTTAAAAATTAGGGTTTTGACATTTAACCACTTAATTTTCAGAATTAAAGCACAAATATGAATTGACAATTTGCAATAGAAGGGTAGATCTGAAACAAGCATTAACAATTAAACATTTCACAAGATTAATTACTTAAAAAGAAAATTTTAGGGTTTTTATGCAATTAGCCTCTAAAATTTGCAAAAGATCAAACATGGAAATGTAATTAAGGAAACAAAATTTTCAGATCTAACCATGAATAATTAGAATGAGGATGTTCACGTTGGGTTCACCAAAATGTAAAGCGGAAAAGTCGAACCCTAGTTGTTCTCCCCTCTCCAACTCCAAGGAGAGAGAAGGGAGAGTCACTAGGGCTGATGGTTTTCACTTAGGGGAGACTTTACATTCAAAAGAAGGGTTGAAACCCACAAGATCCAATCCCACACAATGCAAGATTGGATTCTATATGAGTTTCAAGGGTTAAGACATCAAGGATACCCTCTTTTGTAAAGAATGTAGATAGAAAGATTGAACTAGGAATGCATGTAAAGTAGGAAAGATTCACTTATAAACAGAGATAGGGATATGGGATGAAGCTGCGGACCTGGAATTAGTAGTAAAATGTCGAGACGGTGTTGTTCTGCAAATTTGAGCAAAAGTTGACGGGACGATGGCGCCCGGCGTGCACACGGTCCTCTGAAAAATTCGTGAAACGAAGGGGGATCTGTTCGTCTCTGCACAAGGATTCTAGATCTTCAATTACAGCCGTGTACCTGCAACCTACACATAGAAAAGAGAGGACGATTGGGGGGTTAGGGATGAGGGGTTTGCCTTTAGGTCAAATCCCGGTTTTGGAATTAACCAAGAAATGAGAATGCTGTAAATGTAAATGTTTGTAATGTAAACAAATACTGATACCTTGTTGTAAGAATGCTTGTATTCTTACATGCGAAGGTGTAATGTATGTAGTATGTTGTATGTTGTATGTGATCTCCTTTTTAATGGTTGAATCCTTGTCTTGAATGCAACATCTAGCCTTGAATGGAGACTTAGAATGCTCAATTGCTTGAAGGAATGCTTGAATGCTTGAATGTTTGAATGTTTGAATATCGCTTTCGCCTTTTTCTCTTGCTTATTTCCTTCCTCTTTCCTACCTCCTCAAATGGGACGGGAAATGTAGTTTATATACTTGTCAATTAGGGCTGATAGACTGATTTTCCCGACCTTAGGCCGACCAGGAAACATTATTTTCCAATTTGCAAACTTAAAGACCTGATGCCCAAAAGAGACCGGGCCCAAAATAGGGCCAGGGACCAGGGTGTTGGGCGCCATGGTCCTGGGGGACTAGGGTGCTGGGTGCCATGGTCCCACCTCCCGGGACAGCAGGGTGCAAGGAGGGATCAGGCCAGGGTGCAGAAAAATGCAGTTTTTGGTGTTGTAAATAGGTTTCGGGGTCTCCATTCAGGTTCAACATTGCGCCGCCATCGTGAAGACCCAAATGCAGTCGAAATTGCAAGTGTCGCAATTTTAGGATGCTACAGCCACCTTTTCCACGAGGGTTTGAAACACAAAAGTTTGAAAAGTACTGAGGAAAAGGAGATCCTCGTGATCATGTTAGAGAATTCCATTCAGCTTGCCTCGAAGTGGCATACGAGGACACAAACCTAATGTGACTTTTTCCCCAAAGCTTGGGAGGAACAACCACATCATGGTTTTCCCGATTACCAGGTGACATTAGGACATTTGAAGAACTCGTCCAGAAGTTCCTAGCACATTACTCACACAACATTGAACGCGATATCACAATGGCTGATCTATGTAACACTAAATAAAAACCAGGTGAGCTATTTTCAGTCTTTCTGCAATGATGGTGTCAAATGTCTAGCAGACGTTCTCTTCAGTTACCTGAACAAGAACTAGTGCAAATATTTATTTCCAACTTAAATGATGAAATGGAATTTCACCTAGACGTAAAAGACACAGACTCTTTCAATGACATGATCACCAAAGGCTTAAAATGTGAGGGGGCTCTCATCAAAAAAGGGCTTATCAAAATATATAATGAACCAAAGGATGGCCCTCACCCACGCTTCAATAGTGACAAGCCCAACTTCTAGAACAAAAACAAAAACATCGTCAATGATGGGGTTGTGGATGCAAGAACTATTAAAAGTTCACAACCTGTGGTACGATTTGCAGGACAGAACCCCCCACCCAAGAATAACATAGTTGCTCCTCAAAATCAGGGCCGCAACACATCTCAAGAGGAACCTAGACAACAACAATAAATTTTTAAACCAAAACGAACATACACTCCCTTAGGGGAACCCATCGAAACAGTGTTACGTCAATTGGTTTCTCAAAATCTGGTGACCTTGCCCAAAACATCAAATTATGAACCTCAAGTCAAACCTTCATAGTGGAGGGATACTGAACATTGCGATTTCCATCAAGGGAAAGGGCATAAGACAAGAAATTGTCACAGATTGAAAGATCTTATTCAGGATCTTATTGACCGAGGTGAAATCGAAATCGAAGGACATGACCCAAAGACAACAAACAATGATCATCTCATGTTTAAAAATCCACTTCCATCACAAGATCAAAGGGGTCCTTCCATTTCAGGGTGAAACACAGATACCACCAATTATACACAAGCCACATATAATTACACTGTGAATCACCTATATGATGCCAGTGAACAAATTGCAACTATTACCATCAAAGATACCAACTCCACTTGCAATGTTGTTACACGTCGCAGCAAGATTATCATAAAAGCAACTCCACAAGGCACCCCATCTATCCCAAAGTAGTATAACTAGGTGGAAAAGTTAGACAAAATGCTCGCACTGATATCTATCTTAGAGCTATTATGCCTATCTCCATCCCATAAAATAATTTTGGATCAAGATCTCCAGGAGGTGTCACTCCCTACAAACCTAAATACAGATTAGTTCCAAGCTATGGTTGGAAACCTAAGATCATCACCTTGTCTCACTTTCTCTGAAAGTGACAACTCATCCTTCCAGCAACCTCACAACACCTCACGCCACATTTAAGGGTTTACCAACCAACATAGGATCAAGCGATTCTTGATCGATAATGGAGAAGGCCTGAATATCTGTACACTACAATTGGTCATGACATTGGGATATGTAATTAAATCAGTTGAAACCCGCAAGAAGATAACAATCAAAGCCTATGATGATGCAGAGCGTTCATCCAAAGAAGTTGTGGTGCTACCAATCTGAGTGGGACCTATGGTAAAACACATCATCTATCAAATTCTAAACCTTCCTCTGTCATACAATTTATTATTAGGAAGACCTTGGATACACGCCATGCAATTCGTTCCATCCACGTACCATCAGTGTATCAAATTTATGCATAATGGTGTAGAAATCACAATCCAGGGCGATGCAAATCCCTTTGCATATTGTCATAATATCAGTCATCAACCAGAGATTACTGTTCCCAACAATAGATAAGCCATCTCATCCACATCATATGTAAGTCCAGCCTCTCTTTCTAGTTCAAATACCACTATACCCAAACAAGAGAAGCTCAAGATAAAAATTGCAGAGGAAGGTCCTGGGGAGTACGATTTGAGCCAACTCTTTTGTGCTGGACAAATGCCCACTTCTCCTAGAACTCATGGTAAACCTCAACAGTTACTTCAAATGCCACTGGTCAAGCCAACATGCACTTTGATGCCATTAATCCTTGGAAAGAGTCAAGAAGAAGAGACTAGAGATGAGGACTTAGCAGAATGGATCTATAAAGATCCCATCACCACCGATATTCCGCAAGCTAAGCTTCCCACAGATCAATATGGAAAAGGCCTTCTCATTATGCAATGAATGGGTTATGATGGTCAAAGTTCTTTGGGACCTTGCAAGCAAGGATGACATGAACCGTTTTAGCCAGAATTAAAGCCCAAAGATAACATAGGACTAGGCTTTCAAAAGGAGATCTTTCCTAAACTCAGGTTTAAAGGGAAACCCAGCAAACCATTATATCAGCCTATTACAAAGAGGTCACCTTTGGTTATATTAGCAGCACCATGCACCACACCAACTACCCCATTAAGGCTAAAAATCCTAGCAAAACCATCTACAACACCCATCATCCCACCAATCAAACCCACAACCCTATTAGTAATAGCAATAACATCAATAGCACCATTAGCAGCAACAACTGTATCAGAACCCACAACAGTATCTACGACACTAGCAATTCTAGCAGAAGCAACAGAATCAACACTATCGATACTCCACGTATTAGATTCATTGATCCCCATAATCCTTCCTGTAGCACCAATCATTTCATCTATAAAACCAATCACACCTACAGTGTTTAACTCAAAGGACATTCCAGTATGGTATAGTAATCGGATACTGAAAAGTGACTCAGAGATTGACTCACATGAATGGGAATTTGATTCCATCCAGCTTAACACTTCAGATGAGGAAGACACATCACCACCTCCACCTTGTAAGGAAATTCCTATTTACGGAGAAGCATAGATAACAACCTCTTGGGTTCCTGAACTGGAAACATCTTCCACAGACCTTACGTCACATCCTATGCCTAATTCTGATGGGGAGAGTACCATCAATGACCTTCACCACAATGTCTTAACCTTCACTGACACATCTAATGAACTTAACCTAATCGATGATGTAATGCCCATTATCCATCCTGAACTCATCAAATGGAACCAACCTAATCCCCCATGTCTTGACCATCTCCAAAATGATGAGGCGATCATTGAATTTTTGGAACTACGGGATAACATACCAAGTGGGGATCACAAAGCTGGATTCGCCATAGAACTTAATAGCGCAACATACTTTGGGGTGGATGCCAAACTTTTCAGCTATAAAAATATAACAATAAAACATGGATCTTCCAGTGAAAACCACACTGTGGCAATGTTTGATCCCACAAAAGTAAAAAGAAAGAGCATATCCAATGGTGAAAACCTCTCAGAGGTGCCTGAGGATGAAAGGTTTGACATTCTCCCCTCTAATACACAGCAGGAATGATCAACAATTCTCATTGAAGAGACAAATGAATACAACATGGGGACTCCTGAAACTCCTCACCACATACATCTGGCATCTCTTTTAACTCCAGAGGAATAGCCTAAGTTTGTAGAGTTCTTCTAGAAGCGTCAGATCAACTTCGCATGGTCATATGCAGACATGTCTAGGCTTGATCCTGATTTAGTCATGCATCACCTCACCATAGCAAAAGGAGACAAACCTATCAAGCAGAAGCTTCACAAGATGCATCCTTAGATTGCAATACTAGTCAAAGAAGAACTTAAGAAACTCCTGGATGTTGGTTTTATTAGACCAATTGATTATGCAGATTGGATCTCCAATATTGTGCCTGTCGACAAACCAAATGGGGGCATCTGTATCTGTACTGACTTCAAAGATTTGAACAAAGCATGTCCTAAAGATGACTTCCCCCTACCAAACATCGACATAATATTGGACCTAACAGGAGGACATGCCATGCTTTCACTCATGGATGGCTTTTCAAGGTACAATCAGATAAAGATTGCACTAGAGGATCAACTTAAGACAACCTTCACGTGTCCATGGGGAACATACTACTGGAATGTAATGTCTTTTGGTCTAAAGAATGCAAGAGTGATCTATCAATGAGAAATGACCACCATCTTCCATGACATGATGCATACTATAATGGAAGATTATGTTGATGACTTACTGGCAAAATCACTCACAAGAGAAGGTCATCTAGAAATATTAGAGAAAATCTTTGATAGACTAGAACAATATCATGTTCGACTCAACCCAAAGAAATTTGTCTTTGGAGTAACCTCCAGGAAGCTTCTAGGATAGATTATCTCAAGCAAAGGTATTGAGGTCGACCCAGTAAAGGTCAAAGCAATCATGGACATGCCACCACCAAAGAACATCAGTCAGCTAAGGACATTACAAGGGTGCCTACAATCAATCTGAAGATTCATTGCACAACTGGCAGATAAGTGTCACCCATTTACACACCTGTTACACAAGAACATCCGCTTTCAATGGGATACCAGATGCCAGCAAACATTCCAGATGCTTAAAGATTATCTCATGAATACACCATTGTTGATCCCACCAGATCCGAGTAAGCCTCTACTACTCTATATATCAGCAACAAATATAACATTGGGTGTACTATTGGCACAACACAATGCAGAAGGGAAAGAGTGTGTTGTTTACTACATCTCTTGCACACTAGTTGGCTATGAACTCAATTACACACCTATTGAGTGAGCCTGCCTAGCAGTAATATTGGTAGCCACTAAATTGAGGCACTATCTACTAACATATAAAGTATAGCTCATTGCAAAGATCAATCCACTAAAGTAATTACTCAGCAAAGCAGTGTTGATAGGCCGTTTGGCCAAATGGGTGATGATTCTAAGTGAATTTGACATCGAGTATGTGGACCGTAAGGTTATCAAAGGTTAAGTTATTGCATATCAGTTGGCTGATGCACCCCTTATAGGTGATCATCCTCTCATTTCCAATTTTCCAGATGAAGAGATATTCATGATCACAACAACATAACCATGGAAACTATACTTTGATGGTTCATACATTAGGCATGGCTCGGGGGTAGGAATTCTGTTTATCACACCTCAAGGTTAAAGCATCCTGAAGTCTTACAGGCTCACATTTCCATGCACAAACAACATAGCTGAATATGAGGCCTTGATCACAGGACTCAGGCTAGCCATATAATGGAAGTTACATGAGCTACAAGTATATGGTGACTCCCAACTAGTCATTCGACAAGCAACAAATGAATATCAGACAAAGGATGACAAACTCATGTCGTACAAACAAATGGTGGAAAAATTAAAAACATCATTCACTAATATCACCTTTGAGTAGATACCAAGAGATCAGAATCAAGCTACTGATGCTATGGCTAACATCGCATCTCTCCTAGATCTTCCACAAAATTCAACATGCTACGAGTTCTTGGTCGAACAGCTTTGGATTCTACATCTACCTCAACATTCACACCCTTCCTCCTAACCAATCGAATAACCAATGAAAAACCTTCATTCGCCAAACCGCTCGATATACCATTATTGTTGAAACCCTATACCGATGCAGTCTTGATGGTACTCTCCTTTGATGTCTGGAACATGATGAGATAACAAAGGCCTTGGAAGAGGTACATGAAGGAATTTATGGAACTCACGCAAGCAATCCATCACTAGCCAAGAAGCTCATGCGCACTGGATACTATTGGCCATCCATGGAAATGACTCCTACTACTTTGTCAAAAAATGCAAGAAATGCCAAGTTCATGGAGATCTGATACATGCACCGGCACAGGAATTGCAACCAATCACAACACCATGGCCATTTTGTCAATAGGGACTTGATCTTGTGGGTAAAATCCATCCATCTTCATCCAACGGCCACAAGTTCATTATTACCGCCACTGTATACTTCACAAAGTGGATCGAAGTTGTTCCACTTACCCAAGTCACCAACAAGTAGATCACCTCATTCATCATTAATTACATCATCTGTCAGTATGGTGTACCCATGTCCATCATCACAGATAATGGTCTTCCTTTCAAAAATCAAGATGTCCGTGAGCTCTGTGAGAAGTTTCATATCCAACACCATTTTTCCACTCCCTATTACCCACAAGGAAATGGTCAGGCTGAAGCATCAAACAAGAACATATTGAGAATCCTCAAGAAGACAATCAATGATATCGGCCATGATTGGCATGTTCAATTAAATCTAGCACTATGGGCATACCAAACTAGCATTCGAACCCCTACAGGCACAACTCCCTACTCACTAGTCTATGGTGCAGAAGCTATCCTTCCTATTGAGGTCGAGATACCATCTCTATGGGTTTCCTTGCATAATCTTATAGATGACGAAGCCTACAGAGTATTACGTCCTCAGGACTTAGAGCTACTTGATGAGAAATGACAAGGTGCATACAATCACCTCAAGGCCTATCACCAATGCATGAGCAGAAGCTATAATCATCGGGTTAGACCTTGTACATTTGAGGTAGGTGATCTTGTTCTTTGAGAGAATCCTCGTAACCAACCAAACAGTGAACATCAGGGAAAGTTTGAATCAAACTGACTGGATCCATATGTTATCACTATTGTATTTGGGTCGGGGCATATCAACTACCTACTTCAGAAGGAGAACCACTAGCAGATCCGATTAACAGCATGCACCTCAAATAGTTTTATACATAAGCCATACAGAGCATCAAGCTCCCCTACATACCGGAAAAACACCAAAAACATTCAGATAAATGTCCTGAAGAAAAAAAAGAAAAAAAATCCAAATAGTAAAGAAAAATCATGCATCCAAATGGTGAACAACCACTCCAGTGGCACCTTGGGTAAGTGCGATGGTGAAAACCTGGCAAACAGGTGCCACTCTTAAAGGCTATGGTTCCATTGTCTTTCAAACTTGTTGCAATCAAATTCATTTCATCCATTCATCCATCTATTTGAACAATGGCTCAGTATTTATCTGCAATCTAGGATAGTATTTCATCTGTTTCGCATCCTGCTTTTTCATGGTCATGTCTAAACTGGGGGCAATGCCCTTAATCTAGTTGATGGAAGTGGATTCTACATTATTTTGTGATTCATTGAGTTCTTCATTCAAAACTATCTCATCAAAATACCAAAAACATTCAGAAAATTGTCTCACAAAAACTCCAAAAAACATTCAAAATAATCATCAAAATACCAAAAACATTCAGAAAATTGTCTCACAAAAACTCAAAAAAAAAAAACATTCAAAACAATCATCAAAATACCAAAAACATTGGAAAACTATCTCACAAAATCCAAAAACATTTCCAAAACATCAAAATCAATCAAAAACATGGCAATGCTTTGTAAATACGAATTCAAGCAGATACCAAGCAAACATTGTGAAATACTCAAACGATGACCACTTATCACATCAACCCAACAATCAACATCAACACATCGTCTTAACAATGATACATCCTTCCTTACCAAAACAAAGACAAGATGACATTTTCTTTGACAAGAAAATTATGTTTAAGCTATCAAATACTTGGTTGATTTGTAGGTTATTCATTCATTTATATATATCAGGTTCCTATGCTACTCCGGGATATCCACAAGTGATTAGAGTAGCCGAGATGGTTCCTACAACATTGTTTGTATGCATTCTACAAATTATTCCAATGAAGTTTTGGGGCATGTACTAATGGTGTCTACGTGGGAAGTTCACTAAGCTACGTGATCATATGCAAAATATAGTCATAGATCACTATGGCCTACTGACTACAGCGTATACCTCAACCATATGAGAACCATTATCAAGGGTCCATATTCTTTATTATTTATATATGATGTTTGCTTACAGGTACAATGCTCCATCTTTAGTTCCTATTGCCTCATCCAAGCTCAATAATGGTTTATCTCTTTCTACGGTATGAACTTGTCTTGGGATATGATCGGCAAAAGATCAAGGAGGACGTTCCAAGTCATGCATGAAAGGAGATAATCCTTGTCCATTCTGCAAGCACTACTCAGGTCAACTTGATCCATTATATCAAGTTGCTTGTATTAACTTGCTATATCAAAATCCATGTAAAGAATACTCAGGTCATCTTGAATCATTATGTCAAGCTGCTTGTATTTTCTTACAACATTTTAAAAGCTCAATGATGAAAATAAAGGACTATGGATCATCATTCCATCTCATCTATTTATATTGCATTTTGTTGCATATCGCCCATCCATTCACTCATTCATTGTTTATATGCATGGTTTTGTATGTAAGTGTGAACAAAGTTAATATGAGTAGTTATGTGAAAATTGAGTTGGTCTTGGATACAATCATGATAGAGTACTTTGATACGTCATCAGTGCATCATGCAAAGTCTACACAACCTTGCATTCATCTATCATGATCATATCTTCATCATTACATTTAGTTGCATTTGCATTGAGTGCATTTCATATCAGTTGCATTTACCTACATATAATTAATTATCATTTATTAGCATTAGTCTCATTATATCATTGCATCATTGCATAAATCATGACATTTAGATTCATTTATATGATAAAATTATCTTTGCTTGCATTTACTATCATTATTAGCCATTACTATGCACTCATTTAGTGTCAGTCACCAATCATCATTTATCATCATTTATCATCATTTAAACACTTGTGTACCCTGCATTTGTTTAGATTCCCATAAGTTTCATACATTTATTTATCTATCCATTAGTTAAGTGCATTCATTTATCCATTTAGTATATTATTATACTCATTCATTTTATTTCATTTAGGATTCATTACAAAAGCATTCATTATCCTTTTAATTGCATTAAGGTGTAGTTATTTGTTACCCATGAGTTACATTATCATTTCACTTCATCATATTTTTTGCTATTTAGAATCATAACAAAACCATTTGTTTCCACATTGGTTCATATATTATCCATATACGTTCATTTAGAAATCATCATTTAAACATTTGTACTTTACATTTGTTTATTCATATTCCACTCATCTAACAAACATCTAGATGCATTTACATATATAAATAATTCATTTAGCGCAATATATCATAACATCATTGCATATCATTATCTCATTATCTCATCAAACATAAAATCCAAAGTACCATCATAATCATCATTTCATTATGCATACATAACCATCATGGCATTACATACATAAGACATTACATCACCAACACATCATGCACACATATATCAACCTGCATCCACATGTTAGCATCCCATTCATAAACAAAAGTGCATATAGACATCATGTAAGAATAAATCATCATAAAACATACATATAGGAACCATCTCATAAACACATACATATAGTAAGTACAACTATCCATCTGAGCATAAAATCATAAAATCATCATCCTGCATAAACATCCATCCATGTCATCAACATGCATATTAATGCAAAAATATGGGATCTCCTTATATATATCACGTCATATTGTCAAAAATATACATGTATCAGAGTACAATGAAGTCCAAAAATCAGCTACCAAGAGCCATCCAAGACAGTCCAAAATGACAATGTATAAACATGCATACAAAATGCTCTCTCAGATGCCACTCTGACCGGATACTGCACCACCATCACCACCTGCTCCCCCACTAGCCCCTGCACCACCTGATCTATCTCTCCGTGGAGGACCCATCACACCACAACTGCTCTGCATCCTCTGAGACCGCTCTGATCTCTCCCGACGCATCTATGAATAACTCAGTGCCCGTCGACTAGATGGCACCTCCTGCTCATATAGGCCCAGCCAGTAATCCACCTCTACACCTTCTCTCTATACCTCCCTCACCAATGCCTCCATAGATGACCCCTATCCCTATAATCCCTCCAAGGCCCGCACTCTCTCCTGCAACTGGATCACCCTGTCCATGGCCTGATCTCTCTCCTGCAACACTATAGTCAACTCTGACTCTCGTGCAAACAACTGCACATCTCTAGCGGCCACCTCTACCTCCATATCCTCTACTCATGTCTACAAAAATAGTATCATATGGTCCTGCGGATCTCCACTTGTAGATCCCTCCCCATCTCCATAGGTGCCTCTCCAGTGGCTCCCTCCCCTATATCCATAGGTGCCTGTCCTTCACCTGCATCCCTACCAACTAGTCTCATGCCCCCTTGCATCAAAGGTCCCTGAGATAGCCGCAAAGGCTACCCACCTCTCCCTCTCCATTGTAATCATCCACCACCTCCTCCAAAACCACCACCCCCTCCTCCTCCTCCTCCATCACCATCTCCTCCATCCCCACCACCACCATCTCCTCTCCCCCATCTACCTACTACTCCACAACCTCCTCTCCTCCTTCGTCTCCGTCCCCTATCCTCCTCAAAATCTGGAATTGGCTCTACCGAATCTGATATCCGAGGAATCGGATGTGCCACAATATATTGCATGTACTCCTCTGACACCCCAACATCTACCATCTTTGACCTCATATGCCATGGTCTCGCCTATAGTGTGTGGAACTCTGCCAATGTTTGATCATAAGGTAACACTAGCCCCCATAAGTACCTCTCTCATACTACCCGTGCATACTCTCCAGAACCACTAGGCAATCCCTGCCTCCACCCAAACTTTCTCAACACCCTACTAGGAAACTGTCTCTTCACATTGTAGGTTGTCCTACCAATGAGGTATCGTGTCATGAACACATATGGTAATTCCTCTGCATCATCCTCCCATGGCTCACACTCAATATACAGCCTCCAGATCACTGTATCCAAATCATCGAGTGCCCGCCGCCACCACTCTAACTTCCCCAGGTGGGGCTGACTCATCATACCACCATACATGTATACATATGGCTGGTCCACTGCTCGAAATCTCAGACTAACTAGTCGGGTAAGTGGTAAGTGCTCCCAAGCCCAAATATGCAGCAACGTGATACCCACTCCTAATGAGCCCCTCCCTTGGTATGCTACCTCATGTAGACCGTGATATAAGTGTGATAGCATGCATGATCCCCATACAAACTGGATCCCCTCTGTAATCATCTACTCGATCACCTGACCCCAAGCAATGGCACGTCCATGCGATCATCGATCTGGACAAAGCAGTCCCCCAACAATCCCTAATAGCACTGCTGGTAATGGTTCATACAAAGCTGCTATATCCTCCCAGGCTATTGACCCATCATCAATGAAGACATCCTCCTCAAAAAATATCTGCATTGCTAATGTCCCCCATGCTCGGTCATAGCTCACCAGCTCTCCTTGAATAGGAATGTGCAGGATGCGCCATACATCCTCTAGTGTCACTGTCATCTCCCCCTGCACTAAGTGAAACATACATGTCTCACTATGCCATCGCTCTGCCAATGTTGTGATCAACCCGTGATTCGTCTGAATCATGGGCATATACATAACATCATACAGGCATGTCGATGCAATGTAATCCACCTCGGCCTCTTTCAATCAATCGTGCAGTACCTGTGTGGCGAGATGCCTCTCGCGCATCTGTAAGACATGAAGATCCTCCTACACATGTTCATCAACCATTATCATTAGTTGTTTTGTCTCAAACTTTCTTAGGTTTAAACCTTGACTATCAACAGATACTTTGATCAAGTATCTACGGGTCTCAATAGGTAAGCAATCATGGCACACCTAGACTTCAACAGGCATTTATCCTAATGACCTAAGTCTCATCAGGGCTATTATGGTTCAAAACAACTCTCACCTCACATCTCCATCCATCCATCATTGGCATCAGGAGATTCTTTTTCCAAACACACTGGGGCATCTATTTTCCTAACCAAAGTGTTATTTTGCACACAACAATGCTAATACTATCACAAAAGCGCTACATTGACTATACCATAGCGCTACTTGACAACAATAGCGCTCAATCAACTACTTAATAGCACTAAACAAACAAAAGTGCTAAAGAAGCTATACCATAGCGTAACTTTTGACAACACTAAAACCACTATGCAATAGTGCTATAGCGGCACAATAGCGCTAATTTAGTTGACAACAGCGCCAAAACACAGTTTTAGTGCTATTGTGTTGACTCAACTTGGACTCAACAAAAAACATGTCAAAAATGCATAAAATTCAAAAATTCAAGTTCACATACCGCTGGTCCGTAGTCATTTGGCCGTTGCAATTCACGAACTTGCTCTAAATGGTGCTTTGCTATGGGAACCAGCATCCTGACTATTGCTTGCTCTTCCAAAAGGTCACTCCCAAAGCTCAAATTTCACTATGGCCGTGAATGCAAATGGGCCTGTTTTCACCCATTTCCCCCCATATATACCCTTTGTTGTAACCCTAATTTTCCCCCGCTCACCGCCGTGGTCCCCATGAACTTATAGAGCCTCCCATTTCTCCATTTTATCTCTGATTTATTCTATTTTTTCACCAGTATTGCTAAAATCTTCTCTTCTACCACCCTGCCAATTTTCATTCTTTTTTCGAGAGATCGCCCGATTTTTTGAAATTTTCCGGCCCATCTCTCGAGGGGGCATACCACCCATTAAATTAACATTTTATGGGGCATATTTTTTCACACCTATTTCTCTTTCTTTGAAATGACGCGAGCAACTTGGAGTCACTTCTCAAAAACTTCAAAGTCTTTGAAAAGAATTAAATGCTTTGTGTGTTCAACAAATTAACCTCTAAAGTCTTCCAAACCACTTATGGCTCTTACATGACCATTTATAATTAACCCCTAACTCAACCCTCTTGTGACTCATGTGTCTTCTCAAGCATTTATTGCTTTGACCATGATTATCCCTTTAACCTTTGCACAAGAATTTATCCATTGGATAAAAGAATTATTCTTTGGATAATGAATTTATTCACTCAACCCAACCTTGACCTTAACTCCCAAGTTAACTCTCAAGTCATGTCAAGCATTTAATGCTTATTCCCTCTCCTCTCAACCTATCTCATATTGACACTTGTCATTCTAGGATTGGGTTCAAAGTCCTCACATGGATTGAATATCATTCAATCCTAACCCTTGTTGAGATTAATCAATCTCAACCATCCATTGCTCCATTTTTCCTAAAAATAGAGCCCATTTCTTTATACTCCAGATCCTGAAAAACTTGTATGCATCTAAGTTATAGAGAATTTTAGACAGCATTTAGCATATTTTAGTCATATTCACTTTTTTGGTTAAAATTAACAAATAGCATTTAGATAACTCATCTTTCTTTGGTTATTAAGCTTGCATTTGCATACTTTTCATAATTATCTACAATCTTGAACCTCCATAAGGCATCCATAGTGCAAAAAGCTACTGAGAGATACACTAATTTGGAACTTGGAGAGGAGAGGAACAAGGGAGAAGGAGATAAAAGCATGTTAAAAGGCATTTGGAGATGCCTTGTTGTATTTACTTCCATAGTTAAATATTTTATCATGTTTTTAGTGTCTCTTTTGGTATGCCTACTTAGACTAGTTTTGGGTTGATTAACACTAACGTTTGTCTTTGTTTCTTATATTTTTGTGTGTTATACGACCATAGGTTTTAGTCTAATATTGCCCATTTTGTAGAGCATCAGTTCTTATCATACTTCAATCTCCAATAGATTCTTGTAGCCAATCTTTCAAGGTGATAAATATGGTCTTGACATAGAGAAGGTTTGTTAGAAGAGGAAGATTTATTATCCACAACTCTAATTTTGCAACTGTTTATGCCATCTTAAAAAAGATTTTTGAGAATCAAGGCAATCATCAACATTATGGTCATGGGTTTGATGAAATGAACAAAAAGGACGTTTTGAAAAAGAAGCATTCTTGCGGGCTCTTTTAATTTATTGTTTTTGAAGATAGTTTTTAAAATTTTGGAGCCTAAGGAATTCATCCATAGAAAGAGGAGTATCAATTCCTAGGCCTTTTGTAGTAGTTTGTGTAGGAGGGTTTATAGGGACACAAATTCCTTGTTCAAATTTCCTAGGTCCTTGTCCTCTAAAACCTTGTTTTGTTAGTATATGAAAGAAACGACTATAAAATGTTGCAATTGACTAGATGGAGGAATAGGATCATGAATTTATTTGAAATCTGATGTGTAAGGGGGAATAAAAGAATTTGTAGATGAAGGAAGAGTATCATGTGAAATGACAATCTCCTTTCCTTTATAAAGCTTATCCTTTTTGGGAGATTGGGGATGAACATCTTCATCATCTAAAAGCTTATTTTTAGTTATATCTATGTGAGGGGAAAGGTTATGAATAAAATGCATGACATCATCCTCCCTACATATACTTTGATGTTGAAGATAAGTCTTAAGAGAATAAGGAGGATCTAAAGATGTAAGAATGGTAATGTTTTGATTTTGCCCCCCTTTCTCAAGGGTATCTATAGAAGAAGAAGATGGGTCCATTTTACTTTCCAATGTTTTCTCTCTTTTAGAAAGATCATTGGTTAAAGCATTAGGTCTCATCTCATCCACACAAGGTACCCTAGGAGAGGTACAAGGGTTAGGATCGCTAGGTTTAGGGTCTATAAAAGCTTTGAGGTGATTAACATAGGAAATGCATTTTGTTAACAACATAACCATAATGCAACATAAATGATACATGAAAGCTTTGAGATCTATTTGAAAAGGGAATAATTTGGAAATCCTAACAACACAATATGACCAAGTGCTATGAATGAAGAGAAGTAACATGAAATCAAAGAAACCCTTATCTGACACATGATTATAGTAAATATATGCGAAAAACAATGTAATCATATGCGAAAGAGCAAGTAAATCCAATTTATTAATTATCATTGAAAGTATCTTAATTAAAATCTTAATTTTCTCGAAAAGAAGATCTAAAATAAAGACCTTTTTATGAAAATTAATTTAAAAGATAGAAGTAGTGAAATCTAAATTTGTTGTCGATCTTAGGAAGTGGTAGAATTGATAAAGTATGCCAATTTTCTGGTTTTAAACACAAAAACACAATCAATTTCGTCTCCCAAAATTTTGGGAAACAAGCTAGGGACAGTGTTGAAAGTGCACACGGTTCAACCAACTTTTTTCAAAATTTTCAGGAATGATAGATATTATAATTTTAATGTAGAATCCAAAAAAATAGCCAATTTGGAGATGTCTAGATCGATCAAATGAGTAGTCAAAGGTCAAAAATAGAAGGATCTTAAAAATTAGGGTTTTTCTTTTTAACCACTAAATTTTTAGAATAAAAACACATATTTGAACAACAATTTTGAAATAGAAATCAGATCTGAAACAAGCAATTAAAATTTTGCACTTCACAAGCTTAATTTCCTCAAAATGAAAGATTAGGGTTTTATGCAAAGAATCTCTAAAATTTGTAAAACATCAAACTTGGAAATGAAAATTTGAAAGTCAAATTACAATTAATCAAATCTAATGATGAGAAATCAGAATTAATGTGTAAGACGTCGAGTTCACCAAAATGTAAAGTGGAAAATTGAACCCTAGTGACTCCCCACCTAGGAGAGAGAAAGCAAGTCACTAGGATGATTTTCACTTGGAGGAACTTTACATTTAAAAGAGGGGATTGAATCCACTATATCCAAATCCAAATATGTGAATTCCAAGTGGATTGCAATATTTGAAGTGTAATTTGCCCTCTTTTGCAAATGGGAAAGTTAACTTGTTGACTATACAGGAAAGAGAGATGAAATGGGTGAAATGAGGAGCTACCAATTCAGGATCGCACTGTAATTTTTGATCTGACATATTTAGACTTATATGGATATGCCCTACAAATTTGGAGAAAATTTGTCGGGACCGTGTTGAAAGTGCACATGGTCCTCCAAAAAATCTGTGAAATGAAAAGGGTTTTTCTGCCTCTGTAAATGGAGTCCAGATCTGAAAATATAGTTGTGCACTTGCAACCTACACACAGAAAATAAGGGAATGAGGGTTGTGGATAGGAGTTTTCCTCAATCAAACCCCGATTGAGGAATCAACCTTGAAAGAAAGTAATTGCGAATTCTTGAATATAAACAATGGAAATGTATAACTTGTAGATCTGTAATTTGTTGATGATGATCACTTTTCTTCTTGAATGGAATCACAAGTGTTGCATGAAATGGCATGTAACATGACAAAACCTTAACACACACACATGCTTGCAAATGAATGTTGTAATGTTTCCCCAATGGATGAATGAAGAAGGGGACTTGATGGATGCTTGAAGGCTTGAATGCTTGATGAATACCTTTTTCTTGAATTTATCTTATTATCCTTATCTTGCTCCTATATCACATCTATCGAATGAGGGAATTGAATCTCCTTTTATACATGTCTAGAGGATTAATTTTCATCCATCAAAAGCCAACAAAGAGGAGTGCAATCTCCGAAGAACAAATTGTGCAAAAGGGGTTGGGAAAACCTATCTTAGGTTCACCCTGAGAGGTGGGGATAGGGGCATCGTGCCCCTATCCTCCCCTATCTTGGGGCCCAGATAGGGTCCTGAGACTACCTTAGGGCTCAAATAGGAAAGGTTCATGGGGCGAAAGTGCAGGAAGAGGTCTTGGTCAAGGAAAGAGATGTCGTCGCCAAGGTGAGGGCCTCAAATGTGGTTAAAATTACTAGGGTTTTAATTTTATGACACTACAACTGCATAAGAAAGATCAAGATACTAATTCCATCCCATCCAATGATCTCATTCAAAATCAAGAGAAAATTACCTCTTTCACTTCATCCAATGATCTCATTCCAAATTAAGACCAAAGTGTTCTTTTAATCCACCTCATAATCTCATCTGTTCCACTTTGTCCAATGTTCCCCTTGCATATCAAGATCAAAGCAACCCTCCAATTCCCATTCATAATCCACTTCCTAATATAGATCAATATATCCCTTCCATCCCTCCCAATAATCCACCTCATTACCAAAATATCCCATTCAACCCATCTCATAGTCCCCTTATAAGTATCGATTAAAGTATCCCTTCATTTCCATGTTGTGATCCTAATGTATTTCAAGAAACTGTCATCCCTCCTAATCCCCTCCATAATCCTAATCTTTCTCAAAATCTCATCACCCCTATCCAAAATATTCATGAACCTCATACTTATCAAATGGGTTTCTTCGCTTTGATCCAATCCACTTTTCTTCATAAGACTATCATTCATTCCATATCATACCCTCCTCAAAATTGACTTGCATCTTGTTTTAAAAGAAATAAGTATCCCATTAGTAATATAATTTGTCAAAAAATACATTTTCAAGGAAAAGAGTTAGGCCTCCATTAACAAGGAATATTAAAATTCCTTCATATCAAATTAAATTTCCATTATCATGGCCTTGGTCTCATAGCTCACTCTCAAGACATTTGTATCCCTACTAAATCTAAAGTCCCTCCATCTAAATCCAAAAATTTGCATTCCCCATCCTCCAAATCTATATTGAACCCTTATTTTAATTCTAATTTTAACCTAAACCCTAACGTAACCATAATTCTAACCCTCACCCTAACCATATGCTAAACCTAAATTCTAACCCTTATAAACATAATCTCAAAAATAATCCTAAACCCTAACTCTAACCATAATCCAAATCCAAACCCTAACCCAAACCAAACACTACCTCAAACACTAACCATGATGTAAACGTCAATCATAACCATAATTCCAACCCTATCCTAGGTAACCCTATCCCTAAACCCTAGCCCTAACCATAATCATAAACCTAAACCAAATCCTAATTGTAATACTAATCTTAACCTTAAATATCCTAACATTGACCCAAACCCTAGCCCTAACCAAATCTAAATCTTCACCCTACTCCTAGTTATAATTTTGATCCCAATGTTGATAGTAATTCCAACCCTACCCTTAATGCTAACCAAAACCCTATTCATAAACTCAAAACCTGTTATAATTATAATCCAAACCCTAACCATAACCATAATTCTACCCCTAACCCTAACATAATTCTGACCATGACATTAAACCCTAACCATGACTATAAAGAAAAAATTAACACTAAACCCTAACCCTAATCATAATAATAAATCTAAACCAAACCCTAACCTTAATGCCATCTCGGACCATGATATAAACCCTAACCTTAATGCCATCTCGGACCATGATATAAACCCTAACCCTCATTGTAAACCTAACCCTAATGCTAACCCTAAACCATAATATAAAGCATGAATAAATTTTCTACTTATAATTTAATAAAACACTATTTTTTAGAAGGCTTTACATTAGAAAGATAAGTGTTAATTTTAGATATTTTACATGAGTTTCCTAGGGCCACCCATTTGTTATAAAATGCCTATAGCACTAAAATATCCCACTTGTGAAGCATGGATTAAAGATCATAATTCATATATGAAGAGAACATCTTGTTTAAACTATCCATTTTAAAATAGACACAAAATCATGAATTATTAAAAGCCTTCATGGCGTAAGAAAAGACTCAATCATATCATTGTATCCTTATCTACCACCTAGATACTTTGCACCATCTACTCTTATTGACTTGGCATATATTTACATATTTATATCTATCTTATATTTAAGCTGTGAAGAAGTTTATTCATGCAAACTAAAGAGATTACTTAGAGGAAATATTGCATGATATTAGATGTTAGATCAAACTCTTTAATCAAAAGCCAACTAAAATAGACAAATAATATTACAATACATTAATTTAGTGAATATTATTCTAGAATGTCAAATCAATTTCTAATGTAGCATTATTATTAAATTATTATTTTTAGGCCTTGATATCTTCTAGGAGGTGTTCAAATAAAGTGTTTTGCAGACATTTTGTGCTTCAAGTTTACATAATAAGTAAAATAAAGGAAAATAATTGGACCCAAGTTGTATTTTAAATTTTAAATTTTCTTTTGAAAGTATAAAAAATGAACTTATAGTCTTTTTGGCTTGTTATATGAATCTCGCCTGCATAGGAGCAGAGAGTTGGGGCTACAATACAGAAGGCATAATCCAGTTCTATAAGCAATCCCAGCAGAACCCCCATTGGCATAATGACTACAAGGATCAATTGAAAAATGGAGGGAGAAAGAGGACAAACAAGTGCAAGTGTTATCAAATACACTATAAGTGTTGCATTCTATATTTTGGTCAACTCCCATTAATCTTCAAATCCACTATAAAATCCTTCCAATTTACTAAACAGGGTTGAAATGGTAGTGTGTGTATTTTACATTGAGTGGGTAAGGCTTATTGGGGCATAAAATTGTGTTTTTTGCAAAACCTGCAACAAGCATTGTGCCTTATGAACCATTCATTATAGAGCCTTTTATCTCATCAATTAAATAACTTGATTTGAATAACTTGATCTCCTATTAAATAACTTGATCTTGTGGCAAACCTAAAACAAGGAGAATGTATGCAATCAACCTTAATCAATTTTGGATGATGGGTTTTGACATAAAGTTATTTAATATAAACATGGTTGAAGGTCAAAGTGTACTAGAACATAGCATCAAACTATTGGGTATCCAAAATTAACACATGGATATAAGGAATGAAGAGTTTTTGTTGGAAGAAGCTAATCTAAGCAATCTCATGATTAAACTATTTTTAGAAGGCTTGACATTAGAAAGAATAAAAATAAATAAATTAAGCGAAAGGTCGAGGCCTATAATATATTAATATAAAATAAGAAGAAATTACATAGAGATTACAAGATCCAAACTAAAAACACCTCGACTAATATTTCCCAACTATGGACAATAGGAGATTTACAACCTGCAAAATTGGAAAATCAGATGTTCATGCAAAAGGTAAAATACCATGAATAGTGAACTAGTACGATAGACCTTTACATTTTTGTCTGCAGTTACAATAAATATATCCCATTTGATCTCCCACTCAAAAAATTGGAGCAAAAGACTAGCCTGACAAAATATACAAAGTATGAACAGGGGGAAACAAAATTGCAGTAGGGAGAGAACTAATATCAACCTAATTCAGCACCCTCTTGAGTTTTTCTCATGCAGCAATTTCGGACTCCTGAGACAAGGCATCATCCGTTGGAAGAGGGAATGAAGAATATGTCCCATGCAGATCTAACAAAGCGTGCTTCCTAGGAACCCAGACTGCATAAAACTTTTCCATTGCTATTATAGCCAGGGGCTCACCAATTTGGAGGGCATGCTATTGGACCCATTGAAGAAAGGGTTGTGGAGAATAATATCCAAACCCATATATGAAGGAGATAAGAATTGAACATGGCACTAAATCAAAAAGAAAGAAATCCCTATTCAGGAAACCACCCCACCAAATATCTCCAACAAAAAGATCATATTTATTTAATTGTAAATTGAGCTCTTCCCAAGTGAAAACAAAGGAGTGAACAAAGGCCCCAATTATCAGCTAGGTATAGTCTTTTGAATGTGTGAGATCCATAACCACCAAAGCCAGCCTTGAATCCACCATGCTTGGAGTAGCCACCAGATGTGCCATAATCCATTCTTCACCTATGAATGTCCTCACAACCCATTCGGCACTTCCACATGGTATTGCAAATTTGTCAAACATGCTTAGTGGATGGACATTTGCTTAAAGACCCAAGTTTTGCGTTCTCTCATGAAGATTCTTGATGCCATAATAACTTCTTATGAAGGTAGAACACTCAAAATTGTAGAACATTGTTTGTAATGAAGACCCTGGTGCCTGAACACTCCGCAAAGATGAATTTAACCCTTCCACATTGTAAAAAAATTTTGGAATACAAATATATAAAATTACACAACTGATGAGGAAGGACATTGGAATTCCAGTAACCCGTGTGGAGTAGCTCTGTATGAAGTCCTTACTCTGTCCTTGACTTCCATGTGGGTAGCCTTTGTCTGCATCAAATTGAATGTTGAAATGATTTCCATAATGTCATACATAAGAATCACCATTGTACAAGATATGGATTATTTTTTAAACCCTTCGCCACTTTTGAAAAGTCTATTTCCCTGGTTCTTGATTGTACATGTGTCTTCCTATCTCTAGCTCGATATCCTGAAGTACCGCCTATGTGAAAAACATGCTCTTTAATCCCCATGTTTGAACATTGTGAGATATTATTCTGAACGTGCGAGCCAACTAATTTGAGTCAATTTTACACCCCGTACACGAGCCATTATTCCCAATTACATCACTACACTAAATACTTTGCATCTAGCTGAAGTGGCATGCCAAGTCATGGGAGTACATTTTTAGTTGTGTCCTACATAAGCCCAACCTGCCATATCTTTATCCATACAATAGTTAATAAAAAAGAAACCTATTTTTGGATAAGACATTTACATCTTGTCTCACTAATTTATTGCACAGAAGGTCTTTCCTGCGATCAACAACAATAAAATATATTAGTAAAATGATACTTAAATTTTGTTCAAATTGCTCTCCATGTGTTCCATTAGAATTCTTTCTTCAGGGAGCTCCCTTGATGAAAGAGTAATCTTTTTCTCTTCGTTTTCACATCCTCTATTTGCCAAAATGGCTGCCATCTTGTTGGCTTCTCTATAGAAATGCATAATCTGATATGAATCTAGACAAGAGAGCATCTAGACAAGAGAGAGACTCTCTTGCTTCCTGAATGATATAATCTAACTGCCAGTTGGGGGTTTGAGACTTGATCAAAGCTATGATAATGATCTAAGAATCCCCTTCAATTATAAGATTCTTGACCTTATTTTCAATTGCTAATTTAACACCAAATAGAAGAGCCCTTTCTTCTGCCAGGTTGTTGGTTCCATTTGGTAGCTTCCCATAGTTTGCTACCACCGCATGACCTTCTAGATCTCGAATGACACAAGATGACATATGTCTTAGCTTTATCAATGCCTTTTGAAATCAAATCAAAGTCCATGAAAAATAATCGGAAGGGTGTGGAAAACTAAGTCCATCTTCTGGGAAACCTCTACTAAGTCCATGATCTCTTGTAGATGCTCTTTGTCACCTTATAGTTATGCTCGCCCACATCTTGATGGACCATGAAAAACCTCAAGGAATTTTCAGTAACTAACTCTCTCATTTGATGGAGTGTAGGTACCAACAAATAGGTATTTGTCAGATTTGTCTTCCTCGAGCGAGGGAAATTCAAAAAGAGAAGATGAAAGCAAAACATGTAGTAGGTCTAAAAGAGGGAGATCAACTAGAGTTGAAAATATTAGAAGAAAATTCTGTAAACATGTGAAATTTTTTCTTGCTGAAGGGGGGTCATGTGCTTATGATGATGAGAGAATATGCGACACTGAGGTGCCCTTGAGGTATAAACATCAATGGAAACAATGGGTACCCAAGGAACTTCCTCTAATAAACACTGATTTTTTTGTCAATGAGAGGATATATTGCATAAAACCATCGTCATTACATGGTTTGGGCCTATTTTGCATGCATAGCATAAAGGTCTGTTACGACAAAGTTATTGAATTGATGGAGTATGTCAGATCCTATTATAGTTACAAAGATTGGATGTAGCTGGTTCGATATACATGAAGTATGCATAGGTATGCACTGTCAGTAAATTATATATAGCTAAAAGATAAGGATCAAAATAAAGGAGTGGCTATGTACATTGATGGAAGGCCAAAAGCATCAGCGAATATTGCAGAGTTTATAAATAGTACACAACCTGGGTCAACAAATAAGCAACCCAATTGCATATTCAAGGCATGCAAGGGAAACTGTGTATTCATATGTGCAATAAAATCAATAACTGTAGGGGAAAAGTTTCTAGTTAATTACAATTTGAATCACATAGATACAAACATAGTTACTATGGGGGTGGTACATACTATATACGATTTTACCTAACCTCCAATTAATGACTCCAATATACCATTTTATTATTATGCTATTTTTTGTAAGTCTATTGGTTTCATTTTTCTAATGTTCTTTTGTATTTAATTTTTGTCATAGTGGGACATTGATTGTACGGGGAAGGCTTCAGCCCAGAGAATTGATTGCAATGCATCTTCAGGGGCTTCTACCCGACAGGTTTACCTCATTGTTTCATGTTACTGTATCCAATTAGGACTGTCAATTCCTTACTTTCATTACCTGATCACATTTTTATTTTGATCATAATCTTTCATAAAGAAAACACAGTTGGGAGTGAATACTATTGTCTTGGATCCTTCAAGGTTTTCATACTACAACTTAATCGACACTCAATGATAAGCAGTAAATCATTATTACATCAATCTTTCAAATATGATCATGATAAAGAACCAATTAATCACAATATAAAGGATTACAAAAATCTTTATTTAAAACAAACCCTTAATAAGATGAACTCCCATATATCCTAGTAAAATATATTATCACTTCCTTAGCATGAGTGGTTATTGCATTCAATGGTAAAATACCAAAAACTTACCGATTCACGTTAATCACCTATCCATTAATATAACATTGTTACTAGGGCCTCCCATAAACATTTCCAAACCTTCACCAAATAACCTACCCATTTGTAACAATGAAGTACATACATAGACATAATTTTGAAAGCCTTTGATTACCCTAATAGAGGGTTTTAATAGTTTTTTAGAAAAACTACTATATCTCTTCAAAAATGCATAAGAAAAGATTCATTAGAAAGCTATTTCATCATACCATCATTCTAAAATACTTGCAAATTCAAAATACAACATTTATGAGCCTTCTTGGCTCTGTGACAGTCACAGATGCTTTAAACCTTTATGACAGTTAAGGGTTTGATGGGTAAATTTTGTCAAATGCCCTCCAAACTACTCCTCCCCTCTTGACCTCAACCAGACATGGTTTTATAAACCATTAAAAGTTAATTTCCATTCCTTCTAACTGCTCCCACCAACTCATGACCGATGGATGACATTTTACATCTCTTTTGCACTTTTTGGCAATGTTACAACTTTGCAACTTTTGCATTTTTGACACAACTTTGCCAACTTTGACTATATCCTTCTTGAATGTTTCCAACATGACAAAATGGACTCAATATAATCAATTACAACATTTTTAATCCTTTTATGAACATTTTGACCTTAGTTGACTCTATCAAGACCTATTAGGTCTCTTGGTACAAAATGGCTCTTCAAGCCTTACAATTCATTTGTTTTTTATATCAATGGACTTTATGACCTTACAAATAATATATGAAAATTACAAATAAGAAAAAAAAATGTACTTTGACCTCATAAGATATCTTTATGCCTGGGTGCCGCTACACCATTTTATTATTATTATTTTCGTAAGTTTATTAGGTTAATTTTGATAATGTTTTTAATATTCTTGTACCAATCAGATGATCGGGGAAAGACACCAGTAGTCGAGGAGAGCATCCATAGGGAGGTGCAGTCACTATTATGTGATGATGACATTGCATATTTTGCAAACCCTCCGGATATGATAAGGATGACCCAAAAAAAATGCAATGAATAAATCCTTCAGTTATTATTCATAGTGCCTCAAACAGATGAGATAAGAGAAAGGGTTAAAATATTTACTAAGAGAGCATGAAACTTGCAAGTAAGTTGTCATTAGATCTTTAATTATAACATAAGTTCATTCATGGTTTAATATTTTGTACTCTTTTATGTCATGAACTAAAATGTGTATTGTTTTTATAGGATTTTTTGCATCCTCATGATGTTGTTGGCCATGATCAGCGTACTGTAGGTGTTGCCTAAGGAGTAGGGGTTGGTACAAGTTTCGATCTTATATTGTCAACTAAAATGTCAACAACACATAGCATGCAGGCATCGGGTAGTGCACCCTCTAGTAGTGAACACATGCCAGAACATGCATCTGGACATGTACCTGGGGATGCATAGGCCACTAGTACTGGTGATGTTTTAGCAACATCTCTTGGATCTTCCCGTATTACTAGTATGTAAGGCCTTCCCCAAACCAAGCGTTGATTAACTTAGTTAACCATGTTTGACCCTACTAATAAATGCTATATAATTCAATAGAATGGGCTATGTTAGATGGATAGATTGGTGAGAAAAGTAATTAAAACAAATTATAGAGTTATTTCACCTTGTGGTGTACATTTTAATGTGTTGTGAATTTGAAATCCTAAAAGATCCACTGATTGGATAATCTTGAACTAACATATGTCACCTATATCTGGATTTGCAGAACTTTATTATGATGTTGGAAATATGATGCGTATCTTATGAATGAATAAAATTATGAGGATTATGATAACTGCATATGTGGATTTATTTGGATGTAAGATGTATTGATTTGTTTAAATGTATATGGTATGTAGAGTGTTTGACATGTATTCTTATTTCATGTGTTTAAATGTTATATGAGGTTATTTGAAGTTACTAATGTGTAATTGAGATGCGCAGGAAAATTATCCATGTGACCATGGAAATATTATGGAGAACCAAACCTAGACCTATGTGCGTTCATAAAATCAAGGTTTGTCTATTTGGAGAGACAACACCCCATTTGTATCATATTTTATTCGTAAAAGTGATTGTTGCATGAATGTTAAATTGAATTTTGTTTATTTGTGTAAATCCAACAAGAGACAAGATTTCATGTATAATTTCATAAAAGTATTTTTATTGTGTCGCTTGACACATGTGATCAATTTAGGTTTTGGTTTTTAAATTTGTCTCTTGGAGGGAGTTGTTTAACCATAGCTTTTTCATTTAATTTAATGTAAATCCATAATTGCCTTGGGAAAAGAATCTTTGGGGTGGTCAACTTAAGTTTGACCCAAAAATTAAATTCAGATGGGTTTAAAAAAGGTTAAATGGACACCTAGGAGTAGTTTAATAGGGTTTCCTAAAGCCCATAATGTATACCTAAGGGTTAGGAGTAATTTTAGGCATGTACCAACTCTCATGTGACCATTTAGACACCCTAAAAAGTGACTTTTCTAAGTTGTGCGAAAATTGAAATTAGAAGGATCATCTAAGTTGTAAACTTTCCTTTTGGATGTGAGATTCCTTTCCCATTCTCTCCTACCTTTCCTTTTCAGTTTTAGAAACCTGTGAGAACTCTCACTAGGGTCTTCTTAAGCAAGAATGAGAGATTTTGGGGGTAATCACCCACTCTCCATTTTTGGAGACAATGCAATTTTGAAAAGAGAAAAAGATTTGGTGTAGGAAATTGGGCTTAGTGTAGACAAACAACGTTTGTGGATTTGGGCTGCTCATCTTCAACTAGACTAGCATACCTTTGGGTAATTTGAAGGTTGGTTTATCTTCTCCCTGTGCTATTTCATGTTGCATGACTATGTTGAAAGATCGTTTGTGTGGAAAAAGTTGTTCTCTTGTATGTTTCTTTTGGAAAATTATTATGTGTTTTGTATTTTTACTTCTTGTATGAAAACTGTGTTTTGGGAGTAACCAAGGCCTCCTACTCTTGGGAGAGAGGATGGTCTTGTGGGTGGTAGAAGTTTGATAGCTCTCGAGTGAGAGGCTCATTGTGAGAGTGTTCTCAAGGGATATTTATGTGACCCTTGCTGCATGGCATGTTTATGCATTTGGAGGTCATAAGGAGGGGAATAGGGCTTGAATGCCTTGGGGGGCATAAGGATGTGGGGCTATTATACTTCTGATATATTTTGGTTGCCATGAGGTGGCTTTGTGTTTTATCTTACTTGCAGTCTCCTCCGAGTACTTGGTCCACTACCACCCTTGAAAGTACATCACATTGTGTGGTGCAGTGTAGCCCTGGGATGGGAATATGTTTGAGAATGTTTCCCCCTTGTTATTGTGTTTGCATGTGTGTAACCTGTCTAGGGCTTGGTTCTCCAAGCTCGGGGGTGGCTACTAGTTAGCCTAGGCTGGGAGGTGAGCACTCCATGGTCATAGCATTGATTTATTTGCAGGTTGTTGAAAGGAAAGAAAAGGACAAGTAGAAGTTGCTGCTTTAATTTGGTTGCAGAAGGAGATTCAAAAAAAAAATGCTATATGTTAGTTTCAGAAATGTAAATGGGAGTTGCATGTTGTATTTACTTTGGAAAAGAAAATGTATCTATTTTAGTTAAATCCTCATTTACTAGAAATGAGAGACTAGTTGGGTGTATCATCCATTTGTAAGGTTGATTTATTTTATGCTAATTATATTTAAAGAAATGCATTACTTTTGTTAAGTACTATTTGTTGCAAAAGAAATATGTTCATCTGGGATTAAGTCCCCTATAGTTTCTAAATTCGTATTGTAGTATGCATGTTAGTTTTGAAAATGAAAGTTATTTTTTTTCATGTAATTTCCGAAGATAAAAGAATCAGACTATTTTCTATACATATCTCTAAGGTTTAAATTAATTAATAAAACATTTATTTGCTGTTAAAATTATTGAATTCCGTCATTTATATAAATGTTGTTTAATTTATTGAATTTTGTAAATTACTTAATTATAGAAAATAAAATCTAAAGTTAAATGGTCAATCTATTTAAAATATTACCTTTTTATATAGTTGCTGTACAAAATTATTTAATTCTGCCAGAAATTTATTTCAAGAAAACAACTCTAAAAATTAGTATGATCATCTCTAAGTTTTATTTCAATATAACCAGTTTAAGTAAAAATATATTTTTATAGTTGCTACATAATAATATTTAATTTTGCCAATTACTTTATGCAGAAAATAAATCTAAGGTTAAAATAGTACAATTATGATTTAGCAACAAGGTATTGTTTTTTTTTTTGTTTTTTTTTAATATATGGGATTAATTCAGAATATTATATTCAACCTGTTTTTATTGTTCAAAAAAAATAAAAAAAATAAATGCATAGTAATGTTAGCTCTAAATTTCCTTATGCATCGAATGTATATAAACATATACTTATAATTTTAATTAAACTACATTTGTATATTCAATATATGTATATATATAAAAATATAATATATATACTGATGTATATAATACATTTATACATATAAAAATACATACATATATATATATATATATATATATATATATATATATATATATATATATATATATATATATATGATGCTCTGCAAAATGGACAAGGTTAACAAATGACAAACAACACAAGACACAAGAGATCGTTAGTGTTAGTTAACCAAAAGCTAATCTAAACAGGCATATCAAAAGAGATACTAAGAACATGAAAGAATATTTAACTAAAGAAACAAATATGATGAGGCATCTCCAAATGCCTCCTAATATGCTCTTGGCTCCTTCTCCTTTGTTCCTCTCATCTCCAAGTTCCAAAATAGTGTAGCTCTTAGCAGCTTTTTGCACTATGGATGCTTATGGAGGATTGAGATTTGAGTATTTGCTCCAAATGTAAAATGAAAAGCTAAAATACTAGATGCTATTAAAAATGATTGATTCTAACCAGAATAACAAGATATTAGATTGCTATGCTAAATGCTCTCTAAAATGCCTATAGGTTAAATGCATACAAATTTTCAGAATCTAGATTATAAAGAAATGGGCTCTATTTATTAAAAAAAATGGAGCAATGGATAATTGAGATTGAACAATCTCAACAAGGGTCAGGATTGAATGATTTCAAATCCATGTGAGGGCTTTCAACCCAATCCCAGGATGACATGTGTCAATGTGAGATAGGTTGAGAGGAGAGGGAATAAGCATTAAATGCTTGACATGACCTTGGGAGTTAAGGTCAAGGTCAGTTGAATGAATAAACTCTTTATTCAAAGAGTAAAGCTTTTATCCAATGGATAAACTCTTGTGCAAAGGCAAAAGGGATAAACATTGTCAAAGCAATAAATGCTTGGGGAGACAAGTTGAAATAACCATAAATGGTTATGTAAGAGCCATTAATGGTCATGTAAGAGCCATTAGTGGTTTTGGAAGACTTTGGAGGTTAAATTGTTGAACACACAAAGCATTAAATGCTTTTCAAAGACTTTGAAGTCTTTGAGAAGTGACTCCATGTTGCTTAAGAATGTGACAATAATTAGGGCATGGATTAGGCTAATTAGGAAGGGGGTTAGAAGAATCTAGAAGGGGTTTTAGGAATGCAATCAAATTTGGTGGGTGAGGGAAAATAGGATTTTTATTTAAAATAAATTAATTTATTTCAATAAATGTGTGCAAGTTGCATTTTTAAGAGAATGCAAGTGGGGGGTTAATGATTTAAATAAATGTTTAATTTAATTTATTTAAAAGAGGAATAGGGGGATTTAATTAAATAAATAGATTTTATTTATTTAATTGATTTGTAAACTTGGTTTAATGAATTAATTAAAATAAACTAAATAATTTATTTAATTAATAGGAGAATGTTTGAAGATGAATTAATTAAATATTAATTAATTAACTCATGGCTAGTGTATTTTTAATCAAATAAATAGCAAATATTCATTTAATTAAGCTGGACAGATTTGTGTGACAACATTTGCCCCTCTTTGAGACGGTGTGGTTTATTGCGTCATTTCAAAGAAAGAAAAACTGGTGTGAAGAAATGCCAAATAAAATGTAAATTTAGTGGGTGGTATGCCCCCTCGAGAGATGGGCCAAAAAAATTTCGAAAAATTGGGTGATCTCTTGAAAAAGAATGAAAATTGGTAGGGTGTTAGAAGAGAAGAAGTTAGCAATGCGGGTGAAAAATAGAAGAAATCGGGGGTAAAATGGAGAAATGGGAGGCTCGGGAAGTTTATGAGGACCATGGTGGCGAGCGGGGGAAAATTATGGTGGTTGCAAAGGGTTTAAATGGGGAAAAAGGGGTGAAAACAAGATCATTTGTGACTGCGACCAGTGTGAAACTATAGCTCTGACGGTGACTTTTGAGAGGAGCGAGCAGCAGTCAAGATGTCAGTATCAGTAATAGAGCATCGTCTTGAGCGAGTTCATCGGTTCCAGCGGCTAGACAACTACGAACCAGCAGTACGCAAATTTAAAATTTTAATTTTTATGCATTTTTGAGACGCTTTTTGCAGAGTCCAAGTTGAGTCAGAACAATAGCATTGAAACTATGTTTTGGCGCTATTATCCAATTAACTAGCGCTATTGTGCCGCAATGGTGCTATTGAGGTTCTATTTGAGCGCTTTTAAAAATTGTAGCGCTATTGTAGGCTAGTTTAGGCGTGTTTGATGGATAAACGCTATTGAGTGCTTAATTGAGCGCTATTGCTATGAATTAGTGCTATTGTGTTGTTGTTCTAGCGCTTTTGTAGTTTGAGCGTGGTTGGATAGAGGATTGAGCGCTTTTGTTAGGAGTTTAGCGCTATTGTAGGTAAATAGCACTTTTGTGTACAAAATAGCGCTTTTGTGTTAGGAGAAAATAAATGCCCCAGTTTGTGTGATAATCTCTTGATGCCAAAGATGGATGGATAGGGAGGCAAAATGGGAGTTGTTTTGAACCATAGCAGCTTGATGAGACTTAAGTCATTGTTAGGATAAATGCCCGTTGAAGTCTAGGTTGCCACGATTGCTTACCTATCAAGACCCGAAGATACTTGATCAAAGTATCTGTTGATAGTTTAGGTTTAAACTTAAGAAAGTTTGAAACAAAACAACTGATGATGGTTGATGGATGTCCATGTGTAGGAGGATCTACACATGTTGCAGTTATGTGAGAGACATCCAGCGACATAGGGGTTGCAGGATCGATTGACAGAAGTGGAGATCGATTGTATTGCCGCGACTGGATTATATGATGTGATGCACATGTTCGTGATTCGGATGAATCACGGATTAATGACGGCATTAACAAAGCGGTGGCACAGCGAGATGTGCACCTTTTATCTAGTACAGGGGGAGATGACAGTGACCCTGGAGGATGTGTGGTGCATCCTACATATTCCAATTCAGGGGGAGCTGGTCATGTATGACAGATCATGGGGGACTCTAGCGGTTCAGAGGTTCTTCGATGAGGATGTGTTCATTGATGATGGCTCCATTACGTGGGAGGAGATAGCTGCATTATAAGAGCCTTTACTAGCAATTCTATCAGGCATTGTGGGAGGACTACTGTGTCCAAACAGGTGATCACATGGTCTAGCCGTTGGGTGGGGGCAGGTGATCAAGATGATGATTACCGAGGGGACTCGATTTGCTTGGGGGTCGTGTGTGCTAGTGCACCTTTATCAGGAGCTTCATGAGGTGGTTTACCATGGGAGGGGTTCCTTAGCAGTGGGAGTGATGTTGCTACATATTTAGGCATCGGAGCACCTACCAGTGACTTGACCAGTGAGTCTTAGGTTCCGCGTAATGGATCAGCCGTATATGTTTATGTATAGTGGTATGATGAGTCAGCCCCACCTGGGGAAGTTAGAGTGGTGGCGGCGGGCATTAGATGATCTGGATGCAGTTATATGGAGACCATACCTAGAGTGCGAGCCTTGGGATGATGATGCAGAGGCACTTCCCTATGTGTTCATGACCCGATTTCTCATTGGGAGGACATCGTACCATGTAGAGAGATAGGTGCCAGGGAGAGTGATGAGGCAGTTTGGACAGCAACAGGGACTGCCTAGTGGATCAGGGGAGTATGCTCAGGTGATACAGGAGAGATATGCATGGGGGCCAATGCTACCGTATGACCAAGCACTAGTAGAGTTTCAGACGCTGTAGGCGAGACCTTGGGACATACGACCGAGGGTCGTGGATGTCGGGGTATCAGATGAGTACACGTAGTATCAGACGGTGCATCCGATTCTATGGATATCCGATCCAGCAGAGCCAATTCCCGATTTTGAGGATGAGAGGGGATGGAGATGGAGGAGGGCAGGAGGTCAAGGATCGATGGCAAGGGGAGGAGGTGGTGGAGGAGGTGGAGACGGAGGAGGAGGTGGTGGAGGAGATGGAGGAGGAGGTGGTGGAGGAGGTGGTGGGTTGGAGATTTGAATTCAACAAAGAGGGAGAGGTGGACTGCCACTACGGATATCACAGAGACTGTTGATGCAGGGAGGAGTTAGACTAGGTGGTAGAGGTATGGAGAGGGAGATCTCGATGGACAGAGGGGAGAGAGCTACTGGAGAGGGTGATACAGGTGAGGCCACTATGGATACCAAGGAGGGAGCCACTGGAGATCTTAGGGATCATATGATAGCACGTTTGTAGACCCGTGTAGAGGATTTTGGAGGCGGAGGTGGCGGCTAGGGATGTGCAACTATTTGCACGGGAGTCAGAGTTGGTTGTAGTGCTGCAAGAGAGGGATAGTGTAGTGGAGAGATTAGCAGAGCTGCAGGAGAGAGTCTGGGTTGGAGTAGGAGCACAGGGACCTACGGGGGAGGTGATGAGGGAGATCCAGCAAGCACAGGCTAAGATAGATTACTAGCGGGGGTTATATGAGCAGGTGGTGCTAGCTAGTCAGTGAGCACTTAGCTATTCACAAATGTGGCAGGCCAGATCAGAGCGATCATAGAGGATGCAGAGCAGTGGGAGTGTGATGGGTCCTCTACGGAGGGATAGATCAGGGGATGCAAGAGTGAGTGGGGGTTTGATGGGGCCTCCATGGAGAGATAGATCAGATGGTGCGGGGACCAGTGGGGGAGCAGGTGGCAATGGTGCTACAGCATCTGGTTAGAGTGGCATCTGAGAGAGCATTTTTGCATATATGTATTGTATTATTGTTTATTTGTGGACTGTATCTTGGATGGCTCTTGGTAGCCGATTTTATAGACTTCTTTGTACTCTGATATATGAGATGATATATATGAGGAGATCCCATATTTTGATGATATGCATTTGATATGTATGGATGTTTATGTAGGATGATGAGTTTATGAGTTTATTGCTTAGATGGATATGTGTACATGTATGCATTGATGAGATGATTCCTATATGCATGTTTTTATGATGATTTATGATGTTGGATACTGACATATGATGATGTATGCTTATGATGATTTATGAACAGGATTTTGGTATTTCCTATTTTGATATAATGATGAGATAATGATATGCAAATGATGTTAATGCAATGTTTGAATAAATGATGTTATGTATGGATATGTATCTAGATGTTTTTAGATGAATGTAATATGGATAAACAAACTGTAAAGTACAAATGTTTATATGATAATGTCTAAATGAATGCATATGTATAATGGATTTATAAAATGGTATGAACCAATGTTTGGAAACAAATTGTTTTATGATTCTAAATGCCTTAATATGATTAAGTAAAAATGATAATGTGATGATACTACGACTTATGGTTTAATAACTACACTGTAATGCAATTAAAAAAGGATAATGAATGCAATGTAAAAATGAATCCTAAAATGAGCATAATAAGATATTTAATAATGGATGAATGAGTGCACCTTTTATTTAATGAATAGATAAGTGAATGTATGAAATGATAAAGGATGATAAAGGATGATAAAATGATAATGGATAACTGATACTTAAATGAATGTATAGTAAATGGTTTAATACAATCAAGGATAATTTGATCATATGAATGAATGATGCAATGATGCAAATGATTTTAATGAAGACTAATGGTAATAAATTAAATGAACTATATGCAATGTTAATTAAAAATGACATGAATGTACTTAATGCAAAATGCAACTAAATGTAATGATGATATGACCATGAGGAATGCAAGGTTTTTGAGACTTTGCATGATGTATTGATGATGTATCAGAGTACTCGGTTGTGATTGTATCCAAGACCAGCTTAATTTTCACATTTGCATATAAATCCTACATATGAATGAGTGAATGGATGGGTGATATGCAATATATAAACAGATGAGATGAAATGACGATTCATAGTGCTCTATTTTCATCATTGAGCTTTTTTTTTTTTTTTCAAATGTTGGAAGAGAATACAAGCATCTTGACATAATGCTTCAAGATGACCTAAGTATTTCTTACATGGATTTTATATAGCAAGTTAATACAAACGACTTGATATAAGGGTCAAGTCGACCAGAGTATTGCTTGCGGAACATACAAGGATCATCTTCGTTCATGCATGACTTGAATCGTCCTCCTTGATCTTAGGCTGATCATATCCTGAGACAAGTGCATACCATAATAAGAGATAAAACCTTTATCCAAATTGGATGAGGAGGAACCAAAGAAGGAGCATTGTTCATGCAAACAAACAGTATATACATAAAGATTAAAGAATATGGATCCTTGGTAATGGTTCATGCTCATATGGTCGAAGTATACGCTGTAGTCAGCAAGCCGTAATGATCTATGACTGCATTTTGCATAAGATCACGTAGCTTGGTGAACTTCCCACGTAGACACCATTAGTACATGCCCCAGTACTTTATCGGAATAATGCACCGCAGACACATAAACAATGTTGTAGGAACCTGATACATAGAAACGAATGAATTACTCACAAATCAACCAAGTATTTGATAGCTTAACACAATTTTCTTATCAAATGTAGGAACCTGATACATAGAAATGAATGAATTACTCACAAATCAACCAAGTATTTGATAGCTTAACACAATTTTCTTATCAAAGAAAATGTCATTTTGTCTTTGTTTTGGTAAGGAAGTATGCATCCTTGTTGAAGATAGTTTGATTGTTGATGTCGATTGTTTTGGTCAATTTTTGAGAAGTGATCATCATGCGAGTATTTTGTTCAATGTTTGTTTAGTATCTGCTCAAATGAGTATGTACAATGTGGTGTTATGTTTTTTGTTTGTTTCTTGATGTTTTTTGGATTTTGTGAGACAGTTTTGAATGTTTTTAGATTTTTGTGAGACAGTTTGTAATGTTTTTGGATTTTGTGAGACAGTTTTGAATGTTTTTGGATTTTGTGAGACAGTTTTGAATGTTTTTGGATTTTTGTGAGACAGTTTTGAATGTTTTTGGATTTTGTGAGACAGTTTTGAATGTTGAACCCAATGAATCACAAGTAATGTAGAATCCACTTCCATCAACTAGATTTAAGGGCATTGCCCCCAAGTTAGACATGACTATGAAAAAGCGGGATGCAAGATGCATGAAGTACTTTCTTTGATTACAGATCAAATAACAAGCCATGGTTTGGATGGATGTGTATGTAATGAGTGTGATCATAATGATCCTAAAAGATAATGGAGCCATAGCCTTTACGAGTGGTGCATGTTTGCCGCACTTACCCAAGGTGCCACCGGAGTGTTTGTTCACCATTTGGATGCATGATTTTTCTTTACTATTTTGATGTTTTTATATTTTCTTCAGGACATTTATCTGAATGTTTTTGGATTGTTTTTCTAGTATGTAGGGGAGCCTGATGCTCTGTATAGCTTAGGTATAAAACCGTTTGAGGTGCATGTTGTTGATTGGATCTGCGAGCGGTTCTCCTTCTGAAGTAGCCAACTGATATGCCCCAGACCCAAATACAGCAATGATAATATATGGACCTAGCCAGTTTGATTCAAACTTTCCTTGATGTTCTTTGTTTGGTTGGTTATGAGGATTTTCTCAAAGAACAAGATCACCTACCTCAAATGTACGAGGTCTAACTTGGTGATTGTAGCTTCTGCTCATGCGCTGCTGATAAGATTTGAGATGGTTGTATGCAGCGTGTCGCTTCTAATCAAGTAACTCTAAGTCCTGAAGATGGGATACTCTATAGGCTTCGTCATCAATGAGATTGTGTAAGGAAACCCATAGAGATGGTATCTCGACCTCAATAGGTAAGATAGCTTTTGTGCCATAGACCAGTGAGTAAGGACTTGCGCCTGTAGGGGTTCAAATGCTGGTTCGATATGCCCATAGTGCGGGATCCAGTTGAACATGCCAATCACAGCCGACATCATTGACTATCTTCTTTAGGATCTGCAATATGTTTTTATTTGATGCTTCGGCCTGACCATTGCCTTGTGGGTAATAGGGAGTGGAAAAGCGGTGTTCGATATGAAACTTCTCACAGAGCTCACAGACATCTTTATTTTTGAAAGGAAGTCCATTATCTGTGATGATGGACATGGGTACACCATACCGGCAGATGATGTAATTGAGGATGAATGAGGCGATTTGCTTGCCGATGACTTGGGTAAGTGGAACAGCTTCGATCCACTTTGTGAAATATTCGGTGGCAGTAATAATGAATTTGTGGCCATTGGATGAAGATGGATGGATTTTACCCACAAGGTCAAGGCCCCATTGACAAAAAGGCCATGGTGTCATGATTGGTTGCAATTCTTGTGCTGGTGCATGTATTAGGTCTCCATGAATTTGGCATTTTTTGCACTTCCTGACAGAGTAGTAGGAATCTTTTTCCATAGATGGCCAATAGTACCCATTGCGCAGGAGTTTCTTGGCTAGTGACGAATCACTTGAGTGAGTCCCACAAATTCCTTCATGTATCTCTTCCAAGGCCTTTGTTATCTCATCTTGTTCTAGACATTGAAGGAGAGTACCATCAAGACTGCGTCGGTATAGGGTTTCGGCAATAATGGTATATCGAGCAGTTTGGCGAATGAAGGTTTTACGTTGGTTATTCGATTGGTTGGGAGGAAGGGTGTGATCGTGGAGATAGGTGTAGATCTCACCATACCATGGGGATTCAGAACTGACAAGGTGACATATCATCTCAGATTCAGGGATATCATAAGCGGGAATCCAAAGCTGTTCTACCAAGAATTCGTAGCATGTTGAATTATGTGGAAGATCTAGGAGAGATGCAATGGTAGCCATGGCATCAGTAGCTCAATTCTGATCTCTTGGTATCTACTCAAAGGTAATTGTAGTAAATGATGATTTTAAAGTGTCCACCATTTGCTTATATGGCATGAGTTTATCATCCTTGGTCTGATATTCATCTGTTGCTTGTCGAATGACCAGTTGTGAGTCGCCATATACTTGTAGTTCTTGTAATTTCCATTGTACGGCTAGCCTGAGTCCTGTGATCAAGGCCTCATACTCTGCTATGTTGTTGGTGCATGGAAATGTGAGCCTGTAAGACTTCGGGATTCTATCACCTTGAGGTGTGATAAACAGAATGCCTGCCCTCGAGCCATGCCTAGTATACGAACCATCAAAGTATAGTTTCCATGGTTGTGTTGTTGTGATCATGAATATCTCCTCATTTGGAAAATTGGAAATGAGAGGATGATCACCTATGAGGGGTGCATCGGCCAACTGATCTACAATAACTTGACCCTTGATAGCCTTACGGTCCACATACTCGATATCAAATTCACTTAGAATCATCACCCATTTGGCCAAGCGGCCTGTCAATGCTGCTTTGCTGAGTAAGTATTTGAGTGGATCAATCTTTGCAATTAGTTGTACTTTATATGTTAACAGATAGTGCCTCAGTTTAGTGGCTGCTAAGATTACTACTAGGCAAGGTCGCTCAATAGGTGTGTAATTGAGTTCATAGCCAACCAGTGTTCGAGAAATGTAGTAAACAGCACACTCTTTCCCTTCTGCATTATGTTGTGCTAGTAGTACACCCAATGTTGTACTTCTTGCTGAGATATAGAGTAATACAGTCTACTTGGATCTGGTGGGATCAACAATGGTGTATTCATGAGATAGTCTTTAAGCATCTGGAATGCTTGCTGGCATCTGGCATCCTATTGAAAGTGGATGTTCTTGTGTAGCAGGTGTGTGAATGGGTGACACTTATCAGCCAATTGTGCAATGAATCTTTGGATGGATTGAAGTCGTCCTTGTAATGTCCTTAGCTGACTGATATTCTTTGGTGGTGGCATGTCCATGATTGCTTTTACCTTTGTTGGGTCGACCTCAATACCTTTGCTTGAGACAATGTATCCTAGAAGCTTCCCGGAGGTTACTCCAAAGACACATTTCTTTGGGTTGAGTCAAACATGGTATTGTTCCAATCTATCAAAGATTTTATCTAATATGTTGAGATGTCCTTCTCTGGTGAGTGATTTTGCTAGTAGGTCATCAACATAATCTTCCATCATAGTATGCATCATGTCATGGAAGATGGTGGTCATTGCTCGTTGATAGGTCGCTCTTGCATTCTTTAGACCAAAAGGCATTACATTTCAGCAATATGTGCCCCATGGACATGTGAAGGCTATCTTATGTTGATCTTCTGGTGCGATCTTTATCTGATTGTATCCTGAAAAGCCATCCATGAGTGAAAGCATGGCATGTCCTGCTGTTAGATCCATTATGATGTTGATAGTTTGTAGGGGGAAGTCATCCTTAGGACAGGCCTTATTCAGATCTCTAAAGTCAGTACAAATGCGGATGCCCCCTTTTGGTTTGCTGGCAGGCACAATGTTGGAGATCCATTCTGCATAATCAATTGGTCTAATGAAACCAACATCTAGGAGTTTCTTGAGTTCTATTTTGACTAGCACTGCAATCTGAGGATGCATCTTACGAAGCTTCTACTTGACAGGTTTGGCTCCTTTTGCTATGGTGAGGTGATGCATGACTAAATCAGGATCAAGCCCAGGCATGTCTGCATATGACCATGCAAAGTTGATCTGACGCTTTTGAAAGAACTCTATAAATTTAGGTTGTTCTTCTAGAGTGAGAAGAGATGCGAGATGTATGAGATGAGGATTTTTAGGAGTCCCCACATTGTATTCTTTGGTTTCCTTGATGAGAATCATTGATCGTTCTTGTTGTGTACTAGTAGGGAGAATGTCAAACCCTTCATCCTCAGGTACCTCAAAGAGGTTTTCACCGTTGGATACGCTCTTTCTTTTTACTTTTGTTGGATCAAACAGTGCCACGGTGTGGTTTTCACTGGAAGATCCATGTTTTATTATTATATTTTTGTAGCTGAAAGGTTTGGCATCAACCCTGAAGTATGTTGTGCTATTTAGTTCTATGGCAAATCCAGTTTTGTGGTCCCCTCTTGGTAGGTTATCCCTTAATTCCAAAAAGTCAATGATGGCCTCATCATTTTGGAAGAAGTCAAGACATGGGGGATTTGGTTGGTTCCATTCGATGAGTTCAGGGTGAATAATGGGCATTACTTCATCGATTAGGTTAAGTGTGTTAGATGTGTTGGAGAGGGTTAAGACATTGTGGTGAAGGTCGTTGATGGTACTCTCCCTGTCAGAATCAGGCGTAGGATGAGACGTAGGGTCTGTGGAAGATGTTTCCAGCTCAGGAACCTAAGAAGTCTTTATCTGTGCTTCTCCGTAAACAGGGATGTCTTTGCGTGGTGGAGGTAGTGATGTGTCTTCCTCATCTAAAGTATTAAGCTGGACAGAATCAAATTCCCACTCATGTGAGTCAATCTCTGAGTCACTTTCCAGCGTCCGATTACTATACCATACTGAGATGTCCTTTGAGTTAAATACTGCAGGTGTGATTGGTTGATGTACCTTTGTAGATGAAATGAGTGGTTCTGCAAAAAGGTCGATGGGGATTAAGGAATTTGATATGGGGAGTATCGATAGTGTTGACTCAGTTGCTTCTGCTGGAATTGCTAGTGTCATAGATGTTGTTGTGGGTTCTGATACAGTTGTTGTTGCTAATGGTGCTATTGATATTATTGCTACTGCCAATGGGATTACTGGTTCGCTTGGTGGGATGATTGGCATTGTAGATGGTTGTGTTGGGATGTTGAGCCTCAGTGGGGCAGTTGCGACGATGTTTGATGTTGCTTTGATAATGAAAGGTGTCCTCTTTGCAATAGGCTGACATAATGGTTTGTTGGGTTTTCCTTTGAATTTGAGTTTAGGAAAGATCTCTTTTTCAAAGCCTAGGCCTGTATTACCTTTGGGTTTTAATTCCGGTGGTAGAGGTTCATGTCATCCCTGTTTGCAACATCCCAAAGCACTCTAACCATCATACCCCATTCTTTGCATAATGAGGAGACCTTTGCCATATTGATATGTGGGAAGCTTAACTCGCGATATATTAGTGGTGATGGGATCCTTATAGATCCATTCCGCTAAGTCGTCATCTTGGGTTTCTTCTTCTTGACTCTTTCCAAGGATGAAAGGTGTCAAAGCACATGCCGACATGATTAGTGGTTGCTGGAGTAACTGTTGTGGTTTACCATGTGTGCTAGGAGAAGTGGGCATTTGTCCTAAACAAAAGAGTTGACTCAAGTTGTATTCCCTAGGACTTTCCTCTGCTATTTTCATTTTAAGATTTTCTTGCTTTGGTATAGTGGTGTTTGAACTGGCAAGAGAGGTAGGACTTATATAGGATGTGGAGGAAATGGCTTCTCTATTATTAGGAATGGTAATCTCTAGTTGATGGCTGATATTATGGCGATACGCAAAGGGATTTGCATCACGCAAGATTGTGATCTCTACACTGTTATGTGGGAACTTGATACATTGATGGTAGGTAGATGGAACGGCTTGCATGGCATGTATCCAAGGTCTTCCTAACAATAGATTGTATGGCAAAGGAAGGTCCAGAACCTGACAGATGATGTGCTTTACCACAGGGCCCACTCGGATTGGTAGTACCACTGCTCCTTTGGATGACCGCTCTGCATTGTCATAGGCTTTGATTGTGATCTTCTTGCGAGGATCCACTGATTCTATGGCATATCCCAATGCTATGACCAACTTTAGGGTACAAATATTCAGGCTTGCTCCATTATCGATCAAGACTTGCTTGATCCTATGCTAGTTGATAAAGCCTTCAATGTGTAGTGAAGCGTTATGAGGTTGCTAGAAGGAAGAGTTGTCACTTTCAGAAAAAGTGAGACAAGCTGATGACTTTAGACTTCCAACCATGGCTTGAAATTGGTCTATATTCAGGTTTGTAGGGACTGACGCCTCTTGGAGTGCTTGATCCAAGATTATTTTATGAGATGGCGATAGGCGTAATAGCTCTAAAATGGATATAAGTGTAGGCGTTTTGTCTAATTGTTCCACAAGATTGTACTACTTTGGTATGGAGGTGGTGCCTTGTGGAGCTGCCTTTATGGTAACTTGTCGCGACGTGTAACAACATTGCAACTGTAGTCGGGATTTTTGATGGTTATAGTTGCAACTTGTTCATTAGCATCATATAGGTGTTTTAAAGTGTAATTATATGCAGCCTGCATATAATCCGTGGTATCAGTGCCTCGCTTGGAAGTGGAAGGACCCCTTTGATCTTGTGATGGAAGTGGATTTTTGAACATCAAATGATCATTGTTTGTTGTTTTTGGGTCATGTCCTTCGATTTCAATTTCACCTCAGTCAATAAGATACTGAATAAGATCTTTCAATCGGTGACAATTACTTGTCTTGTGTCCTCTCCCTTGGTGGAAATCACAGTGCTCAATATCTCTCCACCATGCAGGTTTGACCTGAGGCTCATAGTTTGATGTTTTAGGTAGAGTGACCAAATTTTGAGAAAGGAGTTGTCGCAATACTGTTTCAATGGGTTCCCCTAAGGGAGTGTATGTTCATTTTTGCTTTTACTGACGAGGTCTAGGTTCATCGTGAGATGTGATGTGATCTTGATTGGAAGGAATATTTGTGTTATTCTGAGGTGGAGGATTTTGTCCTGCAAACCAAACGACAGGTTGTGCAATTTTTATAGTCCTGGCATCCACAACCCCATCGTTGACGATATTCTTATTTTTGTTCTAGAAGCTTGGTTTATCACTATTGAAGCATGGGCGAGGACTATCCTTTGGTTCATTATAGATTTTGATAAGTCCTTTCTTGATGAGGGCCTGTTCACATTTCAAACCCTTGGTGATCATATCATTAAAAGAGTTTGTGTCTTTGACATCCAGGTGAAATTCCATTTCTTCGTCTAAGTTGGAAATGAATATTTCCACTAGTTCTCATTCAGGTAACTGAAGAGAACGTCTACTAGACATTTGACGCCATCATTGCAAGAATACTGAGAATAGTTCACCTACTTTTGTTTAGTGTTGCACAGATCAGCCATGGTGATGTCGCGTTCAATGTTATGAGAGTAATGAGCTAGGAACTTCTGGGTGAGTTCCTCAAATGTTCTAATGCCACTTGATAGTTGGGAAAACCATGATGTGGTTGTTCCACCCAAGCTTTGGGGAAAAAGGCACATTAGGTATGTGTCTTCATATGCCACTTCGAGGCAAGCGAAATGAAATTCTCTGACATGATCATGAGGATCTCTCTTTCCTCTATATTTTTCAAATTTGGGTGTTTCAAATCCTCATGGAAAGGGTGGCATATAAAGATTCCTATCAAAAAGATAGGGACAGATGCCATTGAGTGAGAATTGGTTAGTTTTGACACCACTATTAAGTTGTTGGGCAAGATTCTTGACTTGTTGCCTCAACATCTCCATTTCATTTGGAGGAGGAGGTGGTGGGTTACCTCGAGGAATGTTATATCTGATGGGATCTCTACCTCTTTCCTCTTCTTGGAGACTTTGTCATTCTGATGCTTGTCTTAATTGGGCAAGATCAAAGTCAAAGGGGAGTTTTGCTCTTCTTGAGCGAACTTTAAAAAGTGAGCATCTGCATTGCTCCTAAGTATTTCGTCAAAAAGTCTGTTAAAGAGAGGATTATGCTGGGCCCTTTCTATTGTTGCAGGAGTGGGAGTACTTGGGTTTTCATCATTTGCATTTCCTCCAAGTGCTTCTTGAAATTCATTGAGATTTTCCTCTTCTTCTTCCTCAATTTCTATTTCTCGTTGCCTTGACTGTGACCGGGTTTGGGCCATTTTTGTTTACAAGCTTTTGTTGAAGTTGTGTGAAAATGATGATGAGTTGTTGATGAAATGAAAGATTGATGGTTGGTGAAGTGTCTTGCATATGGATCTCTAACACTTAAAGGTGGATGTAACCAAAATTCCTTCTTTGAATTGCTTGTTTGCTTTTGATAAGGTTGGATGTGATAAGGTGTAGAGAAATCTGAGATGTGTTACAGATTTAACTACCTAGTAATGAGAGGATTCACTCATGAACTAGTTTTAACCTGCGTAGATGTGCCTCTTAGGATGAGCTTATCCTAGATGTAGAAACAATCTAAAAAGTGATGTGATGTGTTTGATTCAAGCAATATCCAAAAAAAAAGAGAATTCAAGACAAGAACCTCTTAATGTTTTGAGAGTTGGAATGGATTGATGATGAAGTGATGATGTATGGGTGAGATAATGGATGAAAATATTTTTAACTTTAATAAAAGCTTTGTGTCACAAATGGAACAAACTCTACCTCTTCCCTTTCGGGTGTTGGTGGTATTTCTCGAGCTATGTTGTATGTGATACAGATGTTTGGGAAAAAGTTGGGATTAATCTTAACTCCTTGGTTTTTGTGATAACTCAAAGCTCTATATTGCATAAAAGCTTTGTGGTTTAATGACTCTGAATCAAATTCATTTGTTTTGCCTTGAAGGTAGAGACACATGTGATGCAGAAAAACTCTATGGGAGACAAAGATTTGTCTATTTAGATAGAAGAATTTCCTCCTTTTGATCAAAGCCTTTGAGCTCAATGGTCTTCTTTTCAAGTTGATATTCTGATGACATTTCTTTCACAAGATGTGAAGAATGGTCATAAAGTTTGATTGTTTGTTTTTTGCACTTTGTTTTTGATATTTTTGGTTGTTTTGAAAAATGTTTGGTTGGATGAATACTTTGTTTTGGAATTGATTTTTTTGATGTTTCTTTAACAAGAAAACAAAGGAAGCACACAAACACAAGAATGTTGCCTAAAAGGCACAAATCAGTATGGGTCTAGATCAACCCAATCCTTGGACTTTTATATGAGCCTTCCTTTTAGATGTATTTTAAGGTGTATTTCCAAAGCCTGAAGTTGGCTCAATTTGCACTTGGTCTTTGACTAAAATGAAAACACTTCAAACACTTTTTATCCCTCAAGTCAAATGGCCAGTTGTGATAAATTTAGCCCACATCTTGATATTTCTTTGACTTTGGTACTACATACCTTATGAATCCCGTCGTGGCAGGTAAGGATGTGATATACTAAGTCTTGCATGAGCATAACAAATAGATGATCCCTATGATGGGGGAGTCACCACTTTTATCAAGCCACAAGTGACTTTTCAAAAAGCTATGTTTCTACTCAAGGAAATATGTATGGTGAGTATCTTGGGAGAAAAACCATCTATGCTCTTGCACTAAATTATATCGCAAATATCCTCAATCAATAGAACGGGTGGGCTACTACTTAAAGGTGTTTAGTCATGTTCGATGTTTTTGGACATAAGTTCATTCTGCAGTGAATCACTTAAGAGCCTTGTAACCAGTGGTGGGGCCCATTTGTCCTTTTGACCAATTACACTGTAGGAACAACTATACCCAAGGCTACAACTTTCGCTCTCACCTGATTTTTATAGTGGCTCAAAGGATTTACCGCGCAAGGTCGTTCCCAAGAGTGATGTGTCTCTTGGTAGGCCCCTCTTAAAAAGATAAAAAAAATTCAGTGTTACTAACACTTTTCTCTTGCACATAGGACCATGAAAGCCAAGGGAGAGTATAGTGTGTGTTAGAAGTAGGACCACTCGACCAACTTTTTGCACAAGTGTGCCAAGCATGAAAAACACTTGTTCTTTTTAACTTGCCATTGCAATGTGATCTAATTATTTGGTGATGTTGCTCCAACATTCATGGTGTTCTTTTTAACTTCAAATGCAAAGGTTTGAGTAAACTAGAATTTTGAAAATCCTGGTCAACTGAAATTGAAGCACGTATGCATGAAGGAAAATCACTTTGCGAAAGTTTTAAACAAGTTGATTGTGTATTTTATGTGCACCAAAAATTGAAGTGTGGATTGTAATTCTTTAGTTTGATGCAAGAAAATTGAAGTGTTGATTTTAAGCACCAAATAAAGTGTGTTTCCTAACTTGCAAGAAAACAAATTTTGTTTTGTTCAGTTTTAATGCACCAAAAACAAGTGATCCTAATTGGAAAGCAAGGGAAAGTTTGTTTGTTCAATTCTTAAAACACCAAAATAAAGTTTTTGATTTTAAAGAGGTGAGTTTTTAAACCTGCACAAACAATAACCAGTTAGTAAAATCCATACCTAGGGGGGGTTTCCACAAGCCTAAAAAATTTCACTTTTTCAGTTACAAGGTCTTTTTTACAACATTATGTTACAATAGCGCTAGTCTATGTTTGAACAGATGTGCTATTTAACACAAACACGCTAAAAGGAAAAAAAGATAGAGAAGGCAAAAGTGCTCAAACAAGATCAATAGCACCAAAACAGGGTCAAAAGCGCTCAAACCATGTCAATAGCGCTAAACTTGATACAATAGCGCTATTGTAAGAACAATAGCACTAGAACAACAAGTTTCAATAGTGCTATAACGTGATCAATAGCACTAAAGCGCAACCTGTGTGACAATTTCAACATTCAAACATGTTATTGGTCAAAAAATAAATGATTTTTGGGTGTTTGGATTCACGTCAGGTTCACCAAATGATGGTCTGCAAAATGGACAAGGTTAGCAAATGACAAACAACACAAGAAACAAGAGATCGTTAGTGTTAGTTAACCAAAAGCTAATCTAAACAGGCATATCAAAAGAGATACTAAGAACATGAAAGAATATTTAACTAAAGAAACAAATATGATGAGGCATCTCCAAATGCCTCCTAATATGCTCTTGGCTCCTTCTCCTTTGTTCCTCTCATCTCCAAGTTCCAAAATAGTGTAGCTCTTAGCAGCTTTTTGCACTATGGATGCTTATGGAGGATTGAGATTTGAGTATTTGCTCCAAATGTAAAATGAAAAGCTAAAATACTAGATGCTATTAAAAATGATTGATTCTAACCAGAATAACAAGATATTAGATTGCTATGCTAAATGCTCTCTAAAATTCCTATAGGTTAAATGCATACAAATTTTCAGAATCTAGATTATAAAAAAATGGGCTCTATTTATTAAAAAAAATGGAGCAATGGATGGTTGAGATTGAGCAATCTCAACAAGGGTCAGGATTGAATGATTTCAAATCCATGTGAGGGCTTTCAACCCAATCCCAGGATGACATGTGTCAATGTGAGATAGGTTGAGAGGAGAGGGAATAAGCATTAAATGCTTGACATGACCTTGGGAGTTAAGGTCAAGGTTAGTTGAATGAATAAACTCTTTATTCAAAGAGTAAAGCTTTTATCCAATGGATAAACTCTTGTGCAAAGGCAAAAGGGATAAACATTGTCAAAGCAATAAATGCTTGGGGAGACAAGTTGAAATAACCATAAATGGTTATGTAAGAGCCATTAATGGTCATGTAAGAGCCATTAGTGGTTTTGGAAGACTTTGGAGGTTAAATTGTTGAACACACAAAGCATTAAATGCTTTTCAAAGACTTTGAAGTCTTTGAGAAGTGACTCCATGTTGCTTAAGAATGTGACAATAATTAGGGCATGGATTAGGCTAATTAGGAAGGGGGTTAGAAGAATCTAGAAGGGGTTTTAGGAATGCAATCAAATTTGGTGGGTGAGGGAAAATAGGATTTTTATTTAAAATAAATTAATTTATTTCAATAAATGTGTGCAAGTTGCATTTTTAGGAGAATGCAAGTGGGGGGGATAATGATTTAAATAAATATTTAATTTAATTTATTTAAAAGAGGAATAGGGGGATTTAATTAAATAAATAGATTTTATTTATTTAATTGATTTGTGAACTTGGTTTAATGAATTAATTAAAATAAATTGAATAATTTATTTAATTAATAGGAGAATGTTTGAAGATGAATTAATTAAATATTAATTAATTAACTCATGGCTGGTGTATTTTCAATCAAATAAATAGCAAATATTCATGTAATTAAGCTGGACAGATTTGTGTGACTACTATATATATATATAGTTTTAAAAATGAACGTATAAATAGTCTATAATATAATGGTTTATTTATAAAGTTCATACTTTTATAAATGTTGAACAAACATTTAAATATAATGAATAGGGCAAAATGTAGATTGTGTATTTTCACAATTTAAATGTCTTTAATAATAAAATGGGCATATTTAAAAAGGATGTTTAAATTTTGAAATACTTATGAAGTTTAATCATTTAAGAAAATTTATAACAAGTTTGGTAAGTTGGTTTTAGCTAAGGGAAAATATTTTCAGTCCACCTAAATATAGATGTTGATGAGATTAAACTTTATAGGAAAATAATCGTTATGTATTTAATTCGATCCTTTTAGTCGATTTAGTTAAAAACACATTTTAATTATTGTTAGACATTTATAAATCTAAGTGCTAGGACTAAATTAATTAGTTCCTAAAAGCAATTAATGATTATTGGAGATTAATTATATCTTCGTCAATTATTTTAGAGAATTTTGATTTAATCAATCTATAGACTAAATTTGGTGAGATAATAAATTAATATATTTAGTATTCCACATTTAACTTAAATTATTAAGAAAGGATGTATTAACAGGATGATGGGAACTTGATAATTATTAAATAATTGGTATCGGACCAAGTAATTTTATTAATGTCTATTTAGTAGAAATAGATCTAATTAAGAACTAATAAACGCAACTGAAATGAAAGATACTTATGAGTGAATTTAATATTACCCTTATAAAATTTATTCGTTCCTCTAGATAATAGGAATTATCATAATTGTTATGTTAGTATTTAATAATTCATTTGAAACAGCAAGTTGTCACAACTATTTAAGCAATGGTTGCATGTAAATAAGTGTTTTTAAAAATAAAATAAAAAATTTGTTGGTTGTGTTTTGCCGAAAAGTTTGGGCATGACATTTTGGTATCAGAGCCCTAGGTTCATACATTGGTGAACATGGGCTACATTCATAACTTAGTTGAAACCCAACTATGGCTTGAAGTATAACACCTAGGTGAAAACTTGCGAAATAACAAAGTGAAACATAAGTGAAAATTCTTTTAAATCAATAGATCAACATATATCAATTCAAGGGGTTCCAAGGGTCACTAAAAGCCCTGAAAATTGAACTTATTAGTCATAAGGTCTATGACATAACAAAAACCCCAAGGGCTGCAAAATTTTCAATTTTTATTTATATGAAGTATTCTCGGTATTTAATATATGAAATTTAGATCATCAGTAATTATAAGGTTACCATTCAATTGGAACCTAAAACACAATGATTTCCCTAATCAAATGAATATGAGGAGTTAATTCTTCAATAAAATACCTCTAATGGTAACTAAAAGAATGCCATCCATCGAGATATGATCTTGACATGGCAAGTCAAGCAAGATAGTTAGACATAAGATAAAGGCACAATAAACAAGATAAATAAGATCGAGACAGTTCAAAATAAATTTTTAGGCTATGTGAAATTATGATGGTTTAAAAGATCAAGACCGCCATTGCAGACAACAATGAAGAAGAGTTAAAAGGGAACTCTTGTGAATCTCATAAAGAAGCATTAACCTATCCTAATGACTAGGTACCTTAAGAATGTGATCATGTTAGATTCTCATTAAGAGCTTTTGTTAGACAATGTTGTAGCAATACAATGAAGCTAGAATTGGATAACCCTGAAGATAAGAACTAAAATGATGAATGGCAATCCCCTTGATCAGAAAACCCTAGTAATACTATAGGTGAGTTAAATAAGGAGAAAGGAGGCATGAACTTCTTGGGTGAAAACACATATTTACAATAAACCTTAAGTTCATTCGTGGTTATATAATTGGGGAAACAAGCAAGTAAAACCTCAACTAGTTCCTTTATGGGAAGATAATCTTGGAGAATGTAAATAGTGGTAGAGAGAGTAGAGCTGATTTGGGAATTGTACAAAAACAAAGAATCTCCATTGAAGTGCAAGGAGTATAAAAGTATTAGGATCTTATAATCTGGGAATGAGTAACTAATATTCGTTCAGAAACTAAGAAGAAAAGTGCAACCCAATCATAGTTAGACGCTAGTTACAAGACAATATGTAACACAATTTAACTACTAGGCACAATCGAAGAAGCTTTGCAAATTTTGGCACTCAAGTGTGAAAGTATGCAGAAACATAAAGTATGGATGAAGCAACATGCGGATGGAAATGGCTTATCGAAAGATAGTATAACAGTAATATAATACCAAAGTTTTAATGAAAATTAGTGGGCAGTATAAAATATTTTATGAGAACATTGATAAGGAGCCGAATTATGTGGCTAGCTTAGGGAGAACGTGGAGATTATGGGAGTCTTAAGACATTGGTAATTATTGGACATCCTTATGTTATACCATAATTGGGTAACTGGATATTAGGATGGTAAGATGGTTTATGTGGATTGAAGGAAATAGTAAGATGTGATATGTCGGTTTTAGCCAGTAAGTAATATAAATAAGTAATATGGAAAGCAATAGCTTCCTTTTTACTAAATTTTAATTAAAAGGATGGGTGTTGGTCACTTTTTGAGTGCACACCCCCTTGATTCATAGTCGCATAAGGGAAGTAGGAGAGAATAAGACCACTCTCCGAGTTGGTGGAAATATGTCATAAAATGTGTGGGTAGAGATTGTTGTCAACCATTATCAATCTTACTTGACAATAATTCCACCCCAAATGGCTCTTAACCATAAGTGTTAGTAATTTGGTAACAAGCTCCTACCTAATGAAGCCAAGTGAATGTTAGAGGTGAAAATATAAGGAGCTAACATAAGGTGCTAAGAAAACAAATGATGTCCCTAGTAAAAATAAATAAATAAAAAAATAAAAATAAAAATAAAAATTATATGATTACATTATACAAATCCTAAGTGGTTCTAAGTAAACAAGTGTCAATTTTGTATCAAACTATCAACCGTGTGTGTAAGACATGAAAGTGTCGATGCTTGAGCTACCATGTAGCATTGAACCAAGGTTTAGCATATTAAGATAAGTAATGGAAGTCTAAGAAGAATGGATGGAGAATGGTAGAGTTAGTGCAACCACCTATTAGATATAATTATGGATGTTAATAACCCTAAATAGATAACGGATTGTGTCAGAAAGTGTGGCTTGCAATAGCAATCATTTGAAGGTTAAAATGGAACATGATCTATTAAACAATTGCAATCTCATGTAAATAAGATATTTTGTAAATAATAAAGAATTATAGATAATCTAAGAATCTCAAAGAGTCTAATAATCACTTCCTAACACTCTCAATACGTGTGATCTTGAGTGAAGTGTTGCGGTTACTCCTTATAGCATGACTAGAATGGTTATCTTGTTTCGAGTTGATTCGACAATATTTTTGATTTTCTTTGAATAGCATTTTGTGACCTAGGGGCTAGTACTTTCTTTGTATTCATTATTTTATTTTTTTGTTATGATGAAAGGACCACTAAATTTATGTTTCTTTTTATTTGAGCTATGACACTTGCCATGTTTCCAGTTTTGATATTTTTCAATTGCCGGCATTTTCCTTCTTTTTATTGGACTTGGCAGAAGTAACTTATATTTTTGATCTTGTAAAGTGTCAAGTGGTCATTTTGATGGTTGATATAACTAGCCCTAGTGATGTGAACTATGTAATATCTATCATGTTCATTGAACCACTAATAGTGTGCCAAGGGAGGATACTGCAAGGAGTGAAAATAGGCACAAAGAATTAACAAAGAATATATTTTATCAAATTAAGATAAAGGAAAGAATATCCTCCCAAATAAAATTAATTGCGAGTAATCTGAAAGAGAAAAATTTATAACAATAGTGTGATCTAGACCTAATGAATTGTGAAAGTAATGATTGTCGACCGGTAAGTTTAGCATGTGTATAGAGATGATTGCGTGGATGATATCTAAAAGAAGTATTAATAAATTTCATCACTCCCTTAGACTAGGATTGTTATGTACCTTAATGTTTGGGAATTGTGAATAAAGTACCCTATGAAACTTAAACCTAGGAGCCTAGAAATATAAAAACATTTTGATCCCTAGTAGTAGAAAACTACCCTATATAGGGGTGGATTTGAAGAACCTAAATTTGATTATGCCTTGTCACCTAAGAAAGTTGGAAGAAATTATGCACCTAGGACGGTTTAGCAAATAGTTTATTAACACCCTAATGAGGTGCCTTGATGTAGAATAAGTAGATTCATTTTGGTTAAGTGTGATGTAAATTTTCTTAAGTAACATGCATGGACGAGAATATGATAGGATAAACATATTTTAAAATGAACCCAAAACAAAGTAGGACTCCTATAACATTCAATATGTGTAACCTTGATTGTGGGAGTTGATGCGTGTTATTGGTATGATTTGGATGGCACATTAATGTAAATCGTTGAAAGATAGAACATTGTAAAACACCTACCTAAGAATCGAAGGTAACTGTAATAAAAATACTAAGAATTTAACCTTGTGAAGATAGTAGGTTAATTACAATAATAAGTCAATTTTGATATTTCATCCTTCTAGTAGACAAGATAAGATTTTGAGTAACTTATTGAAATTGTGGGAAATGTTATGTCCCTACTTCATAATTCTACTCATGCAACTTCCAGGAGTAAGTCGAACTCTAGGGGAGGAGGATGTAAGGCCTTCCCCAAACCAAGCTTTGATTAACTTAGTTGACCATGTTTGACCCTATTAATAAATGCTATACAATTCAATAGAATGAGCTATGTTAGATGGATAGATTGGTGAGAAAAGTAATTAAAACAAATTATAGAGTTATTTCACCTTGTGGTGTACATTTTAATGTGTTGTGAATTTGAAATCCTAAAAGATCAACTGATTGGATAATCTTGAACTAACGTATGTCAGCTATATCTGGATTTGCAGAACTTTATTATGATGTTGGAAATATGATGCATATCTTATGAATGAATAAAATTATGAGGATTATGATAACTACATATGTGGATTATTTGGATGTAAGATGTATTGATTTATTTAAATGTATATGGTATGCAGAGTGTTTGACATGTATTCTTATTCATGTGTTTAAATGTTATATGAGCTTATTTGAAGTTACTAATGTGTAATTGAGATGCACAGGAAAATTATCCATGTGACCATGGAAATATTATGGAGAACCAAACCTAGACCTATGTGTGTTCATAAAACCAGGGTTTGTCTATTTGGAGAGACAACACCCCATTTGTATCATATTTTATTCGTAAAAGTGATTGTTGCATGAATGTTAAATTGAATTTTGTTTATTTGTGTAAATCCAACAAGAGACAAGATTTCATGTATAATTTCATAAAAGTATTTTTATTGTGTCGCTTGACACATCTGATCGATTTAGGTTTTGGTTTTTAAATTTGTCTCTTGGAGGGAGTTGTTTAACCATAGCTTTTTCATTTAATTTAATGTAAATCCATAATTGCCTTGGGAAAAGAATCTTTGGGGTGGTCAACTTAAGTTTGACCCGAAAATTAAATTCAGATGGGTTTAAAAAGGGTTAAATGGACACCTAGGGGTAGTTTAATAGGGTTTCCTAAAGCCCATAATGTATACCTAAGGGTTAGGAGTAATTTTAGGCATGTACCAACTCTCATGTGACCATTTAGACACCCTAAAAAGTGACTTTTCTAAGTTGTGCGAAAATTGAAATTAGAAGGATCATCTAAGTTGTAAACTTTCCTTTTGGATGTGAGATTCCTTTCCCATTCTCTCCTACCTTTCCTTTTCAGTTTTAGAAACTTGTGAGAACTCTCACTAGGGTCTTCTTAAGAAGGAATGAGAGATTTTGGGGGTAATCACCCACTCTCCATTTTTGGAGACAATGCAATTTTGAAAAGAGAAAAAGATTTGGTGTAGGAAATTGGGCTTAGTGTAGAGAAACAACGTTTGTGGATTTGGGCTGCTCATCTTCAACTAGACTAGCATACCTTTGGGCAGTTTGAAGGTTGGTTTATCTTCTCCCTGTGCTATTTCATGTTGCATGACTATGTTGAAAGATCGTTTGTGTGGAAAAAGTTGTTCTCTTGTATGTTTCTTTTGGAAAATTATTATGCGTTTTGTATTTTTACTTCTTGTATGAAAACTGTGTTTTGAGAGTAACTAAGGCCTCCTACTCTTGGGAGAGAGGATGTTCTTGTGGGTGGTAGAAGTTTGACAGCTCTCGAGTGAGAGCCTCTCGTTGTGAGAGTGTTCTCAAGGGATATTTATGTGACCCTTGCTGCATGGCATGTTTATGCATTTGGGGTTCATAAGCAGGGGAATAAGGCTTGAATGCCTTGGGGAGCATAAGGATGTGGAGCTATTATACTTCTGATATATTTTGGTTGCCATGAGGTGGCTTTGTGTTTTATCTTACTTGCAGTCCCCTCAGGGTCTTGGTCCACTACCACCCTTGAAAGTACATCACATTGTGTGGTGCAATGTAGCCCTAGGATGGCAATATGTTTGAGAATGTTTCTCCCTTGTTATTGTGTTTGCATGTGTGTAACCTATCTAGGGCTTGGTTCTCCAAGCTCGGGGGTGGCTACTAGTTAGCCTAGGCTGGGAGGTGAGCACTCCATGGTCATAGCATTGATTTATTTGCAGGTTGTTGAAAGGAAAGAAAAGGACAAGTAGAAGTTGCTGCTTTAATTTGGTTGCAGAAGAAGATTCAAAAAAAAAAATGCTATATGTTAGTTTTAGAAATGTAAATGGGAGTTGCATGTTGTATTTACTTTGGAAAAGAAAATGTATCTATTTTAGTTAAATCCTCATTTACTAGAAATGACAGACTAGTTGGGTGTATCAGCCATTTGTAAGGTTGATTTATTTTATGCTAATTATGTTTAAAGAAATGCATTACTTTTGTTAAGTACTATTTGTTGCCAAAGAAATATGTTCATTTGGGATTAAGTCCCCTATAGTTTTTGAATTTGTATTGTAGTATGCATGTTAGTTTTGAAAATGAAAGTTATTTTTTTTGCATGTAATTTCCGAAGATAAAAGAATCAGACTATTTTCTATACATATCTTGAAGGTTTAAATTAATTAATAAAACATTTATTTGCTGTTAAAATTATTGAATTCTGTCATTTATATAAATGTTGTTTAATTTATTGAATTCTATAAATTACTTAATTATAGAAAATAAAATCTAAAGTTAAATGGTCAATCTATTTAAAATGTCACCTTTTTATATAGTTGTTATACAAAATTATTTAATTCTGCCAGAAATTTATATGAAGAAAACAACTCTAAAAATTAGTATGATCATCTCTAAGTTTTATTTCAATATAACCAGTTTAAGTAAAAATATATTTTTATAGTTGCTGCATAATAATATTTAATTCTGCCAATTACTTTATGCAGAAAATAAATCTAAGGTTAAAATAGTACAATTATGATTTAGCAACAAGGTATTGTTTCTTTTTCTTTTTTAAATATATGGGATTAATTTAGAATATTATATTCAACCTGTTTTTATTATTCAAAAAAAAATATAAATTAAATGCATAGTAATGTTAGCTCTAAATTTCCTTATGCATCGAATGTATATTAACATATACTTATAATTTTAATTAAACTACATTTGTATATTCAATATATATATATATATATATACATACACACACACACACACACACATATATATATATATATATGTATGTATATATATATATATATACATACATATATATATATATACATACATATATATATATATATACATACACACACACACATATATATATATATACACTGATGTATATAATACATTTATACCTATAAAAATACATACATATATATATATATATATATATATATATATATATTTTATTGAAAGAAAAAAAAATCACTGGAGGGTTCGAGGAAAGTAGTCGAACCCACTATGACCCCCCACAATGGACGATAGGTAGGTTGCCACTGTGTATTCCCATAGTGGGCAGCACCGACCGCCACCGTGGGGATACCCAGTGGCATCCGGGTGGAGCTGTTGGCGTCCTCCGCTCTCTCCCCCTCTCCTCCCCTTCGCCGAAGTCTTTCCATGGCCGCCCTCTGTGCTAAACTCGCCCTGCATAAAAATAAATTTGAAACCCTAACCCAGTATGGGTTAGGGTATTCGAAAGGAAATAAATATAATAAGGAAATAAAATAAAATAAAATAATAGGGGCATTTTATAACGATTAAAAAAATTAGGGTTTCTTTAGCTTTTAACTATTTAGGTTAAGTTATATGGAATTGTATAATATAGATAAATATGTATTTCCATATATCTGTGTTACGAATTAAAGAGAAAAAATAAATAAAAACAAATAAATAATATATATATATATATATATATATATATATATAGTTTTAAAAATGAACGTATAAATAGTCTATAATATAATGGTTTATTTATAACGTTCATACTTTTATAAATGTTGAACAAACATTTAAATATAATGAATAGGGCAAAATGTAGATTATGTATTTTCACAATTTAAATATGTCTTTAATAATAAAATGGGCATATTTAAAAAGGATGTTTAAATTTTGAAATACTTATGAAGTTTAATCATTTAAGAAAATTTATAACAAGTTTGGTAAGTTGGTTTTAGCTAATGGAAAATATTTTCAGTCCACCTAAATATAGATTTTGATGAGATTAAACTTTATAGGAAAATAATCGTTATGTATTTAATTCGACCCTTTTAGTCGATTTAGTTAAAAACACATTTTAATTATTGTTAGACATTTATAAATCTAATTGTTAGGACTAAATTAATTAGTTCCTAAAAGCAATTAATGATTATTGGAGATTAATTATATCTTCGTCAATTATTTTAGAGAATTTTGATTTAATCAATCTATAGACTAAATTTGGTGAAATAATAAATTAATATATTTAGTATTCCACATTTAACTTAAATTATTAAGAAAGGATGTATTAACAGGATGATGGGAACTTGATAGTTATTAAATAATTGGTATCGGACCAAGTAATTTTATTAATGTCTATTTAGTAGAAATAGATCTAATTAAGAACTAATAAATGCAACTAAAATGAAAGATACTTATGAGTGAATTTAATATTACCCTTATAAAATTTATCCGTTGCTCTAGATAATAGGAATTATCGTAATTGTTATGTTAGTATTTAATAATTCGTTTGAAACAAGAAGTTAAGTTGTCACAACTATTTAAGCAATGGTTGCATGTAAATAAGTGTTTAAAAAATAAAAAAAAATTGTTGGTTGTGTTTTGCCCAAAAGTTTGGGTATGACATAGTACAGGAACATTGCCAGTCACATTTGTGGTGATTGAGGATTTCATTCCCATAAAGATAGAGAAGGTCCCAGGTACTTTAAAATATTTAAATTAATAATTATGTATAATCCAATTGAAAATTACTTATTGATCACTCGTTTTAGACTAATGATCCCATGATCTTTTTGCAAAAAATGATGTTTTTTATTAACATCTAAATGATATTACATTGGAGATCTTCAAGCCCACCACACGTACATAGTGGAATTCCCAAAATGAAGATTTAAAAGATGAGCTCATTAACCGTTTAGTTGTGTTGTTCGGTAATAATACATTCAACCGAACCAAGGTCCTTAAGAAAGTTGGTACCTATCTAAAGTATGTGAGGGACCAATATAGGTCACATTTAGAGAACAACAAAAAGTATGAGTGTCCCCCCATGATTTTGAGAGAGAGTGGAAGGACCTAGTGTCAGATGGAAAGGAGAAGGCTGAAAAGAAAAAAGCAAAGACACCATCGGGCCAAGGAAGGTATGTGATACTATCAACAATGTAATTATATATTGATTACTCTTTCTTTTTACATAATCTAACGTATTTCAAACTTTTCATAGGTTGTCTAAAACATCAAAGGTAACAAAGGAAAGAGTAGAAAAACATAGGCAACACAAACTTATCTTTGGTGGTTATATGAAATTAGCCACACAAATTGTAAGTATCAATAAATGAAATATAGCATCCAAATAATAAATTACAAACAATTTTGGTTTTATCACACCATAGAAGAAAAATTCATGACCTTATGCAAAATGTAGGGCTCTGAATTCAAGAGAGTGCCCACACAAGAGGACCTGAAGATTTCCTTCCAGCAAGGCTATGGATTTGTGGTTGAACGCCTAAGACTTGACTGGGAAAACACACGCTTCCACTGCATCCAACACGCAAGTAAATAAACTCAATGAAGTTTATTTAAAATTGAATACTTGTGCAATCTATTCAATAATAATTTCCACCATAAAGTAATTATGTGCCTATTTGTTTTAAACATGAAAGCAATGATAATACTGCACATGACATTAGAATGCAGCTTGGTGAGGATGGAGCACAACCTGCAATTGAATGTCATGGTCGCGTGAATCCTGGTACTGGATGCATTCATGTGCTATACAAAACACATTATGGATTAACACAATTAAACATCTTTAATTTCAATTGGTGTATTAATTAATGTAACCTTTCATGTTTCAAGTTTAGAGCATGTAGAGCATGATCAGGCTAGACAAGATCAAGAACATGATGTGGCCTCATCAGGTAAAGAGGACCACTCTAATGTTCTTTTAAACATATTTAATTGCAATTGGTATATTAATTAATTAACCTTTCGTGTTTCAACTCTAGAGGATTTAGAGGGTGTTCAACATGTTGAGCATGAGGATATAAGACAAGATCAAGAACATGATGTGGCCCCATCAGGTAAAGAGCACCACTCTAATGTTATTTTAATTAATGAAATACTTGTAATAATAATAATTAAACATATCAATTAAACATTTGTTTGTTATTGCACCAGACCCCCCCTTGTAGCAGCCTCCACGTCATGAGTACACGACTAGGAATACATTAAGATCATGAGCAGAGGGCAGAACAACTCAAGGGGGGACATATGATTTAGAAAAAGATGTCCACTTCTTTATTTAGCTGCAAAAAAGAAAGAAAAAAAAAGTGATTGTAATCATATTATGACAACCATACTTTTATAACATGTAAAAATTGAAACAATGAATGGTATATGTTAATGAATGAATGTGAATATGTTAATGAATGAATGTTATATGTTATTAATGGATGAATGAATGAGTGCTATATGTTATTAATGGATGAATGAATGAATGTTATATATTATTAATGGATGAATGAATGCTTAATGTTATATGATTGGGTATGGGGAATTGAGTGTGATGTGAGGAGGGGGGGGGGTGGGGGAAGGGGCAAAATGAGCTTCCACCTTCACATGGTTGGCCCTGTAAAGTAGAGAATATTAAACTATTCTCAAAACAAAGAGAAGCTCAATAAGGTAATGCACTTTTCAATACTTCATTATGCTGCCCTTTTAAGCTTATGTGATTTTCATTAGTTCTCTTTGCTTCAAATTGTTATCCTTTGTACTTATTTTATTTTTAACACATCTCATATGTTACCCTGGATGATAGCTTTTGCAGGGATTCCAATTGGCGCAATATTTCCAATTGAGAGATTATTCAGATCATGTCCTGAATATCACTTGAGTTCGAGTCAATTTATGAAGCTGCAATGAATCTTAGTTTGTGATTAGCCTCACAAAATTCACCCTTTCTTCATTGGTGGCATTTTCCTTAGATTTTTTTGAATTTGGCAAGCACAAATACTTTGTGCTAAATTAATTAAAGTATTAAATTAATGGCATCACAGTTGTGGTTTATCCTTTGACATTAAGTCATTTTGTTATAAAATAATCAAATATATTGTAGTGTATACACATCAAATTGGCTATGAGCAATTAAATAAATATTTAATATCTATTTAATGATTATTCTTCTATTAAATAGTCAATTTGAAAATATTAATTTATTTAATTCATTTGATATTCTTCTATTAATTAATTTAATTGAAACATTTTATTAATTAATTCATTTATCTCCATTTCTTCTAACCAATTAATTAAATATTTAATATTTAATTAACTCCCTTCCACTATTTAATATTTAATATTATCTTTTTATCGTTTTGAATTTGGTAATTTTGAGTATGTTGGTTTCCTACCTCGTTCTCAGTTATTATCTTCTGGTTGGTATGGGGAGCTTCTTTCAATTATGAGAAATGGTTTGATCTCTAACCTATATGATGATACTTTGTTTGCTATGGTAGCTCTATTAGATCATATATCACCAGATTGTTTGGCAACAACTGTAAACATATTTTCAGGTATCCACTTCCTCCTAGACTCGATGCACATTGTTCTGTCTTCGCCAACATCAGTTCTACCTATTCAGATGATTCCTCCTGCAGTTCTCATTGATGTGGATACTCCCCCTTCTTCTCCTCCGCTAGAAAGCACTAGTTCGTGGTATATGACATTGTAACTTCTCAGACACAGAAATGTTTGTATCTCAGACAGAGAAATTTTTTGTACTCATGACAAGGGGTTGGGTTTTTTGTTGGCCAACATGGTGACTTTGTAATCTCATGTGGGCTTCTATATGTTTTCATGTATGAGCTAGACTAGAGGTTTTCTTTTCTTGGTTCTTTCCTACCATTGCTCTTTGAACCAGGTTGTAAAAATTTACAATATTAATAAAAGTTAGTGGTTTACCACTTTTATTAAAAAAAAAAAAAAAAAAAAACTCCCTTCCACTATTCTATAGTCTCATCAATTAAATAATTTCATAATTATTTAATTTTCCTTTTTCAACTCACCTCATCTCCACATCATCTTCTTCTTTGCCAACTCATCAATCATGTGGCTAAAGATAATATTTTTAATATAAATATGCATCATTATCTTCAACTTCCAAATTCATTCTTCAAATAATGTGTATGTACACACATTTCTCAACCTCCCTATATTTTCTCCAACCTTCCTACATCTTTGGAGGGAGTTGAGTCCACTTGTCCTCTTATCCCTAAATCTTCTCCAACTATCCTATATTCTCTCAGTCTTCTCCTCAGTCAAGGTGAGCTTTTTGACACTTGGCTTCTCCTCCCACCTTTTCCTCCATCCTGTAGGTGTAGGAGGAACACCTTCCACCTTTATCTCTCACATCTCAACCTCTTGCTCATAGCCATCCAAATTGCAAGATTTAATCACAACCGGTGATCTCTGCCACCTAAGCTTATGTACCCAAAAATCTATAAATAGAGGTCTCCTAAGCTATTTTTGAAACTAATAGCTAATCTCATAGTCAATTAGGAGTCTTAATCTTTGCATCTGTGAGTTCACTTGTTTAACATTTTTAGAGTTTTTGAGCAATTTAGCATAAATCGTTATCATAGCATAGATTTTGCATATCATATTATCTATCAGTCCATTCCACACTTGCCATCTTGGACACTACGAGTGCTTTTCTAAGAGGAAATCATCTGTAACCAAGAATAATGGGGTTAGGACACAATGAGACATAAATCATGAAGGTATAATCTTTATTTTATTTTTATTTCATGTTGTTTCATTGGTTGAAGCTTGAGTTATATTTGCATGATGGACTAATGAGTTTGCAAGTAATTTCTCTGAGGTGAAACTTAAGTTGATACATTTTTTGGCGTCCACCATGGGGCTCGAGACTCACACATCATTTTTCTAATATCATGTCTAATTCTCGCTAGAACAGAATGAATTAATGTTTTTGTAAACCTGTTTCACGCCTGTGTGAAATAAGGTAGCACTTTTACATCCTAGGTTAGCACTTTTCACACTCATGTTAGCGCTTTTGTTCAATAGGTTAGCATTTTCATCACTTAGGTTAACGCTTTTGTTCAATAGGTTAGTGTTTTTGTTAGCAAAATCATGCATTCATTACGCAGTTTAGCATTTTCGTAGCACAAGTTAATGCTTTTGTTCTACAGGTTAGAGTTTTTGCATCACAAGATAGCGCTTTTGTTTTTTTAGTATTTTCATACCTTCTATCTACAAATTTAGAAATTTAATAATCTATCAGCTGACAAATCTTTGTAGGTTCGACCGTCCAAGACCAATTTTTGCAAACTACTGACTTGTGTGCATGCAGGTTTTATTTTGAGCAACTTTGATGCATTTTTTCACTTAGTTTAACTAGGAGTTTTTTGGGAAATAAAAAAAAATCATATATCTTTCACCTAGTTTAACTAAGAGGTTAATGAACAACATGCAACTTGCATCATGTGTTTTTATTAGGTAGTTGCACATAGGTAATCTAAAGGGTAAATGAACCATTATCTACCATGTTTGTTTAAAAGTAGTAGGTGAGTACTCTCTCACCCTAATACAGTGATCAAAAAGCTAGACCTACTTTTATTTTATGTTTTACCTTTAGAGGGCCTACCTTCCCGAGCTGCCTTGAGAGGGTTAGTAAGAGGGGAATGACTCAAGTGGAAACATCCTAATACTGAGTCCTTCTGATCCACTCTAAATAAATTGTGTCTATGATGAAAGTTATGGATAACATGTGCTAATTAGTTCATACCGACACTATGTTTCCCCATTAACCCTACAGAGCGCAACCTCTATATCTTGGGAACCTTATGTATTTACAAAGTGTAAAGTGTCACATAGATGGTCACATGACCGAAAGCCCTTACTAAAAACCATCTTGTCTAGTTGCCAAAATCCTTCTAATTACTGCCATAGGAGATCGAACCCTCTGAAGCGGCTCACACACATACGGTTCTTAGTAGAGATATGCATTTTTCCATGGGGATTTTTCATGGAAACTAGTGCTTGGCTGCCCTAGAGAAGTGAGTCCTGAGGCTGGAGCCAATAGGGTCAAGCACCTAGATATCTTCTTTGAATAGCCTAGCCTCGAGGGAAACCCCATGTGAGATTCAACAATTATTGTTTTTGCCTACCATAGGACTTGTACTTGCTTGTGCACTTTGATTTTCCAAACAGTGTGTCTTTTGTGTCTATAAAATGTTCTTGAAATGGTCAAAAACTTGAGAAAAATCATCATCCTGAAATAAATCAAAAATTTGACAGATTGATAGAAAACTGAGAAATTTATTTAACACTGTTAGAATCATGCTTTTACAATGCAGAACAATGCTTTTGCAACATAGAACAATACCTTTAAACTACAGGATCACTCATTTGATAAAAGAGAGAGCACTTTTGCAACTGAAACAATGCATTTACACCCTAGGTTCACACTTTTATGGCACACACCAGCGCTTTCATTCAATATAAAAACACATTTGTTGTGTAGGATAGCATTTTTATTCAATAAGTTAGTGCATTTGTTTTCCCCATCTACAATAGTGATCATTTCCACTTATTAGACCAAAATTTCAACATCACTTTCAGATACCCTTTTTCGAGAAGGTTCGTCTTTAACTGTCATGGATCTTCAAATTAGTCAAACAATCAGTTTATCAATCAAATAGGCTATTTTTTAAAGGTTTTCATAAGCATAAACATCCAACAAGTTATTGATTCAACCATCTCAAGTGCAAAATCAACATCACTATCAGTTTCTTATCAGGATGCATCAAATCCTTTATCATGAACCTTGATCATATCAACCTTTGTTCATTATCTTGGATGGGTTTTATCGAAATCAAAATTGCACTCACATTGGAATCAAACAACTTATAAATCATTAGATGCTTATATGACTTTTAGATATCGCCTCCAGAAAAGAAAACCAAGTTGGAAAGCTATCTTGAAGAAGAGGAGATTTTTATACATCAAACACAATTTTTTGTTGAAACATAGAACATTCCTACACCATTTTCATAACTATTTACGTGGTTACGGAACAGAGTTTGACAAAGAAACTTTACAAGCATGAGCTTTTCAACAAAAAGATGCCTTATCACAACACACTAATAGGAGTGGTAAAATCAACTTAGCTTATATTCCTAAACTAGTGATCACCTTTTGATTTGCAATTAGACAATCAAAACTTTGGATTTTTTCAAGTCAATCACATGTCAGTTTGGACTAGAGCTCAATACGAGCAGTTGAGAAGACAAAAATAAATGGAAGATGATGATTCAATATTTCAAGCATTTGGGTACACAGATGTTGATGAAGAAGTAGTCAATACCACCATTAGAGGCCTTGAACAAGATTCTAGATTTGACAAACTAATGGAAAAACTATTGGAAAAACAAAAGCAAAAGTACATTCTAATGTTGGTAAATTGAAGATCTAAATTGCCACAAGATTTTAACATAGAAAGTTTGAAACAAGATGCGGAAACAAGTCATAATCAAAACACTGGTGATCTCAATGATGATGACGTAAACTGAGTGAATCATGAGGAAACAAGAGGAGATAAAACAAGAAGAGACCACGATGATACAAGAAACCAAGATGAAATGAGAAGGGAGAGAAGTGATAGAAGAAATTATGAGGATGCAAGGAGAACCCATGTTGATAATCCTCTATTAACTCTCACTCAACAAATGAAAATGTTGCAACAACAAAACAGGATATGCAGAATGGAACAAGTTCCAAGAAATATTCATTGGAGGATATTTGTCCATATCCTTCTGACAAGAATTTAAACATGATACCATTCCCACAATATTGTGAAATCCCTAAATACGATAAATATGATGGGAAATTTGATCCTCAAGACCACATTAGGGAATTTTGTACGATGAGTATGGAGTTTGCACACAATGAAACTTACCCAATGCATTTATTTCTTAGAAGCTTAAGCAAACAATCAATGGAATCGTTCTCAAGATTACCATGTGGGATTAAATCTTTTGAAGAATGAGTGAATATATTTATCTCACAATACTCATACAACATAAGAAATGAGATAACAATGCTAGACCTATGTAATATCAAACAAAAGAATGTTGAACCCTTCATGGTCTTTTTACAATGATGGAGATGACTATTTAATAGATATCCACGAGATGTACTAGATCAAGAGAAAATGGACATATTCATTGACAACCTTACTAGTGAAATGAGTTATCATCTCAAATTGCAATGTCGTCCTACTTTTGCAAAAATGATTGAAAATGGACTAAAGATAGAGGATGCAATGGTAAAGAAAAGAGAGTTAAAACTCTACAACAATTCCTACAACAACAACAACAACAACAATGGTAACAATAACAATGATAAACCCAAATTTTGGTTAAAGAATAGAAACATTACCAATGGAGGAAATGATGATAACAATGTGCCAAACAAAAACCAATCTTTAACTTATCAAGTCAAGTGCCAAACAACAATAATCAAGAGAACTGGAAACCCAAGTCTTTGTTCTCTAATCCCTGTAAGAAATTCACAAACATTGGGGAGCCACTGGAATCAGCTTTGAAGACTCTTCTTATGAATAAATTGATTACCTTACTTGAAGCAAGAAATTATGACCCTCAAGTCAAACCAAGTTGGTGGAATGACAATCATTTTTGGAACTATCATCAAAACAAAGGACACTGAACCAATGATTGTCAAAGATTGAAACACCTTATTCAAGACTTAATTGATAATGGAACTATCACAACAAATGGTCATAAAATGAATAAATCGCATCTAGCATTCAAAACTCCACTCCCAAACTATGAAAAAGGTGAACAATCTAAACCAAAGGATGACAAAGGCAAAGCCAAGGTAAAATACACTTACAAATATGATGATGTCGTAAATGTCATCATTGTCAATGACAAAACACCTTCAAAACCAATCAACGTTATTACTAGAAGCAAAGCGAAGGTTACATTTCTGGGTATAACAAATGAATCAACATCCACTTCACAATAATACAACTTAGTGGAACAATTACAAAAGATACCCGCCCAAATATCAGTTTTGGAGCTCCTAAAAGTTTCTCCTATGCATAAGGAAACATTGGAGAGAGCTCTAGCAGAAACAACGGTCTCAAAAGACCTGGATGTAGATTAATTCCAAAACATAGTTGGACACCTCATAGCCCCTCATTGCTTGTCTTTTCTGAAAATGATGACGCATCCTTACAATATCCTCACAATGCTCCCCTACATATTGAAGTCACCATTCATACAACCCGTGTCAGACACGTACTCATAGATGGTGGAGCTGGCTTGAACATTTATGCATTAAGTTTAATAAAGGCTTTGGGATATTCAAAGAATACATTGGATCCAAAGAAGAAAATAACTATCAAGGCCTATGATGAGGAAGAGTGTTCTTCCAAAGGGATTGTGGTGTTGCCAATCAAAATAGGACCAGTAGAAAAAGATACATTGTGCTAGGTTCTAGATTTGAATCTATCTTATAACATTCTTTTGGGAAGACCATGGATTCATGACATACAAGCAATTCCTTCTACATATCATCAGTGTGTTAAGTTTCCTCATAATGGACAAGAAATCACTATATCAGTAGACTCCAGCCAATATGGCAATAATCTAAAACCAACACAAGATGCAAGAGTTCCACATAATAGAGAAGCAGTTTATCCCACCAAGGAAACTCAAGAAATATTATGGGAAAATTTTGAGAAAAAACTCAAATTAAATGATGAAGGGATGGGGAAGTATTCTCTACCAATTTCACCTAAATCATATAGAAAACCTACAAATGCTCAACCACAGATCCCACAGAAATCAGTTAAAATGTTTGATGGAGCATTTATTAGAGCTAGAACACTTTCAGAGGAAACTGAAGACAAGGACATTCTTAGTTGGTTGTACAAAGATGAAAATGAAGCTATAGCAATAGCTGCAGAAGTTAGTATTCACATAGAGAAATATGGAAATGGTTACAAAATCATGCAAAAGATGGGATATGAAGGAAAAGGACACAATGAGACATAAATCATGAAGGTATAATATTTTATTTACTTTTATATCATGTTGTTTCATTGGTTGAAGCTTGAGTTATATTTGCATGATGGACTAATGAGTTTGTAGGTAATTTATCTGAGGTGAAACTTAAGTTGATACAGGAAGTTTAATCACAAAAATTCCTAGTATCATATTTTTGTATATTTTGTTTTCATGCTAGGTAAGTTGTTTTTCTATGTCAACACTTGTTAATTGTTTTTATTATAAATTAGGGAACACATTTCTACATTTGAACTTATTTAATTGTTGATAGAAACATGTTAAGGCATTCTTTTAACTTTTTTATTCCTAGATCTTTGTAGAGACGGTAAATTATTCATTGAACTAGACCATGCTTTATAATTGCAGATTATTTATTGCAATATTGGAAATCCACATTCGTTGGGTCAACATCCAATTACATTTTTCTAAGAGGTTTATTTCTTTTTGTTATTTGTGTCTATAAATTGACATGTTTTGTGGAAGCTTTAACCTTATGTTTTGTAAACTTCATTTTTTCAATGATATTTGTATAGGTGCTAGCATTATGTGATCATCCAACACTTTTGGAAAAAGACAAAACACATGACATTTTTAGGTATGCCAATCTGCACATGCCACTACCTTACAAATTTCAAAGCTCACTAAGAATATTTTGTATGTTTTTTTGTATGTTTTTGTTCATAAACCTTGTCATTTTTGTTAAGATACTAACAATTGTTGTTACAATTTTGATTCTATTAATAGGGCTTGGAAAATCCTAAACGGAATTCCGAGAAGAGCTACTGGATCCTGCGGTAATAGCTAGGTATAATACACAATGAAACTTACTTTTCTATCTATGTTCAATCTCCATATCCATGGTTGAATAAGTTGTTTGGGAAATCTATATAAAAAGGTAATATCTACAAATCAACTTTACATAGTATGAGGATGTCAAACTAGGCCCTTATGAAATTTTGATTGATCCATTTGTCATGTCCCCTACTTGATTAACATAATTAATCTATGTCAATATACTTATGAATTAAACTAAATTGATTAGGAGACAAATATGTTTTAACATGAATCAAATCGGTGCTATCCATAGTTCAATTAATTTATTATTAATAAGTGAATTGTTCATCTACCATTTAAGATAATTAAGTTTTTCTTCCAAAACTCTTAATACAAGTACCAACCTTTGTTACTACTTCATTTTTAAGGAAGAATGAGGATATGTATGTTACCAAAGTGCTTAAAGACCAACTACAATAGGTTTCCTCAAAGTTTACAAATCCAAGCTCTTACCTCTCTTGGGTCTATACCCTCATGACTTATAGGTCACTGATCCCCACCCTATCTTGGGACTTAACCTATTGCTTGGATTTAGACTGCCCCTCTTTCGATCATCTCATTCCCACCTTTTCAAATACTGGCAGTAGTAACAAGAATTAGACTATAAGTATACTAAATTCTCATGTATTATGAACATATATGAAATTAAGTATGACTGACATACATATTACAGTCCAAATTAACATTATTATTAAATTCTGCATAAGAACATTATCAGGCTTCATATATTAAGCATACATATCAAGCAAATCCCCATGCATGCCACCAAGAATAAAGATGTTAATGTTTGTAACTTAATAACAATTATGATCTATGTGAATGACATTGAGAAAGGTATCCTTACTGAATGGAATTTGATTCACAAGGTTTAAAAATCTGACAATAAGACTAGGAGAGACAATGTTGTTTGGAGATTTCCTGATTATGACTAGGTCAAGGTGAATTTTGATGGGGCTGCCAAAGGCAACCATGGGAAGTCAAGAGGAGGAGGAGTCATCAGAAATTCTCAAGGTGTTTGCATCGTTGTTGTTGCTTCTCCCTTTGGAGTTCAAAATAATCATGTTGTTGAAGCTCAGGCCATGTTGAAAAGTCTCCAGCTTGCTTAGGGCTTCAAATTTAACAAAATATGGTTGGAAGGGGATTCCCTCAATATCATTCAGGCTCTTAAAAGTACTAGCTCCTCCTCTTGGAATATATTCAATATTATTAAAAGCGCCAAAAAGCTTTTAAATGATTATGATAGTATTGTCATATCCCATACTCTAAGGGAAGGTAATAAGGTTGTGGACCTTTTAGCTAATAAAGGGGTCTATTTAGAGGAGGACGCTAATTATATTGGAGAAGCCCAATGTAAAAATAATGTTCGGGGTCAATTATTATTTGATCGTATTAATGGATCAAGTTAAAATCATAATTGCCTCCTTGGGTCCAGATATCAAAAACAGAGATAGGGGTTATGCGAAGTGTCAGTTAATGATTTTTTTTAGGCATAGTTATTATGATCATTGGTGTGATGGGGCTTATCATAATAAGTGTTGGATCTTTGCGACCATTATTATTTACCTTTTTAAATTCAAGGAAGGCACTCTACTTTGTGAACCCTGTATTTTGCTCAAGAGCCTGCGCTTAAGTCTGGGTCTGCAGATTGTGAGTTATATCGTTGATGACTTTGACCTGCATTTCAACATGGGAGGTAACCTAAACTGGAATGAGCCCTCTGGTTGTGAGAACTAGAAAACTGAGTGGAAAGTGTGGAGGAGGCTCCATAGACATGGGTTTACAGATTACATGGAAAAGTTGCATGGAAGCAAAAAATTGGTGTCTCAAGGCTTTGCTGAAGGTTGGAATAACAACAAAGTTACTTTGTTTAGGGATACTTGGAAGATTGATGAGGATCTGGTTGTGGAGGTGACAGGATTACAGAAGGAGGGCACAAAGTTCTATAGAGATCGAAAGTTTGTTGTTGAAGCCATTAAAAACTTCCCGAAAACTGATGATGAGAAGGCTCATCTTGCCAAGAAAGACAACATCTCTTACTACCTCCCTCAGCAGGTAAAGTCTTTCTGGCAGAAGATGCTTAGGGTTTTGATGGAATTCCTAACTGTTGATGGTAGATTTACAAAAGTTTATAATTATCACTTTACTATTCTTAACCATTTTACTTAGCTTCATCCCTGAATGAGAGCTTGGTAGACCATGCCAAAAAACCAAAATCTTATCCCATAGCTCATCAGGGGCTTATTCTGCTCATTTATGAACACCTGAAGGAAAAAACTAGGGTTAGCCAGGATGATCATCTGGTGACAAATGCTCATATTTCAGATAGTTATAATGATTCTGAGTTTGATGATGATTTGTCAAATGTTCCTATCCTTAAAAAAGGGAGGGCTGATACAGATAAAGTGGACACGGATATGAAAATTGGTATGGAGGAGGAACAGGGGAAGGAGGCTGATATTGAAGTGGAGAGTGAGAATGCTGGAGAAGAGGAGGAGGGTAAAAGAGATGGTTCTAACCCTATGGTCTCCAATAGTACGAATGTTGTCCAGAATTCCACGGAGGAAGCTAACCCTAAATCTGTGAGCTTTAAGTAGGGAAGGGATACGATGAACTCCATTTTGAATGTAGCCCAAAACTGTACTTTGGAATCTTTCAATTTTCAGAAATGGGTTATTGAAAATATAACCAGTATTAAGAGTAAACAAAGAGATCTAGAGGATAAGATTCACAATTTGATTAAGGATACTAATTATGGGAAAAAGAGTGCAGAGGTGGAAACCAGCGAAGCTGAGGATGAAGTTGAGACACAAGAGTAGTCAAAAAAAGAACTTATAAAAGGTAATTTGAAACATCTGGAAGATGTGAGCAGAATTGTCAAAGATAAGGTTGAGGTTGACAACGATATCATCATCAACTGGGTTGCTAAACCTGAGAAGGCTTTGAAGAATTTTATGAATCACAGTCTTGAGCTCTTGAGGATCTCGTCTCAAAATATGAATTCCCTGGTGGATTGTTTGGAGAGGAAACAATAGAATAAATATATGGTAATCATTGATGATATGCTGACCTCCATCTCTACCCCCCAAATTTCCAGGCGAAGGACCAGGTAGACGACCTGTGATTTGGAGACAAAGACGAAAGATATTCAACTGAAGCAGGAGAACAAAGATCTGAGAGAAGATGCAAAGGCTATGATGTTGTTGGTTAAGAATGCAGAGGAGTCCATAAAAGTTTTTATTTGATATGTTATGTTGGGCTTTGGTTGCCAGTCTCTCACTAGCTTTGTGTTGTCTTGTTTCTAGCTGTTGGGTTTTCTGCTGGTCTTTTTGCAACTTTTCTATTTTTGTCATGTCTTCTCTTGTTTCTTTCATGCTTATCCTTTGTTATGTAAGCGGGTTTCAGGTCCCTTAAAACTTGATTTTCCTTAATCAAAAATAGTTATGATCTATGTCATTGACTTCTATATCTATTTGATGTGAATGCCTTGCAAACTTTTTTTGGCCAACTATTTGTTACCAATAATAAAATTCATTCAAATGTATGCAATAGCATACATTTGAATGAATGGTTTTTTTAAAAAGCAACATGTTTTCATCGCAATTTCGATGAACCACTAAAACATTTGACGAATTTGTTGTATGTGTGACAATACTTTTGTCATACTGGCATGCTCCACATCATTGCAATTGTGAAAAACCACCATAACTTCTGATGAAGTTCTTGTTGTTAGACAATTCAAATGACCGAAAGACAACTGAGAGGAGGGGTGAATCAGTTGTCATAGATTACCAGAACATTTAGCAATTAAAACTTTAATACCGAAACAATAATCATAATAGAAGTTAAATAAATTAAGCATAAACAATAATCACAAAGTAAATACCATCCACATGACACCAAGACTTATACGTGGAAAACCCGATAAAGGGAAAAACCATGGTGGGAAGCCTACCCATAGTCAGATAATACTTCTGCAGCAAGTATGTGATTACAATTGAGGGGCATGTACTTGCAAGAAGGCCAACAGCCTAGAGCACACTACTCATCACAAAAGGAGCCTCACTAACTACATAAAAATCTAGACTACAATTCGGAGAAGTGTTTGAACTACAAAGATAGTATCTCCTATGCCTAGGTATAGTTCTGGTTAAGCTCTATACCAGAGGACTAAATCCTCTTACATAAACCCAACTCGATCTCCAATGATCAACCAAATCATCTACCTGAATGATTATTACATTATTTGCCTAGACAATCTCATAAACCCATAACCCATATCTGATCTAGAATGAGATCTTACATCTATATATACAAACCCTCGACCATAAACAGTTAGGTCAACCACCAAATAATAAACCAATTACATAATTACAGAACATGTTGGCCTTAGAACAAACAAATAATATCCAGCACATAAGACATCCCGGAAACACATCAAGAGGACCAATCCACACGTTACATTAAGTTGGACCATAACCTAGATATACTGGATCCAATTTAGGTCCACACATGCTAAAGCAATGATCCCAATTAGCCAAGCCTCGAACACAATCACCATCAGCATCATAAAACTTCACTAGAAGCTGCACCAAAACCACTTATGCATATTAGCAAAGATCTTCAACAATGCTCTGTCAATGAAACCCTCGTCGAAACAATAAACCAAGCTTGTCGGCATATAGGAAAGCATCCGATCACCAAATCAAAACCAAATGATTGAGCATGAATCAGAGTACCATGAATAAGCCAATTCCATAAGCCAAACATACCGGAGCATACCATATCATCATGATCTAATCCAACCAGAAACCAAACAACCTACTGGGATCAAAAGGATACCGGTAAAGCAACCAAAACAGCTAGTGTTGACATCAATGACAAAACATCAATGCAACACATAATCAATTCCACCAAATTTTCAACAATCTCCCCCTTTGGCATTGATGGCAACACTAGATGTGAAAAACATCCAAGTGCCAAGAAATGCCAAACAAGTCTCCCCCAATGGAAGACATGCAACAGACTCTCCAAGATAATATGACAATGAAGTTCTGAACCAAAGATAAAACTCCCTAAGTGAATGATTTCTCAGTAAAGCTATGTAAGCTCTATTTTTCATAAATATATCTCCCCCTTTGACATCAATGCCAGAAATCTGACCAAATAATCAAAGAAAAAATATAAACCACTGAATCACAAGGCTAACTACTTCCCCTGAGCAATAGCATCCCTAAATCAATCTGAAATGAGTAGTATCTTTGATAATGCATACCGAACTGGTGCCAAACTACATCAATCAAGTCTCTACCAGAGGGGCAGAAACTCCCAATCTATCTTTGAAGTATTTAAATGATTCCTTAGGTAAAGGTTTAGTGAAGATATCTGCAATTTTCTCTTTAGTCTTCACATAAACCAGTCTAACTTCATTTGCTTCCACCTTGTCCTTCAAAAAGTTGTACTTGATAGATATGTCCTTTGTCTTAGAATGAAATATCAAATTCTTTGATATATCAATAGCAGCAGAGTTATCATAGTGAATAACTACCGGTTCATTATAATTGACCTCTATATCCTCCAACATTTGCTTCATCCATAGAACTTGTGTACAGTTAGTAGAAGCAGAAACATACTTAGCTTCAACAGTAGATAAATAGGTACATGATTGCTTCTTATTGATCCGTGAAACAAGTTTCTTTCCAAGAAAGAAAGCTCCACCAGATGTACTTTTCTGGTCATCAACATCTCCAGCCCAATCAACATCTGTATATACACATAAAGTAAAGTCATCATCCTTAGGGTACCACAAACCATATTCTGATGTACCTTGTAAGTATCTAAAAATCCTTTTCACCGCACTCTCATGATTTTCTCTAGGATGATTCTGAAATCTAGATGCAATACAAACAACATTCATAATGTCAGGCCTAGTCTGAGTTAAATAAAGCAGACCTCCAATCATAGATTTGTATCTTGTAGGATTTAGCAGTGTAGAAACATCTTTTCTTGTCAATTTCTCACTTGTAACCATAGGAGTACTAGTAAGTTTAGAGTTTTCCAAACCAAATTTCTTCAATAACTCTCTAGCATACTTATTTTGACATATGAAAATACCTTTATCAGTTTGAGTAATCTACAAACCTAAGAAAAATTTCATTTCCCCAATCATAAACATTTCAAATTCTTTCTCCATATTCTTAGAAAATCCCATGCATAACTTATCTTCACCTCCAAAAATGATATCATCAACAAAGACGTCAATAATCAATATATCATCATCAGTGATCTTATAATATAAATTACTATCATCATTACCCTTAGTAAAACCAAGCTTTAAAAGATATTTATCCAACCTTGCATACCAAGCTCTAGGTGCCTGTTTCAATCCATATAAATCTTTCCTTAACCTGCAAACCATGTTTGTATCATTTGATAGTGAAAAACCATTAGGTTTATTAATATAAACTTCCTTATCAAGATCTCCATTCAAATATGCACACTTAACATCCATCTGATAAACCTTGTTTTTATGAGCAACAGAGGCAAGAAATAATCTTACAGCTTCAATCCTAGCTACATGTGCAAAAGTCTCTCCATAATCAATTTCTTCCTTCTGAGAATATCCTTTACAAACCAATCTAGCCTTATTCCTTACAACTTGACCATCCTCATTCAATTTATTCCTAAAAACCCATTTAGTTCCAATAGCATTCTTATTTTTAGGTCGGGGAACCAAAGTCCATGTGTTATTTTTCTCAATTTGATCTAATTCTTGTTTTATAGCTTTCAACCAATATTCATCTTTACATGCCTCAATTACTGATACGGGTTCAACTTGAGAAATTAAACATACCTCATTAGTTGTCAGTTTTCTTCTTGTCATTACTTCATTGTTCTTATCCCTAATGATCTGGTCTTCTGAATGATTGAATCTCACATACCTAGGAGTCTTCTGACTCTCTATTCCTCTTCCCAGTTCTTTAGTTACTTAGAATTTTTTGATACTGCCAAAGTAATTGGTTCAACACTATGTTTCGATAAAGGTGCTACTGGTTCAGAGATAATCATTTACACCACCGGTTCCTTCTCATAAACTCTGATTTGACCTCTATTCAGCTCATCCACTTTGACATTAGCACTTTCCACAATTCTCTGCAATCTCTTCATATAACATATATATGTCTTGCTTTAATTAGAATAACCAAGAAATATGCCTTCATCGCATCTAGGATCAAATTTTCCAATGATATCATCTCTCCCGATATAACATTTACTACCAAAGATTTTGAAATACTTAACTGTAGGTGTATTGCCAAACCATAATTCATAAGGTGTCTTACCAGTTTCTCCTTTGATATGTACTTTGTTAAATGTATAAACCATTGTGCTCATTGCTTCTCTCTAGTAGATATGGGGTAGACTAGCTTCCATCATCATTGTTCTAGCAGCATCCAAGATAGTTTTGTTCTTCCTTTCCACAACTCCATTCTGCTGAGATGTCCCGGGAGGAGAAAATTATCTTCTTAAACCATGCTTCTCACAAAAGTTATTAAACTCATCGGATGTGAATTATCCACCATGATTTGACCTCAAACATTTAATCTTCAATCCTATCCTAGTTTTCACTTTAGCCTTAAATATTTTAAACTTTTCAAATGCTTCAGATTTTTCCCTTAGAAAAGTAACCCACATCATTCTAGAATAATCATCAATGATTAGCATGAAATATCTATCACTTTGAAAAATTTTATCTCTAGCAGGGCCACACAAATCAATATGAATAAGATCAACAACATCATTAGATTTATCTTGTATACTCCTAAAAGAGGTTCTGACCTATTTACCCATTTGACATTCTTTACATACCGGATTATAGGGCTTCACAATCTTAGGTATATCTCTAACTGCCTTAGTTGAACTGATCTTCACAATGCAATCAAAATTCACATGACACGGCCTTTTATACCATAGCCAACTCTCATCAATTTGTGCAATCAAACATGTCTTCTCACTAGAATTCAAATGAAATATATTACCTTTTGTCTGTGTACCAGTTACTATCTCCAAACCAGATGTGTTAATGGTTTTGCAGTTTCCATCCTTGTACTATAATTGAAATCCCTTATCCACCAATTGTCCTACACTCAAAATATTATGCCTTAAACCTTCAACATAATAAACATTGTTAGTATTGTTCTTACCATCCAATGATATAGTTAATTTTCCTTTGATCATACATGCTTTGTAATCTCCAAATCTAACCAGACCACTATCAAACTCTTGCAAAGATAGAAAATTCCCTTTATCTCTAGTCATATGATGTGAACAACCACTGTCAATTACCCATTCATCCTTGTCTTTAATTTTAGCAGCAAGTGCCTTCTCTTCAGGTACATTATCTTCCATTGCCGGAACATTTTCCTTGATAGCTAGGAACACCAATTCTTTCCCATTGCCAGAACCACTAGCAAAGTCTTCTATCGGTTCATCATTAGAATCAGTAATGCCTTCCTCATCTGCTATGTAGCATGATTTGTCTTTGTTTTTCCTATACTTATACTTGTTCTGATATCCAGGTTTAGGCTTAAAAGATATTCTAACTCTTTCTTCAAATCTTGAATTCCTTTCAGGACATCTAGATGCAAAATGACCAATATTGTTACATGCAAAATATTTAAAAGGTGCTTTTCCTTCATACTTACTTCATGTCGGTCCTTTAGGTACTCTTCTAGAAAATAGGGCTTCAAGTTGCTCAAATTCTTCATCCTCTGTCTTCATATCATCCAATTCTTTTGCATACAAATCTTTCCAATCTTGCTTGTCGGCTGATGATGTAGATGCATGAAAAGCAGGTTCAGACTTCATGACTCCAGAAGGTCTGAATTCTTCAAGCTCAAAGGTAGAAAATTTCCCAAGGTATCTTTGTTGACAGATGTATTAACCATTTTTCTCAACTCATTGATAGCAGTAGCCTTCATCTTGTAAGCCGGTGGTAGGGCTCTCAAAAATTTAGAAACAATTTCATCTTCACTCAAAGTTCCACCACAACATTGAGTTCCCATAACAATCTCATTTACCCTTTCTATGAATGCAATAATCCTTTCATCTTCTTCCATCTTTAGGTTTTCATATCTCATCCAATAACCATAAAGTTTAGCAATCTTCACTATAGGGTCACCTTCATTCAGAGTCTCCAACTTATCCCATATAGCCTTTCCATATGATTTGTCAGTCAATCCCATTATTTGTTGATCAGAAAGTGCACACAAGAGGGCTTCACTTTCTCTACAATCATTCTCAAGCTCCTTATCCAAGTTTTCTGGAGGAGGATTGCTAGATGTCAGATTATGAGGTGTAAAACCATTTTGTTTGATCTCCCAAATCTCCTTGCCAAGACATCTCAGATGAGTCTCCATCTGAATCTTCGACACTATGTAGTTTGTTCCATCAATCCTAGGGATATCTCTCCGAAAGATAGCTCCAGAAGAACTAGATGAACTTGAACTATTAGTCATCATAGGATCTTCCTCAAGTGGTTAAGCTTTTCGTAGAGAGGACAAAATCACTGATACCAATTGTTAGACAATTCAAATAACCGAAAGACAACTAAGAGGGGGGGTGAATTAGTTGTCACAGATTACTAGAACATTTAGCAATTAAAACTTTAATATTGGAACCCAAAAAATTAATATCGGAATGCTTAAACCAAATACCGGAATAGCAGTTAAACCAATTAAGCATAAACAATAATCACAGAGTAAATACCATCCACATGCCACCAAGATTTATACATGGAAAACCTAGTAAAGGGAAAAACAACGATGGGAAGCCTACCCACAGTCAGATAATAATTTTGCAGTAAGTATGTGATTACAATTCAGGGGCCTGCACTTGTAGGAAGACCAACAGCCTAGAGCACACTACTCATTACAAAAGGAGCCTCATTGACTACATAAAAATCCAGACTACAATCCAAAGAAGTGTTTGAACTACAAAGATAGCATCTCCTATGCCTGAGTAAAGTTCCAGTTAAGCTCTATACCGGAGGACTAAATCCTCTTACATAAACCCAACTCGATATCCAATGATTGAACAAATCCTTTGCCTGAATGATTATTACATTATTCGCACAAACAATTGTTGGCATGTGTGCACAATATGTTGACATGATGATCTTGTGTTGTCATTGATGTCAATATACTGAAGAGAGAACCAATAATATGCTGAAAGAGTGAACCGATAATATGCTGAAGAGTGAACTGGTAATGTTGTAGATGAACCGGTTTATTGAAGTTAAACAACTGGCAAAGTGAACCAGTATAATGTTGTGAACCGGTATATGTGCAAAAGGTGAAGCGGTACGTTTGTCCAAGTGAACCAGTATATGGAATGTTTTCTATCAAGGTTTAATATGATATGACTACCGATTGGTAGTCTCAGCCTCAGGGTTTCTGGTTGAAGTGTTTTGAGCCTGTGTGATTCAACCGATGGCATTGTGTGATGAGTTAGCATTGTAATGGAGATCAGATTGGGTTGCCACGTCAACCTCATGCACGTGAAGGATCTTGCATGAAGGACATTCATCCTATCTACCTCAGGAATGTGTGAAGTCTCTGCAAACGGTGGAGAACGTGTGATGGGTTATCACCTCTAAGAAGTGATGAAGAACGAATGATGGAGAATGTCTTGAGAGCTGTTCAAGACCATTGTATTCAAATGCAAAGTGTTCAATGGTCAGGATTGAACCGACTGAATTGCTCAACCTAAATGTTTAGGGTTTAGGGTTTATGTTACTAACCTATCTATTTCCTATAAGGTCGATGTTGTGTTTCATGTTGATGTTGTTGGCAAATGTTGTGTGTGTATCTAAGTGCAAAGATACATGATTCTTTCCAAACTAGATAAGAGGGTTGATACCTGCAGAGTATGTATGTAGAAGAAAGGAACTAAAGCGGGTTTGCATTGGCATTGAGTGCTATTACCATATCATTGTAATACCTATTGATCTCTAATCACTTCAACAGTTGGAAAATCCCTTAATAGGGTAGCTTTAACCAGCTTGTTATAAATCCTTTAACAGGGTGACTCAAAGCCAATGAGTTCATAAAATCCTCTAACAAGGTAACCTTTAACAGGGTTTAACCCTTAACCGGGTAATCCCTAACAGAATCGATTCCTAACAGAACCTGTTGTAACAGTCTTTAACCCGACTAGGCTCCTAACAAAGTGAACTTCTAAAGAGTTAAAAAATAGTTTGTGGGTATTCATCCCCACTATGGTTTTTCCCAGTTAGGTTTCCACGTAAAAAATATGTGTGTCATATGTGATGTCTTTTTCATGTGATGCCTTGTTTTCCGTCATGCAATGAATCATGTTGATCTAGCATGTTATTGTATTTCTAATGAGAGAATATCTGTTTATGCACAAGGATAATGTGGAAATAAGGGTGTAGGTTGTGTGGTAAGATAAGTGTTTCCGATTTATATCTTTCACAGTCTCATTGTGCTTAACCGGTAGTAATTTGGTTTATGACTAGTGTTAGTGATTTCCAGTCAAGTTCACTATTTGTAGTCAAACCGGTTTAGGAAAAAAATTTGTACCTATACTGATTCACCCCCCCCCCTCTCAGTACCAGTTTGGTACTCACTGTTCATCATTGTGTTATCATTTGGTATCAGAGCGTCCTCTAGGTCCTCTGTGTTGTAAGCTTAACCGCTTGAGTGAAAGATCCTATTGTAATGATGAAGAGGGAAGGTCCAAAGTTCAACAAAGATAACTTTAAAATATGGAAGGACGGAATGAAGATATACATTAGAAGCATGGGTGCTCAACATTGGAGCTATGTTGAGAATGTTTATGTTATCCCTACCAGTACTCTCATTGATGACCAAAAGAGAGAGATTCAGGAGAATGGGCAAGTCGTGGAAGCCCTAATTAGTAGTTTATCTGACATTGAGTTTATTGATGTCCAGGATAAAGAAAATCCCAAAGAAGTATGGGATACTCTTGAGAATATCTATGGCGATGATGAGCATGTGAAACAAGCTAAGGAAGAAAGCCTTGGAGGAAAGTTTGAAGACATATGGATGGTTGAAGGAGAGACCATTCAACAATATGGAATAAGAATCAAAATTGTTGTTGGAGATATCAAGAGTGCAGGTGGTTAAATGGAAGATTCCACTGTTGTTAGAAAACTTTTGAGATCCTTATTACAGGTGTATGCAATAAGGGTTGCTGCTATTTAGGAGTTGAGGTCAATAGACAAGACTAAGGTGTCCCTAGACTCCATCATTGCAAAGTTGACAGCCTATGAGCTAAATATTTTTGATGGCAGTGTTCAGAAGATTGAATCAACCTTTAGAGCATCTGCTCCACCATCTAGAAAAGGAAAAGAAGCTAGTACCAGTGGAAAACCAAGATAGAGCAGAGAAATGGATGATGAGGAGATCCTGATGGAATTTGAAGCTCTTCTTGCCAAGAGACTTCCTAAGGGAACCACTAAATACAAAGGTAAGATTCCTTTGAAATGCTTCTCTTGTAACCAAATAGGACACATTGTTGTAAACTGTCCTAATGGTGATAGCAAGGACAAACTAGAAAAGTTCAAGAAGTTCAAAGGAGGAAATCGAAGAAACTGTTTTGTAGTAGTTGATGAAGGTGTCACTGATGAGTAATCGGAAGATGAAGAAAATGAGGATATTGTGTTTGTAGCAGTCAAGGAAGATGTGTCAGACAAGAAGGCTCTTTTCTCCCACTTTGATAATTCCAATGAGTGGATTATTGACAGTGGTTGTTCTCACCATATGATTGGTGACCGGAGTAAGTTTCTTTCTCTAGAAGAATATAATGGTGGTGTGGTTCATTTCGGTAATGATGCACCATGTATGGTCAAAGGAAGAGGCTCCATCTCTCTAAATGGAAAGAGCAGTGCTGACAATGTGTATTGGGTGGAAGGTCTCAGACACAACCTATTGAGTGTTGCCCAGCTGAATGATAGTGGACTCACTCTGGAATTCAAAAATGGAGTGTGCAAAATCAAAGGAAAGAATGGTGAACTGATGGCCACCGGTATGCAGACCAAAGGTAACCTATTTCAGCTGAATGCAAATATAAGTACATGTCTTATGGCTAAGTTTGATGATAGCTAGATATGGCATAGGAGACTTTGCCATGTAAACTTTGATAGCATTGTGAAGGATAGTAAGATCAAGGCAGTTAGAGGACTGTTGATGCTGAGCAATCCAGAAAATCCTCTGTGCAAAGAGTGTCAATTGGGGAAAATGTTTTCCTCAACCTTCAAAGGTAAATCTTTCACTACACACAATTTACTTGATCTTGTGCATACTGATTTGTGTGGTCCTATGAAAACTAGGAGTGTGTAGGGAGATAGGTATTTTATGATTCTTACAGATGATTGCTCAAGAATGATGTGGGTCACATTCTTGAAGGATAAGTTTGAATCCCTTGAAAAGTTCACAACTTTCAGAGTACTGGTAGAAAAGGAAAGTGGTAGAAGAATCAAATGCCTTAGAACTGATCAAGGAGGGGAATTCACTTCCGGTGAATTCAAATAATATTGTGAAGAGAATGGCATCAAGAGGCAACTGTCTACCCCCTGGACTCCATAGAAGAATGGCTTAGCAGAGACGAACAACCAGACTATGGTTGAAGCGGCTAGAACCATGTTAATCCAAGGAAAGGTTGCTCACACCTTTTGGAGAGAAGCGATGAGCATTGTAGTCTACACAATGAATCGGGTACTCGTCAAGAAAGGAAAGAATAAGACTCCTTATGAGTAATGAACTGGTAAGACACCAGTGGTAAGCTAATTCAGAGTGTTTGGTAGTAAATGCTATATCAAGAGGAGTGACCATCAGAGCAAGTTTGATGCCAAATGTGATGAGGGAATATTCCTAGGGTATAACACAAAGAGAAAATCTCTCAAATGTTTCAACAATAGGACTCAAAGAATTGTTGAAAGAATCAATGTTAGGGTTGATGAAAACTCTAAGAAACCTAAGCAAACTGGCAAAGAGCATGTAGGAGATGAACCAATAGTAACCTTTTGGGAACCAGTTGCAAATCAGCCTAGTACTAGTAATTGTACTCCTACACTGGTGGATGTTGATGCTGATGAAGATGAGGATGAAGAAGAAAAGCAAGAGGAATATGTTAAGAATATGCCTAGGTATGTAAAACTCAATCATGATCCAAACCAGATCATAGGAGACAAAGATGCAGGCATTCTTACAAGAAGAAAGGTCAGAGAAAACTCATGTATGATCTCTGAATTTGAGCCTAAATCATTCAAAGAGGCACATAAAGTGATGAATACTAAGATGGGGGGTGAATTAGTATGCCAAAAACCTTTTCACTAAAACACTTATACAGTCTAAAGATAAACTGGTAAAGCAGTCTGACAATCAAATCGGTTATCACACATACAAACCAAAATGTGAATAAAACATTCACCCACAAAAGAAATACAACCATAACACAAGATATTTGATGTGGAAACCCAAATAGGAAAAACCACTATGAGATGGAACTCACAAGTCACTATCTGGAGAATAGAAACCAAACCCGTTAAGGTCAGACCAGTTAAGGTCTTACAATGTTCTTCACCAAAACAGATCCTGTTAGGAATCTCAATCTCTATTAGGAGATAAGTCCGATTAAAGACTACCTTGTTAGAGGATTTTAGATTCACATGTGTGAACCACCTTGTTAGAGGATTTTACAAAGGCTTTGAGGCCTACCCGGTTAAGGGCTACAAACTTGTCAAAGATGTGAGTAATCAACAAGTGTTTGATCTATCTACTAGCACAAATTGCTTGGTTAGATCTAGTATTGCTCACAGCTAATGCATTCCACCATTATTTTAGTCTCCTCTATCTCTCTCAGTTACAACTCGATCTTCTCTGATAAGATCACTCTCCACTTCCACCTTAAACCCTAGCTCAACATAAACCCTATTCACAACTTCTTCAACAACTTCAAAAGCCTAGACATGATGTCCTTTTAAAGGAATCTGATTTCATGTCGGTCCAATAGGATTACATTACAATTTCCTAAGTTCATTGAATCTAGACATACTTAGTAACACGACACAAGAATCACCGTCAATGTGTCGGCACCGTCAAACAATCGGTGGATTGGTAACTCATCACAAAATGTCAGTTGGTAACTCATCACAGAGTGTTACCGATTCATACAAAATGTCGGTTGCCGGTTTGACAAAAATGAAGACTCGTAAGAATGTTTTGTGCCTCTTTTCTTCCTCGTACCACTTATGATCTGCGAACTGCTTGGGGTCGACATGCCGCTTCAGACCAGGAAACACATTCTGCAAAATCACCACTAGTCTAAAGACTAGAATACAACATACCGGTTGGAACAAATACTGGTTGAGCATGAGCTCGTACATATAAAGGGGATCTCAATACAAGTGTGTGTCCATCAATGACAATCACAACATAAACATCAAAAATGCCAACAATCTCCCCCTTTGGCATTGATGGCAACACTTAGGAAAATAAAATTTTGACATCTAAGTGTTTTACAACAAAAACTTGCCACTAACAAAATTGCTCCCCCTAAGCATTTACATTATCCCTTAATCAATGGAGTGTATAGCAATTTTGCATTCAGAGCATATAGCATATATCATAGCATATATCAAAATTTCAAAATAGATACTTTTCCCTTTGATATACTTCTCCCCTTGATATATCAAAATTTCAAAATTTGAAGACCATCAAAATTTTAAAACCATATGCTTCTCCCCCTTTGCCAACAATGACAAAGTACCACTGCAAAAACTTGTTTCCATATACATATAAAAGAGTTTATGACAATAATGAATAATACTTGTCAAAAACCGCTTTGTAGTCCTGCAAAAATTGTTTCATGGAGAGAGACCAGGACTCTAGTAGGGAGGTTGCCACTTCCTTCTCTGTCTACATTTGTGCTACCTGCTCCTCCATGGCATCGATTGTGCTCAGTTCTTGGGTGATTTTCAGTGCATCTAGGTTTAGATAGCATTTCTGAAGAATTTGTAGTCGTGGAAGTAATACCAGTTGAAGTTCCTGCAAATCCCTAGACCTTGTGCTGATCTCTTGCTCTATCTTGGCTAACTGGATCTGGAACCGGTGAACGGTTTGCCCATATGCTACAAAGGAGTCGTAAAGGGTCTTGAATGTGCTTAAGTAGGACTATAAGTTCATTTGAAGCTGTTGCTTCTTGGCTAGCACATCATCACAGAACAGATGAGGTTGACAAATTTTGCTAAGTAGCAACTTTCCCTCATCCAAAGCACTCCTTATGTCCTTTGGATCCTTTGACAGTTCAGTCCTAAGCTCATTCAGTTTCTTCACCAGAGAAACATCAAGAGCCTTTAAGTGCTCTTTCTTCACATTGGCCTTAGCTACTTCTTCTAGGCTATGCACCTGATCATCCACTATAGTACACAGAAGTTTGAGTTGTGCTGCTGATGAATCAGTGTCAGGAAGATTAGTACCGGGGATTAAACCAGTAAGTGTGTCTACAACTACCTGAATGATGTCTTGTTCCTTTTTCCTTTGAATGATCTTAAGGTGCTCTTGATAAACCTTGATGCTTTGCAGAAGCTCCAACTAGCATTTAGATTGGAGATCGATAGGACTAGAAAGATCAACCGGTGAGGGTTGACTTTCGGTTGCCTTCGGAGTCTCCAACTGAGAGATTTTTGCCACTTGACATTCCTTGGCTTCTTCAGCCTTTTCCTTCTCCTCTGCTCTCCTCTTCTACTCTTCCTTTTCTGCTTCTTCCCTCTTCTTTTTCTCTTCCTCTTCCTTTTTCTTCTTTTCTTCCTCTTCCTTCTTTTCCTCCTCTTCCTTCTTCCTCTTTTCTTCTTCTTCCTTCTTCCTCTTTTCTTCTTCTTCTTCCTTCCTCTTTTCTTCTTCTTCTTCTTCTTCTTTTCTTCCATGTCCTCTTCTTCTTTCTTTTTCCTTTCTTCTTCTTGCTTCTTCTTTTCTTCATCTTTTCTTTTCTCCTCTTCCTCTTTCTTTTTCTCTTCCTCCTTTCTCTGTTTCTCATCTTCATCCTTCTTATTTTTCTCTTCTTCCTTGTCTTTTGCCACTTGCTGTGTGTCCACAGCTTGTTCACCACCCTTATCGGCCTATTGCCCCTGTTCAGTTCCCTCATAAGGTATGTCCTGAGTGACATCTTCTATATCCAGGGCATCGACATCTATGGTGTCGATTGGTTCCTCCACCAGGTTTCCTTCCTCATCAAAAACTTCATCTGGTTTGAAAATAACCGGTTCCTTTTCTGCTTAGAGGTCGGCCATTCGAGCTTTGTGTGAGTTGATAGCATGGGCCATGTGTTGATGTGTATCCTTTTCTACATCATCAACCCTCCCTTCCAACAACCAGAGTCTTCTTCTCCTTATGAAGAAGAGACCTTTATTTTGATCTAATACATCAAATAATTATGAATTTGAGAGTTTGGGGAAGTAATATCCAAAAACTTTCTCCCTAATCTCTTGTTCCTTTTCAATGGCAATGCGCCATTTTTTATCCAATGCTTTATACAATGAATCCAGTGTCTGAGATTTAATCTCTGATGGTGACCGGTCATTTTTGCATAAATAAAGAATGATTTCCTGCAGTACTTCATCTTTTCCTTCACTATTGAAATCATAATAATAATCAATTAAATCATGAAGTAACTTTCTCCTAATATTCTTTACTGTTCTTTGACAATGTGTCAAAGGTTTGTAAGATGAGATATCTATATTTACCGGTGCGGATGTTGCCGGTTCATTCTTCTTCACCTTCTTGGTCTGTCTAGCCTTCTTTGGTTGTTCATTAGACTTAGTTTCTTCAGAGTCTGGTTCATTTGCCTTAGTCTTCCTCTTTCTTTTGAAGACTTTTTCCGGTGTTACCTCTAGTTTCTTCTTTGCTGGTGACTACTTGGTCACTCTTGGAGTCTCAGTGGTAGCTAGTGTTGATGTCGCAGGCTTAGCTTTCTTGGCTGCCGATTCTTTTCCCTTTTTCACTGATGGTTTTTCAGCTGGTGTGATCCTCTCCAAGTAGGTTCTGGTTCATTTCTCCTTTGGATCAAGAGGCAAGGCAATAAGGGTTGAAGCATACCCTTCTAGCATGTCAAACATGACCTCATAGCCCATAGGCTCCACTTCCTCCATTCTAGGTTCAACAGCCTCCATTAGACATTTGTCCACCTGAATAGTGAAATAGATGTCATCTTCATACTTCTTCACTATGTCACCTGAGATTCGCACCCTTTGACTCATCTTTCTTCTGAACTCATCAAACTATTTGTTCAGTATCTCAGGATAGCTGGTTCCAATGGCTTGCACACTTTCCTTTATCTGCTTGGTTACCGGTTGGTCTGGGGACCACTAGACATCTCCTACACCTGGAAAGTAGCCTTGGAAATAGAAGAACAACCCTACCAGCAGTTGTCCAGATTTAAATCTCAGTGAATTGTCCTTTTTTATTACCTTGAGATTTAATAGGAGTTGCCTTTGCATACCGGTGCATAAGTCAAATGATTTATCCTCTATAATCATCCGGTAAGCGGCATTTACCGCTGTAGCAGATACAAAATTAATCCTGCTGGCCGAGAATGTCCTGTAGCCTATCACCATGCAGGCATATTTTACCAGTTCATCCTTGATAGAATTAATTGTCATACCTCATGAATCACTTGTTGAACTGGTGAGCTTGGTCATTTCCATTTTGCTTACCATTCTCAGGGCTGGCACTTCCCCTGTGTTGCAGAAACCGGTGACTGCATGAATTGATTCAAGCGTGATATCATGCGTTCTCTCCAAGTACATCTTGTCACCATGGACTCTGCTCAAGATGATTCTAATGTGATCCTCTGTGAAATCTTCCAGAAAATACACCGCATTATGGAGTTTCTTCTTCTCTAAGATACTGAACTCTGGTTTAATCCTTTTATCATTTCCGCAAAATAGACCTAATTGAGTATGAGTGGATAAGGACCCTAGGTCTTCCATCTTGCAATCAATATAGTTTGAAATTCCTTCTTTGACTATGACTCCAGCTGGGACTTGTGACAAAGCATTATACTTGAACTTCCTCTGAATGAAATTTTTTGACTCAATGGATGTGCTTGAACTGGTATGAGATGCAAAAGCCATTGAAGAGTATTTCAAGAACATGAAAAATACCTTTCAAACGCAAATTTAGGGCTTCCTGATTCTACATTACTTCGCTCTCCATCGGATGCCAAATCACCGCTTTGAGTTCTCCACTGCCGATTGCAAACTATATTTGAATCTCTATCAAGTCTCTCCAATTCCTCGAAATCTAAGCTCAAATCACATTCTCTTCGCTCTGCACTTGAAAACTTTCCTTCACTTGAAAATTAGATAGTGAGAAATGATTTGAAAATTGCATTTATACATGTCTCTCACCTACCATCATTAATGCTCCTATATTAGGGCGTAAACCCTAATTTGCCTCTTTACCATTTCCGGTCTTCTGCCAAGTGACAGGTGTAGTAAACTGGTTAAGGTCTTTTACCGGTGTTAATTGAGGGTTTGAAAGCATTTTGCCATCTGCTCCCCCTAAGCCTTTGAGGCTTAGTTTGTCGGTTCCGGTATTTCCACACTAGGTGCAAAAACCGGTTCCTCCTCCACTAATACTGGTTTCTTCTTCCATATTTTCTTCATGTCTTCTTGAACTTTTTCAACCTCTATTTCTCCATCCTGAGTGACCGGTATATCATCAGATATACTTTTTCTACTTCTGCAGAATCTTGCAATGTGACCTGGTTTGTTGCAATGATAGCAAACAAGTCTAGGTCCTTTCCAAGGTCCATTGTACATGTTTCCATTCTTCCTTTTGCATGTTGTAGTAGTGTGACCATGACTATGATAGATCATACAACTTTCTCTCCATCCGATTGCCGCTTGATGACCACTGCTTCTTGACTGATGATTGAAGACATTAAACCGGTTGTGGTTCCAGTTCATAAAAGATTTAGGACCAGTTCCTTTGGTCCTCTAAGGATATCTTCCAGTGTTATCCATTACAGACCTGCATTCGAATGCTCTATGCCCAAACTTGTTGCATGCATAACAATGACCATTGAACTTATTGGATCTAGGTACATTGTTGATAAAATAAGGAAAATTATTGTAAGCCTTACTCCTACATACATTGGCAGTGTGTCCTTTAAGACAGTTAAAGCAAACAGGTTTGAATTTTTTCTTACCTTTTCCTTTGAGTGTCGGTTTCTTCTTTGATGCTTTAGCATTTGTTCCTGAGGATTCTCCTTCCTCATGTCTAGAAAAACCAAGACCATTGGTATTCTTTGCCAGTCTAGATGACTCGAGCTTTTGCTCTAGCCTAACTATACCTTTGCCAAACTTAGCTAGTATTTCCTTTGATTCAAAGAGTTCTTTGGAAATGGCGGTGTTTGTCTCCATAAGACTTGCATTTTTAGAGATGGCAATGTTCAGTTCTCCTTGCATGTCTTCTTTCTCCATTCTTCTCTCATGAAGGCGAGCAGTTAGTGCACTAATCTCATGTTTTAACTTGGAGATCTCATGATCTCTATCTTTTACCAGATATTCAGCTTTTCTCCGGTTCTCAAGCTCTTGGCTAAACCGAATAGTTAGTCCTTCCAACTCCTTCCTCAAATTGGAGTTTGAATCATTCAGCTTATTCACTTCAGCAATCATAGCTTCCATGTTAGCTTGATCTTCAAAACTACTTTCTGATAGTTCCATCAGCCTCTCTGCATGTTCTCTTCTTTTTGCTTGAGATGCCTTGTATTTGACCATAAGATCATCATAGGCTTGCTCAGACTTAGTGAGTCGTTGAGTAAGTTCCCTCAATGTGTATTCCCCCATATCTCTTTCCAAGTGGTTAAACTTATAGAAAGGTTGGCTCTGATACCAATTGATGAATACTAAGAGGGGGGGTGAATTAGTATGCCAAAAACCTTTGCACTAAAACACTTACACAATCTAAAGATAAACTGGTAAAGCAATCTGACAATCAAACCAGTTATCACACATACAAACCAAAATGCGAATAAAACATTCACCCACAAAAGAAATACAACCATAACACAAGATATTTGACGTGGAAACCCAACTGGGGAAAACCACGGTGAGATGGAACTCACAAGTCACTATCTGCAAAATAGAAACCAAACCGGTTAAGGTCAGACTGGTTAAGGTCTTACAATGTTCTTCACCAAAACAAATCCTATTAGGAATCTCAATCTCTGTTAGGAGATAAGTCTTATTAAAGACTACCTTGTTAGAGGATTTTAGATTCACATGTGTGAACCACCTTGTTAGAGGATTTTACAAAGGCTTTGAGGCCTACCCGGTTAAGGGCTACAAACTTGTCAAAGATCTGAGTAATCAACAAGTGTTTGATCTATCTACTAGCACAAATTGCTTGGTTAGATCCAGTATTGCTCATAGCTAATGCATTCCAGCATTACTTTAGTCTCCTCTATCTCTCTCAGTTACAACTTGATCTTCTCTGATAAGATCGCTCTCCACTTCCACCTTAAACCCTAGCTCAACATAAACCCTATTGGCAACTTCTTCAACAACTTCAAAATCCTAGCCATGATGTCCTTTTAAAGGAATCTGATTTCATGTCGGTCCAATAGGATTACATTACAATTTCCTAGGTTTAGTGAATCTAGACATACTTAGTAACACGACACAAGAATCACCGTCAATGTGTCGGCACCGTCAAACAATCGGTGGGTTGGTAACTCATCACAAAATGTCAGTTGGTAACTCATCACAGAGTGTTACCGGTTTGACAAAAATGAAGACTGGTACGAATGTGCTGTGCCACTTTGCTTCCTCATACCGCTTGTGATCTGCAAACCGCTTGGGGTCGACATGCTGCTTCAGACCGGGAAACACATTCTGCAAAATCACCACTAGTCTAAAGACTAGAATACAACATACTGGTTGGAACAAATACCGGTTGAGCATGAGCTCGTACATATAAAGGGGATCTCAATACAAGTATGTGTCCATCAATGACAATCACAACATAAACATCAAAAATGCCAACAATAAAGATGAAGAATGGATCAAGGCAATGGAAGAGGAACTTGATCAGATAGATAAGAATGGTACATGGTCTTTGGTACCCAGATCAGAGCATAAAAATGTCATTGGAACCAAATGGGCCTTCAGAAATAAAGTAAATGAGGATGGCACAGTGGTAAGGAACAAAGCCAGACTAGTATGTAAAGGATATGCCCAAGAAGAAGGAGAAGACTATGGAGAAACCTTTGCTCCAGTAGTAAAATTAGAAGGAGTTCGTATGCTTCTTGAATATGCAGCTTTTAAAGGATTCAAGTTATACCAAATGGATGTAAAATCTGCATTTCTAAATGGAATACTTGAAGAGGAGATGTATATAGAGCAACCAGATGGGTTTTCCCTATCAAAAGACAGTGACATGGTGTGTAGGCTACATAAAGCCTTGTATGGACTGAAGCAGGCACCTAGTGCATGGTATGAACGCTTGCACTCCCATCTTGTGAAGAATGGATTTGAAAGAACAAGTGAAGATAGAAATATCTATCTTAAATCAGATGGAGATTAGATTCTGATCTGTGAAGTATTTGTTGATTGCATAATCTTTGGTGGAGATGACAAGATGAGTCATGACTTTGCAGATGAGATGAAGAAGGAATTTGAGATGCCACTCATAGGGAAGATTAAGTTCTTTATTGGACTACAGATTCAGCAAATGAAAGATGGAATATTTATTACTCAGTCCAAGTATGTCAAAGAGGTGTTGAAGCCTTTTGCATGGAAGACAGCAAACCGGTTGGTACACCAATGGTGACCGGTTGTAAACTATCAAAAGAGGATGACTCGGCACTGGTAAATGAGAAGGAATATCAATCAATGATTGGTAAGTTGCATTATGCAGTGCATAGTAGATCGGACATTGCACATGCAGTGGGTATTACCGCTCAGTTTAAGCAAAGCCCAAGAGAATCCCACTTGGTTGCAGTCAAATGGATTCTTATATATCTGAAGGGAACTATTGACTATGGATTATGGTATCCATACAATGATGGTTTCAATCTAAAAGTGTTCACAGATGCTGATTGGGCTAGTAATGTGGATGACCAGAATAGCACAACTGGTGGTGCATTCTTTCTCAGTGGTAGACTGGTTTCATGGATGAGTAAAAGCAGAGTTGTATCTCTTAGTCTACAGCAAAAGTGGAGTATGTTGCAGCTTTTATGAACTGCACCCAAAATATTTGGATGAAGCATGTATTGAATGGCTTCAAAGTTCCTGTATCTAAACCAGTAAGTATATTTTATGACAATACAAGTGCAATTAACATTTCCAAGAATCTAGTTTTACATGCTAGAACCAAGCACTTTGAACTCAAGTATCATTTCTTGAGGGAAAAGGTTCAGAATGAAGAGGTGGTATTGGAACATGTTTCCAGTAAGGAGCAGTTAGCAGACATTTTCACCAAGCCTCTACTGAACGCTACCTTTACCTATCTGAGAGGTGAATTAGGGGTGGTGCCCCTTTACGAGGCAATCTAAAGGTTTGTGCTCCACATCAGTCAGATCTTACTTTGCTATTGTCGGCATTATGTGAACCGGTATGAGGACAAAATGACATTGTATGTTGTCATTGATGTCAATATGCTGAAGAAGTGAGAAATGGCATATGAGAGAACCGGTAGAACACTGTAAACCGACATTTGTGCCAAAGTGAAGCGGTGTGTTTGTTCATGATGAACCGGCATATAGTTATGTGAACCGGCTCATGGAAGTATTGTATGACTACCGATTGGTAGTCTCAACTACAGGGTTTCCGGTTTAAGTACTTCAAGCTTGTGTGGATCAACTAGTGACTTTGTGTGATGAGTTAGCATGGTAATAAAGAACAGATCATGTTGCCATGTAAGCCTTGTGCGCATGAAGGATCTTGCATGAAGGTGATTGTTCCTATCTACCTCGAGAATGTGAGAAGTCTGTAAAACAATGATAATGTGTGATGGGTTATCAGCCGCCATAAAATCGGTGGAAATAGATGATGGAGAATGTCTTGAGATTGGATCAAGAACTGCTACATTTAATGCAGTGTGCTCAATGATCAGGATTGAACCATTTGAATTCCTTAACCTAATAGGTTTAGGGTTTAGGGTTTATGCTATTGACCTATCTATTTTCCTATAAGGTCAATGTTGTGTCTCTTTCTGAGGTTGTTGGCAAAAGTTGTGTGTGTGTATCCAAGAGAAGGGATACGTGATTCTTGCTAGAACCAAAGGAGAGAAGTGATACCTGTAGAGTGTAAGTGCAGAAGATGAAGAGGAGCTCAAGAGGACCTTCATTGGCATTGAGTGTTGTTACCAAATCATTGTAATACCTATTGATCTCTAACCACCTCAACAATTGGAAAATCCCTTAACAGGGTAGCCTTAACCGGCTTGTTGTAAATCCTTTAACAGGGTAATTCAAAGCTATTGAATTTGAATTCCTTTAGCTATTGAGTTCTTGAAATCCTCTAACAAGGTAACCTTTAACAAGGTTTAACCCTTAACTGGGTATTCTAGCCATCCCTTAACCGGGTGATCCCTAACAGGATCGGTTCCTAGCAAAACGTATTGTAATGTCTCTAACCAAACAAGGCTCCTAATAGAGCAGACTTCTAAAGAGTTCAAAAATAGCTTGTGGGTATTCATCCCCATCGTGGTTTTTCCTAGTTGGGTTTCCACGTGAAAAATATGTGTGTCATTTGTGATGCTTTTATCTTGTGATGCTTTCCTATTGCCTGTCAAGCACATTATGGTTCTGTGTTTTATGCCTATCAATAAAACATGTTGAACTAGCTGTTATTATGATCTGATGATAGATTACATGTTTATGCATAAGGGTGAAATGGTAGTGTAGTCTTGAGTTGAGTGAAAATATAAGTGAGTAACTGGTTAATGCTTGTCTCAGTCATTCTTAGCTTTACCAGTTGCACTATGTTTCAAACTGATGTCACTGTTTTCCAATTATTTGAAGTTTCTGTTGTCAAACCGGTTTAGGACTTTTTTTTTGTCTATATTGATTCACCCCCCCCCCCCTCTCAGTACTAGGTTAGTACTATCCGTTCATCATTGAGTTATCAATTGGTATCAAAGCATCCTCCAGGTCCTCTATGCTATAAGCTTAACCGCTTGAGGTAAAGATCCCAGTCTAATGATGAAGAGGGAAGGTCCAAAGTTTAATAGAGAAAATTTTAGTATATGGAAAGACAAAATGAAGATATACATCAGAACCATGGGTGCTCAACACTGGAGCTATGTTGAGACTTCCTATGTTTCTCCTACCGGTACCCTTAGTAATGACCAAAAGAGAGAGATGCAGGAGAAAGGGCAAGTCATGGAAGCCCTAATTAGAAGTTTATCTTACATTGAGTTTATTGATGTTCAGGATAAGGTAAATCCAAAAGAGGTATGGGATACTCTTGAAAATATCTATGGCGGTGATGAGCATGTAAAACAAGCTAAGGAAGAAAGAATTAGAGGGAAGTTTGAAGATATGCGGATGGTTGAAGGTGAGACCATTCAACAGTATGGAATAAGAATCAAAACAATTGTTGGAGATATCAAGAGTGCAGGTGGTAAAATAGAAGATTCCACTGTGGTAAGCAAAGTCCTGAGATCCCTATTGTCGGTCTATGTAATAAGGGTTACTACTATTCAAGAGCTTAGATCAATAGACAAAACTAAGGTATCCCTAGACTCCATCATTGCAAAGTTGATAGCCTGTGAGCTAAATAGTTTCGATGGCAGTGTTCCAAAGACTTAATCAACTTTTAAAGCTTCTGCAGTACCATCCAGAAAAGGAAAAGAAGCTAGCACTAGTGGTGAACCAAGACAGGGCAGAGAAATGGATGATGAGGAGATTTTGATGGCATTTGAAGCTCTCCTTTCCAAGAAACTTCCTAAAGGAACTGACAAATACAGAGGTAAGCTACCTTTGAAATGCTTTTCTTGTAACCGGATAGGACATATTTTTGTAAACTGTCATAATGGCGACAATAAGGACAAACCCGAAAGGTTCAAGAAATTCAAAGGAGGAAACCAGAGAAACTATTTTGTGCCAGTTGATGAAGGTGTCACAGATGAAGAATCAGAGGATGAAGAAAATGAAGATATTGTGTTTGTTGTTGTCAAGGAAGATGTGTCAGACAAGAAGGCTCTTGTCTCCCAGTTTGATAATTCTAATAAGTGGATCATTGATAGTGGTTGTTCTCACCATATGACTTGTGACCAGAGCAAGTTTCTATCCTTGGAGGAGTATGATGGTGGTGTGGTTTTCTTTGGCAATGATGCACCATGCATGGTCAAAGGCATAAGGTCCATCTCTCTGAATGGAAAGAATAGTGTTGATAATGTGTATTGGGTTGATAGTCTTAGACACAACCTTCTGAGTGTTGCCCAGCTGAATGATAGTGGCCTCACTCTGGAATTCAAGAATGGAGTTTGCAGAATCAAAGGAAAGAATGGTGAATTGGTGGCCACCGGCATGCAGACCAAAGGTAACCTATTTCAGCTGAATGCAAATATAAGTACATGTCTTATGGCTAAATTTGATGATAGCAAGATATGGCATAGGAGACTCTGCCATGTAAACTTTGATAACATTGTGAAGGCTAGTAAGATCAAGGCAATTAGAGGGTTGCCGGTGCTAAGCAAACTGGATAATACCTTGTGCAAAGAGTGTCAATTGGGGAAAATGTCTTTCACTGCTGACAACTTGCTTGACCTTGTGCATACTGATTTGTGTGGTCCTATGAAAACTAGAAGTGTGCAGGGTGATAGGTACTTCATGATTCTCAATGATGACTACTCAAGAATTATGTGGGTCACATTCTTGAAAGACAAGTCTGAAGCCTTTGTAAAGTTCAAAGCTTTCAGAGCATTAGTGGAGAAGGAAAGCGGAAAAAGGATCAAGTGTCTAAGAACTGATCAAGGAGGGGAATTCACTTCTGGTGAATTCAACAAGTACTATGAAGAACATGGCATCAAGAGGCAATTGTCTGCCCCTCGGACTCCACAATAGAATGGCCTAGTAGAGAGGAATAACTAGACTATGGTTGAAGTAGCTAGAACCATGTTGATTCAAGGAAAGGTAGCTCACACCTTTTGGAGAGAAGCAGTGAGCACTGCAGTCTACACAATGAACCGGGTACTCATCAAGAAAGGTAAGGATAAAACTCCTTATGAATATTGGACCGGTAAGACACCTGTGGTTAGCTACTTTAGAGTGTTTGGTAGCAAATGTTACATCAAGAGGAGTGAACACCAAAGAAAATTCGATGCGAAATGTGATGAGGAAATATTCCTAGGATATTCCACCAAGAGCAAAGCTCTCAAGTGTTTCAACAATAGGACTCAGAGAATTATGGAAAGCATCAATGTAAGAGTTGATGAAACCTCTGAGAAAAGTGAGGAAACCGGCAGTGAGCAAGTGGTAAATGAACCGGTTGCAACCTTATGGGAACTGGTTGATAGCCAACCGAGTACCAGTAACAATGTTCCTACACCGCCAAATGTAGATGCTGATACTGATGGAGATGAGGATGAAGAAGAAAAGCAAGAGGAACCTATCAAGACCATTCCTTGGTATGTCAAGCTGAATCATGATCCTAAGCAGATCATAGGAGATAAGGATGCAGGAATCCTTACAAGAAGAAAGGTCGGAGAAAACTCATGTATGATCTCTGAATTTGAGCCTAAATCATTCAAAGAGGCACATAAGGATGAAGACTGGCCAAATAGAGAAAAATGGTACATGGTCATTGGTACCCAAACCGGAGCACAAAAATGTCATTGGTACTAAATGGGTTTTCAAAAATAAGTTGAATGAGGATGGTATAGTGATTAAGAACAAAGCCAGATTAGTGTGCAAAGGATATGCTCAAGAAGAAGGAGAAGACTATGGTGAAACCTTTGCTCCCATAGCCAGATTGGAAGGAGTCTATATGCTTCTTGCATATGCAGCTTTTAAAGGTTTCAAAGTATATCAAATGGATGTAAAATCTACATTCCTAAATGGTCTACTTGAAGAGGAGGTGTATATTGAGCAACCAGATGGGTTTGCCCTATCTAAAGATAGTAACATGGTATGTAGGCTACATAAAGCCTTATATGGACTAAAGCAGGCACCTAGAGCATGGTATGAAGTTCTGCATTCCCATCTTGTGAAGATTAGATTTGAGAGAACAAGTGAAGATAGTAATATCTACTTGAAGTCTGAAGGAGATCAGATCATGATCTGTGAGGTATTTGTTGATGACATTATCTTTGGTGGAGATGACAAGATGAGTCATGAGTTTGCAAATGAGATGAAGAAAGAATTTGAAATGTCACTCATAGGGGAGATTAAATTATTCATTGGACTGTAGATCCAACAGATGAAGGATGGAATCTTTATCACTCAGTCCAAGTATGTCAAAGAGGTGTTGAAGACCTTTGGCATGGAAGATAGCAAATCAGTTGGTACTTCGATGGTGACCAGTTGTAAACTATCTAAAGAAGATGACTCAGAATTGGTTAATGCGAAGGAATACCTATCAATGATTGGTAAGTTGCATTATGTAGTGCATAGCAGACTAGATATTGCACATCCAGTTGGCATTACTGCAAGATTCCAGAAAAGACCAAGAGAATCTCACTTGGTTGCAGTCAAGCGGATTCTTAGGTATCTGAACGGAACTATTGACTATAGATTATGGCATCCTTATAGCCAAGATTTCAACTTGAAAATATACACGAATGCTAATTGGGCAGGCAATATAGATGACCGGAAAAGCATAATAGGTGGTGCATTATTTCTCGGTGGTAGACTGGTCTCATGGATGAGTAAGAAGTAGAGTTGTATCTCTCAGTCTACAATGGAAGCAGAGTATGTTGCAACTTTCATGAACTGCACTCAGACAATTTGGATGAAGCATGTACTAAATGGCTTCAAAGTTCCTGTATCTGAACCAGTAAGTATATTTTGTGACAACACTAGTACAATTAATATCTCCAAGAATCCGGTTTTACATTCTAGAACCAAGCACTTTGAGCTTAAGTATCATTTCTTGAGGGAAAAGGTTCAGAACAAAGAGATTGCACTGGAACATGTTTCCAGTCAGGAGAAGTTAGCAGACATATTCACCAAGCCTCTCCCAAAGGCTACATTTATGTACTTAAGAGGTGAATTAGGGGTGTTTCCCCTTCAAGAGGTAAACTAAAGGTATATGCTCCACATCAGTTAGGTATTGCATAGTCAAATTTTTCTTCAGGATTGATGTGTTGAAGGATGCTACTCCTCAAGGGGAGCAGCATAATGGAACAGGGAAGCTCGTGCCTCCACTTTGGCATTGTTGTCAAAGGGGGAGAAGATGTGAAGTGGAGAAGATATCTTTGTTTATTACCATCAATGCCAAAGGGGGAGATTGTTGGCATTATGTGAACCGGTATGAGGACATAATGACATTGTATGTTGTCATTGATGTCAATATGCTGAAGAAGTGAGAACCAGCATATGAGAGAACCGGTAGAACACTGTGACTGACATTTGTGCCAAAGTGAAGCGGTGTGTTTTTTCATGATGAACTGGCATATAGTTATGTGAACCAGCTCATGGAAGTATTGTATGACTACCAGTTGGTAGTCTCAACTTCAAGGTTTCTAGTTTAAGTACTTCAAGCTTGTGTGGCTCAACCGGTGACTTTGTGTGATGAGTTAGCATGGTAACAAAGAACAGATCATGTTGCCATGTAAGCCTTATGCGCTTGAAGGATCTTGCATGAAGGAGATTGTTCCTATCTACCTCAAGAATGTGAGAAGTCTATAAAACGGTGATAACATGTGATGGGTTATCAGCCACCATAAAATCAGTGGAAATGGACGACGGAGAATGTCTTGAGATTGGATCAAAAACTGCTACATTTAATACAGTGTGCTCAACAGTTAGGATTGAACCGTTTGAATTCCTTAACCTAACAGGTTTAGGGTTTAGGGTTTATGCTACCGACCTATCTATTTTCCTATAGGTTTAGGGTTTAGGGTTTATGCTCCCGACCTATCTATTTTCCTATAAGTTTGATGTTGTGTCTCTTTCTGAGGTTGTTGGAAAAATTTGTGTGTGTGTATCCAAGAGAAGGGATACGTGATTCTTGCCAAACCCAAAGGAGAGAAGTGATACATGTAGAGTGTAAGTGCACAAGGTGAAGAGGAGCTCGAGTGGATCTACATTGGCATTGAGTGCTATTACCAGATCATTGTAATACCTATTGATCTCTAACCACCTCAACAGTTGGAAAATCCCTTAACAAGGTAGCCTTAACCGGCTTGTTGTAAATCCTTTAACAAGGTAATTCAAAGCTATTGAGTTTGAAATCCTTTAGCTATTGAGTTCTTTAATTCCTCTAACAAGGTAACCTTTAACAGGGTTTAACCCTTAACCGAGTATTCTAGCCATCCCTTAACTGGGTGATCCCTAATAGGATCGATTCCTAGCAGAACCTATTGTAATGTCTCTAACCAAACAAGGCTCCTAACAGAGCGGACTTCTAAAGAGTTCAAAAACAGCTTGTGGGTATTCATCCCCACCGTGGTTTTTCCCAGTTGAGTTTCCACATGAAAAATATGTGTGTCATGTGTGATGCTTTCCTATTGTCTATCAAGCACATGATGGTTCTGTGTTTTATGCCTATCAATAAAACATGTTGAACTAGCTGTTATTATGATCTGATGATAGATTACCTATTTATGCATAAGGGTGAAATGGTAGTGTAGTCTTGAGTTGAGTGAAAAGCTAAGTGAGTAACCGGTTAATGCTTGTCTCAGTCATTCTTAGCTTTACCGGTTGCACTCTATTTCAAACTGGTGTCACTGTTTGCCAGTCATTTGAAGTGTCTACTGTCAAACCGGTTTAGGACTGTATTTTTGTCTATACTGATTCACCCCCCCTCTCAGTACCAGGTTAGTACTATCTGTTCATCATTGAGTTATTAGCTATATATTTTTAGGATTGATGTGTTGAAGGATGCTACTCCTCAGGGGGAGTAGCATAGTGGAACAAAGAAGCTTGTGCCTCCACTTTGGCATTGTTGTCAAAGGGGGAGAAGATGTGAAGTGGAGAATATATCTACAGTATTAAGGAAAAGATGTGATGCAGAAAGAGAGATATCTTTGTATATTGCCATCAATGCCAAAGGGGGAGATTGTTGGCATATGTGCAGAATATGTTGACATGATGATATTGTGTTGTCATTGATGTCAATATGCTGAAGAGAGAACCGGTAATATGCTAAAAGAGTGAACTGGTAATATGCAAAAGAGTGAACTGGTAATGTTGTAGATGAACCGGTTTATTGAAGTCGAGCAACTGGCAAAGTGAACCGGCATAATGTTGTGAACCGGTATATGTGCAAAAGGTGAAGCGATACGTTTGTCCAAGTGAACCAGTATATAGAATGTTTTCTATCAAGGTTTATTTATGGTATGACTATCGGTTGGTAGTCTCAGCTTTAGGGTTTCCAGTTGAAGTGTTTCGAGCCTATGTGATTCAACCAATGGCATTATGTGATGAGTTAGCATTGTAATGGAGATCAGATTGGGTTGCCATGTTAGCCTCATGCACATGAAGGATCTTGCATGAAGGAGATTGATCCTATCTACCTCGGGAATGTGTGAAGTCTCTACAAATGGTGGAGAATGTGTGATGGGTTATCACCTCCAAGAAGCTGTGAAGAACGAATGATGGAAAATGTCTTGAGATTTGTTCAGGACCATTGTATTCAAATGCAAAGTGTTCAATGGTCAGGATTGAACTGACTGAATTGCTCAACCTAAATGTTTAGGGTTTAGGGTCTATGTTACTGACCTATCTGTTTCCTATAAGGTCGATTTTGTGTTTCATGTTGAAGTTGTTGGCAAATGTTGTATGTGTATCTAAGTGCAAAGATACATGATTCTTGCCAGACCACATAAGAGGGTTGATACCTACAGAGTGTGTATGCAAAAGAAAGGAACTAAAGCGGGTCTGCATTGGCATTGAGTGCTATTATCAAATCATTGTAATACCTGTTGATCTCTAATCACTTCAACAGTTGGGAAATCCCTTAACAGGGTAGCTTTAACCAGCTTGCTATAAATCCTTTAACGGGGTGACTCAAAGCCATTGAGTTCATAAAATCCTCTAACAAGGTAACCTTTAATAAGATTTAACCCTTAACTAGGTATTCTAGCCATCCCTTAACCAGGTGATCCCTAACAGGATCGGTTCCTAACAGAACCTGTTGTAACAGTCTTTAACCGGACTAGGCTCCTAATAGAGCAGACTTCTAAAGAGTTTTAAAATAGCTTGTGGGTATTCATCCCCACCATGGTTTTTCCCAGTTGGGTTTCCACATGAAAAATATGTGTGTCATGTGTGATGTCTTTTTCATGTGATGCTTTGTTGTTTTCTGTCAAGCAGTGAATCATGTTGATCTAGCATGTTATTATATTTCTGATGATAGAATGTCTATTTCTGCACAAGGATAATGTGGAAAGGAGGGTGTAGGTTGTGTGGTAAGATAAGTGTTTCTAGTTTATATCTTTCATAGTCTCATTGTGCTTAACTGGTAGTAATTTGGTTTATGACCGGTGTTAGTGATTGCCAGTCAAGTTCACTATTTGCAGTCAAACCGGTTCAGGTAAAGTTTTTGTACCTGTACTGATTCACCCCCCCCCTCTTAGTACTAGTTTGGTACTCATTGTTCATCATTCTGTTATCAACAATCTCATAAACCCAAAACCCATATCTAATCTACAATGAAATCTTACATCTATATATACAAACCCTCAACCATAAACAATTAGGTCGGCCACTAGACAATAAACCAATTACATAATTATAGAACATGTTGGCCTTAGACCAAACAAATAATATCCAACATATAAGACATCCTGGAAACACATCAAGAGGACCAATCCACATGTTACATTAAGTCGGACCATAACCTAGATATACCAGGATCCAATTTAGGTCCACACAAGCTAAAGCAATGATCCCAATCAGCCAAGCCTCAAACACAATCACCATCAGCATCCTGAAACTTCACTAGAAGGTGCACCAACACTACTTATGCATATCACCAAAGACCTTCAACAATGCTCTGCCAGTGAAACCCTCACCGGAACAACAAACCAAGCTTGCTAGCATACAGGAAAGAATCTGATCACCAAATCAAAACCAAATGACTAAGCATGAATTAGAGTAGCATGAATAAGCCAATTCCATAAGACAAACATACATGAGCATATCGGATCATCATGATCTAATCCAACTAGAAACCAAACAACCTACCGGGATCAAAAGGATACTAGTAAAGCAACCAAAATAGCTAGTGTTGACATCAATGCAACACATAATTAATTCCACCAAATTACCAACAGTTGTATGTGTGATGATAATTTTGTCATACTAGCATGCTCAACATTCTCGCAATTGCGACAAACCACTGAAAACTTCTAACAAAGTTGATGTATGCATGATGATATTTTTGTCATAATGGCATGCTCCACATTGTCAAAATTGCGACGAACCACTAAAAACTTCCAACGAAGTTTTTGTATGCGCGATGATATTTACATCATAATATATGATCCAAACCATCAAAATTGTGACAAACTTTTGGTTCTTTTTCAACATTTTGAAAGAGACATTTTGCAATGTTTTGTGATTATTGTTCATCGCAAGATGGGTGAAGTTTTCGTCGCTTTTCCAAAAAAAACCGGTTTCATTTTTCATGGCATTGTCCGATGACACTTCGTCGGAAAAGAGACAAAGTTTTAGCGATGAAATTTGTTTGGGTGTTTCATCAGTAATCCGATAATAGTTTATTGAAGTTTGAACAAAAATTCATCATAAATTGGTGCCAAATACAGTAGTGTCAAGTTTTGGGAGAAGATTGTAGATTGATAGTAATGCCTGTAAATTATATGATGATGGCAATAAGAATCCAGCATGTCAATTACAATGAACTATAGGATTTTGGTGAGATTATTCAGGATAGTTTGCATGATAGCTTGATCAAAGAAAGGAATCTAAAGGAAGGGTTGAAATTTAGATATTATTCATTGTTGTGCTATTTAATTATTTATTAGAACAAACTTGGATGTGAAGAATTCTTCAAGGTAAACCATTTTTAGCCAAACACACATAGAAGCTAGCCAGTGCAGAGGTGGACCCAAACTTGGGATAAGGGGTCTAAATATTCAAATTATTGTACATTCTTTGATTACTTTGTTATGAGAATTCTGATGATGATGGGAGTTAAATTAACTAGGCTCCCAAGGGACATTGTACAGGTTTTCAGGGTCAAGAGTGCTAGGGTTGAAGGCATAGAGTATCCTAAGGGTGCCTTCTCCCATAATTTTTGGAATTTCTTCTTCTATTCCAACTATAAATTAATAAGAGTGTATGGATGCATTCAAGCACCACATATATTACCCATTATAGTTTCACCTAGGCTTGCATTCATAAAATTCAATTGGCGGATGCTCTGGTCGGACAAAGAACAAATAAGAAAAGAAAAGAAGGGACAACATCTTCCCCGGATGGTGAGATATAATGAATTCAATGTAGGGTGTCACACCCTGGATAAAGTACAAGAATTATTGGTAAACAATTATAGGCTTAAGGTGGGTCAAGCAAGGAATTATGACCCTGAAGGCTACATAAATGATGTCAGAACAAATAAGTTGAGGGTGAAGGGCTTCACCCACCATTTTGATGAAAATGAAGACCTAATCAGAAATCCTTATCCCTCTGAAGTATTACAAAGAAGAAAGAAATGAAATTATTTGAGAAAATTAAAAAGAGAAAGGAAAGAAGAGAACCCTGAATTCTAGGGATTTTGTGCCAACATCCACAATGACTTTACTAGGATGTCTTACAAAGTCAGAATTTTTGACAATCCGATTGAAGATGAGTTGGTTAGGAGGCAAGCCAAACAACCTAGTAGGGTAGAAAAAGAGAGGCCCACATTTGACCCCTCAGTGAGATATAAGGGGAAAGAAGTTTTAAGGGGAGAATCTTCAAAGGATGCACCACATCAAGAAGAACAAGGAGAAAAGTAGCCAGCTCGCAAAATAATCAGCAAGGTGGAAAAGGGGAAAGAAAATATCTCTAACTTTGCGAATATTATAGTGGAAGAAATTGACACTAGTGTGTCACCATCATCCCCTCCTCATGATGCATTCAAAGAAGATGAAGTTGTAGAAGTTTTGGTTGATCTAGATAGAGAAATCATCCCAAGTGTGATCCCTAAAGAAGATGTCATGGATGAGAGAGTTATTGCCTCTAAAATTTTCATGTCCGATGACAATTTTGTTAATACAGATGAGTTTAAATCCTTTTGGCTAAGGGAGAAACTCAATGATATATCTAAAGTTGAAATCAAAAATTTTGATAGGAGTAGTATCAAATGCACTCCCAAATAAGTGAGAGAATTAGTGAGGAAGAGCGGCATTCTCTTGGGACTAGGATGGGACCTTGAGAAATTTTGTGTCCTATATCAAATAGTGAGGCAAGAACACCCAATATATGCATAGGAATTTGGAGAGCATGGGTCTAGAGATAACCCAATCATAACTACCTTTTCTATATGGTCTAAAGCTCCTACTACAAATAAGCCTATTATTTTGAAAGGAATGGAGCATAAGACAGGTGAAGCAGTAATCAGGACTCTAGTTGATACAACTACATCGGAGGCAGCCATTGTATCTATGCATGTTGCACATTTTGCTAAGTTAGTTGTAGAAGAACAGGAGAAGCGACATGAACAACTTAAAGCCTTACATGTTGCATTAAATATTGATCATAATAATCTTTTCATTGAAAATGCTAAGTTAAAAAATGACTTAGCTGCGAGGGATTCGGTATCTGAAGTGGGTCCCAAGACTAAAGAACTGGAAAGGATGAAAGAAGAGCTACAAAAGACAAGAGAAGAGGCTGAAAGGAAAATTTTGGACATAAGACAATATACAATTTTGCAAATTTCAAATAGGGTCCTAGGCCATTTGGATGAGGTTCATGCCTCTTATTCTTTAGTATCACAGTTTGGTGATCAAATTAATAATATTCTTTCATTTTTTCAACCAATTAGGACTACTTGGTTCCCTAGGGGTCAACAATTGAAATAAATTATTTTTGCAATAAAGAATAACCCAAAGGTGCCTCATCTTGTAGGGACCACATGCAATAACTTTAATTTATTTATTAAAGAACTCCCCACGTAGAAGAAGAAAAGAAAAATTTGATAGAAAAGATTGAATCCTTTGGAGGCCTGCAAAAGTGGGACATTCCTTTGATTCTGACAGATGAAGGGCAAATAAAAGATCTTGCCAGGTGGAGAGAGGATTTTGAAACTAAGGTAAATAAGTTTTCGGATGTGTTGGAAAAAGAACCAAATCAAGAGAATGCATACCGATTAATTATTGATAAGATTATTGATGTATATTCTCTTTATCATAAATTTTCATTTGAGATTGGAACTATGCCTTCTCCAAGAGTAAAAGAAGCAATGAATAAGCTACAAGGCTTGAAGTCTTTTGTTTGGCCAATAAATGATGTAGATATATGGCACAAGAAATATTCTTCTTTAGAAGAAAAACAACCCGAGGAGGAGGATAAGGTGAGACTATATTTATTCCCCACTTGCAGATTGACATTTTTGGCATCCTGATATAAATGCTCAATACCTCCTATCAATCAAAGTATATCAGATTCAGCTTCGAGATTTTTTATCACACCTACAGCTAATACAAGTGCAGATGAGCTACCTGATAGAGTGCAACTCTAAGTATCATATCAGATCTCTACAAGCAGCTACAGTTAGTGGACTCTGAAGATTTGATATGTAAGGAAGATTTGAGATACTTAGTAGCATTTTTGTAAAATGTAATAGTTAGGGTTTTGACAGATGTCACAATCAGCCTGAAGCTTGTTTTCTCCCTTAGTGTTATAAAAGGGAATTCAAGGCCATTGTGAGGTGGTTGATATTCGAATTCTGAAAGCCCTGCTAAGTAGTATGTACATAGGCCAAAAGGAATACAAGGATACAAGAACATATCCTTTCTACAAATGTCCACCTGAATGTAAACTATTATTTTGATGATTAATGAAATGAATATTGTTCCCTGATTGCTTCATATTTTTTTTCCATGTGTTGTATGAGCATTTATATATCAATGATATATCAATTTGGCTTCCTCCAATAGGAATGTGTAGTTGAATGTGGGTCTTTTTCAAAAAAAGAGTTAAATTATGCTTTCATACTACTACAATATGTGTTTGATAGGAAGATATTAGTCATTCAATTGTGGTTTTTTAAATAGATTATGCAAGTTATAGTATGTTCAAATGGGTGTTAAAGGTGTTTTATTTTGAGTGTTGATGTTATGGAGATTGGACTCTATTCACCTTAGGCAAGGAAATTATCAAGTTTTAGCTTTCAGAATCATTTTTATTTCACCTTTTATAACCTTATTTCACCTTTTATATTTTTGCAATAGGAGTGGTTTTAGCTTAAATAACCAACCTCAATACAAGCATGTGAAGTATAAAACAAGGTTGTAGCCAAAGCTTAAAGTTTATCTTCCTTTCCTTGGTACATTTCCATTCAGATATATGCTTCATATAATAGTGATGACTAATAAGTAGGTTTGAAAGTCATTAAGCACTGTTAAGGATTACCCACCTTGGTTTTGCAGAGGCAAAAGTGCAAGAGATTTTAGTCTTATAACTAAATCTCATTCCTTGGCCAGATCTAGCCTTAGACCTATTGATAGGAATGTGGCTAAATCCTTAGGGTTTAGGGATATGTTGATTTGGGAACCAATAGGATCCCTCCAATGAGGAAAGGAAAGGCTATATATATTAAACCCTAACATTGTTTTTAATCATAGGCCGACCTAGAAATGATATATTTCCACACCATGACGGGTTTAAACATTATACTACCACCAAAACATGATCCCAAAATTCAGGGAGAAAAAGTAGGGACCAATGTGAATCATGTCATAACCCTCTTTTTGGACCTTGATATGACTTGCTATTATTACTACTACTACTACTACGACAACTACTACTACTATATTAATTTTATGAGTAATGTTAGAAAGAAAATATAAATTGAAATGAGGTTGAAGTTTTTAAATAAATAAAAAAAGAATTTAAGTGGTGACACACACATGAGGTCATAATTTATTTGAAATTGCTTATTTTCTCAATATCCTAATTGAGCACATGGTGTAGGAGAAATAAGAAGATTCTAGAAAAGAAATTTAAAATTTAAAATATTAAAGAGTAAATATTATATTTAGCAAATATATGACATGGGAGTTACAAAATTATTCTATGACAAGAATAATTCTATTCATGGCATTTTTATGACAAAGGAGTTACAAAATGCATTTTTGGAGGAGAATTCATATTTGAATTTTGAATGCATGGTCAAATGTAACCCCCACTATGACAACAATCATTTTTGCATGAAATTAATTTATAAATCGTTTATTTTCTCAATATGTTATTTAGCACATGTTGTAGGAGGAAATGAGAAGGTTCTAGAAGAGAATTTCAAATTCAATTTTTTTGCATGTAACCCCCACTATGACAATTAATCATTTTGCATGAAATTATTTTGGGAAAAGAATATGGAAATCAATTAATTTCTTTTGTAGTGGGAAAATGACTCTCTTTTCTATATATTGAGTTCTAAATTTTTTAAAAAGGAGAGTTCATTATTTTTGGATGATAAAGTAGTCTTGAAATTCTTATGAATTTATTTTCAATACAATGTTAGTTGTAGGAGAAATTTTGTAGATGTGTTGCAGGATTTTGGAGAAGATAATTACCAAGCTTCAAGGAGGAATTGAAAGAGGTCAGCAAGGTTCTTCATTCAATTCCAGGTTCCCCTCTTGCACATTCATTGCTTGCTTTTTCTTTTCAAAGAAAATCTTCTTCTCGTCTCTTTCAAAATTTTGCACATAAGAAAGTTTATATTTTAATTTTATTTTTTGAAAGAAATCTCTTTTATCCATTTCAGATTTTTGCAAGGAAATCTTTTTTAGTTTTTGTTAATTGATTTAATCATATACATGTAATAAATTGTTTTTCTATCCAAAAATAGAAAAAAAAATCTTCTTTTTTATTCTGCATGTAGGAAATAAATTGGTTAATAGAATTCTTTAAAAATATGCATATACAAATTCGAATATTGTTTAATCTGAAATCTTTTCCTCAATCAACTTTCTTTATTTTACAAAAAAAATAAGATTTTTTTTAGAATGGAATATATATATTAGAATAACTTGAACAAAAATAAATCTATTGCCAAAGTAATATAAAATCAGAATAAAGAAGGCAAAACTAGAAATATATTCATCTCTATGTATGTTAGATAAATACCCATCTCGTGGATTTTAGGAAAATATTCATTTGTGGATTTTAGGAAAACATTCATCTTTGTGCATTACAAAAAAAAAGTTCATCTTTGTACTTTTTAGAAACATATTCATCTCTTTGGATTTTTAGGAAAAAAAATATTATTCCCTGTGCATGTATGAATTTTTTTAAAAAGTAAATCTTGCCTTAATTAATAAATTAGTAAATTTCCCTTCAAATATATATTATATAAACATATATATCAACACACACACACACACACACACACACACACACACACACACACAGAGAGTTAGGAATTGTTTTATTAAAATTGAATTATACTTTAGAGTTTGTAATTAAATTTTATGTGTTTAATTTAAAATTAAAAATGTTTTAGAATATTGAAAGTTTATTTAAATGATTAAAATTAATAAGCTTATAGTTCTTTGAAATTCAATTATGCACTTGGTGATTAAAAAAACCATTTAGGATTAGTTTATAATTATAAATTTTAATAATTGAAAATTAATCAAATTTAGTGATGGATTTATTTATTGAGGTCTATTTAATGAAATATGGTTTTATTTATTGATATATCTATTTAAAAAGGATTAATGAGACCTATTTATAATCTAACCTTATTAAAATTACTGGAAATGTGTTTAAAATATCATCTCTAGTTTTAAGAATTAGATTCTTAATATATTAAAGGAAAATTTAAGCGAAAAGGGTCTAACCCATATTAATGGATACCTTATTGGAGTTTTAATTATGGAAAATTAAGTTGCAAATTTGAAATCTTTTTAAATTCTAAAGAGTTAGTGTCTCCTCAATGATGGGAAAACAGTCCCTTGGGTTTTGAAAAGATGAATATTGCATAAGGCAAAAGGGTCAATTAACACTTGAGAATTTCAATAGATAATTGAGCATCAAGAGATCTATCATCTTAAATTAATCCTTCTTAGGATGTAGATATAATAGTTAAATCTCCTTATTAAACAAATTAGTTTGACTTAGGAAAAACAAAGCAAAGGAAAATGTTATTGCGCCAATGATACACTTATTCCATAGTTTTGGATCTTTTCATCAAATAAATAAATCCTAATAGTAAGTGGGTTCTCTCAAGACATTCAATACATTTCAAATATTTAAGTTCTTTAATTATTGGATTTCAAAACTAACTTTTGTATATTTCAATTTGTACAAGTATCAAATGTTAAAGGAATTTACCTAACAAGTAGATGCGTTTAGATTCATAGTAACACTTTTAGGTATTTCAGCAATATGAGTTAATGTTAGACAAAGTTTTGCCTCAGTTCAAAAGGTTGATTATTTGATTTGTTTCTTTATTAGATTCCAAGATATGAGTATATAAGGCATTGCGAATAGTCACTTCTTTTAATAGTTAAAATCATTTACCTTATAGCTAAAAGAAACATAAGACTAGTAAAAAGGAAAAGTTACACTTAATAATACAAGTAATTAGGAAGGATAAATTTAATTAACATTAAAATTAGAGGTAAATTGCATAGTTAAATATTCATATGGTAATAGAATTAATTAGGATACAAAGAGAGTTTATTCAAAACCAAAATTGTTTTAGCAAATGAGTTCAAGAAACCTATTCCGTGATCACTTAGAAAATTTAATAACAATTCTAATTGAGGGTAATTTAAGGAGCAAACATTAGCTCCCTTTGAAGTATTTGAAATTGATTAAGTTATTATTTTTAGAATGTATCCAATGATAAAGTTAACGTTACTTCAAGTGGAAGGAGTAATTAGTTATCACTTTATAATCTTGCAAAGGTATTAGTTCAAAAGAAACTAGAAGTTTATTGATTAGAATTGTTTTATTAGGAGACTTAGTATTATTTACTTGGTTAACTAGCAAGTGTTTACACTCTTGTCTAATCTCTTTTTCAAACAATTAGTAACTAAGAATAATGTAGTTAGTTTGAAGCTTATTGTTGAATAGTTGTTTCCTTTTCCCTTCAACAAATGAGTATTAAATTAATTTCCAAAGTATAATTATTTGATAATTTAAATTCTATTTCAAGCAATTTAGTACCTTTCAAGTATTAGGATTCACATCTAAAGTAGTGTTATCATTTGTAGATGAAATTTGTATTACTTCAAATGGAAGAATTAGTTGGGATAATTATTAAGTACTTTTCACTTCAAACAAGTAGGTGTTAAAATTCATTTCCAAATTCTTTCTATTCAATCATTTAATTTTCTTTCAAGCAAATCAGTACTAGGATTCATACTTATTGTGTAATGGTTTGTCCCAAAACAATTATATCTTACAAGTAATTCAAATCATTTTCATAAGTTATCTTTGAAAGTATCATGGTTTCCAAGCAATTAGTAATTTCATGTATTTAGTTCAAGTTTTTGAATTTTTAATTATCATAACTTTCCTTAGGAGAAAATACTATTCCAAGTAGTCAATTTGTTTATGTTCCCTTCAATTACATAAAATTCATACTATAGTTTTTAAATTCAAGCGATAATTCCTTGTATATAATAGTTTCTTTTTCATAATTGTATTGGTATATTGCTCCATTTAATATTCATGAATTCAAAGTTAAATTCCTAGTTAGATAACTAAACAAGAGGAGTTGAAACCAAAAATTAGCAGTGTTCAGTATCTATGGTGCCTCTAGGTCACACTTACGGGTAATTCCATCGTGTTGAACTACTGCACTTCATGCCTAATAAAGCTGCAATAACGGCGTCTGTGGCATCGTCCCTCTAAATCGTCGGGAAGAAATAAGGGTTATTTAGAAGTTAAAATCAAAGGGGCAGGTAATCCCCCTTGGATCAATAATCTAAAAAGATTAATTTTTAAATGAATTTACATCCGATCAGTTGAACTTTAGATAACCCCATTAGGGTTTGGATGTGTGTGAAGATCTTGAAAATTTATTTTATCTTGATGATTTCAGTGGATGATAACGGATTAAGGGTGACGTATTTAATAGGAAATAAGACTTAGTTGTTTAGGCCACAAGAAAAAGGCCATCTTGAGCCTTTTTTTTTATAGAGCTACCATTGTGGGTAGCAACCGCAGAGAAACTGTCTGGGACATTGACCCTAGAAAGGGTTGACCCTAGAAAGGGTTGCGTACCCACCAAACAGTTTACATTAAACCATAGTTAGAAACCAGAACTACATACTTTACGCCTCGATCCTGTGCTGAAATGGGTATGTAGGCAGTCTAGGGACAAAGTTGTCCCTTGTACTTAGGCATTCGGGGATGGGGGTTAGGATTTGGTTATGGGTGAGTAGTTGGTTCTTGAAGCTCCTTGATCCTTTAATCAAATGGTGCAAATAATAATTGAAATGTTAAAATTAATTCAATTCATACTCAAAAGGAATCCCGTATGGATTCGCTTGACTTCCTGAGGCTTTAGGCCGAATTCTGAGGTGAAACTCAAGCTTTTTAATGTAATTATTTTTATACTCCTAAGGATGGTGACCTCAATGCACTCCTAGTAGGGGAGTGTAGTCCTTAGAGAGTGGCTCAGGACCCGGATGGTCCCGATGAGTCTAAAGTCTCTGGCCAGAGCATATCCTATTCTTATGAATAGATGCCTACCTCGTTTGGGTAGATGCCTATCTCAGATTGGATAGATGAAACCTCTTGTCCCGTATGGACAGATGCCTAACCTATATGGTTAGATGCCTAACCTATATGGTTAGATGCCTAGTCCCGTATGGATAGATGCCTAACCCGTATGGTTAGATGCTCATCCCGGTTGGATGGATGCCTATCTCATTTGGATAGATGTACCTGAGTATGTGATTGAATAAAAAAAAAGTAAATAAGAATAAGTAAGAATAAGAAATCAATATTTTTATATATTAGAAAAAAAACAAATTAGTTGAGTTTTTGGATATGTAAGTGGGTTATTACAAATCACATCGGTCCGACCAACTTTTTTCCAATTTTTTAGGGATGCAAGGTATTGTGATTATAACGTGATTCCCAAGTGGGTGTGATGATTAAAGATATTTAGGTATGTGAAATCATGCCTTGAAGATCAAAATAGGACATAATTAGGGCTTTTGATGAATTAATTAATTGAAGGAATAAAAAGGGGCACACTTAGGATAAAGGGCCCAATTTATAATGTGTGGAATGATAAAAGAAGGCTTTAGATACTTAAAGGGAATTAAACTGATGCTCCCATTTATCCATTTATGCCTCTTATACCCAAATGAGAGAGGAAGACCTCCTTATGCACTTGTATGTCATCAATTATGTTAATTTTCTTACATAGGCCGACATGGGGAAAGGTTTCCTGCCCAAAATTTGCATAGGGAAAAGGGTTCAAAATGGGCCCCAATTAGGGAGAACCATGGCATGGCGTTGTGGTCCTAGTGAGGAACAAGGCTCCACGCCCTACTCCTACCCAAGAATTGGGCTAGGGTTAAAGGGGTCCAGCAAGATAAAATTATATAATATGATCGTTATTGCATGGTGGGGGCATAAATAGGTCTATGTCAAGCACAGAGATGCAAGTGCTAAGGTGAGAGCCACAAACATGGTCCAAATTGTAAGGGAGTACAATTTAGGATGCTATAGGTTGTGAGGTTTTTTTTTATGTGCCTTAGGAGAAGTGATCTAAATTGAATCCAAAAGCTCAAGTATGCATCTTCATTGCATGGGAGCTTCACTTAGTGAACCTAGGTTATAGCACGTGTGTTCATGGCATATTAAAGAATCCCCCTATTTTCAAAAAATATTGCCCTAAACTCCTTTTTTGTCACCCCCTCCCAATACACAGTCTGAAATAAAATCCCCTCTATTTTCACCAAATATTGTATGTTTTCATAGCCCGAATTAAAAATCCCCATATTTTCACCAATAGGAAATATATTGTACCCTCATTTTTGGGCTATTAAACCCTCCAATATGAATGCATGTGATATAATATTGCCTAGCCAGTTAAGCCCATTTGCTTCATTGTTTATGATGAGAATGTAAAAGGTTATAAGCTTTCAAATCCTCTAACCCAAAAAATGATTCTTTCTAAAGATGTTATTTTCAAGGATTTTAAAGCTTACTCGAGTGAAGAACAATCAAAGGAAATGATAAAGATAGTGCACTTTGAAACAAAGATTGAGAAGAGAGAAGATGCACATGTGGAAGAATAGATAGATGGATCTAAGGATGGAGAAGAAGAAGAAGGTTCAGAGAGTTCAAATGATGTGAAAGATGAGCATACAAAGGAAGATAAATAGGTTGAGCCCATTACTCCTAACTTGAGGAGGTCCACAAGACAATCGAACCTAGTTGATAGGTATATCCCACTACATCTTCATTGTATATTTTCTTTGTTAAGTACTAACAATGAACCTAGATCCTTGAGGGAGGCTCTCTCTTCTAAGGAAAGTGAGTCTTGGATGCAGACCATGCAGGAGGATATGATGGCCTTAGACAGTTGTGACACATGAGATCTTGTATTTTTTCCCAAAGGATGGAATCCCATTGGAGGCAAGTGGGTATTTAGAAATAATTTTGGAGCAAATGGATAGTTAGAGTGGTATAAGGCTAGACAAGTGGCTAAGGGGTACTCCTAAAGAGAGGGAGTTGAAATAGAGAAAATGGATGTTAAAACTGCTTTCTTGCATGCAGATCTTGAGGAGGAGATTTATATGCAACAACCTAACGATTTTTTTGTAAAAGGGAAAGAACAATTGGTTTACAGTTTAAGAAATCTTTGTATGGTTTGAAACAGTCACCTAGGATGTGGTCCAAAAGTTTGATACTTTTGTATTGAGGTTGGTATATAAGAGGAGTAAAGAAGATCATTGTGTTTATATTAAGTTTATTGATGATCAAATACTAATCAAGGTCTTGTATGTTGATGAAATTGTTATTTATGGGTAACAACAAGGTGATGATTAGAGAACTCAAGGATCATCTTTCTAGAACATTTAATATGAAAGACTTGAGGGCTACAAATATTCATAGAAAGCTTTGGTTAAGACAGAGTAATTATGTTGATACTATTTTACAAAGGTTTAATATGCATGATTCTAAGCCATTTAGTATTGTTGTCTAGTTGGTACTAAGTTTGGTTTAGACATGTGTTTGATTTATGATTAGTATTATGAAGATATGTCCAAGGTTCCTTATGCTAGTTTTGTTGTGAGTTTAATGTATGTAATGGTTTTCACTAGACCAAATATAGCCCAAGCAATGGGAATTTTGAGAAATTTTATGTCTAATCCTAGTAAAGAGCATTGGACTTTTATTTAGCGAATGTTTATATATTTGCAAGGTACTTATGATTACTATTTTTTTTATCATGGTATTGATGATGTACCTAATTAATTGAACAAATAGGGATATATTGATGTAGATTAGGTGGGTGACTTGGATAGTTGAATGTCCATTAGTGGCTATGTATTTACTTTGTTTGGAGGAGCAGTGAGTTAGATCAGTAAGAGGTAGCCCACAGTTACTTTTTCTACCATTGAAGAAAAGTATATAGATACTAATAATGCCTCTAAGAAGGCATTATTGTTACAAATACTTGGTATTGATATTGGTTTTGATTGTAGGACTATCAGGATTGGATGTGATAGTCTTTGTGCTATATGTTTGGCCAAGAATCATGTGTATTATGCTCGTACTAAGAATATTGATGTTTAGTATCACTTTGTATGATAAATGGTTGATGATGGTAAGGTCTTGATATAAAATTTTGACATTTTGGATAATTTTGCAGATTCTCTAATGAAACTAGTGACCATAGAAAAGTTCTCTTAGTTGTAGGAAGGCCATGGGCCTTGATCACTCTACTTGATTTTATTTTATGTATCTCCTTGATGTAATTGAAATGTATTATGTCAAGTGGGAGAATATTAAGATAAGGTGACATTAACCCTACAATCCTAAGCCATTCACATGTCTTCATGTTCTTTGGAAAGTGTTCCCTAGGACATGTGAGGAAAATATTAAATATTTGTCCTTTGTGGCTATTTGTAATTACATTTTAAAGAGGAGAAGAGGTGATAGATATAAATCAAAATCGATAAAAAAAATCCTTCCAATGTCCATAATGAGACATGAAGGGTCATACATAAGGAGATCAATTTTGGGAGGAGAAAAGGTATCCATTTGGGGTTTTGAACAATCATTTAAAGCTTTGGAGCACTCAAAATGTGTAAAGAATAAGTGTCTTTGGGTTTTGTGCCCATGGGTAGTCACTTGAAAAGTCATTTATTATTTTATTATGTCTATTTTCTCTTAACTCTCCAAGGTATGTTTTTTGCAGATGATTTTGACCCCTTATTTTGGGAAAGTAGCAGTGGTTTTTCCCCTCTGATTTGGATATAAAAGGGAACCAAGGCATAGTTGTTTAATCATTAGTTGGTCACTATTTCCAAGTAGTTCCAAAATCATTTGGAGAAGTGTAGTGAAGTATATTATTGTGGTGTTCTCTTTTTTGAAGAATAATAATATGCTTGCCCTCATTATCTAGTGGAGTTTTTTCTCGAAAGGGTTTCTCCATGTAGATCCAGTTTCTCTTTTGGTATGGTTGTTTTTATATTTATGTTGAATGGTGCAATCACATTTTCATTTCAGATTTAGTTTAAAATTTGGTAATATTCTCATATATGTAATGACATATGAAAGTTAATATTACAAGATTTCTTCACCTTTTTTCTGAACATGATGATCTCACCAACATCTTGAACTCCTACCCTAAGATCAAACATGAAAAGGCACAATAAAACAACACTATAACACACTTATAATACTTTATAAGTTTCTTTTAAAGGTCTCCAAGGAACCCAAAAATTTCATAAAAAGACATAGTTTGGTACTAGAAGATTGATCGATGCCATGAGGGTTCTACAACACCCTCAAAGATGATACTAAATTACACTATATTCATTTTATGCCCAAAAGAATATTCCTACAATCATTTACCTTAACCATGTATAAGAATTTATGAAATACAAGAAATCATGGTTAACTCCAAAGTGGAGACACACAATCAACCTACATCCAATTACATAATCCATCCAAATACATATCCTCTCAAAATGAGACCCAATGAATACATTACATTATATTTCTTGAAGACTCAAATTTTCTTTACAATAAACAATTACATTGCATAGAAATAACTAGAAAGCATAAGTGAAACCGTGAGAAGAATCCATTAAGCATGCTTAATCTAATATCCTTTAGACCCCAAAAGTGGTATGCATGCCACCCAACAATGTGGAATCAAAAAGTCCACTCCATTCATGATAGAAAATAATCACAAAGGCTACAAACACTCACACACACAAGACAAGAGGGGAGATACAACACCCATCTAAGTATGCATAATATAAAGCATCAAAACATGATAATACACAACATCCAAGCACAAGGTATAACACAACATCATACGGAAATCTTACATGGCAATCACATAGGCATCCATAAATCAAAACCATAACGCATAATAATCTTCTAGGTGCTACTCAACTACAAGGCTAGGTACTACAAAACAAGAGAGAAAAGTGCAATCATGTAGCTTGAAGAGATGGTTGATCCAAAACTAAGTAGTCCTCTCATACATAAGAGAAGACCCAATCTTATTGGATCTGGTTCTTAACGACCGAGCGGATCTTCTCAAGTCATCCTTGACCTATACGAGCACTCAAGGCATGACAACTACCCAATTTTATTACCCATGTTTTCATTAGTTATCACTTTTTTAAGTAACTCCCCACATCGTGATTGCCATTGTGAGACTTTAGGCCAAGAACTATTGGGAGCCACTCCCATAATTGACTCTAATACCTAGCCTAGGCTCCTCACATGCCAACGACCATTGAATCAAATCCAAAATCAAATTTAAACAACATCACAATTCTCTCAATTTCACAAATTTTCATAAATTTGCCATAATTTCACAAAATGCAATAACCACATTAATCAAGATCCATATTTTTCCAAATCAAAATTTTATATCATAAATCCATCATTCCACATAATAATCCATCAGAATTTCTCAAAAATTCCACTTTAAAAAAAAATCCTAATTTCATCAACAACCAAGTGAATAGTGCCATCCACCATTAAAATAGCTTCAAAATCATGAAAATTTCATAATGCAAAAATAAAAAATCAAATAATGCCCTTTTGTTCTTTAGGTGCTCAACACCACAAATCCATCATAAAATCCACAATTCATTCAACACATAAAATTTGGGCATGATAATTTTATAAGATGAAAAAATTCCAAAAATTACTCATAATAATTTTAAAATCTACTCCACCAAATGAATTGGTTCAAACAAACAAAATGCATCTTTTAATATAATACAAATCAGTTAAAAGAAACTAGAAACAAAAGGAATGAGAAATGAGGGAGAAATGAATTTCCTACCTTAGTATTGCTCCAAAATTGAAACTTCAAATGCTCTCAAAATACCAAACAAAATCACAAACGCAATGAGCAATAGAGATTCCTCTCAATTCCTATCCCATTGCAACAAATTTGATCCAAATCCATGTATAATTGCATCCACAATCTAAGATTGAAAATCCAAGAGAAAGAGGGTTTTCCAAACTCTCAAAAACTCATATATTGATTATGTCAAATGAGCACTTTCCCCTTTATAAAACCTAATTGGATTTTTGAAAATAAAATAATTTTAAAAAAAGCTTTAATTCCCACACTCATAAACTAAAATAGCTTAAGCACATACATTTTTTCCCGAATGGGGTCAAATGTCACATAAATAACTTTTATTTCATTTAATTGATTTAAATATATTGTCATTTAATTTCAACATCAATATTAACTCAAGCATCATAAATCAAAATCATGTCATCATATCATCTTAACATGCATTTTAATCTCATAGTCACATTAATTCAGACATTTAACGAATATTCAAAAACTTATTAAATTTAAGCATACAAAATAAGATAAAATGTCATCTCTTGTATAAAACATGAAATGCAATTACAAAGCAATACAACAGGTCCACACAAGGAATCAAGCACTAATACATATGCACACATCTCAATGTAATAACATCAATGACTGACATATCGAGAGATCTTCATAACGAACATGTGGGCAGTCCATAGACATCATAATACATAAAGGCACCAAACACACCTTAAATAAATACATATAATAATCACACCAAGGAAAAAGGCAATCATGACCCACGCATCCATAGATACATGGTCAGAATATGTCGAGGTCTATACATCTCAAAGTTGCAAATGGGAGAGGCATTGTATCTCTTGGTCTCCTCATCAACATGTGCAACTCTCACTCTCCCTTTTTTACTTTTTCTAGGGCTTCCTTGAACTTAGTGGGATTCAAATGCTTAGGTTACTCCTTCCCCCAACTAAAAAATGTTCCCTTGAAGGTCCTCCCATCACTTCAACCATATCTACCTCTATGATATATATCAATTATATTGTTGTAGTATGTATTTCTATTAGATGCATAGTATTTTCCTTACTATTATAGTGGGAGTTATCACATCCCCCTTCTTTGTGATATAGGATATTATTGATAGGATCCTCCACATATGGCCTTCTATTATGAAAATGAACATTATTTCTCTACCTCTTTGTCAATTCTACCTATCTCCATTTTTTTCAACTTATTTTATACAATTAAGACTATCTAATATGTTTCCTCTATTGTTTGGATATTTAACATACTCAATTCTTTCTAACTTGACTCCCTTAACCCATTCATATATCTCACACTTTTTGTGCTCCTTCATCATGATGTTATGAATGGATTGCTTTCCTATAGTGTTCTAAAATTTAATCTTTCACAATCATATCCTTTTGCTCTAAATTGTGTAACTCCTTTAGCAATTCTAATTTATTATAGGAAAGAACTTAGATTTTAGTTTCGTCACAATTATGCCCCATCTCCCTATATTAGGTTTACCTTTCCTGTTTCTTTCTAGTTGTACTTCCATCAAACAATAACATGACTCTTCAATTCAATCTTAGCTAATTTTATACTATCCATGTCCTCAATATCTTCATATACTCAAAATTTTCTTCTAAAATAATTTGGGACATATACTCTAGTTTTCTTAGCAAATCTTGATATAGATTCAACATGCTTTCTTTCTTGCCCTTTTCACTTTCACTTGGTAGGGCTAACTTCTTATTCTTTTTCAATTTCATCATCTCTAGGGTTAGGGTTTCTTCTATGGTCATCTTCAAAATAATACATCTAGATCTTCTTAGCCTTCATCATTTTAAGCATCTCCTCCATCCTTCCAAATAAATTAATAATACCATTTCTTCTACATGGTAGCATCTTGAATCTAGTTTAAATTGGCTCAAGCTAGCAATAAATCCACAATCACTTCTGTAAATTGCCTCACAAATTGTGTTTTGTTTACAAGTTTCTTGTGGAATGCCTTAGTTCAAGAATTTATTTACAACCAATTCAAGTCATATGAATCCTCTACCTAACACTCTCCTACTAAAAAACTCATGTCATGCTTCTTCTTTTTTTAATTTACCAACCTCATATCATGGTTCATGAGTCATGAACTAGGTCAATCAACACTCCACTTGTAAATCTTCTTTCTCTCATTTTTCTTTTAATAAAATTATTCTATAACAACACTTTAAATATATTGTATACCATTTGATGCAATCATTATTGAAGGGTCCAATGAAAGACTATCCAACCATGCAACTAATTGCACAAACATGCAACAAAATATTAATATGTTATCTATTCATTCACAATCACAATAAATTACAATCTATTGCAATGGGCTTCTAACATGATAGGCCTTAGCCATTTGGTTATAAATAAGAAAATTGTAAAATTCAAAAGATATTAAAACATAATGTCATACCAAGCTTATTCTACTTTCTTTGTTGACTTCTAATGATATTCAATGATTCTTATATATTAACTTATAGCATTAAGATTTATCTCAATTCTCCACAAGGTTTCATAAAACTCAATGCCCAATGAAATATGTGGTTGACCAAATGTGTAGTGAATCTTCTTGAATGAATGTAGTGATGAAATATCAATACAACATGATGTGGTTCACACTATAAGACCTCAAGGTCTAATGTACCTGGGAATGTGTTCCTATGTTGTCAAAGGAATGAAAATGAAACTAAGCGTTAGCTAGTAATGTTTGATCATGGGTTATATACTAAATTAGGTCTTTGAAACATGACCAAATCTCTTTGGAATTGAGTTCAACCAGAGATTAATTTAGTGGCGAATATTCGCCAATGGCAAATTTTTCACGTCCGAGACCTGGGAAATGTCGAATATTTTGTACCGACTAGGGGTGGCCATGTTGCCAAAACATTATCAATTTCTGTCAAATTCATGGCCTGATCGCCATATGGTTTATGTAATTAAATGTTTCTATGCGAGGATTTTGCCAATACAATTTACGGTGGACACACGGTAAATTTAATTTTTTTTGCCTACACTCTCTGAGGTTTCCTTTATAGATGACCATAATTCGCCTATAGGCGTATGAAGATTTGTTAGCCAGGAGGACCCAATTTGCCCGATATTTTTTTGATGTGTGTCTCCATTCACCCCAATTTTTGCCAACTATTTTGTATTTGCCAATATTTGGACAACCCATAATCGCCTCGAAAATTACATAAGTCATGTTATAGTTACGCGGGATTCACCAAATATTTGTATACCATATAAATTCCTGCAGAATTTGCCATATAAGGATTGGTATAAATACATTCAAAGATCAGATCTATCTCTACACAATATTGTGGGTTCTAGGCTCTGAGTTCGAATCAATAGCAAAGTTTTAGACCAAGGAAAATCATTGTTGTTGACTGCATTGGCGATTGCTAGTGACCTAAAGGTGAGCGATCATATTTTTGAAGTGTTATAATATTATTCTGAATTTATCTATATCTATTTACACTGTTGAGTTCATTCTTATTCAGAGGGGACCCTTCAGTGCCAAGTGGTCAGCGGAGAGATTCAGACCTTAGACATCTAGATTGTAGGTCGTAGGGCCAATGAAACATATATTATACTTTATAGTCTATTAGTGTTTCTTCAACAAATTGATATTTTTTTTGCAGCCTTTATTTCATTGGAGATGTCGAATGGGAAGAAGGGTAGGAAACCTGAATGTGGAGAAGGCCATGAGAGGCCAACAAAATGCAGAACGTTGTCTTTGTACTTTGGCTTTGGAAAATATTATGGTGAAAATCGGGAAGGTACATCATCACAAGTACAAGTACAAAATTCACAACCTACACTGCATGTTGAAGATGACAGCGAACCTGATATCTTAGATCAGGATGATCTTGAAGAAGATTATCTGGTAGATACCCAAGTTAGCCGGAATGATCTAATCGGCTTGGGTGATAATGCCATATATGATAATGTACTAAAGGGGAAAGGAAAAGCCAGATCAAAAAAGGATCGGGAGTGGGATATGTCAGTGAGGAATTTTCAAATTAATTGGGCATCAAAGTATCCTTCATTGAACCAGTGGAGAATCCAATTGAAGGTGAGCCTCCAATAGAATGCAAGTTTAAGATTTGCACTTGGAAACATAACAAGGAAATTAAGTTGCAACTAAAATTTGACACCATAAAGCATATGGGTAAAGTTTATGAAAAACAAATGATAGACAGAGTTGAAAAATCAGTGATAAGATGGAAAAAAAAGGAGGAATGTAAGCATGTGAGGAATGTTGAAGAATATTATTTTCATGAGAAAATATGGATGAAGCCTGTTGAAGTTAAAGGTTCTATTGAAGCTAATTTTGGAAAAGCAATGCAAATAGAACAACTGGGAAAAGTTGTTCAATTAAGTGTTGTTTTTTATATTTTGAGCAGAGGGTGTGCTATGATAAATTTCCCATCAATTAGTGGTTTATTACACTTTTTGAAAGTTCCTAACTATCCTAATAGTCACTAGTTAGTAAACAGTGGATGGGAATGGGCAAGTTGTCTTGCTGAGGTTGAAAAGGAAGACGTAAAGGAAAAAATAAGAGAGTCAAACTTTATTTCATTTTCTTTAGATGAAGTTACGATAGTAGACAATACTTCGTGGGTATGCATACATGTTTATACTATACAAAATCATGCCCGCCAACCTCATATACTATTTGTTCCTAAAACGAAGGATAGTGCAACAACGAAAAATTTATTTCAACTAGTAAAGAGATGTTTAATTTAATATGGAGGTATGGATGACATGACGGTTACCAAAAAAATGGTGTGTGTTGGAGCAGATGGAGCTTCAGTAATACAAGGTCACAGGAATGGTCTTTGTACAAAGATTGAAACTTCTTTTGCACCGTACATTATTGCAATTCACTGCATGGCTCACATAATGAATCTATCTTTTGGAATTGTGAGCAAGTATGCTTTAGTAAAAAAAATTGAAATTTTAATCAGAGAGCTCTACTCACATGTTTGTCAAAGTCCCAAGCGATTTATGGAATTTCAACACTTTGTTGATGGAATAAGTGATGGGAACAAGATTCTCAAGGATAATGATACCAGATGGATCTCTTTGGATGGTCCAGTGCATTGAGTTTTTTCAGAATATCCATCCTTGATTGGACTATTTCACACAACTCGCAATAAATCAGAGCAACCGAAATTTCCTAACCTTCTTCAAAGGTTAAGTAATCTAAAGACACTCTTAAATTTAGTAACTCTTCTGCCCATGCTAAAGGAAATGAGGAATATTATGAAGGTTGCCCAAAAAAGAGCTTGTATATTGTAGAATATGCTATGCTACGTAAGTTGACATGCATGGCCCTCAACAATCTCTATCAAAATCAACCAACACTATCTGATGAAAAAATTGTTAAGTGGCGGACACTCACAGATTTGAACAATCCTGATAACTTTTCACAAATTGGTGCAATTGGGGGGGTATGTGCCAATGTACGGGGATTTGAGATACCAATTCACTTCTATGCTACGATCGACCCCAAGGAACCAGGAAAGTGCCCCAGGAAGCAACTAGCAAGAGTTACAAGGGAAGATATTGACAAGATTGTTGAGTCCGTAACTACTTCTGTGAAGAAAATTGTCTATGATCTTTCCTCACAGATTAGAAGCAGATTCCCTCCTGACAACCTACTCCAAGCCATGTTTATTGTGTTTCCTCAATATTGGAGCCTCAACAGTGCAACTAATTTTTGAAGTAAGCTACTGACTTTGATAAAACAATTTAGCATATCCAGAGAATTGAATGGAGTAACTATAAATGGAATATTAGATGAAACTTGTTTTAGAGAGAAATCATCTCATTTTGCATACACTATGAAGGAACAATATGGCTGAATGGAGAACCCCCGCGAAGAGGGATCAGTAACAAGGCTTTGGAAATATATAGCTGAGAACGTAGCGTTGCGTGATTCAATACCAGAATATTTGAAGCTTGCTAATTTTTTCTTACCATGATATTGGGTTCGGTGGAAGATGAGAGAGTTTTTAGTGCTTTGGGGTTCCAAAAATCAAAGCTAAGAAACAAACTAGACAAAAATTTGGAAAAATGCTCAAGGCTCTATACATCTAGGTATGATGTCCACACTTTTCCTTACGATAGGGCACTGAAAATTTGGAGGTCCAAATTTGAAAGAAGAGGTTTGGGCAACACTTCAAACCAAAGTACCAGTGGGACTATTGACTCATGTACTGGACCTACTGGTAGCATTCAGATGTAGTTCAGCGAAGGTATGCAGACTCAGAGTGAAGAAAACATAGACAAGAATCAAGAAAGCTCTAAATTTGATGAGGATGAATGGCAACTGTAAGAGATTGGTATTTATTAATCTTATTACTATATCTTATCATTCATATTATAAAAGAATATTATTATGGTTGATAACTTGATGACATTTTATGACTCTGTCAACTTTCTGCAATTAGAATTTAATATTGATTTGTAATTGTATTTTTCAACTTTCTATTTCTAGATTTAAAATAGCATAATAAAATACGATAATGTGTTTATTGATATAGAGATGTTTATTTAGACATGTTGAGACCTTAAATTTTCATTCTCTTTCAAAATATAGTCATATGATACAATTCATTCAATACACCACTCTGTGTGATTCTCCATGCAAAAGTCAATACAAAGTTTCAGAACCCTTTGCAAATGACCTTGAATTCCCTTTTATAGAAACAAGGGAGCAACAACAGTTTCAGGTTGATTTGCAACATGTGAAGACTCAACATCCAAATCAATTACTAAGGAACTGAACATTGAATATATTGTCTCGACTACCATCAGTATCACAAACTCAGCACAAATTTACATGGCCATCATAGGCCTGATTAGCAATTTAGCAATTTAACGACTGCTACATCTCTCCTGTGCAAAAAATAGAGTTCAAAATTAAATATTAATTCAAGCCATGACAAATTAAATATAGATAATAGGAGTGCCCAAAACCTAGTAATCAAAAATAGAGAAATGCATAAATGTTAAAACTTGGGAGAATTTGAGAATACAAATTTATAGGCTAAAGGTTTGCATTATGCATCATAGATTCATAGGCTAGATTAGCAATAGCAAGTGTTGGCTTTTTTCTATTTATAAAACAGTGTTATTTCAATCGATGCCAAATTTCAAACAAAAAAAACATAAAACCTTGAAATTAAGAGTAAAAGTAGAAAATTGTGCAATACATACTATGATTCTTGAGATTTTTGTGCTAGTTTTTGTAGGGTGCTCCACTCTTTGTCTAATGGAAGGTCAATATATTATTTAAACTATGGAAAGTCAACTGCAACTTCATCAACAATCCATATTTAGAAGAGTGACTTGACATCACTATTTCACCCAATACCACATTCAGAGTTGTAAATGGTTTGATGAATTCCAGAAAGCTTTGGGGAGTTGTGTTCTTAGGAAGCAAGTCTAAATCAGACTTCAATTTTTTCTTCACGCTTTTTTTGTAAGCTTTGTTTCCAATGAATTTATTTCATGGGTCAACGGAATAAGGCAAACCAAGTTTAATCAAAGTACTTGTCTTTTCTTGCAGCTTCAATATCTTTTTGCCACATTTATCCATATCTTCTGATGTTTCCCTTAGTTTCTGGCATTTTTTAAGGATAGATGATGTCTTAACTGTGGCATCAATGCAACTGTTAATTCCCTTGGATGCCAAATAGTTGTCACTGGTACTATAGACTACTTGCAAAAAAAAAATTTCCATATCCTCTTTTGAATAAACATGTATGCTCTTCTCAATGTGCCCCTTGATTTTCATATAAGATAATCTTAGACTTTCATTCAATTCAAACCATTCATACAACTTGTCACTCCTCTGCATTATTTGCCCCCAAATGTTTTCTTGTATATACTTCAATATATTTTTCATATTATCTTTCAAGCTATCCTCTGAAGTTTTAATATTATCATTTGCATTACGCAAGTCTTCTTTCATTTGTGCACATTTTTTTATGTCTTCCTCTACTTCCTCTTCCAAATGTTTTTCTTTTCCCTTCTCATGATCCAATAGGTCCTATATTTTTCGTATTTCAGCAGCAGCAGACTCATAACTTTTATATTAGTTTTGAAAACTGGCTCTTTCATCATCAATTTTTTTACTGTTTTTAGCCAGTTTCTCCCTCAGTTCCTTCAATTTTGCCTCCATCTTTTCCTTCTCTGCAATTTCTACTGCAAAGCCCAAAATTTTTATGCTTTTCTATAACTCATTGCACTTGTTATATGCTTCTTTCCTCTTTGTTTTTTTCATTTGGCAGGTCTGTCGGTAACTTTTCTATTTGTTTCTCCAGTTTATTTTTTTCTCTCTCAACCTTTAGTAGTGAAGTGTAGACCAGTTCGTTAGTCCTTTTTGACACACTATTTTTGTCCACATTTTGTACTTTGGAAAATTCCATTTGGAGGATGCTAACTTGAAATACAAAGGGATCTATTTGACTATGTGGTGAATTTTTATCTTTATTTGGGGGCATAACAACCATGAACTCCATCATATCTTTGTGTGGGTCATATGTTGGAAATACCATGTTCCTTGCAGGCTATTCATCTAAAACTTCAGTCAGGGCAACCCTCTGCAATGCTCTCTTTTTTTCTTTTGTTGCATTTGTTGTGTGTTCAAATTTTTCAAAGTAATCACGAAATTGAAAATATGGGCTTGTTGAAGCAATTGAATGTTTGAAAGGTGAAATAGCAGAGGCTTTAGTTCCACCTATGGATGTGATTTTAACTAATGCATTATGAGGAGTACCAACAACAATTCCTGATCTTGTCCCAATGTCACTTGCATGTGTAGTTTTTATAGTCTTTTGAGGGGTCTGTTCTGAAGCTGCAAATGATAGATTTGTAGCAGTAGTGACACTTGATATAGGATTCTGAATAGTATGAGTATCTACAACTAGTGGCCTCTTGCGAGAGATATTTTGTTCTTGCACTTATCCAACACCAAGACAACTAGTATCAGTAGTAATACCCATGCTAACCCCACCAATCGTAGTGGCACTTGACTGAACACTAATAGGAATACTATCCCCATATTCCCCACCAGTGACAGTGGCACTTTATTCACCACCAATGGGAGTACCATGATGTGGTGGTGGTTGTATATTTAAACCTTTAACAAATGCAGGTGGAGTTAGAGGGTAATGAGTAGTACCTTTCCATGATGAATTTGATGAATCAAGTCCAATGACTGGTTTAATAGGAGCTTTTGATTTTGAATTTGATGGAATTTGTACCTCAAGTGGAAACCAAATGCCTTCTCCTCTAAGACCTAGACCACCACCTTCAAAACCCATTTTTTCCACAGTTTTCCCCTTTTCTATATTTTTCTTTCATGGACTCATTGACTCCACCAAATTTTGCAGGGACTATAGTAGTTGTTGGAGTGGCCTCAACCTCATACTCATTTTCATCATCACTCATGTCATATGATGTTGTTAGATGCTCCATATTCTACAATTTGCTAAACTCTTCATCCTCATAGATGGACACAAATTATGCGCTGGTCTTTGGTTCACCGAGATTCCTCCTCACAGTCCAAAAATCATTTATTTTGGTTTAAGTCCAACAATTGTCTTTACATTCTTGTAGAGTTATTTTGGGAATAGATTTGTTAGATGGATTAGAAGATTTTTGGTAGAAATTGTAGGACCTCCTATTTTGGATGCCCTCCTCTGTTGTCCTTTGTGTGTGCAATGTCATAATTTGTGATAACAATTCTTCTGTTGAAATGTTATTGTCAGTGGCTATTTTCTCCATCTCTTTTTTAACCTCATCCCAGGAGTCCATGTTTCTAAGATTTTCTAGAAATGGTTTACTTTAATGTTGACCTAATGCTAAAGAGTTCCCATTTTTCTTAAGCCTTGCCTGAACTACACCAATTGGATCATACTACCAAAGACCCTCATCACCAAAGCTAAAAACTGTCAAAAAATCATTTGCTACATTGAATGCTTTTCTCTCAAATGTGAACCCTCCACATGAGAAAGGCAAGGAAGGAAATATGCTCTTCTTTTGTTGACCATGAAAGTGCCTATCTATTCTCTCCAACTGACGTGCATATTCCAATGCAAGTACCCTCTTTGCCACATGTATTGGAAGTATGTAGGGTTTTACTGTTGATCCATAAAACCTTAACACAGTGTATTCTTCCATGAAGAACCAATCAGCCAATTGTATTTGACTTCGGAGTTGAATGCAATCTCTAAAAGACATAGGCAATCTAGGCATTGGAGTGCTTGTAATTTTATTATACATTGGTGCCAAAAAGAAGTCTACAAAATGGTTGTAGTTCTGTTTGTTATCATGCATCCTTATCTTAGGTGTTCATTCATATATTGGACACTCTGTTCTATTCTGAGTCTTCTCATCAATCTTATAATTCACAATGTGAATATTGTTGGTCTCGAATATTGCATGATACTCGGATAGAAGAAGATAACACAAGTAGGATGAGAACCTAAATGTCTTACAGGAACCTTTTTTGATCATTAGTAATTGTTTTTGCATGGATTGAACAATGTGCTCAACAAAATTATATCTTATTGGTTGACTTACACAATAGATATTAAAAATCATTTCAAGAAGGCTAGCACCCACATCCCTATCATTTTACAATCCCAGGCAAAATGTCAGCAAGGAAATGGTATCTTGAACCCATGGAACAAAAATGTTACAATCATAAGGAGGCTTATGATTTTGATCCAACGGAGTACCATGCATCATTAGAGCTCTATAAATGAATATCTATGACTTGGATCGAGACTCTCATAATTCTCTGCCAGCTTTCCTAGGTCAATGTGGACATTTGAGTTTTGTGCTTCAAACCCTAGGTTCAACAAACGAGAAAATTCTCCCTCGTTTATGGATAGAATTTCCTCTTTTGTATTTTTATTGAAAATTGCTTTTTTGTCTTCATCATAATTTTGAGCTCAGACCATGACAAATTCAGGGCAAGGGAATACTTCAGGTAACACCATGCTTCCCAATCCAGCATCCCACGATGCGATTTTATTTGTTCTTTGTTTTAACATTGTGTTGAAAATAATAAATTTTGCCCTGCTTGGATCTATCACCTTATTAGACAATGCATATCTAATTTCTATGATACACTTTTCACTATGGATAGTAGGGTCATAAATATCATGGTATTCATCAGTAAAACTTGGTGTTTTAACCAGTTCGGTTAGGTATATTTTTTTATTCACTTGGCTTCCTGTTGAACTACTACTTCCCGGTTTCCCCATTGTTGCTACTGTTAATAATTCAAAATAATGCTAGATACAAGCCTGAAAATGCTAACCCTCAAATTGAACAACGAGTTTAAAAAAATAAAAAACATAGGATGTAGGTGTTCTAGATTTTACCCCAAAAAATTATTTCACTAGATTGGCGCAAACAGACTCTATTGCAACTTGCATTCCTCAATCTAGTAGTCATTTCTGAATCTTCGTGGATTTACTAGTTTGTCCATGAAATGAAATACAATTATGAGTCACTTATTTTTAAAACACTGAAAAGTTCAAAAGTAATACCTAAAGGGAAAATTTTCTAGAATCTTGTTGTAATTTTACAAATTATTATTAATATCTATTCGCCGCCGAAGGAAAAAACATTCATTGCTTCAGTCTAAATTCTGAGGACAGTGGACATGTCACCAGACTCGAGTGACGAGTCACCTTTCTGGGTTGTTTTTGAAGTCTTTTTAATCCTTTTCAAATTTTGCCCGAAATAGAGCTTAATTATAGTTAATTAAATGTAAAACGTTCAATCCAGGTCAAGTTCTCAAAAATGTGTTTACTTCCCACATTTGGGCTGAAATCCACACTAAGCCATTGATTTGTGCTCATCTAATGGATGATGGTATATGTTGTCAGTTGTCGTGGGTCCCATGACTTTTGCCATTTTTTGGCCACGTCACCAAACTCGAGTCACTTTTCCGAACTGTTTTTGAAGTCTTTTTAATCCTTTTCAACTTCCGTCTGAAATAGAGCTTTTTAGATTTAATTATAGTTAATTAAATGTAAAATGTTCAATTCTGAGTGAAGTTCTCACAAATGTGTTTACTTCCCACATTAGGGCCGAAATTCACCCTAAGTCATTGATCTGTGCTCATTCAACAGACGATGGTATTTGTTATCAGTTGTTGTGGGTCCTAGGACTTTTGCCATTTTTCGGCCACGTCAACAGACATGAGTCACTTTTGAGAATGGTTTTGAGGACTTTTTAATCCTTTTCAACTTCTACCTAAAATAGAGCTTATTGAATTTAATTAAGTATACAATTGCAAATTTAGAATTTAACTATACTTAATTAAATGTTTATCATTTATGGAAGTCTTCCATTAGAAGTTTGCAAAAAACGTTTATCGTTCTCACATTCGACCCGGATTTGAATATGGATTAAATATATAAATTTATAATGAATTAAATTTATAATTTAAATATGTAATTTCAAAACTTGCATGATATTTCATTTTTTTTAATCGATAATTTTTGTATTGTATTATTTGGAAATAAAATATTATAAATATGCAAGTATAGGTGGTATAGTAAAACCACCAGAGTTTTGCCACTGCAAAAAACACCCCCAAGGGCCAAAACCACCATTCCCAACAAAAAATAAAACCCTACTACATACAAAAACCCTAGAATTCCAATTTGGTGTACCAAAGCTTGTACCAGACATCCCCTCATACATACAAAGTTGCGCTCAGGGAGAAAATGGACATGGAACAAAAAGATATAAACAAACAATACCAAACACCACTATCCATAGCAATATTAACCCGGAAATGACATGTACTCTGGGTCATCATAAAATTCTGAAAGCCACTTCATTGCTTGGGTAGTCTTGGATCTCGGCCGCAACTCTCAACCCACCTTTGCACATGCCACTTCATGAAGGACCGTTAAAACCTCATCACACTGCATCAACCTTGGAAACATTTTGAAGGCCTTCCACCCACACCAAGCAAGAGCTCTGCATCTTGCCTTCAAATCATCATCAACCCATCAAATGAGTGGTAGCAACACCACCAGACCAACCACCCCTACCTCAAGAACAATGCCCACCTTCAGGACCACACGAGCACACACACTATCCAAATTTAATAGGTAGTGCCCATCAATTACAACTCTAAGGGCATTTTTTACCTTGTCCACCTTGTCCTCAAATTGGAAACCCCAAGCAATAATCAATGAATATGCCTCCATGTTTGTTTTATAGAGATAACCTACATGGACAATTTCCTCTCCCAATAGCATTTTCACACTCTCGTACAACCACTCATCCCTAAACAATAACAAACCTTTCAACCTCTTGTCTGTAAATCGTTCGAGAAATGGGACTAATTTCTTATCAATATGGAAGGAGAATTTGGCTTCCATGCTGCTTAAGAAACCCAAGACAATGTTGCAAGTGCGGATGGTATGATACCAAGACTTCCAATCCACCCAATATTTAAACACCTCTCACTCAATTCTAATTTCTAACATCCAATGGTGGTGACTATTGGTATTAATCACAAACTTTGTCATCATTCCTCCGCATGCACTAGTTCAACCGCATAATTCATACGCACAAGCTGGAATTAAAGCCGCATAAAGGCTAAATGTTAACCATTCACTTTCATGACAGTGATGTGTGTACCATAGGTCCATAAGGCAATATGACTGCATATCTGTTGTCAATTCCCATGGGTCCCATTATACGTAGGATTTTTGCCACCCAAACGCCATGTCACCTGACGCTTCATCGTCCCATGGGCCATAGCCTTTATTTCGTGTTGGTGTTCAATGACACATATTTTCAGTGTTCAATGTACATGTATATAGTTAGTTTGACTTTTTTTTTAATTAAAATTATGCAGAAAAAATTACAAGTAAGTTGGATTTTTAATTCACTTGTTTTTCGAGAGATAAATTTTTTTTTTTATTATATTTATAATCAATGATAATCAATGTACAAATAATTAATGGAACAAATTGGATTTTATATATATATATTAAATATAGAGGAAGAAACATTACATAAAAAATATCATAGTATTAAATTCATTTCCATTGTTTAACAAAATATTGAAATAACGTAGCTCATAGACCAAAAAAAAATGTAGCTCATAAACATTGTGATCCTTATTGGATGCTATCACTTGCAGCCAATCCCTAACATTATGTTTTTTCAAATACTTGTTTGTCAAGCACTTCAAATATCTTTTAGAAAAGATCATCTCAGAAGTGACACTGAGTTTGTTCTTTAACTTTAGAGAAGAAATTGGAATAGACCTGCTATTTTTTTATGGTGAAAATTAAATCTTATATCCACACAAATTAATAACTATTTAAGATATTTCAAAACATAATGATTATGCTAAGTATCCTGCCATGGCATGATGGTAACAAAAAATAATAAAATGAAATAGAAAGCATTTTTATATCCATAAGAGGCAAACTGGAATTTGCAAAATTATCATTAATATATGTTTCGCAAATTTACAATTTTTACATGTCAAAGTCCCTCAAAAACTTTAAAGACAAAATGAGTGAGGTTACGAGGAAATAGCCAAACAAAAAAAACTACTAGGGTGTCAGGGCTAGGGCATAGGTAGTGGACACATTCATGGTTTACCCTAAGAATCTTGCCCTCCCTCCAAGTAAAATTCTTCAAACATTATTATTTGTGAGAATTCTTCAAGCCAACTGTAGTTTGGAAAGTCGTCCAGGAGGAACCATTTTTGGAGAAAGTCCCTACCAATCTGTGCCCATTTCCTATGACGCATCAACTGCTCCGCATTCAAGTTCAAAAGAAACAGTTGCCTAGCCACAGTTTGGTCAGGGAGGAGAAGCTTGGTGAGGCAAAGCCAGGAAACAAAATAGGTGAAAATCTTCTCTCACCCACAACTACTATATCCAAAATAAGTTCTTTTGTTTGTTTAAGGTGTGAACAACACACCTCCCAAATGCTCAACTCACATAACAATTTGTGTGACCAGAACCATACCGGTTTAGTCTCTTCCGGTACCAGTATGATGAAAAAACTCTACCCTTGTGTGAGCTAGTTTAGTACCTTCTGGTATTGGTGGGATGGAAAACTATTGGATTTTGTCTATTGTTGGTCCAATCAACACAAAATACCCATAATATCTGGCTATTAGAAGTATAAGGGAATACTTGCCTCACAACTGTCTTATTGTCTTGTAGTCCTACTGATAGCCTAGTAGCCCTACCAATTGAGTTTTCCAAACACAAAATAACAAAATTCCAAAGGAAAAGATAAACTAAAGGTAGATTCAGATACCCTTTATTTAGTTAGACCATTCTCGAAAAACTTACGCTCTAACCACAAGTTGAAAGGTATGTACCCTTACTGTCTTCACATACCTAATTAAGCGAATCAGGCTTAATTTACAAAGCAAGAACCCTTTGTATTAGTCCCCTGACTAAACCAACTCTTATGCAAGGTGGGGTAAGGTGTCAAACTACCAAATCCAAGGTTTCAAGACTTGATCCCATCTTCTTTATCTTCTGCAAGTAATTTCCACTTCTACAATTTAGGCAATCATATAGAGATGCCCACCTAGGGTCAATTCAATCTCTCCAATCTTGGAGCCTCCCTGCGAACCAACTCCAAAATATTATGATACAATTTCCCTTCTAACATTTTCCCCATAGGTTGTTTGGTCCTCTGGTGAAAATGTCAGATTAAGGGCATCTTTACAGTGAAAACCTAACTCATTCAATTGGTTTTAAACATCCACCAATCTGTACTGATCAGAAATGAACCACAAAAACACAAAATTTTAGAAAACTCCAAGTATATTGTATTGCTCCAAACTCCAAAACATCATCAAATTCATCAGCTTCAACAACTACTCCAACAACAACCTGAAATTAATCCAAGTGGGCATAATATAGCCTCCCTAATGCTTTCCAACCACTTTTCAAACTTTCGAACCATTGGAGGATTAGTTATCCCTTTTTACAATATTTTGCAATGACGACAAAAGTTGTCAACTTGCACTTTTCAAACTTTGTCGACTCCAAGGTGTATTCTACCTATTCCAAAGATTGGTCTAATATTTCTAAGACCACTATTTATTTGCCTGACTCATGCCTAGACTCCTACTGATCCACATGGTCATTTATCCATGGTGGCTTATAAAATGCAACCAGGACAATGCCTTACATCAATTAGGTCTTATTGATTCACAATTGTCAACCTATTACAGATGATCATTTTCACCTTATAGGTGATATTAGTTTCTTATAGACTTCATTTATTTCTTCATCTGTGTCTTTGGGTGCTCCTGCACCATACTTCTCGGGTGATTGAATCTCAAGTCCACTTGAGATGAGTTCCGACAATGTAGTCCCATGTTTCTTCATCTGATCTTCATCCATCCATACTACATCTGCCTCAGGGAGTCCTTGCCACCTGACAAGGTATTATTTGTAGACCTTATTCCTAATTTTCTTCACAATCTTGGTGTCCAATATCCTTTCAAGTTTGGATGGCCCTTGACTTGGAAAGTCTTTCAGTATGTCGGCAACATCCTCCACCAGAAATGTATCATCTTCTTGCATTGTACCTTTGCATGGTGTCAGATCTGCAACATTAAATATTGGGGAAATACCTATATCTGAAGCTAATTGGATTTCATATGCATTTTTCCCAAACTTCTTGAGTATTGTACAAGGTCCAACCTTTCTCATCATGAGTTTTGTGTGTTTCCCTTTTAGCAATCTCTCCTTTTTCAGACTGGCCCATACCATGTCTCCAACTTGGAACTACACATCTCTCTTTCTTATGTCAGCCTACTCCTTGTACTTCTTTGCAATTGCATCCAGACTTGGTCATGAATCACCTTTATCCCTTCAGCAAATTCTTCTCCACAAGAACTGATATGTTCAATTGAGGGTAGATTTCTCAATTCCAGCACACCTCTTGGATTCACTCCATAGTCAATTTGGAAAGGGATCATTTTGGTGCTCCTATTGATAGAATCATTATAGGTATATTCTTCTTGGGAGATAATGGAATCCCACTTTTTACCATGCTATGTTATGAGGCACCTTAACAAATTTTGGAGTGACCTATTGACCACTTCTATTTGGCCATCCATTTGGGGATGATAAGCTGAATAAAAGACAAGTTTATGCCTAACTTCCTCCATAAAGTCCTCCAAAAATATCCTACAAATTTCACATCTCTGTCTGACACAATGTTCAAGGGTAAACCATGTATTCTCACAACTTCATTAAAGAAAAGGTTTGCAACATATGTAGCATCACTCGTGCTCTTGCATGGCAAGAAATGTGCCATCTTGCTAAACCTGTCAACAACCACAAAAACATTGTCAAAACCTTTTTGAATTCTTGGCAAACTCATCACAAAATCCATGCTCACACTTTCCCAAGGTCTTGAAGGAATGGGCAATGGCTGGTATAGTCCTACGTTTGTTGTTGTCCCCTTGGCCTTTTGACACACCACATATGAATCCATAAATTTTCTGACATCTATCTACAATTTAGGCCAGTGATAAAATCTTCTCACCAACTCAAGAGTTTTGTCTAATCCAAAGTGTCCCCCCATACAACCACTATGTTTCTCCTTAATTATGTTATCCCTCATTAAACATTTAGGAATGCATAACTAGCATCCTTTAAAAACAAGACCATCTTGAATCAAACAATCAAAATACTCTAGATAATACCAGCTACCAAACTCAGTGCATACCTTGTAAATGTCTTTGAAATATTCATCTCCAGCATACATACCCTTGAGGGAATCAACTCCTACACTCTCCAATTGGATTTCTAAAATTGTTAGTGCCCTTCTACTAAGAGCATCTGCAACTTTGTTTGAGACACCTTTCTTGTGTTTGATTGTAAAGGTGTAGGCCTGAATGGACTCAACCCACTTCATATGCTTATGACTCAATTTCTAATGACTATTTAGGAAACTTAGTGTCTAATTATCTATATACACAACAAACTCTTTGGGAAGCAAATAATGCCTCCACTTCTTTAGTGCCTAAACTAATGCATACATCTCCAAATCATAGGAAGAATATTTCTTTTTAGCATCATTCAATTTTTCACTAAAAAATGCAATTGGCCTACCTTCCTAACTAAGTACTGCACCTATTGCCAAAAGACTTACATCACATTCAATCTGAAATATTTTGTCAAAATCTAGTAAGGTAAGAACCGGTTGTTGTGATACCTTTTTCTTCAACATTTCAAATGCTTCATCCCCCTCCTTGGTCCATGAAAATTTGCACTTTTGTCCACCCCTGATGGTATCTAACATGGGAGCAAAAATCTAGCTAAAATTCCTGATAAACTTCCTATAAAAGGTAGCTAGGCCATGAAAACTCCTTACATCACCAATTGTTCTAGGAGTTGGCCATGTGAGAATGGCATTCACTTTATCAACATCCATTTTTCAGATTTCCTCTAGAAATCACAAATCCAAGGTAAGTCAGTTCTTCCTACAAAAACACACACTTTTCCATGTCTATCATTAGTTTCTCTTCATTCAACCTTCTCAAGCCCATATCCAAATGTTTTAGGTTCTCCTCCTTTGTCTTGCTAAACACTAGGATGTCATTTAGATACACTATGACAAACTTACCAATGAACTCCTTCAACACCTCATTCATGAGTCTCATGAAAGTGCTAAGGGAATTTGACAATCCAAATGGCATCACCCTCCATTCATACAAAACTTCATTTGTTTTAAAAGAAGTTTTCCATTCATCACCGGCTCTAATCCTTATTTGGTGATAACCACTTTTTAAATCAATCTTGGAATAATACCTTGCACATCTTAAATAATCAAGAAAATCTTCTATTCTAGGCAAAGGGAATCTATACTAGATGGTTATCTTGTTAATGGTCCAGGAATCAGTGCACAATCTCCATGTTGCCTCTTTCTTTGGTGCTAAGATAGTCAGGACTGCACAAGGGCTCAAGCTCTTCCCTATCAAACCTTTATTAAGTAACTCTTGGATCTACCTTGCAATTTCCTCATTTTGTTGGGGAGTCATTTTATAGGCTGGCTTGTTTGGTAAGGTGGCACCAGGAATTAAATCAATGCAATGGCTTATCTCCCTTATTGGTGGTAGGGTTCTTGGCAACTCTTCTGCAACTATGTCCTTGTATTTTCTGAACATTTCCTCCACCTCCTCAGGGACTGTCACCCTTTTCTTTTCTACTTCATCATCTGAAATGGGTTCTTCTTCTTGCCTTGGTACTAACATCACTACAAAACAAGGTGTTCCCTCTTCCTTGATTGCCTTGAGGAACTCTTTTCCTTCCATGATCATGATTTTGGCCTCCTTCTTCTTTTGATCCTCATTGTCATCTGATAGGGGTATCAATTCAATCACCTTTTCATCTTTGGTGATGGAGTAGGTGTTCTTGTGTCCATCATGACAGGCCTTGAGGTCATATTGTCATGGTCTCGCAAAAAGAAGATGGCAGGCATCCATCTCAACAATATCAAATAGAATTTTATCTTTGTATGCTCCTATCTTAAACTCAACCCATGATTTCTCTTCTACCAAGGTCTGTTTTCCTTTAGTAAGCCAAGAAACTTTATATGGAAATGGATGAGGAATTCTTCTCAATTTTATTTTCTCTACCATTTCTAAGGATACTAAATTTTCAATTGAACCTGCATCTATTATAACCTTGCATACCTTGCCTCATGCTTTTCATGTTGTCTGGAAGAGTGCCTTCCTTTGTGGAGATTCAATATTGCTTGGTACCTTCAACAATGTGCTCCTCATCATCAAGGCTTCTCCTCTCTCTGGAATTTCATAGGAATCAGGTGAATTGACACTCTTACAATCAGTGTCTTGAACCAAATGTGTTCTCCTCTCTCCTTGGGATCTTGATCCAGTCTTCTCAGGGCACTTAGCTACAGTATGACCTACTTGATTGTAGTTGTAGCATCTCAAAGGCTCTGAGATTCTTCCACCAAATCTACCTCTATGGTTGGGTTTTCTTCCTCTGAAACCCCCTCTTGTGTTACCATCTCCATGCTGACTTTCTTGATTAGCCTCTCCTTGTTGCCTAGAACTCTGTCCTCTACCATTCATAGGATTTGAATTTCCTACTGATATTTTTGGGTTAAGCATTATTATATCATAGGATTGTGCTCTCAAAATTTTGAGAAAAAAGTCGCAGACCATGTACATTCCCTCCACGGTCCAACCAAATTTTCACCAAATTTTTGGGGTCATTAGATATGATGGTATTAGAGCACATCCCAAAGTTATAGCTTATTTTGAGATGTTTTGATATGCGAAATCAGGCCTAAACGATCAAAATAAGATATAATTAGGGTTTATGATTAAATGATTCATTGGAGAAATAAGATGAAAAGGGGCACACTTAGGGTAAAAGGCCCAACTTTATAATGTGTAAAGTGATGAGACATGACCTTAGATTTAATTAAATTATTTAATTAAATGCTTAGAGGGGAATGAGAAATGCAAGATGCAAAACACACTAAGGTCAGTGCTAACCTAAGTGTGAAATTGTACCACCCTAAAAAGGGTGTACAATTTACGACACTATATTTTGCCCCCACTTTAGCAGTCATATGACACTACGTGCATATGCAAGCTAAAGTATAGAAAAGTAAAACATCATTTGAAAAAGGATATATCCATAAGTTGTCGAATGAAGCCCCCAACGATATTTGTAGTACACAGTTAGGAACCACACCCTACAAAACCACATGTTAGATCACAAAATCACCTAATGCTTACTAAGGAAGGTGATGAAATTTGTGGGTAGTTATATGTCCCCCCCCCTGTTTCGACTTGCTTATTAGTGAGGTGAAATAGGGTATCATGTTTTCCACAGTGAATTGTGATAAAGATTTTAATGAAGAAAGTTCACAACAAGGCTTGATTACTCATCCAAGCACATTATGGAACTAACATGGAGTGAGATGATGAACTCATGGTTCCAACACCACTGACGGTGCAAGAATCAAAGCTTCCTAGATCAAGATATGATAGATTGAAGAAAAAGTATAGAAATTAGGGTTTTAACTTACAAACATAAAGTCAAAAAGTGCATAACTCATAAATATGAAAGTGATGCCTTCATTTGTCACTTTCTAACTTTTTGGCACTCTTCACTATAGAGGATCCCACATACAATCCATCATGCATTGACATCGACCTGAGTGACCTATGCAGATGAAGATCCCACGTCAGTCCGTACTCGTCATTCGACCACTCTACAAGGTGAGTTGACTTTTCGTTGACTGTATTTGACTTGTTCATGATTTCATAGTTTTTGGAAGTGATAATGTCATCGCCTAGTCTGGGTCGGGGCCCTCCCTTTGGACACCTAGGGGTCCTAGGGTGCCCTGGTCCTCCAAGGGTGCCATGGTCTCATCTGGGTGTCATGGTCCTAGTAGGGTGCCTTGGTCCACTCAGGGCACCCTAGTCCCTGTTCGGGGCAACCAACGATGACACAAGATCAGGTGATGAATGCTAGAAGCCATAGAATGATTGCATTGATTAGATAATGATAGATGATTTATCAATTGCTGATGATAGATTTCTTTTCATTTTAAAGACACTACCGTACATCAGTGAGAATATCATTGGTCTCACCCTTCAGAGCCTTCGGGAGCAGATCCCAAGGCTGATAGCGAGAGAGAGGGATTTGCTACACATGGTGGGCTTGTGGGATGCGATGACCATGTCAGCCATTCGATTCCATTATGCGATGTTGATGGCACTGATGGAGAGGTGGGATGCAGACACCTCAACGTTCTCACTACCTATGGGGAAGATGGCGGTCATCCTTGAGGATGTATACCACATTCTGCACCTACCCATTAGAGGAGAGACTATTAGATATCGATCTTGTTTATGGTGAAAATGGAAACAACAATATTGAAAGACTAAATGAATTCAACCACAAAACCCTAGCCTAACAACAACAAAGATCCACCATAACATATGAAGATTACCTAAGACAATACAAATCAAATTAAATCACAAAGATTATACCATCACATGTCTAATAGGGTTTGGATCTCCATTCTTCATATCTGCATTGATCTTGCTTGATATATTTGCTCTCAGATTTCATGTGTGCACAAGAGCTCAACAAAGAACAGAAATGTGGTTGCAAGTAGGCTTGATCGCATATGAAAGTTTGAAAGTGTAGTTGGGCTTGATTAGTTGAATAGATTGATTAGAAGATTGATAATGAAGGAAGCATCCTCTTATATAGAAGACACTATAAGAAATGGAGGGATAAGATTAAGAGGTGTAAAGATAAATGGTCGGCTAGGATTAGAGGGTAGGTAAAGAAAATAAGAAAATAATGAGAGGGTAGGTAGTGTAGGAATTAAGAGATGAATGACATGTGTCATGGGTAGAAAAGGTTAATGAATTAATTAAATAAATAAACATTTATTTAATTAATAGAAGAAGTGTGATCAATTAAATAAATAAAGTATTTATTTAATTTAGGAAAATGATAATTTAAATAAATAAATATATTTATTTAAATGAGAAATAAGGCTAGAAGAGGATAAATGAATTAATTAAATAAATAAATATTTATTCAATTAATAGAAGAATTAGGCTTAAAATAATTAAATAAATAAAGATATTTATTTAATTAGACGGGACAATTTTAGGTGTCTACATTTTGCCCCTCTTTGAGACAATGCGGCTTGTTGCGTTGTTTCAAAGAAGATAAGATGAACTAATACAAAGTTGCCCCAAGAGGGGAATGATATTCCCCCTCGAGAGATTGGATGAAAATGTCTGAAAAGATCACAGACAATCTCTCGATAAGAAAGAAAGGGTAGAATGGACTAACTAGATAGGATAGAGTGAGAGAGTCATGAGATAAAGAAGACTGACTTGGGAGACTAGGGCTAGGGTAGTCTATAAGATAGACTATGAGGGAAAACATCCTCATTATCATCCACACACCTAAGAGATTAGAGTGCAGAGAGACCAAAGAGAAGTCAGCAATGATGGCATTGGTGCACACATTCGATCGCATTCGCCAATATCAGAGGCCAACAGATGCAGGAGAGTCGGTAAGTACCACAAAACCTCCTTGTACTTTGTTGCATTAATTGTTGTCATAAATGCATGTCAAGTAGGGAAATAAATGCATATTAGGTATGTCGCAAAAAATGTCAAGTGGGAAAAAAATGCCAAGGCGCATCTATGTTGGTGCTAGGTGCATCTGGGTAGGCTAGGATTGACAATTCTATGATAGAACATACGTTGTCAATTAGGAAACTACTAAAGAGGATACACTCAAGAAGAGGCCCTAGGATAGGATAAATCAAGGTACTTTGTGATGAACAGGGAGTACCATAGAAATTGACAATTCTGTGATAGAACATACATTGCCAATTGGATAAGCTACTCAAGAGGATACACTCAAGTAGGTGCCCTAAAAGATAGGATCAAAGAAGCACTTTGTGATGAACAGGGAGTACCACTAGGATAGGAAGTAGTACTTTGTGATGAATAGGGAGTACTAAAAAGAGCAGCACTTTGTGATGAATAGGGAGTACCACGAGGATTGACACAGTTGATTTGCTTGAATGCAGGAGGACCTACCTATTTTGGAGTCACAAGAGAGATTGTCGTCGACTTAGAGTTTATGAGCAGAGATGACACTTGAGGATAGAGCAATAGTTCAGGCTATGGGCTTTTGATACATTCTATATGCGCCTGAGTTTCAGGCAAACATGGGATTGCTGACTGCATTAGCTGAGAGATGGCACTCAAAGACATGTGTGTTTCATTTGTCGATGGGTGAGATGACAGTCACCTTGGAGGATGTATGTAGGATACTACAGATACTGATCGTTGGGGAATTGGTTTATTATGATCGAGACAGAGACAAGGATGCATTGAGACGAGTGTTTCAGGATCCAGGACTAGAGATGAGTGTAGGACATGTGGCTTGGGACACCATTACAATGACAGGATTGGCACTACCGGCGGTGCTGGCAGGAGTGATCAGTGGATTCCTCTATCTGGATAGGGCGACATGAGGATTGGCAATGGGAAGGGGGAGGACTCTGGAGACATTGGTGATAGAGCACACCAGGTTTGCATGGGGGTCGTGTCTGCTAGCACACTTGTACTATGAGCTACATCAGTTTGTATATCATGGATCAGCTGAATTGGGATGCAGGGTGACACTATTGCAGGTATGGGCATATGAGCATCTGTCGCTTACATGTCCGATACACTTTAGGGGCAGAGAAAATGGGTGTAGCTATGTACATTTATATGATATGATTACATCATAGCCACAGATTGGGAGACTGGAGTATTGGCATAGGGTTATTGATTAGATAGACAGTGTGGTATGGAGTTCGTACTTAGACTATGAGGAGTGGGAGGATGATGTAGTGGAGTTGTCGTATGTATTCAGGAGTAAGTATCTCATAGGGAGGACACCATATGTCATTGAGAGGAAGTTGATAGATAGGGTGTGTAGGTAGTTTGGCCGGATACAGTGGATGCCATGGGGTTCAATGATGTATGCACGGACAGTGAGGGATCGGGTGCATTTGGGGCCATTTTTTTCTTATGATCAGGCGTTGACACAACTGCAGGAGATGGTTTCCATGCCTTGGGACATATGGGTGGATGTGGAGGATGCAGGGATGGATGCAGAGTATATTGCATATTGGGCAGAGCATCTGTTTCCATGGTTAATGAATCCAGGGGAGCCAATAGATGGAGATGGTGGAGGGGATGGGGATGATAGTGGGGATGGTGGAGGTAGAGGTCAACGGTGGAGATGGGGCACAGTGGTAGAGAGGAGAGTGGCTCTGATGAGAGAGGGCAGAGAAGAGAGATAGGCTTAACAGGCTCATGTAGTGAGAGGTAGAGGTGGATTGTCATTACAGGTGCCAGCATCACAGGTTCCCAGACAGGGATAGGGTCCTAAATAGGTACAAGGATGGGGACAGGGATTGGGATAGGAGCAACCATAGGGACAGGGTGAGGAGGGGAGAGGAGGAGGAGGAGCTTCTATCCTTGAGGGAGATCTGCCAGGGACATGTAGATGAGATCCAAGATCTGGAGAGGGAGACAACTAGACTCAGGAGAAAGTTGAGGGACACTGAGCAACAGAGGGATCAAGCGATTCAGCGCAACATAGAGGCTGAGACAATACTGAGGGTAGGAAGGTAGGTAGCAGAGGATACATGAGCCAAATACACCTATGTTCTACCGGTAGGGGAGGAGATAGCCTATTGGCAAGACCTGTACTATGGAGTAGTACCACCAGTTCAGTAGGCTAGGAGCTTCTGGAGACCATCACAAACGATGATGACCACTGGAGGGAGAGATAGGAGATAGGTGTCTAGTGGTGGGGTCATGGGTCCTCCACCACCACCAGATAGAGGGGGCAGGAGAGATGATCCTTGGGCGGGTCCTTCCAGGGCTCAGACTCCATCAATGCCAGATGGCTCCGAGGGAGGCGGTTCATCATAGCCTTAGAGGGCTCCCTATGTATCAGTTTTTATACCTTTTTTGTATGATCACACCTTCGAGTGATTGTAGCCATATGATTTTGACATCATTGTATCATGACACTTATGATTTTGATATATATATGAGATGATTCATCCTTGCGGCAGCTATATGCATGTGTACCTATGTGATGTATGTTTCTATGTGATGCTTATGATATGGATGCAAATATGTACATGATGCAATATAATATTTTTGTTCTTATATGTTTTTATATGTTATGCAAATGCAAATGTGAATGTATGAAATGCAGATGAATGTGATAATGCAAATAACTATTTACATGATGAGAATGTAAAATGTGCTAACATGTGTTGTGTACAGGATGTGATGCAATTGTGATATCTATATGTATGTATGAAATGCTTAATATGTGGTAATGCAAGTGAAGCTACATGAAATGCAGATATTTTTGGTGTGTCATTATACTCAGTCATGTTATAGCAAGCTACACAGAATCAAGAAGGATTATGGAGGTCAATCAAGAAAGAGGATGGAAGATAGAAGATATGGAAGTGAAATATCTTCTTGTGCCTTATCATCATTGAGATTTATTATGGCAAATAGGTTATGACAATCAAAGTATATGTTCGACCAAGAAAGCCATTGTACCTATTTGCATGGAGATAGGGCAATTGCAAACAAGGAATTCCCCAATTCATACTAGACTCACACTATCCTCATATCCTTGGACAAGTCATAGCATTACTAAGAGACAATCCACAGACAGCAAAGAAAAATAGGTGATGATACCCCATTGATAGGGAGATTGATAGAGAAGTTGCTCAATAAGTCTAAATTGGCTTAATCAATTAAGTGGACCCAAAGGGTATTCTTTTTCTTTTGTGTTCAATTAGTGTTTTCAACATCAATCTTCAACACCCACACCTCTTCTCAAACAACCACCCTATTATCTTGTTACACTCCCTTGCTCAAGCTTCTATTCATCAATGCTGCTCAAATCCTCCACCATAGGTCCACACCCCAAGATGGTGTCTTGACTATCAAAATTGATTTAATTAGGCCCATTGTGTGTATTTCAACTATCCTTCAAGAGTTTGGAAGGTTCTAACATCATTGAGGCAATCGGGTTCAACTTTTTTTGTTAAAACAAGGCTAAAAGGCTACTAGCCCATGGAGGCCTAATTGGAGCGATTTTTGAGTGTAAAGTAAAATGATGGCCAAAAAAACCTTGGAACCTAACTTGGAAGGTGTCAACAAGGTCTAAAATCAAGGATTTTTATGGTTTTAGCTCTTGAGAAGATGGTATAATGACTATCCACATTTTTAGGCAAGAAAGTAGGGTTTTGAGAGGGTTTTGCTCATGAAACAAAGGAAGTCACTTCTAAACCACAAACCAAGCCTCTAACTCTTGTATAACCTCTACCACATCATTTGGAACAATTCTCAAACTCTGATCTACATGACATTACATCAAACACTTGCTATACAAAGTGAAAAAGGCAGTAAAATGACTGTTATAAGCACTCTCACTACTAATTCGCTGTTTTTTCTGCACTTTCCAAGGTTAGAACTTCATGGAAACTTCACCAATGCATGTATTAACCTCAATTAAACATTTTTAGCACTTTTCAAAATATTCCAAAGCATGGGTATGTTCATAAATCAACTTTGGATTCAAAAAGACATTAAATTCCCAAAACTGGGTACTCGCTGCCAGCTACAACTTGACACATTTTCAAGATAAAATAAATATTGTTTGGAACTCCAAATGTCTCTAAAACTCCAAGGAGACTATTTTAGACCTATGCCTTAATTTTTTCACTCAATTGACCTTTGAGTACAAACTTGTTTGAGTCTTTATTCAAATTTACTAGCCAAGTCCATCTCCAACTTGCCTAGCATAGACTCAAAAACACTTCATTTGCACAACCCTGGCCAAAAGATTAAATATTTACATTGTACATATGCAATGCAACTTTTCTAAGTCCACCCATTGAAATCAATTTCCAGCAAGTACAGTACGGAAGGAAACTATCCAGTACGGACTGTCACAAGAAAATGAATTCAAAAACCATTAAAAGCCAGAATTTTTGATATTTCTAATTGAGGATGTCTTTCAAATACAATTGCCAACCCTATAAAAAGAAAAGGGAGGAATGTTTATAGCATCATGATTCAGTTATGAGGTCCTATACGAACAACTAGCTATAGTTTTCTTTTACAAACTTGTCTTAAAAATGACAACTTTTCCAAACAAAGAAAACAACTTTTGTTGCTCCAAATGACATTTTTGAGCAACCTAAATTATCTATCCCTCATAGACACTTAGGAATTTTTAAAAACACTCACAAAACATGTTCCAAAACTTTCCCAACCATTTCTAGGCCTATAAGGCAATTTCCCACTTTTTAGCCGTTTTTGGCCTAGAAGCACAAAATTGACAACTCAAGCCCTAAGAAGCAAAACTTGATCTCTCAAGCACAAAATGAGATAAAACACTTATGAAATGACTAAATACAACCTATAAAAACATTCAAAACCTATTACAAGACTCACAAACACTTAAGCATAAAAATACTAAAAGGGAGAGTGAAACATGACTAGGTGCTCCTACACCATACTCCCTCAAAAACAAAGAAGTCATGTGACTCTGTGAGGCAGAAAAGAAGAAGTAATTCCAAACTTAGAGAACTCAGACTCATGTACCCAAGTGGATTCTAAAATTGGTTTATGTTTCCACTTGATGAGATGCTCCATGTACACTTGATGGCGAGTCCTCTTGTAAACTCTTGAGTCCAACACCTGTTCAGCTTGAGGAATAGATGGAGGAGGCAAAGCCAGGTCTGAAAGTGACTTGTGAACATCTGAAACTCTATCATCCTCATTAGGAATCTGACCTTTGAATGCCACCAAATCTGAAACATTGAAAATAGGAGACAAAGAAAGACCAGTAGGCAAATCAATTTTATATGCATTAGAACCATACTTAGCCAATATCTTGCAAGGACCTATCCACCTCATTTGCAGCTTGCTGGGAACTCCCTTTTGCAATATATATTTGTTCAAATGCACCATCACAAAGTCCCCAACTGAAAATTGAACATCCCTCTTTAATGCATCCACTCTAGCTTTCACTTTCTGTGAGGTATCCTGAAGAGTCTTTTTCACTTGCTCATGAACTTCCTTCATTGATTGAGCCATGTCATCTATTGTACCACTCTTTTTCTGCATGTTACCAAGATCCCTCAACTCCATGACACCCCTTGGATGCATACCATAAATAATCTCAAAGGGACACTTACCAGTGGACCTGTGAACACTATCATTATATGCAAATTTTGCTTGATGGATGAGCTAATCCCAACTTTGGCCATATTCCTTTGTCAAACACCTTAAGAGGTTGCCAAGAGTCCTATTCACCACCTCAATTTGGCCACCAGTCTTTGGGTCATAAGCTGAACTAAAAGAAAGATTAGTACCCAATCTTTTCCACAATGTCTTCCAAAAATGGCCAAGAAACTAAACATCTCGATCAGAAATAATGCTAGAAGGTAAACCATGGATTCTAATCACTCCCTGAAAAACAAATAAGCTATATGAATAGCATCATGTGTAGTTTTGCAAGGAATAAAGTGTGTCATTTTACTAAATCTATCCACAATCACAAAAATGCTATCAAAACCATCTTGAGTCTTAGGTAAGCCTACCACAAAATCCATGCTAACACATTCCCAAGGCCTTGTAGGAATTGGAAGAGGCCGATAAAGACCAGCATTAGAAGTAGTACCTTTTGCCTTCTAACAAACCATACATTGCTCCACATACCTTCTGGCATCTCGCTGCATTTTACGCCAATAATAGAAACGTTTCACCAACTCCAATGTTTTGTTGAGACCAAAATGTCCACTCAAACACCCATTGTGCTTTTCTTGAATCAGAATCTCCCTCATTGAGCTTTTAGGAACACATAGCTGCCCACCTTTAAACAACAAACCATTTTGCAAAGTATAATCAGTATATTCACTATGAAAAGAATTATCAAATGCTTGGCAAACCTTATAGATGGCTCCAAAATCTTCATCATCAAGATACATTCCTTTGAAGCACTCTATGCCAATACTTTGAACCTGTACTTCCTACACTGTTAGAAGCCTTCTACTCAAAGCATATACTACCTTATTGCATTGTCCTTTCTTGTGCTTAAGAGTAAAAGTGTATGATTGTAAGTACTCAACCCATTTAACATGCCTATGATTTAACTTATCTTGTGAATTTAAGAAACTCAAAGCCTGATTATCCATATAAACAACAAACTCCTTTGGAAGAAAATAATGTCTCCACTTTCTAAGTGCTTGAAGTAAAGCATAGAGTTCCAAATCATAGGAAGAGTACTTCTTCTTAGCAACATTCAAATTTTCACTAAAGAAAGCTACAAGTCTATTATCCTGACTCAACACTACACCTACTACAATATTAATAGCATCACATTCCATAGTAAATAACTTGTCAAAACTAGGAAGTATAAGCACTAGTTGAGAAGCAACCTTGGTTTTTAAAAGTTCAAACCCCTTATTTGTTGCATCTGTCCACTAAAAATTTACCTTAACTCCACCTTTTCTAGTATCAATAATTGGTGCACAAATTTCACTAAACCCTCTGATGAACTTCCTGTAGAACTGTGCTAAGCCATGAAAACTTTGGGCATCACTTGCTGATTTGGGTGTAGGCCAATTTGTGATGACTTCCACCTTGGTTTTATCCATTTTCAAATCTCTACCTGAGATCACAAATCCAAGATAAACCAATTCTTGTTTCATAAAATCACACTTTTCCAAATTGATTGTCAATTTTTCATCATATAATTTGTTCAAAACAATTTCAAGATGCTTCAGATGCTCTTCTTTAGTTCTACTGAATATTAGAATATCATCTAAGTACACCACTACAAATTTACCAATGAAATTATGCAACACTTCATTCATGAGTCTCATGAATGTACTTGGGGCATTAGAAAGACCAAATGGCATATCTAGCCACTCATAAAGACCTTCATTTGTTTTGAAGGTTGTTTTCCATTCATCGCCTTCTTTTATCTTGATCTAGTGATAACCACTCTTTAGGTCAATTTTTGTGAAATACTTTGCACCTCCCAAACAATCCATCAAATCCTCAATCCTTGGAGTAGGAAATATATACCTGATAGTGATTCTATTAATGGCTCTTGAATCTATTCATAATCTCCATTTACCTCCTTTCTTGGGTGCTAAAACTGCAGGTACTGCACAAGGACTTATACTTTTTCTTATCAAATTTTGATCTAGGGGTTCTTGCACTTGTCTTGCCACTTCTTTGTTCTTCTCAGGTGTCATCTTATAGGCTTCTTTTTTTGGTAAAGAGGCTCCTAGTATGAAGTCTATCTGATGGCTAATGGCTCTAGGAGGTGGTAAGGTTGCAGGTGTTACATCCCTTATAATTTCTTTAAAGTTATCAAGTATTTGTTGCACTTCTTGTGGTATTTCAACCTTCTTCTCCTTCTTTTCTTCCTTGGGTGTCACTATGAGTGAAAATCCCACTCCTTTATCCTTTTCAAGTGTGTTAATAAACTCTTTCTCATTCACTATTAAAACATTCTAATTCTTTAACCTACTGCCCTCTTTCTCTTCATTTATAGACTGAATTTTGTATGTAACACCATCCTTCTGAAATGAGTAGGTGTTATTTTCACCATTGTGTATGGCTTTCCTGTCAAATTGCCAAGGTCTACCAAGAAGTAGATGGCAAGCATCCATTGGAAGAATATCACATAAGAACTTATCTTGATACCCCCCTATAGTGAGTTCTACCCATGTTTGTTCATTGACAAGAACATGTTGCTCCCTATTCAACCATGTGACTCTATAAGGATGTGTGTGAGGGATTCTTTCTTGCTTGAGTTTACTCACTGCTTCTTCTAAAACTATGTTATCTGTGGATCCTGAATCAATGACCACCTTGCATACCTTTCCCATGATCTTGCACTTAATTCTAAACAATGACCTTCTTTAAGTAGGTTCCTCCTTGATTGGCTCCTTTATCAAGACTCTTCTCATCATCAAACTCTCCCCATCTTCTCATGTTAAGCTCACTTCATGAGCTTTTCTACTTGCTCCATTTTCTTTCACATAATGCACTTTTCTTTCACCTCCTTGTGATGAAGTGGGTTTCTCTAGACATTTGTAGGCAGGGTGCCCCAACTTCTGACAGTTGTAGCATTTCATGGTGGAGAAGTAGGACCCTCTTTCGGGTCCACTAGATCTACCTCTACCTTGGTTGCTAGATCCCCTTCCTCTATAGCTGCTCTTGCTATATGAATCCCCACTTTGCTTAATAAGTTTCGATTCTCCTTGGGACCTTTGATCTCCTCTTCCACCAAAACTTCCTCCATGGCCTCTACCATCTCTTCCCCTACCTCTTCCTTTGTTGCTTTGTTATTGCTTTCTCTTATTCTTCTCTTCCACTTTGAGTATTAGTTGATAACACTTGTGAACTATTTGTGGACATAACAAACTCATATCTTTTTATATGTTCCATCTCAATCCATTCAAATACCTTGCTACTCTTATACTCTCATCCTCTACTACCTTGGATCTCATGCATAGTTTTTGAAATTCCTCAGTGTAGCTATTGACATCTAGGTCTTTTTGTCTCAAGTTTTGTCTTTTCCTATGTAGTTTAATTTCATAGTCTTCGGGAAGATAAGTTTCTCTAATTTTGGTTACCATTTCTTTCCAGGTGGCTATTGGTTGCTTACCTTCTTTCACCCTTTCCTCTTGGATGAACTTCCACCAAGTTAAGGTAGCCCCTCTCAACCTTGATTTTTCTACTTTAACCTTTTGTGCTTCAGTTATTCCATCATATTCAAAATGGTTTTCCAGGCCTTCAATCCATTCTATAAGAGCATCAGGATCCATCTTTCCACTGAAAAGAGACACTCCCTCCAAGGTTTTACCACTCAGAACTCTCAAAGCCTTCAAGAATGGTTCTTGCTCAAGAATAGGGTCAGGTATGGGAACCTCATCATTTATTTCCACCATTTTGCCCTTATCTCCTACCTTATCATGGACTTCTTCAGTCTTAACTTCTACTACAACTACTTTTATTGCTAGCTGCTCCAACCTCTCCCTGAGTGCTCTATTTTCTTCTTCTTGGTCTTCGACCTTCTTGGCTAACTCAACGTTAGTCACCATGTTTGCTTCTATGGATTCTATTGATCCTAAGTCAATTTGTTTTCTCTTTCACCCAAATATTTATAAGGTTGTGATACCACTATGATAGGGAGATTGAGTGAGAAGTTGCTCAATAGGTCTAAATTGGTTTAATCAATCAAGTGGACTGGTGCAGGAGCACCTAGTTGAGTAAAACTCCCATTTTTGAGTATTTAATGCTTTCATGTTTGTAATGTCTTGTGTTAGGTTGATTATGTTTTTTTAGGTTGTTATGTGTCATGTTTAGTGGTTTTGATCTCATTTTGGACTCAAGAGATCGAGTTTTGCCTTTCAGACTTTAAGTTGACAATTTTTGGCAAAAATGTGCAAAATTGCCAAAAAGATCTTCTAATGCTTTCCAAAGCATTGAAACATGTTTGATAATTGTTTTTAGGCATATCTAAGTTGTTTATAAAATTTGACAAGGTTAGGTTGTCAAAAATGCCTCATTGAGCAAGAAAAGTTGTCATTTGGCTTGAAAAGTTGTCAAAGTTGTCATTTTTGGGTTTTTCTTGCAAAAGGTAGTTGTCAAAGCCTCATGTCCATATAGGACTTGATAAATAATTGGATGGACTATAAAATTATCTCCCTTTTCCTTTAATAAGGTTGGTGATTGTATAAGCAAGAGCTTTTGAATAAAATCATGAAATTTTGGCTTTTATGACTGGTTTTTCTCTCCATTATGTAACAGTCCATACTGTACCTTCTTAGTCTGTACTGTACCTTTGGTAGGTGTGCATAAAAATTGTATGATTCTCTCCACTTGATTTTTGTATTGGTTTCTTTTGGAAATTGGATTGTACAAAATTACTTTCAAACTGTGTGCTTGCTGCCCTATCAAGGGTTTGAAGCTCCAAAATGTCACCACTTGACTAATCCAGGTCTGGATCCCACATAATGGATTTAGTCAAGTTGAAAATCATGTATATACTATAAATAGTCTCTATTTTGTGCCAAAAGTGTGGTTGGAAGAAGAATTTGAGCGAATATTAGGCAAGTGTTGGTTGCTTGGCTAGTAGCATGAACTAAAACTCAAGATTTGCACCCAAAAGTAATTTGGAGTGAACAAATGAATGAGGCAGAGGTCTGGACATGTGACCAAGGGTGTGAAGAATCATCTTGATGTATTAGAATACCTTATTCCATTTAATAATTCTCATTTTGTAAACAAAATAGTGAGTTCATTGTTTTTGTGAATTATACTTGGCAAATGCTCATGGAATGCTTCAAAGGCATAATCCAAGCCTTGTATTGAAGAAGGCAATGTAATAGGGAATTTGATTAGTGGTTTTTTAGACCTCCTTGAGGTATAATTTCAATTCAAACACATTGTGATGTAGGCCCAAAAAATGGAGCAGCAGATATGACTGGTAAAGGGACAGTTTTGACTGTGACAGTGACATTTTACTGTTTTTCTCAATGGTTTGCCAAGTGTTTGGCATAATTCTTGTCTAATAAAGGTAGGGGAAGCTCTAGTTTGTTATGGCAGAGGTCTCCAAGTAGTATGGAATGATGAAACAATTTTATGGAGAGAGTCTATGGTGGAAGCATCCAAACCCTCATGAAACCCTATGTTTAAGCCTAAATTAGTGGACAGTCATTAAACTAGTTTGTGGGAGTCCAAAACCAAAAAAATCTCTTTGCTTAGACCTAATCCAAACTAACCAAATCAACTCCCATAGTCAAGAAGCCCATCGTTGGGCAATATGAGCAAAATTTGGCCAATTAGGCCTCCACGGGCTATTAGCCCTTTGACTACATAACACACAAATGACTGTTTTTGTCAAAATGCATGAACCCGATGGCAAGGAGAAGTTTTGGGCTTATGAAACTTTGTGATAACATTAACAAATAGTAAAACAAGTGTTATTTGGAACCTTGGATAGTGTGCAGCCTCATTTGGGGGTTTTTGACCTTAGTTGGTGAATGTGCGTAAGCTAAGGGCTATGAACCTTAAACTAAGTTTCATTGCCAAAACCTTGAATAAGACCTTGTTGTCACTACATGAACATGTTGGAATTGCTAATGTGCACTGGAAATAGCAATTTGAATGCCAAGAGTAGGGGTTGAGAATGAGTAGTTGGGTGGAGTGAGTAATTTGAGTAGATTGAGCATGGGTGTGAGCCATCACCTAAAAGGGAGTTTATTAGGCAAGTGATACATGAAGTGCTTGGCACTTAACCAGAAGACTGATTTTGTAAACTCATTTAGTAGTCTCAATCAATTTTTTGGGTAACAAATTGAACCACTTGAGTAAATTGGCCTTTTTGAGCACTTACCTAGCAATCTCCCTATCATAGTGGTATCAGAGCCAACAAAAGATTCAAGGGGAAAGGAACATTAGGAAAACATGGTGACTAATGCAAAATTAGCTAAGAAGGTTGAGGACCAAGAATGGGAAAATAGGGCACTTAGAGAAAGATTAGATCAACTAGCAATGAAACTAGCTGAAGTAGAAGTCAAAACTGAAGAAGTCCATGATAAGGTTGGAGATCAGGGTAAAATGATGGCTATAGAGGATGAAGTCCCCATGCCCGACCCTATCATTGAGAAAGAACCATTCTTGAAAGACTTGATAGCTATGAGTGGTAAAACCGTAGAGGGAGTGGCTCTTTTCAGTGGGAAGATGGATCCAGATGCTCTAATAGAGTGGATTAAAGGGATAGAAAACCATTTTGAATGTGATGGAGTGACTGAAGAACAAAAGGTTAAGGTAGCAAAATCAAGGCTGAGAGGGGCAGCCTTAACTTGGTGGAAGTTCATCCAAGAGGAAAGGGTGAAAGGAGGTAAGCAACCAATAGCCACTTGGAAAGTAATGGTAGCCAAAATAAAAGAAACCTACCTTCCAGAAGACTATGAAATACAACTTCACAAGAAAAGACAAAATTTGAGACACAAAGACCTAGATATCAATAGCTACACTAAGGAGTTTCAAAAACTGTGCATGAGATCCAAATTAGTGGAAGATGAGAGCATAAAAGTGGCAAGGTACTTGAATGGATTGAGGTGGAACATCCAAGAAGAGATGAGCTTGTTATGCCCACAAACAGTACAAAAGTGTTATCAATTGGCACTTAGGGTGGAAGAGAAAGGTAGGAGAAAGCAAGAACATAACAATAGAGGTAGAGGTAGGGGAAGAGATGATAGAGGCCATAGAGGTAGTTTTGGGGGAAGGAGCATAGATCAATGATCCAAGGGAGAGTCTAAACTTATTGAGCAAAGAGGGGATTCTCAGAGCAAACCCAACTATAGGGGTAGGGGATCAAGCAACCCGAGTAGGGGTAGATCTAATGGACCAGGGAGAGGGTCCTACTTCTCAACCATGAAGTGCTATAACTATCAAAAGTTGGGCCACCCTACCTATAGATGCCCAGAGAAGCCTAGTTCATCCTATGGTGGTGAAAAAAGGGTACACTATGTTCAGGAAGATGGAGGTAATACCAGAACTTCAGCATTGAACCACCTAGCTTCAGAAGATGGTGAGAGTTTAATTATCAAGAAAGTGTTAATGAAGAATCCACGTAGTACAGAGGCCTCATAGAGAAGAGCATTGTTAAGGATTAAGTGTAAAATCATGGGAAAGGTGTGTAAGGTGATCATAGATTCAGGATCCACAGATAACATCATATCAGAGGAAGTAGAAAGCAAATCGAAACTACCTAGGATACAACACAAGGAGCCATACAAGGTCACATGGTTAAATAAGGGACAACATGTGTTATTAAATGAGCAAGCCTGGGTAGATTTTTACATAGGTGGATATGTAGATATGTAGATAGGATCCTATGTGACATCCTTCCTATGGATGCTTGTGACCTGCTGTTGGGGAAAGAAACTCCTACTCATTTTAGAAAGATGGAGTAACCTATCAGATTCAATCCCTCATTGAAGAAGGAGAGAGCAGAAATAAAGTGCCTAACATCTTGTTAGTAAATGAGAAAGAGTTCATAAAAATAATAGAAGAAGGTGAAGGAGTAGGATTTACACTCATAGTGAAACCCAAGGAAGAAAAGGTAGAAAAGATAGTTGAGATACCATATGAGGTGCAGAAAATCCTTGATAAGTTCAAACAAATAATTAGTGATGGTACACCTACAACCTTACCACCTCCTAGAGCCATTAGCCATCAGATTGACTTCATACCTAGAGCCTCTTTTCCCAATAAGGCAGCCTACAAGATGACCCCTGAACAAAACAAAGAGGTAGCAAGACAAATACAAGAACTCTTAGACCAAGGGCTGATTAAGAAGAGCATTAGTCCTTGTGCAGTACCTACAGTGTTGGCACCTAAGAAGGGTGGAACATGGAGACTTTGCATAGATTCCAGAGCCATAAACAAGATCACCATCAGATACAGGTTTCCCATACCTAGGATAGAGGATTTGATGGATTGTTTGGGGGGTGCATAGTATTTCAACAAGATTGATTTAAAGAGTGGTTACCATCAGATAAGAATCAAAGAGGGGGATGAATGGAAGACAGCTTTCAAAACAAATGAGGCTCTCTATGAGTGGCTTGTCATGCCTTTTGGACTCTCTAATGCTCCCAGCACATTCATGAGACTCATGAATGAAGTTTTACATGATTTCATTGGAAAGTTTGTTGTTGTGTATTTAGACGATATTCTTATTTTTAGTAAGACTAAGGAAGAGCATTTGAAGCATTTAGCTATTGTTTTGAGATAGTTATCTGATGAACAGCTAACCATTAATCTAGAAAAATGTGATTTCTTGAAGCAAGAATTGGTCTATCTTGGTTTTGTTGTATCAGGATGCAATCTGAAAATGGGTCAGTCTAAAGTTGCAGCAATAACCAATTGGCCAACTCCTAAGACAGCCAGTGATGTCAGAAGCTTCCATAGTTTGGCATAGTTTTACAGGAAGTTCATCAGGGGATTCAGTGAGATTTGTGCTCCAATGTTAGACACCATCAAAGGGGGTATAAAGGTAAAATTTCAATGGACAAGTGCAGCCAATAAGGGGATTGAGTTATTGAAAATTGAAGTAGCTACTCAACCAGTGCTCATTTTACCTAGTTTTCTTAAACTTTTTACTATTGAATGTGATGCTAGTAATATTGTTGTAGGAGCTGTTTTAAGTCAAGAAAATAGACCAGTTGCATTCTTTAGTGAGAAGCTGAATGATGCAAAGAAAAAGTACTCTTCCTATGATTTAGAACTCTATGCATTAGTACAAGCACTTAGGAAATGGAGACACTATTAGTTCAAGTTCAGAGCATTGGTATTGATAGTTTCAAAGACATGTATCCTACTGATGATGATTTTTCTTATAAAGTTTTTCAAGATTTTGAGAATAGTTTCCATGGTGCATATGCTGATTTCACTTTGTAGGATGGTTTGTTATTCAAGGGTGGACAGTTGTGTGTTCCAAAAGGTTCTATGAGAGAGAACCTCATTCAAGAGAAGCACAATGGGTGCTTAAGTGGACATTTCGGTCTCAACAAGACCTTAGAGCTGGTTCAAAGGTTCTATTATTGGCTTAAGATGCAGAGAGACATCAGGAGGTATGTTGAACAGTGCTTGGTATGTCAGAAAGCAAAAGTTAATTCCTCTAATGCTTGTTTATATCAGCCTCTTCCCATTCCACATAGGCCTTGGGATTGCATTAGTATGGATTTTGTGGTAGGATTACCTAGAACTCAAGCAAGATTTGATAGCATCTTTGTAGTAGTTGACAGATTTAGCAAAATGGCTCACTTTATTCCTTGTAAGACAACACATGATGCAAGTCATATTTCTTATTTGTTTTTCAAAGAAGTTGTTAGAATTCATGGTTTTCCTACTAGCATTGTTTCAGATAGGGATGTTAAGTTACTTGGTCATTTGTGGAAAACATTGTGGAAGAGATTGGGTTCTAATCTCTCTTTTGGTTCAGCTTGTCATCCACAAAATGATGTCCAAACCAAATTTGTGAACAAGTATCTTGGAAACATGTTTAGGTGTTTGACAAAGGAATATGGGCAGAGTTGGGATCAGCTCATTCATCAAGCAGAATATGCCTACAATGATAGTGTTAACCGGTCTATAGGTAAAAGTCCATTTGAAGTTGTTTATGGTATGCATCTAAGGGGTATAATGGAGTTGAGGGATATCAGTAATTTGCAGCATAAGAGTGGAATAGCAGATGACATGGCACAATCCATGAAAGAGGTTCATGAGCAAGTGAGACAAGCTCTCCAAGATACCTCCCAAAAAGTCAAGGCAAGAGTGGATGCTACGAAGAGAGATGTTCAGTTTTCTATAGGTGATTATGTGATGGTTCACTTGAACAAGGCAAGGCTACAAAAGGGAGTTCCAAGAAAACTTCAGATGAGGAGAATAGGCCCTTGCAAAATCTTGGCTAAATATGGGTCTAATGCTTACAAAGTTGATTTGCCTACTGATGTTTCTTTGTCTCACGTTTTTAATGTTATAGATCTCATTTCTTTCAAGGGGCAGCCACCTGAGGAGATTCAACAAGTTTCAGATGTTGCACAATCCCTTTCTGATGTATCTCTCCCTTCTCTTTCTTTTCCCCAAGCTGAATAGGTTCTAGACTCCAGGATTCTCAAAAAGACAAGGAATCACACCTACATGGAGCATCTAATCAAATGGAAGGAAAATCCTATCTTAGAGGCCACATGGATACCTAAAGCTGACTTTCAGAAAGTTGGCAGACCTTCTTCTCTGTTGCCTCAAGGAGTCACATGACTTCTTTGTTTTTGGGGGAGTATGGTGCAGGAGCACCTAGTTGAGTAAAACTCCCATTTTTGAGTATTTAATCCTTTCATATTTGTAATGTCTTGTCTTAGGTTGATTATGTTTTTTTATGTTGTTATGTGTCATGTTTAGTGGTTTTGATCTCATTTTGGACTCAAGAGATCAAGTTTTGCCTTTCAGGCTTTGAGTTGACAATTTTTGGCAAAAATGTGCAAAATTGCCAAAAAGGTCTTCTAATGCTTTCCAAAGCATTGAAACATGTTTTATAAGTGTTTTTAGCATATCTAAGTTGTTTAGACAAGTTGACAAGGTTAGGTTGTCAAAAATGCCTCATTGAGCAAGAAAAGTTGTCATTTTTGGGTTTTTCTTGCAAAAGGTAGTTGTGAAAGCCTCTTGTCTGTACAAGGCTTGATAACTAATTGGATGGACTATAAAAATACCTCCCTTTTCCATGAATAAGGTTGGTGATTGTATAAGAAAGAGAGTTTGAATAAAATCATGAAATTTTGGCTTTTATGACTGGTTTTTCTCTCCTTTATGTAACAATCCATACTATACCTTCTTAGTCTATACTATACCTTTGGGAGGTGTGCATAAAAATTGTATGATTATCTCCACTTTATTGTTGTATTGGTTTCTTTTGGAAATTGGATTATACAAAATTACTTTCAAACTGTGTGCTTGCTGCCCTGTCAAGGGTTTGAAGCTCCAAAATGTCACCACTAGACTAATCCAAGTCTGGGATCCCACATGATGGATTTAGTCAAGTTATAAATCATGTATATAGTGTAAATATTCTCTATTTTGTTCCAAAAGTGTGGTTGGAAGAAGAACTTGAGTGAATACTAGGCAAGTGTTGGTTGCTTGGCTAGTAGCATGAACTAAAACTCAAGATTTGCACCCAAAAGTAATTTGGAGTGAACAAATGAATGAGGCAAAGGTCTGGACATGTGACCAAGGGTGTGAAGCATCATCTTGATTTATTATAATAGCTTATTCCATTTAATCATTCTCATTTTGTAAACAAAACATTGAGTTCACTATTTTTGTGAATTATACTTGTCAAATGCTCATGGAATGCTTCAAAGGCATAATCCAAGCCTTGTATTGAAGAAGGAAATGTAATAGGGAAGTTGATTAGTGTTTTTTCAACCTCCTTGAGGTGTAATTTTAGTTCAAACACCTTGTGATGCAGGCCCAAAAAATGGAGCAGCAGATATGACTGGTAAAGGGACAGTTTTGACTATGACACTGACATTTTATTGTTTTTCTCAATGGTTTGCCAAGTGTTTGGCATAATGCTTGTCTAATAAAGGTAGGGGAAGATCTAGTTTTCTATGGTAGAGGTCTCCAAGTAGTATGGGATGATGAAACAAGTTTGATGGAGAGAGTCTATGGTGGAAGCATCCAAACCCTCATGAAACCCTATGTTTAAGCCTAAATTAGTGGACAGTCATTAAACCAGTTTGTGGGAGTCCAAAACCAAAAAAATCTCTTTTCTTAGACCTAATCCACACTAACCAAATCAACTCTCATGGTCAAGAAGCCCATCATTGGGCAATATGAGCAAAATTTGGCCACTTAGGCCTCCACGGGCTACTAGCCCTTTGACTGCATAACACACAAATGACTGTTTTTGTCAAAATGTATGAACCCGATGGCAAGGAGAAGTTTTGGGCTTATGAAACTTTGTGAGAACATTAAAAATAGTCAAACAAGTGTTGTTTGGAACCTTGGACAATGTGCAGCCTCATTTGGGGGTTTTTGACCTTAGTTGGCGAATGTGAGTAAGCTAAGGGCTATGAACCTTAAACTAAGTTTCATTGCCAAAACCTTGAATAAGACCTTGTTTTCATTACATGAACATGTTGGAATTGCTAATGTGTGCTGGAAACAGCAAGTTGAATGCCAATAGCAGGGGTTGAGAATGAGTAGTTGGGTGGACTAAGTAATTTGAGTAGATTGAGCATGGGTGTGAGCCATCAACTAAAGGGGAGTTTATTAGGAAAGTGATATATGAAGTGCTTAGCACTTAACCACAAGACTACTTTTGTAAACTCATTCAGTAGCCTCAAACAAGTTTTTGGGTAATAAATTGAACCACTTGAGTAAATTGGCCTTTTTTAGCACTTACCTAGCAATCTCCCTATCATGGACCCAAAGGGTATGATTTTTATTTTGTGTTCAATTAGTGTTTGCAACATAAATCTTCAACACCCACACCTCTTCTCAAACAACCACCCTATTATCTTGTTACACTCCTTTTCTCAAGCTTCTATTCCTCAATGTTGCTCAAATCCCCCATCATAGGTCCACACCCCAAGATGGTGTCTTGATTGTCAAACTTGATTGAATTAGTCCCTTTGTGTGTATTTCAATTGTCCTTCAAGAGTTTGGAAGGTTCTAACATCATTGAGGCAATCGGGTTCAACTTTTTTTGTTAAAACAGGGCTAAAAGGCTACTAGCCCATGGAGGCCTAATTGGAGTGATTTTTGCTTGTAAAGTAAAATGATGGCCAAAACAACCTTGGAACATAACTTGGAAGGTGTCAAAAAGGTCTAAAATAAAGGATTTTTATGGTTTTAGCTCCTGAGAAGATGGTATAATGACTGTCCACATTTTTAGGCAAGAAAGTAGGGTTTTGAGAGGGTTTTGCTCATGAAACAAAGGAAGTCACTTCTAAACCACAAACCAAGCCTCTAACTCTTGTATAACCTCTGCCACATCATTTGGAACAATTCTCCAACTTTGATCTACATGACATTACATCAAACACTTGCTATACAAAGTGAAAAAGGCAGTAAAATGACTATTATAAGCACTCTCACTGCTAATTTGCTATTTTTTCTGCACTTTGCAAGGTTAGAACTTCATGGAAACTTCACCAATGCATGTATTAACCTCTAAGAAAAAATTTTATCACTTGTAAAAATATTTGAAAGCATGGATATGTTCATAAATCAACTTTGGATTCAAAAAGACATTAAATTCCCAAAACTGGGTACTCGCTGCCAGCTACAACTTGACACATTTTCAAGGTAAAATAAATATTGCTAGGAGCTCCAAATGTCTCTAAGACTCCAAGGAGACTAGTGTAGACCTATGCCTTAAGTTTTTTCATGCAATTGACCTTTGAGTACAAACTTGTTTGAGTCTTTATTCAAATTTACTAGCCAAGTCCATCTCCAACTTGCCTAGCATAGACTCAAAAACACTTCCTTTGTACAACCCTGGCCAAAAGATGAAATATTTACACTATACATATGCAATTAAAATTTTCTAAGTCCACCCATGGGAGCCCAAATCTTTATTTAGACAAGTTGATGCATTTTGGAGTCCAAAACCCTTGACAGGGCAATCAAGGAGCAAAAATGAAACTATTTGTACAACCAACTTCCAAATGTAAAACCAATGAAACTATTACATCAAATGCTTTGAATGTACATTGAAATCAATCTCCAGCAAGTATGGTATGAAAGGAAACTGTCCAGTATGGACTGTCACAAGAAAATGAATTCAAAAACCATTAAAAGCCAAAAATTTTGATATTTCTAATTGAGGATGTCTTTCAAATACAATTGCCAACCCTATACAAAGAAAAGGCAGGAATATTTATAGAATCATGATTCAATTATGAGGTCCTATACAGAAAACCAGCTATAGGGGGTTTGCTTTTACAAACTTGTCTTCAAAATGACAACTTTTCCAAATAAAGAAAACAACTTTTGTTGCTCCAAATGACATTTTTTAGCAACCTAACTTAACTATCCCTCCTAGACACTTAGGAATGTTTAAAAAAACTCACAAAACATGTTCCAAAACTTTCCCAACCATTTCTAGGCCTATAAGGCAATTTCCCATATTTTAGCCCTTTTTGGCCTAGAAGCACAAAATTGACAACTCAAGCCCTACGAAGCAAAACTTGATCTCTCAAGCACAAAATGAGATCAAACACTTATGAAATGACTAAACACAACCTATAACAGCATTCAAAACCTATTACAAGACTCACAAACACTTAAGCATGAAAATACTAAAAGGGAGAGTGAAACATGGCTAGGTGCTCTTGCACCACCCATCCTTGCCTTTCTAGTCAAAGACATCCTAGAGATAAAATCTCTAGTCAGAGACATCCCGAAAAAGCTAAAAGACATGTTAGCAAAAGATAAAATCAAAAGAAAACCAAGACTCGACACCAACATCTACTGTAGTCCTCAAGTTTAGTATCTCTTGTGACTTGTATAAGTCTATTTGATTGTGGTCACAATGTTTACTTTCACAAAAGGATAGATAGCACTGAACCATAATGTTGTCTGAGTTTGTTGAAAGATTTGATTTGTTGAAGCCAATTTCTACTATGTCTCATCTAAAACTAACTGAATCCATGAAACTGATACTCTATTCCGGAGAAGACAGAACTTTTATTGTGGATCGACAATGCAAGTGTTGCTTTATTGTGGATTGTGTGCAGATAGACTGAAGAAAACTGGAAAACATTGTACTCCTCAGAACGTGTGATGCTCGTAGTTCCACACCCATCACTAGACATAGGATTTGCCTTAGCCACAGATAGGAGCTGATTTATTATGGATGGAAAGCGGTGAAAAGGAAGATTATTATGAATGGTTAACCAATCTTAGGAAGATCAATAACAATCCATGATGGGAATGGGTAAGTTTGTTATGGATGAATAGGTTGTGAGTGTGTACAAAGTGAAAGGATGAGATTGAATCCTGAAGGAAGGAGGAGCAATGTCTCTACACATGGTGTCGATAACCCAGTTTTCACCACAGTACTTTCCCAGGGCACCATCGAAGTGGTTTTCACCGTTGGATGAAATTATTTCTCTTTACTTTTTTCGATTTTTTTTATTTTTTTGTGTCACAAGGCGCCTGTTTGCATGGTTTTCACCAAGTAACAATTTTTTATTTGTATGATTTTTTTGTATTTTTGAATTCAAGATATGCTAAAGAGCTATGTGTAAAACCGGCGGAGGTGCATGTTGTTGATAGGATCCTCCAAAGGTCGCCCTCTGGGGTTGAGAGCTGATATGCACCAAATCCATAGACTGTTGTGATGATGTAAGGAACAAGCCAATTTGGTTTGAACTTGTCCTTCTTCTATCTATCTTGCTGATTTTTAGGATTTTATTTGAGAACTAAGTCACCTACCTCGAATGTGTGAGGCTTTACCTTATGATTGTAACTGCAACGTTCCTTGACTTAATAATGTGTAGCTCGAGTGACTATCTTCCTTGATAAAGGAACTAAAATAGAATTTCTAGTGTATGGACTACACAAGCCCATATGCATGTCACCTAAAGAAGTTTGGGTATCCTTGATAACAAAGTCCTTTGAGGAAGCTCCATTAAAGGTCCATGGTGTATCGCCAGAAGGGAAAGGATGTGCAGAACAAGTGGATTGAAGGCTTATGATTGCAAAAAGAAGTGAAAGTATCATGACATGATGGAGACTTAGGATCAACAAGTATTCTTTTTGACTTGAAATTTTAGAAATTTTGCCCCCAGTTATTTTGATTTCAGGGGAGATTAACTCTTGTTCTTTTTTCTTCATAGGATTTTTATCCTTGACTTTGATTTTTGCAGAGTCCAATAGCTTTTGATTTTGTTTTGGACTACATGACTTCTCTTTATTTTTGACTTTTAGATTGTTCTTTTCAAAGCTTGATTTTTGATCCCCAATTAGTAAGAGATTTTATGATTCTTGTTGATCCAAATCTAAGAGAGAAGTGGAAATGAAATGAGTGGATGAAATGGTAAGGCTATAGGAGTTATCAAGAGGTTTGGCGATACTCTCAATAGATTCTTCGTTGGAACCACTCTTAGGACTATTGATATCAAGAGTTGCTTGCACCACTAGAGGAGATTTGCATTTAGACTTAGTAGCCACAACACTAGGTGGTTCACACCCAATTCCTTGGCATTGCAAATTGTTTGTAGGTTGTTATTGTTGACTAAATGTCTTAGAAGATAGTGTTACTTGATCAACATGAAATATATACTCACCACATCCCATGTCTTTAATCTTGAACTTTTCTTTGATCTCTGCTTGTTTTGATGTAGAAGCTTTCAAGGATTCTGGATCAACATATGTTGATGAAGGAACAACTTCTCAATTGACTAGGATTGTTATTTTTGATCTAGGTCACATATTGTTGCAATATATGAATGGCTTTGGATCAACTTTGATGGTCACTTCAACTCCATTGTGTGGAAACTTGATACATCGATGATATGTAGATGGGATTGCGCTCATTTCATGAATCCATGGGCGTCCCAAGAGTATGTTGTATGTGAGATCTAGATCAAGAACTTGATAAACCACATCCTTTGTAACTAGCCTAACTCTCAGAGGTAAGGTGACTGTGCCTTTGGATGAGCGCTCTTCTTCATCATATACCCTGATGGTAATTTTGTTTGTAGCATTCACAGCTTTGTCTGAATATCCCAATTGTATTATTGTGTTCAAAGTACATATATTGAGACCAGCTCCTCCATCTATCAGGAATCATTTTATTCGATGTTTGTGTAGGAAGGCTTCAATGTGTAAAGGTGAATTATGTGGTTGGCTCACGAAGGCATCGTCAACTTCTGTGAATGTAAGGGAGTGTGGAACGGAAAGGTATCCCACCATGGCTTGAAACTGGTCCACATTCAGATCAGTGGGGATGAAAGTGTCTCTCGAAGTTTTGTCAAGAATGGCTTTATGTGCAGGGGATATGCGTAAAATTTCAAGGATGGAGATAAGCGCGGGTGTTTTCCCTAATTGTTCTACAAGGTCACACTCAGATTTGGTTGCTGAGGAATCGGTGTTTTTAGCAAGAGCACCTTGCAAAGTGAATTTACCTCGACGAGTTGTAAAATTACATTTAGAGGTGGGTTCAAAATAAGGTCCAATGCCTTTTAGGACAACCTTGGGTCTTTGGGTAGAATTTTTTGGTGTTTTGTCATTTATGATAATGGTAGACATAATTGTCCATCGAAATGTGATTGATAGTTGAGTCATAATTATAGGATGCTCTTGTATAGTTAGTATGCCCATCTATGGCTTTGGCTTTTCCCTTATCATGTTTAGGGAATGGTTCCTTAAACATCTCATGTTCTTGATTAGATGAATGTCCTTCAATCTCAATGTCATCTCTATCAATAAGATCTTGTATGATGTTCTTCAGTCGATGACAGTTTCTTGTTTTATGTCCTTTTCTCTTGTGAAATTAATAGTACTCATCATCATTCCACCAATTTGGTTTGACCTTTGGTTCGTATGGAGGATTGTCAGGAATTGTTATTATCTTGTTTGCCACTAGCTTTTTGAAAGCTGACTCAAGTGGTTCTCCCAATGGGGTGTATTTCCTTCATGGTTTGGAAGTTGTTTGAGTATTCACTTGGTTATTTATAGAACTTGATCTAGAAAAAATGATTTTGGGTCGCACTGTATTATAATCAACAACACCATCATTTACTGTGGTCTTGTTCTTGTTCCAAAATCTTGGCTTGTCTTTTCCTTTAAAGTCCTCTTTGTTTTCTTTGAATATCTTAATTACTCCTTGTTCAATTAGGACCTTCTCTATTGCTAAGCCTTTTTCAATGATGTCTTTGAAAGTGGACAAGCAATATTTTCTTAGATCATAACCAATTTCTCTATGGACATTCTAGGTGAACATCTCTACCATTTGTTTTTGTGGAATTTCATAAGAGTATTTGTTGGCTATATTTCTCCATCTTTGTAAAAATGATGAAAAATATTCTCCATCCTTTTGCTTGGTGTTGCACAGAGTGGTGACTGATATGTCTATCTCTATGTTGTATGAGAAATGTTGGATAAATGCCTCTACTCAGTCACCCCAAGACTTAATTTCAAGTGGGAGTTGGGAGAACCATTCCATAGCTTGATCACCTAAGCTCTGTGCGAATAATCTCATCAAATATGTCTCTTTTGCTGCTACCTCAATGCAAGCTATGAAAAATTGTCTTATATGTGCCTTAGGATCCCCTTTTCCTCTGTACTTATCAAACTTAGGTGTCACAAAGTGTGTAGGAAATGGAGGCATTGGAATTATTTTGTCAAATGGATAGGAACATATGTCTCTCATTGTGTAAGTTGGCTTTGGTTTATTTAAGTCCTCCATTTTCTTTTGTAAGTCCTTAATTTTCTATTCCAAATTGTTCTTAGCTGGAGATCAACTTCTTGGACCATTCCCCATGCTTGAACCACTGGGTGGAGGAGCATGTTGCATATATGGATGGTATTGATCATACACATGTTCATATAAAGGAGGTCTATAGCGATGTTGTGTATAAGGACCACTGTTAGTGTTGATACTTGATGTAAAGTACAGATGCCAATAGCTAACAAGATGAGAGGGGGGGTGAATCATACAAACTTAAACTTCCATAAAATCAACAGATTCAACCTTGGTAACATATACTTCAGCAACTTAACCAAAAACTATTAAACATGCAAACTTAAGAACACATAATCATAACAACACTCATAACACCAGATTTAACATGGAAACCCAAATAGGGAAAAACCATAATGGGATTTCGGACCCACTAAGAAATATACTCTTCTAGAGTATGCTCGGTTAAAAGCAAATCTTGTTAAAGATTACAAACACATTGCTAGATGTGACCTAGTTAAGGGATTTCCCTCGGATCTGTTAGGATCTTCACTTTGTTAGAAGTGACCTTCTTCAAGGAATTCAAACACTCACTTAGAATGTTACCTTGCTAGAGGGTTTACATATAAGACTGTTAAGTCCACTTGGTTAAGAGATTTTCTATCACTTACAAAATAATAGTAATAAAATCTATCTGCAACTTCACATCTAAAATGCTAAAGCAGATTCTTATTTACTCAAAACAATTTAGTCATAGGACTTATCTTGGCCCTCTGTTGGGTTTTCTACTCTATTATTCAAACAGGTCTTCAAGCTTCTGTGCTCGGTAATCACTATGTAGCATCCATGTGCTTACACTTGCCCACACACATTGTTTATCAACAATTCCTTATTTAAAACAATTGCTAACCGCTAAATCTCCTTGATCACATTTCCCATGATCAATCTTAGCCATCAGATCTTCAAACCTGACTAGGTTCAATGTATCATTTTGATCCGAAAATGTTTTACCTTACCTCGGGACTTGCATTCCCATCTTGAAACTTGCATAAGGTTATTGCAGTTCAATTTGTGATGTAAATTTTTCTACCGATTTTCCTTCACCATAGATCCTTAACAAACTTCATTCATGGCATACCAATCATTTATACATCTCTAGCTAATCATTATCCTTCATTAAATAATGCTTTTATCCATCCCATGTGCACTGTCATAACTCGGTTGTAACTCGGTAAATACTAAACTTTACTCGGTAGACATTTTGCCTTCATTAACCGATATTGATAACCTTAGGGTTTACCGACTAGGTTCCTTGCTCGGTTGCATAGTATAGTATTAACCTTACAATCAAAAACATATGTAGGATATCAAAACAATCTAAACATCATGATCTCATCATTGTCTAACTTGGTAATAGTTTCCCATTGAATAACTTATTCCTCCTTTTATTCATCACATTCTTTCTGTGTCTTTTACCGACATCTTAATTCTCATCTAATCAATCTTCTCAAGATATGGCAACATCATACTAAATCAGATAATCAATTTCTTGACATCAATGACAATATAATATTATAAAGATAGTTATCATCCTTCTTCAGTTATATCAATAATCTTCAACAACCTTCTCAATATCCTTATTGAATATCAACAATCTTTCTTACTGTAATGCCAACAATCTCCCCCTTTGGCATTGATGGCAAAACCAACAATTAAATGGTAATACCAACAAGATATTCAAATTGATTCAGATTCAGATTATTGTTAGACTTCTCCTGTTATCCTTGATCTGTTGTCTTCTGAATCTCCATTTTGCAATCTACTCCCCATGTCATTAGTCTTCTGTTATTTCCATCATTCAGGGCTTTATCATGCAGTCAACCATTTAGTCTTGCAACCATTTAGTCTTCTGCCCCTTTGACAACAATGCCAAAAAGTAAAAGAACTAAATCATGATTTCTTCCTCTGTGAAGTGATTTGCCTTGCTATGTAACATCTCAGTCTCGGTCAGAGCAACTTGTCTCTATTCATTTTTTTTGCACACCTTTAGGTGACCTCCTAAAGTGCGTAAATCAGCAACAATCCACACATAATATTCTATAGATTCATCAAATTGATGCTTTCACCAAACTCGGTCAGTGAGTAGAAGATAGGGGTAGGACCCCTAACTTGCTTCTAAGATACTCAAAAGTGTCCCTTGGCAACGGCTTGGTGAAGATGTCTGCTAATTGCTCCTTTGAACTGATATATTCCAGCACAACTTTCTTCTCTTGAACTTCTTCTTTGAGATAATGACACTTTATAGATATATGCTTTGTCTTGGAGTGCATTACTAGATTCTTTGAAATGTTAATGGCACTAGTATTATCACATAATATAGTTACTAGCTCGGTAACTTTCTCATTTATACCTTCCAACAGTTGTTTGATCCATGCTATATTGGTACAATTCAATGCTGCAGCAACATATTCAGCTTCTACTGTTGACTGTGAGATACATCCTTGTTTCTTGCTAAGCCAACTCACTAGTCTTTCTCCCAAAAAGAAAGCTCCACCCCTTGTGCTTTTCCTATCATCTATGTTGCCTGCCCAATCAACATCAATATAAACTTTTAAATCAAAATTATTCCTCTTTTCATATACTAAGCCATAATCTTCAGTGCCTCTCAGGTATTTGAAAATTCTCTTGATTGTTGTCATATGAGTTTCCTTAGGATCTGTAGAGAATCTTGCTACAATACCTACTGCATGTGCTATATCCGGTCTACTATGCACAACATATTGTTTTTTTCCAATCATAGATCGGTAAAGTGTCTCATCAACAGATGCAGATTCATCATTCTTTGATAATTTACAGTTAGTAGTCATAGGAGTACTTACTGGTTTAGAATCCTCCATTCCAAATTTCTTCAAGATTTCCTTTATGTACTTGGAATGAGTAATGAAAATTTCATCTTTCATTTGCAATATCTGTAAACCTATAAAATACTTTATCTCACCAATTAGTGACATCTCAAATTCTTTGCACATTTCATTTCCAAAGTTCTTGCATAAGGAGTCATTACCACAAAATATAATGTCATCAACAAATATGGTTGAGATCAGTATTCCATTGTCCTCATCTTTCTTCATGTACATATTGTTGTTTTCACATGTCCTTATAAAACCAATCTTGATTAAATAAGAGTGCAATCTTTCATACCATGCTCTAGGTGCTTGTTTCAGACCATATAAAGCTTTGTTCAGTTTGCATACATGATCTTTACTCTTGTCTTCAACAAATCCTTCAGGTTGTTCAATGTAAACTTCTTCTTCTAGTATACCATTCAAAAATACAGATTTAACATCCATTTGATATACCTTGAAATTTTTGAAAGCAACATATGCCAACAATGTTCTTACTCCCTCAAGTCTAGCCACTGGTGCAAAAGTTTCACCATAATCTATTCCTTCTTCTTGAGCATAACCTTTGCAAACTAGTCTTGCTTTGTTGCCAATGACCTCACCTTTTTCATTTAGCTTGTTTCTAAAAATCCACTTGGTACCGATTACGTTTTTGTCCTTTGGTCTTGGGATTAGTGTCCATGTGTCATTATTCTTGATTTGATCAATTTCTTCTGTCATAGCATTTACCCAATCTTCACTATTAAATGCCTCTTTCACTATTCTCGGTTCAAATTCAGAAATCAGACATGTGTTTTGTCTCAGTTTGTTCCTTGTCATCACTAGATCATCTTTATCTCCTATAATCTAACTTGATGCATGATGCCTTCTGACATACTTGGATAATATAGGCTCGGTAGGTTCTATATGATCTTCTTCATCACTCGGTAACTGGACATTATCTTCATTTTCTTCAGTAGCTTTCTTGGTTGAACATAAACAAATTCTTCATAATCTTTTGGTTCTTTGGAATTTCCTTCATCATTTCTTTCTGCAAATTCATCAATTTTCACATTTGCACTTTCCACTATTTTGTTAGATGATTTGATCAGACATTTAAATGCTTTACTTCTAGAAGAATAACAAAGAAATGTTCCTTCTTCACTTTTCTGATGAAACTTTCCATTTTTGTCATCTTTGTGAGCATAGCATCTACTTCCAAAGATTTTAAAGTAGCTTACATTAGGTTTCTTGTCATACCAAATCTCATATGGTGTCTTCATAGTTCCTTTCTTCAGTTGAACTCGGTTCAGGGTGTAAACTGCAGTGTTGATTGCTTCTCTCCAAAATGTTTGAGGTACCCTCTTTTCTATCATCAAGGTTCTGGCACAATCCACAATTAATCTATTTCTTCTCTTGGCTATCCCATTTTGCTCAGGTGTTCTCAATGCAGATACTTGCCTCTTTATACCACGATCATTGCAGTATAAGTTAAATTCATCAGAAGTGAATTCTGCTCCTCTATCAGATCTAAGACATTTCAATTGTCTTCCTGTTTCATTTTCAACTCTTGCCTTGTACCATTTGAACATTTGAAAAGCTTCTGATTTTTCTATTAAAAACATAACTAACATCATCCTTGAGTAATCATCCACAAATAATATGAAATATTTATCACCATAATAACTTTGAACTTTCATATGACCACAAAGATCAGTGTGTACTAGATCTACAATTCCTTTAGAAGTGTAGGACTTACTTGTAAATCTTGATCTTGTCATCTTACCCATCTGGCATCCTCGGTACATAGCATTCTCAAGTTTTTCAAGACTTGATAGTCCTCTTACTCGGTGCTTCTTACTTATTTTGATCAGATTATCAAAATTTACATGAAAAAACCTTTTATGCCATAACTAGGTATCATCTATCTTTGCATAAAGACACTTATTCCGAGTTGAGACAAGATGAAATGTGTTACCTTTTGTTTGTGTCCCGGTAGCAACTAACTTTCCATGCTTGTCATGAACTTTGACAATTCCTTTCTGAAATTCTATTCGGTATCCTATATTGTTTAGTTGTGCTACACTCAACAAATTGTATTTCAAACCTTCAACCCATTATACTACATCACATTTAGCATTGTCATGAAGTGTTATAGATCCTTTACCTTTCACCGGACATGGTGCATCATTACCAAATCTTACATAGCCTCCATCATAGTCTTCTAATTTAAAAAACTTGTGTTTATCACCTGTCATATGATGTGAGCATCCATTGTCTATGATCCAAGAATCATTGTTATTTATGTGAGATATTAGGGATTTTTCTTCATACCTTTCCTCATCAAATCCATCTTTAATAGCCACATAAACAACTTCCTCAGTATCAGTTTCATCAGATTTGTCATCCTTGGATTCATCATTTGCTACTAGACATGTCTTTCTATCTCTCCTTCTGAAGTCTCGATGTCCTCTGTATTGGTTATCTTTTTGCCTATTATCTCGGTATTCTCTCTTTTCACTAGATTCCTGGTCAGGGCAGTTAGAAGCCATATATCCTATTTTATCACAATTGAAACATTTTAAAGGTAGCTTTCCTTTATACTTACCTTTACCTCTCGGTAACCTTTTGGCTAATAATGCTTCAAATTCTTCTTGCTTCTTGATTTCCTCATACAGTTTATGCACTTTTTCCATGTTCATGCGAAATCTTTCACTTGCTCCACTGTGATCTCCTTCAGAGTACTTACTCATTCTATCATTGTAATCATCAGATTCACCAATATGAAAAGAACTGAATGCAGATTCTACTTTATTTATCGAAGACCCACTGTTATCAAAATTACTTAATTCAAATGCATGTAGCTTACCAATAGTAGCATCCAAAGAAACTGGCATGTTAGGTACAAACCTCAATTCATTGATTGTTGAGACTCGAATAGCATAAGCTGGTAGAAGGGTTCTCAACAACTTACTTGTTATATCCTTTTCTTCAATAGTTCCACCTGCTCCTTTAATTTGATTGACAATCTCCTTTAGTCTTTTACTGTATTGGGTTATGTTCTCACCTTCATTCATCCTCATGGATTCAAGTTGTCCTCTTAGACTATCTACTATTGCTCTTTGAACATGTTCATCAGCTCCATACACAGATGTGAGCTTAGTCCACATTGATTTTGCATCATTGCAGCCTTCTAGATCATTAAACTCTGAGTTGGTCAATGCTAATGTTATTTCAATCATAGCTTGAATATGTTCTTGCTTTGCCTTAATCTCTTCCAAGGTCATAGGGTTGGTTCTCGTTGTAATGTAATCATTCTCCAGATAATATATTGCATATTCTCCAACTTTTGATAAATGTAGCTTCATGCTTTTCTGCCATGTGGAGAAACTTGACTTGTTCAACTTCGGTGCATCACTTTTATACATCTTCGGATGTTTGCCTCAAGTACCTTTAAACTTTATCTTCCGAATTCCAAAGCTCTGATACCAATTATTAGTGTTGATACTTGATGTAAAGTACAGATGCCAATAGCTAACAAGATGAGGGGGGGGTGAATCACACAAACTTAAACTTCCATAAAATCAACAGATTCAAGCTCGGTAACATATACTTCAGCAACTTAACCAAAAATTGTTAAACATGCAAACTTAAGAACACATAATCATAACAACACTCATAACACCAGATTTAATGTGGAAACCCAAATAGGGAAAAACCACTGTGGGATTTTGAACCCACTAAGAAATATACTCTTCTAGAGTATGCTCGGTTAAAAGCAAATCCTGTTAAAGATTACAAACACGTTGCTAGATGTGACATGGTTAAGGGATTTCCCTCAGATCTGTTAGGATCTTCACTTTGTTAGAAGTGACCTTCTTAAAGGATTTCAAACACTCACTTAGAATGTTACATTGCTAGAGGGTTTACATATAAGACTGTTAAGTCCACTCGGTTAAGAGATATTCTGTCACTTACAAAATAACAGTAATAAAATCTATCTGCAACTTCACATCTAAAATGCTAAAGCAGATTCTTATTTGCTCAAAACAATTTAGTCATAGGACTTATCTTGGCCCTCTACTGGGCTTTCTACTCTATTATTCAAATAGGTCTTCAAGCTTCTGTGCTCGGTAATTACTATGTAGCATCCCTGTGCTTACACTTGCACACATACATTGTTTATCAACAATTCCTTATTTATAAACAGTTGCTAACCGCTAAATCTCCTTGATCACATTTCCCATGATCAATCTTAGCCATCAGATCTTCAAACTTGACTAGGTTCAATGTATCCTTTCGATCTGAAAATGTTTTACCTTACCTTAGGACTTGCATTCCCATCTTGGAACTTGCATAAGGTTATTGCGGTTCAATCTGCGTTGTAGATCTTTCTACCAATTTTCCTTCGCCATAGATCCTTAACAAACTTCATTCACGGCATACCAATCATTTATACATCTCTAGCTAATCATTGTCCTTCATTAAATAATGCTTTTATCTATCCCATGTGCACTGTCATAACTCGGTTGTAACTCGGTAAATACTAAACTTTACTCGGTAGACATTTTGCCTTCATTAACCGATATCGATAACCTTAGGGTTTACTAACTAGGTTCCTTAGGGTTTACCGACTAGGTTCCTTGCTCGGTTGCATAGTATAGTATTAACCTTACAATCAACAACATATGTAGGATATCAAAACAATCTAAACATCATGATCTCATCATTGTCTAACTCGGTAATAGTTTCCCATTGAATAACTTACTCCTCCATTTATTCATCACATTCTTTCTATGTCTTTTATCGACATCTTAATTCTCTTCTAATCAATCTTCTCAAGATATGGCAACATCATACTGAATCAGATAATCAATTTCTTGACATCAATGACAAAATAATGTTATAAAGATAGTTATCATCCTTCTTCAGTTATATCAATAATCTTCAACAACCTTCTCAATATCCTTGTTGAATATCAACAATCTTTCTTATTTTAATGCCAACAACCACTTGGTATAGAGTCATGATGAGGAATGGAATATATGTTTTTTTCATGTATACCATACTCTACAGGCATGTCATGAGTTTGTTCTAATGTGTTGCACGTAAATTTGACGCGGGGTTTCCTTGTGTCCAAATTTTGAACATGCCTTTGGATATCCAATTGCTTTGGTGGTTCATTAGCATTGGTATGTGATTGAGTTTATTTTTCTGTATAAGACTTCCATAATGGTCTATGAAGGTGAGAAACATAAGCTTGAGCATGTGTAGGTAGGACCTCAGGTTTTTGAAACAAACATGATGGTGATTCAGGCACAAAATGTGGTCCTCTATTACCTCCACTATTAGGCCTCCTTTGATCCATGTTGAGTTGAGGTTCTTGCAAAGTTCGATGTTCCATTATTTAAGGCATGTCAAAATCATGAGGAATCTTGGCTCCACTTTGTGCCATCACTTGTAAGAAATATTGTCTATCTCTCCTCATTATTTCCTCAACCAATCAATTAAAATGGGGATCCATAATGGAGTCTTCCACTTCTACTGAATGTATGGAAAAGTTGTCTATATTGTCATTGTGTGTATCATTGTTGTTTGTAGTGTCCATGTTCTCAACATTTGGAATGTTTCTATAGGCATCCATGTCAGGTAATGTGATATGATCAGAATTGAAAAAGACATCTTTATCATACTCATAGGCACTCATGTTTGCAGGCTCTTGAGCCTCTTTAGTTTCTCTCCTAGATTTTTGGGAACATGTTTCAACCATGAAGTAGGTCTTGACCAATATGTGTGAGGCTAGATGAAGATGGAAAGAGTATGAAAGACCAAGAGTTGGATGGAATGTAAATGAATCTGAGGTTTACTTGCAATGTCCAAAGCGTAAGACCAAGTATGTATGTAGTAGAGTAGGTGTGGCTTGCAAAGAGATGATAGTTTCTCTTGATGAGGTAAGTTGACCTTGACTCTAAGTAAGACCAAATGAGACCCAAAGGTGTTAGACCTTGATGAGGGACCACTTAGCAAAATGTTGTTGTATGTAGTATGTTGACAAAGTAAGATGAGGACAAGCAAGTGACCTTTTGACTCAAGTTTAGACAAATGTGAATGTAATGCAAGGTGTAAAGCAATGATGGAGTTTGTGAGACCCAAAAATAGGCTGAATTATAGATGAAAACCTGGAGAGATAACCTAGGAAGCTCAGTAAGTCTAAAACTAACTGCTCTTATTTGCTGGACTGTAAAAAAAAATTAATTTTGAACACAAACGTACCTATATACTTCACAGACACAGTTAAATGACACAGACGTGTTTGAACACTACACAGATGCGTTTCTAAGATTTTGTGAATGCAATTTTCTTTAGGATGACTCGGACGTGTTTCTGTACTTCACAGACGCGGTTAAATGACATAGACATGTTTCTGTCAGACACAGACGCATTTCTAGAAACTGAGTGCAATTTTTCCAATTTGTAAAGTTGTTGTTGTGACCAAATCTGAATTTGTTTGATTATTTTTCCGTGACAAGAGGACACAATGTTGATGAAGACTCAATGTTTGCAAGTGTTTAGACTCAAAATGACTCAAACAAAAGTGCATTGTTTCATGTAAAAATGTTTTGCATACACTTGAAGACACAAAAGACACAATGCTTTGATGTTTGATCTTGAATGTTTGAATGTTTAAAATAAGACAAGCATAATTCTTATGGCTGGCTAGGGCAATAGTTGTTGATCCCACATGGGGTTTCCCTCAAGGCTACACTATTCAGAGAGGATACTTAGATGCTTGACCCCACTAGCTCCACCCTCGGCACTCACTTCTCTGGGGAAGCCAAGCATCAGTCCCCATGAAAACTCATCGTGGTGAACTTTGTATCTCTACTAAGAACCGTACATGTGTGGGCCGCTCCAGAGGTCCGCCTCCTGCCCCACCATCAAGAAGGATTTTGGCTTTCTAAAACAAAAAAGGTGCTAGTAAGGGCATCCACTCGTGTGGCCATACATGCAGCACTTTTAGCTCTGTAAATGCAGAAGGCTCCCAGCCAGTAGGGGTTACACCCTACAACTGATCAAATAAATTTGATCAAATGGGTTTCTGGGGAGACATAGTGTCGGTATGAACTAATCAGCACACGTTACCCATGGCTTTCACCATGGATACAATTATTTATAGTCGTTCAGAAGAGGTGGGTTTTCCTCGCTACCACTTGGGTCATTCTCTCCTCACTATTAGTCCTAATGACCACACTGGGAGACATGCCCTCTAGAGATTAAATAAAAAGAGCCTATTGCTCAAGACACAAAAGACACTGGTTCAATTTTAGTGCACCAATTGAAGTGTTTGGTAATCTATGAAAACAAGGCACACAATAAAGATTAAAAAAAACTTGCCAAACTCTGAAACAAAGATTTTTTAGTAGTTTTGCAATAATACCCCTCCTGCAAGCACACAAGTTAGGTAAATTTTAGATCCAAAAGACTGTGAAATAGGGGCCTTCGACAAGACATTTTTTTAATAGATTCAAAGATCTAATTTTCCATGAGTTATTTTGCATCATAAAAACCAGAGCACCTATAAAATTTCAAGACATTTCCAGAAATGTAAGAAAATCTTAAAAAGTTTTTAATTTGCTCCAAAAAAAAAAATTTATGAAAAATCATAAAAAATTCATATAAAATGCAAAATTGATCCAACAAATCTGAATGATTTACTGGAAACTCCTAATAGCATTCCAAACCTGCATAAAAAAATTCCTGCAAGAATTCCAAGCAGTTTGTGAGATATGAGCAAAATAATGCAAAACCCTAATGTTTAAATATCTGATTTTTTAGGAAGTATTTTGCATCAAAATTAAAATCACAAAGAACAAGTTCTGTGTATAATTATGAGAGTTTTCCAAAATTGTAACAAAATATGAAAAATTTGCTCATTTTCTCTCAAAATTAAATTTTTATGAAAATGCATAAAGTATTCATACAAAAATTGAAATATGCTCCAAAACATTTGAGTTTTTTACTAAGCATGTATGATACGTTTATTGACTTGGAAAAAAACTTTGATGCCAATATTCAAAGCAGTTTGTGAGATCTGATCAAAATAATGAAAAACCCTAATTTTTAAAGATCCGATTTTTTAGGAGATATTTTGCATCAAAATTAAAATCACAAGGAATGGATCATGTGTATAAATCAGAGAGATTTCCAAAAATATAAGAAAATCCGAAAAATTCACTCATTTGCTCTCAAAATTAAGTTTTTATGAAAATTCATAAAAAATTCATAGAAAATTCAAATATGCTCCAACAATTTTGAATTTTGGATTGCGAGCTCTTGATACTGTCCTAAAACCGCAAAAAAAAATTGATGCAACAATTTCAAGTTGTTTGTGAAATCGGATCAAATCTCTCCAAGATCTTGATCTTGTGTCCAAAACCCTAGCTGCACAAGGTTATTCTCCAAATTGTTTTACAAAACAACAATATAGGGTTAGAAAAACCTACAACAAAAAAACATAGATCTAAAAAAAATCCATGCCCCACGGGGCGTGCCAAAATGTTTATGGTGAAAATGGAAACAACAATATTGAAAGACTAAATGAATTCAACCACAAAACCCTAGCCTAATAACAACAAAGATCCACCATAACATATGAAGATTACTTAAGACAATGCAAATCAAATAAAATCACAAAGATTATACAATCACATGTCCAATAGGGTTTGGATCTCCATTGATCTTGCTTAATATATTTGCTCTCAGATTTTATGTGTGCACAAGAGCTCAACAAAGAACGGAAATGTGGTTGCAAGTACGCTTGATCGCATATGAAAGTTCGAAAGCGTAGTTGGGCGTGATTAGTTCAATGGATTGATTAGAAGATTGATAATGAAGGAAGCATCCTCTTATATAGAAGACACTATAAGAAACGGAGGGATAAGATTAAGAGGTGTAAAGATAAATGGTCGGCTAGGATTAGAGGGTAGGTAAAAAAAAAGAAAATAATGAGAGGGTAGGTAGTGTAGGAATTAAGAGATGAATGACATGTGTCATGGGTAGAAAAGGTTAATGAATTAATTAAATAAATAAAGATTTATTTAATTAATAGAAGAAGTGTGATCAATTAAATAAATAAAATATTTATTTAATTTAGGAAAATGATAATTTAAATAAATAAATGCATTAATTTAAATGAGAAATAAGGCTAGAAGAGGATAAATGAATTATAAAGATTTATTCAATTAATAGAATGATAAGGCTTAAAATAATTAAATAAATAGATATTTATTTAATTCGACAAGACAATTTTAGGTGTCTACAGATCCAACTGGATAGAGGAGGATTATAGGAGAGAGAAGGTATATGCTATGGGGAGACTGATACACAGCGAGATGAGGGCTCGCATTATGGCAGCTAGCTCCTATACCCTATAGGTGAGGTTCCATTGATGAGGTGACTCATGATTGCGACCCTTGCATTAGTTGTGTGCCCTAATGGGTGTGACACACATATGCATGGAGGACTCATCTATGTCATATGACCTATAGAGAGACACGGGAGAGTATACTCTTAGGGTCGAAGCATGCTTGTGCATCTCTATCACGACCTTGGAGAGTATGTGTTCAGACAGGGATGCAGCCTGGACATGCATGCTAATACAGGTGTGGAGGTTTGAGCATATTACCTGCACTAGACCTGGTGGATCCCCCATAGAGCTAGTCGCAGAGCAGCCTAGGGTATATTCTTATCCGCTTACCCATGAGTGGCAATTCGGCAATCTCATGTATTGGAGGTTGAGTTTGGATAGATTGATAGCGAGCGAGATCATATGAAGACCCTACCTTAGGATTTCCATGCGGGCAGGGCTACGCAGACAGATATTCAACATGCAAAGGAACTGTCTACTAGAGGGACGGTATAGCCACATAGTCATTCCCTTCTTCTACGATCGAGTTCGGAGGCCATTTGGGTTTGAGCAGTGTGTTCCTACTGACCTGCCTATGTACATCTGACACAAATGAATGATGTCAAGGCTAGGAGCCATTCCTAGGCCTACCAATGATGAGATCGACATCACAGATTGAGATGGCTCTTCTTAGGACATAGCAACAGATTACACAGATGATTCAGGCGCCCACCGATGATACATCACATGGTGGGGGAGAACATACCTTGGAGCCATTTTCCCAGTAGACTTCCCTGGAGGGAACCCCAGACCATGGAGACAATCGGGTGACAGAGAGGGATCTGATGCATCAGAGGAGGATTCAAATGATCAAGTTGATGACACAGAGGAGCAAGATGCAAATGGAGATGGAGGTGATCTTGATACCAGAGAGGGAGATCAAGATGGAGATGATAAGGAGGACGAGGAGGATGAGGAGGATGAGGACGAGGAGGACGAGGAGGACAACGATGAGTCAGGTATAGTTTATCACTCCATGGAGGATACCAGAGCCCTAGATCCACCGAGTCTCCCACTGCAAGCAGAGCGGGATCCCATAAGGCATCATGATCATGGTCCCCACTGGCCCACACCTACTGTACAGAGACAGTATGAGCACAGAGAGCCTAGCGAGTCCCAGTCTTAGGCAATCATTATCCATGATCCATACTGGCGAGAGGGAGATCCAAGTAAGGTTGCCAGTTGTTGATTAACTTATGTATCTTACCTATTTTAGATTTGATGATATAGAATATTACTGATGAGAAAATTCTCTCTTCTTGCAACTACCATCCAGGAGTGGCATTCTCTGATTCAGAATGTAGTGATAGACCTTATTGTGACTGCACACATTCCTAGTTCCTCATAGATAGCGCATAGATCCCAGAGGAATGCAGGATGATATGAGGACCTTTTCTCCCCTATTTGAATGGAGGTGGAAGTCCTATGAGAGAGATTGCGATAGACAGTGCGTGACCTAGCAGCGTCACAAGTAGAGGCAACCACATATCGAGGGATCATGATGGAGAGGGATCGCAGGAGCTCCTTGAGGATTCACTCACAATCTGTATCACAATACACCCCTATGGGGCCACTCCCACATCTAGATCAGAAGGGGGCATCTAGCCACCATCCTCCAACTACTAGTCCTAGGGATAGGAGATTATTTTGATGTATTGATGTATATATGATGACACTCATGATTATGTTATTTTTAATGCTTAAACAATGTATGCATTTCTTAGATTAGAAGTAACATATTGAGTAATGAGCATGTATATCTGATTTAATTTCCATGTGACCGATTTCTCAATGCTTCATGATTAAATTGATACATGTGTGATTTAAATAAATAACTAGGTATTTAATCAAATGCTGCTTTGATGATGTAAAACATGAATGTATTAAGCCTGAGAAATATAAGACTAATGTGATTTAATTAACTCCAATTAAACACAACATGATATAATTTCTACTTAACACAAGAAATTGTATAACATGCTAACACCTATGAAATGTAAATCCATTACAATTTCCATAAAAAGAACCCAGGACAAACAATACAGTAATAAAACATACTTGTCAAGAATGAAGTAATGTAGACCAAACAATATAACATCATTTAATCTTACATACTTTAACGAAGACATGCTAACATATTACCCAATTTTGAAGAAAATGACATAAAGAGAGAACAAGAAGAAGAATAGAGAGAGAGAGAGAGACAAAGAGAGAGACAAAGAGACAGAGACAGAGACAGAGACAGAGACAGAGACAAAGACAGAGACAGAGACAGAGACAGAGACAGAAATAGAGATAGAGACAGAGACAGACAGACAGACAGATAGATAGACAGAAAGAGATAGAGACAGAGACAGAGACAGAGACAGGCAGAGAGACGAAGAGATAGACAGAAACTAGGCATGGTATCTACAAAGGTGCATAGCATTTATGGGTTCCTTGAGGGGCGTACCTTCCACATCTTCTATCCTATAAGTGTTGTCATTTTTTATGTTTATGTTGTGATTTTCATTGATGGACACACACTTGCATTAAGATCCTCTTTATATGTATATGGTAAAGCACAACCGGTATTTGTTCCAACCAGAATGTTGTATTACAGTCTTTAGACTATTGATGTTTTGCAGAATGTGTTTCCCGATCTGAAGCGGCATGTTGACCTCAAGCAGTACGAGGGATTAAAGCGGCATAACACATTTCTACCAGTCTTCATTTTTCTCAAACCGGCAACCAGCATTTTGTATGAACCGGTAGTACTTTGTGATGAGTTACCACCCACCGATTGTTTGATGGTGACAACACTGTAGCGATGCTTTTTGTGACGTATTACCTAGTATGTCCAGGTTCATTGAACCTAGGAAATTGTAATGTAATCCTATTGGACCGACATGAAATCAGTTTCCTTTATAAGGACATCATGTTTAGGATTTTAGGTTGTTGTTATTATTGTTGTTGCGATAGTTGATATTGTGGCTAGGGTTTAAGGTGGTTAAGGAGTTGGAGAGATTATGAATGTGTAGAAGACTGAAGTAATGCAATAGAGCATTAAGAATGAGCCATCAAGGATCTAACTGATCATTCTATGCTATTAGCTAGATCAAACACTTGTTGATTACTCACATCTTTGACAAGTTTGTAGCCCTTAACCGAGTAGGCCCAAAAGCCTCTTGAAAATCCTCTAACAAGGTGGTTCACATTTGTGAGTCTAAAATACTCTAGCAAGGTAGTCTTTAATCGGACTTGTCTCCTAACAAAGATTGAGATTCCTAACAGGATCTATTCTGGTAAAGAACATTGTAAGACCTTAACCAGTCTGACCTTAACCGGTCTGGTTCCTATTCTGCAGACAGTGACTTGTGAGTTCTATCTCACCATGGTTTTTCCCATTTGGATTTCCATGTCAAAATATCTTGTGTTATGGTATTTGTGCTTCTGTGGGTAAATGCATTATTAGCTATTTGGTTTGCATGTTTGTTAACTGGTTTGTCTGTTAAACTGTTTTACCGATTTACTGCTAGTCTTGTAAAGTGTTTTAGTGTGAAGATTTTTGGCATACTAATTCACCCCCCCCCCCCTCTTAGTATTCATTAATTGGTATCACAGCCTACCTTTCTATAAGTTTAACCACTTGGAAAGAGATATGGGGGAATACACCTTAAGGGAACTTACTCAACGGCTCACTCAGTCTAAGCAAGCCTATGATGATCTTACGGTCAAATACAAGGCATCTCAAGCAAAAAGGAGAGAACATGCAGAAAAGCTGATGGAGCTATCTGAAAATAGTTCTGTAGATGAAATAGATATGGAAGCCATAATTGCAGAAGTAAATAAGTTGAATGAATCAAACTCCAACCTGAGAAAGGAGTTGGAAGGACTAACTATCCGGATGTGTCAAGAGCTTGAGAACCGGAGAAAAGCTGAAGACCTAGTGAAAGAAAGAGATTTTGAGATCTCCAAGTTGAAACAAGAGATGAGTGCCCTAAATGCTCAACTCCATGCAAGCAAGGTGCAAAAGGAAGACATGCAAGGAGAACAGAACACTACCATCTCTGAGAATGAAAGCCTGTTGGAAAAAAATGCTGCTATTTTCAAAGAACTCTTTGAGTCAAAGGAAATACTTGCTAAGTTCAGCAAAAGTACTGTCAAGCTAGAGCAAAAGCTTGAATCTGCCAAACCGGTCAAGAATACCAATGGACTTAGTTATTCCGGTCATGAGGAAGGTGAGACCTCTGGTACAAATGCTGGAGCATCAAAGAAACAACCGGCATCAAAGGATAAAGGTAAGAAAAAGTTTAAACATGTTTGTTTCAATTGTCTTAAAGAAGGACATACTACTAATGTGTGTAGGAGTAAGGCTAACAACAATTTTCCTTATTTCCTAAATGATAAGCCTAGACCCTATAGATTTGATGGTAACTATTATGCATGCAGCAAGTATGGGCACAGAGCATCTGAGTGCAGGTCTGTTATGAATAACACTAGAAGATATCCTCAAAGGACCCAAAGAGTTGGTCCTGAAGCCTTTGTGAATCAGAATCACAACCAGTTTAATGCCTTCAATCATCAGCCAAGAAGCAGTGGTTATCAAGCGGCAACTGGATGGAGAGCAAATTGTATGATCTATCATGGTCATGGTCATACTACTGCAACATGCAGAAGGAAGAATGAAAACATGGACAATGGACCGTGGAGAGCACCTGGATTGGTCTGCTATCACTGCAACAAACTGGGTCACATTGCTAGATTTTGTAGATCAAGAAAGAGCATATCTGATGATATACCGGTCACTCCGAAAGGAGACATTGATGTTGACACCATTCAAACGGATATGAACAAAACCTGGAAGAAGAAACCAGCGGTGTTACAAGAGGAACCGATTTCTGCACCTAGTGTGGAAATCACGGAACTGCAAACTAAGCTTCAGAAAAGCTTAGGGGGAGCAAACGGCAAAATGTTTCGAACCCCTAGTTTTCACCGGTAAAAGACCTTAACCGGTATGTTATACCTGTCGTCTGGCAGAAGACCGGAAATGGTAAAAAGGCAAAATTAGGGTTTATGCCCTAATGGAGGAGCATTAATGACGGTAGGTGAGGACTATGTTTAAAAGCATTTTTGAAATCATTTCTCACTATTAGTTTTCAAGAGAAGAAAAGTTTTTCAAAGAGCAGAGTGACAAAAAGGCGATTTGAGCAGAGATTTGGAGAAATTGAGAAACCGCAAAGGAGATTCATATTTAAAATGGAAACAGTCAAGTGGAGAACACAAAGCGGCGATTCAACAACCGACGAAGTGTGAAGTAAAAGAGAATCTACAAGCCCTAATTTCGCGTGTTTCAAAAGGTATTTCTCGAGTTCTTAAGGTTTCTATCATGGCTTCCGCATCTCATACCAGTTCTAGTGCATCTGTTGAGTCTGCAAATTTTATTCAACGAAAGTCCAAGTATAATGCCCTATCACAAGTTTTGGCTGGTGTGATAGTAGAAAAGGGAATCTCTGACTACATAGACTACAAAATAGAAGACCTAGGGTCTCTAGCTATCCACACCCAAATAGGTTTATTTTGCAGCAAAGATAAGAAGATCAAACCAGAATTTAATATTTTGGAGAAGAAAAAGCTCCACAATGTTGTCTACTTCCTAGAAAATTTTACAGAGGATCACATAAGGATCATTCTGAGCAGAGTCCATGGTGATAAGATGTACCTGGAAAGAACACATGACATCATGTCGCAGGAAATTCATGTAGTCATCGGATTCTACAACACAGGGGAAGTGCCAGCCCTAAGAACGGTAAGCAAAACTGAATGGCCAAGCTCACTGGTTCAACGAGTGACTCACGAGGCATTACAGTAAATCCTATCAAGGATGATCTGGTGAAGTATGCGTGTATGGTGATTGGATATTGGACATTCTCAACCAGTAGGATTAACTCTGTATCTGCTGCAGCGGTAAATGCCACTTACTGGATGATAAAGGAGGATGCATCATTTGATCTATGCATCGGTATGCAGAGACAACTCCTGTTGAATCTGAAGGCAATCAAACAGGATAATGCACTTAGGTTCAAGTTTGGACAACTACTGGTAGGGTTGTTCTTCTATTTCCAAGGCTACTTCCCAGGAGTAGGAGACGTTCAGTGGTCTGATGACCAACCGGTAACCAAGCAAATCAAGGAAAGCATTGAAGCACTTAGAACCAGTTACCTTGATATTCTGAACAAGTATTTTGATGAGTTCAGAAGGAAGATGAGCCAAAGAGTGAGGATATCAGGAGACATCATCAAGAAATATGAAGACGATATTTGCTTCACCATCCAAGTAGATAAATGCATAATGGAGGCCATTGAGCCTAGACAGGAAGAAGTGGAGCCAATGGGCTATGAGGTGATGTACGATATGCTGGAAGGGTATGACTCTACCCTTATTGCCTAACCACTTGACCCTAAGGCAAAGATAACCGGCACCTACCTAGAAAGGATAGCACCGGTTGAGGAGCCACCAGCAATGAAAGAAAAGGAACAAGCAAAGAAGAAGGCAAAGGTAGTGCCAGCAGCATCCGCACCGGTTACTACTGGAACTCCAAAAGTGACCAAGCAGTCACCAGCCAAGAAGAAACCGGAAGCTACACTGGCTAAAGTGTTCCAGAGAAAGAGGAAGACAAGGAACACCTCTCCAGACTCAGAACAAACCTTGTCTGAGGAAAAGCCAAAGAAAACACGTCAAGCAAAGACGAAGACAAAGGATGAATCGGCATCATCTGCACCGGTAAATATTCATATCACTTCCTACAAACCTTTGACACATTGTCAAAGAACTATCAAAAACATTGGGAGAAAAGTAGTGAATGATTTAATTGAATATTTTGATGACTTTAATGATGATGAAAAGGAGGCGGTGGAAAAAGAAATAATTCAATATTTATGTATTAATGACTGATCCCCTTCAGAAATTAGATCTGAAACACCGGATTCTTTGTACAAGTCCTTAGACAATAAATGGCGCATTGCCATAGAGCAGGAACAGGAAATGAGAGAAAAAAAATTTGTTGAACACTTTCCTGATGTATCAAATTCAGAACTGTTCAATGTAATGAACAAATACAAAGGTCTTTTCCTCATGAGAAGAAGAAGACTCTTGTTATTGGAAGGAAAAGGTAAGGAAGTGCTCAAGGATACACACACTCATGCCCTAGATGCTCTGAAGATGCATCAATTGGCTGAAGCCAACCGGCAAGCTGAGAAAGAACTAGTTATATCCAAACTGGATGAAGCATTTGATGATGAAGGAAATCTGGTTGATGAAATAGTCGACACTATTGATGTCGATACCCTGGATGGAGAAGATGTTACCCAGGAGATACCATCTGAGGCAACAGGTCAAGAGCAACAGGCTGAACAGGAGAAGAAAGCTGAGGACAGACAGGAAGTGGTAAAGAAAGAGGCTGAGCAAAGGAAAAAGGAAGAAGAAGAGAAGAGGAAGAAGGATGAAGAAGGGAAGCAGAAAAGGGATGAAGAAGAGAAGCAGAAGAAGAAGGAAGAAGAGAAAAAGAAAAAAGATGAAGAGGAAAAGAAGAAGAAAGATGAAGAGGAGAAAAAGGAAAAAGATGAAGAGGAGAAAAAGAAGAAAGATGAAGAGGAGAAGAAGAAGAAAAATGAAGAGGAGAAGCAGAAGAAGGATGAAGAGGAGAAAAAGAAGCTAGAAGATGAAAAGAAGAAGAAGGAAAAAGAAGATAAGGAACAGGAGAAGAAGAAGGAAACAGTAAAGAAAAAGGTTGAGGAGGACAAGGAAGCAGAGAAGAGGAGAGAAGTGGAGAAGAAGAAAGCAGAAGAGGACAAGGCAGGAGAAGCGGCGAAGAGCACCCAGATGGAGACTCTGAAGGCAACCGGGAGTCAAGCCAAACCGGCTGACCTCTCCAGTCCTATAGATCTCCAGTCTGCAAGTAAAATGGAGCTAATGCAAAGTATCAAGGTAGCTCAAGAGTGCCTTGAAATCATTCGACAGAAGAAGGAGTAGGATCTAATCCAAGAAGCTATGGATACGCTTACCGGTTTGATACCCGGTAAAAATCTTCCAAACACTGATTCATCACTAGCTGGACTAAAGCTCCTATGCACAGTAGTAGATGATCAGGTGCAGAGCCTTGAAGAGGCAGCAGAGGCTAATGTCAAGAAGGAGCATCAAAAGGCTCTTAATATAGCTCTGGTGAAAAAGTTGAATGAGCTCTGGACTAAACTGAAGAAAGAACAAAAGGATATAAGGGACGCTCTAGATGAGGGGAATATGCTACTCAGCAAAATCTGTCAACCCCATCTGTTCTATGATGATGTGCTAGCTTAGAAGCAAAAACTTGAACAGGACTTGTAGTCCTACTTGAGCACATTCAAGCCGCCTTATGATTCCTTCACAACTTATGGGAAAACCGTTCACCAGTTTCATATCCAGTCAGTGAAAATGGAGCAAGAGATCAGCACTCGATCCAAAGATTTGCAAGAGCTTCAACTGGTTCTACTCCCACGATTGCAAATTCTTCAGAAGCGCTATCTGAACCTGGATGCCTTAACTGTTACATAGGAAATGAGCACAATTGATGCTATGGAAGAACAGGTCTCCCAGATGCAGACAGAGCAACAAGTAGCCACCTCAGTACTTGAGTCCTGGTCTCTATCGATGAAACAATTCTTGCAGGAATTTAAATCTATTTTTGACAAGTATCATTCCTTGTTGTCATAAACTTTTATTATTTTTAAATATCAAATGAAAACAGGGTTGTTCAGCTATACTTTGTCATTGTTGGCAAAGGGGGAGAAGAATTCTATTGAGAGAAGTATCTGGTAATCAAATTTTGATTATATGCTCTGTATATCTCAATGTTTATGCTCTTTATGCTCTTTGTGCAAAATTGTTATACATTGTATTGTCAAAGGGATAGTGTATATGCTTAGGGGGAGCAATTTTGCTAATGGCATGATTTTGTCATAAAACACTTAGATGTCAAATTTTTATTTTCCTGAGTGTTGCCATCAATGCCAAAGGGGGAGATTATTGGCATTTTTTATGTTTATGTCGTGATTGTCATTGATGGACACACACTTGCATTGAGATCCTCTTTATATGTATATGGCAAAGCACAACCGGTATGTTGTATTATAGTCTTTAAACTATTGATGTTTTGCAGAATGTGTTTCCCGGTCTGAAGCGGCATGTTGACCTCAAGCGGTACGAGGGATTAAAGCAGCATAACACATTTCTACCAGTCTTCATTTTTGTCAAATCGGCAACCAACATTTTGTATGAACCGGTAGTACTTTGTGATGAGTTACCACCCACCGATTGTTTGACGGTGCCGACACTGTAGCGATGCTTTTTGTGACGTATTACCTAGCATGTCCAGGTTCATTGAACCTAGGAAATTGTAATGTAATCCTATTGGACCGACATGAAATCAATTTCCTTTATAAGGACATCATGTCTAGGGTTTTAGGTTGTTGTTATTATTGTTGTTGTGATAGTTGATATTGCAGCTAGGGTTTAAGGTGGTTAAGGAGTTGGAGAGATTATGAATGTGTAGAAGACTAAAGTAATGCAATAGAGCATTAAGAATGAGCCATCAAGGATCTAACCGAGCAGTCTGTGCTATTAGCTAGATCAAACACTTGTTGATTACTCACATCTTTGACAAGTTTGTAGCCCTTAATCGAGTAGGCCCAAAAGCCTCTTGAAAATCCTCTAACAAGGTGGTTCACATCTATGAGTCTAAAATCCTCTAGCAAGGTAGTCTTTAATCGGACTTGTCTCCTACCAGAGATTGAGATTCCTAACAAGATCTGTTCTGGTAAAGAACGTTGTAAGACCTTAACCGGTCTGGTTCCTATTCTGCAAATAGTGACTTGTGAGTTCCATCTCACCGTGGTTTTTCCCATTTGGGTTTCCACATCAAAATATCTTGTGTTATGGTGTTTGTGCTTCTGTGGGTAAATGCATTATTAGCTATTTGGTTTGCATGTTTGTTAACTGGTTTATTTGTTAAACTGTTTTACGAGTTTACTACTAGTCTTGTAAAGTGTTTTAGTGCGAAGATTTTTGGCATACTAATTCACCCCCCCCCCCTCTTAGTATTCATCAGTAAGCACTTGATCCATAGACCTCCACAACAATGTATGGTCCAAGCCAATTAGAACTGGATTTTCCTTTCTCCTCAGGTAAGGCATTCACGTTGCGTTGATTCTCGTAAAGGACTAAATCCCCTACCGAGAAGGAATGTTGAATAACCTTATCATTGTAGCTTCGTTGCAAAGTTTTATGATACACTTGAATATGATCGAGGGCATTTATACATTGTTCATCAAGCATATCAAGCTGTTAAATTCTTTGCTCTCTATAGGAAATATCATCCACTATGCCCCTAAGAGAAACTCTCAAAGAAGGAATTTCTAAAAAGGTATAATGCCATCAACACCATAAACAAGATTATAAGGGGTACAACCCATAGAAACATGTACACTTATGCAATAATCCCACAAAGAATAGGTTAATCGAGTATGCCAATCCTTACCATGCTTGTTTACAATATTTCAAAGAATTTGTTCAATTATCATGTTAGAAGACTCAGCTTGACCATTTGATTGAGGATAATAAGACGTAGAAAATTTATGTTAAATACGATATTTCTTGAGAAACTTCTTCACATCCTTATTTTTGAATGACGTTCCATTATCTAAAACTAAGGCAGAAGGTATCCCAAATTGAGAAATAAGGCTTTCCAAAATGAATTGACAAATTACTTCAACGGTAGTGGATTGAAGAGGAACAACTTCCACCCATTTTGTAAAGTAATCAGTTTATGATGAAGGTGTGTCCTTGTGATGAAGGAGGGGATATTTTACCAACAAGATCCAAACCCCATGTAGAAAAGGGCCAAGATGCTACCTGTGATCAAAGTTCTTGGGCAGGGGCATGGATCAAATTTCTATGTCGTTGACAGTGATGACATCATTTAACAAACTAAAAGGAATACTTTTCCATGATTTTCCAAAAATATCCCATTTGGAGAAATCTCTGAACTAAAGACCTACCCCCAAAATTCCCTCCACAAGCACCTGAATGCGCTTCTTCAGAGCAATAGGGACTTTAGCCTTGTTTAAGCATTGAAGGAGAAGACCATTATAACCCCTCCCATAATGAACATTAGAAAGAATAATATATCTAGCAGCCACTTTTGTGAACCCTAGCCCTGGTATTCTTATTACTAGAATCAGGAAAGGTACCATCACCCAAATATCTCGCGATATGCAAGTACCATTCATCAGAATCTATAATGCAACAATATGCCACATCACTAGGATTATCGACAATAGTCGGGGTAGCAAGGTTGTGAATAGTGAATTTAAGATCTACCACGTGATCCTCTAGAGACACAAGAGAGGCAACACATGCCATTGCATCAGCATTTCGATTATCTTTTCAAGGAATGAGCTCCATGGTATAAGAATCAAATTTTTGTAACAAGGATAAAGCTAGATCTTTATATTGTGATAATATGTCTTTCTTAGCTTGATAAACTCTTGTCACTTGTCTTATGATTAGTTGAGAATCTCCATAAACATGTAGATGTTTCACACTCAATGCCAAGGCTTCTTTAATTCCATCTATAAAAGCTTCATATTCAGCAATTTTGTTGGTACATAAGAAATTGAGACGATGTGATAAAGGAATAGGCTTCTTTTTAGGAGAGATTAAGATCACCCCTACCCCCGATCATGTATGACACTTAGAGCCATCAAAATACAATTCCCAAGTCTCATCAACTTCAATGGAAAGAATGTATTCATCGGGAAAAGACTCTGGATTAGGTAGGGAGAAGGGTGAAGGAGCATCAACTAAGTGGTCAGTCAATGCTTGACCCTTTATTGCCTTTTGTGAGACAAACTTAAGGTCAAACTCGGTCAACATCATTACCCACTCAATTAAGCATCCGGAAAGGTCAGTTTTGGAGAAAAGATGTTTAAGAGGATCAAATTTAATGATAACATGGATCTCAGCATTCAAGAGATAATGCCTCAACTTTTGATTTGCAAAGACTAAAGCAAGGCACCATCTTTCTATCACAGAATATCAGACTTCGTAATCGATTAGAGTGCGGCTTATGTAATAAACCGGGAATTCTCTACCATCCTTATCACATTGTACCAATAAGGCTACAAGAGCTTGAGGGGAAGCAGCGGTGTACAAAAGAAAAGGCTTAGTAGGATCAATAGGTTGAAGAATAGGAGGATTGGCCAAATAAGTTTTTAAGTCTTAAAATGCTTGATGACAATCCTCATTCCATTGGAAAGTGATATTCTTTTTAAGCAATTGTGTGAAGGGAAAGGTATGATCCGCAAGTTGAGAAACGAACCTATGAATAGCTTGGATCTTTCCTTGCAAACTTATTAGTTAAGAATCATTCTTAGGAGGTGGCATGTTAACAATAGCATCTATCTTCTTTGTATCCACCTCAACACCACAATGTGAAACTATGAATCCTAATAGTTTTCCACTATCCACACCAAAAACACATTTGTGTGGATTCAAGCACATGCTATACTTACGAATTCTCTCAAAGATTTGACAGAGGATCTTAACACGATCTATACGAAGAACAAATTTGGCTAAGATGTCATCAACATAATCTTCTAAGGTCTTATACATATAATTATGCAAAATGAGAGTCATAGCACATTGATAGGTTGCACCTACGCTTTTCAATCCAAAAGGCATCACAATCCAACAAAAAGTGCCCCAAATAGTGGTGAAAGCAGTCTTATATTGATCTTGGGGATTGATGAAAATTTGATTATATCCTGAGAAACCATCCATAAAGGATAGTAAAGCATGCCCTGCTACCAAATCTAGTATCATATCAATATTCGGGAGGTAAGAATCATCCTTTAAAGAGGTCTTGTTCAAATCACTAAAATTAGTACACATCCTAATCTTGTTTTCAGCTTTAGCCACAGCCACAATGTTTGAAATCCATGGGGAATAATCGATAGGATGGATGAATCTAGCATCAAACAATTTTTCAATCTTAGCTTTTACAAGTAATGCCACTTTAGGGTGAATCTTTCGAATCTTCTGCTTCACAGGTTTAGAATCTGGAATTAGGACAATGTTATGAGTGACAATCTTGGAATATACACTAGGCATGTCAAAATATATCCAAGCAAAGATCTCAAGGAATTCATGTAACAACTCGGCATATTGTTTTTTCTCTTCTTCGTCAAGACATTTCCCTATCTTGATGATCTTATCTTCAATATAAGGATCCATCTTGATATCAATAGTGTCATTTATTAGGAGATTTCTTTGTTGAGGAGCATCTCTCAATTGAGGAAATTCTCTAACTATCTCATTGTTATTTATTTCTTTCCCAAAGCAAGCTTTCGCATTTAAACAATAGGGAAAACTACAATTATGGTGACAATGAGGAAGGTTGTCATAAGCTCCCAACAATTCAGCTAAGGAATCATCGATAGAAAAAACATCCAAAGCAAAGACACAAGAAGGGTCACAGTCAATATATTATGGATATTTTAGCGAGAGAGAAGCAAAAATAACATTAACACTAATAGATGGTCTCGTAGAGGCTTTAGTACGCTTGAAAGGATCATAGCCAATCCCAAATGTCATATCACGAAAGTTATTTTCCAAGGGAGCCTTAATCCCTTGTTCTTGAGCACCACATACATTTCCATTTTATCCACACCTAGCTACGATATGAAAACCAAGACCATGAACATTAGTCATTTCCGAAGAAGAAGGAGGATTTTCAAACAGTGAAGGATCAAAATCCTCTAGACCAAAAACCAAGGGAGATGAAATCTGAGAAGTCGCCACAAAGTTATTACTCAATGGCCCAGACAAAGTAGATTGCTTTTTAGGTTCTTATTCTTCTTTCTTCTTTTCAACCTTAGGCTCTCTAGGGGGAATTATGTATTCCCCTACGAAAGTAAGATTGAAATCAAGGGATCTCCAATCATCTTTTGCAAGAATCTATTCAGGAGAGAAAGTATTCTCAATCATAGAGTCAGGTTGAGAAGATTCTTCCTCAAGAACCTTAGGTCCACTTGAGGAAATATTGGGGATCGATCCAGATATAGGAGATAGGTTTGATGAACTAGTCACACTAATCAGAGTAGAATCTTTAGGGGAATTATCTAAGATAGTTGGGGAAGAATTGATTGAAGTGGATTTAGAACTTGATGTTTGTAAACAAGCCTAAAATCTTGTGTCACCTAACAAGGTGTATGATGTGTTGTTGTGAATAAACTTGGTTTGCCTATGCAATGTAGAGGGAACAACTTGCATGCTATGAATCCAAGGTCTCCCTAGCAACAAGTTGTATGTCAACTCTCCAGACATGACATGGATAGGTGTGGGTAAAGTAACGGGACCTACCTTAACAGGCAAGGTGAGGATACCTAGTGAAGATTTAGCAACATTATCGAAGCCACAGATGGTAAGAGAACCGAGCTTAATAAGAGATGTATCAATATTGATCTTATGCAACAAGTTAATGCTACAAAAATTAAGGCCAGAACCATTGTCCACTAATGTTCATCTTATCACACTATCATTTATTATAACCACAATCATTAAGGGATTATATTATTGTTGAATTTCACTATAGGGCAGCTCATCTTGTGTAAACACAATCTGAGCCTCAAGTGATGTAATAGAGTGAATCAAAGAAGCCATATTATTGGATGTCACTACGGGTGGGACATTCAATGTTTTCAAGGAATCTTGTAGCATTTCATGATGAGTTGAGGAAGTTTGAAGCAAATCCCAAAGGGATATCTTGGAAGGAGTAGCTTTAAGTTGTTCGACAATATCATATTCCTTACCAAGTGTTTGTGAAATATGAGGTGCTTGAGGAAGAATGAGTTGAGGATCAGGTAGAGGAATCGGAACAACCAGAGGAGGGTTAGGTTGCCTATTGTTTATCATGTTATAGGTATGGGCAACTGCATTATAACTCTCCTTAGTTGTCTAGCATAGCTATAAGGACTCTTAGTGGGATTCCTTCCTTGAACCCTAATGATATGATAGTTCTGATACTAATTGTTAAGTACAGATGCCAAGCTAACAAGATGAGAGGGGGGGGGTGAATCATACAAACTTAATCTTCAATATATTCAGCAGATTCAACCTCGGTAGCTTAAACAGATATATGTAACCAAAACTGTAAAACATGCAACCTTAAGAACACATAATCATAACAACACTCATAACACCAGATATAACGTGGAAACCCAAATAGGGAAAAACCACTATGGGATTTTGGACCCACTAAGAAATATACTCTTCTAGAGTATGCTCGGTTAAAAGCAAATCCTGTTAAAGATTACAAACACATTGCTAGATGTGACCCGGTTAAGGGATTTCCCTCATATCTATTAGGATCTTCACCTTGTTAGAAGTGACCTTGTTACAGGATTTCAAACACTCAATCAAAATGTCACCTTGCTAGAGGGTTTTACAAATAAGACTGTTAAGTCCACTCAGTTAAGAGATTTTCTGTCACTTTACAAAATAACAGTAATAAAATATATCTACAACTTCACATCAAAAATGCTAAAGCAGATTCTTATTTGCTCAATACAATCTAGTCATAGGACTTATCTTGTCCCTCTGCTGGGCTCTATACTCTGTTAATCAAACAGGTCTTCAAGCTTCTGTGCTCGGTAATCACTATGTAGCATCCATGTGCATACACTTGCCCACATGCATTGTTTATCAACAGTTCCTTATTTATAAACAATTGCTAACCGCTTAATCTCCTTGATCACATATCCCATGATCAATCATAGCCATCAGATATTTAAACTTGACCAAGTTCAATGTATCCTTCAATCTAAAAACATTTAACCTCGTCTTGGAACTTGCATACATTTCTTGGAACTTGTGCTAAGGTATTGCGGTTCAATCTGAGTTGTAGATCTTTCTGTCAATCTTCCATTACCATAGATCCTTAACAAACTTCATGCACGGCATACCAATCATTTAATCAATTCCAGCTCATCAGCTTCCTTCATTAAATAACGCTTTTAATCATTTAGTGCATTCTGTTGCAGCTCGGTTGCAACTCGGTAAATACTAAACTTCACTCGGTAGACCTTCCACCTTCATTAACCGATAGCGATAACCTTAGGGTTTACCGACTAGGTTCCTTAGGGTTTACCGACTAGGTTCCTTAGGGTTTACCGACTAGGTTCTTTGCTTTATAACATAGTATAGTATTAACCTTACAATCAACAACATATGTAGGATATCAAAACAATCTAAACATCATGATCTCATCATTGTCTAACTCGGTAATAGTTGCCCATTGAATAACTTATTTCTCCCCTTATTCATCACATTCTTTCTGTGTCTTTTATCGACATCTTTATACTCATCAAATCATACTTCTTAAGATATGGCAACATCATACTGAATTAGAAAATCAATTTCTTGACATCAATGACAAAATAATAATATTAAGACAGTAAACATCCTTAATCAGTTATATCCATAATCATCAACAACCTTCTCAATATCCTTATTGAAATGCCAACAATCTCTTATTGTCTGTTATAATGCCAACATGATAAGGTCTTTTGGAGTGCTAAAGGAATCATGACCATATCCACCTTGAATTGTGAAAAGAGGTTGATTAGGAAGAGGTAAAGTTGGAGAAGGACAAGCACCTTAAACAACAAAAAGTGGTTTGCTATGTTCATTCACATCGATCATATTGATTAACCTTTTAGATGCATTATTCTTGTTTGAAAGTTTAGGCAAAGACATAAAGTCATCAAGGGAATCATCCAATAAAGCATGATCATAGTGATTGAAAGGCTTATCTTTGGACTCAAAAGGAGACATAACATCTTAGAGGGATTCATGAGAATCTACTATGTTTCTAGATTTGTTGGCATTTTGATGATGTTGTGATTGTCATTGATGGGCACACACTTGCTTTGAATACACTTTATTGATGTGTGAGTTATGCTCAACCGGTATTTGTTCCAACCGGTATTATGTATTATAGTCTTTAGACTATCGGTGTTTTGCAGAAGATGTTTACCGGTCACAAATTGACTGAAGACCTCAAGCGGTTCGAGGATCTCAAGCAGTACGAAGGAACAAAGCAGTAGTTATCATTTTTCTAGTCTTCATTTTTGACAACCAGTAATCAGTAAATTGTATGAACCGGTATTTCTGTGATGAGTTATCATCCATTGACACTTTGGCGGTGATTTTGTGTCATGTTACCAAATGTGTCTAGATGCACTGAACCTAGGAACTTGTAATTTAATCCTATTGGACCGACATGAAATCAGACTCCTTTATAAGGACATCATGTCTAGGGTTTTATATGATGATGAGGGTTTGTATGTGCGATCATAAAAGAGAAGATTAGGTCTGTGTGAAGAGTAGGAGAGTGCAGATATTGAAGACTGAAGTAATGCTGAAATGCATTAACAGTGAGCTATCAAGGATCTAACCAAGCATACTGTGCTAGTATCTAGATCACTCACTTGTTGATTACTCACATCTTCGACAAGTCTGAAAGCCTTAACCGGGTTGGCCTAGCAAAGCCTTTGTAAATCCTCTAACAAGGTGGTTCACAACTATGAATCTAAAATCCTCTCACAAGGTAGGCTTTAACGGGACTTATCTCCTAACAAAGATCTAGATTCCTAACAGGATTTGTTCTGGTGAAGAACATTGTATGACCTTAACCGGTCTGGTTTCTATTCTACAGATAGTTACTTGTGAGTTTCTACTCATCGTGGTTTTTCCCATTTGGGTTTCCACGTCAAAACATCTTGTGTTATGGTGACTGTTCTCCTGTGGGTGAATGTATTGTTTTCTATTTGGTTTGCATTTATCCTAACTGGTTTATTAGTGAATTTGTTGTACCAGTTATCTGCTAAATTGTTTAGAAGTTTCAATTCAGTGTTTTTCAGTATACTAATTCACCCCCTGTTGATATGTGGCGACTGATCAGAAAAGTACTGTACACTCAGCACGTATCCTCGACTGATGAGAAATTTTGCCCTTTTTTTGTTGATGAAAACCGACATTGTAATAAAACCCCAAAAAAGGTTGACTTTGTTTGTTGCCCTAAAAATGCATGTTATAAGCAGTTGGGATGCTTAAGGCATTGTAAGGTTGATGTATTGTTTTTGCTGGATAATAAGAAAGATTGGACGGCTGTGTATGGTAGACGTAACCCATTCTGGGTGAACCATGTTAAATATCTGTGTTATCTATGTCCTATTTTATTTCTTTATCTTTTGTATTTAAATCTGCATATAATTGTTAGTTCATATTTGCTTCGGATCTGCTTGAAACCCTAACACCCCCCCCTCTTAGTATTCATCAAGATCTAGTGGAGGAGTTGATAGGAATGTACCCATGAGGTTGATTAGGAAGAGGTGAAGTTGGAGAAGGACAAGCACCTTGAACAACAAAAAGTGGTTTGCTATGTTCATTCACATCGATCATATTGATTAACCTTTTAGATGCATTATTCTTGTTTGAAAGTTTAGGCAAAGACATAAAGTCATCAAGGGCATCATCCAATAAAGCATGATCATAGTGATTCAAAGGCTTATCTTTGGACTCAAAAGGAGACATAACATCATAGAGGGAATCATGGGAATCAACTATGTTTCTAGATCTAGTGGAGGAGTTGATAGTAATGTACCCATGAGAGGAATCATTCAACTTATCTTTCTCATCACTACGAAATGGCATAGTAACAAGGTTGATTTTTTTTGGCAAAATGAGGGTTTAGAAGGCTTAGGGTTCAAAAACTCATCTAGAGCTTCATCTAATTCATCCTCACTAAAATCATAATCAACAAAATTGCATACATCATCAAAAGCATGAACTTCTTGCAAATAGAAATCTGACATTTTGAAATGAAAATTGCATGAAACTTAAACACACAATGCAAGGAAAATGAAAGAAACCTATCTCTTTTTTTTCTTTTTCTTTTTTTTCTTTTTCTCTTTTTTCTGTTTTTTTTTTTTTTTGTTTTGAAAGAAAATGAAAATAAACTAGATCTAGATCTAACAATGCATTGCAATGCAAATTAAATTGGGTTCACATTGGGTTCACCAAAGATGTGTAGGGGAAAAAGTGATACTAAGTATGGAAACCCTAATCCCACTCTCATACACACTCATGGAATATGAAAGAGCCTATTGAGGTAACACACATCCACTACTTCTTATGAGAAAGAGAGAGCCATGGATTACCTCATAGGTTTTCTATTCCTTTGTTGTAAATGAGAGAGAGGAATGATGCACAATGCAATCTAACCTAGAAAGCAAGTAAGCAAGCAAATCCTAATCTGAGAATGCAAATCAAAGAACAACTTATACACTACTGAAAAGTACAGATCAGAATGCAAAATTAGAGGTGCACCTATGTCTGAAATCTAAGCAAAAATGTCCGGGACCAGGGTACCACTCCACTGTCCTAATTCTGCAATTTTGGAGCTGCAACTGACAGGAGGGATTCTAAGGTATGCAAAGTACTGTTATGTCAAGTCCTGCTAACAGAAGGTAGGACCATGGCACCATGCCACTATCCTAGGTAGGACCAAGGCGCAATGCCCCTATCCTTGACATATTTCTATACTTTTGAGACTTCTAGGCAATGTTGATGCCTTTTCCAGACCTGAAACCGCCTCTAGATGCTTGTTTCTGTACTTGCAACTAAAAAGGGAAGGTTTGGGGTGGCTATATAGGGGTTTGCCTTAGTCAAACCCCCATGTTGGTGATTTCCACCTCCATTAATAGTCGATAATGTACTGAAAATGTGTGTACAAGAATCTTGTGTATATGCAAGATCCTAAGAATGAAAGTAAACAACCTGGAGCAACCCTAAAGAATAAACCCTAATTGCTTATAATTGACAAAGTAAATGCTCTAAATCCACAATGCAAAGTGATATAAAGCATGAATGTGAATCAAAATAAATCTTATGCAAAGAAAAACAACATGAAACCATACCCAACCCCAAGGGAGAGGTACAAGCCAAGCATCAATCAGTGATCCCCTATTGTTCTTCTACATCTTCAAAAGCCCCCAATTGATAAAATGATGCTTGATGAATGTTTGATGGATGAATGTTGAATGTTGTTGAAGACTTCAAAAATCTACTCTTTCGTTGCAAATAAGGCTCTAATACTCCCAAAACCTGCCCTTAGATTCTTAGGAGAAGACCCCTTCAAATGAAGAAAGAGAACTCTTAAGTATGAAACCCTAGATCTTAATTTCATGTTTAGGCCAACCTAGGATTTGAATTTCTTGTTGATATTTTGGGGTTAAGCATTATTATATCATAGGATTGTGCTCCCAAAATTTCGAGAAAAAAGTCGCAGACCATGTGCATTCCTGCCACGGTCCAACCAACTTTTCACCAAATTTTTGGGGTCATTAGATATGATGATATTAGAGCGCATCCCAAAGTTACGGCTGATTTTGAGATGTTTTGATATGCAAAATCGGGCCTAAACAGTCAAAATAAGACATAATTAGGGTTTATGATTAAATGATTCATTTGAGAAATAAGATGAAAAGGGGCACACTTAGGGTAAAGGGCCCAACTTTATAATGTGTAAAGTGATGAGACATGACCTTAGATTTAATTTAATTAATTAATTAAATTCTTAAAGGGGAATGATAAATGCAAGATGCAAAACACACTAAGGCGGGTGCTAACCTAAGTGTGAAATTGTACCACCCTAGCAAGGGTGTACAATTTATGACACTGCAATACTATATTTCAGTCCACTAAGATATCTTGCCACTTTCTCTGGTTCCTCCTCATGGTGTTTGGTCCTTAGACTCAACCTATGGAACTCCTTGGTATATGTACTCACATCAAGATCTTGTTGCCTCAAACCTTGCAACTTCTTGTAGACTTGGACTTCATAGTCTACTGGGATGAATTGCGCCTTAACTTTTGCCAACATTCTATCCCATGAGGTTATCATACCTCTATCTTCCTTCACCCTCTCGCCTTGGAGATAATTCCACCAAGTGAGTGCTACTCCTTTCATCTTGAACTTAGCAAAGATAACCTTCTTATTCTCAAGGGTCTCTTTGCATTCAAAATGGTTGTTCAATGCCTCAATCCAATCCATGACTTCTTATGCATTCATTTTCCCACTGAACATAGGGATGTCATCTTTACCAGATGATAATTCTCTGCCAATGGACTTTAGGACCTCAACAAATGCTCTATGATCTGCAGGTAACTCAGCTTCCTACCTTGGGGTCTCTTCTTCCCCCCCTTTTTCTCCTTCTTCATCAAAGTCACATTCACCCTCATTTCCTTTTCCTTTGGCCTTCTCCAACTCCCTCGCTCTGTTTTCAAACATCTCTTCAAACAACTTCTTGATGGCATCTTGAGACATACTCTTAGGAGGCATGTTGCTAGCCTCTCCCTCACTTCCTTCCGTGGACATACACCACAAATCACTTTCCCCAAACGATCCAACTCATGCTCTGATACTAGTATGATGCAGAGCCAGGCAACAAACTAGGTGAAAATCTTCTCTCACCCACAACTACTATGTCCAAAACAAGTTCTTTTGTCTATTCAAGCTGTGAACAACACACCTCCCAAATTCTCAACTCACACAACAATTTGTGTGATCGGAACCATACCGGTTTAGTCTCTTCCGATATCGGTATGATGAAAACACTCTACCCTTGTGTGAGCCAGTTTAGCGCCTTCTCATACCGATGGGATGGAAACCTATTGTATTTTGTCTATTGGTGGTCCAACCAACACAAAATACCCATAAGATTTGGCTATCAGAACTGTCAAGGAATACTTGCCTCGCAACTATCTTATTGTCTAGTAGCCCTATCGGTAGCCTAGTAGCCCTACCGGTTGAGTTTTCCAAACACAACTTAACAAAATTCCAAAGGACAAGACAAACTAAAGGTAGATTCAGATACCCTTTATCTAGTTACACCATTCCCCAAAAACTTACGCTCTAACCACAAGTTGAAAGGTCTGTACCCTGACTGTCTTCCCAGACCTAATTAAGCCAATTAGGCCTAATTTACAAAGAAAGTACCCTTTGTATTAGTCCTCCGACTAAACCAACACTTCTAAAAGATGGGGTAAGGTGTCAAACCACCAAATCCAAGGTTTCAAGACTTGATCCCATCTTCTTTATCTTTTGCAAGTGATTTCCACTTCTATAGTTCAGGCGATCACATAGAGATGCTCGCCTAGGGTCAATTCAATCTCTCTGGTCTTGGAGCCTCTCTGCAAACCAACACCAAAATCTTATGATAAAATGGTCCTTCTAACATTTTCCCCACAGGTTTTTTGCTCCTTCGATGAAAATGTCAGATTAAGGGCATCTTTACAGTGAAACCCTAGGTGTCGATAGGGTTCATGACAAGGCTGAATAGGTTTGGATGGATCCATGCAACCCGATTATTAAAAAACCTCAAACTAGATTCAAATGAAAGGTAAGAGACTTATCTAAATCATTCGATTGGTTTCAGACATCCACCAATTTGTATTGATCATAAATGAATCGCAAAAACATAGAATTTTAGAAAACTCCAATTATATTGTATTGCTCCAAACTCCAAAACATCATTAAATTCATTAAATTCAACAAATACACCAACAAAAACCTAGAATCGATCCAAGTGGGCATAATATAGCCTCCCTAATGCTTTCCAACCACTTTTTCAGACTTTGGAACCATTGGAGGATTATTTATCCCTTTTTACAACATTTTGCAATGACAACAAAAGTTGTCAACTTGCACTTTTCAAACTTTGTCGACTCCAAGGTGTATTCAACCTATTCCAAAGATTGGTCTGATGTTTCTAAGACCAATATTTATTTACCCGACTCATGCCTAGACTCTTATTGACCCACATGGTCATTTATCCATGGTGGCTTATAAAATGCAACCAAGACAATGCCTTACATCAATTGGGTCTTATTGACTCACAACTATCAACCTATTACAGATGATCATTTTCACCTTATGGGTGATATTAGGCTCTTTTAGACTTCATTTGCATCTTCATTTGTGTCTTTGGGTGCTCCTACACCACTTGGTTAATTCATTTGCCCAAGGGATCCCCACTCCTACTTCTGCAAAGACGACAATAGCAACGTAGTCTCCAAGGAAGACTTCTTTAAACACCTTCCTTAACAGCATCAACATGTCCACCTTGTCTCCTTCGAGGTCCAGAAGAGACGCCAAGAACTAGGACGTAACATCTGTGTTAACACGGTATCTATTTTCATTATGTAGAAACTCTTTGCCCAACACCATCCTCACAGCCTCATTAGTGAACATCCCAACCTCCTTACAAACTGATTGGAGGGTTGGGTCTCTAACAGAGCCTAAAAAGGCCCTCTGGTCCTCTGTAGAAATGATTCTCAAGTGGATAGGAGTGTCCATCTTGAGAAATCATGATACCAAATTATACAACCTGAGCCTATAGACCTAAACCAAAGGCAGAATTTAAATACCGTGAGCTCCAACGATTTATCTACCAAAGGCTAATTGAAGATGAAAGAAGAAAAGATCGTTTATAAATAGCTGAAGCTCTTGATTGTAATAATTCATTCTCTAACCGTATTAATTCCTTTAAATTTTTTTAAATCTTTCGTATATCTGTTCAAATATTTCCCATAAATGCACTAGTGTGCGAAATTGGAAACAGCTATAAACTAGTACCAAATACCACATTGGAAGTCATGGGGACAGAGTGGATTGCAGTTAGTGACTAGACATATATTAAATGACCAACATTTTCGACCGTGACATTTGATACATGTCTATTGAATCCAATTTCATTCCAGGCACTTTCTGGTGAACTACTTTCTCTTCAAAAATTTGGGCCGAAATAAAACTTCAATCATTGATCTACGATCATCGAACGGTTTAAAATCATTGATGGATTTTAGGTACGTGTCACGTGTCAAATAGGTCGCGCTTATCAATACATCGTGCAGAGTCTGAACTCAATGTGATGTACTGATGTGATGTGATGTGCCTTTTCTATTAATGACAATGAATTCATGAAATCGCAAATAAAATATATATTTTTTCATAAATAACAAAATATTAGCCAAACAAATTAAATAATTTTCAAGCGGTGGATAAAAATTGGCAATACACTTAAATAATTTTTCCTTCAGAGTAAAAATTTTTGCCCATACACTTATATATTTGTTCCTTTAAACAAAAAATATTCGCCTCCTACAATATATATTTTCCCCACAGAACAAGGTATTATTCACCAGAATTTTATGGAATTTTTGTACCCTAGAAAAAAATCGCCAATACAAATTAATTTTTTTCCTACTTTGAAAAAAAAAATCACCATCAATATGAAAATTTCCCCCCCAAAATAATGCATGATTCACCAGGGTTTTACAATTTTGCCCGGGGGGTGCTTTCTTAAAGTTAAACGTAGCCCTGGCTAGGACACATGTTGTGTGCCCTTCTTCAATGCCCAATGCCCAACCAAAGACCTTAACTATTCCCTCTTGTGTGCTCTCTCTAAATATTCCCTTTTTTATATATTGTTATCTGTATATTTTTCTTCTCCCCTTCCATAATTAGTTTTTCATGATTTTATATAAATATCAAACAATTGTTCCAACTATCATATCCCATTTTTCAATAATTTTACCTTATAATCATTCGTGAAAGTGTTCTATCTAGTTAAGTATAAAAACATATCTCCTTTAATCATATTATTTTCTTTATACATTGTGTTTCTCTTTTAAATCATCATAGGAGAAAATTCCCATAACAAATTTCAATACATCGTGATGTGGTTCACACTATGCACTCTCAAGGTCTAATGTACTTGGGAATGTGCCTCTATGTTGTCACAAGTAACGAGAATGAAACCTAGAGTTAGCTAATAATGTCTAATCATAGATAACATATTGAATTAAGCAATGATCCAAATCTCTTAAGAATTTAGTGCAACATTGTTGAAATAATGTAAATATAATTCCAACTAAAATGAGAAATATGCTACTATATTGAAAAATGATAAGATCTATAGCGATTGAAAATAATTAGAATACGGATGAAAATCTATATATAAACAAAATAAAGAAAATACAATATTCTTGATTAATGTATATTTGCTTTTATGTCTTAAAATGCTTCTACAACAAATGAGATTTAAAGTCTTATAATATTATAATCTTTATAATATTATTTAAATATTAATGAATTAAACTTTTTAAAAGCCAAACAATATAATTTCACCAATCACTTCGCCCATGTTAAATCTCTTTATTTCAAAATAAAAAAGAAAAGTACCTTTACCGATTGAAACAATTGACCATAAAGATTGGTTAATTTCCAACACTAAAGTAAGAAAAAATCATTAAAGTTTGGAGAAAAAATATTTTTAAGCCACAACGAGGAAAATAAATGAATAAAGACAGTTATTTTACCATGGTTCCGAAAATCCATTTAACGGCTATATTGACAACGGTCGGTCATATGGTCCACGAAGCGCTTTGAATTATATCCGTTGAGGTGCTTATTATGACTATGTGCAACAATGAATAAGCAAGCAGCCTTGATGAAGAAGCCGTCTGTCTAAACAAACGGAACTCTCTCACTAGTTATTATGCATAGCTGAATCTGTGTATCCATGGTGTAGAAAAATATGAAAGGAGGATTAGTTGGTGTCGTGACTCCCAGGAGATTCAACCCCAATGGAGAGAACACTAAGAAGGGAGATCAAGCAATTTCTTTTACTCCAGGGAAGGACAGGGAAATCATGACTGAAGCAGCCCTTTCTTCGATCAACATCAATGCGATTTCTTCGAAACCCACCTGCAAAACTCGTCAGTCTGTGAAGCCAAACCAAGCAAATTCCAAACAGACCAAGCAGGAACAGACACCCATCAAAGGTATTTCTTACTCTGTTTTCATGTTCCCTGTTTTTTAAAGGGTTTTTGTTCCTGTTTTTTGCAGTTTCTTCTGTTACTTTTTTTTCCTAGTTAGGAAGGAAACTATGGCTGCTTAGGCTATAATGGGGATTCATTTTCGTACAGTTTCAAATGGACATCATAGTAAATGTTTTTGTGTCTGTTGGATCTTACATTTTACTTGTGTTTTTTAAGCAGAAACAGAATTGTGATCTGTTCGGACAATAATTCTTCAGATTTACTTTCTGTAGCTCCATATGGGAATCACATCCCCTATTGTTTTATTTTGTGTTTGGATTCTTGCCATTTAGTTGGTTTTTGCGTACAAAAGTAATTGTGCCTGCTTTAGACTGCAATGCAGTCGCAGATTCATTTTCTGCAGCTTCAAATGGGGCAGATCATCTGTTTGTTTTTTTGCACGTCATTCATTTTTCAGAGAGAGAGGGAACTATGCCTGCTCGGACTATAATTCCGATTTCCGTTTCCTGCAACTCAGAAGGCCTCATCTCGTATTATTAGCTTTTTTTGTTTGTTGTTTGCATATCTTTGTCTTTAGTTAGTTTTAGGGTAGAAAGGAAGTTGTGCATGCTTTAGGCTGCAAATGGAATCATATCCTTAGTTCACATTTCTGTTTGTGTTCTTGATTTTTAGCTTGTGATTTTAAAGTTTGCTGAGAACTGAGGACTGTGCGATTATGTACCTTGGGCTTCCGTTACTAGTTTTTTAGCCTTTGATTTCTTATCTCACTGCTTGCCTGACTGGCCAAAATTTTGTTTCAATATCATGTAATGGTGGTAATTTTGATAGAGGCCAATTCGTCTTCTTGCTCCATGAGGTCTTTAAGGCCAAAATCTTGCTCTTTAGAGAAAGCTTGTTGGAAGTGATCCTCGTCCTGTGAAAATTGATTTCAGCATTGCCAAAAAACTTCCATACCTTTAGAAACCTAATTTTGATAGAGGCCGGTTTGTCTTCCTGCTCTATGAGGTCTTTAAGGCCAAAATCTTGCTCTTCAGAGAAAGCTTGTTGGAAGTGATCCTCGTCCTGTGAAAATTGATTTCAGCATTGCTAAAAATCCTCCATACCTTTAGAAACCTACACTTTGTCCTATAAGGCAATTAAAGCCGCAATTTTACCAGGTGTACCTTCATGAATCGAGCTAGTTCCAACAAGCACATCACAAAAGGAGGGGTGCAAGGTGTGATCCATGAATATCCCATGATTTTGCCAAACAAATCATCATCTGGTCTTTTTAAATCTTTTTTTTGAGGTTAATGTCTTCGAAGCCAAAAGCTAACAGGGCAGAGCATCCAACAATTTAATGTCCTATTTGGTAACATCTAAACCATTGCTCCGAAAGACCTGAAGATACTTTATATATTGCATCCACGAGCCATGAGAGGAATTAATTCTAACCATGTGCATGTGCTATGAGATATCAATCAAAGCACAAGTTCTAGAGAATCTTCTTGTCTTGACTGTAGTTCCGTCTTCCAATTTGATTGACCAGTTTATTTGAATAAGTTCAAAAACTCTCGTAATTAGAGGAAGGATGTGTAAGCATAACCAAATCAAACTGTTGGTTATGCATACATTTGCAGGATCAAAGAAAGGCGCCCATAAAGGTCATAAACAGCCCTAGTTTTTCGAAAAAACTAGAGACCATGATCAGAAGAATGGAAGATGAACATAAAGGAACCATGATCTCAAAGTTCCACCTAAGGATCCTCTAGGTTGCTCCAGTTCTCTTTGAACCAAGCCAAGAAATTTCCAACATGGGGGTGTTCCTAAATATAATAGACCTAGAACCTAATTTCTTACATATTTCATTAATACAGTAGAAAGTTAGAAACATGCGAAGACCAACATGATATGTATTCCCCAAAGTGGATGCAATAGAATATTCACAGCTCCAAATGGGAATCACGTCCCCTGATCGTTTTGTTTATGCTGTGAATTCTTGCTTTTTAGTTGTTGTGATTTGTGTAAGAAGGAAATTGTGCCTGTTTATGCTATAAGGCAAATTCATCCTCTGCAGCTGCATATATGAATTGCAATATTTCATTTTTCAATTTTGTTTATGGGTTCTTGCTATTTAGATTTATAAAGAAAGAGATTTATGTCTTGCTTATTCTGTAATACAAATTCATATCCCCGTCTTTTACCTTTGTTTCTGGAATTTTTTTATAGAAGAAGAGTTGTGCAATTATGCTTCTGCAGCTCCAACTGGGAACCATACCCCGTTTGTTTTTTCTTTGTGGGTTCTTTCTTTCTATTAGGTTTTGTTTTTCCTGCTTAGCCTGTAATGATATTTGTACTCTGCAGTTTCAGATGGGAACCCTACGGTGGTATGGAACAATGCAATCTTCCAGTCTGAGGAAGATGAAGTATGGGGTGTCAGGGCATGCAGCTCGAGTTCAACTTCAGAAAGCCCCTCTCAATCTGTGGCAGAGGTGTCATCAAATGCAATGGGAAACAAGGGACAGGACAAGAAAGAGCTACATTCCACCATCGCGATTAAAAAATTGCCAAGTTCCCTTCCAATTCCATCTGCAGAAAGCAACCCAGAAGCCCGAAGTTCTAGTCCCGATGTTGAATCTATAGCCAGTTCAACCCGAGTCCCAATTCATATAAAACAAAGTGCACAGCCCATAAAGAAGGTCTTGTTCAGTACACAGAATGTTGACCAGATCCCAACAATAGGAGAGTCTGGAGACCACAAGGATAATATCGATAGTGGCATTGAAGAAATAGAGAAGGAGATTTCACGACTCACAGAAAAACTTGAGAGATTGAAACTTCAGCAGGCAGCAAAACAGAAAAATCAAGAGGCACAATTTTCTGAGCCACAGAAAGAGTTGAGTAGTCCAAAGAAAACTGGTAAAGTGGGGGAACCTCAAGGATGTATAGCAGAGGAACCCAAAAGTTCAGAGAAACCAAGGAGGGGAAGAATTGTGTCTGCAAAATTTCTGCAGTGGGATTCCTCAAAGAAAGAACAAAAGCCTTTTGAATCTAGCAAAAAGGGAAAGGGTGGCATTAGTCCCAAGATCCAGAGAAGGGCTGCCAGTCTGGGTCCAGCAGAGCATCTCAGATTTTCTCAGATATCTGTGAAGTGTAAAGGGGATGAACATGGTGTGCAAAAGTCTAATCCTGGATCTGCCAGAAAATGGTTAAGAGGGAGTGACAACACAAAGAGTACAGACATTATGCGAAGGTTGAGTTTGAGTCCTATTCCTCAGCATCCCATTGAATCAAAAGGTTCTACTTTGAGGTCTGCTGGATTAGGAAGAAGCCTGAGCGCCAGAAAGCCAGCATCAACTCCACTTAAAGAACTTGCGAGAAGCGCTCAATGGTTGCATCCGAAGAAGTTGTTCTCAGCATCAGATGCCAAGAGATCCATCAATACTAATACTTTGAGCCTAAGCAGCAAGCCATGCCCAGAGCAACCCCAAAAGCCATCTCCTTCCTTGAAGAATGCACGGTTTGTGGCAAGTCGGTATGGGCAGGCCTTAACACCTTCAAAGGAAAGAGCCGCTAAAACTCCTCAATCTAGCTTGAGCTCTTTAAGAAATGCACATGGGAAGAGGATCTTTCCAGAAGATGAACTTGAACATGTGAACGGTAAGATGGATAATAATTCTTATAAAAAACGCACTGCTGCAGCTTGCAGCCCTAATGTAAGGAATCCACAGACTGAGAAGACTGTTGTCACCTCAAGATCAAGAACTCCTGGAAAGTCTGCAACAAGATTAGAGCTTAAGAAGACAGGAGGTGTGTTGTCAAAAGATGGCAAGTCCACAGGTACACTAGCTAGATATGGGGCTAGAGAAACAAATAATCAACAGAAGGGAACCCAAAATAGAGCTGTCGTTGCCAGCATATCCAATGTAATCCAAGATAACCCATTGGAAAGGGCTAACCAGGAAAGTAACGTGCCAGATGCTACCACAACCTATGTTTTCTCTGCGGGGATTAAATCTCCTGACACACTAGAACGAAACAGAATGCAGTTACCAAGGATTCGGACTATAAGGTCTGCAGCACAAAGCCCTAGAAATTCTGGCTGCATCAAAAGAGCAGTGGATAGTGTTGGAAAGAAATCGTTTTTTGCATCAGAAGATAACATAATTACAGATCTCCCTGACAAATCTTCTGAAAGAGAAATTGTTGATGACATAAAACATGCATTTTCCTTTGAGGATGAAGAGGTAGAAAGGTAATTAAACCTAATGTCATATCCTCTGTTATGTTGATATGCTCATACTTGAGCTGTATCTGGTATTTCTAGCAAGTTCTCTGTTATAGTTATTAATTAGTATTCTTAGATTTATTATTCTTTTTACTCAAGGTCTCCTGCTTCTATGTATAGAAGGACTAGGGATTTGCAATTTATGACCATATATTTGTTTTGTATTTTCAAGAAGATTGTCAATGCCTCTTGAACTGCATGGTGCAGAATTGGGTTCTTGTAAACAAAATGGAACTAATGAAGTTGGCTAGCCAAAATGTCAATGATGAAGTATTTATTTTTGTTTTGTTTGTTTTTCTCTTGCATCTGTTGTATGAAGCATATATATTCACAAAAAAACAGAGCAAGAGTTATAAAACACATAAATAATTTTCTCAACTCTTGACTTGCAATAGAAGTAGATATATATATTTGTTAAAACAATTAACCATTTGAAATATGCAACTTTAATCTTGATCGTTTCCAGATTAAATTGTATATAAGTTTTTGCATCAACATTTAGGATCACACTGATCCATCATATGAGACTTGCTATGTGAATTATGGGCTGCTCAGCTTTAGTGTATGAGTTTTTGGGGATTATTTGTTAGAATTATTTCCCTGCTTTCATGTGAGTGTTCCAGCTTCAAATACTGCCATCCGATCCTCCCATATCTTTGATGTAGCCAGAATCTCTTTCTTATTTATCTTCTAAACTATCCACTGCTGTTTAAAATGAGATTCTTTCTAGCGGTTACTGCACCGATGTTCACTGTTTATCTACATACAACACATTTTAATTCTAAATGCAAACGTCATTTACCAGCAAGTAGCAACCTACAAATTTATACTGTAGATGTTTAAATATGGAAAAAAACGGCTTATTGAAATGAAAACATATGATAATTACGAGAAGTACAGTATGTTTTTTAAAATAACTTAGGAGCTTGTTTTGGACAGAAAATCTTACATCCCAAGAATCAAGTTAAAATAACTCTCAGTCAGATCTACAAGGATAAGAGGATACGTTTAGAGTTTGTTTATATGTTTAAATTTTACAACATTTCATTTCCAATTGGTAGATCCATAAACAAATCACATGATGACAATTTAAGGATCCATTTCATAATAATCAAATGTTTGATGATTTTGTAGTTAAAAACTTGTGAGATTGTAGTTAGAAACTTGTTTTTTCAATTTGAAATTTAAATACTCTTTGAATCAACTAAATACATTTTGATATTACCAGTTAGTATTTAAAGATATTGAATAGCTTTTGGATCTTCAGCTCTCTTGTTTATGTCATATTACAATTATATGTGGGAACTTTTCTATAAAAAAATTGCTATTTTATTGTGGACCCTTTCTCTTTAATATTGCCTTGGCTTTTTCATTCCTCCAGAATTGTTGTCTCAAAGGTGTTTTTATGTCTTTTAACCCACCTCAAGATATTGTACTTCCAATTCCATAATTTGAAAAAGTCTACAAATGGCTTGAAAATTTAATACTTGTGGGTTCTTTGTGGGAAGACCCCCCCATAAAAGTGTGCTATGAGATTGGGTGTCCAAATCTTGGACGATACATGGAATTCAACACTCTACCATGTAAAATCTTTCTAAGGGTTTTTTTTCTTTTCCATTTTGTTGAAACCAATCATGCTCAAATTGTTCTCACCCAAGGCCCTTGGCTTGTTCGTTCCCCTTTGCTTGTTTCCAAATCCTGGACTTGATACTTTTCTGTTGTAGACAAAAAGTCCCTTCATATCCTGGTTTAGGTCCCTTCATATCCTAGTTTAGGTCAAGTTCCCTAGCTTACCTATGCCTTTTTGGCATTTTTTGTCCCAAATAGAAGCCTCAATAGGGATCATAGTTTGTGTTGAGCTCGAGAAATTTTGCTTGTCTCACCCTAATTGTCAAGTTTGTGTCGAGGCTAGCCTCTTGAAAGACCTCAAGAAATTGTAGATATCCAAATTAAAGAGTCTCAGTACTCCAAAGAATCCAATACATCAACCTCCCAAATAGTTGCTATTGATGCCAAGCATTCAACCACAAGATTAGAAACTATTTGTTGGTTATCAAATGCCCTAAACTGACTCCATAGGCTTCTACAAGCTCGCCATCTCCATCCAAGCACGAGGTTGGACAATCGGTCTACAATGGTAAACTGCAAGGGCAAGAATACCAATGCTTCTAAATCCTTCCAAAGCCTCTAGGGAAGAGCTTGATTCAAGCTCCTCTATTTCAAAATTTGTAGACCCTCCTAGGTCAATGACAACAGTAGCAACAACATAGCCTAGTACAATTGATTCCCATCCCTAGACTAGTCATGCTCATCATACCTATGTGGTGGGTTGGTGGAGATATCGTAGTTCATCGGGATGGTTGGAGGATGGTGAACATGCCCCTCGCCACAAATAGTTGGTCCAAATTGGCAGCTATGCAACTCAAGACACATTGGTTCAAAATAATTAATATGCTCTTGATGGGTTGTAGAACGAGGAAGTGCCCCTTAATTTTCAGTGAAATGTATTTCTTGAAATGTGAGAAGCTTTACAAACCTCCCCTACAAATATTATATTTGTGATATGTGTTCTCAGTTTTTAAATTTAGACTTCCTTTGCATTTAGGAGGTCAAAATGTTTGGTTTTATTCTCTTAGCTATGTGTCATGTCATATGATCGATTGGTTTTGCTCTTTGTTCCAACCATGAGGCTGGTCATGGTATAATTTTCACCCTGCTCTTGCCTGCGTGGCATCAACTTATAGTTAATCATGGATGTGACCCCACTAATTGAGTGGTCTAGGCAATTTTTCATTTGTACAATCATTCTTTTGGAATAATCAATGTTTATGCCTCTAATGATCCAACTAAAAGATCTGCCCTCTAATACCAGATAGTTGATTCAATGCCAACCACTACTTGGGTTGTGTGGGGATTTTATATGATTGAATCTACCCACAAATGTGGTACCTTGCTTATGTGGTGGACAACTAGTGAAAGAGAGACATGTTTCTATGTGCATAATAAACTAGGTCTTTCAAACCCTTACTACCAATCACCTTGGTACATGTGGACCAACTTGTAGGCCATTTCTAATACTCTTAAAAAGGCTTGATCGTGCCATGATTTTGGCACAATCTCTTTTTTTTGCCAATTATTATACCTTACCCCTTGAGCCATTAGTGGATGTTGTCTTGTTATATAACTTCCCTAAATGACTTTGCATTTAATGGCAAGTTGTGGCTCCCAAACCAATGAAGGAACAATTATTTCTCAACATGGCCCTTCGCAATTACAAGGTCACGTCCACTCATATCCATTGTGTCTGAAATCTTGCGCCATGTACCACCATGATATTAGTTAGATATAGTGATGGAATGATATCATGAATTGTATTGCTAGCTTTCTCTAAATTTTTGGGTGCTAGTTGGCCTGCTTTCATTGCCCTCTTATGAGACCACCACCTAAGAGCTCCACTAGGCCATTGCTACCTTGGAGGCTCAATTGCTTGATCTTGTCGCCCAATTTTGGTTCACTCAACTACAACAACAAAAAAAGATTGTTGATGCATATGTTTCTCACGACACTCAAATCAACGCCACACTACACTAGCTCAAAATTGGAGACAAAATCTATAAGGAATTTTTCCAAGCTTTTCAGGCCCAACATAAACATAACACTATCAAGGTCATTAATAAAGGAGAGTAAATCCTTTAGGAATCACCTAACATTCTCCAAGTTGTCATTATGGACATGTCTTTGCTTCTCAAGACAATAGTCCTACTAGGCATTTGAAATGCCTCGATTTGGTGCTTTGTTACCTTTTTAGCACTCAACACACTTTTTGTGATCTAAAGGATTTTGTCTTTATTGTTTGTCCTATTCAGTAGTTACTTAATAAAGTATCAATTTATCAAGGATAAATCTCCCACCGAGAAACTTAGTTTGTTCCAGCCTAACTATCCCTTTTGCCATTGATTTCATCCTTGTAGCAATAACTTTATAAGAAGTGTTTTAAAGCATAGTGATAGGCCACCATTCAAAGATAATGTCCTCACTTATCTCTTTCAATGGGAGTTTAATAAGATCCTCATTAATATTAGGTCCTAAAGAACCATGTGCTAAAGCCTCCAAATAAACTAGATAGAAGTCATAATTAATGTGCTTTCATATAGTTTGATAAAATTCAACTAGCAGCCTATCAAATCCAAGACTCTTGTTGGGAGCCATTGAAAAATAATGCATTCTAAATCTTCTACAGAAAGTTCTCGGTCTAGAATTAGACTATAATAAAAAATAAACTTTTTGGGAATATGATCTTTGATAATGTCCTCTAGAATTAGTTGATATCTTGCCAATGAGACTCTTATTTAAAAAGCCTCTCATAAAAGTTCTAAAATAGACCCTTAACCTCTTTTGTACTAGTAAGAACACGACTAGAATCATCTTGAATGGCTCCAATACACTCCTTATGTTTATAATTTATATGTGTTTAGAGCCTCTATTTACCCTCATAAACTCAATGCAATCTACCCATTATTTTGGCTCCTAGTCCCCTGTATTTATTAATTTTTTGAAATGAGTTTCTAAATAGGCTATAGAAGTTTGTAAGGTAATATTGCTAGGATTTGCATTGAGTACTTTCACGTAGTGTTCAAGCTTCCCTTGCAATGATTTCTCTTTACATTTTCACTACCAAGAAAGTCTCTTACCAAACACACAAAGAAATTCGACACATTAAGAAATAGCCAACACCAATCCCTATAAGACTCCTTCACTTGGTTTAGGTATAGAGTTCCAAATACCAACAATTGCAACCACACAGAACAATTTTTTTAATGAGAAGTATTGATTTAATATGGTAAATTTGTCATAGCACTGCTATTATCATTTCCTAAAACTGAGCAAAAGATTGAAAAGTGATTTGAAAGAGTATCTAAGAATATTTCACTCTCACATTACAACCAGCAACATCATTATTAACATGTAAGTTAGGAGAAATGTGAAATCTATCAAGTTTACTCAACTTTCTATCATCCCAAAATCTACAATTAGACCACATGTATTAATTATTGTCATGGTTGGAATCTTTAATGACGATAGGATCAATCACTCCTATAGAATTACAAGAAGACAACCATTTATCAAATTCTCCATTGCTTAACTTAATATGGTTGTGCCAAATTTGATCATTATGATATTCAACCATATTAAAGTCACCTCCTATAACCCAATCAACATTAGGGAGGTTACTAGACATCCATTCCCAAAAATCACATTTGTTCTTCACTATGTTAGGAGCATAGACTGATCAAAAGCCAATAGGCTAACCATTGATAAAGGCTAAGACCCACACACAACTATGTGATGAGTAGTCCTCTTTATCAATAAAAAACTTATAAATCCAAGAAACTAAACCAATAATCACTCCCCCTTTTTAAGATTGATGACCCTCACTTCTTTCGCATGGTAGATATGATGTTGGGTGAAAAATATATGAAGACTTCTTTCAAATTTTGAACCAATGTGGATGCGGCCTCTATTTTCATGGCTTGGTGTTTGGAGTTCGGAACAAAAGAGGACATAAAATGGGTTAGGAGAGAATGTATCAAAGAGGAATGAAAAGATGGTCTCAATACCTTTTTAGCAATGGCAAGACCAGGTAAAGGATTTGTTACTACGGGTGGAGAATGGATGTGTGTGGCTGAGTTTGAGGCACCATTGAGACCTTTCTTAGTTTGGGGTGCTAACGATGATCGTGAAGCAAGAAGAGTAGAAGCACGGGATGGATGGAGGTATATTAAGGAATATTTCAGAGATAAAGAGGTAGCTATGCAATATCAAGAGGAAGGGGAAGAACAAGAACAAGATGAAGCCATACTTTAGGAAGGAGGACTATCGGTTTAGCAGAGGCTTCACCAAAGGAGAATCTTCCAAATAGTCAAAGATATTTGTACTTTTATTATGTATTAATATTTGTATTTGGGCTTTGAAGGAAAGGCATTTGTAACTATGTTCAAAGGGGTAGAAGAATAGAGTTGAAGGTTTAAGATTTGTTCACAGATTTTGAAGTGGTTTAGGAGTTAGTAATTAGGGAATGGATGCTCAGTATGTAAGGGATCTATTAAGTGGATATGTAACTGTTTTCGTAATTAATACAATATATATAACTTCTACCGATCAAAAAAAAAAAATGCTCCCCCTTGCCTTCTTTGTATGACATATGAAGAAAATATGCATTTCTCCATATGTTGAATAGAAAGCAAGCAAGATGAGGACCAACAAGTTTAACTTTCCAAAGGAAAAAAAAAAATCAAATTCCCATGCCTTCCAAATTCCCACTAAAATAAGGAACATATAAAATTTATGTCTATATATATGTAATAAATAGAATAATTCTAAAGTAAAATAAAATAGCTTCAAATTAATATCTTAGAAATCTTCACACACATTTTAAAATTTCTATAAATAAGAAAATTTTATAATAAATATTTAATTAAATTTTCTAAAATTTCATTAATTTCTATCTTTTATTTTCAAATCTTAGTATGGAGATCTATGTTTGAAATTTTATTTATTTTGAATCACTTTTTGAATTTTGAATTTCTCCTAAAAGCTTTTCCCCTTTGTTTTCAATTCTAAAAATAAAATCCCTCCTTGTTTTTCTTATTTAGAATTTTCCTTTTTATTTATTAATTTTTATTATAGAAATTTAAAATATAAATCATATGCTTTTGTTCTCTTTACTCCACAAAAGAAAATAATCAAAAAAGAATTAAATTCGTTATGCACAATTTTAATTATTAATTAATTCTTCAATTGCTGATTATTTCTAATTTGAAAAAAAAAAAAAAAAATGTGTGTGCAACGACTATAGTAGAGGAGCAGTAGGGGCCTAGACTAGAATTCACTATAGGGCTTGCCAACAACTACAGTCAAGTAGCAGGGTGTGGGCAAAGGTAGGGTTGTGGTAGCGGTTGAAGCACCCACATTGATGCTAGATTAGAATAGGCAGAGGTAGGGGCCATCCAAAGGCATGATACCAGCTTGCATATGTAGGTAGAGTGCACATGATTGGGATTATAAGTCTGGAACAGTATTACGGGGGAAATTTAGCATTATCAATCAGATTAATGAGTTAACCATCAAAACTCAAATCTAATTAATTAAATATGTAAATACGATAAGAAATAATGCTAAACTCAATAATGAATAACAAATTAATCAAATCAAACACAATCCATCGTTGGCTGCATAAACATGTCATGACCCTATTTCATTATATATATATATATATATATATATATATATATATATATATAAGAACAATAAAATAGAAATTTGAGTATTTTTATTTTTACTTTATTACATAAGAATGATTTATTTTCTATTAATAAGATATATTTATTCTTAAATAATTATTAATGAATATTTTAATTATATATATTCATTAATAATATATATATTCATTAGTTATATATATATAACATGCATGACCTTTTTCTAAATAAAGCAATTAATAGATAAACAAAACATACTTTTTGGAAAAAGAGAAAGTAAATATATTAAATAGAACTAAAAGTAAATACTATTTTTTGTACAACCTGAGTTGGCCTAGTGGTGGAGAACTTGTGCTCTTGAAATAGAGGTCACAAGTTAAAATCCCAAAAGGGGGTAGGGTATGAACACCTTATCGGTTTCGACCCATTACCCATCAAAAAAAAAAAAGTAAATACATTTTAAAGAAAAGTTTTAGAAAGGCTTTCTAATATAAAATAATATCAACCTTTTTAACTATTAGTTGACTTTTACTTTAATATGAATATAGATTTTTTTTTAAGAGAAAACTTGAATCATGTAAGGCGGCGGAGTTAAAATAGGAACAAAGATGATTTTATGGGCAACTCCACTAAGGAGGAAGAGTTGATCATTGACTTCCACGTAAGAGGCCATTTCAAGAATTGAGGTGTCATTTTTCACTCGACCATGAGAAGATCAAGGGCATTAGTCATAGGGCGCCACCCAACACTTAGGTGATAATTATGTTGAGAGGCATCTACAATGACATCAAAATGTCTGTAAACAAAATTCCATTTTTGAAACAATTTGACATGCAAATGATAGGTAAATGCATGAAATGTGCCATGTTTCAGCTTTTGTGGAGGTGTTATTTTATTACTCAAAATAAAATAGAACCCTCACCACTTGTCTCTAGCTAGATTCATAGTTTTTTGCATGCAAGAATTTAATGGATTTGTATTGTTGGTATTTAGTATTTTAGAAGAACATTTATTAGAAATGATTCTCTTCTACTATAAGATATCTCTCGGTATATTTTACATATAGGTATACTAGTTTAGAATTGAACAAATTATTGAATGTCGTTTTAGTTTCATGATGTGAAACATGAGCATAAGATATGCCCATAAGCTTTCGCTCACCTTCTTCTTCTTTTTAAATGTGAACTATGTCGTTTGCATCCAACCGAGGCCATGAAGGAATTGATAGTAGGTGTTGAACTTAAAATAAGAAATTAAGCTTTATTTAGATGTTCATGTTGCAAGGTTATTAACCTAGATGCTATTGATATTATCTAGATGGATTGCAAACCTATCCATAGCCATTTATCAAGTTTTATGATAAGTTGAAATAAATATATGATAAATAAATGGGTTTCCATTAATATCTATCTATTTTAGCCTTCTTATTAATAACCTTATATGAAGAGATGACTGAGACCCATCGCATTCTTTATGTAATATTTGTTAAGAGCATATGGAGATGAATTGTGATGAATTAGTAAGGTGCTATCATCATTTGGGTAAATACGTTATGATAGAGAAGGAAGTGGTCCTTGATAAATTATTTTAGTTTGGGAAACATAAAATTATCAATGCAATTCTTGACTTAACCATCTTATCCTTGTTACTTTGTACATTACATCACTTTGAGAATCTTGTAAAATAAAGGGATTAGTTAGATTTCCATAATATTGTTAATTAACATTAGAGAGTTACCCGTTTGCAACCGTCATGGTTTTAGTTTATTATGTTTCTAACTATGTGACTACTTATTTGCTTCACTTGCAAATGTTTGTAATTAATGACTTTGTCAACATGAGTATCTTGATTTTGTATATTAGTTATTCAAATTTTGTCTGCATTAATATTGACGGACAAGAAATATTTTTTCTTATGTAGCTATAAGGAAATGCTATGAACCCTTATCAATTGTTATAAATATCTTTGGAAATATTATTGTTCATGATGTATTGCATCACTTGAGAATTATTTGACTTCAAGAGTAAATGTATGACTATATTATTATGCCCTCGTGACTCTAATATCATCATTGTGTTTTCCATCAGTTTGAGATGCAATTAGACTTTATGAAAAGGTGTAAAATATTAAGTATTGTGTCTTCTTACTTCATATGCATGTTTTTTGTATCTGGTTTGCCATGATATTATTACATCAGTGTTTAAATATAGATATATCATGCTGCACAAATTCCATTACTCTTGCCAGTATCACATTGCTAGTCTTCCCTGTGCTGGGTTGGGTGTCTTTCATGTCATGAAAGATTCCGAGGAAGTGTAACTACTTCGTGGTAGGGTGGAAATGGGCTATTTTAATGTTCTCACCCGTGATGTCCTCGAGGGAGACAAATGTTGGGATTCCCTATCATGGTGGCCTTCATGTTTGGTACATTGTGTATTTATTATATTTGACTTTGTGGTCTATTGTAAAGGTATATTCTTCCTTGTGGTTTGGCTTGTTTAGCTTGAATTTATGCTGGAATGTACTAGGGTAACTCTAATCTTGTGCATTTGTACATGTGGCACTAATGTATGGTTGTTGATGTGTAATTTTAAATTTTGTTCATTTGATATCGTGGTGGTCTTTACAAAAGCTCCTATTGCTCTTCTCTTCCTTGTGGAATGTTGGCTCTCAAAGTCGTGCTTGAAAACTTGCAGAATGAAAGCACAAGAATTCGAAGATTGTGGTTGATGAAAAGAGGAGAATGATGCTAAATTTATAGAAAATGGAAGGAAAATTGAATGGTCAAGATTGATATGCAGACTTAATAGATCAATGGTTAAGATTAATTGAGATAAAATTGATGAAGAGTTGAACCGAAGTGAGTTGAATAGATGAACTTGTTCAAAAAGTTGATTGATAGAACTAGAAAGGTGATTGAGGAAGTTAATTGAATTAATTAATTAATTAGTCAGTGTTAGTTAGAAATTAGCATGTGTTGTAGGAATTAGCATGAAATGCATTTAATTCAAATTTGGATTTAAATTTTGATTTTCGAAAATATCCAAAATCATGGACATGAAATGAAATGAGCTCGAAATTAGAATTTGGGAATTTGAATTTTTGAACTTAGAGAAAAATTAATTTAAATAAATTTGAGAAATTTATTGAATTTGGAAGACATGGTTAGCTAATTAAATAATTTAGAGGAAAATAGAAATTGAATTTAATTAAATAATAAGATTGTTTAATTAAAGTAAATAAATCATAATTAATTAATTATTTAATTAATTTTAAAGGAAGAAAGGTTGCATGATTGAATGATTAAATGATTGACATAGAAATAGAATAATTAATTATGATGAAATGTGATGATTGAATTAATTTAGAAGAATAAACTTAGATTAATTAAATAATTGAAGAATTATTTAATTAATAAAGACGAATAATTAGTATGTGTCATTAGACATTTTTAGGTGTCTAGATTTGTCCATGTTTAAGACAATGTTGGAACAACGTTGTTTCAAAGAAAATGAAAAAATTCCATGTCCCAGTGTGCCCCAGCAATAGTAGGGTGTAATTATGCCCCCTCGGAAAATTGGTTACAAAAATTGTGAAATTGAGACCAACTTAACGATATTGTGCTCACCAGTGATAGTTTCAAATTTTGCAAATTTTCGAGGTCATTTGACTGACCTACAAGTGCTTCAAATTTAACAGGAACCATAGTCTTTTTGGAGGGAAAAATCCTATTTTTTGGCTATAAATAAGAATTTCTAGGTTCATTTGCATTCATTAAGTTCAGAGCACCCAGAGAAAATTCAAACCATATTTAGAACATTTTGAGTGCGATGGAAGGCATTGGAGCACGTTGACATCTGTTTGAGTGAGTTAGGTCATATCAACGTCTAGAGGGCACATGCAGCATGGTATGTACCCTGAAAATTTTTCTTGAATTTTGCCTGACTCCGAACATTTTCAAAAAAAATCTAAAATATCAAATTTCACCTTTTGCATACATATTTCGAACTTTTCGCATAATTATTAACTTTTGCACATTAGCGATTTGTACTTTGCATGTGTTATTTGTTTCGCATAAGACTTAACTCTTTCGCATCAGACTATAGAATTTCGAATGCATTTTACTGATTTCGCAAAAGTTTTAACATTGTTGCATTAGTGTTAAGTGTATCGCATAAGCTTTATCTATGTCGCATGATGACGATGACGATGACGATGACGATGACGTATGACGATGATTATGACGATGACGATGACGATGACGATGACGATGACGACGAGGATGATGACGATGACGATGACGTATGACGTATGACGATGACGTTGACGATCATGATGATGACGATGATGATGAGGACGATGATGATGATGATGATGATGATGATGATGATGATGATGATGATGATGATGATGATGATGATGAGGATGACGACGATGATGAGGATGATGACGATGACGAGGATGACGAGGATGACGATGATGATGATTATGACGACGATGACGACGATGATGATGATGATGACGATGATGATGATGATGATGATGACGATGATGATGATGATGATGATGATGATGATGATGATGATGATGATGATGATGATGATGATGATGATGATGATGATGATGATGATGATGATGAGGGAGGTGGATAGGGCAAATATGAGGAAATGCCCGAGTTGGAGGAAATTTCTGATGATGATGATGATGATGATGATGATGATGATGATGATGATGATGATGATGATGATGATGATGATGATGATGATGATGATGATGATGATGAGCAACTAGTGATGTGGGAGGTGGATAGGGCAAATATGAGGAAATGCCCGAGTTGGAGGAAATTTCTGTTGGTGGCGATGTAGCATAAATTTTGGATCCTCAAGCGATTAGAGGTCAGATCCAAACTTTATAGGATTAGGTTAGATTTTCCCAGGTCGCATTGTCTATTCAGTGGAGACACAAGGTGGAGGATCAAGCATCATTCATGCAGGAGCCAAAGGAATGTTTCCAGGAGCGAGATACTCTGATAGCAGATAGAGACAATCTCATAGCAGAGAGAGAGAGAGAGAGAGAGAGAATATTCTGATATCTCAAGATTTGGTTGTGGCAGAGTGGGATTTATATCGTAGTGAGCGTGATGATGTTGTTAGATGGGCCTAGCTTTATCTTGACGCATATGATCAGTTTTTTGCCCCAAGTATAGATATTCGCACAGAATCCAATTGACTCTTCCATGCTGCACAGGAGGCAATGTACTAGCGTCAACATTATGAGGTTGTTATTCCTTAGGGCTAGGGAGTACAAAGCTATAGGGCTTATAGATCTTGGAGCAGATCTAGCAAATTGATAAGTTGAGCTACTAGCAGCGAGGGCATTATGGGACTGCCTCGTCCACCACCAGGTCATCCTAGGGCGGGATCTAGCGGATAGGCTCCTAATAGGGGCAGCGTTGGTTTAGACATTTATACACTTTATTGAGCCTTTGGGGCTTATATATATATATATATATATATATATATATATATATATATATATATATTCTACTTGTATGAATATGATTACATGATTAATGATATTTAATAATGAATTCAAATGTGTTTTTGCCCTAACAATGAATGCATGATTGATTGTTGTTATGAGTTCTATGAAATGCAATATAATAAATGCAAGTATGTAATTAATGAGTCTATGAGACCAGATGATCTTATATGCTAACTTAATATGAATATGAAAATGAATGCAAAAAAAAAATTGTGTGTCAGAATATTGCTTTGCTCCATGACTCAATGCTTTGTAGAAGAAATGTTAGTAAGTTAGTACATTGATGAAAAATGATTTAAGATAGGATGAGGAGAAATGAAAAGATAGACTTGAACGAATTCTTGTGCCTTTATTTCAGCACAACATAATCATCATTGAGCCTTATTATGTATCAATGGAGCTTGGTACACCAAGGTATAAGGAACCAAGATGTGAATGATATCCCATTGAAGAAAACAAACGCATTGTAGACAAGGAGTGAACCCCTTCATTCTGGGTCTAGCACAAAGGGTCAAGGTATGTATAATAGTCACAAGCATACTTATCCTTGACTTATTTTTGTGTAGGATGCTTGTTGAATGAACATACCAACACAGACACCCAAAGTACCATCGTCCCAGAACTTCATTAGTTCACACCACAAACAACAAACAAAGAAAAAGGACATGAACCATCCTAACTCCTCTAGTCACTTGTGGGCATCCTTGAGTAGCATAGGAACATGACCTATCACCAATTGATAAAAAGATAAGACTAACTAGGACAAAATCCAATGGCCATATTGATCTTGTGTCTTGCTTTAATGCTTGATGTGATTATTGATAATAATAATGTCTAGTTTCAAAGATCAAATACCTTGCATAAGATCGATATGTCTAGTTTTGAGCATACCCTTCCCTGTTTAGGACAATTTGATCATGATTTATCGATTGAAAGGGTTGGATAATTTGATTGATAAGACAGTTGATCAGTTTGGTTGCAGATTATGGTAAGATAGTTTATCTTGTTGTAACTTCATGTGAAGTGTTTACTAGATATCTGCTCGAGTGTTTGATCTTCGCGGGATAGTTTATTGTAAGATTTTGTTTTGTTTATTCAATTTTTAGGACTTTTTATGATATTTTTGGATTTTCTCAGGACTCTTTATGATTTTTATTTTTTAATTTTTTAGGGACATTTTATTATTTTTGGGGATTTTTTCAAGACTTTATATGAATTTTTTCATGACTTTTTAGCATTTTTTTGTATTTTTTTTAGGACTTTTTAGGATTTTTTAAAAACAATTCAGGACATTATATGATTTTTTTTTTTATTATTTTATTTTAATATTGTCAAGGTGGAGAGGGATATGAGAAATGTGGAGGTAGCTTATTATGTAATCAAAGGTGAGTTGGTTTCCAAGGACTATATCACAATCGATAACATGTTTCCAAGCTAAGGGATCTAACAATGTAAGGCAATGGAATGGTGCATTGAATGGAATGTGATCCACATGAAGGGACATATCAAGAGATTTTTGAAACCATGTTTTTGCAATTTAATTTTTTGTCCTTAGTTTTGATCAAGATCAAGGGATGGAAAACATGATATGGATGGAGATAGGATATGGATAGAAGAAGAAAGATCATAGGTAGTAATGGATGATGGAAGGAAGGAAAGGATTTGATAAGGGATATGGACTAGAGGGTATGGCTAAGGTGAAGAAAATAGGATGTGTGTTGCTTATGAAGATCGTTAGCTTCGTCAAGATCAAAGAGGGAAAAGCAAGATGGATGCAAATAGGGTGATGGATAGTGGCTGAGGGATAATGGGAGATGTGATAGGAAGGATAAAGTGGATGAAAATTTCCCCCAAGTATAGAGGTATCCATTTGCAAAAGGGCGATATGTGAGAACTTCACAACATCTATTGCCACCCAAATAAGTATTCTTGAACATTTCAAAGATATAGACCCAACCCACACTTAGAACCTCCAAAAAATTCAATTGAGCATATCTACGGACTAGGAAGCATGCTCAAAAGGGAAGAAGAATCCCAAACTAGATCAAGGTACTTAGTCTTTGATTACCCATGTGTGTGCAAATGTATTCATTTTGGTCCATATGATCATTGTCATCTTTAGAATCTAGTGTGACTAGCTACGTGAATTACCCTGACTTCAAAAGAATCTTGGATAGAGCCTTACTAACAACAGGCATCTATAGACCTAGTGAGGTTATCACTATAATTCTCACAAATATTGCTCCATTGTCTGTCAGGCATCTATAGCCCCAGTTGAGTTACTTGCACGTTCCCAAAGCCAAGCGTTTGATATTGCATTTTAGCTCATTTCTTTTTGCTTTTGTTTTTCTCGGTATTTCTTTTCTTGCTCATTCTTTTCTTTTGATATAGATTTTAAGCACCTTTTTGTTTTTTTGGCATTGGCTCATAAGCAACGAAGCTCATGGCAGTTTGAGAATTATAGCGGCACTGAAGTGAGATTTTATATTTTTCACTAGTTAGTGCGTCTTCACCTAAGAAACCACAATGACTTAATTGACGTATTAAGTGTACGAAATATGGTAATCAAAAGATGTTGGTATCAAGATACAAATGATTCTCTTTTTGGATCAAGTACGCATCCCAAGGAAAAGATAATGTTAAAAGAGGAACAACTTCGGATTCCAAAGCATTTCATGAATATATATATCTAGGAAATGGACTGAACATAAGATTGAGTGTGGGTGAGTATGTGACAAAATGACACAAACGCCTATTTCACAAATGAAGGATTTATGCAAGGATTGAATGGGAGAGATGGGAGGATGGAAAATAGGTTTTGGATAATAGATAAGATGTTGGATGATTTGCACAAGGATAGATGGAAATGTCTCCAAGATCAACATTGGTAAATACCTTGAGAGGTGGTGGAGTGATAGTAGACAAGTGGATCTTTGATTTTGAGATTTTGATGGAGGAGTGGATGTGGAATTAAGGGCATAAGGATCCAAAATGGATGAAAGAAATGATGGAGGAATAGATTTTGGAAGATGGGAGATGTGTAGATGGATGATTGAGGGAAGCTTTTAGAATAGCAAGTCTGGATGCCAATTTTGATTTTTCTTTGGGATGCAATGCTTTTATGGGAATCCGCATTGATTTTGATTTTTCTTTTCTTTCTGGTTCTTTGGAACACATTGCTTCTATGAGAAATTTAGGAACCCACACATTTTTTTATTTTTCTTTTTTCGTAATGGGCCTGTGGCCTTTTGAATGTTTCTTTTTTTCTTTTGGATCATATTCTTCTTTGATTTGACATGTCTTTCAGATTGGACATGTTGATCTTTGGATGTATGTGGATTTTTGGACTTATGGATCTTATGTGTGGCATCCAAATTGCTTCCAAAGAATCGAATTCATGGATGAAAAAGGAATGATATGGAGGTGTTTTGCATGAGTTGATGTAGGTAGATGGTTGGAAGGTGCTCAAAGAGGTGTGCTTTTTCTTATCTTGATTTATGACAGGGTAATTGGATTGTGAGTTAGGGATCATATGGATAGTGGATGGAGGGATGTAAGGTCCTAATATGGATGGAAGGGAGGAAGAATTTGATTTTGGGATAAAAGGACCCAAAATATATTTGGAGGATAGAGACTGTTTATGCTTGGATTTAGATAGAGGAATGTAGGATATAGCAGGGACACCAATATTTCGAGAGCGGGTTGTGTAGCCAAGGCCATGATAATTGAGATTTTCTTTGATATGAAGGGGCTCTAATATACCTTATTCTTGTAGGCCTAACCCTTTGTCTTGGTAACGCATGTTTACACGAATCTTTTAGCAATAGGATACTTGTTGCTTTTAAAACAAGACGCAAGTCCATTTTGAGGAGGATATTATGTGGAAGGAATGGAAGGATCACGAAGTAGAGAAGATTGGATGAAAGTGGAGGAACCCATTTGATAGGTAAGTTGTTCATGAATAACTTTGATAGGGGTGATGGGATCTTGTGGAAGATTAGGAAGATTGTGACATGGAGGTGAAGGGAATCCCTAATCTTGACTTGGAATAGGATCATTGGTATTTGTGTTTTTCTCTTGATTTTGATTTGGATCGTTGTAGGGAATGGAAGGGATATCATGATCTTGCTTAGGAGGTGGATGTTGAATGGGAGTTGGAAGGACACTTTTATCTTGAGATGAAAGGGAATCATTGTGAATGAAATACAAAAGGATTAGGGAATCTTCATAAGATTCTTGACAGGTGGGATCTTGATCAAAAATTGGATTCAATGGAAGGATTTGTTCTTGATCTTGATTTATTCCAAGACCCATTTCTTCTGTCTTTGGATTATCCTATTGACATGAGATAGGAGTTTGGATATGTATGGGGTATTCTTGGAAAGATTCGACATTTTTGCAAGATGAGAAATGATTTTGAATAGGACTCTCTAAAGTGGGTTTGTTTGGAAATGGAGCATATGGTGGCATTAGATCTAGGATTTTTGCATTGCACTAGGGATTTGTATTAAGAAATGGATTATCTTGAATTTGTACCATGGATATCCCTTGGGGGTAAACATGAAGGATGAAATTATTGGATTTACTAGTTGGTGTGGAATCACATGAGGTAGATAAGGCATTGATATAATCATTTTGGAATGATTCACTGCTAGACATGGGTGGATGATTTTGCTCATGCCTAAAAGATGTATCTTGACATATTTGGTTTATCTTGCTCTGGGATTTTACATATAGGCCATGAAATAATCCTCGGAACATGTTGATGAATGCAATGGTGGACACTATTAAGCACTAATTTATCAATCTAATATGAAATTAGGACAGGGCATATGTGAAGCAAGTTAATGACAAAATCAAAGGACCAAATTGAGGACATTGTGCAAGAGATATTGAGGATTGATTTGACCCGATTTGAGACTGTGATTGATGGCACCTTATTCTAGACTTGTGAGAAAGGGCACAATGATTGATTGGAAATTGATTGATGATAATAGGTCTCTTGATTCTTAATGACTCCTTGGACAAGTGTTTGCACCTGATTCTGAGATAATGCAAACATAAAATGATGACTTCTAAGGATATGCGACCTATGGAAACCTAAAGACTCTGAACAGACTTTGGATCGCAAAAGGATGGGAGATAGTATAACCTAATGATTTTTAATTGAGGACTAAATGTTATTCTGGACAAATGCGAAAAGGTAGACTGATGAATGCAAAATTCTGCCAAAACCATTGTGAACCCCTAACAAGACAAATGCGAAACTCTAGCAGGACAAATGCAAAATTTTGAGTTTTCTATTTTGATTTTAGTTTTCGGGCATTTTTTTTTTCTGTTATGATCTTAGTTTTCCCATGTTTCAATGAAATGTAAGATTGTAAACACTTAGAAGACAATGTGGCTGAAATAACATGCACAGACAAGCACGAATCTTAGGTTGGCCAGGACAATATCTGTTGGGTTCCCACTATGGATAAATCTGAGCTGCACTTATTCAGAGTGGATAGCTTAGAAGTTTGCTAGCACTAGCTCCCCCACCACACCATTCACTTCTCAAGCATACCAAAATTCAAATTCCCAAACACTTGAAGATCTAGAGGAACTTGCTATCTCTACTTTTAACTGTGAGAATTTGGGACAGCTTCAGAGGTCCAACCTCCTGCACCAGCAAATAGAAGTTTTTTGGCTACTAAAATAATTGGTTTCTAGTAAGGGCATCTATTCAAGTGGCCATATGTGTGACAATTTTCTCAATTAAGAGGTCTCCTAGCCCTTGTGGGTTTTTATGCATAACTATGTGGATTTCACATCTCACTGATAATGGGGGAGGCATACATCGGTATGACACATCCGCACTTGTTGTTATGAGTTTCCTCACAGACACATTTATTTATAGTAGCTCGTAAGAAGCTTGGCTTTAGCTTGTTACCACTTGGGTCATTCCCTCTCACCCGGCCTTAAGGGCATCTCGGGAGGCAAGCCCACTAAAAGGGATTAAACACAAAAGAGCCTATCACTCAAAACATAGAAAATACTTGTTAATTTTAAGCACCAAAACCAAATGTGAGCTATCATAAAAATCGCAAACACTTTCCTAATCTACCCCTACAAGAAAAAGAATTTGTACTTTTAATTGTAATGTCTTCAACCGATCAAAACCACCTTTGCTAGATCCCAATTGCCATGTGCTGCAAACAAAAGATTAGAAACATAGAAAACAACCAGACACAAAAATAGAAACAAAAACAAAAAAAAATTACTAAAAACAGTCGAATGCAAAAACCTAACACAACAAATGCAAAACAAAAGAATAACAAGTGCAATATAGAACATCAATAAATGCAACAAACTAAAAAGACTAATGCGAAATACAGACCCAACAAATGAGAAAAAACTAACCAAACAACTATGAAATAACAATTACCCTAATGCGAAATTCTACTAAAACGAATGCAAAAATATGGAACCTAGTGCGAAAATCCATACGCAAAACCTACAAAAAATGACAAATAGCAATCCAAATCAGTAAGCATGTAATTTCATGTCGGGTTCACCAGATGTATTACAGGAAAAAATAGCATTATCAATCATATTTAACGAGTTAACCACCAAAACTCAAATTTAATTAATTAAAGTTGTAAGCACAATAAGAAATAATGCGAAGAACAAATTAATCATATCAAACACAATCCATCGTTGACTGCATAAAAGTTCCTATTGCTCTTCTCTTCCTTGTGGAATGTTGGCTCTCAGAGTCGCACTTGAAAACCTGCAAAATGATAGCACAACAATTTGAAGATGGTGGTTGATAAAAATAGGAAAATGATGCTGAATTTATAGAAATTGGAAGGAAAATTGAATGGTTAAGATTGATATGCAGACTGAATAGATCAATGGTTAAGATTAATTGAGAGAAAATTGATGAAGAGTTGAACTGAAGTTAGTTGAATAGATGAACTTGTTCAAAAAGTTGATTGAGAGTTAGAAAGGTGATTGAGGAAGTTAACTGAATTAATTAATTGGTTAGAAAAGGTGATTGACCGTTGAACTCAGGGGTGAGTGCTAGTTAGAAATTAGCATGTGTTATAGGAATTAGCATGAAATGCATTTAATTTAAATTTGGATTAAAATTAATTTTCGAAAATATCCAAAATCATGCACATGAAATGAAATTAGTTGGAAATTTGAATTTTTGAACTGAGAAAAAAAATAATTTAAATCAATTTGAGAAATTTATTTAATTTGGAAGAAATAGTTAGCAAATTAATAATTTAAATAAATTATTAAATGAGAGGAAAATAGATTGAATTTAATTAAATAATAAAGTATTTAATTTAAGTAAATAAATCATAATTAATTAAATAATAAATTATTTAATTAATTTTAAAGGAAGGAAGGTTGCATGATTGAATGATTAAATGATTAACATAGAAATAGAATAATTAATTATGATGAAATGTGATGATTGAATTAATTTATAAGAACAAATTTAGATTAATTAAATAATTATTTAATTAATAAAGATGAATAATTAGTATGTTAATCATGATACATTTTTAGGTGTCTATAAGAACCACTTCAATCAGTAAGAGTTGGGTTATGTATGCAATTAGAGTTAGGGCATTAAGATATCAAGTTGAATAAACTAGGTCTTCCATCTAACCTGAAAGAGAGTGATAGCAAGAAGCAAGCCACTTTGGTGCTCCATTATTGTATTGGTGAATTAGAACATACTGCATATACAGGGCCACATGCTTGCTAAGATTCTAGAACTCGGGAGCTTTGTAGCATTTATTTACATCCTTCTCATTGACTTGACAGATTCAACATGCTTTTATGGGAAAAACTTGATTTAGGAGGAAAGGATTGAGCCCCAGCTGTGTAAATAAGAGGTGACGATCTAGCCTATTTCTTCTTCATTTAAGGGTGGTGCCCTACTATTCTAAGTGCCCATAATTCTCATTTTAAGTGAGGGACTTGGAGACATGTTAAATGAATATGAAGCCACAAACTCGATTCACCTTACGTCTAAGGGGTTTATTTGTTGGCATTCATCATTCTAAACTAATCATATTGGTTATAATCAATGAATGGATCAAAGACCAGTTATTGCCAAGAGCCATGTTGCCTAAGGTCAGAACTTGTTTTGGGTCCATTATTAGCTCACATGAATGAGCTTTATTGCAAGAACTAGTTTATGGTTCCATATGTACTGGCATGACATCGCCAACTTTGTGTGTGTGTGTGTGTGTGTGTGTGTGTGTGTGTGTGTGTGCACGCTAGAAACGGGTTAAAAAGCATTTAACTTGTTAGAAGATTGAATTCCACATACAACTATTGACTGGAGGACAAGGCCAATTAAAGGAAAAAAGGGTTCTTGCCTCTGATATGTAGGAAATGAGTTCCTATCCTAGGAATGTAAACTAAAATCTCAAATCTCCATGGCATATCATTAGAATCATAAGTAGGTTCAACTATAATTCTAATAGGAAAGTTGAACACTAAGGGTTTATGATTCCTTGTTGCAATGGATTTGAGATTGTGAAGTGTATGTGAATAAATTAGGTTGAATGATAAAAGAATGATGACTTTCAACAATAACAATGAAATACAGAACTGAAAACAACCACAATAGGTCAGATCTAGAAATGAGACACACAGAGGAACTTGTAGCTACAATATGAAGCCAAAAGTGTTGGACAAGGTTGGAGGGTTTCCTAGCCTTGAGGGTATCCAAACTGATAGAAAGGTTCAAAAATGCAACCAAGTCTTGTAAGCATGTTTCCTATAATTCTAACCAAAAATAATTAAACATGTGTTGGAGGGCACCCTAGTCTGGGTGTTTTTACCTGTTTCAAATCTGGAATTGTCCATCTTAGTGTGCTATGCACTCTTGTAGCCTCCTTCGTTATTGGATCCAAACTTGCACACACAAAAATAAGATAAATTGGTTGGACCTTATAGGGGTTTGCCTAAGTCAAATCAAGTGTAGGTGTTCTCATTTCCACAATAGCTATGATGATGTAAAAAAGAGTGCTTGTAATAATGCTTGTAATAATGGTGTAATAATAAAAATGCTAAAATGAAATGATTATACCTTAGGTTTGAAACCCTCTCATGGAGTTCCACATAAAGGTGATAATGTAGTGCTCTTTAGACAAATCCTTCAAGTGTTGATACAATAACATGATCACAAAACATAAATCATGAACATGAAATCACACATGAATGTAGAGTGTTGTAGCTTTGTGCTCAATGTGCTCAGATATGCTCTTGATGAAATTGAATAGAGATTACTGATATTAGAACTTAACTTTATGAATGATAAAAGACTGCTTTATATAGGGTTCACAATGCATATTTGAGTTTAGGTTGACATAAAATAATCAAGTACAAAAATCTAGACTAAAATTCAAATTGTGAAGGTCAACACTTGAAATGGCTACAATTTGAGGAATTTTGGTAGGATGGGGTTGATGAGTACCCTAGTACCACCAAAATAGGACCTCCAAAAGGGAGTCAAGTGTGTTGGCATTTTTGATACTAAATAAGGTCCTAATTTGAGTATTTGACAAAAGTTGAATTATGGGATTGATAATTAAATTAAGGACTAGAGTGGGGCTCAAATAAGCTTAAAATGATGAAGGAAAAGGTTCAAAGTAAGGACCCAAAAATAGTGTGAAATTGTAAAGGGGTACAGTTCACTACACTATAGCCTCCTACCCTAGACATGATACCAAACAAGCCAAAATTGAATGACCAAGTGCCATACAATCTAATGTTTAAGGTTTTCAGTGCTTGCAAAAACTTTTCAAATCCTTTCCATAACTATAGCAAATTTCGCAAAAACCAAATCTTACATGAGTGTGCTATTCCAAATCTTAGGTTTACAAATTATTTTAATAACAACATAATGTATGTCAACTTCTGGCAGTGAGGAGCAAATATTTCACCAATGCTTGAACCTCCTCCTCATCCCTCTATTATAAAATATTATGTTGCATCCATTTTGGTGTATACAAAATGATCATATTGGTAGCATATCAAATTGGTATCACATATTTTACAACTAAATATTAATGAAATATCTTTAAAGAAATTAGGTTTTAGATCCATTATTTTTAGAAATGTGGGGAAACATCCCCATTTTGAAGATTTCTTAGCTTGTTGCTAAGAGAAATGAAGCAACCTAATGACTCCTTTGATGGAAATCTTAGATTGCAATTTCTTTATGTTCATCTTACATATGGTTTAGATCATGGTCTCTATTAGCGGGAGATTGGCTAGAACCAGAATAGTCATGGAGATTCTCTTGCTTGAAAAATCCTTGCAACTCAGCATGGTGTGACTGTAAGAGGGAAGTGTTGCAAATGCAAGAGGGTTAAGAAGGAGAAAGAAGAAGAGGAAGGAGAGAATCTATGCCAAGTTGCAAGAATTATTCGATTAAGAGGTAGGATCTTTGTGACTATGGTTCTAGTTGATCTCTTACTAGTAAAGGTGTATGCCCTAAATCACATGTAATTGTCCTATTCCACCTGTCGTTAGTAAAGTAGAATATACGATCATGTAGGGCTTTCAATTATTGATGTGATAAAGGGTAAGCTTGTGACATTTGAACCTTGGTTGATGGCACTATAAGAAACAAGCCTCACCATCACACCATGGGGTCTCCCCCAAATTGATAACCCTTTTTGTTGAAGGGGAGAACTTATGTGGTCTATCTAATTATGATGATGTGGCCTCATTCAATAATCATCACTAGCTTTCAACCCTTCATAAGAATTGTCAACTCATAACTCTCCATGCATCAATGGATCAAAATGGTCATGTTGTGTTATTTCAATCTCCTCTAGGCCTCAGAAATTCCTCTAATAGACTACTAGAACTTCATGTTGTAAAGTGTAAAATGTAAACCTCCAAAATCATAGTGAAAAACCACTATAGATGTTGTCTCAAATGTTTGGTTTTGTCTCTCAATGGTACTCAATTATTCTATGTTGTAACATCTCACACTATGACTATTTTTTAAGGAAAATTATGTTGGAGAATGTTGAAAAATCTTCAAAATCATTTTTAATCTAAAAGCATTTTTAAATCTAGTTTATTATGCTTTTAGGCCTAAGCATTACTACTTTGAAGTCTCAAGAGTTCCCTTTGTTTTAGCAAATGTGAAATATATGTTAACCTAGTTTATTGTGATTTTTTATCCAAATTAGCTTCACACCAATATTATTTCATTTCAGCATCTAAATTGATATGAATTCTACCAATAAAAAGTAGCCTAAGGTGAGGTGGTGATTCATGTGAGAAGTGATGATTTTTTATTGACATGTTTGTGATGTACACTTGGGATCTCTTATGGATGGTATACCAACACTTGTGAATTGTTCCATGTATTGTACTATGAGTGAGCCAATCTATTTTTTATTTTATGATGTTTACTTTTGATATTATTTAAATTATTGCAAGCTTCTCTTATGGATGGTATACCAATACTATTGAATTGTTCCATGTATTATACTATGAGTGAGCCAATCTGTTTTTTATTTTATGATGTTTACTTTTTATAGTATTTATATTATTGTAAGTTTCTCTTATGAATGGTATACCAACACTCATGAACTGTTCCATGTATTGTATTATGAGTGAACCAATCTATTTTTTATTTTATTTACATTATTGCAAGTATACCAACACTCATGAACTGTTCCATGTTTACTTTTTATATTATTTACATTATTGCAAGCTTCTCCTATGGAAGGTATACCAATACTTGTGAATTGTTCCATGTATTGTACTCTAAGTGAGTCAATCTTTTTTTTTATTTTATGATGTTTACTTTTTTATTTTATTTCTATTATTGTAAGCTCCTCTTATGGATGGTTTACCAACACTTGTGAATTGTTCCATGTATTGTACTTTGAATGAGCCAATGTGTTTTTTATTTTATGATGTTTACTTTTTATATTATTTATATTATTGTAAGCTTTTCTTATGGATGGTATACAAAAACCTGTGAATTGTTCCATGTATTCTACTCTGAGTGAGCTAATATGTTCTTGATTTTATGATGTTTATTTTTTATATTATTGTAAGCTTCTCTTATGGATGGTATACCAATACTTGTGAATTGCTCCTTGTATTGTACTTTAAGTGAACCAATCTATTTTTGATTTTATGATGTTTACTTTTTATATTATTTATATTATTGTAAGCTTCTTTATAATAAAAAAACTTGAATTGATCTTTATTATCTAAACAAATAAATAAAAATAGATGCAAAGTTCAAATTTAGTTGATTGGGGGTTTTTATTTGAATATATTTGATCAGCTATGGTGTAAAATTTGTCCATATGTTACTCCAAGATGCGAATAAATGAAGTATTTTATGAAATCCAGAGAATGTTGTTTCAAATCTAATGCATACCAATATGACCTTGGGCTATGTTTTGGGGCTCGTGATGGTAAAGGTCCAACAAGTTGTACATAATCAATGGTTTGTTTTACTTGACCTTTTACGGTTTTGAGATATCAATTCAACAAGAGATCTACACCAATAAATGTCAATTCAACAAGGGATCTAGACCAAGATTGTGGTGAATGATAAATATTGTTGACTCACCAATAGGAGAAGGGATTGTAATTCATACTTTGACCTCCATGAATGTGTCTCCAACCTTGAGTCTTCCCAATGAGACTGAACCTCTAAAACATAGTAGTCTTCCCAATGTGAGAGAATTTAAAACATTTAAGCTACTATGATTTGACTAGAACATGAGCTCAAATCTGATTTGACTAGAATATTTAAGATACTATAATTTGACTAGAACAAATTTAATAAATTCGATCCCAAGGTTTCTTGAGTCACACGGTCACGTGCTTATTAGAAAATCAAAGTCTTTGGAGTTCCTTCCATGCGACCATAAATGATCGCTGACTTTGAAAGTTAGATATAGATGGTCGAAATGGGAGAACATTTTTTATTTAAACAAAGCAAAAAAAGGTTTAAAAATAAGATAAATGGGAGAACATTTATATTAGTCAAAGTCATTTAGAGTATTTCTATTTGCAATAAATGGTAATTTCTCTCGAGGTCATTTTTCCATTATGGGTACTGTATTTGTATGGAGGATTGTTAATCTCTTCACAATTGTTATTATTTTTTCAATTTATTATTAGATTACAATATTAGCAATGAATTATTTAAAAAAGAAATATTTAGTTTTAGATTTAAGATTTTTTAAGATTATAATATTTTTTTTGGATTATTATAATGTGATTCTTTTAAGTTCATGGTTGTCTTTTTCTTATATTTTTTTACTTTCTTCGTGTATCATTATCTATTTTCATGTTTCTTAACTTTTTTGTATGTCTTATATCTTATCTTATTTTTCCTCTTTCTTTGTGTCTCTTTCCCTTTTCATATGTTTCTCACCTTTCTTTTATGCTCCCTTCACACTTAAATGCTACTTATATTTGCATTTCAAATATGACTTTTCCAAAGTTTTAATATTTTCTTATCAACTCTTGAACTACTAGCTAATTTTCACCTTATTTTAACCAAAATTTTTGTATTGTGTGTCCAATTAAGCTAAAACTGATACCAATGATCTATTTTATCTCTCTTCTTTCCTCCCACTAGATTGCACCTCTCTTAAGATATGGGGAAAATACACCCAGACTCTAATCACAAGGGTGCATTTCCCTTGCCCTCCTTTGGCTTAAAATATTTAATGCAGCCTTATCCTAGGTGAACTAGGCACATTTAAGTTGTTCCTACTCAAAATAAAAATAGAAAATAGATGAAGGGTACTCCCCTTACAAACACAAACACACAACAAAAACAAGGAAATAGACAAGATTGGTCAAGAAGGAAATGATTGCTTTCTATTATCTCAATGAAATGAAATTACAACATTCAAAAAATAGCATGCTATAGCCACATGGACTTTCTCATTATAATGATCTACAAGCCATAGCCACAATCTCCACTGCTGGAATTGTCTCTTGAAAAAAACCCATATGCTTTCTTTATCCAAAATGTTAACCACCCTTGAACATTCTACAAAGTGTAACTCCCATTTGGGTGCCATAAACCCAACTGTTTGTTTTCCCGCTCAAGAAGATATTTTGGAGTTTTGTGCATTTTGGTAGTACAACTTCTCAAGGGCATGACTTTTGATCTAACGGTTGGATTTTCAATTATCATATATCATTGGAAATCTCTTGGAAAGACGGTTGTCCAGTAAGGAATGTTTTTTATTTTCTACCAATTTTTGGGCCCATCTGAAGCCTCTAGGTGCCTCAAGTTTGACTTTGAAAAAATTTTCAAATATTTTGAAAAACCAAATATTATTATCTCACAAATGACAAATGATAATGAAGTTGTTTCTTCACCATTGCCTTCGTTTCACTATTTTGGAGGTCTGTGTAAGTTTTTGTGTCCATACATGCATAAATGCCAACTTACTAAAAATAGTAACCCTGCCACTTTTAGCCCTTATTGAAAAAGAAACAATATTTTTGGGTGATGCAAGATTGCTCTTACACCCTGGATGCTCTTGCATCAAAAATAGGCTCCAAAAATCCATAAAAAAATATCCTTCCTTCTCTCATTTAGAGACCCCCATCATAATCAAAACATCAAATAAATTTTATCACTCATGTTTCTTCTTGTACTTTAGTTCTTCTTTGACATCATGGACTTTTGGAGTCTTGGACCACTAGAGCATTTTAATAAATATTTTGAGTGATTTTATGCAACATCTCTCTCTCTCTCTCTCTCTCTCTCTCTCTCTCTCTCTCTCTCTCTCTCTCTCTCTCTCTCTCTCTCTCTCTCTCTCTCTCTCTCTCTCTCTCTCTCTCTCTTTGTGTTCATATTGACAAGTGCTTTGACACACTCAACAGCAAGTAGGTAAAGTGACACAAATGAATCTAAATAATCTAAAAAAATTATTATAAATTAATAGGGGCAAAGTAACACTTACCCCAAAAAAATCTCCATGAAAAATACTATATTTTTGCAACCTTGAGAGTGAAATTGTTGAAAACCCTTTTTTTTTAAATAAGAGACTTATTCTTGCACCAATTTCTCTAAAATTTGTATTGTATACTCTTCATGAGCTATTGAAAAACCCTTTAAAAATAAGACAAAAACTCACTTAAATATAGGAGAAATTTCTTCACAACAAATCTAAGCAGAAATCATAATTATCTAATAACTCACTCAATTTTTCTCAAATTCCTTTGAATTTTGGACTAAATATCCTTCAATATATTCTTAAAATACCCTAAAAAATTAGAAGAAAATCTACCAAAATTTGAAAGATATTTGATTTCCAAAATAACCTCCAAGATTGAATATAAAAGACTTGCCTTCATGGTGCCAAGATCATGCTCTGATAGCACTTGTAATTAAATAACTTTAACAAATGAGGAATATAATATGAAACATGCTTCAAATTCCTTATAATAGCTTATACTAACAAGCCACTTCAAGGGGGAAACTATCTCCAATTTAGAATACACTTCACAAACTAATGATGAAAAGGGACTCACTACCTCCTACCTATACCCTCCCTATGCCTCCCTATGTCACCCAAACCAACCTAAATATGAGTATATAGCCCAAAGTTGACCTAAATAACTAAATAGAAATATAATAATGATAATATGACTAAATTAGGAGTTAAGTTAGTCATTAGCCATCTACTCATAATCCTTTGTATACTCTAAGATTAAGGGCTTAGTAGAAAATTTTAAGATTAGGTGTGAGTGGTACAATAGTGTGGGGATTTGAAATAGGTTAACCCACTTAATCAAGGATTAAGTTTGTGCACATTATTAGGAAGTAGATTAGGGACTAATGCAAAAATTTGGAGGATGAGACATGTGAATAGAATTATATAAATAAATAAAATTTATTTATTTATTTATTTCATAGGAGAGAAGTGGGTAAGGTAGGATGGATGAATAAATAGTTAAAATAATTATTTATGACTTAAGAGAATATGAGAGATAGGATAAGGATGATAATAGAAATGATCAGGCATTAATTAACTAATAAAGATATTATTTAATTGATATAGACGTCAACACTAGGGTGAATTAGGGATAAATTGATCAAATGTAAATAGTCAATTTTAGATGTCTACAGTTAGATTAATACTTGAATATATTTTCTTTGATTCCTTCTTTTCATTCAACCTTTTCATTATTTCTAACATTCTAAACAATTTTTTTATAGGCCAATTCCCTAATATATCCCTCATATTAGCCTAATCATTGCTATTTCCTCCTCCTTTTCACTAATGAGACCAAGCCTTACTTTATAACTATAGATAACTTGGACCAAGACACAACTTGACCTTCAATAATGAATGAATATTATATCACAAATTCAAGAGTCCACATGTCATTAACTTGATGCTACCTCGAGTCCTTATGATCTTCTTGACTCTTTGTGCAATCTTATCCTAAATAATTTTATTGGACCACAATTTATACAAAATATTGGTCACATTGTGCATGCCAATGCCCTTTCTTCTAGCATCTTATTATTCATAGGAAGCATTTCATCCATTTCTTTACCTGGTAATTATTTTCCTATAGATATATTCACATCATACATCTCTTCTTCTATTATTCATCTTGTTTCATCATAAATTAGGTTTCAATGTAATCCACAAAACTCCAGCTTTCTATTTATTCATTTTTCATGGCATTTCCTACCTTTCCTCTCTTCACCTATCCTCATTATATCCCACCTATTTCTTATCCTACTCACGTCCCATATTACTGTTGGCAATTGACACTCTATTGGTTTGTTTCACTATGTTATTATTGATGGCAACATGATTTTGTGTTCCGGATTCATATGGTATATAAGAAGGCACTTCACAAATTCTACACCGCCACCGATACCGACATGACAGAAGCCTTATTTGGTCACCGGCAAGGCAGGCCGACATGGTATAGTAAAGGTTATCGGTATTGGAGGCCGACACATCTTGGATCCGGCATCGGCAACTTGTTTTAATGTCTATACATTTATGTTATCTAGCCGACATCTAATCTGATATTGTATATATATCTGTGTAAGCCAACATAAGGCATAAAAGTTGTATAGGGTATATAGGTCAGTTAAGATTAGATCATTTTTTATATATAGATATAGACATGAGATAGGAGATTATGGATATGCGAATGTAATATGATGTGAAATTATTCAGAGAGATTATATATGTGAGGAATTTATTGTAAGGGTTATTCTGGTAAAGGGGTTTAGGGTTTCAAACCGGAATAGACAAAGATTAAATCAGAACTGTATTCTAGCATAGAAGATGTTATCTTAGTAGTTCACACTTCTCCGGATTGTTGTCTGGAATTTTATGTAGTCAGTGTGGCTCCTATTGTGATTGAGCAGTGTGCTCTAGGCTGTAAGCCTTCCTGCAAGTGCAAGCCCGTCATATTTTGTAATATCTCTTCATATGGCTAGTGGATTGATATTGTGGGTCACAAATCCCACCATGGTTTTTCCTCTTCAAGGTTTTCCATGTATAAATTTGTGTGTTATGATTCTCATTTATGTGTTTGGCTTATTGGTTGCTTTACTTTTTCTATTCTATATGTATCGGTATACCGGTTGGTGTATGCATGTTTTATTAAGGCTAAAATCTACTTTTAGACGTATAAAAATGACCATATTCCTAAATGAATATTTTATGTTCATTTCTCTATTTAATTAAATCCAATTTAATTAAATAACCCACATTCCTCTATTTAATTAAGTAAATTACTCAATTTATTTAAATTAAATTCACTATATCCATTTAATGAATAAATCATTTTATTCAATTAAATCCCCCCTATCCACTTTTAATTAAATTCAAATTTAATTAAATAGTTATCCTAAATTGAATAAATCTAATTTATTTAATTTCCCCAAATTGCAACCAAATTGAATTAAATCATTTAAATCAATTAAATCCTATTATCCCTCCATCCACTTGCAAATTCCTACATCTCCCACTTGCCTTCCTAAACCCCTTTCTAATCCCTTCTAGACTCTTCTAATCGCTTCTAATTAGCCTAACCCCTCCTCTAAACTTTGTCACATCCCTAAGAAAAGGGAAGTCACTTCTCAAACCCTCAAAGTCTTTGATAACCATTAAAGGCTTTCAACCTTCAACCACTAAATTCTTCAAAGTCTTTGATAACCATTGAAGGCTTCCAACATTCAACCACTTAATCCCCAAAGTCTCCAATAACCATTAATGGTTAACTCAAACCCTCCTACATGGTTAAAACATTTGTTTTGACTCAACCTTCATCCAACCCAAGGGTCTCATCAGGCCATTAATGCTTTGACCATGATTATCTCTTAATCATTTGCACAAAGGTTTATCCTTGGATTAACTCTTAATCCAGTGGGTAATCTTAATTTAGACTTGACCCTTAGCCTCTAGATAACCATGAGGTCTTCTCAGGCCTTTAATGCCTCCAACCCCTTCTCTCAACCCAATCCTATATTGACACTTGTCACCATTTCATTGGTGCCAATTGTGCACATAGATCCCCAACTTTCAAACTCAGCCCTTGATTAAACCATTCAATCCTGACCATCCATTGCCCTGTTTATGCTATAAATAGAGCTCTCATTCCTCCATTTTTAACAATCATCCTTCAAATTTGCAGCATCACACTTATGCTCAAATATATTCAAGCTTTCATTTCATATATGCTCATCATTTAGCCTCTCTTTAAATCAGGAAGTAGACTAAATATGCATGTTTAGAGTACTTTCTTTATCATTTTAGTTCAATCATAGACTAAATATAGTATGCTAGGATAGTATTCATACTAATCTTGTCATCTTATCATATAGTTTATTGCATTTTAAAATCATACATAGCTTAGCATACCTTTCATACTAAAAACTATCAAAACATCCCTCGTTCTTGCATTTGCCATCCCTGAACCATTTTGCTCAGTGATCTAAGAGCAAAACATTGGTTTGAGGGACATTGTGAGATAGAGAACCATGGGACCCTCCTTGGGAAGCTGAGTAATACGTTATTACTCCATAGCTTGCACCAAGAAGTCCTGTGTGTGTGTGTGGACAAGTCATTTTGAAATATTTTCACATATTAAGTTTTATCAGCCCACTTTTCCCGCATACACTACTATTCTAGTATAACACTAATTCACACCCCCCTCCTCTCAGTGTTATTGGTTTCCAACAATTGGTATCAGAGCCTTGTGCCTCAAAGGAAGTTTAACAACTTGAGGAAGATCCTGAAATCGGAATCCATGAATATGGCTTTGGAGAAACTATTGGCAATTGCATGAAGATTGCATTAATGATATGTTATGTTGTCATTGATGTCAATTGAACCGGTAATGATATTAATGATGTTGTTGATATTGTTGTTATTGTTGATAATGTCTCATAACCAGTAGGAATAGCTTTGTGAAGGTTATTGTAAACTGGCATGTAAGTTTGTGAGTTGAACCAGTAATCGGAGTAAAAGGTTAAACCCTTTCTATATTATGTAACCGGTAAACCCTACCAGTTGTTTTTGTTAAACCCTAACCGATTAAGGTTGTTGAAATGGTTATGTTGGTTGAGCGGTAATGATGGTGACACGTAAGGTCATTGTATTAAGACAAGTTCAAAATGTTTTGGCGCGTTTGTTTGTCTAGGGAATGAACAAAATGTATTGCATCTAATGCAAAACATGTGATGAGTTACTAAGCTCGATGAAGCGGTAATCAAGGAGCGGATGAGGTTTTCTTGATTGATGTGTAGAGATTTCTATGAAATCCAATGGTCATGCTTATATCGACTTGTTTGTAATCTCGATGAGAGGATTATATTTTTGTTGAGTTACCAACCTAATTGATTTGTATTTAAGGTCGATGAAGTTGTTTTGTTGAGTGTTGGCAAGAGTTGGCAAAAATCAGTTGAGTGTGTGATTGTCGAACTGGAGAATGAGTCTGCAGTTTGAGTAAGGCAGATAGAAGCTTAAATGGATCTAATCAAGCAAATGTAGTGCTATTCAGACATATCAAGAAACTCCTATTGTTTTCTAACAATTATAGCAGAATTGAAATCCCCTAATTGGGTAAGCTCTAACAAGCTTTGTTACTTATTAAATCCTCTAACAAGGTGGTCCATTAGATTGGATTTTCAAATCCTCTACTGAGGTTACTCCTTAAAGGGTATTTTCTTCTAACAAGGGATTTGTATTCAATCCCTTAACTGAGTGATTCCTAACAGGATCAGTTCTTAACATGACTTTTGTAAAAGCTTTAACAGGCTTAGCTCCTAATAGGGCGAACTTCAGAAGAGTTTAGATATTATCTTGTGAGTCTCATCTCACCGTGGTTTTTACCTATTTGGTTTTTCCAAGTATAAATACTTGTGTCATGTGGTGAATGTTTTTGTGGTTATGATCTTATGAGTGATATGATTAACTATTTATAATAAGGCATGATAACCGGATGCATTGAGAAGTGGAGTATTGACATATGATAAAGCATTTGGATGTTTACAAGTTAAATGATGTTTATTGTTAAGTTGTTGTAACAATCAACCGATATTCTTATGAGTATTGATCTTGACAGTGGTATTTCATTGATAAGATTATTTTTGCATCTTTGAGTTTGGGAAGCTTGTATCAGTTTTTCTAGTTACTTATTCAACCCCCCCCCCCCCCCCCCCGACCCTCTTTGTAATCTACCAGATACTTATTCTTTCATCATACCATCAGAAATAGCTTGAGATGGCACTTGAAGAAAAGCTACAAGATGAATTAAATTTTGCTAAGGAATTCATTCTTGTCTTACAAGAGGCACTTGAAGATTATGATGTTGAAAGGTTGAAGAACTTAAAGATACAAGATGAATTAAATTCTGCTAAGGAATTTATTATTTTCCTACAAGAGAGGCTATCATTTGTTCAAGATAGGAGGAAGGAACTTTTGCAAAATCATGATGATGAAGAGAAAAATGCACTTAAGGAGCAATGTCAGAGATTGAGTCAAGAGAACATGGTTATGAAGAATGAAATGCAAGTTATAACTATGAGGATGTCTAAGGAGATTGAGGACAGAAAAAAAATTAGACTAATGAGAAAGAGCTTGAGAGACAAATGATAATACTATGAGAATATTAGACTACTGCAAGTGAGTATAAAGAAAAATTCAAGATTATCTCAGCACAACTTGATGATTTATTGAAGAGACAGAGGCAGATTGGAGATTCCAGTGGACTTGGATTTGAGCAAGGATGGAGTTCTGGTACTACTAATGAAGATCAAAACCATAAGGCACCGGTTAGACAATTTAATGCTTATAAATTCAATGGTAGATGTTTTGTTTGCAAAAGATTTGGTCACATGGCTAGGCAATGTAGAAATAAAGCAAATCTGAACCCTAATCTACTCTCGGTAAATGTTCTAAATGCAATAAGTATGGTCATAAGACATAAGATTGTAGAATGAATGTTAAATGCTATGCTTGTGAAAAATTTGGACAGATTGCTAAGTTCTGTAGAAGCAGAAATCCACCGGTTAGTAATGGAGGATCAAATGAAAAAGGAAAAGAGAAGGTTAGTGAAATCCGGCAAGATCATACTCAAAGATGGGTTAGGAAGACTGAAGAACAATCATCAGATGGGAATGTCCCGGTTACTTATCCGACAGAAGAGGTTGCTCCTACATCGGCTCATCCAGTAACTAAGATAGATGCCTTAGGGGTAGGAAAAATTCATGAAGTTGCATATGCCCGGGCAAGAGGTTCTGAAAGATGTTCTAGATATTAGAAAGGATTATCTGGCATGGATATGTTTTGAGCGAGATCCGGTATCTTTCACCGGCAGTCATATATGTCAATGGAAGATTAGGGTTTTTCTCGAAGGTTAAAAGGTTGAATACACTTCATTGTTAATCACCCTACATTTAGAGCGATTTCAGAGCAATTCAGAGCGACTAAGTGCGATCATAGGCAATTCAATGCAACCAGATTAGAGAAATGAGCAAGAGCTTGATAGACAAATGATAATAATAAGAGAAGATTAGACTAGTGCAAGTGAGTATAAAGAAAAATTCAAGATCATCTCAGCACAACTTGATGATTTATTAAAGAGACAGAGGCAGATTGGAGATTCCAGTGGACTTGGATTTGAGCAAGGACAGAGTTCCGGTACTGCTAATGAAGATCAAAACCATAAGGCATCGACAAGACAATTCAATGCTTATAAATTCAATCGTAGATGTTTTATTTGAAATAGATTTGGTCACATGGCTAGGCAATGTAGAAACAGAGCAAATTAGAACCCTGATTCTGCTCCCGGTAAATGTTCTAAATGCAATAAGTTTGGTCATAAGACAAAAGATTGCAGAATGAATGTTAAATGTTATGCTTGTGGAAAATTTGGACATATTGCTAAGTTCTGTATAAGCAGAAATCCACCGGTTGGTAATGGAGGATCAAATGAAAAAGGAAAAGAGAAGGCTAGTGAAATCTGGCAAGATCATACTCAAAGACAATTCAATGCTTATAAATTCAATGGTAGATGTTTTGTTTGCAATAGATTTGGTCACATGGCTAGGCAATGTAGAAATAGAGCAAATCAGAACCCTGATTCTGCTCCCGATAAATATTCTAAATGCAATAAGTTTGGTCATAAGACATAAGATTGCAGAATGAATGTTAAATGCTATGCTTGTGGAAAATTTGGACATATTGCTAAGTTTTGTAGAAGCATAAATCCATCGGTTAGTAATGGAGGATCAAATGAAAAAGGAAAAGAGACGGTTAGTGAAATCCTAGAGTAATGAGCAAGAGCTTGAGAGACAAATGATAATACTAAGAGAAGATTAGACTACTGCAAGTGAGTATAAAGAAAAATTCAAGATCATCTCAACACAACTTGATGAGTTATTGAAGAGACAGAGGCAGATTGGAGATTCCAGTGGACTTGGATTTGAGCAAGGACAGAGTTCTGGTACTACTAATTAAAATCAAAACCATAAGACACCGGTAAGACAATTCAATGCTTATAAATTCAATGGTAGATGTTTTGTTTGCAATAGATTTGGTCACATGGCTAGGAAATGTAGAAACAGAGCAAATCAGAACCTTGATTCTGCTCTCGGTAAGACAATTAAATGCTTATAAATTCAATGGTAGATGTTTTCTTTGCAATAGATTTGGTCACATGGCTAGGCAATGTAGAAACAGAGCAAATCAGAACCCTGATTCTACTCCCGGTAAATGTTCTAAATGCAATAAGTTTGGTCATAAGACAGAAGATTGCAGAATGAATGTTAAATGCTATGCTTGTGGAAACTTTGGACATATTGCTAAGTTCTGTAGAAGCGGAAATCCATCGGTTAGTAATAGAGGATCAAATGAAAAAGAAAAAGAGGAAGGTTAGTGAAATCCTAGAGTAATGACCAAGAGCTTGAGAGATAAATGATAATACTAAGAGAATATTAGACTACTGCAAGTGAGTATAAAGAAAAATTCAAGATCATCCCAGCACAACTTGATGAGTTATTGAAGAGACAGAGGCAGATTGGAGATTCCAATGGACTTGGATTTGAGCAAGGACAGAGTTTCGGTACTGCTAATGAAGATCAAAACCATAAGGCACCGGTAAGACAATTCAATGCTTATAAATTCAATGGTAGATGTTTTGTTTGCAATAGATTTGGTCACATGGCTAGGCAATGTAGAAACAGAGAAAATCAGAACCCTGATTCTGCTCTCGGTAAATGTTCTAAATGCAATAAGTTTGGTCATCAGACAGAAGATTATAGAATGAATGTTAAATGCTATGCTTGTGGAAAATTTGGACATATTTCTAAGTTTTGTAGAATCGGAAATCCACCGGTTAGTAATGGAGGATAAAATGAAAAAGGAAATGAGAAGGTTAGTGAAATCCGGAAAGATCATACTCAAATATAGGTTAGGAAGACTAAACAACAATCATCAAATGGGAATGTCTCGGTTACTTATCCGGCAGAAGAGGTTGCTCTTGCACCGGCTCATCCGGTAACTAAGGCAGATGCCTTAGGGGTAGGAAAAATTTATGAAGATGATGCATATGCCTCGAGAAGAGGTTCTGGAAGATGTTCCAGATATTAGAGAGGATTATCCGACATGGATATGTTCTGAGCAAGATCCAGTATCTTTCACTGGTAGTCATTTATGTCAATGGAAGATTAGGATTTTTCTTGAAGGTTAAAAGGTTGAATACACTTCATTGTTAATCACCCTGCATTCAGAGTGATTTCAGAGCAATTCAGAGCAACTAAGTGTGATCAGAGGCAATTCAAGGCAATCAGATTTATTCTTGAGCTATTTCACCGGCATTTGGAAGAATTTGTTGAAGGTTTTCACCGAGAGAGATCAAAAGGTATTTATCTTGAAACATGGAAGTGGGATCATCTTCTATTCCTATTTTTGTTGCAAACCCAACTGTCATGGAGGTCAAGGACCGCCCTAGACCAATTTTCAAGTGGTATCCACATGTGGCTACCCTGGAAGACTCGGTTGGAGCATTTTCTTGCATTCTGAAGGGAGTTGTGTATGTAGAGGATATTAGGGCATATATTCACTGTCATATCAAGGACTTGGGAACTTCAGAAATCAAGGGAATGTATATGAGTGAGCTAATGGGAGAATCTGGAAAGATTGAACCGACATATCGACATATTGAAGAACTAGGGTTTATAGATATTCTGGAGTTTGAGGATGAGATAATCAGATATGTACTGAGCAAAATACATGGGGAATTCATATGGCTGAATAGACCTTACAAAATCACAAAGGAAGCCATCCGGGCAATTACTGGTTTGCCATCAATAGGACAACATCCAGACAAGAAAGTTTCAAACGACTTCATGGGGAAGATCATCGACACTAAATCTGACAAAAGATCCATGAAAGTGAGCACTATTACCGACACAAACATCAAATTTGGTAGCGTGATTATCGGATATAAGGTAACTCAGTCAAACTGACTAAATTATGTTTCCAGATCATGCATTTTGGCTGCATACAAAATGATGAGAGAAAATGTAAAGTTAGATCTATGCGGTTGGATGTTTGATGAATTGTTAATTAACTTAAGAAAGATTAAGGGTGAGAAGAAGGGCACTTTCCATTATGGGAACTTGTTAGTTTTCCTAATGTTATATTTTCTGAATGATACACCCGGTTCTGGTAAGAGACAATGGACTTTTGACATTCTGGTAGGAAGACAATTGAAACAGTCAATTGTTGCATTATGAAGCCAGAGAGATGATAAGATATGGGGGTATTTTAAGGCATTTCAAAAATCTATAAGGTCTAGGGTACATGTACCTGAGCATATTATAGAAAAATATTCTACCGACATATGCTTCATGGTAAAGAAGGATGAGACTCTCATGGAAGTAGTTAAGCCCTAAAAGATTTGGATTGAAGAAATGAGCTACGAGGTGGATGCGTAGATTCTTGATGTCTATGCAAAAATGCTCATTGATGCACCAATAGATGAGCTAGAGAAGCCCTATGGTACTACACAACAGAAAAATCAAGAGGTTAAAATAGAGTTCAACCGGAAGAAAAGAGAGAAATGGGAGGGAAAAGCAAGTAAGTTTGTGTAGAAGGTCTCAAAGGACATCAAAGCACTAATTGATGTTGTCCCGGAGAAAAGAAGACAAAGGAAGGATCTAGAAATTCATATTGAACCTGTTACTGCAGAATCAGAATCAGAGGATGACACATCGTTAGCGTTTAAGAGGGTTGTTAGGAAGAAACCAGAGGAAACAAAGGTGGAAGCAAAGAAGAAACCGGTTAGGAAGGTCACAATCAAGCTACCGGCACAGAAGCAAGCACCTAAAGCTACACCTGCAACTGCATCCAGTACTTCCAAGAGGAAGAAGAAGAGTGAAATTGACTTAGCAATTGAAACCGATAATGTGACTATCATACCACCTAAAACTTGTGTAGAAATAGTAGATGAAATTACTAAAGATGGCATGTTGAAGAATGTTAAATTTTATTATGAAAACTTAGAGGATGATGAACAAAGAGAGGTATAAGAAGCAATCCTATTATACTTGGATATCTATAAGAAAGCCTTAATAGAGATAGAAAATCAAATATCGACTGAGTTATATAATATGTTAGATGCTAGAAGATTATCAACTATGCGAGAGGATAAACACATTAAAATTCAAGAACTACTATCTATCTGTGTTACTATAGCTCTAGATGAAATGGTCAAGACAATTGAGGCGGCAGACAGAAAAGTCTTCAATAGCAAACATAGGATAACTAGTTTGATGCTAGGGAGAGTGAATGAAGTAATTGTAGACACCCAAAATTAATTAAATTAATATTTAATTAATTTAAGCCTATCAAGATAATTAATTAATTTAATTGTGTTATCCTTATTCCTCTTAGAATCAATTAAATCTAGTTTAATTAATCATGTCACTATTGTCCAATAATTAATTTATAAAATAAATTAATTATTCCCCTATTCCTCTAAAGTCCCCTCTAATAAACATTTCCTCTAAACCCACTCAGTTAATTAATTCTAATTAATTAACCTAGTCATGTGATTCCTACAAATCACTTTTTCTAATCTCATTAGCCTAATTAATCCTTCTAGAATCTCTCATAGTCATGCTTATCATTATCCCTCAATTTTTAATTCCCACTCATGTCACATCAACATTGAGCCTCTCAAAGAAAATCAAATTTCTTTGAATCCCTCAATGCATCCTTATTTTAGAACTTTTAATTCCTCATCCTTTCCCCCCTCTTCTCAAGGAATTTTATATTCCTGTTTATTTTCCCAAGGCATCCTTGATCCATGCCTTCTATCTCAAATCAATATTGACCCTTCATGATCAAATCAATCTTGGCCCTCCATTGGCCTCCTCCAATCTATAAATTGGAGCCTATTCTCCTCACAAATCATCCACTTCTCATGCATTGTCATGTTGCCTATTTCTTCTCTTATCCTCTTCTAATCCTCTCTCAAATCTATCAAATTCATAATCCATCACTCAAATCCAATCCTATCAAATCCATCCACTTATCTTGTTGAGCACAAGGAGAGCAATCAACATTCACTCTATCTATCTCCAACTCTCCATTAGTCAAACTTTGGAGCTAGCAAAGTTCGTGGAGGCAAGGAGGACAAGGAAGAGCTACTTGCAATGGGAGCTTCATGAGTATATTTCATCTTGTTTTCATGATGTTCTTATTCAATCTTTCTTGATATCTTATTTAAAATGGTTTTTGGGTTATTGAATATTAATCATGCACTAACCATTTTATTGTGAGACAGTAATAAAGGAAACTCAAAAAGCATGGATTAAATTTTTGGGAGAAAACAAAGGATTCTTCACTTCACCGGAAACCAAGACAGACATTGTAGATACCCCGATCAAAGGAAAAGGAAAGGGGATTATGGGCACTTCACGATCAGTTTTGAAAAATATTAAGATAGTGGAAATTGAGCCACTGGTAAATACAGATGTACAAACAAATACTGAGATACCAGTTAATACTGAGAATGAACAAGCTAACATTATACAGGATACTAATATCGAGGATAATTATCCTCCAAATACAAATGTACAAGTTGAGGATATTGTTCCTACAGAGGAACCGATAGTTACACAAACTACACCAAGTGGCGAAGCCATCGGTGCAAGTGAGGAGGTTATAAAGGATAAAACATCAGAGGAGAAAATAGGGGAATCCGGCAAGGTAACGGTTGTTGGTCCATCATTATTGTCAATTGACACTTCTCAGGTAGAAAAGAAAACCATCACAGAAATGAGTCCCACTAAACTAATGATGATGGATTCTCAAAAACTAATGAAGGAGGGAACCACAGACAAGGGGACTATAGACCAATCAATCACTATTCTACACAGATTGGTCCTGAAGTGTAAGATTGAAAATGAAGCGAGCCCTTCTAGCAAGCTTAAGGTAATCAATGAGAATGTATCAAAAGACTTTCAATCCTTACAGCAAATCTCAAACCGGCAAGCACTAGAAATATTTACTCAAGCTAAGTGAGCCGCTTTTGATCAAGTAATTGAAACAGAGAAGAAAAAGATTGAGGAGAAGCTAATCCTAATAGAAAATTCTTTGAAATAATGTACAAATATATATAGGGTATGTTCTAACACTAAAATACTTACAACAAATGTAGATAAAAAGATAAAAGAGATTCAGGAGAAAATTGCAAGTATTGCTAACTCTTTTGATGGATTAATTTCATTTACTACATCAATTGATGGTCAAATTTTGATTTTGGAGAACCAAATTTATGCTCTTGAGAAGGAAAGAGACAAAATAATTTGAAGAGCTAGAAGTCTAAGAGGCTTGGTGAGTCCTTGGTTAGATTCACTATGTGTACACAAGAAGAAATGCATGGATATGGTGGGAAAGCCCACACCGACAGAGGTAAATGAGAAAGAATCTTTTCAACATTTATTGAGTGGACTTATATCTATTTTCAGTACATTCAAAACCGGCTGGGATACTTATGTGGAGTTACTAGAGAAAGCTTATCCGGAAATTTTAAAATTGGTCAAGCTCTGGTAAGACATTTTTGGGGATATTCATTGTACATTTCTTATTCTTTGACATTCCTTTTAGAATTATTAATGGCATTGATTTCAAAGGGGGATTAGTATAGATGTGAAAAATAATAAAAGAGTTGCATACATAAGGGGGAGTTATAGAGTTTTAGAGATATGGAGTATTTTGCATATTCGGCTCAGGGTGAGCAGGGCGGGATGAAACAGACAAATGAAACCTTGAGCATTTTTCACATGAGTGTTGCCATCAATGCCAAAGGGGGAGATTGTTGGCAATTGACACTCTATTGGTTGGTTTCACTATGTTGTCATTTATGGCAACATGATTTTGTGTTTCGGCTTCATATGGTATACCGACAAGCACTTCACAGATTCTACATCGGCACTGACATCGACACCGGCAGGACATAAGACTTATTTGGTCACTGGCAAGGCAGGCCGACATGGTATAGTAAAGGTTATTGGTATTGGAGGCCAACACATCTTGGATCCGGCATTGGTAACTTGTTTTAATGTTAATACATTTATGTTATCTGACCGACATGTAATCTGATATTGTATATATCTTTGTAAGCCGACATAAGGCATAAAAGTTGTATAGGGTATATAGTTCGGTTAAGATTAGATCATTTTTAAATAGAGATATAGACATGAGATAGGAGATTATGGATATGAGAATGTAATATGATGCGAAATTATTCAGAGAGATTATATATGTGAGGAATTTATTGTAAGGGTTATTCTGGTAAAGGGGTTTAGAGTTTCAAACCGGAACAAATAGAGCTTAAACCGAAACTGTATTCTGGCATAGAAGATGCTATCTTAGCAGTTCACACTTCTCCAGATTGTTGTCTGGAATTTTATGTAATCAGTGTGGCTCCTATTGTGATTGAGCAGTGTGCTCTATGTTGTAAGCCTTCCTGCAAGTGCAGGCCCCTCATATTTTGTAATATATCTTCGTTTGACCAATGGATTGATATTGTGGGTCACAAATCCCATCGTGGTTTTTCCTCTTTGAGGTTTTCCACGTATAAATTTGTGTGTTATGATTCTCATTTATGTGTTTAGCTTGTTGGTTGCTTTACTTCTTTCTATTCTATATGTATCGGTACACCGATTGGTGTATGCATGTTTTATTAAGGCTAAAATCTACTATTCCTGTATAACACTGATTCACCCCCCCCCCCCCCCACCCCTCTCAGTGTTATTGGTTTCCAACAATTACACCAACACATTCATGACTACTCCTTATACTAATACCACTCTCCACTGTTCTTCATTTCTCAATAATCCTCATGCGACACATTACTACTATTTATTTTCTTCACATTCTATTACCATATCACATTCTTCATCTTCTCCTCAATTTTCTAAAATTCCTTCTTATCTCTCTCCACAACCTACTCCTAATTCACTGATTGATCGTATCACATCTCATGATTTTCACTCTTTACAATAATTGCAACATAAACTAAACACTTTTTTCCAAAATTTAAGGGAGGAGATCATAGATATTCACTATAAAAATTTATCAGATGACATCTTGGCACCATTGGGAAAAGGTGTCACAGTCTTGTATTCCTAATGTTAATATTTAATATTATTTATATTTACTATTTTTTATTTAGTGCTTTTATTATCACTTGGTAATTTGGTATCTTATTTTTGAGGTGGAAGTACTTTTGTCTTTTTGTAGTTTTGTCCTCACATGAGGAAGTAGACACCCACATTAAGGTGGCATGTATGTCCATGTGTCAATATCTTGAAGGACGTGTAAGAGCATAGTGACTCATCATCATGGGAGTTACATAAGATAGATCCTCATGACACATATCAGAATAGAAAAGAGAGGTTACATTGGAATCTTAACTAGCATTATGATAGGTTTGAACACTTTCAAAGAGAACATTTGAATGGGTTGTATGAACACAAAATAGGACCCCCAAGTTTGCATGGTCAAATATTCTTGTTTATTACCAATGACATGTAAGGAATATTCTAAAAATATCCAAGAAGAATAAGATGAATGGGACATTGGAATTTTTACCTTGACCATTTTGGAAACCATACCTCTCTTAGCCTTGCTAATGATTTTCAAAAACCATGTGATGGTTTCTATTTTGTTCTTCCCTTATAAATTGATGCTTGGAATTAGTGGATGCAAAGGTTATTTTGTGGCTTATATAAGTATTGTTATGCTATAAATTTTAAAAGGATAAGTTGATGTATTGTAACTATTTTCAAGATTATTGCATGTTTGACTCTCTTTGGGTGTGGATATTTTTCCCAAAAGTATTTCTCAACATAAAACTTTTGTTATGGTTGGCATTTTATTTCACAGTTGATTCAAATTTTATATCATTTATCATTTTCAATGAATTTGGATTCATTGAAGTTCAACATATCTTGATGTATTGTTTCACCCTATTTTAAATTGGCACACCCATTCCCCCCAATGTTAAGGTACTACACCTTTTTCTCCATTATGGTAGAGGAGATCTCATTAATCTTGCCCAAAATTTATTACTTTTGTTTAGAATATGTTTATGATATCACAATTTGTGTAAAATATTTCCTTTCCCATTCAACAAGCATGCACTTGAATGATTTTACTCAATGTTTAACTCTTCCACAAAAAATTGAAATGATAACCAATACATTCATTAATCACTTTCAAATTCAAAATCTCCCTTGAAGTTAACATTGTTATTTTATGCATGGAACAAGGACCTCAAGAGAGAGTTGGTGACTTTCTCCTTATATTCCAATGAATTTTGGTAGTCTAAATACGTTTTTATTTACCAAAGATAGAGATTCAAATGGTTTTCATGGATAATGTGATTCCATCAATCTTTGAAAAATGGTGTTATAAAAAAACAATTTTTTTGTGGTCTTATGTGCAACGCTTAGTGTTGTTGTATGGAGCCTAATCAGACTCGGAGGTTAAATTTTTCCTACTTCTATCGGTGCGGTTTCCCCCCATATTTTTCAACGAGGGTTTGGGGGTAGCACCCCCAAGATGGGGTCAAGGGGCATCGCCCCTTGCACACTCCCTGTCGTGATACAAGGCGGAGTCGAGGGGCAGTGCTCTGCAAGGCCAAAAAGACTTATTATTTTATAAAGATGTCGGGTGTTATTTTTCTATTGGCTAACATGTTGTAACCCTAATTTTCTAACCAACATAAGTCTTGATAAAAAAAGGCTAAGGGTTAGGGGCTTTCTGTAGAGAATTTTATAGCATTTTGTAGCGGGATTGCTGGTTGTAATTGGTTTTATTTACTGGATAATAATATTGGACTCTTTTTTTGGTGGATGTGGCCCGAGATTGGGTGAGCCACGTTAAATATTGTCTCTTCACTGTTATTATTTATGTGTTTTTCATTCTTGTGTTAATATTTATCTGCATATAATTGATATTTTATGCATGCAATTCCTTACACTTAGAGACTACGAGAATAATATGGATAAGGTTATAACATCTCTCCTACGGCCACAAAAAATGAAAATTTATGAAACCTTTAAGAAACTTCTTGCAACCAATAATATTGTAATATAAAGGAGGCAATGAATGTAGTATCAACAACCACCCCTCTAGCATCTATCATATATCCTCCTATGATACCATTGTCATATTATTCTTATTCTCTCTCCAATCTTGACAACCTTGATCATTCACTATACTATTTGATTTATATCAAACAAGCATGGCTCAAGCTCTTTCAACAAATCTTGTGTAGCTTCTATCAATCTAGCTCTTAGATACATCTCTTCCTCTCCCTGAAAATATTTTTTTAATGCATTCTATCAACTTCATAGGGTTCTTAGCCATGACACTAAAAGATATATGAATATCTATGACTGATACATCATAACCTAATTCTTATCAATGACATAAATGAAAAAGGGAACCCTTTTGAGGTACATACAAACATAATATTTTTAAAATCCATATTTCCATAAACTCATTTCCCCATCATTTTAATGGCATTGACCCCATATAGACAAACCTCCTTCCTCTATTAAAATCATAGACACAACATTAAACATCTTGAATAACATAACATTTTCATTTGAAGATATAATTGGCAAGATAGATAAACAACTAACTAATAAGGAATCTAAACTTTTCATTCATATATACAAACAATTCCCATGGTCAATTCTATAGATAATGAAATATTAGATAATAATTATCACAAACTCTTATACATTAATCATGCTAATCAAAAGATTTGTGAGAAAACCTATATTGATCTTACACATTCTTTCAATTTCATCATTTTGACATTTTTTTATGCAAATACAAGCTCAAATAAAATTCATAATAAATTCTACTTTCTTGAAAGATAATTAAATCCAAGAATAGAATTTCACTATCCCAAGGCTTTGATAGTCGGGTCTTGACACACTAGTTTCACTTAAAGTTCATTGTAGGTTATTTTACAAAGGGACTTGCAAATTTAGGAGCCTAGAAGAGGATGAATTCATAGAAAGAGAGATAATTTTAACAATATTTCATCCTTAATACATAGATCACAATTTAGTTTGAAGATTTGCAAAGTTCATAGATAACTTTGATCAATTATTTTAAAAATTCATTGAAATATTTTAAGAAAATGGAAAAAGATAAGGAAAAGGAGGAGAGAGGGTTAAAAAAATATTTTCTTAGGAACAACACATGAATATACTATAGATCATAAATAGACACCATAACTAGTTTACGCTTTGCCAAAATTGTTCACTACTACTCATAAATAGTGCAAATCTTCAAAGAGAAACTCATCAATTTAAGAAAGACGGAAATACACCCAAACAATGGTGCAATACTTTAATATTTTAAAATGTTGATAGTAAATTACAAGTCACATGTAATTTGCAATGTACATGACTCGATTGGTATCACATTCATAATCTTGCAAGTATAGACAAATAATGCTACTAATCTAGGTGAAAGGAAACCATGAAGGAAACAAAATAGTGATAATTCTTCATGATATGTCCCACAATTATCAACAATTTCTAGCCCTTTTGAAAGATTAACGATGACCCTTATATAAATAATAAGGTGCCAAAGTTAGCTACAATGTCAAGGGTCAAGATCTCATCAGAACAAATATATGGTCATATTTCAAAAGCATGAGAATATGCCAATAGCTCATCAACATCTTTAAATTTGAAGGTAGAATATTCTTTTGGCATCAACATCTTTGAAATTTGATAGCTTGCATAATATTCTCTTAGGATCACCATCTTTGAAAAGCCTCTAAATAAAGCTTACATATCCTGAAGGAAGTTGGAGGTGAGAACTTCGCAAAACTAGTTGGTAACTGAAATCATGCAAAAATCTTCAAGGAGGTCAAAACCCATAGAAGAAAGGCTTTAGGTCTCAATCTCTCTATTTGTCTCAATAATGCATTGTCTTTCCTGGGCTACTTACCTCCTTTTAAAATCGCCAGAGGCAATTAAAGCCTTATTGATCTTAAATTGTTATTCTCAAGTTTTATCTTATTAGTGAAAATTATATAATCACAAACACTTCCTATTCCATCACATTATTAATTTTAAAACCAAGAAAAAAAGTATATACCCTTTACAAGATTACTTAATAGATATTTAATTGTCACAATATCCCTACCAAACACAAAACCCCTAATGCAAGGAAGTTTATGGGAACTTGCAATGACTACATTGGTTACCCATTGTCTCATCCATGGAGAAAATAAAGAATTAATATATGGGTCCACGTCTCATGTTTTACTTGTTTATTACATGAAGGTAAAAATAGTTTGCTAATCACCACAATACTTCTACCAAACCTAAAACTCATATAACAAGAAAGTCTATGTAAACTTGCAATGAATGCATTAATAACCCATTACATTATCTATAAAAAATAAAATAAAAAAATAATATACATCTGTATTGTATTGTAAACTTACAATGAATGCATTGATTACCCATTGTCTCATTCATGGAAAAAACAAAGAATTTAATTTACATCCATGTCACATATTCCACTTGTTTATTAGATGAAGGTAAAAACAAATCTTCAATTATCATAGTACCCCTTCCAAATCCAAAGTCCTATAACAAGGAAGTCTATGCAAACTTACAATGACTACATTAATTACCCATTACTTCGTCTATAAAAAGAATTAAAAAATAACATACATCCATATTTTATATTCCACTTATTTATTAGATGAGGATAAAAACAAATATAAGATACGCAAAAAACCCTCTCAAAAGATATTCTAATAATATATTTGTGTGGGCTCAAACATAACATCCTCTAACCCTTAATTTGTAAGGAAAAAAACAGAATATACCAAGTGACAATGAAAAAAGGATATACCATTCACATAATTATTTAATAGATATTAATCGTCACAATATACCTACCAAACCCAAAACCCCTTATGCAAGGAAATTTATGTGAAGTTGCAATGACGACCGAAGCTATTCTGGCTCCAAAACAGACCTTTCGTATAGCGTGTTAGCGACAGGTTAGTCAATCGTAGACGTTAATTGCAAAATCGACGGTGTAAAACGCGCGACTAACACGCGTGTTAGTCAATCCGTACTATTGTTTTGGAGCCATAATAGACGCGTCCTACAAGACTACATTGTTTACCTATCATCTTGTTCATGAAGAAAATAAAGAATTAATATATGTTCATGTCTCATATTCCATTTGTTTACAAGATAAAGATAAAAACAAATCTATCATAGTGCCCCTTCCAAAACTAAAACTCCTCCTAACAAGAAAGTATATGTAAACATGCAATAAATGCATTAATAATTCATTACATTATTTTTAAATAAAATAAAAAATAATATACATCTATATTTTATATTCTACTTATTTATTAAATCGACATAAAAACAAATATCAGATACACAAACAAATCTTTCAACAAATATTCCTATATTTGTGTGGGCTCATACATAACACCCTCTAACCCTTTATTTGAAAAGAAGAAAACTGAATATACCAAGTGACAATGAAACATTATAAAACTTTAAAAAATATAGGTAATCATTATTAAAAAAAAAACTACGTTTTTAAAATGAATGCAAGGCTCACCAAACAAAATCTGTTACATTCTATATATAATATAATAATAATAATAATAATAATCTCTCCATCCAAACTAAATGCTCAGAGATGTTTATAAAGTCGGCCATGAAAGGTTAAACGAGATAATCAGATGAAATCAGAAACATGTAATTTACGTTAACAACCGTTGACCTGGCAGTGAAATTGAGAAGGGCGAGTGTTATTATGATCTGTCCATGGCAACGACGGTAAAGACAAGACTCTCGTTCTACTTTGTCTGGTATGTATTGCAGACAATAACATGCATCATTGATTCCTTATTTAACCATACAACCACAACGAACTGCATTACAGAGTACATATCTTCCGAAGTCCAGGGTTCGAGTCGGGGGAATGGGCAAAATTTTGAGAAAAATAAGCCTGAAACTGTTGACGCGGGAAGAGATGGCGTAAGCGCGTGGAGAGACTGCGACTCTTTCGCCATGGAATTTGTCAATTCAGACTTGAGGAGATTGAATTGTATGTGGCCGGCTAAGGTTGGATTGTGAATTTATATGAAGAGGAGGCAGGGGATCAGGAATGGATGCTTGTTCTGCAGCTGGTTTTAACAAATATTTGATTAATTTGGGAAGTAGAAAATAAGTACAGAGTCGAGGCTGAGGGATCGAATGTAGAGAAGTAGATACTTGATACGGAGTGCAGTGGCTTTTGTTTCTGATGGACACGTACGAAGGAGATGTGGGGTTCGATCCGCAAAAGTTGCTGAAAACAGCACTGGATTCGATTCCGCAGGTGGTTGCAGAGACTTTGTCGACCAAGGTATTTTCGACCAAATGGCAGGCGATCAGAACAAAGCTGGAGGAGCTCGGGACTACGTTGGCTACTGTAGCGGATTGTCCTCACTGGGCGGAGAATTCGTTGATGAAGGAGCTTCTTCCTCGGGTGGTGTCGAGCCTGGATGAAATCAGAGACCTGGCTAGAAGCTGCACGGCTCTTAACTTCAGCGGGAAGCTCCTTATGCAGAGCGATTTGGATGTGGTGGTGAGCAAGCTGAATTTGCACCTCAGGGATTCGGATCTTCTGTTAAAGAGTGGTGTTCTGGGGGCAGAATTTGATGGTGCAGGGGACGGGGAGGAAGTTCTTCTTGTCAAGGATGTGTTTGCCAGGCTGCAGATAGGAAATACAGAGCAGAAAGACAAGGCGCTGAGTGCTTTGATAAAGCTTCTTGAACAGGACGGGCAGAGCGTTATGAGCGCCGCCAAGGAAAAGGATATTGGTTACCTGGTGCATTTGTTGGATTCGAATGTGGCGGTTCTAAGAGAGCAGTCTACGGTTGCGGTTTCGATTCTGGCCCGCTCTGATAGTTGTAAGGCTTGTTCTCTTTTGGGCGAAGGGTCTGTCGTGGCGCCCCTGGTTAGGGTTTTAGAGAGCGGCAGTAGTCTGGCAAAGGAGAAGGCCGCAGAGGCTCTACATGCGTTGACTGTGGATAATTCTGAGAATTCATGGGCGGTTTGTGCAAATGGAGGGGTTTCAGACCTTGTCAATGTGTGCCACTCTGCAGACACGGAGTTGCGGGCGACTGGGGTTAGAATCCTGTCGAATTTGTGGGCGGTGGAGGAAATTAGGATTGAAATTATAGGGGAGGGAGCAATTCCTGTTTTGGTCAGTTTGCTGAATTCAGGGGCGCCTCCTGTGCAAGAATCCGCGGCGAGATGCATAGATTTGATGGCTTCTGATGATGAAAAAGTGAGGCAGATAATTGAGAGTAAAGGGGGATTTGAATCCCTGTTCCGGTTATTGGAACGAGCAGAGAGTCTTCAGGCCAGAGAGATTGCATTGAGGGCAATTCACAACCTCTCTACATCACCCTCGGCTGAAAGAATTGTAATGGATTCTCCTAAATTTCTCAAGCTACTGGTACAGACTCTTGATAGTGGATACTCTGCACTTCAGAATTTGGCAGCCGCGGTCATCTGCAATTTATCTGGGTCAAACGAAACAAACAGGGTGTTGGGGAAAGCAGGGTGCATTCCCCTGCTTGCAAGGATGCTTGATGGCAAAGCTGGTTCTTCTCAGGAAATCGCTGCGCGGGCACTTTCCAGTCTTTTTCTCCTCAGAAGCAATAGAAAAGAATTCATTAAAGATGAGGTTGGTGTCTCTTGTCTGGTAGGGTTGCTCAATCCTGAAAATGAGACCGTGGCCAAGAAATTTCCTCTTTTGGCAGTAGAGGCCCTCTCCAACAGCGACAGCGGCAAGATAAAAATTGTCCATGCAGGAGGTTGCCAGCATCTTGAGAAATTGGCGGAGATGGAAGTGGTTGGAGCAAAGAAGATTCTAAACAAGATAGCAGGGAACAGCAAATTACTCAAAATATTTAGTGGGAAATGGTTAAATTGAATTGCAGGTAATACATGTTGTGCATATTTAAGTTTACATATATTTTTCAATCATTCTGCACTGCATTTTCATGCACCCGCTTCTTCCGAGATAATAGCTATCTTGATTGTTGCTTGATACTTTCTGGATTTGATCATATGAATTTTTTATTTTTTATCACCGATGTTTTGGATCAAATTTCATGAGCCATCATCAAAGTAAGAGAACAAGAGAAAGAGAAATTAGGATCAGTAGACAAAGATGACTAAAGCACAAGAATCTAGGAGAGAAAGAAATAGAAATAAACAGCTGTGTTGATTCTTCAAAGGGTGTAAGGGAGAAGAATTACTGGAACAAAATTTGAAACTTGTATAGATTTGAACTTCCTCGTTTTCTATTTTTAAAATTATTTTTTGAAGAAATCATTGCTGCTAGGATGTCTCAAATTCCATTCCAAGGAAACACAGCATTTCAAAATTACTCTATTTGTTTCTTAATTCTTCTGTTGTCATGATCAGACATTGCTTGTTTGCCCTAATTCTAATTGGGTTTTACACTTAAATTTGTTAGAATCAAGGTCTATTTGTTGTACTTGTGCTTCAAGGTTACTGAGAGATTTTACTATGTTAGTGTAGGTTTTCAGATGCTTCACCCGCCACTCAAAATAATTGGCTTTTGTTTGCAGTAAATTTATGTCTTTTTAATCAATTTCTACAACATAGAAAGAAAATGTCTTTAAAGGAAGTCCACCTGTTGCTTCTTACCTCCAAAGAGAATACACAGTCGTTCATCCTTTGAATTAAAATATTCAAGTTTTCATAGCATAGATAATATACTGATGTTTAAATTTCACAAACTTGTTCCAGTTTTAATCATTCCGTCTTTCTTCAACAGGTTGAAGAGACTTCACACTCTTCACCCCAGGGTTTAGTGTTGAAGGAAACTAGACAGAAGCAGTCCTAAATTATGTTTATTTTTATGAAACACACACTAACCCAAATGCAAACCATCAAAATTTTGAAACCCAAAATATCTATTCATAAGTTACGTTTCTTTCTATGTCGTCACTTTCTTCAGTCTAGCTACTTGGAGGTTTGTTTGAGGATACAAATAGCCTATGACATTATCGAAACATTTATCTGTGCATATCAAAATGAACTTTGTTCATGTCTTTGATCACAGTTTCTTTATTCTATTGTAGAAATCTGTCAAATAATTCAAATGAATACAATGCACAAAATTGGAAAAATAGTTTGTCTAATCTCTTAAGACATACTATACAGTTCGTATCTGGCTTTTAGCCATAGCTAGAATAATCTTTTTTCACAAACCAAAATAAAATGCTATGTACCTCCCCCATCGTTCCCCCATCGTTCTGATTTTTTTTTATATTTGTTTTGAGAGGTAATCTCCCGTTTTGTCCTCTGTCAAGCACTATTACAACAAATGCTTCTTTTAGATTCAGCCTTAACTACTGTGCAAGTATTTGCCTACTTCTGTACAACTTCTTTGGAGTACAAAGCAAAACTTGTCATCTCCTATTGAAATTAATAAATATACAACTGTTCTTGCATTTTTTTTTCTGTATTAGCAATAATATTTTTTCTTTATGCAACTAACACAATATGGCATTCTCTATGTAGATCGGCATTGTACGAGATTCGAAAGAGGATATCAAGAATTTCTCTTTACCTAGATCAGTGTAATTTGTGGGAGATTGGACAGAGGAAATTGATAAATTAAGTAATTATGTGGCTGGGCAATTCATAGAGACAACACATCCAGTGTTTGTGATATACACAATATTTTTTATGCAAATTAGCATCACTTTTCATTTGGTAAACAGCTAGCAATCGCTCAAAGGCTCAAAAACCTGTAAATAGTTGGCAAAGATTACCTTGTTTCAAAACAGATGTTTTGGGTATGTTGACAAATCAGTGGAAACTGTTGAGGAGTGTCTTAATGGAGCACAGCTATAAGAAACGTGCTTCCCACTAATTGCCTTGCACTCAGTTATCACAACTGCTCAACAGTTATAACCTGGCTTTATTGTTATGGAAGCAATCCATTCCACAACCAAGTTGTCCAAGGGCTACTGGCAACAACTGTGATTTGTTAGACAGAATAATGCAACGGTACTAGTACAAAGTGGGGTGAGTTATGAGGAATCAAATTCTAGAAATAATGGCAACCGTATAAAGAAATACTTGCTTCAGTGATTGGTTACATGCTACAGCTATTTTCTTGTATGTAAAGCATGCGTCCTAAATAATGAAAGTAAAAATAATTGATTCATTTGGTCAGATGGGCGAATATACTGGAGGACCATTTTCTTATGGTTAATTCGTGAATGATTAGAGAGTTGGAATTTGGGGGCTACACAAAGAAAGAGAAAAATTGTTTCCATATTTGAAATCATGAATCATCTAATTGAACACTTTTTTAACCTGCACTAAAAGTTAACTTTTGTAAAGTTTGTTATGGCAACTTGATGGTTAAAACTGTAGTGTTGAGGGTATGACGTTGTTGATTACTTGGCCAACTGATTTTTGTCCCCGCCTCAAGGATATTTTCAGTCAAAAGTCTTTTTCTTTTTAATAATAAGGATTATTATTATTTTTAATGATGTATAAATGTATATACACCAAGGATGTTAAACAAGAAAACAATGTTTAAATGCATATACATCAGAGATGTTAAATAAACAAGAAAACAATGTATAAATGCATAACAAATAGAAAATTTCAACTTCGTCAAGAGGCAACTCATCACAAGATTCAGTAGGAGAGATGTAGTCTTAAATTAAACCTATATGTTATGATCTTTATATGATACATTCTTAAGTATATGTTATATATTTTGAAGTATAGTAAGGATAAGCACTTGTGGCATGCTTAACCTTAACATAAACATTAGTTAATATAGTAATACCTCTTAATTAGGATGTACGACTATGTCCCTACAGAGTTAAGCCTCTAAATAAGAATGAGAACTCTCTTCCATATCATCATATCATCATATCATCAAATATTGAATTCATATCTTATAATCTAATTATTAGAGGTCACCCATCTGAAGTGGTCTTCTCTATTTCTGATTTTTACAAATATTTCCAAGAAATATCACAAGTAGTAGTATTAGAGTATGATTTGGGCCAACATTTGTGTTTTCATCGTAACTTTCAAACCATTGCAAATTTTGATCTAATTTTTTAAAGGGTTTGAGGTATGTATTAGCTAAGCTCTTAGAAAAAAATTTAGACTTTGAAGGTGAGTTTTAAGAAAGTTATTTGATATTTTATTGTTTTTCATAAAATTGTTTTATAGGTTGCAATTTTCTTTTTTTTTTTTATATTGCATATAAGGAGAGAAGACTATTACAAAAACATTTACAGTTTTTCAACCTGGACAACAGGTCCAACCTTCACAAGATTAATAGTTTTACCAAGAGATATAGGCAGAGATGTAAAAATTTATACATATAATACTCTAATGTTTAATTCAAAAAAATGAGTCACTATGCAGAGCATCCATCCATGAAATATGTCAATTATCCTTGAAGAATTTTCTCCTGCGGAGCATCCATCCATGTGGTCCAACCCCTAGGGCCTTCCATCCAAACGGCTTGTTTTCCGTCAAGGAGTTTTGTAAGCATCTAAATCTGATCTTGGATAGGATCTCGCACTCTACCACCTCTGCACTCAGGGTCTCCAGAGTCAGGTCCACCTCTTTCTTCATTTTGAGTGTCCTCTTCCATTTATATCCGTTCTCCAGCTCGTGAAGGAACATCTTTGCGTTTCCATCCTTTACGAATCTGAAGAACTTGTTCTTCTCTACATTCATCGTTACTGATACCTGCAAGAGAATTCGATGAAGGGTGAGTCCACGAAAAGACTCAATAAGGGCCCTACTTGAGCCCTGAAATTTATCCTCATTTCTTAATTTCCAAATGTGCCATAAAATCTCAAAAGTAAGAACGTGCCAGAAAAGGTTAGTGTCCTTTTTTAGATCTTTAATATATCCGATTATAACATCAAGAACAGTAAATTGAATAGGAAATTGAATACCAAATAATAACCAGATTTCTTTAGCAATGCAACAATTAAAAAAAATATGTCTAATTGATTTAGGAACCCTGCAAATATTACAAATATCATTGTTGTTATGATCTTTTCTGATTGGTAACCTGTTTAAAATCAACAACCACTTAAAACATTTCTCTTTAGGAGTGACAGGGCTACTCCAGAGCCTATTGAACACCTTCTACCATTGTTTAACTGAAAATTCTGCAAACCACAGCTTGTTAACATGGGAAATTATTGCTTCATCATATGTTAGGGTATTATAAATAAGACTAGTTTTAACATTATGAACTGAGATGACATTATTCCATAAGAGATCCTTACAAAAATCTATATCATTTTTGCGTTTCTTGGGCAAGAGCTTTTCACAGGCTTTCTGTAACATACTATATGTGCGTTTATGGGAACTCAGAAGATTAAATCTAGCTCTAAGGGTATCCCAATCTAGCAGCCTATCATCCTTGATAATATCTTTAAAGAAGCAGATGCCTTTTGCCGCCCATGCTTTGGCAGAGCACACCTAAGTGAGGGCCAAGGGTTTGGATGAGTGCAAGAGGTTCCACCAAATGGATCTAGTACCATGGATAAACTCATTGTTGCTTACTCTAAAGTTGGTGATGAAGGGCTTAACACTACTCCAGGCCTTCCAGATAGACTTGAAGACATTGGACCCTTGTACTGATACCTTGAAGTCTCCAACCACAAGGTCATAGAAAGGGAGGGATTTCCAAGTTTTGGCCTTCTTTGGAACGACCTTCAAAATATTATTCCTAACCAGCACTTTCCACGGTTCATTCCCATCAAGAGCTTGGAAAATCCACTTTACTGCAAGAGCAGTTCCTTGGATCCTCAAGTCCTTAAGTCCTAACCCTCCCAGGCTCTTGTCCTTATGGCACCACTCCCAATTAACATAATGCATTTTATTTTTACCTTTTCCATCAAACCACAGGAAGTTCCTGATGGTTTTTTGTATTTCTAGGATCTGGTAATTGGAGAACATCCATACTGATGAGTAATAAATGTTGTAAGAGGATAGAACTTTTTGGCAAACCTGCATTCTCCCGGCAAGTGAAAGATATCTATTATCCCATCTGTTAAGTTTTTTTTCCATTTTGGTTCTAACCCATTGCCACATTTCTTTGAGAGATGGGGATATTGCAAATGGAATTCCTAGGTACCTGACTATCTTGTTAGGTCCTCCCCATTGGATCCCAAACTGCTGCAACCAGTCCGGAGGCTGCTCCTCCCATCCAAGCATGGTAGATTTGCTTTGTGAAACTTTAGCTCCTAAAATCTCCCTTAGAAATTTGATTTTACCTTCTAGGGCTTCAAAGTTATGTTTACTGATATCTAGAAAGAGTGTTGTATCATCAGCAAATTGTGCATCGATCAGTTCTTCCCCATTTGGAAGTTGGATCCCCTGAACTTTAGGAGAGATAGTAGAGTCTCTAAGAATGTAGAGCAGGGCATCGGCTGCAATAACGAAGAGAGCAGGGGCTAAGGGGCAACCCTGTCTAAAGGACCTGCCTAGAGAAATGTTTTGAGTCAAGGATCCATTAACTTCAACCTGAGCTGAAGCGTCTTTGAGCAAAACCAAAAACCATAATCCATTTATAGAACTCTGCTAGAAAACCAAAAGCTTCTAACATAGTCAGAAGAAAGCCCCATTCTACCCTATCGTATGCTTTTTCAAAATCTAGGAGAAACATGGTTGCGTTTTGTTTTGAGTTCCTCACCCATTCCATGGCCTCCCAGCTGGTAATTAGATTTTCCAGTATATATCTTCCTTTGATAAAGCCTGTTTGTGTGAAGCAGATGAATTTAGGGAGAATGTTTTCCAATCTGATCACTAGAATTTTGGCCAATATTTTGTAAGAAACGTTAAGGAGTGTTATCGGTCTCCAGTTTTTGATAAGGGACTTGTCCCCATCCTTAGGAAGTAGTTTGGTAATCCCATTGTTAATTTGTTCCCCTACAGAGCTAGTGTTAAAGGCCTCAGTGTAAAGCTCATGTAGGTCATGACTCACCCAATCCTCATTAGCTTTATAGAATTCTATCGTTAGCCCATCTGGACCTAGAGATTTGTCACTATTCAAGTTCTTGATGGCATTTTTAACTTCTTGTAGAGTGATAGGCCCTTTTAATGTCTGAGCATCTACCTCTGAGATTTTAGGAGGAATAATCCTTCTGCACTTATCTCTTGCTTCCCGGGAGTTAGCAGAGTCTTCAAATGAGAAGAGACCTTTATAGAATTGGAAGAATGTCTCCTTGATATCTTCCAAGTCCTTAACTTCTCTGTTTTCTAACCAAATCCTACCAATTTGTTCTCTACACTGTTTCTGCTTTAGCATATTAAAGAAAAATTTGGATCCTTTGTCCCCATATTGCATCCACTGTGCTCGAGCTCTGATTATGGCCCTCTGGTCTTAGTCTGCTGATGCTTTTTGAGTCTATCCCTGGCCAAGGCTACCTCATGGGTAAGTTCAGTACTGCTTGAATTGTCTTGAATCTTAGTTTCACACAAGTGGAAGTTTTCAGCTAGACTTTTCTCTTTCCATCTAAAATCCCTTGCTTTCTTTTGCCCTATGGTTTAAAATAGCACTTGCCAGCTATCCACATTCTGGTTCCATCTTTCTACACAAGAGTTCAACAATCTATTCCTTATGTTAAACATCCTGACAATCTTAACCGCACTCAACACATCTGCATCTAAGAGAAGGCTGGAATTCAGAAAGAACTTATCCTTTGGAGTTTCCTGGCTCTCAGGGTAGTCCCTGAGTCTAACCTAACAGATGATAGGATGATGATCTGAAAGAGTGGTCGGATGAACTGTTACAGGACTGCCATTATTTCCTAGGTCAAAAGAGAAATGGTCTTTATTAGCATAGAACCTATCTAGCCTACAAAAGATCTTGTGTTTCCCACTCTGGAAGTTGCACCATGTGTACCAAATTTCAAAGTTATCTTTCTTTTTGCAGAACAAAGGGTCAAATAGTTTTTTCCAGTTTTTCAATCTTTCCCAGTGAATTTTCTCCATCCCTTTCCATTCCATAGGCATACCTCCATACTTGTCTTCCTAAGTTTCAACCATGTTAAAGTCACCTCCTACCATCCAGGGGATATTTGGCAATGTAGCGATCCAATCCCATAATGCAGTTCTTTCCCTATAGTCGTTGGGGGCATAAATGGAACAAATTCCAAATCTGAATCCATTATTATCTAGGGACACCCAGACCGCTCTGTTACATGGTGAGCATCCTTGGCTTACTATACAATCTTTCGATCTGGGGTTGATAAGAATTCCAACACCTCCTCTACCTTTGTCATGATTTGAGGAGATCTTGATGGAGTCTTTCCATATAAATTCTACATTGACATCCAGGGTAAATTTTACAGCCTTGAGTTCTTGAAGCATAATGAAGTCTGTGTTCTTATGCTGGTTGACAAACCTTCTGACCATTTGTTTCCTATCTGGAGATTCCAGGCCCCTAATGTTCCAAGAGATGCACTTCATGTAGGTTCAGAGTATTGATTTATTCTTTGGATGCTTTAAACTTGTTACAGCATCTCGGGAGGTCTTTCTTCTCCTCATTATTCCTTCTGTTAATAGTGCCCCTGTTTTTGGATCCCAGAGGCCTACCCCTTCTCCTCCTAGGGATTGCCTCGGGATTTTCAATATCCGAAGTCCAGTCTCCTTCTTCTCCTAGGCACTCTTCTCCTTGGACTTCCTCATCTATTTTAGACTCCTTCCTAATACTCCCCTGATTGGGGGTCTCAGGGGTCTCAGCACAAGACTCCAAAGCCTTCAAACTATCTGGAAGGTCTAGAGTAACACCATCACTAGATATTGGATTAGTATCACCAACCTTAGGGTCGGCAACAATGACCTCAATCACACAGGAATCTTCAAGCTCTATAATTTTTTTAGCGGGAATGACAGGGATCGAATCAGGAATAGGTGCAGATTGAGAGGGGAGCTCAACCTCGGTGGTGAAGGGAGGATCCTTTGATGGAATATCCTCAAATGAGACATCCATGTCTGTCAAACTTCTGTGAGAAGTTATATTCATCAACCCAACCTGGCCCCCTCCCAAACTCAACTCACTACTCATACCGACTCTATCCTTGGGGTTACGGGCACCATGGTTATCACCATTAGAGAATAGGCTAGAGAATTTCATCTCCGAGGGGACCTCAAGACCATCATCTTCCATGGGAGATGTTAAATTGTTGTCCAGATTAAACTTATTAATCAAAATACGAGGACCATTTGCCCTAATTTTTTCCAATGCTAATTGTTGTGCATTTTTCCTCCTTTTCTTAGGGTTCTTCCCTACAATTTGAAATTCCTCATGCGAATTCTCATTTATCTATTTTAGAGCATTTGAGATTGCAGAATGGGGGGTGAGGGGAGCACCAGAGGTACTACAGTTGAATATTTTTCCACCTTCCAGGGGTTTAGAGTTTTCCCCTTTTAGCAAGTTATTGATTTTTTTACTAATGCCACTGAGCTTATCCATGCTTGGGATGTGCATTTCATGAACAGGTGGCGGGTTGTCGGATTGATTGCAAGGTCTATCTGAGCCCTTAGTTTTATTAATAATCGGGCAATTCCTGCGGATATGCCCTTCTTTCCTGCAGAGAAAGCACGCGTTCACCCCACCAAGGATTTCAATAGGGCAAACCACGACTTCGGTTTCAAGATTAATATTAACCGTTTTGGGGAAATCACACCCAGGATTAAGTGATAACAAAACCCTAGCATCTAAATGAGGAATAAGTGAGGATAAGTTATCAATCCAAATAGCTTTGCCTATCTGTTCCAGTATTTGGGGTATGAATTTCCATAAAAGCGGAGGCACTTCTCGGATTAGAACTCGTCTAGGGCACGAGAGTGCAAGAATTTCTTCATTAACTGCTTCTGGTGTCCATTCTAGGACACGAAATGTGCATTTTCTGACAGACCAGTATTTTTTACTAAGCACTTCTTTCTGCATTTTGTGATCTTTAAAAAAAAATAACAAACAATCCTTTTTGAATGAGTCTACAGAATGATACCTGTTCATGGTGAAAATGGATAACAATAATAACAATATTGAAAGGCTAAATGAATCCAACCACTAAACCCTAGCCTAACAATGAACAAAGATCCACCATAACATATGAAGATTACCTAAGACAATGCAAATAACTCAAAATCACAAAGATTATACCATCACATGTCCAATAGGGTTTTGATCTCCATTCTTCCTATCTCCATTGATCTTGCTTGATATATTTGCTCTCAGATTTTTATATGCACAAGAGCTCAACAAAGAACGGAATGTGGTTGCAAGTAGGATCGTAGTGTAGCCAAGTACTCCAAAATCAGTCATTAGTCATTAGGGTTTGACAATGAAGAAGGCATCTCCTTAAATAGAAGACACAATATGAAATGGAGGGATAAGATTGAGAGGTGTAAAAAGGAGGTCGGCTAGGATTAGAGGGTAGGTAAAGGAAATAATAAAATAATGAAAGAGGTAGGTAGTGTATGAATTAAGAGATGAATGACATGTGTCATGGGTAGAAAAGGCTAATGAATTAATTAAATAAATAAAGATTTATTTAATTAATAGAGGAAGTAGGATAATTAAATAAATAAAAATATTTATTTAATTTAGGAAAGGATAATTTAAATAAATAAATGTATTTATTTAAATGAGAAATAAGGCTAGAAGAGGATAAATGAATTAATTAAATAAATAAAGATTTATTTAATTAATAGAAGAATTAAGCTTAGATAATTAAATAAATAAAATATTTATTTAATTAGACTGGACAATTTTGGGTGTCTACAATACCAAGTAACCTAATTTAGTATTCCAAACATTCCTAATCCAATCATCAATGAATTTACGAGTAGGGCATTTATCCAAATCCACAGTAGCAAAGAAAATTGCAGTGTCTCTAAGTCTATCCTTTTCCATATTAATTTCTTTACACATTAGGTCATTAGGAGAGATGGAGATAGATTCCCGAGCCGAGTGAGGGTCCTTACCTTCTCCACAAGGGCTGCCATTAGGGTTCGACACAAACCTCGCACCTTCGACGACCGAGGGAGAAGAAGATGTGACTGCATCTTTGAAGGACTTAGGTTTAAATGTGGCATCGTTGTTGATTTTTGTAGTGCCTCCAGAAGAGCCCTCCATTAACTGGCATTAAACGCCCGCACAAGGGAAGGCAGAGAGAAGCGACGACGAGGAGGACGTAGAGGGAGCCTGCACACAAAAAAATTAATGAACTTACCTACATGGGAGGTCCGCGTACATCCCCACGTCAGAGCCTACGGCTCTGCAATCAAATTCTAAACCCTAGGTCGAGACAAAGTTGCAAAGCGAAAAAGTCCATACACCCTAAATTTCTTATTTAAAAAAATTATTGTTCTCGAAAGCTTATCAAGATAGGATTACTTTTTTTTGTAATTTACTATTAAACATAAAATAAATCCATTAATTTAGTTGTCAAAATTTAGTCAAAATTTTCTTTAAATTTACTCACTGTAATTATTGAGATTTTTCAAAAAAAATTAAAGTTTTGTAGTGATTATAAAAAATTAGGTAGGATTAGTTCTTTGAAATTTATTTATTTTCTTACTTAATAAATCTTAAAATAAAAATATAATTAAAGTCATGTCATCTCTAGTATTAGAGGACCTTTCTACAAATGCACAATTAAAAGACCTATTTTATTTTTCACCACCTAAAATTCCTCCTTTATATGGAGCAGTTCCTCCTCCTTCTTTTTACAGAGAGAAGAGACCTTCTTCTTCTCCTATTGTCCAGCCTAAGAGACCACAACCTAAACACCCAAGTGCTAAGGATGAGAACATTCCTCCTCCTCAATCTTCTCCACTTCCTACTAAGACTAGACGAAATCGTTCGGCACATGAACGCCAACGAAAGCGTCGTCTTAGAGCTCAAGCAGCTGCTTCTCAAACTTTGCAATCTCCAAAAACACCTTCAACAAGCATTATTCCATTTTCTCCAAAATCTCCAAAACATAAGATGCATGATGGTCTTGATCCTGTGCGAATCAAAGACCCTATTTTTATAAATCTTGATGATGCTATAGATGAAAATGTTATTCCTCTTGCTTCTGATAGTGAATATGAACTTGTTGACATTGATAACCATTTATCTAATGAATTTTCTAAAGCACTTATCCTAGCTCCTAGACAAGAACAACGTGGCTTGGAACATGAACATAGCCCTTGTTTGGACTTGTGATAGCTCCATCTGTTGTGTTGGATGTTCCTCCTCTAGCGTGTTCCCTGCCTTCCCGAAACATTGATCAGCAAGATCGGGGGGTAGATGACGTGCTAGACTAGTTACATTAGCATAGTAGATTCTCTCCTCCTCTCTTGTATTACTTCTTCTATATGTTATTCTCATTCTTCTATTTGTTGTCCTTAGTGTTGTCTACTTGAGGACGATGCAAAGCATTGAGATCTCTCGATCTCTCTCATGTCGACTCAAAAGACACATGTGTTCCCTTCTTCTAGGTGACCTTCCTTGATTGGGGAATGAAGAACAATTATGCATACATACATATGATATACATGAATTATCATACAGCATACTGACCCCGAGGAAAGCGAAGTCATCTTGTGCTTTGTGTTTTGTGTCCATTATCCTTGCGTTTATCTCACACTTGGGGGCTAAATCTTTGTGATAACGCGCTCCTTTCCTTTCTCATTTCTTATGTGTATCACTACGTAAAAACAATCACCCCCGTTGAGGCGTGTGCGATCGCTTTAACGTAGGGGGGCATACACCCTGTCTATCTCTTCAGGATACTTGAAAATTTCTTGGCGAACTTAGCTTTGCCTTGAAAATTTTTGGTATTTCTTTTACATGACTCATAGTGAGGGAACCTTACTACTGACAGTCATGGTTCTCCCTCGTGATCTTCCCTTTTATTTTGTCAATCGAAGTCGTAAGATCCTTCGTCCACTGGGGGCTTGGTGTGTCTTGCCTCCTTGACGTGGTGAAAGTATTTCAATATTGTTTCCTTGTACTTTACCAGAAGTATGAGCATACATACTCCCGCTAAAGTGGGGGCTAAATGTAGCGTCCTAAAATTGTGACACTTGCAATTTCGACTGCATTTCGGTCTTCACGATGGCGACGCAACACGCAACCTGAATGGAGACCCCGAAACCTGATTATGACACTGAAAACTGCATTTTCTTGCACCCTGGCCTGAACCTCCTTTGCACCCTGCTGTCCCGGGAGGTGGGACCAGAGCGCCCAGCGCCCTGGTCCCCCAGGACCATGGCGCCCAGCGCCCTGGTCCCTGGGCCTATTTTGGGCCCGGCCTCCTAAGGGGTCTCGGGTCTTTTTGTTTGCAAATTGGAAATTACATTCCCTAGTCGGCCTAAGGTCGGGAAAATCAGTCTTTTAACCCTAATTGACAAGTATATAAACTACATTTTTCTCTCTCATTTGGGATGAGGGGGACATATGTGTAAAAGCGTGGAAACTATACTCAAGCATTCAAGCATTCAAACATTCAAGCATTCATTCCAAGTCTCCATTCAAGGCTAAGTGTTGCATTCAAGTCAAGGATTCAACCATTGAAGAGGAGATCACATACTACATGCTACAACATACAACATACAACATCTATACCTTCGCACATAAGGATACAAACATCCTTAGAACAAGGTATTAGTACTTGTTTTACAGTCATTTACATTTACAGCACTTGCTCATTTCTTGGTTAATTCCAAAACCGGGGTTTGACCTAAAGGCAAACCCCTAATCCCTAACCCCCCAATCGTCTTCGCTTTTCTGTGTGTAGGTTGCAGGTACGCGGCTGAAATTGAAGATCTGGAATCCTTGTGCAGAGACGAACAAATCCCCCTTCGTTTCGCGGATTTTTCGGAGGACTGTGGCGCCGGGCGCCATCGTCCCGACAACTTTTGCTCAAATTTGCAGGACAGCGCCGTATCGACATTTTACTGCTAATTCCAGGTCCGCAGCTTCATCCTATATCCCTATCTCAGTTTATAAGCGAATCTTTGTCACTTTCTATGCATTCCTAGCTTAATTCTTCTATGCACATTCTTTACAAAAGAGGGTAGCCTTGCTTTCTTAACCCTTGAAACACATTTAGCATCCAATCTTGCATTGTGTGGGATTGGATCTTGTGAGTTTCAACCCCTCTTTTGAATGTAAAGTCTCTCCCTTAAGTGAAAACCATCAACCCTAGTGAACCTCCCTTCTCTCTCCTTGGAGTTGGAAGAGGGGAGAGCAACGAGGGTTCGATCGCGATTTTCCGCTTTACAGAATATAATGTTTAGCATTTGAGATTGGTACTTCGAGCTTTGAGGTGACACCTTACCAAATGCTAAAGTTGTACATTAATGAACTTAAGGACCAAATGCAACATGATGTCCATGCATTAAAACCTTGTAAAAATAGGAAAGCTATGCAACGAGTATTGTATATTGAGAAACAAAATACCATTAAAGGTGAAACTATGAGAGTGACTAACAAAAATATGACTCGTCTTACTAGCAAAAACATGTACAAATTATTTAACCTAATAGAAAGAAATAAGCTTTCTCTTCAAGAAGAGAGAAAGAAAAGAGAAAAACGCATTTGTTCGAATTGTGATAGAAAAGGGTTAAGGATTCACATGTGTTCTAGTAGTGAGAAAACAAATAAGGCTGAAGAAGAGGGAGAAGTACTTGAAAAAGAACTAAATGTAAAAATAAAGAATGAGGATTCCAAGGAAAAAGAAATCACTACGATCTCCCTTCATGCATTGAATGGAATAAATACACCACAAGCACTCAAAGTAAATGGCAATATTAAAAAGCAAAATGTGAAAGTGTTGGTGGATACTAGTAGCACACACAAATTTATTGATAGAAGGCTAGTTTGTAAGCTTTGGTTTTCAATTCATGATAACCGATGCAAAATAACTCTTTGTGGTGTTAAATGCCATCATATTAAACTCACAATGGGAAATTATCAATTAGATTAAGAAATCTTTTTTATTCCTATTAAGGGTGTGGGTGTAGTTTTGGGTGCACAATAGCTTATACAATTAGGAACAATATCTTTCAATTTTGAACACTCATCCATGGATTTTAGGACACACAATAAAAAGTATCAACTTTCAAGAATAAAATCACCACAAAGTGAAATCATTTGCTCCCAAAGGATGGAGAAATTACTCAAAAAGGTTCTCATAATATAGAGGCACAATTACATTTTATAGAAGCACAAGATATGATAACTCAAGATCAACCACAAATTAAACAAATTATTTAGCACCATTAGCAAGTATTTCAAGAATCTAAGGTTGTACATCTAATTGGAGACCGTAATTGTGACATTGAATAAATACCAAGAAACATTATTCATCCCAAAAAAAGTTCTTATTTATCCCCTATTCTTATGCTTAAGAAAAGGGATAATCCACGGAGAATATTCTTCAATTACAAGAAGCTAATCAAGATCACTCATAGAGACAAGTTTCATATTCCTATTGTTAATGAATTGGAAAATAATAAAATCTATGCCAAGAAATACAAATTTGTCTTTAAGGTGAAATAAGTAGAATACTCAAGACTTTTGGTGTCACTTAAATGTGTTAAGATAGACCCTAAAAAGAGAGGATTTTTGGATCTAACAAGATATTATAGAATATTTGTCCATACGTATCATCCTATAAAGAAACATTTATTTTGGGAAGGTATTATAGTGAATGTCCAAAAATTTGTGGTGGAATGTTTGATATGCCAACAAAATAAAAGGGAAACAATAAAGACTTCAAGCCTCTTAAAAATATTAGGCATTCTAATACAACACTAGGTAGAAATATTAGTGGACTTCATTATGGGGTTTCCAAAGTCAAATAATCTTGATGTAAACTCTCTTGTTGTGGATAAACACATTAAGAATGCATTTTTTTATGGACTCTCATCCTTTTCCTACTAATATTACAAAAAAATTATTCATACAAAATATACAAATACTTCATGCAATTCCTAAAATAAATTGCAAAATAAATAGAGCCGCCTCAAAATTCCTAGTCAAGTTTAGTTGATGTTGAATCACTAGAAAGTGGCATATATGATTTGAATTTTGAACACTCTCTCTCTCTCTCTCTCTCTCTCTCTCTCTCTCTCTCTCTCTCTCTCTCTCTCTCACACACACACACACACACACAACACACATAACACATATATGTATATGTATATGTATATGTATGTATATACATACATACACATATACACACACACATATACATAATGCATACACACACATATACATATATACAAGTATATTTTATGTGTAATTTTTTTAAAAAATTATAAAATTATTTGAATAATTTTTTTTATAAAATAAACACTAAAGTTTAGTTGTTTATAAAATGCTAAAATTGAAGTTACATGGAGTGTCACTCTTTATATAGTAAGTTTTATCTTTTTTTCTTCGATATATATATATATATATATATATATATATATATATATATATATATATATATATATCTTTTTCCATTTGGTATTAGCTTTAATCTTAATTATTTATGTAAAATAGAAAAGAATTATATCATCTTGACATAGATTTTTTTCTCTATTGTATTTTCTTTTTTTTTTGCAAAAATTATATATTAATTTTAGTATTTTCCATTGATAAGATAATCAACCTTATATTTTAGTGTTGATGACCTGCTTTCAATATATATATATATATATATATATATATATATATATATATATATATATATATATATATATATATATATATATATATATATATATATATATATATTAAAAGATATATAGTTTAGAAAAAATTTCTTATAGATCTATAAAAGGGTTTTTTTTTTTTTTTAAATATTAATTATATGAGTAGGGGTTGTTGAAACATTGAGTTTTTCAAATAGTTTTTTTTAGTGATTGGCCCAAAAGTGAAATAAAATATACATTTAGTAGACACTTCCAATTGGAAAAGTTATGACCCATATCTAACTTAGCTATAATGAATCTAGCTAGCCAATTTGTTTGACCAAAATTATTTTTTAGTTAGAAACCCTTAAATTCATTTGTGTTGATAATTGGCTTAAAGTGTGACATAGCTTTGTATAGTTAGATGCAACATTGAATGATGAATAATTCATACAATACATTTTAGAGTCACTAAGCATTGAGGGTAATTCTCATGAGGGGAAAGGAATGTTATGATCCTAATATGATATATTTCTAAGTACATATTATATATTCCTAAGCATACTAAGGATAAGCACTTGTGACATTGCTTAACCCTAACATAAATATTAGTTAATATACTAATACCTCTTAATTGCAATGAAGGACTATGTCCCTACATAGTTAAACCTATAAATAAGGATGAAAACTCTATCCAACATCATCATAGCATCAAAAATTGAATTCATATCTTATAATCTAATTATTGGAGGTCACTCCCTCAAAGTGGTTTGCTCTATGTTTTACTTTTACAAATATTACCAAGAAATATAATAGCATAATAATCAAGTTTGCACTCACAACCTAGACTCAAAAATCAAGAGCTAAAGAAGAAACAAAATAACAATTCATTATCCAATTATTTAGTTAAAGTATACTTGAAGAATTGCATAAAAGAAACATCAAATTTCAACATAAAACTCTAATCAAAATATTATTTAATTTATTTATTATAACAAATATAATAACAAATGAAAGAAATGCTAAAATATAGAATCATTTCAAACATCAAGAACAAATTCCTAAAACGTTCTCAATTCACAAAATAAAAATAAATCATCATGGAAGCTTTCTAACAATTTAGAGAAGTCGGTCACAATGCACTTTTCAAGATGGTGATTACATAATGAATGTTCACCGAAATGATATGTGGAAAAATAAGATCCTAGCCAAGGAATGTAAACTAAACACTCAAATCTCCATTGCATGTCATTGGAACATGAATTAGCTTTAACTATAGTCCTGATAGGAGAGATGAACACTTGGAATTCTATTACTTTGCTGCAATGAATTTGAGATTGTGAAATGTGTGTGTGTGTGTGTGTGTGTGTGTGTGTGTGTGTGCGCGCGCGCGCGTGTGTGTGTGTGTGTGTGTGTGTGTGTGTGTGTGTGTGTGTTTGTGTGTGTCTGTGTGTGTGTGTGTGTGTGTGTGTGTGTGTGTGTGTGTGTGTGTGTGTGTGTGTGTGTGTGTGTGTGTGTGTGTGTGTGTGTGTGTGTGTGTGTGTGTGTGTGTGTGTGTGTGTGTGTGTGTGAGAGAGAGAGAGAGAGAGAGAGAGAGAAATAGGTTAAATTATAAAAAAAATGAACATAGTAAGGCATATCTGGAAATAGGATGCAAGAAGGAACTTTGTAGTTGCAATCTAGAGTTGAAAGTGTTGGACACGGTTGGGGGACACCCTTGTCCTAGGGGTGTCCAAACTAATAGAATGAAGTAGTTTCGCAGTCAAAAGGTCTTATAGGTCTGTCTCTCTGAAAATTAGTTGAAAAGTGTTGGACACAGTTGGAGGGAACCCTAGTCCATGTGTTTTCACCTGTTCAAAGCCTAAGATTGTTTGTCATTGTCCACTTTATACTCCTATAATATCCTCTCTAGTTGGATCTGAACATGCACACATAAAGATAGAAAAAATGGTTGTGTTGTATAGGGGACTACCTAAGTCAAACCCCGTATTGGTGTTCCTACCTCCACAATAACTATGATTGATGAAAAGAGAGCTTATCCTAAAAAAGGATGAAGGCTAAATCATAATGAAAATGCTAAATTGAAAAATATTACCTTAGGTATGAAAATGATGGTGATGCAATGCTCTTTATACAAGTCCTTCAAGTTTTAATCCAATAACATGATAGCAAAATATAATCAACGTGAAATCATACTTGAATGTAAGTTGTTGTAGCTTGCTACTCAATATGTTGAATACTAAGATTCATAGTGCTTTCTTGATAATATGGGATCACTAGAATTGTCTTAGACCTTTTGAATGATAACAAATTATTTTTAATAGGTTTCACAAGATATTTTTTGAATGTAGACCAACAACCAATAGCTAAATGAAAAGATCAAGACTGGATCACAAATGATGAAAGCTAACACTTGCACACATTCGAATTTGGGTCCCTTTTAGAGGCACGTAGGGCACCTAGTCCGCTAAAAAATTGACTTGCAAAAAGGGTGGCAAAGTATCAAAATCTAAAACATAGGATCTAGTCTCAAAATTTGCATGTGATGACAATTAAGTTGTGGGTTTAACAATTAAATTATACAATCAGATAGAGCCCAAATAGGCTTAAAATGATCTAGGAAAAAACACACTAAAGTGGAGGCCCAAATAGAGTGTGAAATTGTAAAGGGATACAATTTACTACACTGTATATTTGTATATGTGTATGTGTATGTGTATGTGTATGTGTATGTGTATGTGTATGTGTATGTGTATGTGTATGTGTATGTGTATGGTTGGGCAATTTGAGATGATTCTTCGATCTCGAGTGTATCATAGATAGAGATTCATAATGGTATTTAGATCACATAGCATGCTTGCATTATGAAAAGATCTATCATATTTGCCACATCATGTGGAGATTAATTGGATTATGTCTACATTGCACTAATCTTGACTTATCACATTTGTCCACATTGCATAGATATGTATCAAAACATATGCACAATCATGAAGAGATTCATTAATAAATGCTCACATCAAGTGGATATTTATTGAATTACCACATCATGTGGAGATTGAATGCATCACATGTTTGCATTGAGAGGAAACTTTTTGGCATTTTATCATCACATTGAATTTTATCACATGGTCAAAGTAGGTGGACATATATCTCATTACTACACATCACATGGAGTAATTTCATATCACTTTCCATTCAAGAAAATATTTCCACCTCTTTTCATTTTTCATAGAAAGTTGAAGCAACTTGGGTTTTTTTTTTAATCACGGGGAAATTACTATTCATTGCATGCTTTTATATTTTTGCAAGTTTGGGTGGAGTGCTCATACAAATGAGAGTATAAGAAGGATAAGTGTCCTTTTATGAATATCTAAATGCCTACTTTTATTTTTATACTTTTCAATGCACTCTTGTGTTGAAATTCATTCACATCAAAGTGGAAGCAAAATAAAATGACGAAATTAGCATACCTAAGCCATTTTCCATTTATTTATATGTCCACCTTTATGGATGTCATAATGCAATAACATATCAATGAGTTGCATACTGTTACATGAAAACCTTAGCTTTTGGTATTATCACTATCCATCTCTATTTCACTCTTATTTGCACTTAAATTTGTGTACATTTGTTATCTATGTATTTCTATTTCATCCCTAGTCACATGTATCCCCTTACATTCACCTCACTTCAAGATTGCCACATTATCCCTTCAATTCATTTCCAAGTGACATGAATAAACCTAGTTCAATCTTGAGGAGTGCAAGAATGATCACCAAATTCAAATTCCAACTTTTTGGTTACCTTAAATTATTGGCCATTTGAGTTGACTCGGCACACATTTGTGCTAAACGTCACTATGTCATCATATAAGGCATTTATCATTCAAATAATTCATAAGGAGATTACATTCTAAAATTATTAGAGTACTCGTCAAATTTAAAGGACAATAAAGAATCATATCAAGACCCACATCACATGCCATTTGCATGTTTATGCATATTGTCTTCAGTATTGCTCATCATTGTATATACAACTTGTTAAGGGGTTTGATCTAAGAGAAGTCATTCGCTATCAAGTTGGAAAGATTCTTAACATGTCTCTAGACACCACCTCGCTAGATTCGGATACCAAGAAAATGAAGGTAAACAAATCTTCACATTCTTCCAATTCAATCTTCTGCAACACAATACAATCCAAAATGACAGATCATGTTTGTCTTGTGGTAACAAAGATCTACATTCTTCCTCCTCCTTTTTTTTCTCTAGTCTAAATCTTGAGATAGTCACCGAAGTGAGACCATTCATTAGACAAGAGTCAATAGACACAAAGAAACAACTGAATAAAACAAAGTGACAACAATTATTGAGGGAGGCTCATAATGTCATGCAATATTTGTTATAAGATGACTTGAATGATAAGGATTGCACTTGCAAAAAAAAGCATTGCATTGGTTGGTACAAAAGGGGGATCAAACAGAAGATAAAAAGGTAACTGAAATAAAAAGTGAATGAAGTACAATTTACGTGAACTCATGGTATTGATGGAATGATAACGTGCAACGCCTGCTTTTGGATCTGACAGGGCTCTTTTTGAGGTTTTTTAATTTTAAATATTTGATCATTTAAGATAAAAATTAAAACAAGTACAATTTACGTGAGCTGCTGCACTCATAATGATAATATGCACCGCCGGCATTTCAATTTGGCAGGACCTCTGCCTGTGAAATGATTTTTTGCGTTTTTTTAGCAAATGGACTGTAGGTTCAATGGGGAAGCTAATTAAAAAAAATTGATTATAAGTTTTTCATTTAATCAAAATTTAAATATTTAAATAATTTATTAAATATATAATAAATTTTGTATTGTAGTTAATCTAATATGAATATATCTTTAGAGGGTGTGTTGGATTTGAAATATATTTTTTGATAAAATTTGAATGTTTTCATCAAAGAACATGTGGTTTATAAGTGGAAAATCCCACTAATCATAAGTAACTTCTAATTTTGCGTGTTAGCCTATAATTTTTACATTTTGTGGCATTCTCTTACATCTTATGATGGATCCAAAAGCCACTACTTGATAAACTATTGAACTGTGAGAATCTGATGAAATTAATTAGCCTATAATTTGTTGTAGAAATAAACACAATAATTATCACAATTAAAATTAAAATTTATAAAAATGTCAAAAATGACTCAAAAATTAATATACACCTTTTCACTATTCAATAATTTGAACTTTTTTGAAAGTGTGCAATGTATTCAACATTCAAGAAAGAAATGGATTATTCTATAGCTACATGTGGTTTATGTTTTTGATGATTAAGATAGGGATTGGCTGACTGTCATTTGGCAGCTCTCTATGTGTGTGCTGGTTATGCTCTCTCTGAGGCTTGTTGTATTTTCCAGGTCAGCCCCCTTGTTTTGGCTGCGTTATTATCAAAAACATTCAAGAAATAAATGGACTTCATTAATTCCACTTTTTTTATATGGATGAAGTGTAAAAATGATATTGACTAGACTATTGAAGATTGTAATAGAAACAAAATTATTAAGACAAATGAAATAGGAGGAATAACCTTCTATATTCCATTGAAAAAAAATAGAGTTGGTAAAGAAGTGAATAGTAAACTCCATACTCCATCATTTGCATTTCTTGTCAATATTAAACCTCATGAATGTAGAATGTTGAATTTTGAATCCAAAACATTTTTATAGTTTTGATTCTTTTATGGAATTATTAATTTAATTTCTATATTTTGAATCTATATAAAAACAATTGGCATAAACATAAATAGAGTAAACAACTTATAAGAAATACTTTTAAAATATTATAAAAATAAATAAAACTAATTCTTATTAGTGTATAGTATAATAATCATAACTAATAATTAGGAATTTATAATATAAGGACTTAAAGTTGTACAAATTTCTTTGTTAGTAATATTTGATGAATCATATGCATGCATGTCAAGATTTATGGAATGTACTCTAAAATATTTAGATTGAATTGCACCTTTCACATTTGAAAATTTGTGCAATTTCAAGAACTTCTGCTCTACTATGATAAGATTAAAATCTTAAAAGACTCTCTTAATATGAACAACGATTTTAGATATTGATGGTCAAATATATATGTTATAGATATGTTCACTAAAGTTTAATTTATATTCTATAGTAAGGTGAGACTTATGACTAATGTTAAAAGATAAAAGGTTCTCTCACTATGAACTATGAACAATGATTGTAGATATTTGTGGATAAATTTATATTGTACCAATGGTTATGTAGGAAGGTTGATTTGTCTGGTTTAAGTGGTGCTTATTTTTAATGACATAAAATATTATGAGTAATATTTATTTTTCAAAGGTAACAATGTTCAAAGTTAATACTTTTTTGTTTCTTATTATATGATATTTGTTTAAAAATTGAAATGTGAGAATCTTTTGTATAATATTCTTTTTAATTTCAATCATCAATCATCTATAAATATTTAAATTATTTTGAAGAATTAATAATTCTTAGAAACTATATAATATCCACAGATTTGGGTTAATGTTTGAGATAAAAGGAAAACCAATTAGGCATTTATAATTTCCATTCCTACTTGTAATCATACTATCCAATGATAATTATATAAGGTGGGTGACTTCAAATTAGTCTCATTTAATAATGCAAAAAGTAAGCAATTTTTTTGAACCAGTTTTAACTTTGGTTATGTGCTTTGCAATGGTTGTTTATTCCAAAAAGGCAATCAAGTTATCTTAGAAGGGTTATTGTAGACTAATATATATTGAAAGAGTACACAAGATTTATTTTCCTCCTTATAATGTGCTATCACTATCCCCACATGATAATGCCATGCATGAATTATTATTTAATATTATAGCTAATATATTATTATTATTATTAAATATTAATTTAAATGATATTAGTTATTGATATATTTAATAATTATAATTAATATATTATTATTATTAAATATTAGTTTAAATGATATTGGTTATTGATATATTTAATAATTATAATTAATATATAATATATTTTTTAAACTCTATTCAATATAATTAATTCATATTTTTAAAATATTATGATATTTTATGTGATCATATTATTAAATATTATTTAAACTATTGACAACTAATTATAATAATGATAGTCAATAATGATTATTTAGGGGAACAAAAATTGATTAGGGAAAAGAACAAATTAAGTAGGCTCTGCATGTGCGATTATCTATGAAATTTCTCTCAAAAAGATGACATAGTTGTCTAGGTGGTTTTGTTTTCTAGACTCGTTTATGACATTGTCATAGATGGGCAACAAAGAGGTTGGTCTAGAGGACGTGATCTTAACATGGAATGGCAAGGTTGGGTCTAAAGAACTCGTACTAAGGCTCGACTTTGTCAATGGTTTGTGGAACCCAGTCTTACTCCATTTCTTATTTTGTTTTCCATTGCACTTCGCTTTTGTCATTGAATTTATGTCTTCCTTGTTCCTTTTTTAAACTTTAATTTTAAAAAAATATGTCTTCCCTTAAAACTTTGCACTTCAAATAATTATTTAAACTTTCAACTTAATTATATTTAATATTATATAATATATTTAATAATTATTTAATATTATAGCTAATAATAATATATTATTATTAATTATTAGTTTAAATGATATTAGATATTGATATTTAATATATTTAATAATTATAATTACTATATAATATATTATTTAAACTCTATTCAATATAATTAATTCATATTTTGTAAAAATTATGATATTTTATGTGATCACATTATTAAATATTATTTAAACAATTGACAAGTAATTACAACAATGATAGTCAATAATGACTATTTAGGGGAACAAAAATTGATTAGGAAAAAGAACAAATTAAGTAGGCTCGACACGTGCCGCTTAAATAGCCAAAGATTCACCTATTCTTTTCACCAACCAATCTCTAATTCCTTAAACAATCATGAGCATAGTATTACAACCATCAGTTCAAATACTATTTTATGATATTTAATAGTTATAATATTATTTAATAATTGGGGATGACCCTTTGGTGAAATGGCGGGGCTTCTTGTGTGTAGTGCCTACAACCTAGGTTCAAACCCCGCGGGTTCGTCTCTACCGTGTTAACAATGGAGCATGCTTTACCATGGAGAGAACCTAGGAGAAATGGTGGGGCTTCTTGCCTGTAGAGTCTACATCCCTGGTTCAAACTATAAAGTTTTAACCCGTTCATGGGTTTTCCAGGGTTCATCCTTCAAGTAAGGTGGTTAGAAGAGGTGAAGAGGTATGGGTCAGGCCGGAGCAGGGATGGATTAAGATCAACTTTGATGGAGCTCCGAGAGGTAACCCGAGCATCTCAGGTGTTGGGTGCTTAGCTTGTGATGATGAGGGGAAGGTCATTTTCAAAGGGGCGCAAAGGTTACAAGATGGGATGAACAATGAGGTTGAGGTGCAGGTCACCTTATTAGCGGTGGAATTGGCCAATAACATGAATATCCCGAGAGTGCATCTAAAAGGGGCTCTAAAGTGGTGGTGGATGCAATTGTGAAAGGAGGTGTCTTCAAGCTAGCAACTAAATAAATTTATATCAATTATTTGCTCAAAACTGAATGTTTTTTCAGGATTTTCGTATTTCTCATATTAGGAGGGGGGAATGTGGTGGCGGATGCATTATCCAACGTGGTGTGTGAATAAGATAGATGTCTGATGAGATGGTGGGGGGGTGATGACACTATTATCCAATGGCATTCTTAATCGGCCTGTACGGTTTTCATACTTGACTGTTAATGTGAAGTTTATGATGAGGACACCTAGTTCTCTTTCTGAGAGCATAGGCTAGCTCGACTGAAGTTGGCAATTAATGTCAATTTATCCTATAGTGGCGACGGAGCCCGAGGAGAGTGCATTTATGGAGAGAGTGGGTAAGTGGGTGTCAGTCCTTGCATATTCAGAAAGATTTTTGGTCTGTGAGCATGGTTTTTCACCGAAAAGTTTGAGGTTGGCACTTCGGTTTTCCAAATTGCGATGGAGACCAATTTCACATTGAAGACATCCAAACTTATCACTACATTTTGGGGACCAGTCTCGGAGTGAAGGTTGAATAACATGTTTCGCTCTAAGAACCCGTTGTTGATTAGGAGTGTGCAATTGGTTCTCAGTGAAGAATTGAGAGTGACTGGTCATCGATATCAGACTTGTGTGGATTTATACTCCCTTATCATGGTGTGGGGACTTGAGTTGGATTCTTCATGCAAGCAAGTCTGGGAGATAATGAAGGCAATAATACTAGTGGAGTACCTTGACAATATGGAGTCGCTTCTGGAGTGGGCTATTCAGGGCGAAGGGTTTGACATTTCCGAAAGGGAGTTGGAGTTCCATCAAGAATTGAGATCCAAGTATATGGACCCTTTCTCAGGCGGCAGGAGGCAGTGAAGGCAAGATTCAGAGAGGCGGTGAAGAGAGGGTGGGAAGCGTTGAAGATGTTTGCACAGATTATGGAGCTAGAAGAGGTGATTCGGAAAGCTTAGGCAGAATCATGGGATGAGGAAGTGACAGGATGAAGGCTAAGGCCGAGGACCAGATGCACGAAGGCAGTGATGGTGAGCAGGAAACAAACCCCGACAATCCTTTCGAGTAGTCTGTTCTGAATTGTTCATGATGTGTTGTCTCTATTTGGGATTTTATTCTCGTTTCTATGTTTATCGAACTATGTCAATTTTGTTTATCATGCTCTGTATCAACTAGTTGTACTTTGTGTGTAGCGCTACTATAGAAATTTTTTGGGTTGGTGGTCTGCAAAGTTGATTTTGGGTGGGTGGTTTTGTCTAGGCTGGGTGGTTTGGGTGGTTGGTGGTTTGTTGGTGGTTTTATGATGGAAACTGTTTCCTTCTTTTGAAGTTGTAACTTTCCTTTTCTATATTAATAAAATCCAATATTATCGATAAAAAATAATATTATTTAATAATATTTAATAATAAAATATGTTATACATTATTAAATAATAATTTAAATATATTAAATATAATATTAATTACTAATGTTAAATATCACATTGGTATAATATATTATTATTTAAATAATTATTAAATATTGCACTGTTATGATAATTATGTCGAGAGGCATATTAATACTCACATAATGGATTGATAGATATCCAAGATTAAAAACCCCCTATGATTTGTATGACACCTGTCATAATTATAATTAGTTTTACTATTACTTAAATAAAAATTATTTAAATAACTTTAAATAACCTAAATAAAAATAAATGCATAAAAAGACAAAAAAAATATTATATTTATTTTCTCCTCTCAACTATCACTCACTCTGAATTTAACTATTAATAAATTCTATTTATCTCCATCATACTAATAGTTAACTTCGTCAATCTAATATAATAATAATAATAATATAAAGATATGATAATATAATAATAATAATTTGGCTTAATAGATTTTTTGCTTTGGTGAAGAGTTTAATAGAAATATAAAAAATATTAAAATATACTAATATCTTAATAATAATATAATATTGATTACAATATCGTAATATAATAATAAATTAATATAAATTAAAATATAATAATACAATTATTTTTTAAGTGGAATAATAAACAAATATGATATCTTTCGTGTTAATGTTGTAGCTGAGTCAAATCCCTTCTAGGGCTGACCTAGCACGTTTGAATGGCTGATGGCCCTTGGCCTTAGTCATGTCCTATATTTGTAATAATCATATGAAGGTTGTAACGTGTTAGAGCTAACCCACATTGGGGTCATTTGTAACGTGTGGAACCTATTCAGTTTTGGCGCCAACTTCAAGGGATTAAATTGAAATTAATTATGTTCTCCTTGCTAGCCGACTTAGGTGAATTAGGATGCTAGAGTCATATATATATGCAAAGTCAATCTCATTGTAATGACACACAATCAACGAACTTATTCTATATACATCGATTACATTCATATTCAACATTCACCAACGAATTACTTCAGTGATCAACGAATCATCTCCTAAGTCAGTGAAACACATTTAGAGGTTAGCAAATCATATACAAAAGTCAGCGAAGCACATTCAAAGGTCAGTGAATCATATACAAAGGTCAACGAACTCTATACAAAGGACAACGAACTGTTCTTGCTGGCAACGAACATCATACTAAGGATGTAATCTATCATTGAAGGAAGAGCGAACTTTGTCTCAAAGTCTGCAACTCTTCTTGTGACAGTGAATATTATATGTATTACAGATAAGTTCATCTTTGTATATTTGTCCTAGGTTGAAGACAATGTATCTTAGTGCATAGCTTGTTGATTGCTTCAAGTGTTGAAGCTCATTGTAAAGATACTTCTGATTATTGCATAATAAGATCTGAGATCTATAGATGGATTTTTCACCTCCAAGAGGGAGGTTTTCCTAGAGTATTTTTAGTGTTCTTTGTGCACATTGATTTATTTTTTATGTTATTGCTATCTAATTTGCTACAATCTAATCTAAATTAACATTTCAGCATACTTTACCTATATTTCTCTAAAGATGGGTATACTAGTTAGATAAGAGTTTTGATAGTATTAAGACTATATTAATTATTGTAGTGACTTTTGAAGAACTAAATGCAATGAAAAAAGAAAGAGGGAGTAGAGTAAGACTAGGACCTACGAACAATTGACGAAGTCAAGTCATAGAATGTGCTCTTTAAGCTTAGTTAGATGATAGCTACTAACGTCCACTTATCAAAGATAGCAATGGTATTTATCAAATAGACCAAAAAAAAAATGCTAATGATAATCTCTATATTTGTATTGAAAAGAAAAACACTGACACTCAAATCCCACAATCCAAAACCTTTACTAAAAAGAAAAGCACATGAAAAGTCCCAAATAAACCATACGATTGTTAATTGAAACTTTGATATTCCTTGGCCATTGTACTCATATTCATAGTACATGTTTAATTTATACTCTACGTAACAATGAGGTTACTTAAAATAATTATGAAGGGCGGTGAGCGAGTGTGTCGACAAATAACTTGGGTAGGAGTGGGTGGGACCAAATTTGAACCCATGCACCAAGATGAAGACATGAACCACGAATAATGTATGGTAATTTATGTGATATAATCTTAATTTGTTAGAGTACTTATTATTAAGTCTTTTAATTATAAAGATTGTGTTGCAGCAAACAATATTATATATTTTATGAGAACTTATTTGTTATTTTTGTTGATTTATGAGATTTTCTTGTATATACACTTTTCCTCTATCTAAAGCATCTTCATATTGATAAACATAATAGAACTTTCTCAAAGGTATAAAATTGATGAAATTGTCTCGATAGTATTGAGTCGAGCCTTGGGAAATAGGTATAAAATGAAGACATTTCATGCACTTAATTAATATAAGAATATTGGAAAATATTTTTGTACTATGGTTTCATGAGGAAGTGGGTCATAACTTTTGGTATGAATGAAGTAGGTGATGTTGGGAAGGAAGAGGGGAGTTTCAAGTATTTGTATACAATTGTCAAATTCGATACAGGGTGATCATTCGAGTACCAATTTAAAAAGTGATGGTTTCACAATATTAATGATTACAAAACTTTTAGATTTCTTAATATTGAATTATATGCTTGTCAATTTCTGACACCTTTTTATCTTTTTCTCAAACCTTTAAAATCATGAACAGACATGGTAAATGTGAATTATCATATAGGGGTTAAATGAAGTGGGGTAAGCAGAAATAACTTTCTACATCAATCTAATGAACACTAAGTGTAAAAATGATCTTCAAATATTTAATAGTTACAATGTTAGATGCACATTTAAATGTAAGAGTTGGTATATAATACTCTACACCATGCAAGATTAGTTGAAGATTATAGTCGCCCAGGATCTAGGTGCTTCATGAAAGCACAAGAGAGATCGGTTATGAAAGCATAAAGCTATTCTATTAAGGATGAAAATGATATATTATAATGGAACAAATTACATTACAAAGGGGACGTCTTAGTTATATAGGCCAAGGTGAATACAGGATGACATAATATTATGGCACGTATCTTTATCTAATGACTTGATACATAAAGTGATATCTTATCCACTTAAGGTGGAAAAGTAATAACTATCAACTAAACTGGGAATTTGCTTAAAATGGGAAGAATCATATGTGTTCCCTAATTAAACTTAAGTAACATGTGTGATTAGGACCTAGGTATTGAGCTTACTATATACAATGTTCAGTAAGTACAACACCCCTTTCACCCCGACACCCCCCTTAAGTGTAATTTAGGGAGAATGAACACAAATGCAAATATTGTAGAGTTGAGTCTCGATTACTAGGCCATGTTAGGTACTCGTGTATAAATACAATCAATGCAATCTCTCATAAATGAAAGAAAAGGAGAAAACCATTGCAGGTTTTAACCATTGCATCAATAAAACATAACTTTACTCGTTCCTTACCAACAATATTTTTGGTGTTGTTATCACCAAGGAAAATATATCCCTCATTGCATACTTTGTACATAGAAGACCATTCCTTTGAGGACTCATATGGTAGAAACAACTTGAATCAATAAGTTGAGCATCAATACATACAGTGTTAGCTGAAATAAACAAAGTATTTAAATCATTATCAAAGGACTTTTCAAAGGAGGAATCGACATTCTTTTTCTTGTTATTAAATTCCTTCTTCACATGCCTTCTTTTATCACAATTCCAACACTACTCTTTTTGAGGATTTTATAGCATCCTTTAGACTTATCCCTCTTTTTACCCTCTTGGCCCCTTTTAAAATAGACCTACTTAACAACACATGTAAGACATCTTGGGAGCCAACATTCATAGATTTTCTCTTCATCTCTTCTAGAAGAAGTATTGCAATGACTATCCATTTTTGGCTCTACATTGCCACCACTTATGACAATAATTAGATTCTTTCAAAATTTGAGCAAAGAACAAAGAAACAAGATACACTTACCTTCATCTTCTAACTTAAAAATATGCTAATTTAAGTTAACTTATTATCAAAATAATTGCATTTAAATGATCTAAAATTGATCACCATCTTTCATCTTTAAATAATACAACCATCTTTTGAGATATAATTTGTTAAAAAAACTTTAAATTTGATACATTTCACCTATCCTCTTCCACAACTTATGTGGAGTCTTCTATGGAGACACTCAAGAGGATAGGATTTGTGAGAAAAAATCAAATGGTTCCCCATGCCTTGTTTTCCAACTTATTCCAATATTCATTTGACATTGTAGATGGCTTTGTTTCTTGTGAAACTAGCAACCATTGATATCTCTCTTAAAGGAGATCCTCCGTCTTCTTTTTCACATCTCATAGCTAGTGCATTGAATTTCTCAAATATCTTGGCAAGAGGTAGCGAATATGAAATGCAATCCTCTTCACAAATCTATAAGAAACGATAATATAAAAGTTCTTACTGTAACAAAAAATTCTTCAACACTTAAGAGATAGATGCCCCTATTTTAACAAAATTGTTAACTTTGACACAAAATTTGATAACAAGGTGAAACAAAAACTGGAATAGTAACTTGTGAATGTGTTTAAAATTTAGATTAACTAGATGAGATATATATGATTCCACATTCAATAATAAAACAAAAATTAACAAACTGGAAATGTGAGACCAAATTTTCATGCAAAAACCCTTTCGAGAAAAAAAAAACCACATGAGAAAGAGGGAAAGTCTATTATTATTCTTCAACGAAGACTTGTACAATAATACACTTCGCTTCTTTTATTATTTTGTTAGCACTTGGAAAACTACAATTGGATCCTCTGAAATCACTATGCTATAGCTCCAATTTATAAAAAAATGTGGAAGGAAAAACCTTTGTGGTAACTTGAAACAAAAGGTAAAACCTCTTGCAAAAACCCACACCTAGGATAATGGCAATCAATAAACATAATATAATATTAATCATCACATGACTTCTTACATGGGCACCTTGCTCATAGCTAATAAGAAAAGTAACTCCATGATGCCCTTTAACTCCCCAATGACACACAAATGGAGAACCAAACACCTCCCACACTTGGTCGCCCAAAGCATGATTATTCACATTGCAAAAGAAAACGCCTAAGAAGGATATTTATCCATTATGTTATGTAACTTTCACCAACATGTGTTCACCTCATTGAAATGCAATTGCAATTTATGATATGATTTATAAATATTAAATGTTTTCACTTTCATGTCTCCTAAAATACTTCCCAATGAATGCAAAGACACATGAATAACATAGGAACACAATGTTAATGTCACTTATTCTAACATGCAAGAGCATAACTAACTCACTTCTTTCATTCCATAAAGCTAACTCAAATTATGTCAACTATCTATTATTTCTTCTTCCTTGACACGAAAATTATTTAAGAAGACTTAAAATGTTAATGCTCCCAGGCTCAGTTTGGTGAAAGTCAAATCAAATAAAAGGCTATTAGCCATTAAAAAACGAGTGAGTTCAACAATTTCCAAGGTCTGTAGGTTCTACCAAACACGAAAACTCTTGACTACATGCCAATAAGGCTTTATTTCCTAACGAGATTCAAATGTTTGACAAAGGTATTATTGAAAAAATACTTCATTCAAACTATAATATTAGGGGCCAAACAAAAAATTAGAAGGATCATATAGGTTCTACCAAATATAAGAATTCACGATAACTTGGCACAAAGTATTTAGTTCTCGACAACACTCAAAAGTCTTATAAAGATATTAACCACCATTTAGTTGATTCAAAGAGCAACCATCATAACTCCTAATAAGTTCCCTAAGAACCTGTTTAGTTCCTAACAACACTCAAAACTTTGGTAGATGTATTAATGATCAAATAATATGACAACACTTGTGTCACACATATTTTTCTCCAATGCCCTTTTAACATGCATAATGTGGTGTTCCAAAACCCCAAAACCTAATAGAATCCCTTTGTATCATATGTTTTTTTTGGCTATTTAATATTTGTAATAGTGTAATTTGGAACTAGGGTTTCACCAAGTAGGATAAAACCACCAATTAGCCAAATTAACCAATACAGTAAAAGGAGGATGAACTCAATAAATCCAACCTCAATTATATTAAGAAGAGGGTTGAATACTAATTGAGGTCCTGTTTTCCCTTTTGTTTGAGTTGAAGTTGTGTTTGAATTAGATTTTATATTGCAAGTAGTAAATCTATAACAAACAATGAGAAAATGAAATTAAATGATGAAAACAAAGTGTTGCAAAAATCAAGCAGAGATGTAAACTAAGATCTGAGCAAGAGAAGACGATCAGAGTTTGTACCTAAAAGTTTGAGAAAAAAAGTTGGGATTGGGGCGGTGGGTACCCTGGTCCCTCTGCAGCACCCTGGTCATGAGGTGTCTACAAAATTTCTACAAAAAGCAGTTCACTTTGTCTTGGTCTCCCATGTCTTTTTCCACCTGCCCAACTCCTGAATCTATCACCTACACACCAAAAGAAGGAAAATTATGTTGTGGATATGGGTTTGCCTTAGGTCAAACCTCAAGCTTGGAATTAATCCTAATTGAAATAGAAATTGAACTTGAATTGAAATGGAAAATCTTACCTTTTGAAGGCAAGGGGTTGAAATGCTTGAATGTAGATGATTATACCTTCAATAGGTGATGCAATGCTCTTAGGATAAGTCTTTCATGTGTTGATGCAATAACATGATAAATCACACAAAATTCATTATGAAAACGCAATTGAAACATAATTTGAAGATGTCGTGATGTAGTTTGTTGCTCCTTTAATCAGATCTACTCTTGAATTGATGATAGTGCATGTATATGATGTAATTGTTGTATCAAAAATGAATTGAGAGAGATGCCTTGTATAGGGATTTCATAATTAAAATCACCTTTAGGTTGACTTAGAATCAATATATTTTCACACGAAGCTAAATTTAAACATCATAATATTGCCAAAACATGATCCCGAAATTTGGGGAGAAAAAGTCTGGACTAGGGCGAATCACCATGGTCCTGGTGACTTTTTTCCAAATTTCTAGGGATGTGAGCTATTGTGATTCTAATGCTAAATCCAACTCGGTGTGACAATCCAAGGTGTTTAGATATGCAAAAATAAGCCTTGAAGGTCAAAATAGGACTTTATTAGGATATAATTTAATTAATTAATTAAAGATGATAAAATAAAAGGGGCACACTTAGGGTTAAGGGCCCAATTTTACAATGTGTGGAATGATAAGAGAGGACTTTAGTTTTAATTAAATTAATTAATTAAATACTTACAGGAACTTTTTAAAATGCAAAATGAGACACATTAAGACGGGTGCTAACCTAAGCATGAAGTGGGACAACCCTAATTAAGGGTGTACAATTTATGACGCTACATTTAGTCCCCACTTTAGTGGAGTATGATCTTATGGTCACACACTCGGTAAAGTAGAAATGAAGAGATGCAACATCTAAGATCAAGACAAACTAGAGATATGATAATATTGAGGGATGATCAAGCCCCCAAGCATAGGATCTTATCAATCCATGCAAGTAACCTTCAAGTATAATCAAGAGAAAACAATGTTAGTACTAGAACATAAAGCTCTAAGTCAACTAGTTGAAGAGACCTCGATAATAAAAATGTGTCAACCACTAATATCATTCTTGGCATGTTATCTCAAGAGCACAAGTGTACTTATAGAAAGAACAAGGACATACACCAATTTAAAGCACAAGAAACCATGATCCAATGCTAAAAAATGTGTTATGCTATGGGTTCATGGGAGAGAAAGAAGGATCATGGATCCCACGGGCTAGCAAGCTGCATCAAGCTAGGTGATCCATGTTGGGGAGGAGAGTCAAAATAGTCTAGCTATGTTTTTCTAGTTCCACTCATTTGTTTCATATGTTGTTTGGTTTTGGGCATGAAGCATCTCATGTAAACCTTTGTTTTGTTTGGTTTTGAGAATGAACACCCAATAGAAGACAAATGATGCGTAAAATAAGGATGAAGCATGAGGATGCAACAATCCCAAAATGAAATGAGGATTAAGCATGAGGATGCAATAATCCCATAAATGATGGACAAAATAGGGATAAAATATGAGTATGCAACAATCCCAGATTGATAATCGATGGTCAAGAATGCAAATAGGAGGCCATATATATACCCCCCTTAAGATGTCAACATAGTCTTATGTTGATGTTATTATTTACTAAGTTGTCATTAGTTCTATGTCCAAAGTCATCCTATATACTCTAGTCGATTAATACTACCGAAATATTCAGTTGGTAAGCACTAAAGCAGTCAGTTACAAAAGAAAGGAGTCACAAAGTTAAGTATACACCAAGCTGTCTACCGAGTAACATTCTATGTCTACTGAGCAGCAAAGAAGGTATACCGAGTAATCTGAACCGAGTAGAAACGTGTTACCAGATTCAATGAACCTGGACACATGTGTGGAAACGTGTTACAAGAATCGAGGAACAGGGAACCGTTATCACATAGGGAATTGCACTTCAAGATTTTGTATGATTTTGAGGAAGTTTATCCAATGAAATAATTTCTATGATTATTCATTCGATGAATCTTGTTTGTAAGATCGAAGCATGAACAAGATCACCGTCCCAGAGATCTATTTATACAGAGTGATTTGAGAATCAAAAAGTGAGAGACATGTGTGATAGAAGAAGTTAAAAGGGAAACTCATAAGAGGACACATTGAGTTGTGACTGTTATGACTGATAGAGATATTCAGAGGTCACCGAGAAAGTCTTCAAAGAATAGTTCAAGGGATAGAGTAAACATAAGGGTTTACTGAGTTGATTTATCTATTACCGAGGTATGCTATGAGCAAGGTAATTTCATATTGAGCACATAGAATCTGCTATAACATTTCAAATGTAAAGTTGCAGATATTTGTAAAGATTTTATTGAATCATTTGAGTTGTAATAGAAACCTTTAACAGGGTAAAAGACTCTAACAAAGTCTATAAATTGTAAAGCCTTTAACCAGGTGCAGCATTTTGTATAAGTGTTGTAAAATCCTTTAGCAAGGTAGATCTAAAAGATCTTGATACTCCTAACAGGGTAAGCTATCAAAAATAGCTAAACATGTAGCTCTAACCGAGCAACCTTTATTATTGCGGTAGTGAAGTTGTGGGTGCCATCCCCACCGCAATTTTTCTCTCTAACAAAGAGTTTTTGCGTAACCAAAATATTTGTGTTATGGAGTGAAATGTGTATGAATGTTATTTCTATAATTATGTGTTAGTTTTATATTATGAGATCAACAGTTTACAATTTATGTTTATCAGTAAGATTGCTTTTGGAGAAATTTTTTGAAGTACTGATTCACCCCTCCCCTCTCAGTACATTAGCTTTCCTAGTTGGACCTAACAATTGTAATCAGAGCTTCAATCTTGGAAAAGGGTTTAACAACCTAAAGAGAAAGATCTTATCAATAGAAGGCTACAAACAATCCTGGAGGATTGTGAATCTTCAAGAAGAATTGGATCATGCTAACCAAGTGATTGCAGATATGCAGAGACAAATGCAAAGATCATTGAAAGTCAGAAGAAAGTTGTCTGATGATTTACAAGACTCACAAGAGTTGGTGGAACAAATTGAGACATCATCTGAGAACAGTATATCAAAAGAGACTGAAGAAATAATTGGAGAATTGAAAGAAAAGAGCAAAGCACTAACTGAATAGCTGAAGGCAATGAAAATAGAACATGAACATTTCAGCACACAGATGACTGAAAATCTTGATGCATTAAGAACAACTAAGGATAACATAAGAGACATGGAAAGGGAAAAACAACAGCTAGAAGCATTAATGTCTGAAAAGAATGATGAAATCACAAGAATGATTGGAATTCAACATAATCTTTCTGATCAATTGGGTTATGCATATCATGAAGCAAATCTAAAAGAAAATGAGAATCAAGCATTGAAACTTGAATTATCAAGATTGACCAATGAACTTGAAGCATAGAAGAAATCAAAAGAAACACTGAAGAAAAGTTATGAAGCATCAAGGATGTTAGATGAGCAACTAAATATAAGAAGACCCAACAAAGATGCAGGACTCGGTTACAAAAGAAAAAACTCTACCAAGAAAGGAATCAACACCACCGAGAGAGGGGAATCATCAAAGCAAGCTGGAAACAAGGAGAACATCAACGGAAAGAAGCCTATCTGCAACTACTGTGGAAAACAAGGACATACTGCCAACATGTGCCAAATCAGAAAAGGTAAGCAACCGAATGTCACTAGGTCTAATGGTTATTGTTACAATTGCAATAAGTATGGTCACACATCTAAACAATGTAGGACAAAGTTTGCTAGCAATTTTCAGAAGGCAAAATTCAAAGGATATTGCAAAAACTGCAATAGATATGGACATAGTATCGAGAAGTGTTGGTTTAAGCAGAAAAACTATATGAGGTCTTCACACCGAGCAAATACTAGAAGCTACCGAATTCACACAGATCTTAACCGACAGTATACTGCAGTACCATGGGATTATAATACAAGAATATGGTGTGAATACTGTGGAAGATATGGACATATAAGTACCAACTGCATGATAAGGTTTGGAATGAACCACCGAAGATCATGGAGAAATCCTGGTATGGCATGCTTTCATTGTCATAAAGTTGGACACTTGGCTAAAGATTGCAGAGATCAACCCAGAGGAGATATTGAAGAAATAAAAATCAAACTACAGAAAATCTAGAAAAAGAAGGAAATTGAGTCAGAAAATGAAGAAAGCACCTTACCTACCGAGTTAGGTGCATCTACTTCGAATTAATCAGTAAAGGTATGAAGGGGCTGCATTCTCTCAAGGTTAGATCTTAACAGTTCCTATTTTATCATGTACTTAATTTCAAAATCTACATAGCCAAGATGCATTAGCAAGTTTGAAATTCTATCTAGTCTTTTGGAGTACCAGAGAAGTCGGTAAGTGCAGGAAACCTGTCTAGTCGGTAAAAGCGTAAAAAGGAAGTTAATCGGTTTAGTGGAACTGAGTGCATTTAATTTTTTCTTACCTAACCGCACAAAGCCCGATAAGGTAAAATGTGTACTTAAAGTTTTTTGCGAAGTCATTTTACACTTACCAGTTATCAAAAGAGCAGAGCTAAGTGATTCAAAGGTGATCAAACAACTCCCGAGTGAATTTCAAGGTATTTATACAGCAATCTCAAACGCATTTTCAAGCCAGTTAACCGATCAATATCAGTTGTGAGCATATGCATTATATTTACTAAGTCGAAAGCATTTTCTGGTTAGTTAAAACCCTAAGATCTTTCGTTAGTAGAAATTGAAGTTTAAAATGGCTCCTAAGTTGCAAAAACCTATTGTAGTTGAGAATATTGAGAAGCCTTCATTGAAGTATTCCTTACCTCTCAAAGTTGCATCTGAAACCGATGAGAAAACTGCATTTTCTCTTATTCTAAATAGGGTTCTGCTGGTTGAAGATGTCAGATTCTACTCTAAGTGTCGTGTTGAAGAGCTAGGTCATACCGAGATCAAAGACATGTATGATGAGTTATGCACCGATGGAATCCTAGACAGCAAGTATGAGCATATCAAAGTCAAGGGATTGATCGAAGCCCTAACCTACCCTCGAGTCTTCAAACCCCAATGGGTTAAATTTGTTTTGAGCAGAGTTCATGATGACTTTATGTGGTTAGAGGAGTAACCATTCAAAATCACCAAGGAGATCATTCACATAATAACTGGATACCCTATCTACGACCATGCCTGAGCACAGAAAATGATTTCACAGAAGGAATTGATAACCTTAACCAGAGTTGAGTCTGATTGCAGAGGTCTTATATTGAATAATGTTACTGATGCAGAGCTAAAGTTTGTAATTAGAGTCATCAATTAATTGTTTCTTTTAATCAACAAGAGAAAATAGTGTACCCTGTGCAGCTATAGATCTGGCCTACAAGATTGTGAAAAAGGGTATGAAAATTGATCTATGTAAAGTGTTGTTGAAAAACCTATTTGAAAATCTCAACACTATAAGGAAACCTAAGAAGAATAACTCGGCAAATACACTAAAGTTTGGGTCACTCTTAGTGTGCATGTTTTTCTATTTTCAGAAATTATTCCCATCAGTCGGTAACATAGTTTGGGAGTTACACCGATCAATCACCCATCAAATAATTGACTTTATCAATCAGTTAGGTGATAATTTCAATGAGATAATGGATGACTACTTCAGCAAATTTCAAGAAAAGATGCATAACAGGTACAAAATCCCACCTCAGTTAGTTAAAAAATATAAGAATGATATATGTTTTGAAGTAGACACCGACTACTATTATGTTAATGTAGTAGATCCTAGAACTCAGTCTTTATTGTCCATGGGTTATGAGATGGATCTCGATATTTCTCAACAGTAGATAGATGCCTTTCTGTCACTTCCAAGGCATTCTACCGAGATCAGGTATAGTACCTATGAAGAGGTCAAAGAAAAAGTAAAAATGAGCATAGTTGTACCTAAGGCTACAAGGAAAGCCACTAAAATGATCAAAGTGCTAACTGAGAAATTTGGAGAAGGTTCTACCTCCACTGCTATAAAGAGTGATCAACTCACAATTGAGGAAGAATCTGAGGCCCAAGAAGCAGCAATTACTCTGAGCACTGAGTTGCCAAAGGGCAAAATATTGAAAAGGAAGAAACAGGATACACCAAAGGTATCACCGACTCCTCTAGTGAAGCGCCCTAACACTAGATCATCTGCAGTGTCACCCGGTAAGAAACAGAAAAAGGTTGAATTGCCTAAAGTTACAAAGACTTATAGAAAATCGACTAGGAGACTCATTTTGAATAAGGAGTTAAGCGACACAGAGTCTGAAGACAAAAATAAACTTCAGATTGTTAAAAGCACCAAGGAAGATGTACATAGTGTTGACAACTTTTGTGCCAAATTGAAACAATATGGTGGATTTGGGTCATTCAGGTATGTAAAATATGACTCCCAGATAGAAAAAGAAAAGAGACAAATAGAAGAGTCAGTTGTATGTACACTTCTTAAATTCCGAGTAGTTCCATTGGAAGCAAGTAATTTTCTTCCAAATGCATTATATTCTCACATTGACAACAAATGGAAATATGCTATGGACTCGGAGAAGCAGATAAGAGAAAGAGTTTTAGTACATCTCTTTCTAGACATGTCGGTAGATGATATTAGAAATCATTTGAAAAACTACCAGACAAACTTTCAAGTCAAGCATAGAGCCTTGAAAATGATGAATGGACTTTATCTTGAAGTCGAAAAGGAAACAAAAGAAAAATGGCAAGAAATCTTCAGAATTCAGACTGAAGAAACTCAAGGTGAAGTTGAAATAGTTGACATTACCGAGCAAGATCCTGCTTCAACTATTCAACAAGATGAGGATGTCATGGACACTGAGGCACCAGAACAAGAGATGATAGAAGGAAATGCCTATGCCAAACTGGTATCTAGTGAATCAATTTTGGAACAAGTCAAGTCCTATCCTCCTGTAACTCAGCAAGTTTCAACCGAGAAACCTTAGGACACTGATCAAGGCAAAGAGGGTCAACAGTCTACAAAAGGAGAATCTACTTCTCAGGCCACCGGGGAATAGACTTCTCAAGCACCTACATGCACTGAAACTATTTCCACTGAGACCCCAAGCAAAGAATCACCGAAGGACACATCAGAGGCTAAGGAAACCGACAAAAGTGTTGTCTCTATCGAGCAACCTACCGAGAGTGATCAAGCCTCCAAAGCCATTGTACTCATTCAATCGGTGAAAGCCTCATCATCCAAAGAAAAGAAGGTGAAGAAGCATAGTTTCAAGGTAGATCTGTCAAAACCTATTTTGTTGCCAAACATGGACATTTCAAAACTGAAAGGGCAAGCACTTACTGAATTCAGAGAGCTATGTGAAGCCAAAGCAGAACAAGAAAGACAAATGGCTATTCAGAAGAAGAACCGAGTACTTCAGAAGGTTAAAGCATTATTGACAGACATGCTACCTGAAGCTACCGTGAATAAAGATGTTGCCATCCATATGCAACTGGATGAGCTACTCACTAAATTAGAAGTATCAGGAGTAGACGCATCAGAATACCTAAGCAAGTTGAAGGACAAAAAGCTGACTACCAAAATGATTGAAGAAAGTGCAGAAAGCAATTGCCATAGGTAAAGTCAAGCTTGTTAGACTCATTGCTGAGTTGTCCCCTCAACTCAAACATATTCTTTATTTATTTCAGAAGCTCTGTACATTTTCATTATTTATTAAGGATATCAAGCATAAGACTGAATTTATTGAACAAGAGATCACCAATCTCTCCAATACATTGACCACTGAGCCAAATTTTGTTCAGAATTTCTATACCAAGCTGCAAACTCTTATGGCTCAATAGTTAGAACTTCGGAATGAAGAGCACAAAATAAGGATGGATATCATGACTCTTCAGACCTTATTTATTCCACTTATCATCAGTCCAAGAGAAGATCAACAGAGCTACCCACTTATCCACTCAATAAGAGGGAAGTACTTTAGATGGTTTGATTTCACTATTAGCTAATATTACAGCTTAGAATTCCTTAATGGACAATGTCAAGGATGTACTCTCCACTTCTCTCACCGACGCTAGTACAAAGTATAAATCTATTTTTGACCAGTTGCCTCCACCTAATGGTAACTAGTTTTGATGTTTGTAAAAAAAGTGGAGTATACCGAGTATGTACCGAGTATAAGAGTGTACAATATACTGAGCAGAACAGAGTATCCGAATGTATAGTTGAATTTGACAGGGGGAGCATAGAACACGGATAAAACACTGAGCATTGATCACAAGAGCATTACAGTATATTGATAAGGGGAGTATATATTTGAATATGTTACTATTCATTGGCAATTATATACTGTCATTCTAGTCAAATTTTGTAAGTATATAGATTTTGAGTTATGACTTTAAAAGGGGTTTTTTCAAACATACCAAACTAATGTCAAAAGGGGAGATTGTTATTATTTACTAAGTTATCATTAGTTCTATGTCCAAAGTCATCCTATATACTCTAGTCAGTTAATACTACTGAAATATTCAGTCGATAAGCACTAAAGCAGTCGATTATAGAAGAAAGGAGTCACAGAGTTAAGTATACACCGAACTGTCTACCGAGTAACGTTCTATGTCTACCAAGCAGCAAAGAAGGTATACCGAGTAATCTGAACTGAGTAGAAATGTGTTACCAGATTCAATGAACCTGGACACATGTATGGAAACGTGTTACAAGAATCGAGGAACAGGGAACCGTTATCACATAGGGAATTGCACTTCAAGATTTTGTATGATTTTGAGGAAGTTTATCCAATGAAATAATTTCTATGATTATTCATTCGATGAATCTTGTTTGTAAGATCGAAGCATGAACAAGATCAACGTCCCAGAGATCTATTTATATAGAGTGATTTGAGAATCAAAAAGTGAGAGACATGTGTGATAGAAGAAGTTAAAAAGGAAAATCATAAGAGGACACATTGAGTTGTGACTGCTACGACTGACAGAGATATTTAGAGGTCATCGAGAAAGTCTTCAGAGAACAATTCAAGGGACAGAGTAAACAGAAGGGTTTACCGAGTTGATTTATCTATTACCAAGGTATGCTATGAGCAAGGTAATTTCATATTGAGCACATAGAATCTGCTATAACATTTCAGATGTAAAGTTGCAAATATTTGTAAAGATTTTATTGAATCATTTGAGTTGTAATAGAAACCTTTAACAAGGTAAAAGACTCTAACAAAGTCTATAAATTGTAAAGCCTTTAACCAGGTGCAGCTTTTTGTATAAGTGTTGTAAAATCCTTTAGCAAGGTACATCTAAAAGATCTTGATACTCCTAACAGGGTAAGCTATCAGAAATAGCTAAACATGTAGCTCTAACCGAGCAACCTTTATTATTGCAATAGTGAAGTTGTGGGTGCCATCCCCACCACAGTTTTTCTCTCTAGCAAAGAGCTTTTGTGTAACCAAAATATTTGTGTTATGGAGTGAAATGTGTATGAATGTTATTTCTATAATTATGTGTTAGTTTTATATTATGAGATCAACAGTTTACAATTTATGTTTATCAGTAAGATTGCTTTTGGAGAAAATTTTTGAAGTACTAATTCACCCCTCCCCTCTCAATACATTAGCTTTCCTAGTTGGACCTAATAGTTGATGTCTTAAGGTAGATAGAAACAAGGATACCAACCTTCAACACCAAGGAGATATATGTTGATCAATAATTTGTGCATTCCAAGTTAGAAAGAAAGACTCTTGAATAGGCTTCGTTTCTTTAAGCAAGGAAGAGATATTTGTAAAAGAGATGTCTTGTAACAAGTGCAAAGGGGTCCTTTTGAGGGATGCATGATTGAGAAAGGATGAAGAGATCTTTGCATAAAGATACCTACCTCTAAGAGTAGAAGAGATCCATAATAAAGATAACATTTTGGAAAGGAGAAGAGGACTAAGAATACATAACTTCTCCAATGTTTAGGAAAAGGTGGATCCTTAGGATTGCATATTCTCACCAAGGAGAGAATATTCATAAGATATGTACCATTTCAAACAAGTAATCCACACACACTCGTAAGAAATGACATCAAATTCTGAAAGATGCAACTCAACAAAGAAAAAATGAAATCTTTAGAAAAATAGGGAGAGAAAGTTGAAATATTATTCTTACCCCCCAAGCATGGATACAAGGACACCAAAGAGAGATCATTTATAAAATACACATTGATGCAAGAGCATCCTTGGTTCTTGGCAATCCTGCATCAACCAATTTTTATTTTTTCAGTTTGTTCATGTTCTATAGTTTCAGCACTTCATTCTGAGTTTCTTGGCATTTGTTCATCAGACCTTGCGGAGTTGGAAATTGATTGTGGATATTTTCATTTTCCTTATCCTAATTCCATGGGACGTTTGGATCTCTTCCCGACAAGTTATCGCTTCTAGAATCCGAGATAATTTTCTAGCTTAGAACACCGGAACCACTTGGACCTATTTTGCTATTGGCGAATCTTGCGGCTCATTTATGTAGCTTGTAGAGCTTCAATTCATTATTTCTAATGTTCCTTGGTGTGTGGCCAACCTTCCTTGAGGTCCACACTTCATCCTATGGATTTTCCAGATGGATCTCTTTGGCAGAGGCCAACCTTGTTGTTTTACACGTTTTATCTTGTTCATCGGCAATTGTTTCACCTTGGGCCGATGCGGATCACCCTTGATCATATAAATCAATGTAATTAAGCATTTAGAATCAAGTAGTTAGAAGATAGAAGATATATCCTAAGGATAGGAGGTCCGGAGTAGGATTGCATTCTTATTGGAGTTGAATGTTGCATAACACACATGTTTTGTACTCAGGCTTGTAAGTCGAATCTATGAGCCCAGATGTGGCGGGAAGTTTGTAACTGATTTTCACGATATAATATAGTTTGTTTCTACATTGCCTCCATCACTTTGAGTTGTTTCTATTGTGTAACTCTTGTTGCACTGTCTGGATTGTTCTCTTTGAGGACCCTCCCACCATGATTGCACCAAGTAGTATCAGAGTGAGATTTCATTTTGGATATTGCGAAGTCATATTCGATTTTGTTGTAGGGTGGCGGATTGAGGATCTGGCCTATGGGTGCAGAGGACTTGTGTGAAGATGGCGCGAAGAGGAAATAGAAATGGTGGAGCGTGTGGAAATGCAAACCCTACTATGATGGAAATGTTGAGATGAAATGCAACCTAATTAGAAGTTGTTGAAACGACCCAAAGAAGAGGTCGACATGTTGAAGATGTGATCGAAAGTGAAGAAGAAGAAGTGGCAGCTAGAGAACAAGGAGCAAATCTACCAACAAACGATCCACCAAATAAGAGAACTATCTAGAGCGAATACCAGACCATATTTTACCCCACCGGATTATGATGGAAAATTGGATTCGGATAAATTCCTAAATTGGATCATGGAGATGGAAAAGTATTTTTATTTTGAAGGCACCACGGAAGATAAGAAGGTGAGATATGCTTGCACTAAGTTGAAATGTCATGCATCTCTTTGGTGGGAACGTTTGTAGGTTGATAGGCAGAGAAAAGGTAAATAGAAGATCAAATTGTGGGAGCGAATGGTTAATAAGTTGAAATTGAAGTTCTTGTTTGCCGACTATCAAGTGAATATGTTCTGAAAGTTGCAGAACTTGAAGCAGAAGGAATCTAGCGTGAAGGAGTATACAGAAGCATTTTACAAGTTGAATATTATATATGGACATGTTGATGATGAGATTGAATAAGTCGCTAGATATTTGAATGGGTTGCAGATGTCTATACAAGATAAACTTAGTTTAATCAAGTTGCAGAGTGTTGAGGAAGCTTATCAATATGCCTTGAAAGCATAAGAGAAGTTGAACAAAAGAAATGAGCAAAAGCAAAGAGGTAGAGGTGGAAGGTTTCCAAGAGGAAGATTTCAAGGAGGATGAGGTTATTCAAGAGGAAGAGTAACTTGTGTAGATCAGAACAAGGACAAGGAAATTAGCAAAGATGGTAGTTTGTACTAAAAGGATGACATAAATTTCTACCAGAGGAGAGAACTTGATAAATAAGAGAATGAGGGTTATAGAAAAGATGACAGAAGACAAGACAAGAGAGTGTTTAGAGGAACCTTCTTTAAGTATGGAGGAGAAGGACATCGTGCCTTTGAATGCAATAAGGCAGAAAACACTAGAAGAACAACATTGGTAGAAGAAGATCATATCGGATCAAATAACAAACTAGAAGATGGGGAACTGTTGATGATGAGGAGAGCTTTATGTCATATCAGAGATGATGAAGAACCCTTGTAGAGGAGGAATTTGTTCAAGATTAGATGTAAGGTATCTAGTAAGTGTTGTAAAGTCATTATTGATAGTGTTAGTTCAGATAATCTTGTTTCAGAGGAGATGGTGAATAAGCTGAATTAGGAAAGGTTGAAGCATACAAAGCCTTATCAGATAGCATGGATTCAGGATGATCATAAGATACTAGTAAGTGAGCAATGTTTGGTGAAATTGAAGATTGGATCTTATCATGATGAATTTTTGTGTGATATTACATATGCATATGGATATATGTCATATCTTGTTAGGTAGACCTTGGCAGTATGATAGATAGACAATACATGATGGGAGGAAGAACATACACACCATTGTTGCAAAAGGCAATAAAACAGACCTTGTTACCCTTGGAAGAGCCCTTGAAGAGTGAAGTTTGTACCAGTGATAGAATTCGTTTGGTGGATGGAAGGAAATTCTTGGATGGGATGAGACATGATAATGTGTGTTTTTCTTTAGTTCCTAAGAAGACTAAAGATCTGAAGCATCAAGAAGAAGAACCAGAGGAAATAAAGGAGTTGTTGATAGAGTATGCATATCATTTCAGATAATGTACCTGATGGATTACCGCCTGTGAGAAGTATCAATCATTGCATGGACCTGATTCCTAGAGCTAGTTTGCCTAATAAATTAGCACACCAGATGACACTGATAGAGAATGAGGAGTTGAATAGACAAGTGTAGGATTTGTTGAGGAAAGGTTTGATCAGAGAAAGCTTGAGTCCTTGTGCAATGCCAACAGTGTTAGCACCTAAAAAGAATGGAGAATGGAGGATGTGCATTGACTCTAGAGTAATAAACAAGATCACCGTAAAGTACCAATTTCCCTTGCCTGAGATGGATGACAGAATGGATTGTTTGAGTGGAGACAAATACTACACAAAGATAGACTTGAAGAGTGGATACCATCAGATCAAAATCAGAGAAGGAGATGAGTGGTAGACAACATTCAAGACAAATGAAGGATTGTATGAATGGTTGGTGATGCCTTTTGGGTTGAATAATGGACCGAGTACTTTCATGAGATTGATGAATGAGGTATTGAAGAAATTATTGGGTAAGTTTTTTATTGTGTATTTGGATGACATTTTGATTTTTAGTAAGAGCAAGGAAAAACATATGTTGCATTTGAGACAAGATTTGCAGAGGTTGAGAGAAGAGAAGTTGTTGATAAACATTAAGAAGTGCAATTTGATGAAGGAAGAATTAGTCTATTTGGGATTTGTGATATTTGCTGATGGATTGAAGATGGATCATAAGAAGGTAAGAGCAATTGTTGAATGGCCTACAACAGAAAGCCTTGGAGAGGTAAGATCATTTCATGGATTGGCTAGTTTCTACCGGAAGTTTATCAAAAATTATAGTTCAATTTGTAGCCCTATGACTGAGACAATGAGAGGAGATAGAAAGGATTTTCAAGTGGACAACTAGAGAAAATAGGAGCTTTGAATTATTGAAGCAGAAGGTGACAGAGCAGCTTGTGTTAGCTTTACCGGATTTCAGTAAAGTATTTCAAGCAGACTATGATGCAAGTGGAAATACAATTGGAGTAGTGTCGAGTCAGGAAGGAAGAACGATAACTTATTTTAGTGAGAAGTTGAATGATGCAAGGAGGGGATATTTAGTGTAAGATCGGGAATTATATGCCATAATTCAAGCATTGAATAAGTGGAGACATTATTTTTTGCATAAGGAGTTTGTGTTGTATACAGATATTCAAGCTTTGCAGTATTTGAAATGTCAGAGTAAGTTGAATCAGAGACATGAGATGGGTATAGTTCTTTTAGAGTTATACCTTTGTGTTGAAGCATAGAAGTGGAAAGTCAAATAAATTTGTTGATGCATTGAGCAGAAGGAGGAAATTGCTAGTAGAAATGAGAGTGGAGGTAATAGGTTTTGAGGAATTGAAGAACTTGTATGGATATGACCCTGATTTTGCAGAGCCTTGGAAATCTTGTAAGGAACCGGTTATGGTGGACAAAAGTAAGTGGTTGGATTATTTCATTCAAAATGAGATGTTGTTTAGAGGAGTTCAGTTGTGTATACCTAGGAGTTCTATGAGAGAGAGTCTGATAAAGGAGAAACATAGTAGATGATTAGCTGGACACTTTGGTGTTGATAAGATAGTAACATTGGTAAGTGAGAATTACTTTTGGCCTTAGATTCATAATGCTGTTAGGAAATTTTTGCAGAGTTGTAGAATTTGTCAACTTGCAAAAGGTAGTAGTCAGAATGTGAGATTGTATAAGCCTTTGACAGTTCTGAAGAGACCTTGGGAGGACATAAGCATGGATTTTATACTTGGCTTACCTAAAACACGGAGAGGACATGATTCTATATTTGTACTAGTGGATAGATTATCGAAGATGACACATTTCATACCTTGTAAGAAGACAACATATGCAATACATGTTGTTGACTTATTTTTCAAGGAAGTGGTGAGATTGCATGGATTACCTAAGAGCATAGTTTCAGACAAAGACACTAAGTTTGTTGGATATTTTTGGAGAACACTTTGGAAGAAGATGAAGATAGATTTGAAGTTCAGTTCTACTTTTCATCCACAAACTGATGGACAAACAGAGGTAGTGAATAGGAGTTTGGGAAATTTGTTGAGATGCTTAGTAGGAGAGAAAACCATAAGTTGGGACTTGATTCTTGCACAAGCAGAATTTGCCTACAATAATTTAGTGAACAAGAGTACCGGAAGAACACCTTTTGAGATAGTCAGTGGAGGACACCCTAGAGGTATATCAGAATTGAGAGATACCAGTAATGAAGATAAGAGGACTGTAGAAGTAGAAGAATTTGTAGAGCATATGAAAATGGTACATACTCAAGTCAAACAACATTTGGAAGACATGAACAACAAGTATAAGGAGAAAGCAAATGAAAAGAGGAGACATAAGGAATTTGAAGTTGGAGATGAAGTGATGGTGTATCTAAGAAAAGAAAGATTTCCATTTGGAACCTATACTAGGTTGAAGATGAGGAAGTTTGGACCTTGTAAAATCTTGAGGAAATTTAGTTCTGTAAATGCATATGAAGTGGAGTTACCTGATACTTTGGAGATTTCACCTATATTCAGCATTGCAGATCTACATCAGTATCATGAGACAAAATTCAGTGAGGACAATGTAGCAGACTTAGAGAAGAAGATACCTCAGCGGATACCAGATCAGATTGAAGACATTGTGGATAGTAGGATTGGACGTAGCACCCAGAGCAATCGGTACAAAGAGTATCTTGTGAAGTGGAAGGGCAGACCAGTTGAAGATTCATCATGGATTTAACAGGCAGAGGTAGACTGTCTTGGTTTTCCTCTTGGATTTAACAGGAAGAGGTAGACTGTCTTGGTTTTCATCAACCTCGGAGGTCAGATTCAGGAGCATCCCTAATTCTTGGTAATCTTGCATCAACCAAAAACTTTTTCTTTCAGTTTGTTCCTGTTCTGCTGTTTCAGCACTTCATTATGAGTTTCTTGGCATTTTCTCACCGGATCTTGCGGAGCTGGACCTTGATTGTGGACATGGTCATTTTCCTTATCCTAAGTCAGCAGGATGTTTGAATCTCTTCCTAGCAAGTTATCGCTTTCAGAATCTGAGATAATTTTCTAGCTTAGAACACTGGAATCACTTGGACCTATTTTGCTATTGGTGAAACTTGAAGATCATTTTTGTAGCTTGTGAAGCTTCAATTCATTGTTTCCAACATTCCTTGGTGTGTGGCCAACCTTCCCTTAGGTCTGCACTTCATCCTATGGATTTTTTGGATGGATCTCTTTGACAGAGGCCGACCTTGTTGTTTTACATGTTTCATCTTGTTCATCAGTGATTGTTTCACCTTGGCCAACACAGATCACCCTTGATCATATAAATCAATGTAATTAAGCATTTAGAATCAAGTAGTTAGAAGATAGAAGATAGATCCAAAGGATGGGAAGTCCAGAGTTGGATCACATTCTTGTTGGAGTTGAAAGTTGCATAATGCATGTTTTATACTCAGGCTTGTGAGTTGAATCTATGAGCCCAGATGTGGCATAAAGTTTGTAATTGATTTTCATGATATAATATAGTTTATTTTTGCATTGACTCTATCACTTTGAGTTTCTTTTGTTGTCTAACTCTTGCTACACAGTCCAGATTGTTCTCTTTAAGGACCCTCCAATTGTGACTACACCACACACTCTTCTAATATAAGGAAAAAATCCTCAATAGGGATGCATATCACAATATAGAAGGGTTCATTATAAAAGATACAACTCAATAAAGAGAATAATTTGATGAATGATTATAGACTTTCAACACTAAGGAAAATGTTCAATTAAGGATATGTGCTTATAAGGCAAGGATAAGATCCTCATTAGGGATACTTGTTCCAATAAGAGGAAGGAGATATCTAGTATGGATATACACCTCCACAATCAATAAAAGATCCTTAATAAAGGCCCTACTTCACAAAGGGAGAGTTTAATCTTTACAAAGGAGAGATAATTGGAAATCATTCTTGCCCCCAACCACAGAGACAAGAGAAGAGATAAAATAGGCTATTATGTTGCTAACAAAGCATGATTGCACTTTAAATTGTACCACCATGAATGACAATGAGTCCCCCAATATGGAAGCTACCAATGTCACATAATGAGGAGAAACACATTAGCCAAAATAAATAAGATGAGAGTCCAACTCATTGTCATCTAGTATTTGAATGGTACTAGTTAGAATAAGTTGCATTGATTTTTATCTTCTAAATCATGACATTCATTAGTGGCATGGTCAAGGATTTGAGGATACTTTCAAAAAGAATAATTGTGTTGATTTTTCTTACAATTCTTTCATTGATTCTTTAAAGGGAGAGTTGTCAAGTTGGATTTAAGAATCTCACACAAAATACTCTCTTGTTGTGATGAGAAGTTGAAAGAAGACATAGATGTATTAGACAATGGAGAAGGGGATGTTGAAAAAGGAGGACTTTGGAAACCTAGACCTTCTATAGATTTATCATGACCATAAAAAATTTGTTGCACACATCCTAAACCACATCCATTGTACCCATATATAAAATAAGATATATGTGTTGGAATGTCTAGAGGAGAGGGTTCATTCTTAGTGTTAAAGTTTAAAGAGCCCTCATCGTCATCAAGACATGTGTTGGAAGGAGAGATGAGATTTTCTTTAGAAGAAGTCTGGGAAAATGACACACAAGGCTCCTTCAAGGCTTCCTTCTTAGATTGAGGGATTTTATACCCAATGAAAGAAGGTATAAAGTCTCATATACCCCAATTTTTTTTCCAAAGAAGCATCATTGATAGGAGATTTTTTTTTGTTGAAGGAATCATATTATTACATGGAGAAATGAATCCTACTTCACCATGAACAAAATCATAAGGATTAAGGATCAACCTTGATTATGTGAAGTTAATTGTTATATATGAATTTGATTGTGTGATGAAGATTAGAAGGGACTGCTTTCATAGCATGAATCCACAGTCTACCTAGAAGAAGGTTACAATTAAAATGGTTGGGAATGACATGAATAGGAGTAGGAAAAGTCATGGGTCCTACTTTGATAGGTAAAACGACTATATCGAGTGACTCTCTAAGAACATTATCAAAGCCACACACACAAAGAGGATCATGTTGAATAGAAAAATGATCCCAATTTATCTTGTTTAATAAGTCAACACAACAAATGTTGAAGTGTTGACCCATTATCAATTAAAGTGCCTCTTACATTTTGTTCATAAATGTGAGGAGTACTCATAACCTTCATAGAAGGCAATTCATCTTGTGAGAATATAATATCATTTGGTTTAGAAGAAGGATGAGGAACCACTTTATGAAAGACTTCTTTGATCAACCTATGGCGTGAAGGGCAATTTTGAATCAAGTCCCAAATGGAGATCTTTGCTAACATATCATGGAGTTTCTCAACAATATCCTTATCAATGTGTTTCTTAGGGTGAGAGAGGGAAGAAATAGAAGTGAGAAGAACATTGGGATCTTTCTTTTTGAAACAAGCATTAAATGTGTGATGTATTTTAGAATCATATTTTTGTTCTATTTGTCTTTCCATATCACCTATTTCACATATGTGTTTTGCAATTTTTAGGATATTGGGACGTTCCTTGGGTTTAGGCTTCTCATATAACTAGAAAAATGAATGCTATTGACTTGATTAATCTCTTTGTTTTCCAAGGATACACCTTTAGAAGGGAGAGCATCAAGGAAATCAATAATGCTTTCATCCTCTTGTGCCAAAGTATCTTAATGGGTGAGACAAGCTTTTAGAGAAGGACAAAAATGACTAATTAATGCTTCATCTCTAATAGGAAATCCATTGAAAAGAAAAGAAGATATGGTATCACTAGGAAAGGTAGCCACAATATAATCCACTTACACCAAATGATCCTTATGGGGGAGGTAACTTTTAGGATAAACATCATTCTTCATAGATTCATCCTTAGGAGGGAGATTTTTGAAAGAAGTACTCATAAGCTCCTCTTCTTGCACCAATGTGCCCTCATTGGTAGAACTAAATTTGGGAGGGTAAATCAATGTCCATAAACAATTCTTCTCTAGGAGAGATACCATGTATGGAAGGTAAAGTGACATCAAGGAAGGTGTTTATGATATCACCCTCTTCCTGTAAGATATTCTTATGGGAGAGACATATTTTAGGAGAAAGATCATAAATTTTCAAAACTTCATCCTTAAAAGGAAGAGTTGTAAAAGGAGTGTTAATAATCTTTTCTCGCACCAAAGTATCCTCATGAACAAGAGAAGATTTAGGAGAGGAATTATCATAGTTTATTAGGGCCTCGTCTCTAAAAGGTAAAGCTTGATAAAGAGGATTGTCAACCACATCAACTTCTTTCATCACAAAAAAGCTTCTTCATAAATAAGATTGATAGAAGGTAAAGGTTCATAAAGAAGATTGTCATGCATAATAATATCCTTGTGAGTTTTTGGAGATTTAGAGGATGACTTAGAGGGAAGGAGGAAGTCATCAAGAGTTTCATCCATCATCCCAATGTCATCACTACTAAATGGCTTACACATTGTGTTGATCAAACTTTCACAAAAGGATGGTTTATCTAAGACTTAGGATAAAGGAAACTATCAAGAGCCTCCTCAAGTTCTTCTCTACTATATACCTCTTCGAAAGGATAGACTGATAATATGATGAAACTATAAGGATCCGGTCAACTACTGAGAGGGGGGGGTGAATTAGTAGATAGAAAATGAAATAAACTTTCACCAAACTTAATTCCAACTCAAAAACAACTTGCTAAACTAACTGGTTTAGTCACTGTATCAAAAACTGCAATTGCACTATCAAACTTTACCGATTGACCAAAACATCACTGATACAATGCAACAGATCTGAAACTCAAATACCATTTGACCAAAACATTAAACCACTTCACTAATATTAGTAAGAGCACATTTCAGATCATTTTCAGTCATCTAAACATACCTAAGTGGATTTATCAATCATCAAAATCAACCATATCAAAAACACATCCACAAAATCATTCACCACTTGACACAATGATTTTTCACGTGGAAACCCAAATGGGAAAAACCACGGTGGGGATGAATACCCACAAGTATTTTGAACTCTTTCGAAGTTTGCCCTGTTAGGAGCCAGGCCTTGTTAGAAGCTTATAGAATAATGTCATGTTAAGAACAGATCCGGTTAAGGACCACCCTGTTAAAGGCAATACCTTGTTAGAGGTAACCTCGGGGGAGGATTTCAAATCCAAGCTAATGGATCACCTTGTTAGAGGATTTCAACAAGAAGCATGTTAAATCTTACCCGGTTAGGGGATTTAACTATTGTACTGGTTAGAGAACAACAGGTTCTTTGCTGATCTGGTAATAGCACTACCTTGCTTAATCAGATCCTTTTCTGCTCCTATCTGCCTTCACAACATTTTGCAGACACACCTTTTGGTTCGACAACAATCACACTTCCACACTTAACCAAATTGCCAACACAATATTGAAACAAATCATCGACCTTATAAGCAAATACAATAGGTCGGTAACACAATACAAAACCTACAAATCTCATAGAGATTACAAACATATTGGTTCAATCTTGACCATTAGATTACATAGCAATCAACTACACATTGTTCTAGACAACATCAACTGCTCCTGGATCACCGCACATTGGATCTTGTAGCTCATCACGCATTTTTCACTTCATGTTATGCTTTTGATCATTCCCAAAACAAACGATTATCTCTACTTTCCAAATCAACTTTGAAACTCATCATGTACAACATGCTTATGTGGCATCTTCATCTCCGATCATCAATTGGTCATAGATCATCACAACTGATTCTCCAAGCTCCATCAGTTAGGGTTATGCTTATCAACTGGTTAGGGTTATCGATTGATCTCTCTATTTCAATAATAATACCAGTTGCCTACACTGCTTTACTATCGATTGCTTTACTGCATCATTACTGGTTGCAATAAAACTTCATTACCGGTTACTATTGACATCAATGACAACACTATACTTCATCAATGCAATCTTCATGCAATGCCAACAATTTCCCCCTTTGGCATTGATGGCAATATAAATATCAATACCAATCGATTGTGATGATTAAGAATAAAGCATATACATTGGTATAGGAATCCCAGTTTACATTTTTCCCATATACTCTCCTTCAATTGTATCTTCATGTCTTTTAGCTGGTAACTGGCTATCAATCATATACAGTTCTTCTCCCCCTTTGACAACAATGCCAAAGTAAAGGTAAATCATTCCATGCTTCACTGATCTGCAACTAGCTACTCTCCCTGTGAAGTAGCTCCACTCTACACCAATTCTGCTTTAATATTTTCAATAGGCTCCCGGATTGATGGCTTCCACATCTGCTTAATTGACTTCATGTAGGGGTACAACCCCTAACTTACCTCTAAGATACTCACATATAGCCTTAGGTAGAGGTTTAGTAAAGATATCTGCTAGTTGTTCTTTAGTAGATACATGCTCCAATGACACATCTTTACTTTGCACTTTCTCTCTCAAGAAATTATACTTCAGCTCAATATGCTTTGTTCTAGCATGCAACATCGGGTTCTTAGAAATGTTTATAGCACTTGTGTTATCATAGAAAATCCTTATCAGTTCTGATATCTTCAACTTGAAACCTTCCAAAATGTGTTTCATCCAAATTGCTTGGGTACAATTCATGTAAGATGCAACATATTCAGCTTCTGCTATTGTTTGAGAGATATAACTCTATTTCTTGTTGCTCCAAGACACCAATTTGCCTCCAAGAAAAAATGCTCCTCCGGTTGTACTCTTCTTGTCATCTACATTACCTGTCCAATCTGCATCTGTATAGACTTTTAAAGCAAAGTTTCCTGCATATGGATACCATAATCCATAATCAATTGTGCCTTTTAGATACCTTAAAATTCTTTTGGTTGCAACCATGTGTGTCTCCTTCGGACTTTTCTGAAATCTAGCAACCAATCCTACTACATGAGCAATGTCCAGTCTGTTGTGGACAACATAATGTAGTTTACCTATCATGGACCTGTACTCCTTTTCATCAACCGATGCAAAATCATTTTCCTTAGACAATTTACAGCTTGTAACCATTAGTGTTCCAACTGGTTTACAGTCTCCCATTCCAAAAGTCTTCAACACTTCTTTCACATACTTGGACTATGTGATGAAAATACCTTCCTTCATCTATTGGATTTGCAGACCTATGAAAAAAAAAATTCTCACCTACCAGTGACATCTCAAACTCATTCTTCATTTCATTAGCAAAATCATGACACATATCATCATTTCCTCCAAAAATGATATCATCCATAAATACCTCACTTACCAGTATCTTATCTCCTTCTGTCTTGAGATATATGTCACTGTCTTCACTAGTTCTTTGAAAACCTATCTTCACTAATTGAGAGTGCAATCTTTCATACCATTCTCTTGGTGCTTGCTTCAATCCATATAATGCCTTATGTAATTTGCACACCATGTCCTTTTCTACAGTTAAAGCATAACCATCTGGTTGTTTAATGTAGACTTCCTCTTCCAATATTCCATTTAGGAATGTTGATTTCACATCCATCTGATATACTTTGAATCCTCTATATGCTACAAATGAAAGTAGAGTCCTTACTCCTTCCAATCTTACAACTGGTGCAAATTTCTCACCATAGTCTTCACCTTCTTCTTGTGCATATCCTTTGCATACTAGTCTGGCTTTATTCTCGACCACTACTCCATCTTCATTCAATTTATTTCTAAATACCCATTTTGTGCCTATTACATTCTTGTTCTCCGGTCTGGGTACCAATGAACAAGTATTGTTCTTCTCTATTTGGTCAAGCTCTTCTTCAATTGCCTTGATCCAATGTTCATCTGCAAAGGCTTCTTTTGCAGTTCTAGGCTCAATGGTGAAAATCATACAAGAGTTCTCTCTAAGCCTTGTTTGAGTTAGCACACTTGCATTCTTGTCTCCAATAACCTGATCGGGGCTATGATCAAGTCTTACATACCTTGGAATAACATGATCTTGGTTTGCAGGTTCTTCTTCTTCTTCACTTTCTTCATCTTCTACTGGACCTTCCTATTCCGATTGAACTGGGGCTTCTATGTTCTATTCTCCAACTTCTGGCTTCACCAGTTCCGGTTCCAAAAACAATGTGTAAGGTTCTTCTTCTTCCTTCTCCTTGTTGGTTTATTTTGATTTCTTAATAAATTCATCAACTCGAACATTTACACTTTCAATGATCTTCTTAGTCCGGTTGTTGTAACACTTGTAAGCTTTTCTCTTGTTGGAGTAACCAAGAAATATGATGGTGCAGGACAACTATCACTCCATGCAATGTTTTTAGTTCGTTCTTAAGTATTTTATGTTGTCTTTTAGGTTGTAATAATTGGACCAACCATTTGGGACTCCATGAAGTCATGGTTGAGTTGTCCAAGCTTTTGTTGTGTTCAGGATGTTGATATCCTAGAAAGATGTAATGTGGATGTTGTTCACAAGTGCACTACTCTAAAACAGAGTCATCATGTAATAAGGGTGTATAAGGGTGTAATGAATTGTTTTAGGTCTCCTATAATTCTTAGAGGGCCTTTGGATCCCTATAGTACACTTGAGTTTAAAGTTGTATCCTAAGGATGGAAAAGATGTAAAATGCTAAGCAACTTTTTGCAACATTGCAGAAGTTGCACTTTTTGTTGTTGGCGGTGAAGAAGTTGGTTCTAACCAGCTGAATCATGTTGATAAAAGACAAGGACAACATCATTGTATGGGTTGGAGGATTTTGGAATGCAAAGCAAGTTTTGTTTGTAAGAAAAAACCTTGTTTGGACACCATTTTCACTGTTTTTCCTTGCTTTGTTTGTGTTGTACGGTCCAGTACAGACTTGTCCGCGGAGCCTACTTGCAGGGAATGAAGGACAGTTGAATTTACTTTCCATCAAGGTAGATTTAAAGTTTTGATTGTGTCTGGTTGTGGAGATTCAATCCATTCTCTGTGACTAGGTGCAAAACCCTTGTAAGCTAGGGTTTAAGCAAGAAATGACTCTAACCTAAGCATCCACTGATGGAACCGGTTGAAATCCAGTGGAATGATAGGTTAGGGTCTTTAAATATTTTTAGAGTAGGTTTTGTGGCTTTGCAGACCTTTGTGGTGATTTTACAATGATACCCTAGGCTCACAACTAGGAGTTGGTGAGACTAGGACAACAAGAGATGTGTGTTTTCAGAGCACACATGGATTGGTAGAGCCAAAGTTTGCAAGTCACTTGGGTAGGCCTAAAACCCTTGAAAATAGGATAGTTTTAGATACCCCATGTGTCTGGAGAACCCAGATGCCATTTTTCAATATTGTATGTAATTAGAAAAAGGGTACTCATAAATGTAATTTATTTGAGGCCTTGTGTGGGTGGATGTGAAACTAAGCCTTGAAAACTATAATAGGAGGGCTAATTGCATTAGGCCTGTTTGGAGACGGTATAGCCAAGGTGACCTTGGGAAGGCTTGATGAAGGATTTAAAGGTGACTGAACCATTATAAGACACCAAAGATACTATGTCAATTCATTTTAACCTCATGGAACCAGTCTGAGAATTAAGATCCTTGCAGAGGTTGTTGGAGCTCTTGGAAGTGGTGTTAGGGATTGAGGTGGAATCCTCAATAGGAAGTGTTGATTGTTTAAGATTAGTGGCTATACCTTGGAGGCAAGCCAAAGAGGATTAGGCCTTGGATTTATAACTAGCAGAACCCCTACCGAGTACCACTAGATGGGCTTGAGGAGTTAGAGGGTTGGAGAAGAGCAAGAAAGACAACTAGGTGATTTGGAGCAACTCCAAGAATCTCTGCATCATATGCCTTCATCACCCTTGGCATAAAACTTACCAATATAATCACCTCTCTTGATAAAACATCTGCTACCAAATTTTTTGAAGTAACTAACATTTGGTGATCTACCATACCAATACTCACGGGGTGTTTTGTCCTTACTTCATTTAACGAGTATCTGGTTCATTGTATAAACAGTTGTGCTGATAGCTTCTCTCCAAAATGCCTTAGCTACACCTCCTTGAATTATCATAGTCCTAGCAGCTTTAACTACTGACCAATTGTTCCTTTCTGTAATACCATTCTGTTGTGGTGTCCTAGGTGCAGAAAGTTGCCTCTTGATTCCATTGTCTTCATAGTATCTAGTGAATTCCTCTGACGTAAATTCACCACCTTAATCGGTCCTTAAGCACTTTATCATCTTTCCAATTTCATTCTCAACTAAGGCTCTGAATGCCTTAAACTTGCTAAAAGCTTTTGTCTTGCCTTTCAAGAATGTGACCCACATCATCCTTGAGCAATCATTGGTAAATATCATGAAGTACGAATCACCTTGAATACTCCTAGTCCTCATTGGTCCACAAAGGTCAGTATGAACCAAATATAGCAAATGTTCAGCTGAGAAAGATTTGGTCTTGAAGGTTGAGGATTTCATTTTCCCTAACTGATATTCCTTGCACAAAGCATTCACCAGTTTGTCCAACTATGGAAAACCTCTTACTCATTTGGACTTACTGACTCTTACAATGTTATCAAAATTTACATGACAAAATCTCTTATGCCAAAGCAAACTATCTTCTACTTTTGCAATTAAACAACTATTAACTTTAGAGTTTAAATGAAACAAGTTACCTCTGGTCTGTTTTCCGGTTGCAATCAGTTCACCTTTGCTTCCATGTATCTTTCACACTCCATTCTTGAATTCCAGTGGGTAACCTTTGTCATTGAGTTGAGCAACACTCAAAAGATTATGTTTCAGTTCTTCAACCCAGTAGACATTATCTGCACTGCTTTTACCATTCAGAGAGATGGATCCCTTTCCTTTCACCATGCAGGGTGAGTCATTCCCAAATCTCATAACACCTTCATCAAACTCTTTCAAAGTAAGAAACTTACTCCGGTCACCGATCATGTGGTGTGAACAACCACTATCTATAATCCAATCATCTGAACTATCCATGTGAGAGACTAATTCCTTTTGATCTGATATCTCTTCTTTAATGGAAACAAAGACAATGTCCTCATTTGCATCTTCCTCAGATTCATCATCTATAATTCCTCCATCCACTACAATGAGACAATCTCTTTTACCTTTGCCTTTATACTTCCTATACTTCTCATGTTTTTGCTCATTATCTCCATTTGGACAGTTAGCAGCGATATGTCCAATCGGGTTACATGCAAAACATTTCAATGGTAATTTACCTCTATACTTACCAGTACCTCTGGGTAACCGCTTGGCCAACAATACTTCAAGCTCAATTATACTATCTTCATCATCTACCTCTTTGTTGGATCTAGATTCATGATTGTAGCTCACTTCTCTATTTTTCCTTACTGGTGGGGTTGAGACTGAAGCTCTAAAAGCAGATTCTGATCTCTAAATTCTTCCATCAAAACCATTTAATTCAAATGCAGTTAATTTACCAATGATAGAGTCAAGAGTTACCTTTGTTTTATCAATAGACTTGAGTTCCTGAATGGCTGCAACTCGGATAGTGTAGACCGATATAAGGGTTCTCAACACCTTGCTAACCATAGTGGCATCCTCCATTGTACCTCCAACACTTTTGATTTCTTTGACTATCTCCTTGATCCTCTGATCATATTGTTGAATGTTTTCTCCTTCAGCCATCTGCATATCATCAAATTTCTCTCTAAGACTCTCTTCTTTAGCAATCTTAACATGCTCATCACTGCTATAGATATCTTCCAGTTTCTTCCACACTTCATATATCATCTCCAATCCATGAACATCACATATTCTGAATCGAACAAGGAACTGATGATGGCCTCCAATGCTTGATTGTTCTCATGTTGCTCCTTCTTTTGATCATCTGTTAGAATCCCACTAGGCAAGTTATATTTAGTAACAACATGTTCCCAATATTGCCTTCCTAAGATCTTGATATAGATCTTCATCCTATCACTCCAGATTATGTAGTTTTCCCTATTGAACTTCAAACCTTATTTCTTCACCATGTTCTCCTAGATATTTTCCTCAAGCTATTAGGCTTACTGAAATTCTCTGGTACCAATTGATAATATGATGAAACTATAAGGATCCGGTCAACTACTGAGAGGGGGGGTGGGGGGGTGAATCAGTAGATAGAAAATAAACTAAACTTTCACCAAACTTAATTCCAACTCAGAAACAACTTGCTAAACTAAACCGGTTTAGTCACTGTATCAAAAACTGCAACTGCACTGTCAAACTTTACGAGTTGACCAAAACATCAATGATACAATGCAACAGATCTGAAACTCGAATACCATTTAACCAAAACATTAAACCACTTTAATAATATCAATAATAGCACATTTTAGATCATTTTCGGTCATATAAACATATCTAAGTGGATTTACAAGTCATTCAAATCAACCATATCAAAAACACATCCACAAAATCATTTACCACTTGACACGATGATTTTTCACATGGAAACCCAAATGGGAAAAACCAAGATGGGGATGAATACCCACAAGTATTTTGAACTCTTCTGAAGTTCACCCTGTTAGGAGCCAAGCCTTGTTAGAAGCTTATACGATAATGTCATGTTAAGAACAAATCCAATTAAGGACCACCCAGTTAAGGGATTGACTGCAATACCCTGTTAAAAGGCAATACCTTGTTAGAGGTAACCTCGGTGGAGGATTTCAAATCCATGCTAATGGATCACCTTGTTAGAGAATTTCAACAAGATGCCTACTAAATCTTACCCGGTTAGGGGATTGAATTGTTGTAATGGTTGGAGAACAACAAGTTCTTTGTTGATCTGGCAATAGCACTACCTTGCTTAATCAGATCCTTTTCTGCTCCTATCTACCTTCACAACATTCTGGAGGCACACCTTCTGGTTCAACAACAATCACACTTCCACACTTAACCAAATTGCCAACATAATATTGAAACAAATCATCAACCTTATAAGCAAATATAATAGGTCGGTAACACAACACAAAACCTATAAATCTCATAGATATTACAAATATATTGGTTCAATCTTGACCGTTAGATTACATAGCAATCAACTACACATTGTTCTAGACAACATCAACCGCTCCTGGATCACCGCACATTGGATCCTGTAGCTCATCATGCGTTTTTCACTTCATGCTATGCATTTGATCATTCCCAAGACAAACAGTTATCTCTACATGCCAAATCCACTTTGAAACTCATCACGTGCAACATGCTTACGTGGCATCTTCATCTCTGATCATCATTCGGTCATAGATCATCACAACTGATTATCCAAGATCCATCAATTAGGGTTCTTCTTATCAATTGGTTAGGGTTACCGATTGATCTCTCTGTTTCAATAATAATACCGGTTGCCTACACTGCTTTACTACATCATTACCAGTTGCAATACAATTTCATTATCGATTACTATTGACATCAATGGCAACACTATACTTCATCAATGCAATCTTCATGCAATGCCAACATAGACATTATAAGCAAATGGATTGTCAAAGGAACGATAGTCTTGCAAAGAGTGATTTGACATTTTGAAAAGAAATGCTAACTATTGCAATGAAATGAGCTAAAGCATGCAAACACACAAAATGCTTAAAACAAGAAAAAAAAATTGAATTTTTTTTTGTAATTTTTTAAAAATAAAACTATGAAATGAACGTATCTAAGTTTGAAAAACACTTGGAAAATTATGCAACCCACGTTAATTTTAGAATTATAAATAAGGGTTTTTGTGAATTCAACCTCTAAATTTATATAATTCAATTGGAAATTCAATCTATGAGTGCAAATTTGAAAGCTAACATGCATACAAATCAGATTCAAAGATGAAAAATCAGAATTAAGCATGAAAGATGTTGGGTTCACCAAAATGTAATGGTGTAATTTGGAACTAGGGTTTCACCAAGTAGGATAAGACCACAAATTAGCAAAATTAACCAATACATTAAAAGGAGGATGAACTCAATTGATCCAACCTCAATTCTATTAAGAAGAGGGTTGAATACTAATTGAGGTCTTGTTTCCCCTTTTGTTTGAGTTGAAGATGTGTTTGAATTAGGTTTTGAATTGCAAGTAGTAAATCTATAGCAAACATGGTAAAATTGTAATCAAATGATGAAAACAAAGTGTTGCAAAAATCAAACAAAGTTGTAAACTAAGATTTGGGCAAGAGAAGAGGATCAGAGCTTGTCTCTGAAAGTTCAAGAAAAGTTGTTAGGACCAGGGCAGTGGGTGTCCTGGTCCTCTTGCACTGCCCTGGTCTCTCTATAGTGCCCTGGTCCTGAGGTGTCTCCAGAATTTTTGCAAAAGGTAGTTCACTTTGTCTCGATATCCTTTGTCTTTTTCCACCTGCCCGGCTCCCGACTCTGTCACGTACACACCAAAAGAAGGGAAATTGTGTTGTGGATAGGGTTTTACCTCAGGTCAAACCCCGGGTTTGAAATTAACCCTAATCGAAATAGAAATTGAACTTGAATTGAAATGGAAAATCTTGCCTTTTAAGGGCAAGGGATTGAAACTCTTGAATGCAGATGATTATACCTTCAATAGGTGATGCAATGCTCTTAGGATAAGCCCTTAATGGGTTGATGCAATAACATGATAAATCACACAAAATCCATCATGAAATCATAATTGAAACATAAGTTGAAGATGCCTTGATGTAGTTTGCTTCTCCTTGAATCAAATCTACTCTTGAATTGATGATAGTACTTGTATATGATATAATTGTTGTTTCATGCTTAAAATCATCATGCTGAATAGGAAATAAGGACAATCATGAAATCTTTAACTATTAAAGCTCTACTAAACATAAATCAATAGAAAGAATGCATAAACAAAATGAATTAAATAAAAACTCTCTCATTCTGCATTTTAGCTTCCATTGTTCTTCTCATCTCTATTGTATGGTGGCTCTCAGATATCGCGCTGATAACCTGCAAGTGGCACAAAGATTCGAAGTTTGTGATTCCATTGAAATGAAGAAATGAGGTTGAATTTATAGATTTTTGAGACATACTGGGTGAGAAATGGAATTGAAGTGTTGATTGATAGTTGAACTGATTTGATTGATTAGTTAACTCATTTTGATTGATCTGTTAACTTATTTGATTGATTTTTTAAGTGGGTTGATTGAAGAGATAACTCAATTGATTGACTAGATGACTCAATTGATAGCTATTTGACTGAATAGATTGGAGAGAAGATTGAATAGATGAGCTAGTCAGAAAAGGTGATTTGGAGTGAAAAGGGGAGATTGAAGAGTTAACTAAGTTAACTAGTTAGTTAACTAATTTTATCAATCAGTCATGATTTTCAACATGTGATGTAGGATTTTGAAATTAAAATTCAATTTCATCTTTATTTAGATTTGAATTTGGATTTTCAAATGATGAAATGCACATGAGATTTATTAAAATGGGATGAAATTCAAATTTGGTTAAATTCAAATTTGGGAAATTAGAATTAGATGAAATTAGTTGAAATTCGAATTCGGGGAATTGGAGGAATAAGTTAATTAATTAAATAATTTAAATTAGATTATTTAATCATCAAAAATGGGATTAATTAAATAATTAAGAGTATTTAATTAAGGGAATTAATCGTAATTAATTAAATAATTAATATTTGAGAAAGGGGTTTGATGATGAATTGATTAAATGATAGAAATTGATTAATTAATGAGATGGATGATGATGATTAAGTCAGAAGATTAAGATTAATTAGATTAATTTTAAATAATTAAAAAATTATTTAACTAATAGGACGAATAATTAGTACATGATCAATGAGACATTTTTAGGTGTCTACAATTGTTATATCAAAAATGAATTGGGAGAGATGCCTTATATAGGGGTTTCATAATTAAAATCACCTTTAGGCCAACTTAGAATCAATATATTTTCACACAGAGCTAATTTAAATATTGTAATACCGCCAAAACATGATCCTGAAATTCGAGGAGAAAAAGTTGGGACCGGAGCGAATCACAATGGTTCGGTCGACTTTTTGCCAAATTTCTAGGGATGTGAGCTATCATGATTCTAATGCTAAATCCAACTTGATGTGACAATCTAAGGTGTTTAGATATGCGAAAATGAGCCTTGAAGGTCAAAATAGGACTTTATTAGGATTTAATTTGAATATTATAATACCACCAAAATATGATCCTGAAATTTGAGGAGAAAAAGTTGGGACCGAAGTGAATCACCATGTTTTGGTCAACTTTTTGCCAAATTTCTACGAATGTGAGCTATCGTGATTCTAATGCTAAATCCAACTCGATGCGACAATCTAAGGTGTTTAGATATGCAAAAATGAGCCTTGAAGGTCGAAATAGGACTTTATTAGGATTTAATTTAAATATTATAATAATGTCAAAACATGATCCTGAAATTCGAGGAGAAAAAGTTGGGACCAGAGCGAATCACCATGGTTCGGTCGACTTTTTGCCAAATTTCAGGGGATGTGAGCTATCATGATTCTAATGCTAAATCCAACTCGATGCGGCAATCTAAGGTGTTTAGATATGTGAAAATGAGCCTTGAAGGTTGAAATAAGACTTTATTAGGATTTAATTTAAATATTCTAATACCACCAAAACATGATCCTGAAATTCGAGGAGAAAAAGTTGGGACCGGAGCAAATCACCATGGTTTGGTCGACTTTTTGCCAAATTTCTAGGGATGTGAGCTATCATGTTTCTAATGCTAAATCCAACTCGATGCGACAATCTAAGGTGTTTAGATATGCGAAAATGAGCCATGAAGGTTGAAATATGACTTATTAGGATTTAATTTTGTTAGAATATTTAATCTTTACTTAGCTTAGGTTTATTTTTATTTAATTTAGGATATTCCTTTGGAATTCCTACATGTAATTTGTCCTCTAGTACATGTGTGAGGACAAGTCATTTCTTTTATTTTCCTTTATTAAGGAATATTAGATTTCCTCCATAAGAGGATGTGGACACATGGCACACACATTTTATGAATGGTGGCATTCATAGATTTGGGAGTTACTTTGTAACTCCTCTCCTCATCTCTATTTAAGAGATGCCTCCTCTCTCATTTCTTCTTAATGACAATATTGTAAAGAGATTCTTGCTCTCTCTCTCTCTCTCTCTCTCTCTCTCATTTTTAGGCATTGCCTCATTCATAATATCACAAGGGGTTTTTCTTTGCTTTTCCCCTTTCAAAAGTTCTTGTGCCTCCTTCTTCACATTTGGGTGATGCTCCAAGTTTATTGCTTTTCTCTTGGTAACAATTACTTCATCATAAACTTTCTTGGATTAATTTTCCTTTCCTTGCTCTTTTATTTCCTTTCATGGTATCAGAGCAGGTTTCTAATCCTTGTTTTAAGTTAACATTGATGAAGGTTACCATTCAGTGGAGTTCACCTTGTTGGAGGCATTCTTGAGAGGAGAAGAAGTTCTTTTACTAATATTTTCTATTGTGCAGGTTTTGGTTTCAAATTTTAAATTTTTTTTCAAACTTGTTAACAAGTTTGCCTGCAGGTTTAATCTCCTATTCTAGTTAGTTTTTATTAAAAAAAGGGCTTTGGAAGGCTTGCCACCAAAGCTCCTTCTCTCTAGTTTAAATTTAATTATTTTTAAAGTTTTGGAAGGCTTGCCATCAAAACTCCGGTGCTAACTTCTTTTCCTGCATACTTTAGATTTCATATTCATTTAGTTTGGAAGGTTTACCGCCAAACTTAGTCTTCTTAATTTATTTGGTCGGCTTGCCGCCAAAACTAATTTATTATTAAATTTCATTTCTAATTCACTTGCAGATTTTAACTCTTTTTCTTGCTTACAACTATTCTGATTCAATTTGTTTGAATCTGCCATTCAGTCCTAACATCTTTATTTGCAGGTGTTATTGATAAATAAAAAGGATAATCTTTATTTAAACTTAAATTTATTGAGGATTAAACTCAAACTTAAATTTGTTCTTCTTGTATGTTAGTATCTGTTTTGTTTTTCATAGTTCCTTCAAATTTAATATCTATATATCTAAGTCAGTTGGGTTTCTTAGTCTCAAATTCTTCAAACAATAAAGAAGATTGTTCTAGATAACTTATTGCTAGAAACAAAAGATCTGCTGATTTTCGCATGGAGGAAACATTGATTAAATTTTCAAACTTTATATAAAACTTCTCAATACAACGGCATCAATATATTTGATAGCACTGACCCAGTTCTATCCAGAAAATTATGCACTGCAGAAATCTCAAATACTTTATCGGATGCTTTCAGTAAGTCTTAGCATTCCTCTCATTATTTTTTTGTAAGGATTGACATAAAGAAAGATTTAAATAAAGGAAACTTTAAAAACAAGAAGAAGATTAAAAACCACTTTAAAGGAAGTCTTGTCCATTCTCCCAACGGTCTTCTGCAATATCAAACCACTGGATTATTTATTTGTCCTCTGCAATACTTTAAAAACAAGAAGAAGAAGATTAAAAACTTCTGGTAGTCCATAGGGCTCTCTGCGCAGCAACCCTAGAAACTCAGGTGGTGAATTTAACAAAAAAAATAAGATATATATCTAAGCAACCCTAGAAACTAAATACTCCTCGCCATCTTTTTCATCGCTTTCAGTTGGTCGGGGTCGAACTCGTGCAGGGGTAGACTGAGCATTTGGGATTCATTTTTCCTTTCCAAATTTGTGTTAAGTTAGCGTTAAGAGAATCGTAGTCTCAGACAAAGCCGAAGTATTGTGTGATATGCAGTCTTGGAAAGAGATAACACAGGAATAGTATATGGTAGTGAATGCGGATTATCTTTGGCCATTTAACAAATCGGTGCAAATCCTTCTTCGGTGGGAGAGCTCCTTCAATCCCAAACTGCTTCGATCGCTTCTCAAACAAAGGGTTGACCACTTTGGTCACCTTCTTCTTGGCAGCTACTGGGGGCTTCACCCCTCTCTTTGGAGCCATTGTAAATAGTTAAAAACCTCTTCACTCCTTTATATGCTTATCTGTATAAACTAAGATAATACAAGACCTTTTATCTTGTTAGAAAGACTTAAATACTTATCATGGGTTTGGATCCAACGCAGTCTGGTTATTTTTTTAAAAAAATCTTCGCTGGTTAAGCTTCGCCTTTAGCTGTAACTTCACTCTTTAGCTGTAACTTCACTGTGCTGCACTGTGTATTCCCTGCAAAATTATCAGTAACGCCTTTGCCTTTTATTTGAGGCGTTTCTACAAATTAATAAGTTCTTTTCTTATTAATCCATACATTAAAAAAGTTTATACATATTTTTAATATACATAAAAAGTTTTTTTTAAAGTTTTTAAAAAAAAAAACAATTTTTTTAATTATATAAACCTTGTTTATATAAATAGTTTTTTTTAATTAAAAATTTAAAGTTGTTTTAATAAAGTTTGTTTAACTAAAATTTAAGTTTTTAAAATTTATTATTACAAATTTTAAATTAATATTTTATTCTTCTTTCATAAATATTTTTAAATATTTTGTTATTTTAAAAAAATAAAATAAAATAAAATAAAAAAATTTGTTAATCAAATTTGGTTAGTTTTTTAATCAAGGAGGTTAAATTTTTTTTTATTTTTTATCCAAGAGGGCATTTTTTTTCAATATTAAGCATAATTTGTTCATTATTTTGCTATCATGTCTACATTAATTCCAGAAATTAAATTAAATAGTTCCAATTATCATTCTTGGAAAACACATATCTCATTTATTTTTCGTTTCAAACACCTTTTGGATGTTGCGACTGATAAGACATTTGAACCCGCTACATCTGCTCCTCAAGCCGACCTAGATAGATGGAAGGCTCAAAATGAGGAAGCACTTGGTTTAATTGGTATTTCAATGGTTCCTGATTTGCATGTTTTAATTGGAAATTGTACAAAAGCGCATGAAGCTTGGGAAATTTTAAAAACTACTTATGATAGCTCAAATGAATCCCGAAAAATTCAACTTCAAGATCAACTTGAAGATCTAAGGTATACGGATTTTAAAACTATGGATGAATTCTTATTAAAGTTTGATTCTATTAATAGTCAATAAACTGGTTTAGGAGTTACTCTTGCTGATTTACGTTTAATTCATCTTATTCTTAAAAAATGTCTTCCTCATCAATTTCAACAATTTATTACGAATATTCATGCTCAACTTGCTATTCCTAGCTTAGCTACTCAATTAACATATGATATTTTTCGTAATTTATTGCATCAAGAGGAAGCTAAATTAATTCAATTTGGTACTCTTAAAAGTAGTGAACATGCTTTTATGTCTAAAAATCAAAATCATAATAATAATTTTAGATCTAATAATAATAAACATAATCATAATCATAATCATAATCATAATCATAATAACAATCACAAATCTTCTAATTATCAATCTCATTCTAAATCCTACCATAATAATTCTCATAATAATAATCATAATAATACGTACAATAATCAAAGGAATAATTCTCAAACAAGACCCCATTGCACATATTGTGGGAAAGATGGACATATTACTAATAATTGTTTTAAGAAACAAAATGGTAAAAAGCCCATGAATCAAAATAATCAAAATAATCAACATAAACCTCATTATAAGCAGGGTAATAATAATAATGGTAATTCATCTCGTCGTGCATTTACATGTACTTATAATGTTTCTCAACCACTTGAGTGGATTATTGATTCTGGTGCATCTCAACATGTTACTTCTCATAAAGAATGTTTTGAATCTTTGCATCCCGATACTTCTAATATTCCTGTTCAATTAGCTAATAATCATAGTTGTAAAGTTGAAGCTATTGGTGATGTGAATGTTCCTAATGGGAAATTACATGATGTTCTTTATGTTCCTGAATTAAAATCAAATTTGATTTCAGTTCCTAAACTTTGTCAAGATTATAAGATTAACTTTTATAGGGGCATATGTTATATCATTGATCCAAACACTAATCATGTTATTGCTACTGCTAAAATGGATAGTGATAACTTATTCAAGTTCTATGAATTTGCTCCTCCAAAGTATTCTTTGCTCACTACTGTTGATTTTACTATATGGCATGAAAGACTTGGCCATCTCAATTCTGATTATATTTCATTGATGCAAAAAGCAAATATGGTTGATGGATTGCCTAGTATTGTTCCTTCTCAAATTGTTTGCAATGGTTGCATGAGTGGTAAGATGCATAGGGAACCCTTTCCTCATGGTCAATCTTGGAGGGCATACACTAAATTGCACCTCGTTCATAGTGATCTCTTGGGTCCCATGGAGAATCCCTCCATCCAAGGTTCAAGGTATGCACTTACCTTTGTTGATGATTTTTCAAGGAGAACATGGATATATTTCCTTCATAGTAAGGATCAAGTGCTTGATATTTTTACTGAATTTCATATGTTTGTAGAAAGGCAATCTGGTTCTAAAATTAAGATTCTTCGTACTGACAATGGAAGAGAATATGTCAATAATGCATTTAATGCTTATTTGAAATCTTTTGGAATTAAACATGAGCTTACTGTTCCTTATACACCACAACAAAATGGTGTGGCAGAACGGAAGCATAGGACAATTGTTGAAATGGCTAGATGTTTATTGCATGCTAAAAATATGGATTACAAGTTTTGGGCTTAAGCTATGGCTTGTGCAACATATTTAATTAATAGAACACCTACCAAAGCCTTAAAGGATAAAACTCCTGAAGAAGCTTGGTCTGGTAGAAAGCCTAATTTGCAGAATTTAAGAATTTTTGGTTCCATAGCTTATGTTCACAAACCTAAGGAGAAAAGGAAAAAATTAGATGCTAAATCTTCTCCTTTTATTTTTGTTGGTTATGATGAAAATACTAAAGGTTATAGAGTTTACAATCCTATTACTAACAAGGTAAAAGTTGCAAGAGATGTTTGTATTGCAGAAAAGGGCATTCATGATTGTTTTAAAGTGAAGGATGATGAACTTGGTCAAACCAAAGTTGTGCTTGTGGAGGACCAACCTCATTCTCTTAACCCTACTCCTAATGCATCTCTTTCTATTCCTTCTAGTGATAGTGATGATGATAATAATAACTCTACTCCTCATGACTCTTCTTCTAGTGATGAATCCATTACTTCTAAAAGAATACCTAAATGGTTTAAATCTTTAATTCAAGATAGTGATGAATACTTAGCTAGAATGGATAAACTTCAAGCTAGGAGAGTTAATTATTGTAATTATGCTTTAATGACTACTATTATGAATTCTAATGATCCTAAAACATTTTATCAAGCTAAAAATCAACCACATTGGCAAAAAGCAATGAAGGAAGAATATGATACTCTAATTTCTAACAAAACTTGGGATTTAGTTCCCTTGCCTCATGGTAAAAATCTTGTTTCTTGCAAGTGGCTTTATAAAACTAAATTGAATGCTAATAATCAAGTTAGTAAATTTAAAGCTAGATTAGTTGCTAGAGGTTTTTCTCAAATTGAAGGCTTAGATTATACTAAAACTTTTGCTCCTGTTGCTAAAATGCCTACAATTAAACTTGTGCTTGCATTAGCTTCTAGAATGAATTGGCCTATTCACCAAATGGATGTTAAAAGTGCTTTTCTTAATGGTGATTTACATGAGGAAATTTATATGTCTCAACCTCCTGGTTTTATTAAAGAAGGTAATGCACACTTAGTTTGTAAATTAAAGAAATCAATTTATGGATTAAAGCAATCTCCTAGGGAGTGGTATGCAAAGATTAATGAATTCTTTCTTTCTCAAGGCTTTATTAGAAGTAAAAATGATCCTAACTTGTATATTAAACATAGTGAAGATGATATTATAATTATTATCTTGTATGTAGATGATTTGATTCTTACTTCAAGTTCCAATACTTTGATTTCTGATATTAAGTTTCAACTTAATCAAAAATTTCAAATGACTGATTTAGGTCTTTTACATTATTTCTTAGGAATGCAAATTTGGCAAACCTCTAAAGGAATTTTCTTATCTCAAAGTAAATATGCTCGAGATCTCATAGATAAGTTTAAAATGAATGATGCTCATCATGTTTCAATTCCTATTGAATTAGGCACTAAGTTAATGCTTGATATGCAAACTCCTCTTGTTGATGCTACTTTGTATAGACAATTAGTTGGAAGTTTAAATTATTTAACTCTTACTAGGCCAGATATTGCTTATAGTGTTGGTTTGGTTTCAAGATTCATGTCTAAACCTCAACAAACACACTTTAAAGTTGCTAAAAGAATTTTAAGATATATTAAAGGAACAATTAATGTAGGTTTGTTTTATGATGCAAATTCTGATTTTACTTTAAAAGGTTTTATTGATTCCGATCTAGGTAGAGATCCCAATGATGGGAAATCTACTTGTGGTTATTATTTTTTTGTTGGTTCAGGAGCAATTTCTTGGAATAGTAAAAAGCAACAATCTACCTCTCTTGGATCCACTGAAGCTGAGTACAAAGGATGCACTAATGCTTCCAAAGAAGTCTTGTGGCTTAGAAGACTACTTGAAGATTTGGGTTTACCTCAACATGAACCAACTCCATTGTATTGTGACAACCAAAGTGCCATTGCCTTGGCTAAAAATCCAGTTTTCCATGCAAGGACAAAACACATTGCTCTCCAACACCACTTTATTAGAGAACAAATTGAAGACAAGCAAGTTTCACTCCTCTATTGCAAGGGGGAAGACCAAGTTGCAGATATTTTGACCAAGCCACTTTGTAAAGAAAAATTCCAATTTCATTGTAAAAATCTTGGATTACAACCCATTGAAGGGTTTGATGTAAGCTCCCCAAGTAAAGCTTAAGGGGGGGTGTTAGAATATTTAATCTTTACTTAGCTTAGGTTTATTTTTATTTAATTTAGGATATTCCTTTGGAATTCCTACATGTAATTTGTCCTCTAGTACATGTGTGAGGACAAGTCATTTCTTTTATTTTCCTTTATTAAGGAATATTAGATTTCCTCCATAAGAGGATGTGGACACATGGCACACACATTTTATGAATGGTGGCATTCATAGATTTGGGAGTTACTTTGTAACTCCTCTCCTCATCTCTATTTAAGAGATGCCTCCTCTCTCATTTCTTCTTAATGACAATATTGTAAAGAGCTTCTTGCTCTCTCTCTCTCTCTCATTTTTAGGCATTGCCTCATTCATAATATCACAAGGGGTTTTTCTTTGCTTTTCCCCTTTCAAAAGTTCTTGTGCCTCCTTCTTCACATTTGGGTGATGCTCCAAGTTTATTGCTTTTCTCTTGGTAACAATTACTTCATCATAAACTTTCTTGGATTAATTTTCCTTTCCTTGCTCTTTTATTTCCTTTCAAATTTAATTAATTAATTAAAGATGATAAAATAAAAGGGGCACACTTAGGGTTAAGGACCCTATTTTATAATGTTTGGAATTATAAGAGAGGACTTTAGATTAAATTAAATTAATTAATTAAGTACTTAAAGGAATTTTTTAAAATGCAAAATAGGACACACTAAGGTAGGTGCTAACCTAAGCGTGAAATTGGACAACCCTAATTAAAGGTGTACAATTTACGATGCTACAATATCCCAAACTTGTAAAAAATTTATCACCTATTTTTAAATATGAAACTTATACAATCTCTGCACAATCATGCCATTGCTTTCAATTTATTATAGTCGTTAGCTCAATCAACATTGATACAAAATATATACAAACTATTATCTCTACCATAAAATGTAGTAACATTGGAAATAATAAAAGTTATCCAAAATGCACAAGTATAGACAAGTCACCTCTTTTATTTTGCACAATGCCAACTCAAACTATGCCAATTGTCTAATATTTCCTCTTTTGTCATCCAACCTAAAATATGATTAAACAATGTTCTTTTACCTTCACTACTTGCAATTTATTGATATTTCATAGTGAATAAACTCCACTAAACAAGTCTAAATATTTTTTAAAAAAAAATAGAATCAACAATGCCTATTGTTCTATCATTTTTGAAATAGGGAATGACTTTCAACACAAAAATTTTGAACCACAGTCACCACTACAACCTCAATCATGCAATGGAAATCAAATCAAAAGATACAATTACCACACTCTAATATGCCCGTAGATACTTTTGCCACATGTAAATTATTCTAAAAAGGCACTATATTAAAACACATTATTAAATTCTAATAATAATATATACAAATAAGTACATTTGAATATGCTTAATTTTTTTTAAAAAAGTCCCTCATTGCAATTACTTACTCAATGTCATTAAAGGTGTTATCTAGCTCTAATTGTCACTTCATTTTAAATTCATCAATATATTGTATTTATGGGCAAATGTAAATAACATAATAATTAATTATTGAAACAAATAAAAATTAATTTTTGGAATTGTTCACAAAATTAATCAATAGGAAAAACAATAAATACGATTTAAAATATTTAAAAAATATAAATACTTTTCAAACTATAGCAATGTTGCAACATATTTAAAACACCAATTGCTAATTGGCAAATACTAAAAAATAATTGGACTTAATGGCATGAAAAAAAAGGACACATTGTGTTAGGTTCCTACCAATGTTGTAGTGAGTGCAATTAATTTTGTTGTGTCTAAAAAATTGGGTGATGTTGAAAATATCATTTAAGAAGACAAAATAAATTTAAAATAATTATTTTTAAGAATTTTTTTTTTTAATTAACTTACCAAGTGTCGAATAGAAAATAGTTATTACGATGCATATAATAGTGCTAGTGTCATTAGAATCATTATTAGACTTGAAATTCGCTTTCATTAATTGCGATGCATATAATAGTGCTAATGTCATTAGAATCATTATTAGACTTGAAATTCACTTTCATTAATTACATGCACTAGATAAGATTAGACATTGACTTGACTTTACAAAAATAATTAAAATTTTGATTTTGGTACTTCTTTATTATATGTAAAAATGGCTAAGGGGACGCACCCATGTCCAATACAAAGGCTACTCTAGAACCCAAAAACATTATGAGCAACTCACACAACAAGAAGCAAAATGTTCCTTAGATAGGAACCCAAGACTCAAAAAAACATAAAATACTACCATCAACCTCCTCGTTTGTCCTGGAACTACTCCTAGTCCTCACACACATCAGTCTCCACCTAATCCATGACCAACAACAATATCGGTTCACTTACACCTCTCACCACTGCTTTCAGAAACTCTACTCCACTAGTTTCTCCAAATTTTTTGCCTCCATATTATCATGTTGCTCCCAGACAATGAACAAAATCCTCCCAGACAATGAACAAAATCCAAGGCCCATTGTATGGCAAGGTAAATTTTAACCATACATCACCATTTGAGGTGAGTCCAATACTAGGTACTACCGTATGTACATATCACGTTCACCCTCCACCTTGCCCAAACCAACTTTTCCATAAATCATCTTGCAGAAGCCCTATCCTAATGCAGCTTGAGGATCTAATCTAGAAACATAGACATGATATCCAAATTGACCCAATACTAAAACATAGAATTTAAATACCATTCAACCAAGATGAGCTTGATAGCTTGCAAGATCTCCAAATCCTTAACTTTAAAAACCTTCAACGGTTTTGTATATGTGATACGCCCCTTAAAGACCATTTAAATACCATTCAACCAAGATGAGCTTGATAGCTTGCAAGATCTCCAAATCCTTAACTTTAAAAGCCTTCAACAGTTTTGTATATGTGATACGCCCTATCCTAATGCAACTTGAGGATCTAATCTAGAAACATAGACATGATATCCAAATTGACCCAATACTGAAACATAGTATTTAAATACCATTCAACCAAGACGAGCTTGATAGCTTGCGAGATATCCAAATCCTTAACTTTAAAAACCTTCAACAGTTTTGTATATGTGATACACCCCTTAAAGACCATTTAAGTATGGTCATTCAACCAGGATGAGCTTGATAGCTTGCAAGATCTCCAAATTCTTAACTTTAAAAACCTTCTAACAGTTTTGTATATGTGATACGCCCTATCCCAATGCAGCTTGAGGATGTAATCTAGAAACATAGACATGATATCCAAATTGACCCAATACTGAAACATGGAGTTTAAATACCATTCAACCAAGATGAGCTTGATATCTTGCAAGATCTCCAAATCCTTAACTTTAAAAACCTTCAATAGTTTTGTATATGTGATATGCCCCTTAAAGACCATTTGTCACTTCACCAAACTAATCATAGTCTCCACCCTACCAAGCCAATGTCAAACATAACCATACGCTTTGCCCATAAATTGGTTCAAGGGGAACATTTGCATGTGTAGATAATTAATCATTTCTTTCTTGTTAATGTGATCACCTCAGTTGTCATTAATGAGAGTCCTTTGTTTGTTGCTCTTCCTGCCACTCCCACCTCTATTCACCCCACACTTCATTCAAATCCATATGCTAAAGTGGCTTCTCCATTTGAATAGCCTTGTTGGCTAATTTATCCACTTCATTTTTCCCTTCTCTATAAACATGAGACACCAATACTTCCACAAACAAAAAAAAATTCAACGTATGCAACAAGTAGGATGTTCAACCCCATTAGCTTACATTTGCCAATGTATTCCCAACCTTTGCAAAAATGGGAGCTTTGAAAGACACTTCATTTGGCAGAAGTAAAGCCATACTATGCAACCTTTTGCCAACATCCTTCTAGCATGTGCTAAATGAGAGCTTTGGAATAGGGAATGGACATCTATCAAAGCATAAAGGTTAGATGAATTTTGTAAGAAGTTTTAGTTGTTACCGCTCTGGTAGACATGCCCCCAAGAAGTGGAAGTATGTACAAGGCATGTGAATTGTTTTAAAAAATGCCTTAAAGGAATGTGACCTTGTGGAATGCCGCAATTGCAGGATATGCAAAAAAAAAAAAATGGTTTTGTTGACAAGGCTTCAAGCAAAAAAATTGGTAGGTGTAAAATCAACATTCTCCCCGCTTGTGCCAAAATGGGAGTTTTGGAATAGGGTAAAGTGTAATGCAAGGAGTATTTTGTCAGATATTATAGTTGGAACAATTTAGTAAGCATGGACGGAAAATGTGGAAGCATAGACCGCGTGAACTGTTTGACAAAATGCCTCAAAGAAATGTGATCTCATGGAATGCGGTAATTGTAGGATATGCATAAAATAAAAATCTTAGAACTAATGAAGCACTCTAGAGCAAAAAATTAATTATGTTTGTTATTTCTTCTGGATTCAACTGTGTCGATTTTTATGTTGCCAAAGTTTCGAATCAAATACCATGATCCATCATCAGGGAAAGAGAGCAAGTGAGAATTATTCTTCTCTCTTGCTCTCTCACTTTCTCTCTTGCCCTGATGATGAATCATGGTATTTGATCTGAAACGTTGGCAGCATAAAAATCGACACAGTTCAATCCAGAAGAAATAACAAACATATTTTCATGGACTTTGGAAATTTCATGATTTCAAAAAAATATTGTTTGGAATCTAAAAACTCTAAATAATTGACAAGTGGAAAAAAAATTCTTAAGCTAGTGGGGATAATTTCTAACCCTACCCCAAATGCACCCACTTAAAATTACAAACTTAAGTAGCTATTTCTCAAGAAAATATTCTACTTACTTTTAAAGCATTTTTTTGGCCTCGTGGAACCCCCTCCTCCATAAAAATAGTTCTTGAAGCCCCTCCATGATACCACAACCTTAAGAATATTTACAATGATGTTGTTTCTTGATTTTGATAATAAAAATGATGCGCCTCTCCCAAACATCTATGCGAAAATGGGCATATGGTGTGAGGTTCAAATGATAAGGAGTGTAATGAAAGATAAAATAATTAAAGAGATCCCTATCTATGTAGTTGGATTGAAGGCCATGAAATACTACATGCACTTTGTATAGGAGACAAATCATATACAGACATGAGATCTATGCAAAGTTGGAGAAGTTGGCTTGGGAGATGAAGGTAGTAGAGTATTTTCTAGATTCAAGACATTTTATCAATGATGTGGAAAAGGAGGGGAAATAATTATTTCCTTGCCATGATAGTGAAAAGTTGGCAATTACTTTTGGTTTTTTAGACATGCTCTTTGAGAACAACTATTAGATTTGTGAAGAACTTTGAGTATGTTTTGATTGCTACACTACAATGAAATTAATCTCCACAATTGCTACAAGGGAAATTGTTGTGAGAGATATGAATTCTTTCTATGATTTTAAACATTGAAGATATTTTTATGGAGATTATTGATGATGCTAATTGAAGTGATCTCACAAATAGGCTTGCACTATAATAATGTGCATTGTGTCATGCTTGAACTAATATTGAAGGATCGAGGTTCTATTTTTAGTTTCTAGAAACTTCTTTACCTTTTGTTTTCTATTTTGTGAATTTGGCATTATAGACTATGACATTGGCTTCGTAAAATTGTATGCATAGGGTGTAATGTAGATCACTACTTATATATGCTACTAGGGTATCCATCAAATATTGATATAATGATAACACATATATTTAATTGAATTATTTCCATAATATCAACATATATATGATATGAAAAGTTGGAGGAGGAGGTGGAGCACAAGTAAAAAATAATAGGTGAGGAACACTTCAAGTAAATGGAAAGATGCTTGAGTAGCAAGAAATGGGAGAGTTGTTCTTGCAATTACTCTTGCCATTCGGTATAGTTATTTTGTTTGGATTAATTATGCTATCTATTATATATGTTAGGTTAACCCTTTAATTACAACAATATAGTGGGCCCCTTTAAACAATGACATGCATTTTCATTGATTCCTTTGAGAAATTGTCAACTTTCTACATGTTCCATGAAATAACAAGATCCCTAAGTTGTGACATGGCATTTCAGGTGGGCCCACTTGGTGTTTGGATAGATCATTAATGGAAAAAAGAATAAGGAAGTGGTATTGTAATTAACACCCTATACGTCATCAAATCAAATATCTAATAGCTCGCTAGAGTTAAGACAATTCCTAAGAAGAAATGATTGTGGGTGCGCAACGACTATTCAATAGATATGATCTATGGTTCTAATTATTTTATGAGCTAATTGGATAGCCATGAGTTCCCCAGTTTTTTAGCACATCAAACTTGGCCTTCATTCTCTAAAATGAATAGTAAGAAAGGACTACATGCCAACAAACTCTAAAGTATGTGTAGGCCTAGTCAAGGATTTGATAATTAAATGTTAGTGAAAGGTCAATATCTTGGCAATGGATTTGTAAGTAAATTCGACTTCTTAGAGTTGAGTGCCTAATGAGGTAGGCACGTGGATAAGGAAAAATCTAACCTTGAGGACATAAGTGGTCATTCCACCAATAAGGCTTTGGCCCTCCTAATTTGACTTCATTATGTGCACCAACCTTTCAAGGGAGTGGGGCGCTAAATAAGGAGATAATATTTTCTCTATCAAGTTGATCAAATAGAACATAACATTTTTATCCTCTTTTAAATGTTTTTGTCTCACATAATTAAGGATAGGATTCATAAACCTTTTTTTCCCTAGGGCAATCATTCCAACTTTGACTAGTCCAAAGTAAGCAACTTTCCTTGTTATAAGATAAATTGAATATGATGTCATATAGAAATTTTGGCATCTTGAACTTGTAACAATTTCTTGTGTAAGGTGATATTGATTAGGTTTTCCTAATCATTTATTTATTTATTTTCAAGGATGCTAGTCACAAATTTGAACATCCAAGGTTAAAAATTTATAGAATTTTGATTCCCTGCTAGTATATTTAAAACGGATTAAAAATTGTTGATTTATGTTTAGAAATTGCTCTTGATTGACACCTTAGGTAGCCTTAAATCATAGGCTAGGATCCAAGTTAAGTTTAGGTGCCTTCAACAATAGTCAGTGCATTATATTTTGCATGATGAGAAATTTGAAATGTCTCCCCAGTCCACTCTTGTATGATATCTAGGAACACTTGATTAGCAAGGCCAATAATTTTTTTCTTCAGATTGGGACCATAACTCTTTACACAAGTAATTTAACTAATTCAAGATACTGGATAGATGTAGGGAAAGCAACAACCTAGACTACCCCACTATTAATAATACATATTACATGGGTTTTTGTATTATCTAAATATATACTTTACAATAAGTATTCCATAGATAAATGTCCAAAGATAATCTATATTTGATATATCTTTGAATGAAGAGATGATGTTAAATGGAGGAGACACTCCCTTAAATTCATGCTTAATCTCTTATGGTTTGAGCGAATTCATATATAAGGGCTATAGAGGAGTTAGTTTTCATGTAGTGGTCTTATGATACTATGGGCCATAACAATAGGTATCTACAATAACTAGCCTCATTGAATATTTAAAATTATAAAAGTTTATAATATGCATATGTCATAGAAGCGTAAAATGTGGGAGACTGTGAGCAAGAGAAAAAATTGTTAGGATTCTTAAATGTTCAAAATTCCTATAGTGTGCATAAGCTCACAAAATTATTTAGTACTAGGAAAATGTGGAAACATGGCAGTTTTGTAAATGTGCATGTGAATACTACAATCCCATTAGATATTAGCATATCTAATCTTTCATATGTATAAGTACTCAGTAATGACAAAGTATCATTCTTGAAATGCATTAAAGGGTATAATTTTGCAAGCTCAATAAGAAAGAAACATGAAAAAATGATGAACAAACATACAAAGAATACCAAAAGAAATCAAGAGAATTATAATTTAAAACAAGATTATATATAAAGAAAGTTGTAGGTATAGGAAATCATAAAACCTAATAATATTGTGATTTGAAAAATTAATAGTTTTTCTCCATGATAATAAAACTTATTAACATTTGGTGAAAATCCAAGAAACATTAAAGACTTTAAGGTTTTCAAATATTTGGTGTGTTTTTACAGACCATCTTTGGATATTTTGGCAGTCTGTGAAGATACCTCAAATTCCATTTTGTTAATACCATGCAATAGGGTGTTCAAGTGAGACCACGTTTCTTTGAGGCATTTTGTCAATCAGTTGAGGTACCTTGTCTAAGCTTACACATTTTTCATGCATCTACAATGGCAGTTGCAGCTACATCATCTCTGTGAGTGATGGATGTCCATACCCTGCTCTGAAGCTCTCATTTTCTCACAGGCTGGCAAAGGTCATCGAGTCTGGCTTTATACCCGCCAATCACATTTGATTGTAAGTTTCTAAATCCTTTTCAACAAACGTGTTTTGTGCATATCTTGCAACCATAGCATTCCGTGAGACCACGTTTCTTTGAGGCTTCTAATCAAATAGTTCATATGCCTTGTCTATACTTCCACATTTTGTAAACATGCCAAACAGAGCATTTCCAATCGTAGCATCTGATAATGATTACCCTTAAGTCCTTCTTTAATGGACGTCCTTGTATTCTTCTTTAATGGATGCCCATACCCTGTTTCAAAGCTCCCATTCTTCTTTTGTCTTCTCTTTCCACAACTCCTAGTAGATGAGTGATGGACACACTAGTCAAAAGTTGACAAAAATTGCTCTTTTGTATAGGGTTGGGGATTTTATACTAATTATTCTCAAAATGATTTGATAGAAAGAAAGATAAATGATGCTTATACAATTATTTAAAATAAAAAATTAAATAAACTATTAAATTTTTGCCATTTTTTCAATTTTATATGTTTATTAAATTAAAAATATATATAAATAGATCAAAAAAATTTAAATTTTTCATTTTTTATTGTAATATTGTTTGTCTTATTATTAATTTAAAAAATATTTTAAACTAATAAATGTAAATTTTAATAATTTTAGTCAGAGTTGCTCATATCTTCTTTATTCTACCTTTTCAATAAATTAAAATTTATTCACATATGATAAAATATATAAATTGTATTCATTCATCCACAATCTTTTAAATAAAAATAATATCATTCATCAAATATGACAATAAATAAAATAAAAACAACATAAAAATAACTTTACACTATTATTTTTTTATAATAAAAATGGAAAAATTTAAATATTATATCTTACATCAATCTATCCATATAAATCTATTTTAATATTTTATTTAAAAATATATATATTTAGCCAATAGACTATTTTATGGGGGGAAACCGCACTGAAAATGTCTCATACCATAAATTTTGCAATTTTTGATAACTTTCTCGAAAGTTTAATTGTGTGTTTACTTGTCCATTTTTCCATTGCCTATAAAATTTTCAGCTACCACATACCATGTGGACACGGACGTGGATGCGAGAAAGGAAATTGCAATTAATATAGAGCATCGATGTAAATGTGATTAATGATAGTTTTGACGCCAAAGATGTGATGCGAACAAGAGCCAGGTCGACTTAATCAGGAGTACTATTGAATTTTTTTTCTCAACGCTGTAAATATAGCTAAGTAGTTGAAATGTTCCTCCTTTGATGACTAAAAACTCTCAATTGATATTTACTTTTAAAAGGCCGCAAAAATCTTGTCTCAAGCTGAAGATTCTAGGAGCTCTGAAACCCTGATTTTGTGAACATATTAAATATCAACTACTTTGGTAGGGTTTCATAATATTTTCCCTCCAAACCTTGCCCGTTTTTCTTCAACAACATCAAACATTTAAGTCTATGTACAAGATCCATCCGCCATCTAGTTCTCACTTGATTCCAAAAACTCACTAAAGTAATTAACATAGAGAGATCATCCAAAAATAAGTGTCAATGGCATTCAGATCTTGACAAGGTTGAGTCATAAAATATAGAAGATTATTTCTAATAGTAGAAAAAAACATATCTGTAGGAAAATAGAACTGTTGATTAACAATATTAATCCATTTAGGTGGATGATCCATCATAATGATAGTAACGATTGCAAACCTCACATCAACAGTAAACCCACCCTCATGTAGATCAAGCTGCAGACCATGCATGATTGCTTTCAGGGGATTAAGGCCTGACCAAACCAATTTTCATTACAAAATCAAGAACAAATCACAACACTTGTAAATGAAGTTTGAAGAAGAAATACAATTTTTTAATCTTGTCCATGACTTAAGAACTTTAAATTCAAAATTAGAGGTTTTGCTTCCTAGCAAGTCCCTATTAGGGTAGGTTACAATCGAAACAAAAAAAATAAAAATAAAAGCAGATTGTAGGATTTGCATAATGTTAGGTAGTAGAATGTAAAATTGCCCAATGTTTTACAAGCCAACTGCTATAGGTGGGCCACAACCATCCGACTTATATAATGACTTAAGTTTCTTCATTGCGATCTACTTCCTTGTGAACACAAATACTCTAGGTTTTTGGAAAAAGTTGTGTTAATTCGCTAAATATCGATATTTCAGATGGGTGTGATTCATAATTTAAGAAGAGCATAAGATATTGACGGTTCCCAAAGCTCAATCTATATTTGAACCTCATGTTTGAAAGCTCCTAGATTTTAACTGCACTCTCACAATTTTTTGTAGAGCACCTACCCACTACATTCACACTATTTTTGAAAAGCTCGTGCACAATCTAATGGACTGTGAAAACCTCATGTTCGTCATTCTTAATGTTGTGATACTAAAAAACTAGAAACAGGTTAATTGCAAAAACCATCAAAGCTTAAAATTTATTTATCGTAGAAAATTACGTTTTAAAATTTTCATTTTAATTTACAAAAAAGTATATAAAAAATAAGATAAAAAGATAACAAAAGATTTAGGTTTGGAATTTATTTTATCCTTTATTAGAATTGATATAGTATTTTATTATATTTTGATTAGAATTGATATAATTAATGACTATTTATCTTATTCAAAAAAATTACTGTAAAAAAATTATATTTTATTTTTTTTATTTTAATTTATATAATAGATTAAATTTATATCTTTTTCTCTCTTTCTTATTCTTTATCTTTCTCTCCCTTGTTTTCTTTTGTTATCCTTATTTAGCTTAGGTAAGGGTTAGGGTTGGTTTTAAAGTTCAATTAGGGTTCTAGAGTTAGTGTTATTTAAATGTAAGATCTATACTCCATGCTTCGCTTGAACAAGTCCAAGTTGACCATGTTAACTCCTACACACTCAATTGGCAACAATAAAGAAGAAACATTATAGGTCATTCAAAAGTGGATTGTAGTCCTCAAAAGAAATATACAACAATTCAAAGCAATGACTCATAGTTAAATTTGAGGTTAGAATTATCACTAAAGTTAACATTGATGATAATATAACATAAATAACGCAATTATTAAATTAAAAGATTAATGAAATAATAATGTAACAATAGTTAGAAAATAGTAATATATTAAATAATAGAGTAATGAAATAAAAATGTTATAATAATTATAATATAATAATATAATACTTATAATCTAATAATACAACTAGTGCTTGCACCAAAATAGAGGTGTAATGGTTACACCGATAGTAAAATATAGTTTTAGAATATGTTGGAGAGTTTAGAAAAAAGTATAGCCATTGGCTTCAAAAAGTCACACTTAATCTACATGAATGAATGCAAATGTATCAAAAACATATTAATATTATACTTTAGAACTATCAATTTTGAAAATTCCATGATCTTGTTGTGTGAAGACTATGCACTTATTTTAAAATTTCAATTCTAACTACATATCTCCAATAATGGTTGTTTTATAGGATTGCATTGTTTAACTTGGAATAACTTGGAAAGATCATTACACTTGAAATTGAAACTTGGAGACAAACTTCTTTGATTATGTCGTATATTGATTAAATATAAACACTGTTTTTTGATAATCTTAAATAGTGAAAGCATTACAATCCCTTAGCAAGTGTTCATCTAAGGTTAGAGTAAAACAAAATAACCTTGAAGTAAAACGTAAAAAGTAAATAATATAAAATAATAAAATGATTCTTAAATAGTTTTGAATATAATCTTTAAATAATAAAATAAACACAAATTTTCAACAAATTAAATACAATTGTTGACTATGTTACCTCCTACACACTCAATTGGTAGCAATAAAGAAGAAACATTATAGGTCATTTGAAAGTGGATTGTGGTCCTCAAAAGAAATATACAAAAATTCAAAGCAGTGACTCATAGTTAAATTTGAGGTTAGAATTATCATTAAAGTTAACATTAATAATAATATAACATAGATAATACAATTATAAAAGTAAAAGAATAATGAAATAATAGTTAGAAAATAGTAATATATTAAATAATAGAGTAATGAAATAAAAATGTTATAATAACTATAATATAATAATATAATGCTTATAATCTAATAATACAATAATATAAAGAAGAGTTCATACGTACATATCAAGATCTATGTGAAAATAAGAAAAACCTAAAGATATAACTATTAGCTTATGTAACTTATAAGTTTGGATACAAAATAATTAAACCTCGAGAATTTATAAAAACATGTATGAAAGTTGTTAAGTCTTCATTTCCAAATACATGTCACGTATATTCAATGTCATAAGAATGTGAAATTCATTTCTTTCAATATTGCATTTGCCCCTTATATTATATCTATGTTGAGTACCTTTGATATGAACAATTGTAACAATATATATGTATTTGTTTAGATGTATGCATATGCAAATTCATTTCAACACTACATTTTTTACTTATATAGTTTTGTTGTCATGTACATTGCTTTATTGCTTTTATCCTACCATAGCTAATAGTTTGGCCTAACATTTCTAAAATGCAGACACAAACTATATCTTCCTATGGGCATAACCATTGCACCTCATTATGGTGCAAGTGGTAGTATAAAATTTGTTCAAGCTTCATGTGTTAAATGCATTAATATTGCTATGAGATAACTAACAAGGACGCAAAGCGTCAAGTTCCCGCCATTAGTATAATTAGTTTAGAGTAAATAAAAATAGAAATAAAGATAGAGGGAGAGGGAGAGGGAGAGGGAGAGAAATAAATAGAGAGATAGAGAAAGGTGGAGGAAAAGATAAAAATAAAAAGAGAGAGATATAGATAAGGAGATAGATAGATAGCGAGGAAGAGGTAGAGGGAGAGATAAAGTAGAGAGATAGAGAGAAAGAGAGAGAGATGGATGAGTATATAGGGAGTGGAAGAGATAGATAGGTATAGAGGGAGAGGGAGAGGAGGAAATAGAGGTATATGTGGCAATATGATAAAAGGATAGAGAGAAAGGGATAGAAGCACACGGAGAGAGGGGGAGAGCTAAAGAGAGATAGGCAGAGAGGGAGAAGAAGGGAGAGAAGAGAAGTTAGTGTTATCAAATTTTAATTTAATATATTAAAATTCCTTTTTAATATTAGAAAATGAATATTAGAAAATTTTAATTAAAATACTCTTGTAGTTGAAGAGATTTAATTTTAATTGTTTAAAATGAGTGTTACTAGATTATATAAATATTGTTGTTAATGAACATTAGTTTAAGATTAGCAATTACAATAAATTTATTACAATTAATTTTGAATGTCTTAAATTTTTATCCATAATTCAACTAAAATTAAAAATTCATTACAAAATTTATATAATACACAATTCAATGAAAATAAAAAAATTACCATGAGATTTTTCTATTAACATTTTTCTTAACGCTGATGTGTTTTAAATGAACCAATCACTTTACAAACAAAATTATCACCATTACAATAAATGCTATAAAAAATCATTTGAATTATAATATGAGTCTAGTTCCTAAGTTTTCTTCAGCAGGTATTCAATAGTAAATAAAAAGCAAAATTAAATTAATTAAAAAGATTTTGATTTCCTGTACATGGTTTAAGGAATATTTTTTAAAACCCTTTATTAATAGCTTTAAATGATGCAAGTGATTTAATATCGTTTTTCAAAAATTATTGGTAAAAGGAAAACGCAGTAGAAAAACGGTTAAAATAGTGAAATGATGAACATTTAACTTAATAGATAACTATTCAACCAACTTCTATTTAATATTTTATTCTAAAAAACAAAAGAATACTAATTTGACATCATATATAACTCTATTTAGTATTTTATAATACCTTAAACAAAAGAATACTAATTTGACACCCTATATAATTCTATTTAATATTTTATAATACCTAAATAAAATAATTCTAATACGACCTTATATATGATTCTATTTAATGTTTTACAATAACTTAATTAAAATAATATTAGTTTGACATATGAAAATTTAAAAAGTAAATATATTTAGAAAAAATAAACTATTATTTACTTATATAGGTGTTTAAATTTTTTTTAAAATAATATTATTAAAATTTATATATAAGTAATTTTAATTTTCTATGTTAAAATCATTTAGTTATTTGTTAGGTTAAAATCATATAGTTATTTCTTATGTTAAAATCATTTAAATATTTTTTATTTTAAAATTACTTATTTATTTCTTATATTAAAATCAATTAATTATTTTAATTTAAAATGTAAATATATTTAGAAAAAGTAAACTATTATTTACTTATATAAGTATTTAAAAAAATTTAAAATAATATTATTAAAATTTATATATAAGTAATTTTTATTTTCTATGTTAAAATCACTTAGTTATTTGTTAGGTTAAAATCACTTAGTTATTTGTTAGGTTAAAATCACTTAGTTATTTGTTAGGTTAAAATCATATAGTTATTTCTTATGTTAAATTAATTTAATTAATTTATTTATTTATTTATTTTTAATTTTTATTAAAGATCGAGAATAAACAAAATACAATCAGCTGTAGACAGGGGAGGCTACGCCTCAACCATCAAAACCACCGAGGATCTGTGTTACATCTCTAGAGAGTAGTCCGATATCAAAAAAGGAACAGTGCAAAAAAGGAAAGTCTAAGCACTACTACAACATGTGATCAAAAGGATCGATCCAAGTGGTCCACCCTTGGGCCCCTTCCATCCAAACCACCTTCTTTCGGTCTTGGATCTGGGTCAGCATGGCAATGTGATCAGCCTCGGGCATCCTGTTGCTGTTGATCTCTTTATGCAGTTTCTTTAGAGCCTCTTCAAAGGAAGATTGGTTTTTCGCAAGCCTACTCCATTCGTAGCCATCCTTCATCTCATGTATGAACATAGTTACATGACCATCTTGTAGGAACCAGAGGAACTTATGCCTTTCGACATTCATAACGAAAGAGACCTGCGAGACACTTTTAAAAAAAGTGAGTCTACGAAGAGACTCAGTAAGACACCTGCCATTGCCATTAAACTTGTCCTCATTTCGCATCTTCCAAATGAACCAAAGGATATAAGAAGATAAGATAAACCAGAATAAATTAGCATCCTTTTTTAGACCATCAATATAACCAGAAATAATGTTAAGGGTATCCACATGATTAGGAATGCAAAAACCAAACATTAACCAAACCTCCCTGGCGAAGGAGCAGTCAAAAAGAATGTGTCTTCCGGTCTCAGGTAATCTACAAATGGAACACATATCAGTACTGAGAGGGTTTCTCCTTAATGGGAGTCTATCAACAATAAGCTGCCATTTAAAGCATTGTATTTAGGGGGGAATCAAGCTTTTCCATAGATGAGTAAAGCATTTATACTAGGAGTTGTTAGGCAGATCCAAGTACCACAGAATGTTAACATGTTTAATAATAGATTCATCATTGGAGATCAGGTCATAGATGGCGTGACATTTGGTATTCGGAAGGAGAGAGCCATCTTTCCATTTGAGGGTCAAGACTCGGTGGGAGTCCAAATTAGTACTAGAAGGCAGGGCAAGAGCAGCACAGGCATTCTTTATCATATGGTAAGCTCTTTTCTAGGTGGGAGAGAGATTGTGGGCAGCGCTGAGCTCTTCCCAGCTGATTAGGACACCACTCTCAAATAAGTCCTCAAAGATCCTGATGTCGGATTTGGCCCAAAGTTTGGCTGAGCAGCCTTGAGTGAGGGCTAAAGGTTTACTAGCATGAAAGAGATTCCACCAAATCGACCTTTCCCCATGAATGGTGTCATTGCTGCTAACACTAGGGTTGTCAATAAGATGTCTAATATGCTCCCAGGCCTTCCAAATGGATTTAAAAACATACGAGCCTTGCACGAAAATAGGAAAGCGACCTGCCACCAAGTCAGCCAAGGGAAGGGCTTTCCATGACTTAGCATTCTTAGGGACGCCTCTCTCAATATTGTTTCTAATCAGGACTTTCTAGGGCTCCATGCCATCTAAGGCATGGAATATCCATTTTGTAGCAAGGGCAATACCTTGGATCTTGAGATCCTTTAGCCCAAGGCCACCCATTTTTTTAGTCATGTGACACAATTTCCACTTAACCGCATGCATTTTTCTCCCACCTTTGCCATCAGACCAAAGGTACTGCCTTATGGCTTTCTGGATATCAAGGATTTGGTAGTTATTGAACATCCAGGTGGAGGAGTAGTAGACACTATATGAGGAGAGGATTTTCTGACAGACTTGGATCCTACCAGCAAGTGAGAGGAATCTATTATCCCACCTATGCAGTTTTTTGTCAATCTTATTCTTTATCCATTGCCACATCTCTTTAAGAGAGGGAGAAACAGAGAAGGGGATGCCGAGATACTAGACGATTTTGTTGGGGCCTCCCCACTGAAACTCGTAGGGAATAAGCCAGTCTGAGGGTTTCTCTTTCCAGCCAAGGAGAGTAGATTTGGCAAGGGAGATTTAAGCTCAAGACATGATACCAAAGGTTTTAAGCTTTTGAACAAGGTTGTTAATATTCTGGGGTGAAAGTTCAAGGAAAAGGGCAGTATCATCCGCAAACTGGATGTTGAGGAGGCTGGAGTCATCAGGGAGCTTAATTCCTTTGACACGGGGGGATAGAGAATTGTCCCTGAGAAGATAGTACAGAGCATCTGACACAATGACAAATAGAGCGGGTGCAAGCAGACAACCTTGCTTGATGGATCTATTAAGTTGAAAGTTCTGGGATAAGGATCCATTGACTTCAATTTGAGCCGAGGCGTCCTGAAGAAGGACCTTAACATATTTGCAGAAGTTAACCGAAAACTCAAAGGCTTGTAGCATCATGATGACAAAGTCCCATTCCACACGGTCATATGCTTTTTCAAAATCCAGTAGGAACATAGCAGTGTCTTGGTTAGAGGCTCTAGCCCAATCCATGACTTCCCAGCTCGTAATGAGGTTTTCGAGGATATATCTGCCCTTGATAAAGCCTGTTTGGGTGGGGTAGATGAATTTAGGGAGGAGTTTTTCAAGTCGAAGGGCAATAACCTTAGCCAAAATTTTGTAGGAGACATTGAGGAGGGTGACAGGTCTCCATTTCTTGATTAAGGCCCTATCCCCATCCTTGGGTATCAGTTTGACGGTCCCCTTGTTAATGTTAGCACCAAGGGTGCCATTGTCAAAAGCTTAAGAGTAAACACCATGTAGGTCAATGGAAATCCATTCTAGATTGGCCTTGTAGAATTCAATAGGGAGCCCATTCGGGCTCGACGCTTTGTCAGATTTCAGGGAGTTGATAGCAGTAGTGATTTCCTCAACAAATACCCTTTGGTTGAGGAGGATGGAGTCCTCAGGGGAGATCCTAGTGGGGATCATGGTTTTACACTTGTCTCTAATGTCCTTAGCCTTGGCATTGTCTTTAGAGGTGAACAAGTTTTTGTATAATAGTTCAAAAGCATCTTGGATACTGGGGAGGTCAATAATTTATTTATTGTCAATAATCAACCTATCAATCTTTTCCTTGGATTGTTTGTGCTTAAGTAGGTTAAAGAAGAATTTGGAGCCCTTATCCCCGAATTGTAGCCATTGGGTGCGAGCCCTCACCATAGTCCCATGGATCTTAACTTGCTGGTGTTTTCTAAGAGCTTCTCTAGCAAGCGCAACATGAGTAGCCTTATGAGCGCGACTAGAGTTGTTTTGGATATCGACTTCTGAGGACTAGAGTTGGCTAATGAGCGATTTTTCAACAAATTTGAAGTCTTTTGCCTTTTTTTGCCCTATAGTCTGTAGGGTTTTATGCTAGGAATTCACATTAAAGTTCCATCTATCAATATGAGAGGGGAGGAGATTGTTCCGACAGTTAAGGAGTTTGATGAGATTCAGGGCGATCAAAACATCCCGATCCTTGAGGAGGGAGGTATTAAGCATAAATTTCTAGGATTTGTTGACCTGGGTAGTCATAGTATTTCTAACATTAATAAGAGCCATAACAAGGTGATGGTCAGACAAGGACGTAGGCCAAACAGAAATAGGCCTACCTTGGGCATCAAGCGAGAAGGAAAAACTCTCTTTATTAGCGTAGAATCGGTCCAGCCTGGAGTAGATTATACTCTCCCCCTTTTGATAGTTACACTAGGTATGCCAGAGGTCGAGGGGGGGATGTCCAAGCTCCTCCAATGGATCAAACAGGGATTTATGTAGTCTTAGCCTATACCAGTGCTCTCTTTCCGAATTGTTCCATGCAAAGGGTAGGCCACCAATTTTGTCAAAGCTATTTTCAACCATATTGAAATCCCTCGCAATTATCCAGGGGATGTCTGGGAGAGATCTAAGCCAATCCCATAAGACAGTCCTATCTCTATAATCATCAGCGACACACACATAGCAGATCCCAAAGTGAGTGCCTTTCAGATTGATGGATGTCCAAACAACCCTATTGCATGGGGAGATACCCTTGTCAGTAATGAGATTGGACCACTTGGGGTTGATAAGGAGTCCAACGCCTCCCTTTCCTCTAGGGTGATTAGAGCAGATTTTAATGGCATCCTTCCAGACATAGTTAAGTGTAGTTTCAAGAATAAACTCATTAGCTTTTAGTTCTTGTAATAGTAGAAAATTTGTATCCTTATGTAAGTCAAGGAGTCTTTTCACGATAAAATTTCTGTCGGGTGACTCCAACCCTCACACATTCCAAAAAATAAATTTCATCATCACTAAGAGGGGGTTAAGGAGCAGCTGCCAGCCTTAGAGCTGGAAGGATTCATGGGAGTGTCAAGAATCGTGGGGGGATTAGTTCCCTTCTTCTTATTCTTGGAGCCAAAAGGCCTCCCTTTTTTCTTGGTCATGGAGCCATGATCCAACTGGTCTTCCTCCTCCTCACTAGGGAAGGAACCAGTTAGGGGATCAATGATCCCTTCCCCATCCTGGCCCAGAAGACTCGATTTACTTTATCCCGTGCAAGACTTAGATGTTGATTTGAAGGAGGGGAGCGCATTAGGGAACATCTCAGGGGCAGTTGTAGTGTTAGCAGGAATGATTTGGATAACACAAGAGTCATCAATTTCATTAAACACCTTGGGGACACCACACTTGTTAGTAGTGTTATCGAGACTCGGAGGAGGTGTTGGAGTGGGAATCATAGAGGATGAACTTAAGGGAGTTCCAGGTCTATGAGCCATCTCAACAGAGCGAGATTCGGAATTCGTAGCAACACTGCCAAGGATGGTGCCCTCAAAGTTTTTAATCATAGACTTGACGTTTGGATGGTCCGAAGAATGGGAGGAGGTATTCTTCCTAGAGTTGCTCTGTTTAATTCCAGATCGGATTTTATCAACCGCCAATTCCTGCGCATTTTTCCTCCGTCTTTTTTTGCTGATAGCTAATTGGAAGCCATCATCAAAGGGGGCTTCGGTGGTGTCCACGACAGAGGCCTCAGGGGGGGTGGACATGGGTTGGAGGGGGCTTATATTGGCGCAACCCAGGCTAGGATATCCGTTTCTCAAGCCCGAGGCAGAGTTTCCACACCCAACCATCCCATTAAGCGGATTGTTTATGCTAGTTACATGGGGGTTGTTAGCAGGCGGAGGGGTGGTATTGGTTCCACTCACCGACGACATTGAATCAATGCTTTTAGGATTTCGGGGGTCACCCTTGGAGGGATCGACCTTGTTTTCAACAGTTCTTTTTTTAATAATAGGGCAATTCTTATGCTGGTGTCCTTCTTTTTTGCATAGAAAACAAGCATTTAGCCCTCCTAGGGTTTCTAAAGGGCATGAATGTACCTCATTTTCTATCTTAAGATTCAAGGTATCAGGTATATCAATTCTTGGTTTGATTGAAACCAACATTCTTGCATCAAGATGGGGGATAAGTCTGTTAGAATCGTCCATCCTGACAAATTTGCCCACAGGTTCGATGATTTGGGGTAGGAAGCGCCATAGGAATGGCGAGACGTTTTTAAGAAGAAGCCACCTGGGGCATGAGAGAGCCATAATTTCCTCGTTGATGGCTTCAGGCGACCAAGCAAGGGCACGAAAGGAAGTGTTTCCTATGGCCCAATATTGTTTTTTTAGGACCTCAGCCTATGTTTCCGGAGAGGTGAAAAAAATGATAAATAAACCCTTTTGAATTTGCCTACAAAACGAAAAATCTAAAACCAAGCTTTAAATTCCAAAAATTATGAAACTAGTCGTCCAAAAATTCCCGGGGGGGGGGGGGGGGGGGGGTGCGCGGGTGTGCATTTTTCAACATCTACAGCAGCAAAGAAGATTGCTGTGTTTCTTAACCTATCTTTCTCATGCAAGATTTCTTTAGACATAGCATCATTAGGCGAAATGGAGGAGAGATCAATGGAGATGGCCGAGGTGTTACCTTCTCCGTCGGGTCGAGCGAAGCCAGCCACAAACTTAGCATTCCTATCGCAGGTAATGCCATCTCTAGGACTCATGACGACGTCTAAGAAAGACCTCTTAGGTTTCGACGGTGAGAGTTTAGGGTTAGGCGGTGGGTCTGGGACAATAACATCCCCAGGCTCCATTAAAGGCCAAGTGCAGTGCTCACGCGAGGGCGGTACATTATTAAATGCGAGCGGAATCAACTACTAAAACATCTAGCGAGCAAAAAAAAAAACAAAACTGAAATGAAGTGGATGTTTTAAGTTAGGAGGCTCAAACCACATGGAGGAGAGCGGTCTCCTCCACCACCTTCACTGGTCTACGTGCACAAGGGGTGTCCACATTAGCAGGGGCGAATTGAGAATCGTCGTTGGCCTAGCTTGCAGTCTCCAGGTTCACAGTAATTCGCAGTCTCCAGATTCGCAGTCACTAGATTCGTAGTAATTGCCTATTATTTTTTATTTTAAATTTACTTATTTATTTGTTATATTAAAATCTATTAATTATTTTAATTTAAAAAGTAAATATATTTATAAAAAATAAACTATTATTTACTTATATCACTATTTAAATTTTTAAAAAATAATATTATTAAAATTTACATATAATATATATCTTACAATTAATTATATATTGTAATATACTTTCTATTAAAATAAATTAAAAATTTAAACATATAAATTATTATAAAAAAATTAAATATATAATTTATTATTTATAATATTAATTATTTTACTCATTATAACTTTAAAAAAATAAAAACATAATAAATGAAAAAAACAAGGTAAAGCCGTAGTGGGTAGGACGGATGTAACTGGCGGGTGTGACGGACGGATGTAACTGGCGGGTGTGACGGATGTGACGGGCTATCCACTGCATAGCCATTGCCGTTGGTACTGAAATTCACTGACACCTTACATTTATTAGCTAACCCCAATATTAATAGCATTCAAGAGTGTAGCGTGGAGTACACATAGTCCGTGATTCAATTAGTTTATTTTATTTCCCTTTGTCTTTTCAAGACAGTTTTTACTGCATACTATTTATTATCATTAATAAATAAATTTTTGTATTTTTAGTTGATAAAAATTAAATTTTATGCCTACTGAAATTAATGTACACGATGAGAAATAAATCATGTTTTTAAATAATTTTGATTAAAAATTGTGCATGTTAACTTTTGAAAAAACAAAAGATTATTTTAGTCTGAAAAATTTTAAACACTGATTGGCTATCAAGTACAATGACTAATAGCTATTTAAGAACATGGTGGATGCATAAGTATTCCTGCCATGGCAGCAACTAATAAAAATTAATTACATTGATTACGCCAAAGGCCTATTACACTCACATAATGGATGCACAAATATATGTGTTAATAAAACCTAAATTCGATGTATTTGTGACATTTAAATGAATAAAAAGTCAATTTTTTTTTTTTTTTTCTCCTTTTTCAAATACCACTCACTTTTAGTTTACCTATTAATCAATTCTATCTATCTCCATCACACTAATACTTAATCAAATCTAATATTATAATAATAATATAAAGATATGATAATATAATAATAATAATTAATCTTAATAATTTTTTTTGTTTCGGTGAAGAGTTTAATAAAAATATAAATATACAAATATATAATAATATCTTAATAATAATTTACTATTGATTACAATATCATAATATAATAATAATAATTTACTATTGATTACAATATCATAATTTAATAATAATAATAATATAATTATTTTATATATAATTTTATCAATTTGATAAATTTATTTGAATTCAACGAATTTTATAATTTGATCGTTGCTCGCAGTATAGAAAATCAGATAAACGACTGCACAAGACCTGTATTATCTGGATTCCGAATTCAGGAATTCCAACGCACCCAATTTTAACTCCGTTTCGACATAAATCACACTCGAAATATTTTCTTCACGTTTGGGGGCTTGTTTCGGAGACTCATAGCCGCAGCACAAGGTCAAGCAGATTTTGTTCGCTCCAGCAACTTCATTTTCTCTTTTCAATTTGAACGACTTTACCGTCAGTTGGCTTCCATATTTGAGTACATTGCATTAAAAAGGATAGAAAACGGGTTTGAAACTTGGAGGGCATTTTAGGTTTTCATTGCTTCAAATTTGGCTGCTAGCAGATTGCAAAATACATGAATTTTAGGGTTTGAATCTACCTTCAAATCTTAGGGTTAGACACAAAACGAATGGGAGGCGAGAGTGAGAGAAGCAGCAGAAAGAAAAGTTCTAGAAAGCGGAGAAGTAAAGGCAAAGATGCGCATACGAGCCCTGATGATTCGGTTTCTGAAACAGAAGAAGAAACAAAGAGTTCAAAGAAGAAGCGGAGTCACAGGAAATCTCATAAGTCAAGAAAGGCTGATTACAGGTTAGAGGAGAGTTCTGACGAGGATTCGGACAATGAGAGGCGCAGAGAGAGGAAAAGGAGAAATAAGAGGAAAAGAGAAAAACATGAAAGAAAGGGAAGTAAAAATGACAGGAAGAGAAAGTATGCAGAGTCTAGTTCTGGTGAAGATTCGGGTTCATCTTCGAATACTGATGTGGATGAGCAGGATAGGAATGTTGATACTGCACAGAAGCTTGTTCATCACATTCTCAGGAAATTTCCTTCTGTCAAGCTAGAATTGAGACAGGTAGGGTTTCTTTTGAGTCTGTTTCTGTAGTAATTAGGAATTTTTGACGTCTTAAGCCCTTTTTAATTTAATTTTTTTTGTTTTTGAACATCTTTTTGCAGTTTGTTGCTTCATTTATGGCTTAAGAACTTAAATACTATGTAGTAGTATTTGGCATGGACAAATAACTCTTCTTTTTTTATTGTTTTTCTATTTTGTTTTTGAGTGACTTGTGTGTTGGATCATTTTGCCTTAAGAAAACTTATGCAGTACACCAGTGATTTCAGAAGATCGTAAGTTCTATTCTTTTCTCTGTTGTTTACATGTCTATGAACTGCACTGATAAGCACACGCTAGGCAGCCTTGGATTGGGTTGTTGCTTCGTATGGATATCTTTAATTTTTTTCATTTTCCTGTTTTTGTTTATGAGCCATTTTTTGCAGCGTGCTGCTTCATGGACCTATCAATGCTACTTCAATAATAAGCATTTAAGTCCAGAAGATTTTTAAGCTCTTCTCATTCTTCTCGAGTTATAAGTTTAAACTAAGTTACCAGTACCGGTATGGGTATCGAAACGTAGTACACTGGTGAGGCAATTTTTATTCCTTTGTCATGGGTACGGGTATATATATGTATGTATCTATGTTTAAAACAATGATACTCATAATTTTTTTGATAAGAGAATCGTTACCAGTGGGGGTAGCTCCCTCTTGCATTGCATTAAGATCAAAAGTAGAAATTACATCAGTTTAACCACAGTGTGGATGAAGACCCAAATGGCCTCTATGATTTCCTGCAGACACTCAACCTGAGCGGGAGTCAGTACATTACTATAACATCTGACTAGATATGCATATGTGTCCATCTCATTCCTAGTCAATCCCTCCTGCATCATAGCAACCATCTCCTGTAGTTTTCTGTCGTTTTGCATTGTCTCTAGACATATAACCTATCACTTATCAGTCCTCTCGAAGGCTAGTATTTTAGGGCTCGAAGAGCTTTGATCATAGGTTGCCTTAGCTTGTGGTTTACCAGTCTGTTAATAGCTCGTTCTGCCCACTTCCTCTTTCCTGATGTGTGCATGACATTGTAGATGAATCTGTCCAAGAGTTCAGCATTATGGACGTGACTTCCTGCCAGATATTTTTCGCCTATTATCCTTTTGATCGTGTCTTTTTCTACATCCCTGTGGATGATAAAGATCTCCTTGGGCTGATCTTCCACCATTTGTTGATTGCAATCACATTTGCATTTAGGAATGGATATGTAGTCTTCCTCTTGCACAGCTGAGTTAACCAAATAACTTGCCATAGAATTCTGCTGGATTAACCGAAGAAATCTATCTCTTGTGCAGCTGGGTTAGCTGAAGAACTTCCAATAAATAGTCTTGAGATTGCACGTGCGTGTGCCTAGAAGCAAATGAGATCTCGGGCCATATGATTGAAGACCTCTGAGTTCGATATCTTTCTGTGATCCCCTTCCATCCTTAGAGCATTTGGTGTCTCTGACACTAAAAAAAACTACATTTCCCAAAAAATATATGATCGGTGTTTGGGTGCCGTCAAGTGACTTTCGGACTTCGCTCCATAAAAAATCTGACTCTTCGTCTTAGATCAAAGCTTATCCTAATGCTACTGCCAACCAGAACCTGCATTACTTGATATGAAAGGCATTGATGGATGGGTATTGGCCAAATCTGTTCAAATCCAACTATCGTACCCATTCTCACCCATACCTTTATCCAGTCAAGGTGTCATGTTCTATTATCTTTTGGAGATTTGGCCAGGCTTCAGTAGATTCTGAAATGACTTTTATCTGAGTTCGTTGAACGGCGGATTTTGACAGGTAGTCTGCAGCTGCATTTGCCTCACGAAAGATATGTGAGATGGTGTACTCCTCCATGTTAATTTTAGCAATCAGATTAAACAATAAACAACAGAAATTAGAATGCAATGAAGAACAAACACAAAACACACAGATACCCTGGGAAAACCTCCCTCTTGGACATGAAAAACCCAGCCACTAATCTCAGATCTTTATTTGAGCAACACCAATTCAATTTACAATGAGCTTCACTCTTTAACAGCAGCCTAATCACAGTTATACTTCTAACCTAGGGCATGCTGAAATTATGAACTTATCTGCAATACAAAAGTTGTTGTCCCAGGGATGAAGTTTGCTGATCCTAGAATGGTGTTCACAGCCTTCAAGAATAGTTCGCTGATCTTCAAATGATGACTGCTGCCACTTGAAACCAGTTTGCAGTCACTCAGTGGTGTTCGCTGTCTTCTAGATGATGGTTGCTGTCTTCAAGAAGAATTCGCTGATCTCTTAGAAGGATTCGCTGAATACTTAGATGACTTGCAGATTAGAGAAGTAATTCGCTTGAGTGTGTCGTATCATACAATGATTGATAGCCTTGTATATATAAGAGACTTAGCCTTTTAATTCTCCCAAGTCGGCTTGCATGAAGAACATATTTAATTACAATTCAATGCTTTAAGGTTGGTGCCAAAACTGAAATAGCCCTCACGTTACAAGTGATTTTAATATAGGTCAGCTCCAACACGTTTTAATACAAGTTACATTCAATAGGTCTTGTCCTATCTACAAGTTACATTATATAGGTCTTGCCCAATATTCATAGCAAGCTATAATTACATGTAATCCAAACTTAGCTATAATTTCAACACTCCATCTGATCCAAATGCATGCGAATCCTTTCAATCCATGCATTGAATTTCTAGCTAGGGGTGGACCTGTTGGCTGACATTGATTACCATTAGTAAGTCCCCTTTTACTTTTATCCTTCTTATGTTTTTGTCTAGACATAGCTGAATACCAGCATAGAGAGTCGCAAATTTGGCTTGCTTGTTTGATCCATCAAGGAGCTTGATTGCCCCGGCCCAAATCACTTCACTATTCTCATTGTGGATTAAGAACCTTGACCCTGAGCGATTGGGATTATTTTGTTCTGCCCTATCAAAGTTTAGTTTGAGTCTTTCGGTTGGGGGCAACTTCTAACGAGCTCCCTCCCTCTTTGAAGTTATTCTAATAAAATTACCTTTCGACCTGATCAAATGTGGCTATTTAGATGACATTTTGTCATACCAAGAGGAAAAATATTTGCATTTTCAATACATCATTTTTGTGTTTAGGTGCTCACATATCCCAATCTTGATTTTACTGAGCAGTGAATTAGTTGACATCTTCTTTCCCTTAAATATTCTTCTGTTCTTTCTATAGTTGTCATATGATTTGTGATGGAGTTTCTTGCCATAAGCCTTCCCATAGCGCCCCTTTGCTTCCCAAAAGAGTTTGGAAATACTCCACTCCCATTCGTTGAATTCCCACACTGTCTATTGAACTACTGTTGTCGCTGTAGTTGATGTGGGAGATTTTTCTCATCCCTTGATACACTCTGGTAGTGTTGTGAAAGAAATTGGTGTTCAAATCATCTTCCTTCAGCCTCACTTCTCTCAACTTTGACCTCCTATAACATTCTTTTCAAGCAAGAAAATCTTGATATTGGGCCATCAAAGCTTTCTCTTTGATGAATTCATTTTGTGTCATGCTTTTGGAGATTACTAATTTTCTCAAAGCTGCTAACTTTGTTTCTATTCTTCTTTTCTCAGTGAAGATGTTGCCAAATACCCCTTGATTCCATATCTTTAATTTTTCTTTGAGTTTTTTTAACTTTTCGAAAATATAAACATCCTTGTGCTGGTTTCCGCTATTGGTTCTTCCCACCATTGCTTTAGATTTGGTATCAACTTCGGGTGTTTGAGTCACATTTTCTCAAACTGAAACTTTGACTTATTCTCAATTGATGCTTTTGTGATTTCCAATTTTATTGGGAAGTGATACGATGTAGGGATGAGGCATATATGTGGGATGTAGGAAACAAAAGCCAAATAAGCCAAGATTCTGTTTGTAGGAAGCGGTCCAATTTTTCAACAATGTTGGTGAACCCGCACTTGTGATTATTCCATGTGAAGTTGCTGTTTGATGTCTCGCAGTCAATAAGGCTATTGTTGTTCACAAAGGAGGGTAAATCCTTTTTTGGTTGTGCAATGCATTCAGCACCACCTTTCTTCTCTCTTAAATCAAGTATGGCATTAAAGTCGCCTCTGAGGATGCATTTCTCTTGAGTGGATGTCAACTCCTTGTTGAGTTTTGACTAGACATGCCTCTTGTTATCCGTTTTGGTTGGACCATAGATATTGAAAATTGTGAATTCAAGTTGGAGTTGAGGCTTCTGATTTTTGCCACCTGCCAGTTTGAAGTGGAGTTGATTATATTTGTGCTAACTCTGTTTGGTTGCCATAAGATATGAAGCACTCCGGAGGCCATTGTGGCTTCTACAAAGCATCCATTCCAACCTTTGTAGTGCTTTGTGAATAGCTTAGTGTGTTTCGAAGAGAGTGCCGTTTCTTGAAGAAGGACAATGTCAGTCAATTGTGTTTCAAGTTGGTGCTTAACCATGCACCTTTTGTCAGGGGTGTTTATTCCCTTGACATTCCAAGTAAGGATCTTCATTGCTTTCCAAGGGAGGGGTTTCCTCCCTTGGATTTAGATCTTAGCATATATGACTTGATTGATGTATGTTCCCCTCTTAGAGCTTCTTCTCTCTTTTGTTTTTCTATTTTCCTATCCTTTTTTCTTTTTGTTGGACAATTATCTAAGATATTAGCCATTGTTTGGCTAATGCATCTAGGCTCCAAATTGTCGATTTCATCCATATTTTTCTCCTATTCCTAATCAAATTCTTGGATCAGATCTTTGCTGTCCAAATTGTGTGCTGCAGAATTAATCTCTTCCTTAGGGGTTCCGACCTGATGATTATCTTTAATTTTTGTAGGCCTTTTAACAACTAGAGTGTCAATTTTTTCCTCACTTGGTATTGACGAAATGGCAGTCTGAATGTCGATCTTTGTCGCATCCTTTGATACCATATGGCCATTAGTTTCTTTGCTTTCACTTCGTGTCCTTGCCTCAAGCCAATTGTATGCGCTTCCTTGTGAGTTTGTCTTGTTAGGATTATCCCCACATTTGTTTTGTTTTTGAATCCATTTCATTTGATAGTTTTAGGGCATCCAACCTCCACATGTTTCTTGCTTCCATATTTTAAACAATAGAACTTCTGTGCCTCTATTTCGATTGCTTGATCCCAGACATCACTTGAATAGGTGATACAGATGGATTTGTGAATCAGACAATAGTGATTATTTGGAATCTCACAAAGAAGGTAGAGTCATCTTTTCCTATATCCTAGCCAACGACTTGTCCTAACTTTCCCCCAATCATGTATAGGCAGTCTTTGTTCCAATATTCAAGTGAAAGATTATGAAGGCAAATCCAATAGGCCTCGTTTGACGGTGATTTTGTTAGGGGATTGAAATTATTGACCCACTTCTACATGTAGAGCAAATTTCCATCAATTTGCCAAGGAGGGGAATTAAGAATTTTGTTTTGGGCCTCTTCTGTGTCAAATTCTACGACAAAATAATTTTTTGCGATGAAGTTGACATTGATCACAAATCCCAATGTTTCTTCACCCAAGCTCTAGTTTGCTCTCTTGTTGAGTTTTAGCTGATTCTTCTTTCAATTAGGGCTGTCTGGACAAGAATCTCTACCTCTTTATTTACGATTGAAGATGCATTGATTTCGCAAATCTTCCTTTTGATTGATTTGCCTTTAGCTTTTCAGTTTTGATTGATTTGAGATAGTATGCGTTTATGTGTTTTTTATGCATTTCCAACATTGAATAAAATACCAAGGTATCTTATCCTCTCTTGAATAAAGTCTCTTAAATCCTATGCTTCGTGATCAAATGAGACAACTCCAAGGTTTTTACTGTCAGGTCTTGACTCGTGGATAAGCTCAATGGGTTGATGTGATTACTAGTAATCCAAGGGGACATACATACATTGAATACTTGAATGTTGAACGTTTGGATGTTGCTAGAACTTAGATACTAACTATTTGATTGGAAAATAAATTGACGAAAGAGATAAAGTTTAAGAAGTCTACGCTACTCCTAAGAATGTTGGAGACAATGAATAACCTTTGGCGAAACTCGACTAAGCCTTGCTTTGACACACAAAGCAACAACTCTGCAAAGCTTAATGCGATTTTCTAAGGAAAGCAGGTGATGTTCAAATCACTATCAACAACAAGGATACCATCAAGGTGATGCATATCAAGGTACGAATAGCAAATTGAAGTTAATCTCATTTAAGGATTCTAGTTGACCACACAAGGCAAACTTACAATCAGCAAATTGCTAGTGGTATGGACAAATGAATGTCACCATTAATCATTCACAATTCCTATCATTCATCTTATCGATATGAAAGCAAATGAATTGAGAGGTAGAGACCATGCAACTTGTTGAAATGACACATTAATTCACCATAGCTTAAATGAAATCATATGCTCTTTACAACAAAGTCTTGACAACAATTCTTTGCCTTCTTCTAATCTAACTTCTATTCTAATTGCTAACTATTGATTGCTATCTATGAACTATTATCTATTACTCTAGTCTTCTTGTTCTGCTATTATTTCTAAACTATTAACCCTTACAAATGAGAGAGATTTGAGCCTGTTATAGTGCTCTCAATACAATTCAATGGCTCAGATTGATTCACAATCAATCGCTAAGATCACATGATAGAAACCCTAATTATGGTTTGTTACAACAAGCTCCTTTTAGGCCAATGAGAAAATTACATTTAGGTTCAATATTGAATGTTAACCAATAGAAAATTGAGGGTAGGTAGCTCAAAATTTGTGCCTCCATAGGATGAGCCAGGTGCATTGAATGCGGACATGCCAGTGTGGAGACTCTTGATTGGTGGAATGGTGACGAGGATGACACCTCAATTTGCACTTGTAGATTTGATTCATCATAATGAATGAGAGCAATATCTCTTGATACTCAACATTATTCAATTTTCTCAACGTGATGATGATGGTTGATCTTCCCTAATTCATGACCTTAATCTTGTCATTTCTCATCACCTCCTTGTAGCGTGAACCTTGCCTTGATGTTGTCTTCTTGTTGAACCTAAGTCCTTCATCTTTGCAATGTTTTGAATCTTCTTCCATCATTCCTCGCACTCACTCTTTGCATTAGACCTGGAAAAGAACATAATTTTAATCAAAACACCAGAAATGAAAACAATATTACACAAAACTTATGCTTCCTAAAATCTTTTCAAATTTGGTCATTAACTTCCAAAGCTGGAACTGATGTTGGTTGATTTGTAATCTGATAAAATTATGCTCAAATCAGAATGCCCTAGCTGGAGAAATTCGCCAAAATCAGATCTGATTGCTAATTTTCCTTGATTCTTGATGTGAGATTTGCTATCTAGGGTTTCAGTGGTGTCTTGTCAAATTTGCAATTTGAATCTCTGGTCTGCAAATGGTGTTGCTGGCTGAATTCGCTCTGCTTTTGATGTTTGATTGAACTTCACTTGTGCTGATGGAGGAATTCGCACTCTCTTGATGCTGATTGTGACCTTAATTGATGAAATTCGCTCAGGTTATTGTCTGATCTGTTATTCACTTGCCCTGCTTTGGGAGTAATTCACACTCTCTTGAAGGGATTGAATCAGATTGATGGACAAATGAAATGCTCAATCAATCTTATATAGGCATTTGCACTTGAGTGATGACCTTTGGTGTCTTTTTTCCCAATGAAGGCCGACTTACTTTGATCAAATGAAACATTTTATTATCATTTTGGGCGCCAACCATCATGCTAGCTGACTTTGCCTTTTAAATATGTTGGTCGTATTTTTCATGTCCATTTGTAGTTTTGGGAGGCAAAATACCATTCGTTTGTACTTCATAACCTTGGCGGCTTTTTACCCTTCGTTTGTAGTTGATGACCTTGGCGGAAATTTACCCTCCATTTGTAGTGAAGTCCTCTTGGTGGCAATTTGTCATTCATTCGTAGCAAACAACTTTGGCGGCCTTTTGATTTTCATTTGTACTTAGCTCTCCTTGGTGGCTTTGAGAGGTTTGTTTGTAGTTGATACCCTTGGGCGGCTTTTAAGACTTCATTTGTACTTAGAGGCTTGAGCGGCTTTTTTGAGCTCATTTGTAGTTAGAGGCTTGAGCGGCTTTTTAGGCTTCATTCGTACCTTTTGAACTTGGCGGCTTTTGAGGCTTCATTTGTAGCAAACAACTTCGGCGGCAATTTGGACTTTGTTTGCACCTCACAACTTAGGTGGCATTTTTAGGTTTGTTTGCAGTAAGGTTGTTTGGTGAAATTTATCTCTTGCCCTTTGCATGAACAAAATCACTTTGTCAAATTGGTCATGCCACCTTCATTTGTAGTGCATCATTCAAAATCTCGCCTTTTGCACAATCAAAACCCTCCTTTTTGAGTCGGATTTTTCACCTTTGTTTGTACCAAGTTGTCTTGAGCAATCAACTTTTGATCATTTTGCTTCTTCAAGGTGGATTGACATCTTTGTGCTCATTCATAGCAGATGAATGAATTTACCAACTTGTGATCTCCTTATGCACTAAGGCAAATCGGCCTTAGGGGTTTGATTTGTACTATATTGGTGATAGAAGCTTGAATTACTCTCTCTTTTGAATCAAAGATCTTTCATTGTTCAATCGGCTTTTGAGGTCTCATTTGTACTAAATGACATAGGCAGAATTTAGACCTTGATTCGTAGTGAACAAACTTGAGCGGGATTTTTGCTTTCATTTGTATCAAGTTCGTTCCTCATTTCATTTGTACCACTTCCAAGTCTTGAACTCTCCAACTTGAAGGGCAGAATTTTCACCTTCATTCGTACCTTGTTCAATTTTCACATCAATACCTGAACTTAGCCTAGGACATGAGATTTCACAATTTATCCATCCTTGAAAGCAATTTTTTGATGACTCTTTTCTTATTTCGACCTATGTCAATCCAAATCCTTAATTCATACCATTTCAAACCCTAAAACTCTTAACTTTTAGCAACATTAACCACCTTAGCAAGGTTGGCGACACAACCTCAATCTTAACTTGACAAGACATATTCACTTCTCATAAGCAAGGGCTAACAACTACTTAACTTACCAAGCTAAGACGACCTAACTAAACACCTAAGCCTAAGCAAAAAGTGAGGGTCCCCATTTGCAATGGGGCGATGTGTGAAAAACGTTACAACAGTATGTCTTCTTTTAATTGAGAATTTTTACATAAAAATAATCTATCTTTGTACCATAAGGAATCTTCTTTTCAAACATACTTATCAAAATAAGATGGGTCATGTTGAAGTTTTTAGAATAAGATTATGTATTTGAGGATCATGTTGCCACTCTTCTCATGCAGCTTCTAACCATTTAGGTTTTTTAATAAGGAAATAGCACAAATATTTGCTTCCTCTACTTCTTGTCAAGAAAGGGCATCAGCTATAATATTTCCTTTACCATTTTTACAGATGATTTCAAAGTCATACCCTAGCATCTCGGTAACCCATTTTTGTTCCATTGATGATAGTCGTCGTTCCAAAAAATATTTTAGACTTGCATGATCTGTCTTGACTTTGAAATGCCTTCCCATTAAATATTGATGCCATTGTTTAATTGCATGAATAATGGCTAACATTCCCTTCTCATATGTGGGCCTTAGCAAGTTTTTTTCTTTGAGTTGTCGACTCTCGAATGCTAATGGACACCCTTCTTGCATTAGTACTGCTCCAATTCTATGTCCAGAAGCATCACTTTCTACCACAAATGTCTTTAGAGGAGTTCGGGGTAGCTAGCATTGGAATTGAATTGAGAGCTTTTTTTAGTTTTTCAAAGGTGTGGGTGGCATAATTATGAACAAATCTTAAATAGTATCCTCCTAAACCAAAAAATCCTGTTACACCTTTGCTATTTTTAGGTTTTGGCCATTCTTTTATTGTAACAATCTTCTTGGGGTGTACCTCAACACCTTCATGTGACACCACATGTACCAAGTATTCTACTTCTTTCACCCCAAAGACACATTTGGATTGCTTGGCATAGAGTTGATTATCGTCGAATATTTGTAATATCTTCTCTACATGTTGCAAATGTTTTTCCCATGATTTACTGTAATAAGGATATCATCAAAGAATACCAACACAACTTTAGAAAGAATGGGGTGGAACACTGAGCTCATGAGGCTTTGAAAAGTTGTTGGGGCATTACTTAGACCAAATGGCATTTCTAAGATTTCATAATGCCCCTCATGTGTTCTAAAGGCAATTACATGTATATCCTCTTCCTTTATACAGATTTGATGATAGCTAGAATAGAAATCTAACTTAGTAAAGAAAATTGCACCATTTAGTTCATCTAATAATTCATCAATAGGCTCTTCTCATTATTACCACATTTATGGCTCCTAGACCATTTGCTATCGCAATGCAACATATACCTTCTCTTTTCTCTGCCTCTTCTTGAGGAGAGAGCTTAGTTATTTGTAATGGGCTAAAGAAGTTGGCTTCATTCTTGTTAACAGGATTAGTGACTTTTTTTTATCTTTCTATCCTATGGTTTGGCTTCGTGTTGATCTTTTTGTGGTGAGTTTTCGTTGCTCAATATGTAATGCTTGTTGCATAGCTTTTCTAACTGTACAAGGTTCCAACAAATAGAAATCATGTTTAATATTTTCATTAAGTCCATTGATGTAGAGTTGTAGCCTTTGATAAGGTGTCACATCTTGAGTTCAAATTGCCAATCTCACATGTTCAACATTATTTTCAGCTACGTAACCTATTTTTTTTAAATTTGTAAGCTGGGTAAAATAGCTCCCCTTCCATGGTTACTCATAGTGGGTTACTAAGTCATTCGTAAATTCTCTCCAACTAAGTAATTTTCCTGTTTTTTCACACATCATCCATTGAAACCATTGATAAGGTTTAGATTCCAAATGTAGTGAGCTATGTCAACCATTGCATCATCAAATATATTATGGATTTTAAAATATTATTCCATGAGACTTATCCATGAACTTACATCTGTACCATCAAACTTGCATATATCTATTTAGGTGGGTTCAGTTTTGGACTTTGAAAAGATTGTCCTATCCCTTGATTTTGTCTTTTAGGATTGTACCCACTTTTGTGGCTTTGAGAGCCCCTCAATTCTGATAATATTACATTTAAAAACTTATATAAGCCCTCATTTATAGATGTCATAAATGGGTCTAATAAATTGTCCTTAATAAAATGTACCACCTTTTCACTATCTGGTGGAATTATTCACTCAATTTTAGGGGGTCGACAATAAAGAGGGTCGTTGGTTTCCACATTCATAAAATAATCCTTTGGTCCTATAGATGACATGACTTCAAGTGTGTTTTTATTTTGAACTATAGATTCTTTTTTATTAATTGCAGATGATATTTAGTGCGAGTTGTAACCATAATTTTTTTTGTGTTGTCTAAACCTTAACCACTACATTAAAGAACTTATTTTATGTCTAACAGTAAATTTCAAAGAAATAACCCTACTTTATTTTAGATAAGCTATCCAAAAATGTAAATTTTTTTAAAAATTCCAAAAAATGTAGCTTTTAGAGAAAATTGATGAAAATTTGGATTAAACTTTGACCACTAAATTAGAGGACTTATTTTATGTCTATTGATAAACTACAAAGAACTAGCTCTACTTAATTTTTAATAAGCTTTCCAAAACTATGTTTTTTTTAAACAATTCTGAAAATTGCAGCCTATAGAGAAAATTAATGGAAAATAATAAAATCTTATAACTTTTTGAAAGTGTACCTTCAAAGTCTGAATTTTTTAATGAGAGCGTATCTAATACATGCTTCAAAACCCAAAAAAGTCAGATCCAAATTCATACTAGTTCAAAAGCTATGGTGTAAACAAAAATCTTGGTCCGATTCTTAGCTTTGATACCACTTGTAATGATATATCTAGGATATATTTGTAAAAATAAACAATATAGCAGACCACTTCGATTGGGTGACCTCCAATAATTAGATTATAATATATGAATTCAATTTTTGATGATATGATGATTTGGGAGAAACATTTCCACCTTTATTTATAAGCTTAACTATGTAGGGACATAAACCTTCATCCTAATTAAGATTATTTAAGGTACTAAGTATAATTAATGTTAAGGTTAAGCATGCCAAAAGTGCTCGGCTTATTATACTTAGGAATTAATATTATATTCTTTTGAATATATGATATTAGGGTCATGTCATTAGCTAGAATATTAGGGACCTAACACCATGTATGGTATATTGTATTGTACTTGCCTATTTCCGGAGGCCTTAGGATAGTGGTAAGGAGGAGATGTGAGGAGTGTTTTACAAGGTTATGCTATTGGATTTCTATTAGAAAATGAAAATGTTGATCTTTGTGGAGGTCAGGTTTTTCCAGGGTATATCCATGCCATTCTCTTTCTTGTGGTTGATTTTCCTTCAGTCTCTTAAATTTTTTCTTTTCCAAGTGTTGTTTACATGCCAAAATGCTGTTTAAATTTGCGTATATTTGATTACTCCAATATTCTCTTCAAAGGGTTAATATAGAAATGCATGCAATGCTTAATATTTTTATTTAATGTGCTTTAATTGATAAGGGGTTTGTGGGTACTTTTCCTAACACAAACATTATTTTTTCAAGTTTCATGCTAATTTAATTCATAGATGGAAAATTGAACACAGAACATGTGTTGAATAAGTATTTAAGTTTCACGAGTTGTGATGCTTTCTCAGGTTCTGCAAATTCAATACCAAATTGAGTGGCATTAACTATTAGAGAAGAACTCCACCTTTAAGCTAGAGTGTTACTAGGATGGATGATCTCCTGGGAAGTTCCAGGTGGAAATCTTTGAGGGTAGCAACTGATGCTTCATTTTGCCAGTTATAATCCTACCTCTTCACTTGTCAGCATCATCCGATGCAATAGTGCCATGTAAAGCATTCAAAATCATGAGAGACGAGGGATAAGTAACTATCAAGATTGTTGCCATTTTACACCCAAAAAAGAATTCATTCTCCTTCCATTCAAGCCTTGAATCCCCCACCTTTTCCTCACTATTCTCAATCATGTTGAAGCCCTCTCCATTCACCTAATCCACTCTTCAGCAAGGAGAAGAACCACTCTCTAAAATCTTTTCGTCCCATTTCTTAAGCAATAGAATCACAACATCAGCTTTATCTTTTACTTATGTGAAGTGGAAATGTGGATTGTATAAACTCGAGGGTTTAATTTAATATATATAAGTGTAGATATTGATTATTGTAAAGAAAATTTAACTCTCTTTAAACCTCCCAAACATTCTCACAACTGCTCTCCTACCTCGAGCTTCTTATCCTGTAACATTTCCACTAATAGTTTTTGTGAATTCTTAGGAGTAGAGGATTTAGGGCCATACTTAGGCTGAGCCAATCTCTGAAAACAATTGGTAAAATGTCATCCTTATTTGTCCTCGCACACCTAGTTTCCAATGATGGGGAAGAAGGCTTCTTCTTTCTAACATCTTCCACAACTACTAAACTATGAATTATGGCAGCAGGAATAATTTCATCATCATACAATAAAGACTTGCTTCCTGAAGAGTCTTCCAAGTTATTAGGACAATCATCATTCACTGCACTACCCAACTTCTCTTAGCACTATTGTTAGTGACTGTTGGAATGGCTTTGGGCCTATTGTTTGCAGGCCGAGCTGGCTTACTACATTTATTGCTTAGATGGAGTGCTTTTGACGCTAGCAAATTAAATAATGTTCTTAGTAAGATTTATTTCTAAAGAATCTTCTTTAGACTTCTTTCTAAAGAAATTAGTTTAAACATAGATTCATTAACATCTATTAGACTGCTAGCAAGTTGAGGAGTGGCTTGAAACAAATTTTCAAGAATATCTTTTACAGGTATTTCTCAGACAGACTATTTTTATACAGCTGAAGTTTAAGAGGCACATCCTTATCATGACCATCTACATGCTATTCGTAGCAGGATCCTTTTTACGGATAAGTGGGTAATCCTTTGTCATATGTCCATTCCTTTTGTTAAGGTAGCAGGCATTAAGACTTGCCAGCTCATTGATTTTACACAATTTTCTTGCTCTTAAAGAAAAACTCAAGGGCTTTTCTAAAAGTCCTTGATTGCTTTAGAGAAATTGAAACCCTAGCATTGAGGTGTGGAAGGTTTACCACAGCTTCTTCCAATGATAAAACTTCGCTAGTGGGTTTCAAAGGTTATGGCAAAAAAGATTTGCACAGGCACATTGCAGAGTTTGATCCATTGAGGGGCATCATATTTAGGAAGGTAGTCAAAATTCATATCTCGGTCCCATGGGAGGGATTGAAATAGAGACCTCCCATATTCCAAAAAACTCTAACCAACACTTGTTTTGTATTCTAGTGTTTTTGAAAAAACAATAAAAAAGCCTCTCTGAATCATTCTGCAATGTTAGCAAAAATGCCAGATCTTTTTACTCAAAACATCTAAACTCCAATCAGAAAAAATGCACGAAAAGGTAACTTTTATGTATCCAAGTAAACGAAGACAATATTTTTTTCAATCTTATATCTTTCTTTACTATGACCCTTAACATTTCATCATCGGGAGAGAGAAAGATAGGAGGTAAGGAGATCTACGATTTCTTTCAGTCCCCTTACAAGAATTCATTGCTATTTGTTTTGGTCTCATTTTCTTCTTTCTTTGCATCTGCAACAATGTTGAAAGCCACTCCCTCTCCAAGCACTGATTGCTCTCCCTTAACAATCTCTTTGAAAGTCTTCCTTCTCCTTCCACTTTTTTCTCAATAACCAAGTAATTGAAATCTTCAGACAAGGTAGACAAGCTCCTTAAACCTTCACCACTCTCAATCCACTTCTCACATCCATCATTGCCCACCCTATTCATGATAGCTTGTAATGCCATTCATCATCTTTTCAACATCAAAATTTGACCCAAATTTCTATATGCAAGCCACTTTGTTGGATATGTTTTGTATATTTTGCATGCTTTTTACCTCATATAGATTGTACAGTCCACCACAATTAGTGGGTTCATGGTTTGCCTTGGTTGGGGGGTATGTGGTGTCTAGTCCCTTGTGTGGGGTTTAGGGGGTGAAGTCCCCAAGATTTTTTTTGGGCTCTTTGTATTGTAATATTGTTTAGCAGTTTCGGATATTGATGTGCCTATAAATACTTGCACATGGACTAGGGTTAAATGGAAGTATAAAATTACTTAGTGTATTGTGATTGGTTGAATCAATATGATAAGTGAGTGCTATTTTTGTTGGGTTTTTTCGTGAAAGGGTTTTCCACCATACGTTCTTGTTATATTGTGAGCGTGCCATTATTTACTTTCTATTACATTTAGGATTCTGTTAGCATTGCTTCGTTTGCATAGGTTTATCAGTGTAATTTGTTTTCATTCTTATCAATGCACCTTTTATCAAAACACAACCCTTTTGAAAAAAAACTTTTTATCAATGATGAGGCATTTTGATTTAAACCACACCTCTTTGTTACCATCCTAGAAACCTTAGTGGTCAAGTGACGAGATCAAAGCATGATGCTGGCACTCTGCCATCCTTTAGGATGGCGAGAAAAATCTATTGAATGATAATTGTGCATCACCTTCCGCAGCTAGTAGCCAGTGCTTTCTCTAGGCTCTTAGCCAGCGCTAAATCTTCTGTGTTGTTATTAGTATTGTTGTCACGTGGGACCCTCAACCCTCCTCGACATCCTAACCTCTCTAGTGGTGCTCTCACTAACAGTTCAAACTTTTGGTGTAGTGGCAGCTGGCCCGTGTTAACAAAATTGGCGACTCTGCTAGGGAGGGTTCAACTCCCATCGGCGACAACTTACTTCGTGGTCAACTGTGTCGAGTATGTACCTCTTGGCCTGGGGGGCTAAACTGTTGTCACATGGGACCCTCAACCCTCTTGACACCTAATCTCTCTAGTGGTGCTCTCACTAATAGTTCGAACTTTTGGCGTAGTGGCAGCTGGCTGTTGGTGTTGGAAATAAGCCACACTCGGACCGACGATGGACTGGTCCAAGAGGGGCCAGTAGCTTAGTGGTAGAGCACTCCAGTAGCATATGGAAGGTCCTAGGTTCGAGTCCTAGCTGGTCCATGTCTCAACATGGTATCAGAGCCAAGTTAAATCGAACCTAAGGCTATTCAATTTTGTGGAAAATTCTAAGACAAGCATATATTCAACATCACATTTCTTCTAATGGCTAGCGCTATTAGATTCGAAGATAGACTCGGAGGAGGTGATGACTTCTCGGCATGGAAGTTCAGAATTTAGATGATTCTAAAAGAAAATAAAGTCGAATCATTTGTAAAAATTGATACTGCAGAACCTGAGACTGAACCTGACAAAACAACTTGGATAGAGGGAAATGAAAAAGCCATCAAAATCTTAGTTGATGGTGTGAGAAATAATATCATGCCCATCATAAGGAAACATGCAACGGCCTACAACATGTTCAAAGCACTTGAAGATGCATTTGAGATATCCAATGCTAGTAGAACCTTGGCTTTAAAGAGAGAAATAAATCATATAGCTATGATCAAAGGAGAGTCAGTCAATGCCTACTTCATGCGGATATCAGCCCTAAGGGATGAACTAGCAACCCTTGGATATGAGATCCAAAGCAAAGAATTAACACTCATTGCTCTAGATGGGTTGCCTAGTAAATGGGAAACATTCGTCCAAGGCATCAGTGCAAGGGATGAATTTCCTAAGTTTGATAGGCTAAAGGCAGATTGTCTCCAAGAAGAATCAAGGTTAAATAAGAAAGGGATCAAACAAAAGAATATAGATGAAGATCTTCAAGTTCTAAATACAAACTCCAACAAGAAAAGCAAGCAGAAACAATTTAGGAAGAGGAAAGGTCGTCATGGCAAGAACACCTTCAAGAAGGATCTTTCACAGATTCAATGTTACAGATGTGACAAATTCAGGCACTATGTTGCCGAATGTCTAGAAAGAGCCAAACAACAAGCCACATTTGCCAAAGCAGGAAAATCGAAAAGGGAAGGTGACTCCGAGAAGTATGTACTCTACTCAACACTTACAAACCAAGCATCAAACAAGGTTAACTCCTGGGTGATCGATAGTGGCTCATCCAGACACATTACAGGGTTTAGAGAAGTGGACACATTATAGGGTTTAGAGAAGTGCTAGACTCCATGATAGAGGAGAATGATGAGGAAGTGACTATCGAAGATGATTCCACACATCTAGTCAGAGGAGTTGGAACCTGCACCATCAAACTAAAGTCATGCGTATCATTACAACTTAAAGGAGTACTATATGTTCTAGGCATCAAGAGAAACCTAGTCTCCATATCAGCACTAGAGGATAATGGGTACAGAGTGACCTTCATGGACAACAAGGTGCTGGCTTGGCCAAAGAATTCATCTATCAAGAAAGCTAAAACCATTGGTCAAAGAGAAGGCTACTTATATGAGCTATGCACAGAGCTCAACCTAGCCCTAATCCATAAAACTACAAATGCTAATGAAGTTTGGCATAGAAGACTAGGTCACCTGAATTTTAGAGCTTTATCATCAATGGGAAACCTTGTCACAGGCCTACCTAAGTTCATGCAATATCATTCAGGGGCATGCAAGGGATGTGCACTAGGTAAAAATGCTAAAGGTGTTTTTCAAAATAGCACTAGGAAAACAAGCAAAGTTCTTGAGTTAGTTTATTCTGATGTATGTGGACCTATGTCTGTACCTTCTTTAGGGGGATTTTTGTATTATGTAATATTTGTTGACGACTACTCTAGGAAAACTTGGATCTACTTTCTAAAATGTAAAGAATCAGAAGAGATCCTTAATAGGTTTAAGGAATTTAAATCACTAACAGAAAACTACTTAGGAAATAAAATCAAAACCTTAAGAACTGACAATGGGGGGGAATACACCTCAGATTTGTTTAAAGACTTTTGTAAAAATGTTGGGATTAAGAGGGAACTTACTATACCCTATAACCCTCAACAAAATGGGGTAGCTGAGAGGAAAAATAGGACAATTGTAGAAGCTGCCAAAGCCATGATTCTTGATCAGAATCTAAATACCAATCTTTGGGCAGAAGCAACAAAGCACTGCTGTATATATACAAAATAAATGTCCTCACTCCCATCTTGAAGCTAAAACCCCTGAGGAAGTCTTTACTAAAACAAAGCCAGATATCAACCACCTTAGAATATTTGGGTGTCTTGTCTATATTCATGTACCTAAGGAGAAAAGATTAAAATTAGAGCCTTCTGGAAAAAGGGGAATACTTGTAGGATATAGTGAAACCTCCAAGGCCTACAGAATCTATATACTTGGTCAGAGGAATATTGAACTGAGTAGGGATGCAATCTTTGAAGAAGACTTAGCCTTCAAAAGAGCCCAAAGCTCAATAGAACCTGAAGTCTATATCCCCATCCCTAGAATAGAGGAAGACTCTGCTCCTGAGCTTCAGAGGGAGAGTCTTGAGGAAAATGTAGGTGAAACTCAAAACCCACCTAGAGAAAACCTCAAGAAAAAACCCCTATGGGCCACCAAAACTATAGAAGAAGCTCAGAAGTATGCTGCTCCTTAAGGAACCTTCTTAGAAAGTAAAAGGCCTAACAAACTCGCCAACTACGTCGCTCTCATGAATGATCTCTCAAAAGCAGAACCTACTAATGTATCAGATGCACTTAAAAATCAAGTATGGAAGAATGCCATGTCTGAGGAATACCAATCCATTATGAAAAATGATGTTTGGGAGATTGTCCCCAGGCCAGCTGGGAAATCTGTTGTCACCTCCAAATGGCTCTTCAAAATCAAACACGCTGCAGATGGCAGCATTGAGAAACACAAGGCTAGATTTGTAGCCAGAGGGTTCTCTCAAAAGGAAGGAATTGATTATGAGGAAAAATTTGCACTTGTAGCCAGATACACCTCAGTAAGAGCGGTCTTAGCCATTGCAACATCAAAGGGATGGAAAGTTCATCAGATGGATGTTAAGACAACATTCCTTAATGGTGAGATCTCAGAAGAAGTATACCTAGAGCAACCTGAAGGGTTTGAGATTCATGATACAGAGTCTCATGTGTGTAGACCCAAGAAAGCTCTCTATGGGCTTAAACAGGCTCCCAGGGCCTGGTATGAAAGAATTGATACTTATCTCTCAAAACTAGGCTTCTCCAAGAATGATGCAGATCCTAACCTCTACTATAAGCAAAACAAAGGTGATATGCTAATATTGATTTTATATGTTGATGATTTGTTAATCACAGGAGAAGATCACCTCATAGATCAGTGTAAGAAAGACCTTGCTAAAGAATTTGATATGAAGGACTTGGGATTCCTTCATTATTTCCTAGGTTTGGAAGTATGGCAGAATTCTGATGGCATTATACTAAACCAGGGTAAATATACCTTGGACATTTTGAAGAGATTTGGAATGCTAAACTGCAGACCCATGACCTCTCCAATGGAAACAAACCTTAACATGGTATCAGAGCCAGGTCCAGGCTAGGAGCCCCAAGCACACGAGAGGTGTGGCTTAAGGGGGGTGTTGGTGTTGGAAATAAGCCACACCTGGACCGACGATGGACTGGTCCAAGAGGGGCCAGTAGCTTAGTGGTAGAGCACTCCAGCAGCGTATGGAAGGTCCTAGGTTCGAGTCCTAGTTGGTCCATGTCTCAACACTGGCTTGTGTTAACAAGTATCAACTTTGAAATAGAGGGAGAAGAACTCATCATGCGAACCTTGTAGGATACCTCCTGCTCTAGGTAGACATGGGATGCCCTTACCCTTCAAATTTTAGTTTGACTATATTGCCCATGCGCTAGACAATATAATTCTGATTCACTCATCTTCTATTACCATTCCCATCATAGGAAAATTTGAACAGTTTCTAATCTATAACATGATAAGATATTTAACTATGATGCTTGTGTTTTCATTGAGGAGAGAGAATATGATGGACACATCATTGCAGGTTTACTATACACCTTTACATCTGGATTGTTCTATATTATCTTCTAACATACTGATTCATTGGAAAGCAACTACTTTTGCTGATCCTTGCTTTTGCTGATCCTTGATCCTTCATAAACATATGGTTTTCCTTTGAGAGTTTGAGAAAAGTCTTTGTAAAAGTGATATTTGTAATTTTTAGCAACTTTTCAAATTCCTTATACTTCAGAATTGTACTCTTATCTTCTATTTAATTGATGTTACTTTTGCTAGTGTTTTAATTCACACCTTTAGGTGTGACACAAAATGGAACAGCATGTACAGTAAAACTGTTCAAATTAACAGGGGAAGTTCCCTTTTCAAAAGAGTTAAAGAAATGATTAATATCCTTAAGTTATCAACTTAGAACCCAAAGATTTCGAGTATGCAATACGAATAAACTGAAATTAAAGCCTATACATTTTTGTTCTTAGGTTAGGGCAAAAGGCAATTCAGCACTTGTACACTAGACGAGAGATTTTATATCTTTTAACCATCTAGTGTAGAATTTTTAATTACAACTAATGAACGCTTGTGATTTTCAACCTCTAATTTTCAGCTAAATGTAGAGGGTGAAAATTACACATAAAACAAGATCTGGATTGAAATGAACATAAGATTATTATGAATTAAGCATGGAAAAATTGCATACAAAGTCGCAAAACTTCTTTTGACAAAGATTGCACTACAGCGCTTACAAAGAGCATTAGATTGTACTCAACACAAGATAATTGAACATAAGAACACTGAACTCAGGGAGCAAAAATATGAACAAGAAATAAGCATGAATATTACTATAAGCAATCGAAGTGTAAATGACACTTATTTATGAGCATTTACAAAACACTGCACGAGAAAATACTAAAAAACTAACTATGACTTTTACTCTAGAAATAACTTGATTCATGCAATGCAATTTATGTTGGAAAATTCTGTCCATTAAAAACTAAATCTTAACTAGGGCGATTTTTAGTTAAATTGTCAGTAAAGATTGCTGCAAATTTATAGTTAGAACTCACATTTCATTCATGTCAAGATCCAGAAATAGACTTCTAAAAATAGTGCATTGGGCTAAAATTAGGGGAAGCTAAAAATAACAATATTTCAGAATACGATGACAGCTAAAAATAGCACCAAGTTCTAAATAGGTTAAGTTAAATGTACCGAATCTTGACAAACTGCTCTGGATGATGATTCTGATGAAGCTTCTTGTTTCGTCCCTGGAAAATCTTTAAAGACATCTTGAAGTATTGAAAAGTTACTAGTCTTGGTAACTTGAGTCTGAAAAATCCGCTGTTAACCTCCTTGCACTAACATCTAGCTGGAAATATGCTTGTTTGAATACCCTGAAAACCCTATCATCCATCTTTGGTCAACTGAAAACCTTGCTACACTTTATTCCTTTGGAAGCCCCTACGTCTTTTCACGTATATCTTCTGACAGTCTATCCTCTGTCAAACAACAAACTGTGAACTTTGAAGTACTTGCTAGAATTTTTTGTGGTTTCAATTCATTGTTTGAAAGTTGTTGAACAGGTTGTTTGTACTCATGTATGACCTTTACATGACTCCATTCCTTGAATTCTTGCCTTCAAAGCCCTGCAAGTAGGTAGAGCAGGCAAAAAGTTTCATTGTCCTGTGGCATCTAGTTTAATTGAAATGTAAATCATAACCATGTTGCAGTAATTTTTTTGAACCTTTTACATTTGCATCGTCTGTAGTCCTGAACTTACCTTCCATTACTGAACATCTCACTATTTGCTAGTGTCTGAAGGAAAACATTTTTCCTGCCTTCAATTTGATGTCAAACCTGATTTTATCTCAACTGGTCTCACCTTTTAAAAATAGATTAACTTATTTTTTTGGAAAAAAATCCCATTACTCTTTACTAAGGCACACGACTGATATACCTCATGTCAACTTTATGCAAACCCTGTTGGCCATAAAAATATGATCCAACTATTTATAGAAGATGTAGCTTTTATTTCATTACCAAAACCCTAGTTGGCCCTTGCTGGGCATGCCTACAAACCTGATTCGTGAGAATTTTGATCTCAAAAACCCTGGCTGGCCTTATCAGGTGACAACCATGCATCACGAAAAATTTGATTTTCATAAATCCTTTTCTCTTACTACTGTGTGCCTATTTATAGGTTTTTCTGCCTTATTTTCAAAACACCAATTTGTCTTTATCAAGTGCACCTCTATATATTGCAATATTGAACTCATTTTTTTTTAATCTAAGGCACATGCCTGTATACTGTCACACAAGTTTTAACTTCATAAATTTATTTTTCCATTGTTAGGTGCACACCCTAACACATACCCATGAATTTCAGCAAAAAATAACTTTTTTTCTCTCCTCCTATACTCATGTACATCGCTCTGTTGGTCCACGATTTTGACGAACAACATTTTTTTTAATATCCCTAGATAGGCATGTGCCATCAGGCATTTTCCTTGATCAAATTCTTCCCTACCTGCTTCTGAGTACCTGAGCAGGGAATGTAAGCATTTGTACTGAGAAAAAAATTGGTTTTGATGCGTCTGGGCACATGCTGGATAAACCTAATGCAATTAAACTCCAAACAAAAATTGAAATGCTTTCAAATCATTGCACACTGTCTTAGAATTTAATTTCTGCAGCATATGGTTTTAAACAACAGCTTTGCATGCAGCTTATGGTTTCAAACAACAACTTTGCATCCTATGTATAAGTTTCACATCTTTTCCTGGAAATGTTCATCTGTTCCTCTGATAGCTTCATATGAACAGCCTTCTCAACGATTGTGCTTTCGACTATGCTGAGGAGACTAACTTGTAATGATGCTCCAATGAGGGGAGTCTGATTTTCTTTCTCATTCTGAAAAAAAGCCTTTAAAGTTTGGAATTTTGTTTCTCAAGAAATATTATAGTGTTATTTATTCACTGACTGAAGTTGTCAACAAATTGTTGTAAACTTAGAATTTTAGACTTTTCTCACTTTCTATTGCAAATGATAATCCCTCATTTTCTGGTGTTCTTATCTCTATTTAAGTCAGATCGGTCCATTTGTACCACCAGTCTTGCTAGCCATGTCATCAGATATTGCATCATTGAATGCTAATTGCATTATTTATAATGATGGGATAATATCTGGATGGGCCTGTAGAGAAATTCTGAGTAAATTCACCCTGTTGCTCTCATTGAATCAAATCTGCAGCATTGGCACTTTCAAGAGCTTGTGATAGACTCCACATCAAAGCCTCCATATATTTTGTCCTTGTTTTTACATGGTGCTCGTCCTCTCATTGACATGTCCCTTCATCATTGACTGATTTCTATTCTCTGCCTTAGTGCATGGTCTGAAAAATTCCATTTATTATCCCTGAAAGATCATGAATGAGAGACAACAAACATAAATGAATGGTACAGTTTTAAAACATCACTGTAGATTTTGAGGAAATGACATGATTTGAGCTGGAAATTTGATACATTACAGAAATTCTGTATGGGTGCAACAACTTTGCACCATTGTTCATATTGTAATATCTGATTAAGTTTTTTGTGAGAAGTATAAAGGAAAAAAATGATGGCTATCTGTTCAACCTATCATAGACAAGATACTTAAGATTTTTCTTGAACACAGGAAAAGAACATTGTGCCAAACATGTACTCATAAAGTGCATGTTGATATATGTACAAGAAATGAATGTTGCTTCTTGATTCAGTTAGATTGTATGGCTTGAAATAGAGCAAGTCGTAAATGTGTTTGCAAGGCTTCTTGTAAATCTCATATGGCCCTAATTTTGATTCAGTTTCTTTGTTGAGTACTTGACCATCATGGCAAACAGTTTCCTCCAATTCTACATGCAACAGAAAATGAGCATGTGTATTCTGTTTCAGAAAATCTTGAAAGGATGCAAAATTTAAATGTCTTGGTAACATTGGTTGTGATCTCATATGGCTCTAAAATCAGCCGAATTATCTTTATGCCTGCACAAGGAAGGATTGAGTCATACCCCTGTGTAGGAGATAAGTGGAGTGTTCGTAAGTATATATTATTGAAAATAAAAGATCAGCAAATGCGTTTTCTCAACTTTTCTGTTGTCCAGTGGGTGATATGTTCTATTTCTTCATCTTAAGTTTTAACAATGTGCAATCGCATTATGGATGAAAATACACATTATAGTTCTCTAATCTTGTTCATTTTCATGTGATTGGATCTTTCCTTTATGTTGGTCCTTTACATTGTCAAGTGAAAGATTCAATTTTAGACATTTTAATTTTCAAGGGATATTTCTTGGTTAGAAAGTTGGCTTTGGCTTTGGATGTTAGTAAGATAATGTTTGGCCAATTAAAAAGTTTGAGCGATGGGAAGAGAAATAGAGATGTTAGTTTTGTAGATTTCAATATTCACTTTGTTTCATATGAAATTTAAGCCAGCCAATGTTTATGTGCTCTCTACTATTCACAAGGTGCATATAGTGTTCATGTACTATACCATTATCTCTTAAGTCCAATTAATGGCAAATATTAGCAGATTGGATATTGGACGTATAAGGCATCTGTTTCCGTCTGCTGGAAAGCTGAAAATTTTGGATGTTTGCAGCTTTTAAAAATGATGGATGATGGACAAGCAGTAGACATCCAAGGAATCTCTAGCAAATCTTTGCTAAGGTTTCTGAAGAAACTTTTTCAATCCTTGAATCTGAGGAGGACTGGAAAGGGGCTTTATGTACTGCCTAAAGGTGCTTCTCCCTGTATGGAAGCTGTGGGTTCCATCATTGAGTGCGATTCTAGCATTGCACCAGAAATTCAATGTACGCTTCAGGAAGATTATCTGCAGATTAAGGAAAATAAACAATCTGATCTTCAAGAGGGTGAAGAAAAAGATAATGATGGAAATGATGCCAGCCACGTTGAAGTACCTGAAGCAAAAGCTGAGTCCCCCTTGTCCAACAAACGCAGGTGCAGTTTCTAGTCACAATATTTTGTATCATTTTAACACCATATTTCTGCGTTTTCACTTTTATGCATTCCATGTGCTGCAATTACAATAGGCAATACAAACAATTTTTCTATAGCTACATATTTGGCCATAATTGTTTTGGTCTTTTTCACTTTGCATGAGATGTAGATTGTAAAAAAAAAACATATTTTATACAGATTTTTTCTTTTATTCATTGAATTTGTCTGAGTCAATAGTGTCATAATAATGCACAGCATCATAAATGCTAATTACATATAATCAATTTGGAAATGAGTCACTACATTTGCTCAAGTGGTACACAGTCTATCATTTAAAAAACTTATGCTTAGCTAATTATTAAACCTAAAATTGAAGTACAGAAATATAAGAAGTACAACTAGTTTTGTCTTGTTTTTATTTGTACACGATATAGACACACTTCATGCAAAAAAATGGACTTAATAAAAATCAGATTATAATTCTTGCATTAGATTTCTGAATCCCAATGTTAATGTTCTTTAATTTCATTCAAGGATTCCAAGAACACTGTAAATTTACAACTGGATTCCAAGAACACTGGAAATTTCATTCAAGGATTCCAATAACATTTTCTAGACATTGCCTTTTTGCATCTTCTATTGTATGGGCTCCATATCGTCTATTGTGTTTTATTTTCCTTGGTATGTTTGTTGGATAGCTTCTCTGATGATTTTGGTTTTACCATTGAAAAGTTATGTGCCTGTTATACCTGATCTTATGGCCTTGTTATGAAATGAACTACAAGCACTGGGTTGAAGCCTTTATTAAGTTACCTCAGGTTGATATTCATGGTGTGCATTATCTTCAATGATTTCCCTCTAATTGACTGGTTTATTAACTATGGTTTTATGTTTTTCCTTTGATCAATGTATTTATATTTGCCGAAAGTTTTTTCTTTTATTTGTAGTGTTTGCTTTCTTATACGCACCTTGATTCTGAGCATGAAATTGGTATATACTCTTTAGTTTGCACATGTTAACCAGATGTTATGCAAGGATTATTGGATATGTGTGTTTGGTGCAGTTTGGGACTAAGAACTCATATATATAAAGTCAGTCAATTCTCACAGCCTTAAATAATCAACAACAAACATGCACAATGTGGAAGCTTAAAATGCAAAAGCACAATAGTTAATTACTTCCTATAGCTCATTATAGCTTGCAAACAAAATAGATTATGCTATATCAACACTTCTTGTAGTTTGCCTGTCTCGTTAACTCACAAGGCTTCACACACAATGTAATGTCCCTTTCAGGCCCCGCAAACACTATTAGTTACTAAAAACTGAAATTAGTTCTATTAGATAACATGAAATCATGATAATATTCAAATCCATACATAGAATCATCATAATATCTAGATCAATAAATCATAACATCAATAATATTGGAATGAATACATCATAGAATGTTCCTCATAGCAAATCACATCATGAATTTTTTGGAAATGCTTGGAAACTGCAATCTCAAGGCTAGTCGTCCTTGTATTGTGAGACATGGAAGGTGGGACCCCTGCCATCGTGTTGGTGTGGTTTTTATGCATGTTCAACACAAAATAAAATACCCAGAGATATCCTATTCTCTCTTGATCAAAATCTTCTATGTGCTAAGCAGCTGAACTGTGTGATCACAAAGACGACTCCAAGGTTCCCAAATGCGTACACATAGTCTCAGTTGGTTTGTTGTGATTTGCTGGTAATCTCAAAGGGGGCCTTACATAATTGTTTGAGGAGTAAATCAATCTGAGGATTCTGCTGATTGCCGACACTTGTAACTTTCTTCTTTTTTGGAATGATTTTTCAATAAGCTCTTTTCAATGCTACTTCTACTAAGACTTGAAAAAAAGGAAAAAAGGGAGGGTTTAGGAAGATAGTTCTAATCTTAAGCTAATCGTATGAACTCTAGAGACAAATTGCAAAAGTGGAATTTAAACCAATTCTTGTTTTGCCAAATTCAACAACTACACAAGAACAGTGCTATCTTCTAAGGAATTCAAAAGGTTTTCATATCACTCACATTCACCAACATTTTGAACAATGAATATAACAATAGAAGTTAAGTTTTTATTTACTGGTTTAGGCTAACTTTGCAAAATAATTGAAAATCATCCAATTATAAAAAATATGAACACATCAATTCCACATAAAGCAATTTTATCAATCCTTCATTCAATCTATCAACTTAGAAATTAAATCTAATCTAATGAGAGCCAAGAAAACATGCTAACTTGCAAAAGTGGACAAAGATTCACCAACAATTGAACAACGAATCATGTCTATTACTTAAGAAGTATCACTACAACAATTTCTCCGAAATCTCTCTAACAAATGAAAAGAGGAGGATTTATATAGACACCCCATTACAAAGCAATGGCCTAGCTTGATTCAAGATCAATGGCCAAGAGTAAACATTAAACTCTAATTAAAGCAAGCTACAATAGTTTCCAAAACAGACCAATGAGAAATAAACAACTAATAAATCCATTTTTCTTCTAGAAGTGGGCATCTCTTTGTTAATTTTAGTGATCAGAATTAGTTAAATTCAGAATTTAATTCAAATGTAAACACACAAGAGACACAAAACACCAAAATACCCTGGGAAAACTTCCCTCTTGGAGGAAAAACCCAATATCAAAGATCCAGATCAAAATCCTTTAATCATGAGCAAATTACAAGTACAATGAAGATCAGATCACTTATTTGATTAAGTCACCAATCTAGGCCAGAGCTTTGCCCAATCTAAATCACTGATGTGCAGGCCCTAATTCGCTGATCCCACAAGTAGAGTTTCGGCTCCACAGAAGAGGATGATCGCTGCTCTAAATTAGTGAGTTAGACAACTCAATATCACTTAGCATAGCCGCCCATAATGGAGCTCAGAATGATCAATAGTTTGCTCAGCTATAAGGTAGATTCACAACTTAGGTTCAACACTAATTCGCCCAGCCACAAGAACAGATTCGCATTAATTAGGATGACAAATTCGCTAGTAGAAGACCACGGATGTTGATTATAATTAGGGAATGGCGGATTCCAATTGCCTTGGGCAACATTGGAATCCGCCCAAGGGGGCCAGCCCCTTCCCAACATGTAGGGCTGGGCCCTATACCCCACTGCATCTAAAGAAGACCCCACGCTACATCTCCATGCTACATACATACAAGCTAACACGCCAACATAGGGCCAACCTGTTGACGTGTATTTTGTACACGATCATACACAGAATAAAATACCATTAGGCATCTTATCCTCTCTTGAGAAAATAGTCTCTAACTGCTGAAGATCTGCAAAAAGGATCAGTTAGATAGACTCCAAGGTTCTTTTAGTGGGGTCTCCACGTGTGGACAAGCTTTTTTAGTGGTATGATGTGATTTGCTGTTTCCTTCAAGGCGTCTTACGGATTCAATAGCTCGAAGATTTCACTAATCTAAAAAGAACTTTCAAAAAAAATGGAAAAGATAGGGCTTAAGAGGTCTAATCTAGCCTAACCCTATGAACGACTTAGCATGAATGAGATTTGGCAAGACTCAACCAATTTCAATTTTGCCATGAGACAACAACTCAACTGAAATTAGTGCGATCTTCTAAGGTAATAATGGTGTTCAATGCATCAAAGGTCAAGGACACTACTACGAAGGTACATATCCTAGATACGAAAATGCTTGAAGGTTAAGGACTCAAGGTGTTTTCCAGTCGACCACGCAAGGCGTTCTTACAATCAGCAAGAAGCTAGTGGTTTGGATTGCGAATCCTACCAAATATCAAATCTCACACTTAGTCTTTCTAATTAACAAACTACTTTGATTGAGCGTGATTCAAGTACATCCAACAACCATGAAGATAACTCAAGAAACTTGCAACAAAACACCATAACTTCAATATTTTATTGATTTCCAAGTCATCATATACAACAATTGCTTGAACTTCTCTCTTCAAGACTCAATCTTGCTACAACATAAAAATTGCTTACAACTCTATTCTCTATTTCTCTATTGACTATTCTGATACAAATGAAATGAAAAATGGGGGGATAAATAGCATCCCCAGTTACAATGAAAGGTCCAGATCGAAAGCAAATCAACGGACAAGATCATGACACCTAAACCCTAATTAGGGTTTGTTACAAATGACCTCCTTTTTACTGAACAATATTAAATACATAGCCAAATATTAAATTTGGCACAAAAATCTAGGAGGTATCAGCCAATGAGAATTAAGATGTCATGTCATCTGTAACAACCTTTCATCTAGAATCTTATTCCCCTTCCAATTTTCTTTTTTAGCATATGCAATGAATTTTGTCACAATTCCTTCGATTTCTGTGCTTGGAATCTCGGGAAGATTCTTGATACTCTCTTCTAAGTGGATAACTTGATCAAATGCATCTAGAAGAGTCGTGTCCCAAGTAGGTTCAAGTTCCTTTGTTCTATCAATCAGGAGCATGGTGGCATACATCTGATCATACTGCTCATCTGTAACATCTGCGTCCTTGCGAAAGATGATAGTGATTCTATCCTCAAACTCTTGTAAATCCACATCTGTCTCGACCTCGATCCTCCTGCCAAGAATGGTACGAAGTACCTCAAATACTCTGTCCTGGATCGGATTGATCACCTCCTCAACTTGACCGCATCTAACGCTGATGTCCTCAAAGAGAACACTCTTTATATGGAGTAAGGTTGACCACTGAAACAAACTGTGAGAATCACCTTCTAAGATCCTCTCTTGTGCTAAAATTTTTCTAGATGTATGTCTTATAACTCTCAAGACAGGGATGACAACGTCCTTGGTATGGGCAAATGCAGCTACTGTTGCCATCAATCTGTGGATTATCTCAAGAACTTGGATAGCCTGATGGGTGATCTTCGACATCCTTGTAATAAACTCAATGGCCACCGTGTGAGATCTATCCATCCAATTACATGTACGCTGAACCATATTCCTGAATCTTTCTGCTTCGTTGATTGATCGAAGGGGCAATGCCTGCAATGGTGATCTAACTGGATCCTGACGTCCCAAAGGTTCATTGATGTGACTGAAATATGTTCTCCATGCACCGACCTCTCTCTCAAGCTTTCTATTCTTTTCTACTTCTTCCCTAAACTTATCCTTCAATGCCTCAAATGTGTCGGTGGCATCATCTAAAGTCTGCTCTGCTGTGGATGGTCCTAACTCAATAGTCTGTATATGATAGTCCTCTGCTAGGATCTCACCCTCATATTTGTCTGCTGCCGGTGTAGCTATCTGCAGTTTTCTAGATCCAGTCTCATCTCGAATCATCTTGGACATCTTTGTAGCCTTCTTCTTCTCCGTTGTCATATGTGAGCGTCCAACAAGGCTCTCTAGATCGATTGCACTGTCCTCGTCCTCAATTACGATCACCTTAGTCAATCTCTCCTTCAACCAGTCTGGGATATTTGATCTTGTCTCTTGAACTTGAATTTCTTTGTGTACTACTTCTTCTTGTCTGGGAGGAGATGTTACTTCATTATCATTATCTAAATCATAGTCTTGGAGAGATCCATCGGATGAAACATGCTGTGCCTGTTCTTCCTCCTGTCTATCATTCTGTACCATCGATTCCATGGATTCTTCCACTCGAACTGTTCTATCTTCTGGCCTGGAAGAAGTACCTGGTGTTTGATCTTTGTTAGCACCTTGCTTTTTCTTGGAAGGCTCTTTCTTTTCTGATCTTTCCTTTCTCTTTGAACCTCTCGGATGGAGATTGCCCTCACTGGCACATCGAAGGTTACCTTCACCTGAATTCCTAGGATTAGGATTGCCTTCACTAACACTGGCTCCACCTTCGGCTGGCTTTTCTTCCAAAGTAAAAGACATGGCTATGCCTTGTTCTCTCAACTTCTGATGTTGAATGTCTACCCATCTGCGAGTACAAGACAAGACTGGTGCCATCAAATCATCTAAATCCACGGCCTCGGGCTCATTCCAATTCAAACTAATTGTTTTACTTTCTCTATCATATGAAGATTGGATGTGCCTGCCGTTGTCCTGAGCTTGGTCGGCTACTCTGTAAATCTTACATTTCCTGATGAAATCCAAAGGCAATCTAGAATGTATTTTGCGTTTCACTTCAAGATCATCTAGGAGATTCATCATAAAATCTTCAATTTGGTATTCATGTCTAAATCTTCTACCGACTGTCTCTTCTAAATGTCCATGAGGATCAAAACTATTCCTCCAAGCAAAAGATGAAAAAGGATACAAGGCTAACTCCCTCTCTGCGTCATCCATGGCTGAGACATTGGGACATACCTCAACTGAGTTACCCAAAATAATAGGTACCTGAACTCCATTCTGATGTCTGTGTCTGAATGCCTTCACATATGCTGCCAACTGCCTTGTTACTTCAAGTAACACAATTCTATCTGTCGGGTACCTCGGCAGCATATATGGAGGTAAAGGACATCCATACACTCTAATGTAAGTGAACTTAGGAAACTGAATGAACCAAGCACCGTACCTCTTGATTAACTCCTGGGCATCCTGAGATAATCTGTTGTGAATCCCTCCTTGCAACGTCCTGGTGATATTCATCGTGAAAGTATCATTGATTAACTTGTAGTTCTTCCCTGGTGGATGATGCAAGTAGGTATAGGATTCACAAACTCTGACCTCACCGGGTCCTCTTCCAATCACTCCTCTGTGAGGTAGTCCTGCGTACTCAACGCTCCTGATTAAGGCATAGATGACATATGAACTCATGTGGAAGGACTTAGTGGCCCTGAGTCTTCTCAACTGTACGTCTAAGCAATGGCTAATTATCCTAGCCCAATGTATTGTACCCTTCCCTTGAACAATCACCTGGATGAAATAAAACATCCATTTCTCAAAATAGAAGGCATGAGGTGCTCCTGTGACTCTGTTGAGCATGGTGATCAAATCTCTATACTCCTCTTGGAAATCAATCCTGTGCGGTGTGTTCGGTACTTTGCTCAGACGGGGACGACTCTTAAGTAGCCAGTTCTTGTTGATTATGCTTAGGCAAGCATCTGGATCATCATCGTACACTGATCTGGCTCCTTCAATGCTCTTGTATATCATGTCCCTGTGCTCTGGAAGATGGAAGGCTTCACTGATGGCCTCCTCTGAAAGGTACGCCAAAATATTTCCCTCATTGGACACAATGGTCCTGGACTGTGGATTGTAATGACGGGCACACTCGATCATCAACTCGTGACACTGAATGGCTGGAGGAAAACCGGCCGCCTTAATGATGCCACTTTCTATTATTCTCCGGGCGACAGGTGATGGCTTGCCGATGTAAGGGACCTCTCGGAACTTCTTCGTGTTAAAGTTCCCCAAGTTTGTATCTCCAATGTTGCTCCACTTGGACACGATCTTGGTCTCCACTTCTTCGGTCTTCTGATCTTCTTTCATGAGGGCCGAGCGACTGGTGGATGCTCCCGCCTTTGGGGTCGCCATACCTACACAACATTTCACTATAAGAAATAGATTTTGCAATAAATAACGTAAATAAGAGAGATAGATTTTAGGAAACCTCATGATAAGTCCCTAGAGTTATCATTTCCTAAAATACAACGATTGAGCTAAGAGATTTAAAGAATCAAAATTTCAAAATTTGAAATATGACGATGAATGAATAAAACAATAATAATTAAATCGCCATACCTCGATAGAGAGCTAACTCTAGAATGCAAAAACAAAATTCGCCTAGGCAAAATTTGAGGTATAAGATAATCTTCAATATGGTTCCCTCAAAATATACTTCGCCACCTCTGGATAGAATGTGATCTTCACTTATCGCCTTGGACGTGGTCTCAAATGGATCTTCAAATTCGCACAAATAAATCTCCAAGTCTTTAGCAAATTCGCCTTAGGCGTGATCTTCAAATTCGCACCACCTTTGGTTTGGAATCGCACCACCTTTGATAGCTAAGCGCGCCACCCTTGGATGAATGAAATTCGCACCACCTTTGGCCTTCAACGCAATTCGCACTCCATACAAGATGATACTAGCGCCACCTTTGGTTTGAAATCGCACCACCTTTGAACACACTTCGCACTATATTCGCTTCTTCTTGATTCGCATGAAGGAAGGTAAAAATGATTATGTAAAAATGAACGTTTCACTCCCCTTATAAATAGCGCTCATACCCTTTCACCTCTTAGGCCGACTTTGACAAATAAAACCATTTTTTAAATGATTTGCAATAAAATAACAAGGCCGACTTGCCTAATTGGGCGCTTCAAACCGATTTTTATATTAATTAAATAATTAATTATTAATGCCTTGCGTTTTTTTAAATGAGAATTTCGATTTTTAATAAAGGCAAAAAATAATTAATAAAAGATAACGCCATATTAAATGCTAAATAAAAATGGATTTTCAATTTTTTAATCGATTTAGCATTTAAGGAAATTTAAATTTGTTTGTTTGGCGCCAAAATTGGAAAACAAAGGGACGTACCTCATCGCTCTGGTCCCTTGGAGGGGGACAGGAGCGATTCACCATTTTGTCTTGACTTTTGCATTTCTTACGTCCAACTCCTTCATCTCCACGTTAAAAAATCGATCACCTTGATGGTCCTTCGAATTTGATCGCCTTGTGTGCGTATATGGGTGTCCTTTAAGTGCACATCGCCCTGGTCCTTGTCCAAAGGACAGAAGCGATCCTCTTGTTTTCATGTCTATCTTGCATCTTTTAACTTCGATTTTTTTATTGTGGGCGAATAGCATCCTTTGTTCGTGTCTTTTGCGCTTATTCCATTTGCTCGCATGAAGTTTTGAGTGTATTAAAGGGATCATCGCCCTTGTCCCTTGGAGAGGGACAGGAGCGATCCATGTCCTTTCCTTGACCTTGTCAACTTCGCACTTCGATCTTCATTGTAATGCCCTTCAAACGTCGTCCTTCACCTTACCTAACCTTGCTTCGCTTTGATCTTTGAAGGAACGTGCGTGCTTTTGATGATATCGCCCTGGTCCTTGTCCAAAGGACAGGAGCGATGTGAGGCTTTTACATTATTTGGCAAGGTTTGGACGTTCAACACTTTTGCAAATTATCTTCAAACGATGCCTTGGACCATATGCTATCTTAAGACGTCTTGACTTAGCTTGATCTTGAAGCAAAACAAGGAATCCAAAGCAAATCGCCCTGGTCCCTTGGAGAGGGACAGGAGCGATATAATCTCCATGCTCAAAATAATGATCATTTCACGTTCAAAACTCTCGTTTACCATCCTTTTACCATACCATGGACCCTCTAAAACATTGCAATGTCTTGTCCTTACGTAAATTTCGCATGAAATGGCCAATGCATCTAACATCGCCTTGGTCCCTTCCTAAGGGACAGGAGCGATCTATGTTATAGGGTGTCAATTTCTTCATTTTAACGTCCTTTGAGTGTTTGCGCATGATGAAGACGCCTTGAAATGTCCCTCGCCACCTTGTCTTGACCTGTGTCGACCTTGAACTTCGGAGGAACGACCTTGAACTTGAGAGGGACGTATCTTCACCATTGTATCGCCCTGGTCCCTTGGAGAGGGACAGGAGCGATCCTTCCTTTGTGGCCTTCATCTTACTTTGCCAGGTTCCAAGTTTATATTCAACGGATTCGTCCCTCTTCACCCCATTTGTCCATGCCTTGACATTGTTTGGAATTTTGCAAAAAGAGGTAATTATATCAAAAATCGCTCTGGTCCCTTCCTGAGGGACAGGAGCGAACTAGGCATTTAGCACTGTTATGGGCGTCCCAAAAATCTTCAATTTATATTCAATGCGTTCATCTCATGTTCTCCTTCGTTTTTGAACGTAAACTTGCCTTGACCCTTGTCTGGATTTTGCAAAATGGAGGAAATCGCTCTGGTCCCTGGGAGAGGGACGAGAGCTACAAGGTACCTCGCCCTGGTCCCTTGGAGAGGGACAGGAGCGATTTAGTCAATATAGGTCATTTTCCTTCATTTTTTGCATCTCAAATTATATTCATTTGGCAAAGTATCTTCCTTCGGACGTCCTCCAGTTGCTGAGCTATCAAAATCTTGCATGGGCATGGCGAAATTTGAATTGTAGCTCCGGTCCTTCACTGAGGGACAGGAGCGATTTTCCTTCTGGAGACCTTTCTGTGCTCATGAAAATCTTCAATTTATATTCAATGAAAAGATCTCGTCGTTCTTCATCACTTCAAACGTAAAATTTGTCTGGGCTCTGCAAGGACAATGAGATGTTTGAAATTGAGCTCCCGTCCTTCACTGAGGGACAGGAGCGATTTTGCTCCTACAGGCCAAAATAACAAGATTTTTCACATTTTAACACTTCACGAGGCGAAAACAAATCAATTCCAATGCCCAGGATCAAACTTCAAAAAAGTCAAAATTTGGTCAAAATATTCAATCAGACAAAAATTCACATTGACGGTCATCCTTTAGACAAGTTTAAGCTCTGCATGAACATTCCAATTGAAAATTAGACCATTTTGGCGAATTCATTGCATTCAAAAATTTGCTTCTAGGAAAGAAGCTCAAAAAGCTCTCAAAAGCGACTGGATTTTGGCTTGAAAAGGCAAAATTTAAAACCCTAAGGCTTGGCCCTAAATCCAGACAACTAACTAACTAACAAAACCCTAAAAACGAAAGCGAAAACGAACAAAAACAAGCAAAAAGAGGGGGTCCCCATTTGCGATGGGGCGATGTGTGAAATGGTCACAACATCTGGCGACACCACTGAGAAATGTTGCAAAACATTTGGGAATCAATCCTTCTAAAAGAAGACTCAGAAAACCTCCCTCAACAAAACCAGGAGTTAAGAAACACTTACAAGAAGAGACCATCATATTGAGACAAAGTATCAAATCCACAGTTACCCATGTGTGTGCAAATGCGTTAATTCCCCTCAACAAGACAATCATGATCTTCAGGTTCCCCTGTGATAAGCTACATGGTTCGTCTAAACTCCAAAAGCATCCTGGATAGAGCCTTGCTGCCAGTCAGACGTCCATAGTCCCGACGAGGTTATCGCCGCAAGCTCACGAACATTGCTCCACTGCCAGTCAGGCGTCTATAGCCCCGATGGAGTTATTCGCATATTCCCTTTAGCCAATTTGATATTTCCTTTTAGCTCATTTCTTTTCTTTTGATTTTTTCTCATCTTTTCAACTTTTCTTTTGATACTGCTTTTCAGTTCTGTCAATTCTTTGGCTTGTGAGTAACGAAACTCACTAGGGTTTGAGGGTTGCGGTGGCGCTGAAGCTAGACTTTAGATTTTTCACTGATCACAGCTTCGCCTGTAAACCATAATGACTCGGAGATTATAAGTGTGTGAAATATAATAACTGAAGGACAAAAATACGTGAGTTCAATAAGCTAATCTACTTCAATGCAAATATGTCCTGACTCAAAGCTTCATTAAAAGAAACTCCCTCAGTAATTCCAAAAGACCTCATGATTTTCCAAATGCATCCAACAATCCAGCAGGAAGTCAGAGCGTTATATAACAAAATCACCCAATGTCAAATGGATACCCCTCAGGACAAAAACAACTAACCTAAAAAAAACAAAAGCACCTAAACTAAGAAAAACAAAAGGCAAACCAACGCGAGAAAAACAAACAAACGGAAAACGACGAAAGCAAACTAAACTAGCTATGTACAAGGGAAGGCCTCGGCATTTTAGGATTGGAAATAGTGTTTGAGATATCTCCCATTGACAGGCAACGGAATGTCCTCTCCAGTTAAAGTCTGCAACCTAAATGCATTTTCTCCCAATATCTCTGAAATTTGATAAGGACCTTTCCAAAGCTTATCAAACTTATCATGTTCTCCTCTTTTCTCATGCGCTTTGTCCCAATACAGGACGAGATCCGAAATTCGGAACGCCTTGACTCTTGCTTGTCGATCAAACCATCTCTTCACCACTCCTTGATGTTTAGCGAAGTTATCTAGTGCTTGATCTCTTTTCTCTTCTAGGTTCATCAACTGTGTCAACCTGGCCTGTACCGCATCAGTGTCTTCCATGTACTCCTGAATAAATCTCAAGGTTGGAATCCTGAGTTGCATAGGGAAGACTGGGTCTTGGCCATAGACTAGGAAATAAGGCGAAATGCCTAATGCGTTCTTTGTTCTGATTCTGTCTGCCCATAAAGCAAATCTCAGCTGGGTGTGCCATTCTCTGGGGCTTCTCTCTAATAATTTCTTGATAACACTGAGCAAATTTTTGTTTGTGGATTCTGCTAATCCATTACCCTGAGGATAATAATTTGATGAAAACTTGAGGGTTATCCCGTACTCAAAAGCCCAATTTGAGAATCTCAATGATGTGAATGCCGATCCATTGTCGCAAACCAACGCATAGGGACATCCAAACCTCGTGATTATGTTCTCCTCTAGAAACTTGATTACAACTTCAGTAGAACAAACCTTAAGTGCCTGTGCCTCTGACCATCTGGTACAATAATCTGTAGCTGTAATGATGTACTTGTGTTGTGCTGAGGATGCGGGGTTGATAACACCAATAAAGTCCATTCCCCATTTCGCAAATGGTCTGGCTTCAATCACGGGATTCAGTGGCATGGCAGGATTTCTCTCTCTTATAGCTGCGACTTGACATGTGTGGCAAGTCTTAATGTGATTGAACGTATCTTTAAAAAGCGTAGGCCAGTAATATCCTGCTCTTAGGATCTGGTGAGCTGTGGCGAGGTCGGCTCCATGTCCGGTTCCAAACTTAGAATGGAAATGTTCAATTATCTGCTTTGCTTCGTCTTTGCCAACACACCTCAGGTATACTCCTTCATAATTTTTTCGGTATAGAACAGATCCTTGAAGCACGTAATGTTGACACTTTAACCTTAATGCTCTCTTTTGTGTAGGTGTCATCTGAGCAGGACATCTGTGATTAAGCAAATATGTCACAATGTCTTTGTACCATTCATCAGGTGTGACATCTTCTAATTCATAAATTTGTTGGACTAATCCTGGCCCATCTATTGCTAATGTCTGTGCCAAAGCTTGTCCTCGGACAAGTTTCATGGGTTGTATCTCAATATCAAATTCTTGGATGATGGCGACCCACTTTCCTCTTCTCTCTCCTAATTCATTTTGCATGAGAAGAGTCTTGACTGCCGCATCAGGTACTATTGCATAAATCTTGGCTCTCAGGAGGTAATGTCTGAACTTCTTTACTGCCTTTACTAATGCGTATGCTTGCTTTTCAATGTTTGGATATCTCAATTCTGCATCTTTCAACGGGGTGCTCATGAAAGCAATCGGGTTTTCATCCCTCTCTTCACTTCTTTGGGTGAGAATGGCGGCACAAGTGTATTCGGAAGCGAAGGAATATAAATAAAATGGTTTGAGATAATCAGGACTAATCAAGACTGGCGCCTCCATGATGGCGGTCTTTATTTCTTCAAATGCCCTTCTGGCTTGTGGAGTCCACTCAACCTTTGCATCTTTCTTTAACATTTCATTCAATGGTCTGACAATCTCGGCAAATCCGGTAATGAATTTTCGGACGAAGTTGATTTTGCCGAAAAATGATTTGAGCTCTTTCTTGCTTGCTGGCAAATTGATAGTAGATATGGCCCTCACCCTTTCAGGATCAATAGATATTCCTTTCTCTGAGATGACATGTCCTAAAAGCTTTCCTTCTGTGACTCCAAATATGCATTTCTTCGGATTAAGGGAGACACCATATCTTCTACATCTTTGGAAGACTCTTCTCAAATCGTCCACATGATCTTCTCTCTGCCTAGAGAAAACTGTGATATCATCCATATATATAATAATGCTTTTACCAATTAAATCTCTGAAAGCGATATCCATAGCTCTCTGGAATGTGGCCCCGGCGTTTATGAGTCCAAAAGGCATTCTCTTATAGGCAAATGTTCCCCATTTGGTGGTGAAAGCAGTCTTTATTCGATCTTCAGGTTCGACTAGGACTTGATTGTATCCTGAATATCCGTCTAGGAAGGACATCATCTGCGATCCATTGACGATCTGCAGTACTTCATCTAATGATGGGAGCGGATAGTTATCTTTCTCTGACGCTCTATTAAGATTTCTGAAATCCACACACAATCTGATCTCTCCATTTTTCTTTCTAACAGGTACCAGGTTGGCGACCCACGTCGAATGTCTTACTGGGAAGATGATTTTAGCAGTGAGTAACTTCTTCACTTCTTGGTATATCAGCGGTTCTAACAAAGGATTGACGGGTCTTTGTCTTTGCCTGAATGGCTTGCTTCCTGGTTTCAACGGGATTGTGTGAGTGATAATCGCAGTGTCGTAGGTCTTGAGATCTTCATAGCTCCATGCAATGACATCTGGGAAGTCCCTCATGTTCTTTAGGATTCCATCCTTTTCAAGTGCTGTGCAAGACTTTCCAATGAAAACATTTTTAACTTGTGTCTCGTCACCTAGATTGATCGCGTCGCACATATTGCCTTCTACACTGTGATTCTTCTTTTCTTTCAACTTGTCAGGATCAAAAATCCTTTCTAATTCGACCATTCCTTTCGGAATAGTGTTTGTTTTTAAGTTCAGGACTCCTTCGGCATCGAACTCGGCTTCACCCACTTCGTCTTCATCTATGATCTGCGTTAAGAAGATGTCCGTGCTGGTTAGGAAGTCTAGAATGTGCTTGTCGTCTTCGAAAACTTGGAAATTGGTAATGTTATCTGGGACTGAAGGGACTGATATTAACTCGATGGTAAACTTCTTTAACCCTTCCATCGCTAATGGAATCAATGAGCTCGCAGCCTGTGCAAGTGAATTGGCCACTTGATTTTGATGTCTATAAATTGAATTGATATTGAAAGCTTCAAAACTTTCAATCAGATCCCAGACTCGATTTCTATACTTAGTTAGCCTTTTGTCATGGCAGACATATTGCTTCCTGATTTGTCTTATTGCGATTTCTGAGTCTCCGTATACTTGCAGTATCTTTGCCCCCTTTTGGATGGCTAACAGTAATCCATGAACCAAAGATTCATACTCTGCTACGTTGTTGGTGCAAGGGAACTGCAATCTGTGAGCGGCAAGGTATGTTTCTCCCTTAGGACCAATTAATTCATATCCAGCTCCGGATCCTTGTTTGGACTTAGATCCGTCGAACCTTAGGGTCCATATTTGATTTTCTTGATTGTCTGTTTCTGGACTTTCATGACTTTCATCTGTTGTATCGGACGAAACTTCATCTTCTAGAGAACTTTCGGTGTCTGTAAAGCTTTCATTCTCTGAATCCTGAATTTCTTCTATAGTTGGTGTCTGTGGGACCCTTTTGTATACTTGTTCCAGTGCGGTCTGGCATAAAGCACAAGATAATTCTGAGTGGACGGCATTGTGGATTCTACACCAATTCGGAAGAAGCAGATCTCGGACGGATGTTATATTGCCAAGTTGTACACTTTGCTGGATGTTTCTTTGTACGAACCTTCTGAAGTTTTCAAACATCCCTTCGTCCTCTTGGTCGGATCCTTGATCGCTTTCAATGACGATCTCGGTTGACTCCATGACCTCTTGTTGGGTATTTTTATCTTGTATATCTTGTATCATTAAGATCTCCTCTACTTTTGGTTTATATATTCCTAGGTCAGATTCTAAAAATAGAACTTCATTGTCCTCTCCATATTCAGTTATCATCAATCTCAACCTTGGGGTGCTATCAATTTTAATCTGGTTCGGGACTCCTCTCCATGGTAGCCACATGTGTGCGAAATCGGTCGATACATATCCATTCAATTTTCGGGACCAATCTCGACTCAGGAGCATTCCATATGAATCTGGAATATCCACTACTGATATATCTATAAAATTCTGGACCCTTGGGTCTGCGGCCAATTGCATGTGAATATTGTTCAATTCTCCCATGACTGGAACTTCTGTCTTGTCAAGCTGAGTGACTTTTCTCTTGGTAGGTGCAGGAGTTATTCCAAGTCTTTGACAAACGGCTAAAGGCATGACATTGCTTGAGGCTCCGGAATCATAAAGGCAATTGTGTAATAGCTTTCCAAATATTCTGACTGATAACAGGAACGGGGCCGGTTCGTCCTTTCCTTGAGAAGGCACTGAATTTCCTTCACTTGGTTCTTGATGTTTAATTTGATTGATCTTTGAGTGATCTTCCTTTGCTGGGCTCTCCTCTTTTGAGTGACTGGCCTGGTTTGCAGATTTTCCTTTTTTAACCACATCTTTCTTGATTGTAACTTCCTTCTCGGGTAGAACCAAGTTAGTAGTGAGGTTCTCTTTGACTATAGGCTGAGTTTTCTTGGTTTCGCCTCTTTTGAGTAATACTTTTCCTTCTAACATATCTTCCTTTTTAGCTGGGAAGGTTATAGTTTGAACCATGCACTCATTTTGCTCGGGTTGTTCTTGAAAATCGGCTTCCTCTTGAGTCACATTGATAGTGGCTTGAACATTTGACCTCGTTGCACTAGGTTCATTCAAACTATTGATCACTGCCTCTTTAATTTCAGACACTTTGAGCAACTCGTAGAGCGGTAAACTTACCTTGACTTTCTTGAGTTCATCTAACACCAAGGCGGCCAATCTTTTCGTTTCATTTCCCGCGGGAGGTGAAATATTTCTTCTTTGTCGGTATTCTTGAGTGTTTTGTGGATATTCAGGGACATTGCTGGCTTGGGGATCTGGCGGAGTTGAAAAATTGTTTGGAGGAATCGATGTTGTTAATGGTTCGGGATTTCTCTGATTCCTGTGATAAACTCTTTGGTTTGCACCTCCTGACGCTTGGTGGAATACTTCCTTGATTCCTTCTACTAAAACACTGTCGTTCAATGGTGGGAAATAGTATTCTGAATCTTCTACAGGTCCATTGGCAGATGCTGGCGGAAACTGAGATCCTGGTGGTACCATCGGTCCATTGGCCGATTCTGGAGGAAATCTCCCATTTTGTTCTTGACTAATTTCTTCTTGTGAATATCTGCAGGTTTCAACGATCATGGCTTGACCATACTGCGTGGTTGGAACAATTTCGTACCCTGTGGTGGGAGGATTTTCAGGTGGATTGGTGGTACGCATCTCTTGTTGGAAAATATCGGCCGCAATTTTAAACTCAGGACATTGCAACTCGGAATGTTGGTTCGTGTTGTGGAGTCTACACCAACTAGACAAGGCTGCTTCGGCTAAAAACACTTTGCCCGAAGAGGGGTTCTCTTGACTTTGCGCATTTGGTGGATTGTCCAAGGGCGTCACCACATTTCCATTGTTGGGAGCTGTATTCCATGGTCTTCTTTGGAAACCTTGATTGTTATTTCCTTGATAATTGTTTCTGAATCCTGGATTATTATTCCCTTGGAAATTCTGATTGTTCGCGTGTTGGCCATGGTTGGCCCTCTGCATGCTCTGGAGTTGATTATTCTGGTTCCTCAAATGGGTGACCTCAGTTGATAACTTCTTGACTTGCTCAATCAGCTCTTTCATTTCATCTTTCTCTTCTTGTGTCCTTGACGAATTTGTAGCATTTTGCAGGTACACAGGTTGAGCGGGTGGGGCTTGAGAAATTGGAGCTCCTGGGTGAAGGACCAACTGATTCGCTGGCTGTACGTTGGGATATGTCGCTTGCGGAATTGGATTCATGACTGGAGTTTGGTTGGCCAAAGCCGTGCCAACTGCTTGCATCTGGTTAGGTGCTGCGACGGACCCCATGTGTAGTAGTGGTCCAGTGATGTTTTGTCCCATGTGCTTACTCACTTCAATGGCTCTTGTGTATGCCGCATTTAGATCATTCGGAGCTGGATGTGTCCTTACGAACATAGCTGTGAGATGATCTAAGGCTCCATAGTAAATTTCCCTTGGATCTGCAATAAGATAAGGAGGACGTAGCATTGTGTAGGCTCGGTGAAATCTGTCGTTGAAGGAAGTAATAGGTTCATGCTCTCTCCTTCGAACCTCAACAAACTGTCTATATAACTCCGCTGGTGTAGTTGGGATGCCAAATTTAGCAATGAATGCATCTTTCATCGCGTCCCAAGTCCTGATGGACCCTGTAGGCAAATGAATAAACCAAAAGTATGCCTCTTCTCCCAATGAGTAGGGAAAAAGCCTACATGCCACATCTCCATATTCAATTTGTCTGTTACGAAGAAGGTCCTCGAACATCTTGATGTGATCTTCTGCTGTGCGATGGAAATCACTAACATTAAACTTGGAACAAAAGTGTTCTGGATTCTTCGGCATATCATGATAAACTGCAAATTCCAACGGTGATGGATTGTTGACTAGCCACGTCGCACCATTGAGTACATGAGGAGGAGGAGGTGGTGGTGGAGCACGATGAGCCATTGTATTCCTTGAACTTGAACTTGATGAACTAGCTTGGCTCTTTGTTTGTGAAATTGCTTGGATACTAGATTGGATCGCCGCTTGGACTTGTTCTTGGAGAACTTGTGATGACTCAGGAGATCCTTCCAATCTTAGTTCGAACTCTTTGGGAGTGTCCTCTCTTTTAACTCGCTTTGCTTTGGAAGTAAACTGAAGTTCACTTAGATCCTTGATGCCTGGTGTGGACCTCAACAATCTTTGATGTTTCTCGGGCGAGAAAGAACCAATGCGATCCAGCGTGAAGTCTTGCAAGGATTATTGTGGATTCCTCTGATTGCGAAGATTCCTAGCTATGACCCTTTGATGTTCTTCGGCTATATCTTCCTCTTGCTCTAAGATGATTCTAACTCTGTTATATTCGACTTGGCTTCTCCTTGCGTTCCAAGCTACTTGATTCAATTGGGAAATGATGTCTTCTTGGGTATTGCCTACTTGCAAATTGGGTTGCACCACTTGATTCCGTCCTTCATCTGGCAACACCATCGCACTTCATGATCATGTTTGCAATATCTTTTCAAAATCTTCGGACTTCGAACTTTGAAACTAAAGAAGCCCTCCCTCTAGCGCCAATTCTGTTGACGTGTGCGGGAGGAGGGTGAAAAAAGTCTTAAAGATCACTCCCGCAAACATAAATTGATAGAATTTGAAGTCTGGCTGTTAAACATTGATCGCGATCAAGACCTCCCTCTAGCGCCAATTCTGTTGACGCGGGAGGAGGGACAAAAGCTCTTGAGATAACCTCCGTAAATTTGAAGTGATAGAATCTGGAGTTCACGTACAAGCCCTCCTTCTAGCGCCAATTCTGTTGACGTGTATTTTGTACACGATCATACACAGAATAAAATACCATTAGGCATCTTATCCTCTCTTGAGAAAATAGTCTCTAACTGCTGAAGATCTGCAAAAAGGATCAGTTAGATAGACTCCAAGGTTCTTTTAGTGGGGTCTCCACGTGTGGACAAGCTTTTTTAGTGGTATGATGTGATTTGCTGTTTCCTTCAAGGCGTCTTACGGATTCAATAGCTCGAAGATTTCACTAATCTAAAAAGAACTTTCAAAAAAAATGGAAAAGATAGGGCTTAAGAGGTCTAATCTAGCCTAACCCTATGAACGACTTAGCATGAATGAGATTTGGCAAGACTCAACCAATTTCAATTTTGCCATGAGACAACAACTCAACTGAAATTAGTGCGATCTTCTAAGGTAATAATGGTGTTCAATGCATCAAAGGTCAAGGACACTACTACGAAGGTACATATCCTAGATACGAAAATGCTTGAAGGTTAAGGACTCAAGGTGTTTTCCAGTCGACCACGCAAGGCGTTCTTACAATCAGCAAGAAGCTAGTGGTTTGGATTGCGAATCCTACCAAATATCAAATCTCACACTTAGTCTTTCTAATTAACAAACTACTTTGATTGAGCGTGATTCAAGTACATCCAACAACCATGAAGATAACTCAAGAAACTTGCAACAAAACACCATAACTTCAATATTTTATTGATTTCCAAGTCATCATATACAACAATTGCTTGAACTTCTCTCTTCAAGACTCAATCTTGCTACAACATAAAAATTGCTTACAACTCTATTCTCTATTTCTCTATTGACTATTCTGATACAAATGAAATGAAAAATGGGGGGATAAATAGCATCCCCAGTTACAATGAAAGGTCCAGATCGAAAGCAAATCAACGGACAAGATCATGACACCTAAACCCTAATTAGGGTTTGTTACAAATGACCTCCTTTTTACTGAACAATATTAAATACATAGCCAAATATTAAATTTGGCACAAAAATCTAGGAGGTATCAGCCAATGAGAATTAAGATGTCATGTCATCTGTAACAACCTTTCATCTAGAATCTTATTCCCCTTCCAATTTTCTTTTTTAGCATATGCAATGAATTTTGTCACAATTCCTTCGATTTCTGTGCTTGGAATCTCGGGAAGATTCTTGATACTCTCTTCTAAGTGGATAACTTGATCAAATGCATCTAGAAGAGTCGTGTCCCAAGTAGGTTCAAGTTCCTTTGTTCTATCAATCAGGAGCATGGTGGCATACATCTGATCATACTGCTCATCTGTAACATCTGCGTCCTTGCGAAAGATGATAGTGATTCTATCCTCAAACTCTTGTAAATCCACATCTGTCTCGACCTCGATCCTCCTGCCAAGAATGGTACGAAGTACCTCAAATACTCTGTCCTGGATCGGATTGATCACCTCCTCAACTTGACCGCATCTAACGCTGATGTCCTCAAAGAGAACACTCTTTATATGGAGTAAGGTTGACCACTGAAACAAACTGTGAGAATCACCTTCTAAGATCCTCTCTTGTGCTAAAATTTTTCTAGATGTATGTCTTATAACTCTCAAGACAGGGATGACAACGTCCTTGGTATGGGCAAATGCAGCTACTGTTGCCATCAATCTGTGGATTATCTCAAGAACTTGGATAGCCTGATGGGTGATCTTCGACATCCTTGTAATAAACTCAATGGCCACCGTGTGAGATCTATCCATCCAATTACATGTACGCTGAACCATATTCCTGAATCTTTCTGCTTCGTTGATTGATCGAAGGGGCAATGCCTGCAATGGTGATCTAACTGGATCCTGACGTCCCAAAGGTTCATTGATGTGACTGAAATATGTTCTCCATGCACCGACCTCTCTCTCAAGCTTTCTATTCTTTTCTACTTCTTCCCTAAACTTATCCTTCAATGCCTCAAATGTGTCGGTGGCATCATCTAAAGTCTGCTCTGCTGTGGATGGTCCTAACTCAATAGTCTGTATATGATAGTCCTCTGCTAGGATCTCACCCTCATATTTGTCTGCTGCCGGTGTAGCTATCTGCAGTTTTCTAGATCCAGTCTCATCTCGAATCATCTTGGACATCTTTGTAGCCTTCTTCTTCTCCGTTGTCATATGTGAGCGTCCAACAAGGCTCTCTAGATCGATTGCACTGTCCTCGTCCTCAATTACGATCACCTTAGTCAATCTCTCCTTCAACCAGTCTGGGATATTTGATCTTGTCTCTTGAACTTGAATTTCTTTGTGTACTACTTCTTCTTGTCTGGGAGGAGATGTTACTTCATTATCATTATCTAAATCATAGTCTTGGAGAGATCCATCGGATGAAACATGCTGTGCCTGTTCTTCCTCCTGTCTATCATTCTGTACCATCGATTCCATGGATTCTTCCACTCGAACTGTTCTATCTTCTGGCCTGGAAGAAGTACCTGGTGTTTGATCTTTGTTAGCACCTTGCTTTTTCTTGGAAGGCTCTTTCTTTTCTGATCTTTCCTTTCTCTTTGAACCTCTCGGATGGAGATTGCCCTCACTGGCACATCGAAGGTTACCTTCACCTGAATTCCTAGGATTAGGATTGCCTTCACTAACACTGGCTCCACCTTCGGCTGGCTTTTCTTCCAAAGTAAAAGACATGGCTATGCCTTGTTCTCTCAACTTCTGATGTTGAATGTCTACCCATCTGCGAGTACAAGACAAGACTGGTGCCATCAAATCATCTAAATCCACGGCCTCGGGCTCATTCCAATTCAAACTAATTGTTTTACTTTCTCTATCATATGAAGATTGGATGTGCCTGCCGTTGTCCTGAGCTTGGTCGGCTACTCTGTAAATCTTACATTTCCTGATGAAATCCAAAGGCAATCTAGAATGTATTTTGCGTTTCACTTCAAGATCATCTAGGAGATTCATCATAAAATCTTCAATTTGGTATTCATGTCTAAATCTTCTACCGACTGTCTCTTCTAAATGTCCATGAGGATCAAAACTATTCCTCCAAGCAAAAGATGAAAAAGGATACAAGGCTAACTCCCTCTCTGCGTCATCCATGGCTGAGACATTGGGACATACCTCAACTGAGTTACCCAAAATAATAGGTACCTGAACTCCATTCTGATGTCTGTGTCTGAATGCCTTCACATATGCTGCCAACTGCCTTGTTACTTCAAGTAACACAATTCTATCTGTCGGGTACCTCGGCAGCATATATGGAGGTAAAGGACATCCATACACTCTAATGTAAGTGAACTTAGGAAACTGAATGAACCAAGCACCGTACCTCTTGATTAACTCCTGGGCATCCTGAGATAATCTGTTGTGAATCCCTCCTTGCAACGTCCTGGTGATATTCATCGTGAAAGTATCATTGATTAACTTGTAGTTCTTCCCTGGTGGATGATGCAAGTAGGTATAGGATTCACAAACTCTGACCTCACCGGGTCCTCTTCCAATCACTCCTCTGTGAGGTAGTCCTGCGTACTCAACGCTCCTGATTAAGGCATAGATGACATATGAACTCATGTGGAAGGACTTAGTGGCCCTGAGTCTTCTCAACTGTACGTCTAAGCAATGGCTAATTATCCTAGCCCAATGTATTGTACCCTTCCCTTGAACAATCACCTGGATGAAATAAAACATCCATTTCTCAAAATAGAAGGCATGAGGTGCTCCTGTGACTCTGTTGAGCATGGTGATCAAATCTCTATACTCCTCTTGGAAATCAATCCTGTGCGGTGTGTTCGGTACTTTGCTCAGACGGGGACGACTCTTAAGTAGCCAGTTCTTGTTGATTATGCTTAGGCAAGCATCTGGATCATCATCGTACACTGATCTGGCTCCTTCAATGCTCTTGTATATCATGTCCCTGTGCTCTGGAAGATGGAAGGCTTCACTGATGGCCTCCTCTGAAAGGTACGCCAAAATATTTCCCTCATTGGACACAATGGTCCTGGACTGTGGATTGTAATGACGGGCACACTCGATCATCAACTCGTGACACTGAATGGCTGGAGGAAAACCGGCCGCCTTAATGATGCCACTTTCTATTATTCTCCGGGCGACAGGTGATGGCTTGCCGATGTAAGGGACCTCTCGGAACTTCTTCGTGTTAAAGTTCCCCAAGTTTGTATCTCCAATGTTGCTCCACTTGGACACGATCTTGGTCTCCACTTCTTCGGTCTTCTGATCTTCTTTCATGAGGGCCGAGCGACTGGTGGATGCTCCCGCCTTTGGGGTCGCCATACCTACACAACATTTCACTATAAGAAATAGATTTTGCAATAAATAACGTAAATAAGAGAGATAGATTTTAGGAAACCTCATGATAAGTCCCTAGAGTTATCATTTCCTAAAATACAACGATTGAGCTAAGAGATTTAAAGAATCAAAATTTCAAAATTTGAAATATGACGATGAATGAATAAAACAATAATAATTAAATCGCCATACCTCGATAGAGAGCTAACTCTAGAATGCAAAAACAAAATTCGCCTAGGCAAAATTTGAGGTATAAGATAATCTTCAATATGGTTCCCTCAAAATATACTTCGCCACCTCTGGATAGAATGTGATCTTCACTTATCGCCTTGGACGTGGTCTCAAATGGATCTTCAAATTCGCACAAATAAATCTCCAAGTCTTTAGCAAATTCGCCTTAGGCGTGATCTTCAAATTCGCACCACCTTTGGTTTGGAATCGCACCACCTTTGATAGCTAAGCGCGCCACCCTTGGATGAATGAAATTCGCACCACCTTTGGCCTTCAACGCAATTCGCACTCCATACAAGATGATACTAGCGCCACCTTTGGTTTGAAATCGCACCACCTTTGAACACACTTCGCACTATATTCGCTTCTTCTTGATTCGCATGAAGGAAGGTAAAAATGATTATGTAAAAATGAACGTTTCACTCCCCTTATAAATAGCGCTCATACCCTTTCACCTCTTAGGCCGACTTTGACAAATAAAACCATTTTTTAAATGATTTGCAATAAAATAACAAGGCCGACTTGCCTAATTGGGCGCTTCAAACCGATTTTTATATTAATTAAATAATTAATTATTAATGCCTTGCGTTTTTTTAAATGAGAATTTCGATTTTTAATAAAGGCAAAAAATAATTAATAAAAGATAACGCCATATTAAATGCTAAATAAAAATGGATTTTCAATTTTTTAATCGATTTAGCATTTAAGGAAATTTAAATTTGTTTGTTTGGCGCCAAAATTGGAAAACAAAGGGACGTACCTCATCGCTCTGGTCCCTTGGAGGGGGACAGGAGCGATTCACCATTTTGTCTTGACTTTTGCATTTCTTACGTCCAACTCCTTCATCTCCACGTTAAAAAATCGATCACCTTGATGGTCCTTCGAATTTGATCGCCTTGTGTGCGTATATGGGTGTCCTTTAAGTGCACATCGCCCTGGTCCTTGTCCAAAGGACAGAAGCGATCCTCTTGTTTTCATGTCTATCTTGCATCTTTTAACTTCGATTTTTTTATTGTGGGCGAATAGCATCCTTTGTTCGTGTCTTTTGCGCTTATTCCATTTGCTCGCATGAAGTTTTGAGTGTATTAAAGGGATCATCGCCCTTGTCCCTTGGAGAGGGACAGGAGCGATCCATGTCCTTTCCTTGACCTTGTCAACTTCGCACTTCGATCTTCATTGTAATGCCCTTCAAACGTCGTCCTTCACCTTACCTAACCTTGCTTCGCTTTGATCTTTGAAGGAACGTGCGTGCTTTTGATGATATCGCCCTGGTCCTTGTCCAAAGGACAGGAGCGATGTGAGGCTTTTACATTATTTGGCAAGGTTTGGACGTTCAACACTTTTGCAAATTATCTTCAAACGATGCCTTGGACCATATGCTATCTTAAGACGTCTTGACTTAGCTTGATCTTGAAGCAAAACAAGGAATCCAAAGCAAATCGCCCTGGTCCCTTGGAGAGGGACAGGAGCGATATAATCTCCATGCTCAAAATAATGATCATTTCACGTTCAAAACTCTCGTTTACCATCCTTTTACCATACCATGGACCCTCTAAAACATTGCAATGTCTTGTCCTTACGTAAATTTCGCATGAAATGGCCAATGCATCTAACATCGCCTTGGTCCCTTCCTAAGGGACAGGAGCGATCTATGTTATAGGGTGTCAATTTCTTCATTTTAACGTCCTTTGAGTGTTTGCGCATGATGAAGACGCCTTGAAATGTCCCTCGCCACCTTGTCTTGACCTGTGTCGACCTTGAACTTCGGAGGAACGACCTTGAACTTGAGAGGGACGTATCTTCACCATTGTATCGCCCTGGTCCCTTGGAGAGGGACAGGAGCGATCCTTCCTTTGTGGCCTTCATCTTACTTTGCCAGGTTCCAAGTTTATATTCAACGGATTCGTCCCTCTTCACCCCATTTGTCCATGCCTTGACATTGTTTGGAATTTTGCAAAAAGAGGTAATTATATCAAAAATCGCTCTGGTCCCTTCCTGAGGGACAGGAGCGAACTAGGCATTTAGCACTGTTATGGGCGTCCCAAAAATCTTCAATTTATATTCAATGCGTTCATCTCATGTTCTCCTTCGTTTTTGAACGTAAACTTGCCTTGACCCTTGTCTGGATTTTGCAAAATGGAGGAAATCGCTCTGGTCCCTGGGAGAGGGACGAGAGCTACAAGGTACCTCGCCCTGGTCCCTTGGAGAGGGACAGGAGCGATTTAGTCAATATAGGTCATTTTCCTTCATTTTTTGCATCTCAAATTATATTCATTTGGCAAAGTATCTTCCTTCGGACGTCCTCCAGTTGCTGAGCTATCAAAATCTTGCATGGGCATGGCGAAATTTGAATTGTAGCTCCGGTCCTTCACTGAGGGACAGGAGCGATTTTCCTTCTGGAGACCTTTCTGTGCTCATGAAAATCTTCAATTTATATTCAATGAAAAGATCTCGTCGTTCTTCATCACTTCAAACGTAAAATTTGTCTGGGCTCTGCAAGGACAATGAGATGTTTGAAATTGAGCTCCCGTCCTTCACTGAGGGACAGGAGCGATTTTGCTCCTACAGGCCAAAATAACAAGATTTTTCACATTTTAACACTTCACGAGGCGAAAACAAATCAATTCCAATGCCCAGGATCAAACTTCAAAAAAGTCAAAATTTGGTCAAAATATTCAATCAGACAAAAATTCACATTGACGGTCATCCTTTAGACAAGTTTAAGCTCTGCATGAACATTCCAATTGAAAATTAGACCATTTTGGCGAATTCATTGCATTCAAAAATTTGCTTCTAGGAAAGAAGCTCAAAAAGCTCTCAAAAGCGACTGGATTTTGGCTTGAAAAGGCAAAATTTAAAACCCTAAGGCTTGGCCCTAAATCCAGACAACTAACTAACTAACAAAACCCTAAAAACGAAAGCGAAAACGAACAAAAACAAGCAAAAAGAGGGGGTCCCCATTTGCGATGGGGCGATGTGTGAAATGGTCACAACACAACCCTATCCTTATGCATTTCGGTTAATAAATTAAAGGACTTTAATTTATAAAGGCAAGCCGACATGATTAAGACTATTGCTCCACATATAAATAAACACAAACTTCACATCATTAATCATTCATTCAGTTTTTCCATGCGAAATATATGTGCCTGCCTAATGCGAACTTAAAGGAACAACATTGTATCTGCCATTACAGCGAATTACCTCTGCCATTAAAGCGAACTTCATCTGCTAGTTAAGGTGCGAAATTCATCAATGTGGAGAGCGAACTGAGTGCTAAGGCTGCAGTCCATAAAAGAGCAGACTTCATATGCAAATATTGCAGATCTAGGGTTTGGACCTGATTGCTGTTAAAGGGGGCAGATGTGACAATTTGATGTTTATGAAAGTGCAGTCTTGTGGAAGACATTATCAGTCCTAAGTGCAATCACCTTCAAGTACTTGAGATAAGTGTTGTAACCTTCATATGCATTCAATCCATAATCAGATCTCTAAGGATCTTTTCTGGCTGGGTTTTTCCTCCTAGGAGGTTTTCCCAGGGTAATTGTGTCTTGTACTTATTTTGCTCTTTTCTTGGTTATGCTTAAATCTGGAAAACTATAACTTATTCATTTAATCAATCTAGTTAGTAATTAAATTTTGATTTTCTGAGTTTACATTAATCTGAAAGTGTTAAAATCAACAATGGATTGCAGATTAAATATTCACTGATGATGAATTGTGTTTTGGTTGTACAAGACTCAATCAATCCTTTGCTCAAGTCGGCTGGCCTTATTGGCCGCCTCAAATTCATATTTCCTTTTTCTCTATTGGCGCCCAACCTTGGGATAATAATTTGATTACAAGTTACATTGTTTTCCAATTGGGCCCAGTCCAATACTTTACGAGTAATTTGCTCATGATAATATTATGATTATTACAATATATTTAAAGTTTTAATTGCCACTTAGGCAACATTAAAAATTTAAACCACATAATCCGATTCTAGCTATCAAATTTCAACACTCTTATCCTTTTCCTTGGCGGCAAATTCAATGAACCTGGTCACTATGGGGTTGATTTCTTCCATTGGGACACTTGGCAAAATGTCAATCTTGCATTCCATCAAGTCCATCTCATCTTGACATGTGGCAAAAGTGGCCATCCAATCTATTTCTAGTTTCTGAAAACAATCCTCAATGGATAGAAATGAGGATGCCCTGCTAAAATGTTGCATCTAGATTGGATTCGTAGAAGTGAAGAAGTTGCTCTAAACTTTGGCCTTTAAGTTCTTTACATCCATGTCCTTGTCTCGAACTATGTCCTGCTCAAGCACATTGGAGACTATGACGAAGACCTTTTCTTGGATTGCTTTGATTGTCTCTTCAATTTTGGTACCATCAATCTTCATCTTTTCCAAGGAATATTTATGAATCAAGGAATATTTCTTTGCCTTCTTCTTTTCTTGAAGTCTTCAAGGTCCACATGGCCAAGGTTGGTATGCCCAACCTTCTTCCATTTTGTCACAATCTTGGACTCCAGTTGCGGTCCTTTGTTATTGAACTTCATCCGCACCTTTTTGGAAATCCGTTCTTGAGTTGACATCAACCACCTAAAAAACATGAAAATTTCTAAGTTAAAGAAAAAGTGGTTTGATGTTTGTTCCCAACTTGGAGTGCAAAGTTCGATAGAATTTCAAAGGATAATTTTGAGTTAGCTTATGAAATTATAGAAATCAGACTTGTAAAATTTTGGAAATTGTGAAATCAAGTCTGATTATGAAATTGTAATTAAAAATCAGACTTAGTGAAATTCTGGAAATTAAAATTAGGTCTGATTATGAAATTTTCTTGCTTCCAAATCTGAAAAACAACAACATGATCTTAGATAAATTTTTAAGAATCTGAAATGAAGGTCCATCTTGAAGTCCGGAAAATTAGAAATTCAGACTGAAAGAAATCTTGAAGTCTGAAAGAAATTGGAATTCTGAAAATCTGCCTTCAATCCTTTGTAAACCTGAAAATTTTGATGAAATTCCTTAAATTGCCTTGAGGAATTTCTTTCAACTTCGTCTTCTAATGTAGGAGTTAGTCTGAATTCTCCTAGAGATTGTTTTGCTCCTGCAATTCACTTCAAAATTCGCCTTGAAGCTTGAAAGAAATTACTTCCTCAGCTTCGACCTTCAACCTTAGGAAGCAACTTGTGAGTTGAATGAATGCCAATGCTTATGTTTATAGAGAAGTCGAACTGTTGCTTTGCTTTGTTTTTTTCTTTCAATGACCTCAAAGGCGATCTCTTGCTTTTCCTCTAGAAGCTTCTCCTTATGACAAATTTCATCTTGATTTTGAACTTTCAACACTTCGCCAAAAAAAACTCCTTATGGCGAACTTTATTCATCCACACACAGCCAAATTTTTTCATCCTCACCTTGGGCAGACTTTGCTCTTGGTTGGGAATTTTTCTTGATGCATAGAGGGCAGACTTCATGTTAAGTCAAGGAATTTTGATCACGTTGGAGCGGATTTGACTTTGAAATAAGGAATTTTCTTCCTTCCTAGGGCAGACTTCACATGCCACCGAGGAATTTTTACATGTTGGAGCAGACTTTGCATCAAATCAGGAATTTTTACCATCATTCCTAGGTGGACTTGGTGTCTAGACAAGGAAATTCCTCATAGTTGGAGCTGACCTCTTACTTGAAACGAGAAATTCCACGATGCCATGGCGGACTTCACATGGAATGAGGAAATTCTTCCATGGAAGGGCGATCTTGATGATTGAACTAGGAATTTCTCGATCGAAGCTCCGAACTTAGCCATTTTCTAGTGATCTTTCATTAGCTTTTTGGAAATCATCCTCCGGATTCGAAGATGGTTTGTTCTAGATGAACTCCCTTGGCATGACATTTTTCCCGACTCAATGACGACCTGTGATCCTGAAAAAAGCAAAAAAGCAGCAAGCTCCCAGATTGGCCCCAAAATGCCAAAAACAAAACTTTCTAATTTTAGAAAAACAGGAAAAAACAAATTTCCTAAAAATATGAAGTTGTCAGAATTGATCCCGAAAAATTGGGTTTTTACTCCTTAAACCTTTCTGAGCACATTTGTAGCATCAGAACGCTCTTTTGACCACTCTTTCTCTTTGCTGATTTGATGAATTCCAAATTTTGAAAATCTTGACTCATTTGCGAAGGTGAGAGACCGGGAACAAAACCCTAAGACGCCAAAACACTACCCTAAAAAGAAAAAACAAGGGGGCCCCCCATTTGCAATGGGGCGATGTGTGAAAACGTCACAACACATCTCTCAGTCCACCTTGGAGGCTGGTCGTCTTCCTTGATCAAGCCAAAGAGCATGGAAGGCCAGTCTTCCATTCTAGCTCCTGGCCCATGAGCATGGAAGGATGGCTGTCCATTCCAACTCGGGTTGGCGTGCTTGAAAACAGCATGAAGGCTGGTCTTCCTTCACCTCTTATGGACTCGAAGGGCTGGCTGTCCTTCGTATTGGCAAGACACCTCACAAATCCAAGACAAGATTTCTTAAGGAATTTGCTTTATGATTACTAATTTAATACCTCTTAATCAATTGATAGATTTTCTTACAAATAGCTGCAATAGCTTAACTTCTGTATATATATATATATAGAGAGAGAGAGAGAGAGAGAGAGAGAGAGAGAGAGAGAGAGAGACCCTTACTGCAATCAATATTTATTCCAAATAGATATTGTAGGTCTTAATTTTCTTGGTTTCTCGATTCTATAATTGCTCAATGAATGCCTCTTCAATGAGATTTCTCTTATTTTATATCTCCCTCATAGGTGAGGGGCAAAATGGTCACACTCTTCCTCATTAGCTTCTTGCAAAGGGTAACACTTGTCCGTAATGAATCGTTGCCCTGTTTTTTTATTTAATTTTAGTTAGGATAATTATTGCCAAGGAGAATCGCTGCCCATTAGTATTAATTCACCTCTAAATGAATTGCTGCTCCCTGCTTCATGCTGTTGTGTCCAGTCAGAGGCACAACACACAACCATTTTCAATTTGTTGGGTGTTCAACTAACCCACTTGAGTACTCCAGTATACTGAGTTACTATGCCTTTCTTCAATATGTTATTTTTTGTATCTGCCATAGACTTCTCCTCATGAATAGAGATACATTCCCTACTCTATCTGGCCTACTCTCTTGCATCCAAGAGTCAAAGTGATCCCTCTATCCTCTGTCATTCACTCCTCATCTTTCTTTTTAGTTTTAGACAATTATCTTTCTTTTTCTTGAGTAATTTCCCTTGTCTTCACAGTAAATAAAATTAATCTTAATATCTGCTGTAATTCTTGGCTAAGAAACTGTTACAGCTCCTATTGCCTTCTGAAAGTGGACAGATGTGGCTGAAGAGTCATATTTAAAAAAAACAGAGAAAGCTACAAAAGTAAACGGTTGCCACAAAGAATAATTACAACCCACATAAGGAAGAAAATATTGATTCATGGAGAAGTTGAATCATGTAGCCAACAAGTTGATACAATTCTCAATCGAATATCATGCAGCCTCATTGAAATAACTGCCCTTGTAAAAGAAATGATGACCCAAAAAGTTGAAGCAGTTGTCCTGTCAGAAAGATTAAACTGAACAACAAGAATGATGAGTGGCCATGAAAACTGAAAATGCCTCAAGCAAACAGAAGATCAATTGTCAAGATGAAGAATGAAGGTATCAGTAATGAAAAAGATAGGAGAAGTATGATCACTGTTGGAAACTTGAACATCAACAAACATGCGGCTGTATAGACATAAATGCCCAACAAAATAGAAAGACTTGATGAAATTCAGCTTCTCATTAATTTGCTGTCATGATTAATAAATAAGCACCAAAAAGAATGGAATACGAATATGATAAAACATGTCCCCTTCTCATTCAACATTCAGTGTCATAAAAGACTAAATCTCTTCAAATCATTAGATTGCTTTTGCAGTATATCTGATAAGAGGAAGTCAAAGCCACTACCTCCAAAAGTAGAAAGGGTGTGACAGTTGGCAAAGAACTAGAAGTTTTAAAATATAACCTGTATTCAATAAATTGCTAGTCACCACTTTATATTAGGGTTAAACATTGAAAAAAAACCTCTCGAAGCAGAATTAATATAGATCTTGTGAAGCTGAATAACACACAATTTTGCCAATGCAGAATAACATACAATCCTGTAGCAGAATAATATAAAGTCTGCATGTAGCTGTTTTTGAACTAGTTCAAACAAAACTATTCTGAAGTAGCTTATAAACTCAATAAAACTATCCTGCAACTTCATGAAAATGATCAGAAACAACTGAAAGACATTTTGCAGCATAGCTACAAGTCTAATTCCATTTGCAACATAGAAACCTTTTTGAAGCACCTCCCAAGAAGTAAGATGTCAAAGCATCAAATAGCACCAAAAAATGAAAAAAAAAATTGGGAAATGAAACGTGAAATGTTTTTGGTGATGTGGGATTGGTTGTGAGCCGGGATGCTCCTGTATCACTGTATCTCAATTGTTGTCAAGAGGTAATGATGATGAAGCAAAGCCTCTATGACATTTTCAGTGAGCATAGCATTTTATGTTTGACTTTCCAGAGATTGTATAATAAAATAAGAACAAATGCATACAGAGTGTGTAAGAACTTATCAGTAACTATTATGAATGTTACACTACTTTATTTTTCAACATGAATCTTAATCGTTTCTAGCAATATTTGGTTGACTAACTTGTTTTTATGGAGTTTCAAGAAAACAGTTTACTATGTGCTTAGAATTAGATTGTTGAGGGTTATAAACTGAAAGGAAGAACTGAACATGTAGTGGGAGCATGAAATCATAAGAACAGAACTGCACAAGTGAATGCTTGTTTAGTCCTTAATGTAAGGTTGGTAAAACTCACAAATAACATAGTGTTTTCCACACGTACCAATTATTCATGTACCGGTACATTCATATGTCACAGCATAAATAATAATGATAAACAACTTAGACAAGAAGAGTTATATCTTTATTGATTTATCCAGAATATATCCATACATCATCTCCCTTGCTGAGGTTCCATCCAAACAATATATAGACCCGACGGTTGGCCAAGTTGCCAACCGTCACCAACTCCCAACTACCCTACGAGAACCCCTCGGTGACGCAACATAACCATAAACACAACATAAACACAGTTATAATTATTATTCTTACTAACATAAGTTATTTACCCCTAACATTAGCCCCCCCCAAAACATAGTTGTCTTCCAGATGACTAAGACAATAAGAGCTGAAATATAAAACATAAACTAGGACCGAGAAGAGGGAGGAGGCGTCCCCTTAGTGGTCGGAGAAGAAGGTTGTTGTCCGGTGTGAAGTCTTAGGTTCTTTTCTGCTAGCAGCTGCCATTCCCGTGCCTTCTTTATTGTGTGGGCAGCTTCCAACAATTTCTTATCTTTTTGCTCCATCTGTGAGGTACCGTACTGGCACCTCACATCCCCTACCTCATCTTTCTTTGCTGGTACCGTACTGGCACCTGGCGTACCAGTACCTGTTGGTACCGTATTAGTTCCTTTTCTTGTTGGTATAGTACCGTACCAGTACATGCTGACATTGTACCCGTACATGATGGTATCGTACAAGTACTTGCTGGAACTGTACCAATACTTGCTGATGTTGTACAAGTACTTGCTGGTACCGTACCAATGTTTGTCATACCAGAACCTGAGTTTGCCGTACCAATTCCCTGCTTCGCCATTATGTCTTTTCCTGGTACGGCCTCTCCTGCCACTGTCTGGTCTACCAAGGTGATTTGTGGTAATGATACTCGCCGCTGTGCTGGTGGTTCCCCTTCGTTGATTTTTCGGAACAACACCCCTACTGGTCGTACGTCTCCCACAGGGCTGGCTACCGTAAGCGCTTCCTGCGGTATCAAGTGTGTCAAGGATAATTTTGGAGGTGCGAACTTTACCCTCGTACTCTTCCATTGTGTCCACAACCCTCCGTGCTGATCCTCCTCTTCCTCCTCTTCCTGCTACTGTGACTCTGCTTCCCCTTCATCCTCTGCAACTGTGTGTCCTGCCATATGGAACCCCTCATCACCACTTTCTTGCTCCTCAGTCTCTTCCACTTCCTCCTTCGAATCCTCTGTGATGCTAACAACTTTGACCTCTATGGATGCGTCCAATTTTCCTCTGTTTTTGGTTGGTTGCGTTGTGTCACCTAGTGTGTCCAAGTGGGTATAGTAGTACATGGTAGGTTTATTTGGTTCCACCCATCCACGCGGTTTGAAGGTTCCCCACATTTCTGGCGGTACTTGCAGGCGCGCGACATCCAAGAATAGGCTGATGGCATGGTGGCACATGTAGAATGTCTTGTGTTCCAGCTTGAGAAAATCATGAATTCTTTCCGCCAACAGTTGCTCCTAGTTGTACACTTTACCACACTTAATCCCATTCATTAACCCTATCATCCATACGGCTATGTCGGATGCACGACTGGCTCCTGTGAGGCAACTTTTTACCAAGTCCATCAACATTCTCCATTCTCTTGGTGCGATAAATGCACGCTTCAACCCCCTACTGTCCGACTAGGCACTCTTCCATTGTTCCTTTGTGAGGTCATCCTTGCATACCAAATCCATCAGCCATTTCTTTTTTTCCTTGGTGAGCTTCTTGGTTGGTTTCGTTGCAGATGCCCCCTTCTCCGGTATGCCAAATACCCTCTTGAAGTCCTCTGGTTTGAATGAAACTCGTACCGTGCATCCTTGGAACTGAATAATGGAAGCCCTTTCTTGCGGGTTGTATTCGGATACCATAGTCTGCAGCATTGGATCAAAATCCTTGATGTTTTAAATGTGGGCATCTGGATGGCATGGTCCACCTGAGCTTTTCTGAGGGAATCCTTTATCACATGGTCAGGGAAAGTTTCCTCCCACCAGGTACGACATTCACTGCCAGTCACACTCTCAAAGGCTACATTCTCCGCCGTGATTCCTTCTGGATCCTTCTGCACTTTTGGCCTGATTTGGCCTTCTTCCTGCTGCTGGCTGGATCTGTAGCTATCATGGTTGTGTTGCAACTATTTTGCCTTGTTTCCCTGTCTTTCTCCCGTCCTTGGCCGTTATTATAATGGTTTGCCAGTGTGACTTGCCAATTGGTACAGACCATTATACTAGCTGCTGCCTCTCCACCGTACGGATTGGTCTGTACACTTCCCTCTCTTGACCGTACAACCTCTTCAACTTTTGCAAACTCTGCAGATAACTCTGTACAGATGGCACAAATTTTCCAACAAATGCTTTCAATTTTTATATATGCTTGTTCCCTACGTGTACGGATTTCCCTGTGTCGGCCTCCGTACGGTCTTCTTCTTCCTGTCCGTACATTCTTCTCCTCCTCTGCATAGGTAGCCGTACGCTGCTGTTCAGACTTCTCAATTCGCTGTACAGTCTGCAATGTACCTCATACAAACTATTTTGGTGTGATTGTCGTACATGGTGCTGTAAATTACGACTGGTTTGATGTGATCGACACAAACCGTACGGGTTAGGTGTGATCGCCTACATCGTACGAGATGTTCTGTTGTACCTTGCTCGCCTCGACTTCTGCTACGTTCGTACGCACAATCCGTACACCGTACGGATTCGATGCTTGGTCTTCACGGTATGGATTCGATGCTTGGTCTTCACGCGCCTTTGTTCGGGCAATCTGTACGCCGTACAGATCAACCATTGGTTCCTTCCACGCCTCCTCGCACTCGTCCGTACGGTCAGTCCATATGTTGTACGGATTTAATCTCTCCTCTGTGCCTGGCCGTGCGGATCCTTGTCTTCTTCTTCTCGATTTCGTCCTGTTGCCAAGTTTGCTTCGATTTCTTCTCTTCAATTTACTAAGGTGCCCCCCTAACTTATTCTTTGTAGTAGGTTTATCTTGTTCAAACCGGTGTGCTGGTGTGACATCCACCCGTGCCATCCCTTCCTGGTACCTACCGTACTTCGGGGGAAATGACTGCTCTTCCGTACCGCCGCTTGATTCCCCAATCTTGCATATTTGCAGCATGTGGCACTCTGGGTGGAAGACCTCGTAGTCCTCCATCTACCAATGGAAGAGTCCGGCCAATGAACTAGTTCCATCTTCAGAGCATCCGTCCAATTCCAACACTCCTTCCTCGTTGGGTTCCCTCCCTCCTCTATCTCCTTCGGAACCCCACTCCCATCTGCTTGAGTCCTCCAAGTCGGAGTCAGACGACGCAAGCTCTTCATTGACGGATTGATTCCTCAGGTCAATCACATACTTATGGCCTTCACTTTCGATTGAGAGTGTATTCTTCTTCCAGTTATGATTGGCTCTAGCCATGATCAGCCACCCCCTTCCGAGGAGGGCGTCATACGCTTTTCTTTCCAGTGGAATGACTACGAAATTAAGAATGAATTGTTGTGTCCCGATCACTACCTTTTGTGCCATGAGAGTATCGAGAGGTTTGATACCGTGTTGGTCTGCACCGACCAGATGGAATGTTGGTGGCCAGAGAGTAGGCTTGCCAAGGCTTCTCCATGTTTCCTCCGGTAGTACGTTGACTCTGGGCCCGCCATCCACAATGGTGTTGGCGAGCTTTTGTCCGATTATGTCCATCTCCACCACGACAGGTTTTCGTCCAATGCTTACTGTCAGTAGCATAGGGTCCATGGCTTTCGTACTAGGTTCCTTCGCCGGAGTTGTACTATGTGGTTCTATCATCGCTCGGTGTTCCTGGCCGACGGTGGTGTCGCCGGTTGCATTCGCCAAGGCCATCCTCAATTGTGGCATGGTCTTTAGGAGGTTGGATACCCGTATGGGTATTGTGGTCTGTAACATCTGCTTAATGATAGTTTTCTCTAGTCTTGACTGGAGTGGTGTATTGGCAGCCAGGTGCGAGGCCCTCCGCTCGTCTGCCATCACCCGCTTGATGTCCACCCTGGCTTCCTAAAGCCTTTCCTTTTCCGTGCGAGGGTTAGGATACATGGCTTTCTTGTTTTGCAATCTTGTGATTGCCAATACGCCTTCTCTCGGTCCTTCCACGTCCAACATATTCACCCCTTTTTGCTTTGGACAATCTATGTCCTCGCGATTTCCTAGGCCGCACCATCTGCATAACAAACTTCCTGCATCACCCCATTTTGGCATTCCCGCGCAAAGTGACCCCATTTGTTGCACTTCCTGCATTGAATAATGGGTCGCCCCTTCGTGTCATATTGAATTCTACTCCTCGGTGTGTTATTATTGGATCTATTGTTACCTCGCCGATTGTTTCTATACCCTCCACGAGGCGTCAGAGTTTGCTGTTAGCTTTGGAGGTGTCGCCGGCGGTGTGGCTTGGTTGGGTTGGGCGTAGAGCACTTGTGTGCTTCGTGCTTTCAAGTTGTACAGGCATTCCTTAGTGGAATGTCCCATTACTTGGCAGATGTCACTGAAAACTTTGCGGGGACAACTTCCCTTAGTGTGTCCTTCAGTCTTGCAGTCGGTGCACCATAGTTCTTTTCCTTCCCTGCCACTTTCCTTGTCACCCTTTAATTCTTTCATCATCCTCATCATATCCTTCCGGAGTGCTTGCATGGTTTTGGACCCCCCATCACTGTCTTCATCTGTACTGTCATCGTCGCTCACCCGTCGCTTCCCCCGGGATGTCTTGTTTTCACTTTCAATATCCATCGCGTGGTTGTACTCTTCATCATATGAGGGCGGAGGGACCACTTTCATCGTCCGTCTGAGGGACGGTACCAATCCTTCCACAAACCACCGCTTCTTGAGGCCATCAGCCGGTTGGTTCTCCATTTTGTTAAGTAGCTCCCTTAGCCTTCTGTTATATGCGGGCACACTTTCATTTTTTCCTTGTTTGGTGTTGTAAATCTCCGCCACAATTTCGTTGTCATCCCGTAGGAGTTTGAACTCCTCTTCGAAAGCCTTCTTCAGATTGCTCCAAGACGTCTTATATTGGGCATCCAAGTCCGTATACCAGTCAATGGCTATTCCTCACAGAGTGGTTGGAAATGCCTTCAACCAGGAATCCCGATCGTCCTGGCCATTTGCCTCCCAAATGGTCACGCATGTCTTACAATGCCGTACAGGGTCCTCAGACTTGTTGCCCATGAATTTTGGAAGCTTTTGTTTCTCTGGGGTGTGTGCCATTGTTCTTGCCTGGATGGTTTTATGTAGCGCTTGGAAATGACTATATGCCGAAAAGGTATTATGTGTCCGGAGGGTACCGTACGCCCTTGGCCTGGTTGAGCCCTTGTTCATAGGGCTTTGGTCACTCTCGCTCCTATAGTCCTCCTTCCCGGGGTTTTTGGATCTGACCCTCCTATTTTGATACCCTTTGACAAGGACAAATTCCTAATGCCAGATAATGTTGCTTAAAAAATAGTGGCAATCTCTTCGTGCAGGTCTCGTACCGCCTCCTCTCCTTGTTCAGAATATTTCGACGGGTTGCTATGCGACTCGGCTCTGGAGTCCTCTTCACTTGACGTCGAGTGTGGGGCCTGGTTGGCGAGATCTTCCTCCGCTACATCTGGAAGTGGCAGGTTCCTGGGGACCTCGGCCAACTCCTTCCATGTACACGGCCTTTGTCTCTCCCGACTACGACTCCGACTCACACTCCGACTTCTGCTGTGTCTCTCCAGGCTCTTCGAGTCAGCAACCTCCCTTAACCGCCGTCTCCTTTCGGCTTGTTCTTTTATGCGGAGATATCGCTGTACAGCTCCCTCATCCACTCCTTCGGTGGCAGTGGTACGTTTGTCCTTGTTTGGCCGTAGGGGCATCAAGTGCCAGAGGTACGACGTCAACTAGCCTCTCTCTCCTCTTCCTCCCTACGGCTCCGCTCCTCGTACCTTCAGAGTACTTGTTGCTGACGGAGTTCTCGTGCAGTTTCCTCCCTTCGGTCTTGAAGTGTAATTAGATTTCTGGCGAGTAACCTTGGAATACTTCCGAGCAAGTCAAAGACGGGAGTGCTGACGGTGAGTCCACCACGTACCGTGCCTTCCGAGACGGCTCTCTCCTGAGCCTCTCTCTGCACGTACTGCGTGACCGACACGTCCCACAACTCTACCAAGTCTGCCGTCAACTGATCATCTCGTGCCTCTTCCGCGGTACTCTCTTCGTGCGTGTCGCTGTTCATGACAATTAATTGCTGGTTGAATGGCCGGCCCATTAATTCCTTCCGCCTGCCGCCATAGTTATCTCCAGGTTCGTTCAGGCAACTTCGCCAAAATGTTTAGTCCTTAATGTAAGGTTGATAAAACTCACAGATAACACAGTGTTTTCCACACGTACCAATTATTCATGTACCAGTACATTCATATGTCACAACATAAGTAATAATGATAAACAACCTAGACAAGAAGAGTTAAATCTTTATTGATTTATCTAGAATATATCCATACATCATCTCCCTTGCTGAGGTTCCATCCAAACAATATATAGACCTGACGGTTGGCCAAGTTGCCAACCGTCACCAACTCCCAACTACCTGACGGGAACCCCTCGGGGACGCAACATAACCATAAACACAACATAAACACGATTATAATTATTATTCTTACCAACATAAGCTATTTACCCCTAACAATGCTTACCCTAAAGAAATCCAATGTGGGAACAAAACTCTAGAAGATTGAGGAAATTTTTACTCTTGCAGCTAAATCTTTATGATGTTACAGGTTTGCTTCCTTCTGAAGGCCTTCATGGACATTCTTTTCAATAGCAAAATGCCCAAATACCTCTACTAACTCTGCAATTTGCTCAATTTGTCTTCTTTATCACTCCAGCTTCGAAGACACTCAACCAAGAAGAAAGAATTGTTAAAAAAACATAAATTGTCTTATAGTGTTCCATTAGGGTATATTTATATATGTCATCCTCAAAAGCTGTGAGAGTGATACTTTAAGCTGTTACATAACTGCCACTGATACATGAGTTGCTGCTTAACTGTGCAAGAATTCCTGCAACATGCCATAAATTTTGCACACAGAATTGAAATCAGGTGCTGTCTTTTTAAAAATGAGTATTTGTCAAGAGGAATATATAAATGCAATAGAATTCTACTGTAGATGTGTTGCATATGCCATAAATGATAATATTATAAAATACTCATAGTTCAAACTTAAAGTCAATTATATAATATTTGCAGCCTAAAAGCAGGAATTAAATTTAAGATACCACATAGCATCATATAATCAATAAAACCACGATAAACTCAAATGTCATATAAAACATAAATGATTATATTATAAAATATCCATAGTTCAAACTTGCTTCAAGTCAATATTAAAATAATAATATCAAGATCAACAATTAATTTTTAGTGTTATGGATTTTCTAAATCATCAACATTGACATTAGATGATGTGGGAACATTTTAAGAAACACAAGCAGTGCCATTGCTGTTGAATTTAGTCTTTTAGATTAATACAATACTCAGAAAATAGAAATTTATCTTAATTTCCAGATTAATATTGATTGTTGTTAGTGTTAGTATTTTTCCAGAATTAAGCAAAAGTAGAGAAATGAACAGAATGAACTCACAACACACAAGTACCCTGGGAAAACCTCCTAGGAGGAAAAACCCAGCAAGAAAGATCCTCAGATCTGATTATGTATTAAGCATAATGTTCTGATTACAACACTTATCTCTGATTGCTATCCAAACAGCATGTTGCCAAGGTGATGTAGAATGATGCCCTAGCTGTAGATGACCAAGACACCAATCAGCTGAAGATGACTTCAACAGGCTGAAGCAGCATATAACCAAATGTTCTTGCAGTTCACCAAGGAGCAGATTTGCCAAGTGTAAGAGGGCAGATCACATTTAGGAGCAGAGCAGATCGCATTTGCTGATGTGTGTGAGATATGAATTAATTTACTTCATCTTGAAGTACACACATATATATCTTCCTCTTGATGGTAGACCTCTAGGTCGGCTAGCAATAATTATATTTTATTTATTAATTATTTTCCTTAACACGTTTCATGAGAGGCACATCAAGTGGCGTGAGATATATGGTTGGCCCTATTGGAGGGTGGCGTGTGAGAAAGGGCCCAGCCCTATTGGAGGGTGGCGTGTGAGAAAGGGCCTAGCCCTAAAGGGCGGATTCCAATTTTGCCTTAGGCAATTGGAATCCGCTCTTCACCCTAATTAAAACTAACAATTGCCACTGACAGTAAAAAAAGTGCTCATTTTTGGACTCCTCAAGTACAACATGTTGGAAAATGGAAGCATCCAAGTCAGTATGCTCTAGCTCCATATACCACAACATTGTGGGGGTTTGGGGGTAGCACACTATTTTCATAATTTTTCAAAAGGCAGAAAACAGTACTTATAAAGCCAAAAAACAATGTTTTTTGAGTGTTTAATCCACTTTTTTCATGCTTGATGCAAAGCTAGGGCTCAGACTCACCAAGCACCCAACAAGTGCTTGCTGAAAATTGTCAAAAGCTGGTTAGAAAACTCTGCGAGTTAGCTCTATAAAAACTTGTCAAAGTCAATGAAAGAAAAAGCAAAAATAAAATAAAATTATGTCAGAAATGTGACAGGTTCTTTGCAGGTGCACCTGGATCTGTCCAGGTCCTCCCCACGTTTGTCCCAAATCAACTCAACTCTCTATGGCTGTTCCCTGCTACAATCCTCAGGGGAACCGAAGTGGACCACGGATCCAATTCGAACTGGACCCAGATCCAGTTGATCACTGGGAAGATGAAGTAACATAGCAGCAAACCTATGAACTGCCTGACATTCTTGATCGCAAGTCATTGGATAGTGGTTTTCAGAAGTGTTCCAAGTTACATACTATCTTGTTTGAGAAAAATGGCCTACTTAATTTATTTTGCCAACACTTAGTGATCCAATTCAGATTACGAATGATAATATCAAATATCACATTCGTGTATGCAATATGGTGATTTCTTGTTCTTATGATTTGTTTTTTATGCTTTCTTGACTTTCTCCCAGGATGATTGGTCCAGCTATGCCATCGGCAGAAATGTTAGCAGCTGCTGCAAAATTAACTGAGGCAGAAGCAGCTTTAAGGTTTCTGTTTGCAATTCTTTAAATTATTTTGAATTTCCAGTTAATAAGAAAATTATGATATAGTAGATCTTATATTCATGCCACTGCTCATAGCAACAAAACAGTGATTTCATTGTTGTAAAGAGGATGTCCTGTTGAAAATTCTCAGGGAAGCTGAGGAGGAATTGGAGAATGATGTCCTGATAGGACCCCCTCCTCCATCTGCTGTTGCTGAAGCAGAATCAGCAAATGATGCAGAGCGCTTTGAAGAGGTAGGGTTACTTTTTCTGTTGATTGCAACAAGACCATGCTGAGTATTCATAACATAGTGAATATATTAGTAGATTTAAAATTGTTGTCTTGTGCAGAACATTTTGATTGAATAGGTTAGAATATCAATAGCATGTTTCCTGGTGAATAAAATACTAGATTTAAATCCTTAGCTGTCATTGACTTGTGGTATGGTAGAGTTTGAAAGTAACTACATGACTGTCACAAATCAATTTTTGATGTTTGGATATGGTCGGAGAAAGTAAATCTTATTGTAGTACAGAAATTTGTTGGATCTTAGTCATTTCTGTTTCATCGCCACTGCAATGTCATGAAATCAATTCGTGTCCTGTTCCTTGATTCAGGTAGGTGAGTCAAAGTTTTGTTTATGCTTGAGTTCTGGGTTCCCAAGCTTTCTTTCTTAAATGGTTCTTAGTTCTGGTCATTATAGCCATCATTGTTTAGCAGTATGTTTTGTTAAATGTCATCTTTCTCTTAGTTAAAATCCTCCATAATACAATTAGCCTTAAGGAAACCTGGGTTGCCAAAAACCCTGCAGATTCTTGCAATGTTGTAGCTGATTAGGAATTTCCATTTTAAAAATTTCCAAATGGAACTTTTTAAAAAAAAATTTTCTATATAGGACCTTGCAATGCAATTAGCCTTAAGGAAACCTGGGTTGCCAAAAACCCTGCAGATTCTTGCAATGTTGTAGCTGATTAGGAATTTCCATTTTAAAAATTTCCAAATGGAACCTTTTTTTTTCAAGTGCTATATAGGACCATGCAATGTATTCTCCTAAATCAATTGCTTTCTGTAAAATTTGCATAAATTTGTTCTGATCTCAACTACAGATGATATATTCCTTGTCCGTTAGCATTTTTTTGGATTTTCTGAGCAATGATAATATTAATTCCTGATTTAAATCATTTTAACTAGGTGGCAAGGATCATTGCTTTGGATGCAAGTAACCCATATGAGATATTAGGCTTGAACCGAACCGCACCTGCAGAAAACATGAAGAAGAGGTGACAATTTACTTTTTGAAAAAAACGGTTTTCCTATGAATTAAGATAAGTGTAGCTTCAAACTTCAAAGTATGAATGCAATAGAAAAGATAAACAAAAGTGTATGGGATTACCTAGATGCTTAGCTCTGTTAATCATAGAAGCAAAAATCTTTCTCAATAATTTCTGGGCAAAAGCCAAAAGATAAAGTTGTTTTACTTTTCAATTTATTGGAATTTAACATGGGAAAATAATGGGAGCCCCAAAAACACAGAAATTCAAAAAAGAGAGATAACTGATTTTTTTTAATGTGTAAGGACATCTTAATCGCATGTAGAGTGAATGTTAAGGAGATTCTAAAACAGAATTTTGAATTATGAATTTTTACTCTCTAGTTCTGAGATTGCTGATTAAGCGCATGCTCCATAGTGCATTGCTACATAGTTTGACTACAAAGTACACCGTATAAGTATGCCACTATATGCTCCAATGCACAAGCCTCAAATTGCTCACATCTTTGTTATAAGTACACATTTCTAGTGCAGTCTGGTGGCTTTGATAGCACCTGCAGTTGCCTTTATTGTGTCTCCTAATTCTATTTTTTGTGGTTAAATTCCTTGTTATGGCCCCTATTATTACCCCTACTGCAGCTTTCCTAATGAGGACACCAACTTTTATGCTCTCATTTGCACACTCTATTGTGTTGTGAAGGAGAGAAGTTCTCTTTGGATCCTCAGAGTTTGCCCTATCTCCACCTCTATGATCGCATTGTAACCAAACAATAGGTATATATGGGTCCCTAATGAGCTAGGTCTTAAGATCTAAATTAAAATTTATGCACTTGGGATATCTTAATCTTATGTATTTACTCACCAAAGTTGCACCTGTTAGTACTTTGGGATATGCTACTTCATCTATTTGTTCATATTCCTATAAATATGGTAAAACTAAATGTGTTTCTTCTTCTACTTCTTTTAAGCAATACATCTTATAAATCTTTTTTTCTAGCTAAATAAATGTTGAGAAGAAAAGTTTGAAGACTTCATTTTAAATGTTAAGGAACACAAAAAATTAACCTCTAAACTGGTGCGGCTAAGATATTGGCAAAGTCCCTGCAGAGTTTCTTGTAAGCTGTTAAAAGTTCATCTATCAATTTTTACTTTGTTTATAAGTAATTATTATTATTTTAGCTACTAATATTGGAAACAAATAGCTATATTTCTAATGTGTGATACCATAAAAAGATAAATAGGTTTGGCATCAGTTAGAAAACATGGTCTATGCTCGCACAACTAATTTTTTTTTAATTGTGTTGCTTATATACATGTATGATTCCTCTAAATTGCTAGTATTTTTTTTTAAAACTAAAAAAAACTACATATTATCTTGGTTTTATGTATAGTCATTAATTAATGTAATATGTTTTAAATTTTTAACTAGAATAATTGAATTTATTGTGAATTCTGAAGCGGCCAATGAACTGAAAAGGACAAGAAAAGTGTGTATTCAGTGAAATAAGAAATTGATAATAAACTGACAGCAGTGGGTACACTCTTCTATTAGTCATGGAAAAGACCATTGACAGCATGCGGATGGCAGTGGCCTTGATAGGCAACTTCTGTACCTTATTCTCTCTGTGTTGTTTTATTGCTACCTCATCTTTTTTAGTGCAGGCAGAGATTCTTTGCTATATATTTCCTCCCATCTATGTGGTGTAGGTTTTGTCTGTTTGTGAGAGATGGGGCAGCTATATATAGGGAGGACATGCGATAAATTCCAACCTCACATGGGGACCAAACCCGAGCCACATTCAGCTGAATGGTTACAACAAATCAATTCATCTGCGGGACCAATTATCAATTTCACTTCCAATTATGAATTTGTTGTCTACAAGGAAGATGCCACTTTTTCCGAATACAGGCATGGGCCCATGTTCTTCCTTGCCTACTTCAACTTTGAACCACCTGTAAACCACACAAATGGAAAAATCAGTAAAACATTGTAATTTTTTTGTAAAATTCTCTTTGATCAACATAGTCAAAATCTTTGAGGTTTTTGGAGAATTTATTGGCAGACAGGGTGAGAAATGAGATATCATGATTTCTCATGATATTTTCCCGATATCTGCTTCTGTGGTACAAATCACGGAAAGCAGAAAATTTAGAAATATGTATTAGAATGCAGAGAAAATATAAAATCTTGAATGTTGCAAAATCTCGCACAACTAATTCATAAATATTGAGAATGAAGAGCACACAGTTATACTGAGAGGGGGGGTAAATCAGTATATGATAGAATCAATCACTAAAAATAATTTTGCATATGAACACAATAACACAAAGATTTAAGTGGAAACCCAATGCGGGAGAAAGCCACTGAAAATGAATGCTATATATTTATGTTCTTTTACAATTTTGTGAGCACCAACCCACTGGAAGCACCAACTCCCTAACTCTGTTTTGTGAGCACCAACCCATTGGAAGCACCAACCCCCGAATTCTGTTTTGTGAGCACCAACCCACTGGAAGCACTAACCCCCGAACTCTGTTTTGTGAGCACCAACCCACTGGAAGCACCAACTCACTCTATTGAAATTGTGAGCACCAACGCACTCTTCACAAATCTAATTTTCCATCTTGAACATGTTGCTGTAACAATGGATGATGGACAATGGTAACACTCTTTAAATCTGCATACACATCTTCATACAAATATGTCACAATTTCTTTCTTAAATCTGCTGTAAGTTGATCATAAATCTGCCTTACTCTTCATTTCAAATCTGCATGTGCTAAGTTTATATATCTGCTATTATATTCTAAACTTATGCTCTTTTAGGACTGATTGTTCATGTTTCTCTTTGCACACCTCTTACTTCACCTACGTGAGGTATACTTTCAAAAATCCACAGTTTTATACAAAGTATATATATCCAGCATATCAACATCCTTCTCAAAGCATTTTTTAAAAATTCATATATATATGTCCTAGTTCCACCGGTTGCAAGCCAACATGACTTTTAGTTTGAAAAGTCATATCCTTCAATATTTCAATAACTTCTTTTTGTTAAATTCTATTAATAAACTTTTTACGGGAGTATTTGTTTGCCAAACACTTTTGTTTATATTAATAAACTCTTATGCCACTATACCTTAGACAATACTTTTCATAATAAACAAACCATTGAACTTAATGAAGCCCGATAATATGTATTGTAAAAATAAGGTATGTAATTTATTTACGATATTATTTTCTCTTAGCCGGTATTAAGTTCGTTCTGCAAAACACAAAGTTTAATAATTTTTGCTGTCGAGATTTATTTTTCACTTTTAATTTTGCCGCTCCATATCTATCTCCGCTTTAATTAATTTAAAGTGTGCCGCCGATAATATTGTTCAATATATTAACGCTCATGAGGTGCCGTAAAAAATACTTGGTTAATACATCCACCATCAAAACATTTTTTGCTTTAATAAACTTGCCGCTATATTAATATATTTGCCGATAATTATAAAGTCTTTCCATATTATATATCGGGTCATAGATGACATACTCGCCGAATACTCGGCGAGTGACAAAAACTCGTCGAGTTTTTGGGCCTGGCGAGTAGTAATGACTTCTACTCGCCAGGAAAACTCGCCGAGTTTTTGGTGAGTTTTTTTCAAAAACTCGGCGAGTTTTTGAAAAAAACTCGCCTGTGTTTCCTTTACAGCCGAAAACGGCTTAAAAATTCATTTATTTTTTGTTTTCCAATTATGTTTTGGGCTGAGAAGGGGGAAACTCATTTGGAAGGCTTGGAAGGTGATTTGGGGTGGTTATTGAGTGATTCCAAGTGGATTTGAAGGGGATTTGAAGGGAAAATCAGATTCCAGGTAAGTTTTTAAATTTTTTTTTCTATGCTTTTTTAAAACAATTTGTTTATTTTTTGTTGCATTTAGATTGATTATAAATGATTCCTAGGTAGGCTAAATCATTTCTAAGTTATTTACACAAGATTTAACACAAGTCTTGTTGAATTTTCACAATTTTTTTTGAAGAATCTAGTTTTCAAAAAAAAATTCAAAGCCTACTTTTAAAAAAAAAAAACTTCGAATGATGTCTAAATTTATTTTAACTAATGTAGATAGTTTGCTTAGTGCTAAATTGTTTAACTAAAATGTTAATTTTTTTTTGCACTTTGTATGTGTAGGTTAAGTAAGCATTAATCATGGCAAGGGAGCAATGGCCACTAGATCCATGCCCATCTGGATTTATAGGCACCCGTCCTAGAGGTGCTAGAGATGGGGCATGGAGGTATGCCTATGAGGGACCCGATCCTGGGTCAATTATATGCATAAAGTGTGAGAGAATACTTCATGGAGGCATCAACTGCCTCAAATACCACCTTGCAGGAATAGATAGGCATGATGCTAGAGCATGCCCTGGGACCAATGAAGAAATAAAAAGACAAATGAATGCCCTACTTGCAGCTGGGGAAGAGAAGAAATTGCAAAGGGAGAGGGCAAAACTAGCCATGAGATCAGCGATAGTTGAATCTCAGGGTGTTTCTATTGACCTTGAAGAGGAAGAAGAAGCACTTGAGGGCATAGTGGGCTCTCAGCGTGGCCCACGTATCCGCAAACCGACCATCAGCTCGCCCATTGCTTCTGCTTCCTCTAGTAGAGTACCTGGCCGGGGCCCTGTTCCACTTCCATCACAACGATCAGGGTCGATAGGTGATTATTTTGTGCCCAGAAACACACCTGGAGGACAACCATCATTAGAGGCTAGTGGATGGAATAAGGAGGTACATGAGAAAACTGACATTGCATTTGCTGATTTTTGGTACTTCAACAACATTGCATTCAATGTGGCGGAGAATGCTTATTGGCTGAATTTGGTGACTGCTATGACAGTTTCAGGAAAGGGATACAAGGCCCCTTCTCGCAGGGATTTGAGTGGGAGGTTAGTAAATTACTACATAGTCCACTTGATTTCATTTTTAATTATTTTTTAGATTTCTTGTTTATTAAATCAAAATTGTGTACTAATACCTAATTTCACTTTGCACTTACAGGTTGCTCACAAATGCAGTTGCTAGGGCAAGAGAAGTGATGGAGGATCAAAAAATTGATTGGGCAAATTATGGCTGCACCATTCTTTCTGATGGGTGGACAGATGGCAAGAACTGCACCATCATCAATTGTTTGGTCGCTTGCAAGGACAATGTAGTGTTCTTGAAATCTGTTGATGCCTCCAACAAGGTGAAAAATGCAGAAACATTGGTTGGAATGTTGGAGCGTGTCATCATGGAGGTGGGGGTAGAGAATGTGGTGCAAATCATCACAGATAATGCAGCAGCATATGTGTCAGCAGGTAGAATCCTTTTGAATTATCACCTTTAGGCATTAGCAATATTCTCATTTGTTGTGGGCTTTGTTTTACTTGGTTGCATATTTCTTAAGAATAAATTCTTCTTTTGCAGGAAGAATCCTCCAAGAGAGGCACCCCACTCTTTTTTGGACACCTTGTGCAGCACATGTCCTTGACCTTCTTTTGGAGGACATAGGAAAACTTGAGTGGGTGACTCCAGTTGTGGAAGATGCAAGGAGGATTACCAAATATATCTACAATTACCCTTGGGTCCTAAATTTGATGAGACAACACACGCAAGGGAAAGATTTGGTGAGAGCTGGTGTCACAAGGTTTGCAACGATTTTCTTGACGTTGCAAAGCATTCTTGCTGCATTGACTTCTTTGAAACAAATGTTTGTGAGTGGAGAATGGCTTAACTCACCTTATTCAAAGAAGCCCGAAGGAGAGGCTGTCGCATGCATAGTCTTCGACAACCAATTTGCACAAAGGGTTGCAGAGATTGTGAAGGTTGTTACTTCAAAACTTTAATTTTTAAATTTTAGTTATTCTTGATTCAAGTCTCTCATTACTAATTTGTAACTTCATTATTTAAATTTTGATCTTTTTGTAATTTGTATTTTTCAATTGTAGGTGTCAGAGCCCTTGGTTCGAGTTCTTCGCTTGGTGGATGGGGATAAAACCCCAATGGGATATCTTTATGAGGCCATGGATAGGGCCAAAGAGTCTATCAAAAATTACTACAAGGGTGATAGGCTCAAATTTGATCCCATTTGGGAAATTGTTGATAGGAGGTGGAACAATCAGCTCCACCAACCCATTCATGCAGCAGGGTACTTCCTCAACCCTCGTTTTAGGTTCGGGGGTTCTTACTCAGATTCGAATGGAGAAGTCATGGAGGGCCTCAGTACATGCATTGAGAGGATGGTACCTAATGTTGAGGAGAGAGACCTCATTGTGAGTGAGCTCCAAAATTATGAGGGAGGAAGGGGTAAGCTATTCTCTTCAGAGCTAGCTAGGAGAGGAAGAACCACTCAAACCCCAGGTATAACATTTGCCATTTGGATTTTGGGATCTAAAGACTAAAATGATTGATAAATTATGTTTTCTCTTTTCTCTTTGCTTTCTAACTTTTCCATTTTATTTATTTTGCAGATGCTTGGTGGCAAAATTGGGGTGGAAACACCCCACATCTCAAAAAATTTGCCCTCAGAGTCTTATGTCAGCCTTGCAGTTCATCCAATTGTGAGCGCAATTGGAGCTTGTTTGAAGCAATCCACATGAAGAAGAGAAGCAAGTTAGCGCAGAAACGGCTCAATGACTTTGTCTACGTGCAATATAATCTTCGATTGCGCGTAAAGAAGGTAGAGGAACTAGAAGGTGGTCCAATTGACTTAGATGATATAGATCCTTACAGTGATTGGACATCACAGGAGCAGCCTCCATTGTTTTCCGACACTGACATCACTGATTTGGAGAGGCAGGCTATGGAGGAGGGGGGTGGATTTGGTTTCAGGCTGGATGACATTGAGGAGGATGAGGATGAGGATTCATTGCCAGTGCCAGAGGCAGGTGGAGACATAGCTTCATCTAGGATGGAGGATGAGTCTCAATCAACCATACCGAGCGAGGAGGCACAATCACGCCCAGTCCCACAACAGACTTATACGACTAGACAGTCTAGACCCTCTAGTTCTACCTCTCCCCATGTTTTTGCTAGAGCTGGGAAGAGGAAGTTGTAATTGTAATTTGTGATGATGTATTTACTTTTGGTTTTACAAAAACTATTTAGTAATTTACTATTTTGCTTCAGGCTTCCAGCCATCAGCATTCCTCATGAGGATGCGATTTTGTAGACACTTTGCATTTAAATATATCTAGAATCAACTTGTTTCTTTTGTGTTATCATTTATTGACTCATTGGATGCATCTTCTCATTAAAAATTGCAAAAAAAATGCGTTTTTTACTAAGTTTAAGCGTGTTTTTAAGTTGCCGAGTTTTTCGCCGAGTTTTTCCGAGTTTTTCCCGAGTTTTAGCCGAGTTTTTTTCCCAGGGGCTTGGCGAGTCGAGCCGAGTCGCGAGTAGTTCAACTATGTATCGGGTAATAAATATATCGGATTATTTATAAAGTCTTTCCATTAATAGTTTTCATTTGATTTCTATTTTTGCCTTCAGATAATGATATAGATACGAACCATGCTCACTGTAATCTTCTGCTTCATTGTGCTGATTTGCCAGGAAACTTCCAAACCAACACCCGACTCTAGGATATTTTTTAGATACTTTCATTCTTTCTGTGATGTCATTTTAGATGCTTCCTACTTTCAATTAATTTGACATCAATGACAATACTTGCATCAATCTCCCCCTTTGTCATTGATGGCAACCTTACAATCCAGATTGCTCCCCCTCAAACCAACACTCCCCCTGTCTCCAATTTCTCCCCCTTTGACATCAATGGCAAGGGATTTTCTGTTGTTTGTAACCTGCCCCTTTTTAATGTATGCTTCATACGAAGTGCTTACTGAGAGGATGAGAGTGATATTACTCCCAATTTATCCCTTAGGTACTCAAAAGTCTCTTTTGGAAGAGGCTTTGTAAAGATATCTGCTAACTGTTCCTTTGTTGGAACATATTTTAGCTTTACTTGCTGCTCAAGAACCTGGTCTCTTAAGAAATGAATTTTGATGGGGACGTGTTTTGTCCTGGAGTGCATCACTGGATTCTTTGACATACTGATTGCACTTGTATTATCACAATAGATAGATATAGGATGATCATACTCAATCTTAACATCTTGCAAGGTTTGTTTCATCCAGAATACTTGCATACAACATGCTGCTGCTGCAATGTACTCTGCCTCTGCGGTAGATAGAGATATTGAAGCATGTTTTTTGCTCAACCAGGATACAAGGTTGTTGCCAAGGAAAAAGGCTCCTCCACTGGTGCTTTTGCTATCATCCTTGTCACCTGCCCAATCAGCATCTGTGTATGCTTTGAGAGTGAAATCATCACATTTTGGGTACCACAATCCAAAATTCATTGTACCCTTCAAATACTTGAAGATTCTTTTAACTGCTTGTACATGTGTTTCCTTTGGTGATGCTTGATACCATGCTGCTACACCAACAACTTGCATTATATCTGGCCTGGTAGTTGTTACATATAAGAGACTTCCAATCATGGATCTATATTGAGTCTGACTCGCATCAGGGGATTCATCATTTTTACTAAGTTTGCAACCAGTGACCATAGGAGTACTGACAGGATGGCAATCCTCCATTCTGAATTTCTTAACATCTCCCTAACATACTTAGTCTGTGAGAGAAATATCCCTTCATCTGATTGTGAAATCTGCAATCCCAAGAAGAAAGAAAGTTCTCGAAGCATAGACATCTCAAATTCTTTTTGCATGTTAGAAGCAAATTCTTCACACATTTGATTCTTACTACCACCAAAAATGATATCATCTACATAAACAACTACAATCAGCAAATGATTACCTTCACATCTGAAGTACAAATTACTGTCTGCTGCTCCTCTTTTAAACCCTTGTGTTTGAAGGTAGTTGTCTAATCAGTCAGAAATGAAGTTACTTGAAGGGTTGCTAAACTTATAGATCTGAGAAATATGGTAGCTTGCATTATGATATGAAGGTAATTGTTTTGCATACTTGACTTGCAAAATGCTAAGATTACAGACAGTTTGGAAGTAGTTATTATTGAGCAATCATTGTAGAGATATGGAGGGTGTTTTTGTCTAGGGTAAGTAAGCTTGGAAAATTGGGCTATATTATGAGGATAGGGGACAAAGAAAGTTCAAATGTGCTGTTGATTTTGAGGCAAAGAATAGTTATGCCACATATGTTCATTTGGCAATAGAGTCATGGCTCAAATATCAAGGCACTTGTAATGTCCCCACTTTGAAATAGAATTTAATAATAAATGATAATAATAAAATTAAAACATTAAAAATTAAATTAAAATATAAAATAATATAATTAAATTTGATTAATTAAAAATTAATTAAGTTAATGAAAAGTCAAAAGACATGAAAGGAAAAGTTGTGACTCCCTCAACAATGAGATATAAAAGGGAGAAGAGAACCTCATTTGAGAGGGGGGATAATTTGGAAATGAGAAGTGCGGATCTGATTTAAATAATAAGTGCACATCTGATTATGAAAGGCTGTGTCCCTTTCAAAGGGTAGAAATAATGAAGAGTTGCACTCTTTCAAAGGGTGGTAATGGTGAAAGGGTATGTCTCTTGCCAAAGGGCATACATGATGAAGAGGTGTGACCTCTCCCTCAAATTGAGAGATATAAAGGGAAGGAATCAAAAGCATCTAGTGACATCACCATTGATCAGATCAGATCAGAATTGTTATCAAGTTACAGGCAGTAACATTTGTGTTCTTGGTGGTATGCATGGGGATGTGTTTAATATGTATGCTTAGTTTATGAAGCCTGATAAAGTTGTTATGCAGAATCTAATAATAATATTGTTATAAACTGCAATATGTATGACAGTCATACTTAATATCATATATATTCATAATACATTAGAAGTTAGTATACTTATAGTCTAAATCATGTTATTACTGTTAGTATTTAAGAAGATGGGGATGAGATGTTCCAAAGAGGGGCATGGTGTGACCTAATCACACATCACCCTATCCCAGATAGGGACCCCCTAACTTTTAGGGCCTTTTGGTCATTTGGTCTTGGTTTTTTGTTAGTTTTGGTGGCAATCTCGTTAGTTTCTCCGCTTTGCAGTTGTTTGAGGGTCATTTGGATTTAGTCTGCTTTTCGTTTGAGCGAGTTTGGTGAAGTATAGGGCCTGTTTTGTCCTTTTTTTAGGGTTTCTGCCTTTTGTTCTAGATTTTAGGGGTTTTTGTTAGGGTTTTGGAAAAATTGAACATACGATCGGAATCAAGACCCTTCAAGGAACCCCCCAGTAAAATTTGAGCCAAAACAGAGCAACTTTCTATTTTTTAGGGATTTTATTGAGTCCTGGAATGTCGTCATTTTGTCAAAAATCAAGCTTACTATTTTTTAGTAATTTCTATTTTTAGTAAGTTTCTATTTATAGTAAGTCATCCTTGTATCCTGTCTAGGGGTCTAACGCTGACACTTTAAAGGTTTCTATTTTTGGAAAGTTTGTTCTGACAGGATCATTCCAACAAGGTAACAAAGATCAGGCATTTGCAGCTATTTCTATTTCCGGAAAGTGAGAAAGCAGACAAAGAAAGCTAGAAGATGGTTGAGTGCTGGAGGCCCACTCCTGGAATGGAAAGCTTAGGAAATTTCTCTAAGTATGGAAAAATCATCCCAAATTCTTATAGGCGCCAAAACCAAGGAGGCATGGAGGATTCACAAATTTCACTGAATCCTCCACCAAGTCAAAATTCTACCCAAGATGCTAGCCAGGCTCCAAAACCAAGGAGGCATGGAGGATTCACATATTTCATTGAATCCTCCACCAAGTCAAAATTCTGCCCAAGATGCCAGCCAGGCTCCAAAACCAAGGAGGCATGGAGGATTCACATATTTCACTGAATCCTCCAAGTCAAAATTCTGCCCAAGATGCCAGCCAGGCACCAAAACCAAGTAGGCATGGGGGATTCACAAATTTCACTGAATCCTCCATCAAGTCAAAATTCTGCCCAAGATGCCAGCCAGGCGCCAAAACCAAGGAGGCATGGAGGATTCACAATCTACATTGAATCCTTCACCAAGTCAAATTCCGCCCTACTCTCCAGCTAGGCGCCAAAATCAAGAAGACATGGAGAAGTCCAGTAGGAAGAACCTCCACAAAAGAGAGCAAGGAAAGAGAGGGAGCATTCACCGGTGAGTTCCTTGAGTGTGCAGGAAGTAGAAATGTTTTCACATCCAGCAGGTCCACCTCCAGAGAACATTCCAGCACCAAACATACTCAGCATTAACCCTTCACAAGGACACCATCAGCCAAGGAGTCAAAGACCAGAAAGTTCCTCACACCAGGAAGAGGCTTGTCAGGATAGCTTCGTGGAAGCTATCCTTGGCGAAATGGAAGAAGAGTCACACGAGTAGGTGCACGTAGAGGTTCATAGTCAATCCATCCCATCTCCAGATTGGTTGGTAGGAAGGCTGAGAAGGGAACCGGAAAGGCAAACTGATCCAGTTCGGGAGTTGGAAGAATTGTTGAAAAAGATGGATCAACCAGTAGAAAGGAAGGCTCCCCAGAAATTTTCCAAAGTTGTTAGGGAAGAGTCTGGATCCCGGACCCTACACATTGTCGAGCCTGTAGTAGATAAAGACAGGAATGAAATCAGGCAGGAGGATTATGTTATCAAACAGATTGATCTTGGCCATGCTTCCATAAGTCAAGTAATGGGAGACTTTGAAGAATCTTCCTTAGCCACGAGGGAAAGGATGCTGAAATCAAAGGCGAAATGTAAACAACTGAGGGAAGAAAATAGAGCCCTATGCGAGTACATCAGAAGTTTCAAAAGACCCCTCAAGGAGGCAGGTCCTTCATTCACTCCTCCTTCCTCCCTTCCTAAGGAAGTTGTTAATGATGCGGAAGTTATTAGAGCGATGGCACAAAATTCCAGGGAATGGATAGAAGATGTTTATACTGAAGCAGGAAAATTCGTCGAGGACTTGGCTCAACTTCATTCAAAGTTCGTGACCCTCCTGAGTAGATTAGAGACAACAAAAGGATTGTGGGAGGATTTGCATGCTTACTAGGACTTAACCATTCCGCGACTCAGGGCTCTGATGAAGGTTTCAAGGCAAATTTTGATTGATGGGAAAGTAATTTAGGAGAATGAAGCTTATGACTTTCCTCGATGGTTCTACACCGTTTGCTCAGGAAAGAAAACCTTCAATAAATTCAGCGTAGACTCCTTTACTTTGAAAGATTCCATCAGAGGGGTGCAGGAGGAAATCATCAGTGCAATTGAGGAATTGTTTGTAAGGAAACTCAATGATGGTGGAATAACAGTGAACTCCCTGAAATCTCAGTCGCACGAGTTCTTCTTCGTAGGTTCATTCCCTAAGGAACATTTTGCAAATGTTTCTTCATTCTCCGGTATAATGAAGAAGACACATGAAATCATGATGGAGTGGGAGAGCTTCTTTTCTAAGAGCGAGGAAGAAATTGCCTTGATGGAATTCTACATTGAAAATGTGCCAAGTGTCTCCATCGGAGAGCTGGAAGCCGTCGTCAACAAATTCATTGCATACGCCATAAATGAGCGGGATAATGGTCATCCATTCTTGGATGAGAATCTTTTAGTTGAATAGTGTTGGCGTATTTACTGTTAGGTGTATTTTGACTAAGTTTGGGTCCGGTCAATGCATGTCGCCGTCGCATGAGGAATCTTCTTGCATGCAACCACCTTATTTATGATTTTATGACAAATTCCCTGTGCATGTCGCCGTCGCATGAAGAATGATGGGCATTTATTCCTTGCATGGAGATGTTTATTATATTCTAGGCGTGATCGATATAGTGGGGTGCATTTAATGCACTAGTGGGCGCTATTTTAGGCTCATGGAATAAATGTATATGGGCTTCATGGGGTAATTATTGCCGATTCCCACCTTGTTGCATCTTGAGTGGAGAATCTTCTGGGTGAAACCCTAATTAGGGTTTGCAGGGCTTGAGGCCTATATAAAGGGATGACCCCCCTCATTTGTAAAGAGAGGAGAGATTATTATCTGAGATTGTTGCATCAAGATTGTTGAAGTAGCCAACTTAATACATTGTTCAATTTTGATGGTTTATTCTTATTCTATTTTAGCAATCTGCATGGTCTTGCTCCCTTCAGTTAGATTAGATTTGCTTACATGTTGTTAGGAGAACTGTATTTGATAGAAGTACTCGTTGCAGAATCCAATCTCATATTTTTGGTGTGCAGCTAATTGTTGTATACTGTGCAAAGTTAGCCTGAGCCTTTTGTTATGTGTGTATGCTTAACTTTGATCATCAGTGAAGATTGTTCAATCCGATGGTCCATATTTGTGATCTGAAAAACCTCTACACACCCTTTGAAGATTGCACCGCCTTCGCGTAGTTGTGCTTTGCTGGCGAAGTAAAGCGTGGTTTGATTTTGCATGAGTGATCCCGTCTCCTGTTCTTAGGATTAGATTAGCTTTAGCATAGTTCTCTATACCCTACTCTGATTTACTTTCTGCATAATTCGAAAATCAAAAAATTCCAAAACTAGGACTTTCATTGCAAATCATCCGTGTAGAAATCCTTGAGCTTGCATGAGTTTATCATCTTCTTCAATTGAAGACACGTAAGGCCCCTTGGGTTAACAACAAACCCATCAAACAACTGAGTCACATCCACACACTGAAGGAACCTTGGAATTAGCTGTTTGAACTTTAAGCAATCTTAGCATATGGACTGATCTTGATCAAGAGAGGATAAGGTGACCGTTGGTGACTTTATTCTGTGTTCAATGCTGTCAAAAAAAACACGTCAACAAAATTGGTTCTAGAAGGAGGGCAGAATTTCATTGAAGGAGAAATTTTATTGCTCAAGGAAGAAGTTATGACTCAAGATGGTATTGCCTGGCACTAGAAGTTCACCTCCTATTTTGCAGCCTGGTTTGGGATTCCATGATCACCAGGAGGATATCATTGCTGACATAGCTGATTTTGCTTGGAAAATAAGCACAAGTGAAGAACAAGCAATAGGTTAAGCCCCAAGATAGGGTGGGGATCAGCGATCCATAAGCCTTGAGGGTATAGACCCAAGATAGTTAAGGGCTTGGATCTGTAAACTTTGAGGGAACCTATTGTAGTTGGTCTCTAAGCGCTTTGGTAACATACATAAACTCTTTTCCCTTAAAACTGAAGTAGTAGCAAGGTCTGATATCTATATTAATAATGATATTAATCATCTAATGAGGAAAATAGATAAGCATTTGTTAATAACTAATTGAAGAATATCAATCAATTTTAATATATTGAAATAGATCAGGTAGGGGACATTACGACACTTAACCACGTATTGACACAAAGAGTGGCCTTGGAAATGTGCTTCAATTTAGTCCTACACAACAACTGGATGATGTTTCTGGGACAAATACCAGATGCTATTACATACAAAATAGATACATCCTTTGTCATGTTGGCCGATGCAACACTTACATGACACATCCTTTGCCTTAAAACTTTTTAGGAGTTAATAAGTGTAAAAATACAAAATGTAGTTTGCTGATTGCTCCTTTCTAGATCAATTCATTATGGGTAGAGTTGTAGACATAGCAAACATTCTTTTGATTTTCTAAAATCTTGATCCATGTTAGGTGCAGCCAATACCATGGGGATCATGCAAACATTTTTCATCCAATAAAGATGAGACTATGCTCATGATTGGGGAGTCCTCTGTGATTTGACTTCTACCATGAATAGATAATCTTAGGGTTGACTTGTGGGTTTGTGGTAACCTTGAAATAGAGTAATGCATTAAAGAGACAAATTGTACTTCTTTATCAACTATCAATGCAGAATATGTATATCTGATTTCTGTGTTTACACATTATTGATTTTGGGCCAGACAACAGCAAGCTGCCCAAGATAGTCTAGCCAAGTAAGGTACAAATTTAGGATCTTAGCATTTTCTATGTGTTTTGTTGGCTATAAACTTGTCAAAACCAAGATTGAATGTGTAAAAAAGCAAATAAAACCAATCTTTTATATTTGAGGCACAACTTTTTGTTTTCTTTTGTATCTTACATTTCTTTTGAATCTTGGACCTTTCCTTCTAATTGATTTCTTACATAGGATTCGGCATTGGAAGACAAAATACTATGCCTAATTTTTTTGGCAATATGCATAGGAAATTCTTTATGTAACTTGTGTAGAAAATAACTCATGAACTAAATAGAACTAAACTCTCCACAAGTGAAATGATATTAATGTCTACAAAGTACAAACAACCAAAGTAGGTGAAGGGACTTAAAAAGTACATCATGCTTTGGTAAAAGGCATAGGGTGAAGGGAATCCTAAAGAGCTGAAAATTAAAGTAACTATGTTTAAAGTTTAAAATTGGAATGTGAGCCGAGGAGATGTCCAAAATCCAAATAACCAGGAGGGAGGGTGCCCCCAAGTTTCCATGAGCTGATGAAGACTAAAGTTGAGGCCAAAAACATAAGCTGACACTGCCATCTACCCTAAAAGCTGCAGTGAGGAAGTTGATGGCATCTTCATTTAGCATGTCAAAGGGCTCAATACAAGTCACGGAACAAAGATTTTGACATCAGTATCAGATGGATGATAAATTCAACAATTTCTATATTAGGAATGCTATGAGATAAGATTTGAGCCTATAGAAATTTATGCTGATCCAAGTGAGACTGATTCTTTTTTTTATTTGATTATGTTCCATTTTGCCTATATTTCATTATTTTACATAGAGGGATCAATTGATGTCTTAACCAAAAAATGAGGAGCCATTTTGAAATTCTGGAGCCTATGTCATTCTGTTGCCTTACCACTGAGCTACTATCCTTTTTTATTATTGGGAATTTTGGTAGGTTCCTTATTACAGCTTGGGTGTGGCTCATTGTCTTTGACATCCTCCCTTGAGCCACACTTTGGTGCTCATGGCTCCAAGTTGGTCTTTGATGCTATGTTATTATCTGTGGAACATCTAGGATTGAACCTAAGACGTCCCATGTACGTGCTTGGTTGCTCTACATTGAGCTACCAGCCCACTTTGTAACCAGGTCATTTTTTGTAAGCTCCTTATTATGGTTTCAGTATGGTTCGTTGTCTCCAACAGACATATATACTGATCATAACCCTTAAAGGCTTTGGGCATGACTTTTAACATACATATCGAGTGACATGGTCTGATCTTGTTTAGAGTTGTTCATTGACACAGAAAACCCTCTTCTGCTCACTGTTGAATTAGAGATTGTGACAGCTCATTTTTCATGTGGCCAAACTACTCGATTTGATGTATGTACTAATACTGATGCCTGGGGTATGTTTTTTTATATACACATTCTGTGACATGATCTGATTGTGTCTACAGTTGATTGTTGACTGAGAAATACCCTCTTCTGCTCACTGATGAATGCGATACTGTGACAGAGATTATTTTTATTTGAGAAATAACTATTTTGAATACCTATTATGTATTTATATTAAATTAGATGAATAGGTGTTGGGCCACTATTTTAATTGGCCAAACCACATGGTTTGGCAAGAATTAATACTGATCATGAACATTATAGGCCTGGGGGATGAATTTTAAATTTTAATGCATGGTCTGTAGTATCACCTGATTCCCTGCATGGAATATATGTGATGGATACTTGTCTTATCATTAACTATTAATTTTTCCTTATATTTATTGTGCGACTTTTTACAGAAGATTATATTGTATTCATGTTTTTTCTGCTACAATGGTACATCTCAAAATTTTGACGACTATAATATGAACTGCATTGTGAATATGTTTTGCTCATGTGATAGGTATTGGAAGTTATCTCTTCTTGTACATCCAGATAAGTGCTCTCATCCTGAAGCACACCAAGCATTCACAAGATTGAATCAGGCTTTCAAAGATTTGCAAGACCCAACAAAAGTAAGGATTTGTTTTCTCTGATCCATTTTTAATGAAAATTGTAATTACTTAATGTGCTTCCCTATATGATTTCTAAATAATCATTTATCTTATATTATGTTTATAAATATGGACTATGCATTATTTGTTAGTTTTATGTGCCTATTGCTTGGCTGTCATTCTTCTTAAGCAGGGCACACTCGTTTCATGGCAGCAATCGTATTTTTTTTCTTTTTCTTTTTTCTTTCCTTATTTATTGGCGTGTGCATTTTGTTTATCATTTAGCATAGCAACACTTGCTTTTGTTATATTTAGATTGAATTCTAAATTTTGTAAGAAGTGGCTGTTCTTATTTTAGAACAATGTGCTTTCTGCTCTAGTTTTCTCCTAGTGTAAGCACTCCACTGAGGTGGGGTTTTTTTTTTTTTTTTTTTGTAAATCCGGGAGTTCTCATTCAATAAAAACAACAATGTGCTTTCTGCTCTAGTTTTCTCCTAGTGTAAGCACTCCACTGAGGTGGGGTTTTTTTTTTTTTTTTTTTGTAAATCGGGAGTTCTCATTCAATAAAAACAACCTAGGGCATACCACTGAAATAAATAGAGTGTATTTGAGTGTTGAGCTATTGCAATGTAATACTTTTCTATTTTAATTGAATATTGATGTAGTATTGAGGTTTCATATTTGTGAGTATTTCCTGTTCATATTTTCGGCAGTGTTTGTTTGTAGATTAGAGTACTTAGATCTGCTGTTTTAGTTGGAGTTTTTTGTTTTAAGCTATTTTGCAGTTGGGGTTAATAATTAATTTTCTCAATGCATAATCTGCTTACCATGATTTTAAAATTTAACATGGTATTAGAGGATGCACTTTGAACTCTTCTAGATGTGTCTATGGAGTGTGTTGCTACCTATGAGAGAGATTTATTGGAGAATTTTAGTAGGTGTGATACACTTGCTTCAATGATTGAAGTGATTCAAACCTTTGAGAGGTTGTAGGGTGGGATGCCTATACACTTGTGATATGGTGCTGGTTAATTTATTCTTGGTTGATCTGCTTGGTTTTAGCATGCTCTTGGACCTACAACTATGATTAGTCTTGATCTTAGAGTGTGTGACTCTTAGGATGGTGCTTCCAACTTTATACCTTGGAAGCGCAGATTGCAAATGCTATTGGAGGTTGATCATTGGAATTTTGTGGAGACAAAGGTTTCGTCTCCTATTGATCTTGTTCAATTGGTCCAACATAACAAAAAGTTGGCCAAAGCAAAGTGAATTAACCTAGATTTATTGAAAGACTATTTGATCCCTCACAACATAGAGAAGATGACATTGAAGGAGATTATGATGCCTTGACCACTTTGTATTAGATTGTGAACAATTTGTGCAAATGTTACTAAAGAATAAGCTTAGTGCCACACACACGAGTGAATACATGCACAATGGTTAGCTATCTTATGAAGACCATTGAGCTTCAAGATCGACTCATTGCTATTGGGGTGAAGGTGGATGATGATGAGTTGGTGCCCATAAATTGAAATGGGTTCTCTCCATCCTAGGACCCGTCTGTTTTGGGTGTTTGTGCTTGTGAGAAGCTTACCGCTATTGAGAAGCTTTGGAATAATTTCATCCAAGAGACTAGATTGGAGACAACTTCAGCTAGATTGAAAGAAAGTTAGAATAGCCCTCGTTAGGAAGATGAGGAAAGGTGGTAAGCAAGGAATTGAGAAGTGTCAGAAAGGGAAGGAGGATTTTGGTTCTTCTCATTAGAGAAGAAAGATTTTGAGCCATTTTAAGTGTTTGCCACTATGCTTCTTAGTGTCATGAAAAGAAGGGGAAGGGCAAGTAGTAGCATAAGTAGTTTGTAAGAAATGCGTAAGTGTCAACAATGAAAGAAATTTCATCTAGGCTTGAGACAACCTCCTACATGGTGTCATGCTTTGGAATGATTTTGGTTCTTATCATTAGGGAGGAAAGATTTGAGCCATATTAAGTGTTTCAAATGCCATAATTGTCACTATGCTTCTTAGTGTCATGAAAAGAAGGGGAGGGGCAAGTAGCATATGTAGTTTGTGAGAAATGCATAAGCCTCAACAATGAAAGAGCTTTCATGCAGGCTTGGGACAACCTTCTACATGGTGTCATTCTTTACACTAACACCTTGTTTGGTGTATGGTGGTATGTGGATAGTGGAGCATTGAGACACATTATCTTCAATAACAAGAATTTCAACATGCTTAAGAAGCATGAGGTAGGTCTAGAAGTGGAGCTTGGTGATGATACCACATATCTAATTACAAGGAATGGCTCGTTCCTTTTGCATGCTTTTAGATGATAATCTTGAACTTCATGATGTCTTGCATGTTCTTGATTTAACTAAACCTTGCTTTTAGAATTAGCCATTATAGATCTTAAGAGCGTGGTTGAGTTTAACTATAAATAAGTCATTATTAGGGATCACAACTAGGATCTTGGTTGATATGTGGCTAGAGGGTGACCTTTACAGGTTGCTTGCTGATCCAATCAAAGATGGAGCCTTAGTGCATGATAGTGACTAGATTTGCAAGCTTTAGCACAACAGACTTGGTCTATGGAGCATTGAATTTCATGAAGGACATGGTGCTAGGATTGCCAGACTCAAAGATACAAATGAAACAAGTGTGTAATGAGTTGTGCACTCAGCAAGCATGCCAAGACAAATTTCCCTAGTAGTGAGCATAGATTGAGAGGAAGCCTAGATCAAGAGGATTCTTGATTTGACTTGTTAAGATGTGTGTGCACTTATGTCAACAACTTCATTGGTAGGTAACATTTACTATGTTTAATATATTGATGATTCCTTGAGGGTACTTGGTTTACTTCATAAAGCCCAAAAATGAGGTCTTTGGAAAGTTCCAAGAGTTCAAAGATCTTGGGAATAATCAGATAGTTAGAAAGATTGAGGTTTTGAGGTTTGAGAATGAAGGAGAGTATGCCTCCAAGGATCTGGATTCTTATTGTGAAGATGTAGGGATCTAGAGGGTGTTGATTTTACCTTACAACCATCATTAGAATGGGGTTATATATAGCAAAAACATGCCCTTGTAGAGACATCAAATGTTATGATATATGACTTAGATATGCCCAAGTTTCTTGGGGCAGGGGCATAAAGTTGTTTATGTTCTTGATAGGGGTCATCACAAGGTGTTGGAGGACAAGACTCTGGTGGAAGCTTTCACAAGAGAGAAACCTAATGTTTTTCATTTTTGGGTCTTTGGAAGTTTTGATAACATTTATGCACGAAAGGAGAAGAGGACAAATCTTGAACCATCCAACAAGAAGAGTGTGTTTGTGCGATATAGCGAGTTCTCTAAGGCTTACAAGGTCTACGCTTAATCACAATGGTAGAGAATGGTGTGAGACAAGATGTGAAAATTGATGAGAATGCTAGAGAACCAGCCAATAACTTCTTTGAGTCATACATCTTTATAAAACAATTTTTCACCAAGGTTCTATTGGGAGAATCAAAGGATTTTGGGATGGTAAGTGATGACTTCATATTTTAGGTCATCTTCAAATTGTGTGGAAACCCAATTTTTCTTAACTCTATAGAAGTAATGAATTCTAGTAGATAGTGGCCTCACTTGTATATTAAAAGAGAATCATACACATAGTTGACCCTTTGATTTTAGAGAAAAGCCTTGTTGGCTTCCTTGTCATGTGCCCAACTTCCTTCTCATGGAGTTGTCAATTGCTGAAGGTACACAAAAGTTTTCAATGAGTTGTGCAAAATATTGTCACTCGTTAAATATGCAATCAAAATTAGTCATGTTGCATGCAAGGATACCACAATAGTAGCAGATTTGAGTATGGATCTCCTTTGGTATGGCTTTCTAATGGAGAGCTCAATGAGTCATTTTGATCAAAAGGGAGAGATGAATGAGTATGTGTTTCAATTATTGGGAGAAAGTTTCAAGAACACTCATGATTGATGAGGACTTAATGGAGAGTTGTAAGGATTATGAGCACTTGCAAAGTGAATAGCAGCAATGGAAGAGGTTCAATCACCCAATCCTGTTAGCACCCATGAAATCACATAGTAGCATTACTGTGACTAGCTTTGTGAGTTGAAAGGAAAATAGAAGCAATGTCAAAGTCTGGGATTCTCATGGTCATAGAAAATTAGAAGATTGCCCAATCTAGTAGTGTCTGAGAAAGAATCCTATTCTATCTTTTTGCCCCAAGGCCCATAATACATCTCTGTAATGTCCCCACTTTGAATTAATAATAATTTTAAAATACAAAAGAAAAAAAATTAAATTTAATTACAATATAAAATAATATAATTAAATATAATTAAAATTTAATTAAGTTAATGAATGGTCAAAAGACATGGAAGGAAAAGTTGTGACTCCCTCAAACATGGGATATAAAAGGGAAAAGAGAACCTCATTTGAGAAGGGCATAATGGGGGAATCAGAAGTGCAGATCTGATTTAAATAAGAAGTGCAGATCTGATCATGAAAGGTTGTGTCCCTTTCAAAGGGCAGATATAATGAAGAGTTGCACTCTTTCAAAGGGTGCTAATGGTGGAAAGGGCATGTCTCTTGCCAAAGGGCATACATGATGAAGAGGTGTGACCTCTCCCTCACATTGAGAGATATAAAGGAAAGGAATCAAAAGCATCCTGTGACATCACCATGGATCAGATCAGATCAGAACTGTTATTAAGTTACAGGCAGTAACATCTTTGTTCTTGGTAGTATGCATGGGGATGAGCTGAATATGTGTGCTTAATATATGAAGCTTGATAATGTTCTTATGCAAAATTTAATAGTAATATTACTGTAGACTGCAATATGTATGACAGTTTAATAATGCCTTTCTATCACTAATTGTTCATATGATGATTAAGTAAATTATATGATGGAGTCTGTAATACCTTTCAATCTCACCATCCAATTATGAAGGGAGAATACAAGGAAGCAAGAGCACTAGGCTCCAACAGGTACGCCAACTCCAAGTGTGGGCCAAGAAGCCAAGTTGATGAGGTCCTTGGTGCTCTTGGGCTTGTTGGAGAGGGATAGACTCGAGGCCCTTGGGTGATTCTCCTTGAGCTCCATAATGGGAATTGGTGTAGGGAGAGAAAGGGTCGTTGAATCCTTCATATAACTATGCAATATATAAGAATGCTGAATATATAGTCTATCAAGGCATAATGGAAATGTTGACTAATCTGTTGTGCAAAGTTCAGATCAAGCTTAGTTGACAATAGTGTTCCTCTATTGTAATCACTTTGCACTAAAATTGTGATTCAAGATCAGAATATAAGAGGTCCCATTAGGGGACATTACATTTGGTATCAGAGCTTTGATCCTGCCATCTTGCAGGGTAAAGATGAATCAATAAATCAATCTAGTCAATGCGAAGGAATCTCAAAATACGTGTATTCATGTGTATGCTCCATGTTTGGATATATCCAAGTGTATGCCTCGTGTTTTCATGTGTATGCTCTGTGTTTGATAAGTTTCCAACATGTTTATTCCATGTGTGTTTCCAAAGCCAATTCATATTGCAATCATTTTGAATACTCCAAGACCATCACTTGAGGACAAGCAATCTTGAGTGGGGCAGACTGTAATTTCCCCACTTTGAAATAGAATTTAATAATAAATAATAATAATAATATTAAAATACAAAAAAATAAAAATAAAAATAAAATAAAAATATAAAATAATATAATTAAGTATAATTAAAATTTAATTAAGTTAATGAATGGTCAAAAGAAATGTAAGGAAAAGTTGTGACCCCCTCAAACATGGGATATAAAAGGGAGAAGAGAACATCATTTGAGAAGGGGATGATGGTGCAATCAGAAGTGCAGATCTGATTTAAATAAGAAGTGCAAATCTGATCACGAAAGGTTGTGTCCCTTTCAAAGGGCAGATATAATGAAGAGTTGCACTCTTTCAAAGGGTGCTAATGGTGGAAAAGGCATGTCTCTTGCCAAAGGGCATACATGATGAAGAGGTGTGACCTCTCCCTCACATCGAGAGATATCAAGGAAAGGAATCAAAAGCATCCAGTGACATCATACATCATGAAGAGTTGTGACCTCTCCTTCTCCTTTGAGAGATATAAAGGAAAGGAATCAAAAGCATCCAGTGACATTACCATGGATCAGATCAGATCAGAACTGTTATTAAGTTACAAGCAGTGACATCGTTGTTCTTGGTGGTATGCATGGGGATGAGCTGAATATGTATGCTTAATATATAAAGCTTGATAATGTTCTTATGCAGAATTTAATAGTAATATATATATATATATAGACTGCAATATGTATGACAATTTAATAATGCCTTTCTATCACTAACTGTTCATATGATGATTAAGTAAATTATATGATGGAGTCTGTAATACCTTTCAGTCTCACCATCCAATTATGGAGGGAGAATACAAGGAAGCAAGAGCACTAGGCTCCTACAAGTACGCCAACCCCGAGTGTGGGCCAAGAGGCCAAGTTGATGAGGTCCTAGGTGCGCTTGGGCTTGTTGGAGAGGGATAGACTCGAGGCACCTTGGGTGATTCTCCTTGAGCTCCATAATGGGAACCGGTGTAGGGAGAGAAACGGTTGTTGAATCCTTCATATAACTATGCAATATATAGGAATGCTGAATATATAGTTTATCAAGGCATAATGGAAATGTTGACTAATTTGTTGTGCAAGGTCCAGACCAAGCTTAGTTGACAATAGTGTCCCTATATTGTGATCACTATGCGCTAAAATTGTGTTTCAAGGTTAGAATATAAGAGGGTCCCATTAGGGGACATTACAAATTGCTCATATTTGTGGGGTGTGGTAGCTCTACAAGAAATGTCGTAAAAGATGACCTTTATGCATTACGCCTTTGGAGCCTAAAATTGTGAAGTCAGATAAGGGATTCTGCTAATCAAATTTGGATAGGATCAAGATGGGATTTAGTCTTAAGGAAGATATTGGAATGGTTCTTTACTTTTGAGCATTGTTGTAATGTTTTTTAAAGATCTTGTCAACTCTTTCCCACTCTTGCCAAGGAGATTCATTAAAGTTTTAGTGGTGTTGTAATGTTTCAACTTTGTGGTGAAACTTTTCTTGAAAATGGTTCAAGGAAATTCTTCCCATTATATACGTAGAGATTTTATCCTTCAAGTTGATAGTAATGCAAATATATTCACCTCTTCTTTGCTTGATGTGAGGCATATGATCTCTCATCAAACTCCATGAGCTTGTAGACTTTTTGGAAGAATTAGGATTGAAAAGGGTACAAACTTGTGTTACATGGGGATGTGTCCCCAACACTCAAACTCTTGTCCTCGTCCTTTGAGCCATTTTAGGGATGACAAGATGTTTGGGGATGTCCCTTTGGACATCCCCCACAACTGAGAAAATGCAAAAGCATCCCCAAAATTTGCCCCTAAAATGGGGATGGTAAGAAACACAAAGGGGAAGCTTGGTCATCCCAAAGGCATCTGGGGACATCTCAAATGTCCTTCAACAATCCTAGGAATGAATTTGGGAAGAGGATTTATCAAGGATCATGCATTGGGCAGCTTATTCCCCTTGTCCATTTCTAAAAATTCTTTCCATTCTTTTTGGATGAAACCATCCTTGGTGATCCATCAGATAGTGCTCGTAAGAGAACTTCTTGACCTTTATGTTGAAAACATAGTTCCAATTTTGGAAAGTCTAGGGAGATACATCCCAAGAAGTGCAACCATGGGGTGCCCAAGATGACATCGACATCTAATTTTATAACATAATGGGGCTCTTCCCCAAGGTGATATCTAGTTGTGGGATTTTATTGGTGCATTAAGCAGTAGATCCATTAGGGAAGGATACGTTGAAGCCCTTAAAGTCCGTTGTTTCTATCTTCATTCTAGTAACTAGTCTTTCATCAGTAAAGTTATGAGTTCCCCATTATCAACTAGGGCAATTACTTTTTGTCCTTTTAGAGTACTTCAAATTTGAAAAGGTTGATGTTTGGATACTATTGTCATTTTATGACACCCTTGGTCCATCAGTAAGAACCAATCAGAGATCCGATCCATGGACCAGCGCTGCCCTAGTTAATTAAGGAAAAAGTAGAAGAATCATGAAGTGTGAAGTGTTGCCTTGTCCGGAGGAAGTTCCTCCCTTGGCCTTTTCTTCCATCCTCGGAACCCCGAGGTTCTGAGGTTCTTTCCCTTTGCCTTCTCCTGTTCTCCTTCCTCGGATCTCCGGAACCCCGAGGTTCCAAAGTTTCTTCTCTTTGCCTTCTCTTGCTTTTCCTTCTCCGGAACTCCGTAACCCCGAGGTTCCGAAGTTCCCTCTTCGTGTTCTTCTTTCTCCGGAACTCCGGAACCCCGAGGTTCTGAAGTTCCTTCCCTTTGCTGCCTCTCTTTTCTTTTCCTGGAACTCCGGAAACCTGAGTTTTCGAAGTTCCTCTCTTTCTTTCCCTTTCTCTTCTGTTCCCCAGAACTCTAGAACCCCGAGGTTCCAAAATTCCTTTCTTTTCTTCTTCCCTTCCCCAGAACTCCGGAAACTCGAGGTTCCGAGGTTCCTTTGCGCAGTTCTGCCTTTTCCTTTTCTTTCCTTCTCAATTCCCCGAAACTCTGGAACCTCGAGGTTCCAAAGTTCCCTCCTAGCCTTTCTTCCTTCCTTTCTCCGGAACTCCGGAACCTCGAGGTTCCAAAGTTCACTTCCTTGCTTCCCTTTCTTCCTTCCCAGAACTCCGGAACCCCGAGGTTACGAAGTTCCTTCCCTCCTTGCCTTTTCCCTCTAGTTTCCTCGGAACATCGGAACCTCGAGGTTCCGAAGTTCCTTCCTTAGCCTTTTTCTAGTTCTTCGGAACCCCGAGGTTCCGAAGTTCCCTGTTGTGTCTCTTTCTCTTCCTCTTCCTCGGAACCTCGAAGTTCCTTCTTTGTCTTCCCCACTTCGGGAACTTGAGTTTCTGAAGTCCTCGAACTTCTTTCCGATTGGTGGCACTTCCAGATGGTGTGATCGACACTCAAGGCTTTAAATGCTCCGATAGTTTTGGTGACTTGTGCACTTTCTTTTGTGGAGCCACAGGGGTGCATTTAATGTTTTTGGCAGGATTTCTATCAAGGGAGGTACGAGGCCATGCTTGTTGTGGTGACTTATGTCATGTCTGCATACTTTGACTTTGGAAGGTCAGTCAATCCACCTTCTCAAGGTTGCCTTTTGTGGGTATGGCTAGGTTGCTTGCATGTACAGAAGTCAAGTACATGCACTTCCTTGCACTCCCAGATTGACATGCAGGGGTCATGATCACTCTTGTAACCATTTTTCTATATAAGGCTGTTAAGCCTCATTGTAAACAAGAAGACTTGCTGCCTTGAGCTTTCCAATGCTCTTTCTCTTCTCTTGAAGACTTGTAATTATTTTTGCATTTCTGCAACTGTAAGTTTGGCTTTTGGCCTTTGAATGAATTGAAATTACATTCTTGCCTTCCTTCAACTTATGCATGCTGTGTATGTTTCCTTACCTTCATCGTAAGTGTATGTTTTGTGGCTCTTCTCTCCATATATGCTGTGTTAACTTGTTTTTTTGAGTGTGACTTGTTGGAAACCTTCTCCCCTCTTGGCATTCAGTGGATTCTAACCTTCATACAGCATTGGGATCACTCATACAACTGAAGTTTTTGCATCTCTTGGGTGTTTTTCAATTAATTCATTGTGTCATTTCGGTAGGGAGAGGAACAATCTCTTCTTGGTGCATCACCTCCTTTTATTTCAAGCATTTCTGTCTTCCCTTTACCTTTGCAATTTGTTAGGATAGGCTTAGGAGTTAGTTTTGAAGTGATGAGTTGGTTCAACACCTGCACCTGGATTGAGAAGGAAGCCGACCTTCTCCAGAGATTCAACCCCCTTGTGCAAGGTCCCACACTTCGGGGTTGTTCCCATGTTTCACAAGGTTGCTGAGTTGATAGCTCAGCAAGGGTGCGAGCTTTTGTGATAACAGATACTATTGGGATAGTGGCTATGGTTCCTTGTTCTTCTTCATCTCATTTCCTTTTCTTTTTAAGGTTTTCCTCTCCTTTCTCCTATGCTTCCTTGTCGGAAGGTGCCTCGATATTGCATTCTTGGCTTGTTTTCCCACATATATGACCTTGTTCCCATTCTTTGCACTTGTAACACAAGTTTTTCCTTTTAAGGTCCCTTCGGTTGCAAATATGTCCATGTTACCATATATCTTTGCATTTGAAACACAACCTTTTTTCTTGGTTGTCTTCTTGTTTACAAATGTGTCCATGCTCCCATTTTCCTTTGCAATCGAAGCATAACCCCTTCCTTAAAAGATTTTCTTACTCATGCTTAGAAAGAAATGTTCTTTTACGCCCGTCCCTTTCATAGAAGTGTTAATCTTTTGGTGTCACATTTTTAGAGCAACTTTTTGCTTTTGCTTTGGTGGTGTCAAGTCATATGGCCTGTAGGATTTCGTCCTTGAGAGTGGTAGGATCAAAGGAACTCACTAAGCCTCAAATAGATTTCGATAATCCCTCAATAAATAAGTATGTGAGCCTCTTTTCGGTTATTTCAGGAACCATGATGAAGAGCCTTTGGAATTTTGTTGCAGTCCTCCATAGTCCCTTTTTGCCTTAATTAGGTGAATTCTTTGAAACCTCTCTAGATGTTTTTGATCAAACCTTTCAATGAGTTCGTTGGTGAAGTTATCATAGGATGCTATGTTTTGATGGCCTTGTGTAGTCAAACCTTGGTGCCACCAGTTGTGAGCAACCCCCTCGAAATGTAGGATGGCGAATTTGATGGCATCCTCTTCCATCATGGGGAGATAGGTGTGTATCTAAGTTTTGAACCCATGAGTGAGTGGTTACCTTTCTTGACCCATCAAAATTTGGAAGAGTAATTTTGCATACTTTGTGATGTAAGATTTTGTTAGGTTGACCCCTTACCCTTGTAGGGTATATTCTTCATCCTTCCTCACAAAACTATCTAAATAGAATGTTTCTCCTAGTTTTAGGGTCAAGGCTTGAATACGATTCGGTAGGTTCCTTTAAGTTATGATTTGGTTCATTAATTTCTTCTTCTTCTCTAGTTGGCTTTTCTCTAGGTATAAAGGGGGGTTTAGTTACCCTTGGAGTTGATCTTAGTGGAGTTCTATTATTTTCAAAATGATTGGAGTTGGCATCCCTCCCATAGGTTTGGTTGTGTCTAGGATTATTGTTGTTCATATTTTGGATGGCTTGGAGAAGTAGTTGTGTTCTCTCATTCTGCTCCATGAGGGCGTGAGTTGTTTGTTCATTGCATTCCATGAAGGCCCTCAAATAGTTTCCCATTTGTTCGCTTATTGTATTGTTTTGAGTGCGGTTATGGGTGAGTGCAAGTTTCTTCCTTTCCTTTTCCAATGCTCTTTGAGGCCTTTGGCTAAGTTACATCAACTATCTTTCGTCCCTTAGGCTGGCAGGAATGATGGTCTAATACCAATTGTAATATCCCTTGTTGGGGGGACCTTGGATCTTGCCCTAAAATCACAAATTTAATTGGAATAAGGAATGTAATATAGTTATCAACATAAACGTTGGCTTGGACCCTGCAACCATGTTAGATAATAAAATATAATTCATAAGATCAATTATTTCAATTTAGGGTTAGGGATCCTAACAATTATAAGCTTCTACATAACAATAATTATCTTATTCTACTTAGAAAAATCATGCAATAACCATCCATGGTTCCTTTCGTATAATTAATCATATTTAGGGTTTGGAGAGGAAATCCACAAGGGTGCTCGACTACTATTTAGCTCAATTAAGCCCAAGAGTGTGCAGTGCTTGACCAAGACAACTTGCCCTTTGGCACACAAGCGGCAGGAATATCCCGTGATGATTCCATCCATTGGGGTGGGCTACTTAGTTTGAGGGTACCTGGGTTATAGAGGAAGACTATTCATCCCAATTAAGCTGAAGAGGACACAATGCCTGACCAAGACAGATCGCCCCTTGGCCCACAAGCGGCAAGAGCATTCCGTGATGGTTCCATCCCTTGGGGTGGACTACTTAATTTGGGGGAACCTATGTTTACCACCTCTCCCAAACATTTTCTTTCCATTCCCATATGTTTGCTTATGGGGATAGATTAAGAAGTTTAACAAGTTTATTAACACCTAGTGAGAGATATTAAAAGATCATAGATATATAAGATAACATTTATCCACTTTGCAAGTATTAAGCATGCACATCAAAGATATACTCATGTATACCACACATGTATTGTTTGTAACTATGCAAGGGGGTTCGGATTGCCTAAAGGCAACATCCGAACCCCTAAAGGGCTGGGCCTCCCCTTTCAAGGTTAACGTGTAGGGCTGGACCTAAAGAGGGTAGCGTGCCCCTAAACAGGGCCTGCCCTATAATGACACGCCACTCCAAAACCACTTTGGCGCCAAACTTAAATTCTAATTAAGGCCGACTTGAAAGTTATCTGCCATATAATTAAAGATCATTTGCCAAGATCAAATCAATCATTCATTCATGCAATCAGCAAAATTCTTATGCTACTTGGTGTGCGAAATTAAGAAGTGAACTGGACAACTTATTCAAGGAAGGCAAAGCTATTTTGGTGTTCCTAATTTCTGTTAGAGAGTGCATTAAAGAGCAGACTTGGTGCAGACTTGGTGAAATTAGAAGTGCAGATCTGATATGACAAAAGGAGCAGATCTGATAAGAGGTTGAAGATTCCAGCTAAGTACTATATTGTTACAATTCAAGATTGAATACATAATCTGACCTGTGGGTCTTTAGTGCTGGGTTTTTCCTCCTTGGAGGTTTTCCCAGGGTAATTGTGTTGGTCTCTTGTGCACTTGCTTTCTCTCTTTCATTTACTTGTTTATAGTTTACTTAATGTTAGCAAATAATTAAATACTGAAAGTCTGATTGCTGGTCTGAGTCACAAAATTAACAACATGAACAAGAATGCTACCACCTTCAATAATTAATAAATTCTGATCTGATCTATGTGCCTGATCACCGATATATTAGGTATTGATCTGCACTTTAAGAGGACGGATGCTTATTCAATTCCTTTCTCCATCGTGGTCTTCCATATTTATATCTTAACCATGCCTCTTGAAGTCCCTTTAGAATGGACATAACCTTTCTTAACCATGCCTCTTCAAGTCCGATCCATTAATGAAATCTCTTCACCACCAAACGCTGCCCTCTTCACTTCCTAATCGCTGTTTAAGGACCTCTGGATACCTTAATCGCTGAATTTATTAGCTTCTGCTTATAACATGTGCTGTTTGTATAAATACTAATCATCGCTGTTGTTAATCATTGATCACTGCCTTAATGAATTTAAAATTTGTGATGTCTTATAAATAAGACAAATTTTCTTTTGATTAAGACAAGGTTAATACTATTACTTAGGCGGGGCCAAAATTTTGGAATTCTTCACCAACTCTAAATTTCATTATGTTCAAACGATTTGCTTACAAAATTGAATTGAACAATCTCAATCAATGAGCCCAAATGCAATCCTTGAGTAGAGTTGTTGCAAAGGATATGATGGTTTTTGTCCTCAAATTCAATAATGGGAAATCAAGAGGGTTTTCATCTTCCAAGATCTTCAATCAGCCAAGTGTTGTTCTTCTTGGACAAGAATTCCAACATAATGCTCACAATTCCAAAATGATGATAGAAAGTGCTGATCAAATAAATCCAATTGCCCTCTTTATGTGTCACTCCAAATGGTTCCATGAGTTCAATTTCCTTAAGTTTATAAAAACATTATTTATTTATTTTTTAGTATTTGTAAAAACTTTCTATTTCAATATTAGTGATTAAAATAATTTTTATTTTAATAATAATATTATCTAGTTGCGCCTTACATTAGAATATACTGGTACCAATTTGAAATAATATTATTAACTATTTTCCTTTATTTATCCTTTAGGCTATTGGAAATGGAAATAGGCTAGAATTGTTCTCCATGTTACTATTTTTGAGAAGGGGACATGAGATTAGGTAAACAAACTAGTCTCTAAATCACCACTCATCATATTAACAATTAGCATTACAATACAATAAGGAATTTTTTTTGTGCCATATTAAGTGAGCTCCATGATCTCTTTAACATGCTCTTCAATGTACGAACAATCAGGCAACATGTCCCCACTTTGGAAACTTGTCATAAACACATGCAACCATACTTTGGCAATGCCACAACCAAGAGCGACAAGATATCAACTCTCTTCAACCATGTAAGAGATTTGATTATGTTCTGATAGCATAACCTTGCATCCACCTGCTATTTCTCATAATGCCACTAGCAATGTTCGTGCTTATGTAAAACCAAGCAAGCCACAAAAACATCAAGTAGGATTACAAAACGGTGAACTCAAAACCATGAGCTAAGTGGTCAAAATGGAAAGAGACCTCATGAAATGTTCTTAACCTTTTAAAGTTAGCGTCCCATTTTAGATAGGACAAAATAGGTTCATCTTCCCTTGCATAGAAAATAGACTAAATCCCAACACATGATTTGGTAAGTCAAACATGTAAACCCCAAAATCATTGTCTAAAATTTAACTCCTTTCATTGATTCCTCTTACATTACTTATATGCAAATGCCAAAAGTCTAGTGATGACTTACAATGTAACATCCCACATTATGCCTCTTACAAACAATATTGCCTAATGTCCAGAAGAATATCCCACTCCGCATGTGCCCATAAACCCTACATGGGTGTCCCATTTCACTCATCCGTCAATCTTTTGAAACAACACAAAATATATTTTTCCAATGTTATCCTAACCTGGATTCAAATGTTGTTCTACCAGGACCTGCAAGGTGAATCTTATATGTAATTCTAACATACGGTCAGCATTCTAATGTAATGATTAAGTGTTAGTGGTTAACATGCAAATAAGCAAATGGTCACCTTGTAAACATAAAATGTTAGTGGCTATGTGTGTAACATGTGTTAATTTTAGATCAGACTATAGCAATATAGATAGCAATAACAGAGAACTAAGACAATGCACACAAAGAACACCAAAATACCCTGGGAAAACCTCCCTCTTGGAGGTGAAAAACCCAGCAACTAATCTCAGATCTTTATTATGCAATAATCAGTAAGTATCTTTACAACAGTGCTTTAACACTTGAAGCACACAGAACAGCAGTATAAGAACTTATCTGCAATATGAATGCTGATCGATAACACAATTTGCAGATCAAGAAGTATATTCGCTGTCTTAGAGAACTTCGCTGCACTTTGATTCAGGTTTGCTGACCCTACGATGAAGTCGCTGACTTTAGGGATGACTTCGCTGTCCTTAAGAGTACCTTCACTATCCTTAGAAGGTAATTCACTGACCTTGGAATGTATCCATTGACTGAATAGTGTATTCGCTGAATTTTATGTGTTAAGCATGAATGATGCTTTGAATATATATGAGACATAGCCTCCCAAATTACCTAGGTCGGCTTCCAAGGAGAGGATTTTAATTACAATAAAATACTTTGTGTTTGGCGCTCAACATGTTACATTACGATTATTGCATAGAAGACGTGACTGAGGCCAAGGGCCAATTAGTCACCTAAACGTGCTAGGTCGGCCCTAGAAGGGATCCGACCTAGCAATAACATCAAAAGTCGGCCCTAGAAGGGATCCGACCTAGCTATAACATCAACACTCCCTCTTAGCTAGGGAGGAGACCTTTTCAAGATCTGAGTCACATAGTGACAACCACCATGGCTACTCCCAGAGGGTGGGTCCATCATTGCTACACCCATGGATGGAAGAACAAATGAACACGAGTGCCCATCACACAATCATGATGTCGTCATCTCAACATGGCATTCACCATAGCTACTCCCAGAGGGTGAATAAACACAAGTGCTAGATTATGGAATTTCTTCCATGACATCCACCATACCTACTCGCAGAGGGTGGATCCACCATGCCTACTCACAGAGGGTGGAAGAGGGCTTTCACCTCAAACCTCTCCCAGAGAAGAGTGCATTACCACCATGCCTACTCGCAATGGGTGGTTTCACCATGCCTACTCGCAGAGGGTGGAAGATACATATCAATGGATCATTGATGCTGAGACTCCCTCTCAGCTAGAGATTCATTCTCCACAACTCCAAGCTTATCTTGAAAGTATGCAAACTTCACTCGAGCAAGGGGCTTGGTGAGAACATATGCTGTTTGCTCATCAATGCTAATGTACTTTAGCTGAACAACATTCCTTTGCACCATATCCATGATATAGTGATATTGGATTTCCACATGCTTTGTTCTGTCATGAAATATTGAATTGGCAGAAAACTTCACACAACTTTGGTTATCACTATGGATAACTATAGGCTCCCAAGGTTGTCCAAACAATCCTGCAAGGAGTTTTCGAAGCTACATTGCTTCTCTAGCTGCCACACATGCTGCAGTATATTTTGCTTCTGTTGTACTCAATGCCATTGAAGACTATTTCCTGCTACATCAGTAAATCATAGCAGATCCCAAGCTGAAGCAAACTCCAGAAGTACTCTTACGATCAGTGACACTTCCTACCCAATCAGAATCAGAATAACCTTCCAAGTTCAGTACTGTGTTGGAAGAGTACTTCAACCCATATCCAACTATGCCACGCAAGTATCTCAAGATATGCTTGGCTGCAACTAGATGAATATGTCTAGGTTCACACATAAACTGACTGAGAGCACTTACTGCATAGCAAATATCAGGTCTAGTGTAAACTAGATACATCAAGGATCCAATCAACTGCCAATACTCAGTAGGATCCACAAGATCTGAACTAGCTGCAGATTCACTCAACTTCTTCAAGTTAGATTCCATAGGAGTAGACATAGGTTTACAATCTAACATTCCAAACCTCTTCAAGATATCAATGTTATATTTTCCTTGACTTAGAATGATCTCATTAAGTCTTTGCCAGCATGAGACCTAGATCTTTCATTTCAAATTATGAAGTTAGTTCTTTCTTACATCTAAGAATGAGATGATCTTCTCTAGTTAGAAATAAATCATCAACATATAAAACCAGAATTGACATCTCACAATTGAATACCTTGAAGTAAATATTTGGATCAACATCATTCTTACAGAAACCTAAGCTTACCAAGTACTTGTCAATTCTTTCATATCAAGCACGGGAAGCCTGCTTAAGGCCATTAATGCTTTCTTCAATCTGCATACATGAGACTCTCTCTCATGGATCACGAAGCCTTCAGGTTGCTCTATGTAAACCACTTTTTCGATAACTCCTTTGAGAAAAGTTGTCTTTACATCCATTTGATGTAACTTCCATCCCTTAGTTGCAACAATAGCAATGATAGTCCTGATAGAAGTAAATCGAGCCATAGGGGCAAAGGTTTCTTCATAATCTATGCCTTCCTTTTGAGAGAAGCCACGAGCCACAAACCTAGCTTTGTATTTCTCAATACTTCCATCATCAACATGTTTAATTTTAAACAACCATTTGGAGGATACAACCGACTTACCTTTGGGTCTAGGCACAATATCCCAAACATCATTCTTGATGATAGACTGATATTCTTCATCCATAGCATTCTTCCATGCTTGCTGGTTCATGGCCTCTTCAACGCTGGAAGGTTCAAACCCAATGATGTTGCACATCAATGCAACATAGTTGGAGAACTTCCGAGGTCTCTGTTGACGTGTATTTTGTACACAATCAAACACAGAATAAAATACCCAAGGGTACCTTATCCTCTCTTGAATAAAGCCTCTGATTGCTGAAGATATCGCGAAAAAGGATCAATCAGGATGACTCCAAGGTTCTTGTATGTAGGGTCTCTACGTGTGGATAAGCTCTCTGTGGTATGATGTGATTTGCTGGAATCACAAGGGGACTTACACTTGATGCCTGAACTTCTGATTTGCTTTGAATATTGCTGGAACACAGGATCTTACTAGCTTTGACTTGAAAAAAAGGAAAAAAGATGAGGGCGAGGAAAGGATCTAATCCTAACACTAAGAATGTAAGAGCAATGAATGATCTTTGATGAAATTCTAACTAAGTCTTGTTTTGACATCCCAGGACCATCTCCACAAGGTTAGTGCGATCTTGGAAGGAAAACTTTATGATGTTCAAATCATCACTGCAGGCATAGACACCATCAGGTTGATGCATATCAATGAAGAAGCGACAATTGAAGTTAAGCTCAAGCTGAATGATTCCAGTTGACTACACAAGGCAAGTCTGCAATCAACAAACTGCTAGTAGTATGGATATACGAATTCCACCATCAATCAAGCACATTTCTTCCACTCATCTAATAACATGAAATCAAATACGAGAAGTATAAAGACCATGCAAATTGTCGAATCAACCCATAAATTTCACCATTTCTTCAATGAAGTTACAAGTCTTTTACAACAACATCTTGGCAACAATCTTTGCCTTCTCTCTCTACTCTACTCTAATTGCCATTCTATCAACTATCTAACTAATCTCTATCTATCTTCTAACTGCTTCCAACTATATCTCTTATCTATCTCATGCCTTTACAAATGAAATGCCAGGGCTTATATAGTGCCCACAATACAATTCGATGGCTAAGATCAATTTGAGATCAATGGCCAAGATTCAATAATGAAAACCCTAATTAGGGTTTGTTACAACCATTACATAACATTAATTGCTTGACAAATGATAAAATTGTATTGCTTGGACACATGTCCTCTCTAGAAAATTCCACCAATGGATAGCTGGGGTAGGTACATCGGAGTTTGTGCCACCTTCCATGAGTTAGGTACATTGAATTTGGACATGCTGAGGTGGACCACACTGACTGGAGAAGTGATGACTAGGATGCCACCTCGTCTAACACTTGTAACTTGGTAAATATTCAGCTTGATGTTGTTGAGAAGCTAGCTTTAATTAATTCATCTGGAACTATCTGCTTCTTCAACGAACCTTTGTTCTAACTTCTTGTGTGCTTGATGTGCAGGATGATTGATGTACCTCGCCTTGGGATGCTGGATTGGAAGAGGTCGCCCTTGTCGATGCTAGGCTGGATCGAAGAAGGTCGTCCTTGTCCTTGCTTGATCGTCCTTGATGAGAACCTGCCGACTTGTAGATCTTTCGAGCTTGGGAGTCGCCATCTTGATACCTACACAACATTTCACAATTAATAATATATCTTGAAATCTAAAAATTAAACTTTAAAAGGAAGATTCAAGATTTTAATTAGGAAACCTCATGATAAATCTTGAGTTATCATTTCCTAATTTAGGACTTTCAAAGCAAAATTTAAATCTTCAAAAATGGTGCCAAGGTGATTACGCCATACCTCCACTTGGGAATTAATTCTAAAAAATGATGTAAAAATAGATGAATTTTGCTAGGCAAAGTGTAGATCAAAGCTCTCCCTTGGATAAAATGCACCTCCTTTAGCTTGGAAAAGAACTCCACTTTCCACTAGCTTCTTCAAGATCTGGAAATTCGCCTTCAAATGTCTTCAAAAAATCTGGAAATTATCCTCCAATCTAGCAAGAAATTCTCCTCTCCAATAGCCTTCAAGATGAATTTCGCCCTCCTCAAATTGCTCTTCAAGTTTGCATGAGAGATAATGCAAGAATGATTTGAATTGTGAAAAAACACCTCCAATATATAGAGCGCTCACCTTCCACTTACCCATGAGGCCGACCTTGCAAGTAAAGGCAAAAAAAAAAAAAAAATTAAAAAAAGAAGAGGCCGACTTGATAAAATGAATAAAAATAATACCTCAAGCGCTTCATCTTTTAATTTTAATTTAATAATAATTAATTTCAAATGCCTCAATTAATAAAAAAAAAAAAACGATTTTCCAAGGCTTAAAATTAATTATTAAATGCTATGCGCTTTTCATTAAATGCCAATTTAATTAAAATTTTTAAAATATTTCGAAGCTTTTTAGCGAACTTGGCATCTAGTGCGATTTGCTAAAATAAGGCAAAAAATAATGAATGTTGATAACTTCGCTCTGGTCCCTTGGAGAGGGACAGGAGCGCCTTGGCAATTATGAGCTCATTTATGTTTTGCTAATTTTCAAAATTATCTTCAATGGACCGATTGTGCCTCCCTTCATTCATCTCAAACATGAAACTTGTTTTACCTTTGCCAGAAATTTGTCTTGTGAGAAAATCGCTCTGGTCCCTTGGAGAGGGACAGGAGCTTCTATTGCCATTTGGGTTGATTCTCTTCTTTGTAGCCTACTCAAGTTATATTCAACGGGCAAAACATACTTCCCTTGACCTCTTCAAATCGCGAAATCACTTAAATCTTGCAAGGATAATGCAAATTTGGAATTCAAGCTCCGGTCCTTCAGTGAGGGACAGGAGCGATTTTGCAAATCCAAGCTTATCCGTCCTTTGTTAGGCTTCCAAACTATCTTCAACGGGCTAAAAATGCCTTCTTTCATTCATTTCAATCACAAAACTTGCTTCGTCCTTGCAAGAAAATTGCACTTTTTAGAAAATCGCTTTGGACCTTCAGCAAGGGACAGGAGCGCCTTTTGTCATCTTGGTATATTTCCTTGCTTGTGGACCACTCAAATTATATTCAATGGACGAAACATGCCCTCCTTGATCTCTTCCAATCATAAAATTGTCCTGATCCTGCAAGGACAGTGCAAATTTGAAATTCAAGCTCCGGTCCTTCAGTGAGGGACAGGAGCGAATTTGCAAATCCAGGCCAAATCTTTTCACTTTCATCTCAAAATTCCTTAGCTAGGGAAGATTTCACCTTACTTCATGCTATGAATAAAAGTTAATGTCCAAAAAGGGTCTAAAATTGTGCATATAAAGAAAAACGCTCTGGTCCTTTGGAGAGGGACAGGAGCGCCCTAGCCATTTTTCATCAACTTGATGGCCTTTGTTACTTCATTCCTCCGCGAAACCTTTTAAACATCATTTTGACCTTGCGTCTTGACTTGGATTCGTCCGAATTTGGAGAGGAAGGTTAGCTAATGTGTTTTTCGCCCTGGTCCCTGGGAGAGGGATAGGAGCGATTTTGCATTTATAAGCTCACTTGTGTTTTGCTAGCTTCGAAAATTATCTTCAACGGATCGATTGCGTCTTCTTTCACCCACCTCAAACGCGAAACTTGCCTTCCTTCTGCCAAAAACTTGTCTTGAGGGAAAATCGCTCTGGTCCCTTGGAGAGGGACAGGAGCGCCCTGGCCTTTATGAGCTCATTTATGCCTTGTTAACTTTGAAAACTATCTTCAATGGGTTGATTACGTCCTCCTTCATGCCTTTGATGTCTCAATTTGTCCAAACAAGGTCAGGAATGACTCCACTAAGCTTTTTCGCTCTGGACCCTTGGTGAGGGACATGAGCGATTCGCCTTGGACCCTTGGAGAGGGACAGGAGCGCTTTTCGCTCTGGATCCTCAGTGAAGGACAGGAGCGCTTTTCGCTCTGGATCCTCAGCGAAGGACAGGAGCGAAATTTGACTTTTTGAACTCTCCATCAGGATAATTTTTATGGAGCGAAATTTGACTTGTTGAACTCTCCATCAGGATAATTTTTATGGAATATAACATTTAAGTATAAGAAAGAAGAAAGTTATATTCCATATATACTTTCAGGATGTTTGAGAGTGGTTTCAGACCTCTAGGAGTTATATTGCAAAATCTAGTTTTTTGAGGTTTTTCAGTTTCCAGACTTAGTCAAATTCAGGATCAGGACATTCCAGACTTAGCCAAATTTCAAGATCAAGACATCACTCAAGCCGGACTTGCTTATCCATGTGATCACCTGGGCGACACTCAAAATGCAAAGGCTAGCTAACAAAACCCTAAAAGACCAAAAAACAAACCCTAAAAAATCAAAAAAGCAAGGGTCCCCATTTGCAATGGGGCGATGTGTGAAATGGTCACAACAGTCTCCTACTTTCTTTGAATGTGCCACTTGGAGTTGCAAACTTTTCTGCCTCCTGAACAATGTTTCTTGTCCAAAGGGGTCTCTTCTTGCTCACAATAATATCTCTAAGCCCATCAGTAGGATCCATAGGCTCAACTGGATCATCATGCTCTTCAAAAACTGTAGACTCCCTCTGAATCTCACTATCATGATCAATATCTGAGTTTTGAGGGTTATCATGAACTTCATAGTCAATCTCCATGCTTGAACTTTTGGACTTTTTGAATGCAATATCTTCTTCAAAGGTAACATCTCTACTAACCTCAATATACTTCTGACCTGGAATGTAGATTTTGAATGCTTTGAAGATTTCCCTGTAACCCACAAGAATTCCTCTCTTTCCTGAAGGTCCCAACTTGGTTCTCTTTTCTTTGGGTACATGAGTATATACTGGACTCCCAAGGATCCTCGAGTGGCTGATGTCAGGTTTGATCCCTGAAAATGCTTCTTCTGGAGTCATATCCTTCAATACACGGCGAGGGCAACTATTCTGAATGTATATTGCTGTTGTAGATGCTTCAGCCCAAAGAAAAGTCTGCAGGTCCTTATCATGAATCATAGCTTTCGCAGCCTCAACTATAGATTTGTTCTTTCTTTCTGCAACCCCATTTTGTTGAGTGTTGTAGGGAACACAAAACTCCCTCTTGATTGCTTTAACCATCTTCTCTAGGGTAGGAAGGGCTCGAAAATGAAGATGCCCAAGTCTTCTATGCCATAGCTCGCTTGACTCAGGTGCTTCATGAATGAGAGCTTGAATTGGACAAGATGGAAGCTTATATAGGCTCTCATACCGATTCCCAATGACACGAGCTGATTTGATGCTGGACTTCTTAGGCCATGCAAGAACTCTTCCCTCAGAAAATGCAATCTGATAACCTTTATCTTCCAATGTTGAATGGAAATAAGGTTCCTCTTGATTCCTTGCACAAACAATACATCACTGAGGTGAAGAGAAATTCCAGAATCTAAGTTAAGGGAAGTAGTACCAAAACCTCTTATAGAATAGCATGCATAATCTCCAATGATCACATTTAGGTTGGACTCCTTCTCCACCAAGTCTGAAAGATGCTCCTGGTAACCGATGATGTGTCTAGATGCTCCACTATCAATCAACCATGTATGACTGTCTGTAGGAACATTGATTGACAAGGCAGAGATGAAGAGGAAGTCTTCAACATTATTCTGATTTGAAACTTTATTTATGTTTGCTCCTTGTTGCTTTGGCTGGGATAAGCAATCCCTAGCATAGTGACTGAACTTGTCACATCTGAAACACTTGATGCGAAAGATCCTTCTTCTTCTTCTTTGAATCAGGGGCTGGATCAGATCTTTGGTCTCTATTTCTCTTGAAATTGTTCTTCTTCCAATAGCCTCCTTTCTTCTTGATGGACTAAGCGGCAAGAACATGATTGTCCTCACCATGAGAGCTTTTGATCATTCCTCTTGCAGCCAGTCTTGATTCCTCTTGAATGCAATCAGCACAAATGCAATCAAACTTGAGAAATTTGGATCTCCCACTTATGCCTTGTATAAATGGCTCCCAAGAGTGAGGAAGACCATTTAATGCAAGCATGACAAGATCCTTGTGCAGAACTTCATCTCCAATGGCGATGAGCGGATCTCTTAATTCTGAAATCTTCATGAAGTATGTGATGACCGATTCTCCCTTTGCCATCTTGACTTGATGAAGTTGCTGCCTCAATGCAAGTGCTCTACTTGTGTTGTTGATCTCATACATGCCTTCCAAAGCCTTGAACATATCCCTGGCTGAAGACATCTTGGAGATGATAGGAACAAGATGATCTTTCACGGAGTCAATCAAAATCTTCTTGGCTTTGACAACATTCTTCTTGAACTGAAGTAATTCATCTTTGTCTTCAGGCACAGGCTGATCGTCTCCTTGCACAAATTCCAGAAGATCATTTTCTTCAAGGGTGACAAGGATTCTGAATTTCCAAGAAGTGAAATTCGAGGCTCCTTCAAGTCTGTTCTCAACTTTCAGACCATACACCATCTTGAATGCTAGAAGATAGCCTGAAGAGGATGTTGCTATCACAAAGTCTGATCACAACTGAGTCAACCTTAGCTCTGATACCATGTTAATTTTAGATCAAACTGTAGCAATATAGATAGCAATAACAAAGAATTAAGACAATGCACACAAAGAACACCAAAATACCCTGGGAAAACCTCCCTCTTGGAGGTGAAAAACACAGCAACTAATCTTAGATCTTTATTATGCAATAATCAGTAAGTATCTTTACAACAGTGCTTTAACACTTGAAGCACACAGAACAGCAGTATAAGAACTTATCTGCAATATGAATGCTGATCAATAACACAATTTGCAGATCAAGAAGTATATTCGCTGTCTTAGAGAAGTTCGCTGCACTTTGATTCAGGTTCGCTGTCCCTAGGATGAAGTCGCTGACTTTAGGGATGACTTCGCTGTCCTTAAGAGTACCTTCTCTGTCCTTAGAAGGTAATTCACTGACCTTGAAATGTGTTCGCTGAATGTTATGTGTTAAGCATGCATGGTGCTTTGAATATATATGAGACATAGCCTCCCAAATTAAGTAGGTCGGCTTCCAAGGAGAGGAATTTAATTACAATAAAATACTTTGTGTTTGGCGCCCAACACGTTACATTATGATTATTGCATATAAGACGTGACTGAGGCCAAGGGCCAATTAGTCACCTAAACGTGCTAGGTCGGCCCTAGAAGGAATCCGACCTAGCTATAACATCAACAACATGAACATAGCAACGCAGTCACTAAGTCCAAGTGGTTAGGCGGTTAACGTGAAACTATAAATAGGGTCATCAAGTTTTGGATGATGGATTTTTTTCTCTAATTATTTGGGAGTGAACAATCATGGTCGTGTGCTAGTTCTGCATTTACTTTCTTGTTGTATTTTATGGCTGACAAGTTTTGTTGATATTATGCAAGATACTTTTGGTCTCTGTCAAATGGATTAAGTAATTTCAAGTGTGTTATGTTTTTTGAAGGTGCATTGTATAAAAGTTGTCTCATTTTAACTTTTTCTTTAAGCTGGAAATCCAAAATGACATATTACCTTGAATAGTTTACTTCTCCTGGTTCTTAATTTTTTCAAATCAGCTATTAGTTTTTTCTGCTTTCAGCTTCTTTATTGTTTTCATCAGCTATCCTTACAATAAGAAAAGGGGTGTGAGATTTGGGTCATGGTATATTTCTAATATTGCTGCATTGTAATAACACTAATTTGAAAAGCATTGCCAAAAGAAATAATCATTTAGTTTTCAAAGTTTTTCCCTTAGAATAGTATGTATTTCTCTCTTTTGCACATCTTGAAACTTGATCTATCCTTTTGCAGCGAGCTGTGATTGATGATAAGATAATACAGAGAGAAGAGAAAGAAGAATTTGAGGTTAGATCCATCCCCGTCACTTTTTCAGTATGGCTTTTGCATGCTATGTTGCCTGATGGCTCAAAGATATCTCATTTTCAAGTTCCATATTTTAATCAAAATGTTCCTTCTAGTTTTAATGCTAGCTGTTTGAAATTTCCACAGGCTGAAATGAAGGCACGTCGTGAAGCTGCACAATGGAGGCGTTTACGAGGTTTAATTCTTCTTCACCACTAAATAAAGAAAACCAAGCAAATTTCCTAGTAAATAGTGGGGGGAAAGGGGAGGGGGGAGCAGGTGGGGTGGACACTTGCAAGCAATCATTTAAGAAATTTATGTAGAAAATATAACTTCTATTATTTGTGACCTTTTCATATGAACTCACAAGTATGCATTCCAAAAATGCATTAAGAAGATAATATATAACCACTGGTATAATGGTCTTGAATGGCTGGTACAGTTTTTTTTTGGCTTACGTATTGGAACATTTCTGCCATGCTTTAGTCTGTCACTTTTGATGATATACCTGTGTTGTGACCATTTCACACATCACCCCATTAAAATGGGGACCCCCTCTTTTCGCTTTTGTTTTGCCTGTTCTTCTCTCTGCTTTTAGGGTTTTGAGTGAGTGAGTTGTCTGGGCTAAGGCTAAACCTTAGGGGTTTCTTTTGGATATTTTTCAAGCCGAGTCCAGTCAAATTTTGAAAGTTATTAAGCGTCCTTCCGAGGGTTGATTATTGAAGTAAGATAAGTCTGTCAGGAAGTCAGATATGTCTCAGGTTAGGTCTAGTTAGGATTTTTTGAGGGAAAATTCAAATTTTGTTGAAGTGTTAGCATTTTGAAGATGAAATTGTATATTCTTGCCTAGGTAAATTTTGATCAAATTTCGGAGGCAAGATGATGCCTGAAACAGAGAAAGTGCTCCTGTCCTTCACTGGAGGCCCAGGGCGAATTTCATTCTAATTGCAATTTCTTGTTTTGCGAGAGCTTGCTAACTGATTCCGGGCCTTGAAGATGACCTAACTTTGCCTTGTGAAATGATTGGAGACCTAAATTTTGAATATTTTAGCCAGAAAGGACAAAAGTGCTCCCGTCCCTCTCCAAGGGACCAGAGCACAAGTATTATTTTTTGCATATTTGTCACTGACTTTTCTATTTTGTTTTGTGCAGGGTCTTCCGGAATGATAATTGGACATGACTTGATACTTTTGAAGATTTTGAAGGCACAAAAATGGTGAATTTTGAAGGTTAAAGGCAAAGTGCTCCCGTCCCTCGCCAAGGCGAAGTGCTCCCGTCCCTCACTGAAGGACCAGAGCGAAAAGACTTATTTGAGCCATTCCTGGCCTTGTTTGGTCAAATTGAAACATCATAGGCATAGCAAAGGACGGATAAGCTTGAAGTTGAAAAAGTGCTCCTGTCCCCCACTGAAGGACCAAAGCGCTTAACATGTTATCTAGCCTTCCTCGCCAATTTTGGACAAATTGAGGCCAAGGCGCAAGTTTGAAAAAGTGTTTAAAATGCCTTGAAGTGGAATTGAGATGCGAGAGTTGCAAATTTTGACGACAACTGGCAAAACTGCTCTCGTCCCTCACCAAGGGACCAGGGCGCAATTTCCAAATATGACCATTTACCTTGCATTTTGAAAGGATATTTTTATTACCAAGGCTCAAGATGGAGTGAAATGTGATATTCTACGCCTTGAGGGTAAATTGAAGATTAGTGTGATCAAGAATTCATGCAATGGACTCAAAAGTGCTCTCGTCCCTCACTGAAGGACCAGAGCGCTTTTTATGAAAACAACAAATTCCCTCCGAGATTATGCTAAGGCAAAGTTGTGTGAGATGGTAAGGATCCTCTAAAGCATGGTGAACGAAGGTTTGACTTCAAAAAATTGAGAATCCTAGCCTAAAAATGAAAAAGTGCTCCTGTCCCTCTCCAAGGGACCAGAGCGAAATTATTGGCATTCTTTATTTTTGCCATATCCCAACATTGACATCCTCCAAATTGCATGAAATGCCAAAATCATCAACTTCGAAAGTAAAAAAAAAAGAATTAATTAAATTGGCATTTAATAAAGGCGCATGGCATTTAATAAATTAATTTTGAGCCTCAAAAAATCGATTTTTTATTATTAAGGCATTTAAAATTAATTTTTATTAAATTAAAATTGAAAATGGGGCGCTTGAGGTATCATGTTTTATTATTTTATTAGGTCGGCCTCTTGTTTTTGCAAATTTATTTATTTTTTGGCCTTTTTTGCCAAGTCGGCCTATGGAGAGATGAAGTGGTGAGCGCCCTATATAATAGGGGTGTTTTGAGCAATTTTAATCATTCATTCATTATTTCAAGTGCGATTTGAGGAGCAAGGAAGGAGGGGCGAAAGCTAGCCTATTTGGAGCGAATTATCTTAAGTGTTGAAGACTAAAGGTGGTGGAATTGATGCTTGAGAAGATTAAAGGAGGCCCATTTTGCTAAAGGAAGGACTTTGATCTATATTTTGCCTAGCCAAAATTCACCCTATTTTTGCATCATTTTTTAGAATTAATTCTCAAGTGGAGGTATGGCGAGATCATCCTAGTCCCAATGTTGAGATTTTGAATTTTGAACTTCAAGTTTTTGAAAATTGCGTAGTTAATTAGGAAATGATAACTCAAAGATTTATCATGAAGTTTCCTAATTAAAATCTTTTATCTTCCTTTCTACTCTATATTTCTACGTTGCAAAATATATTACTCATTATGAAATGTTGTGTAGGTGTCAAGATGGCGACCCCAAAGGCAGGAGCATCCACTAGTCGTCCAGCTCTCATGAAGGAAGATCAGAGGAATGAAGAATTGGAGACCAAGATCGTGTCAAAGTGGAGCAACATTGGAGATACCAACTTGGGAAACTTCAGTGTCAAAAAGTTTCGAGAGGTCCCTTACATTGGAAAGCCATCACCTGTCGCAAAGAGAATAATTGAAAGTGGTATCATCAAGGCGGCTGGTTTCCCTCCAGTAGTCCAATGCCATGAGCTGATGATCGAGTGTGCTCGCCATTATGACTCACAATCAATATCGATCGTATCCAAGGAAGGGAACACTTTGGCTTACCTTTCAGAGTAGGCTATAAGTGAGGCTCTCCATCTTCCAGAGCATAAAGATATGATTTACAAGAGCTTAGAAGGAGCCAGGTCCATGTATGAAGATGATCTAGACTCTTGCTTGAACATCATCAATAAGAGTTGGTTACTCAAAAGTCGGCCTCGCCCGAGCAAGATTCCCAACACACCACATAGGATCGACTTCCAGGAGGAGTACAAAGATTTGATAACTTCGCTCAATCGAGTTACAGGGGCTCCTCAAGCCTTCTATTTTGAGAAGTGGATGTTCTACTTCATCCAAGTGATAGTTCAAGGAAAAGGAACAATTCATTGGGCTAGAATTATTAGCCATTGCTTGGACGTGCAGTTAAGAAGACTAAAGCCTACCAAGTCATTTCACATGAGCTCATACATCATATATGCCTTGATCAGGAGTTTCGAATATGCAGGACTACCTCACAGAGGAGTGAATGGAAGAGGACCCGGGGAAGTCAGAGTTTGTGATTCTTATGTTCATTTGCATCATCCACCAGGAAGTGACTACAAGTTAGTCAATGATACCTTCACGATGAACATCACTAGGATATTGCAAGGCGGGATTCACAATCGACTATCTCTAGATGCACAAGAGCTTGTAAAGAGGTATGGTGCTTGGTTCATCCAGTTTCCAAAGTTTACGTATATCAGAGTCCATGGATGTCCTTCACCTCACTACATGTTGCCGAGGTATCCGACAGACAAGATAGTGCTTGTTGAGGTGACTAGGCAGTTGGTAGACTATGCGAAGGCATTCAGACACAGGCATAGAAATGGAGCTCCCGTGCCCATCATATTGGGGAATTCAGTTGAGGTATGTCCTAATGCTCTAGCCTTAGATGATGCAGAGAGGGAGTTGGCCTCATATTCATTCACGTTCTTTGCCTTGAGGGAGAATTTTGATCCTTATGGGTATATAGAGGAGACATATGGTAGGAAGTACAAGCACGAATTTCAGGTAGAAGACTTTTGGATGAATCTCTCAAGTGATTTAGAAGTGAAAAGAAAGATGCATTCCAGATTACCTTTAGATTTCATCAGGAAATGCAAAGTTTACAGAGTGGCCGATCAAGCTCAGGACAGTGGCAGACATCTCCAGTCATCCTATGACAGAGAGGACAAAGAAGTAAAGATAGATTGGAACGAATCTGAGATTACAGACTTGAGAGTTTTGATGGCTCCAGTTTTGTCATGTACTCGTAGATGGGTGGATGTACAACATCAAAAGTTAAGAGAGCAGAACGTACCAATGACTTATACTTTGGAGGAAAGATCAGAAGAAGGAGGAGCAAGTGCAAGTGAAGACAATTCTCATCCTAGAGGCGCGAAGAGGAAAGAAAGACCCAAGAAAAGGGAACCCTCCAAGAAGAAGCAAGAGGCTAATCGAGATCACTCATCAGGTACATCATCTTGACATGAGAAAAGGACAAGTCAAGTTGAAGGACAAGAGATGACGATGCCTGAGGTGGATAAGTCTATGGAGTCAATAGTATAGAATGATAGACCTGAAAAAGGGAAGGTACCTCAGCATTCATCAAGTCGATCTCCCCAAGTCAATGAGCTACATGAAGACAAGAATGATGATGAAGTGACATCTCCTCTCCGAGAAGAAGAACCATTGCCTAAAGAAATACAAGTTAGAGAGACGAGATCCGCCATTCTAGATTGGTTGAAGGAGAGACTGACAAGGGTGATTGTGATCGAGGATGAAGATAATGTGATTGACTTAGAGAGCCTTGTAGGAAATTCTCAGGAAGTAACGGAGAAGAAGAAGGCCACCAAGATGTCCAAGATGATCAGAGATGAGACAGGATCCAGGAAGTTGCAGATAGCTACACCAGCAGTGGATAAGTATGAAGGTGAAATCCTTGTAGAAGAGTACGATGTAGAAACATTTGAGCTTGGTCCACTCACTGCTGAGCAGGCACTGGATGAGGCAACCGATTCATTTGAGGCACTTAAAGACAAGCTTAAGGAAGAAATGGAAAAGAATAGAAAGCTTGAGAGAGAGGTCGACGCTTGGAGAGGCTACTTTAGCCATCTCAATCAGCCCTTGGGACGTCAGGATCCAACAGTGTCTCCTGTGCAAGCACTTCCCCTTGAATCAGTTGGCAGGCAGAGAGAGTCAAGAGCTTGGTTCAACTTATGAGCTCTTGGATTGACAAATCCCACACAGTTGCCGTTGAATTTGCAACAAGAATGATGCAAACAATCCACCGGGCTATCCAGGTCCTTGAGATCATCCACAACCTAATGATAACGGTAGCCGCTTTCGCCCACACAAGAGATGCTATCATTCCTGTTCTACAAGTAATCAGGCAAACACCAAGGAAGATCATAGCACAAGAAAAGATAATGGATGGAGTAGCTCATAATTTACTCTAGTGGTCAACTCTACTCCAGATGAAGGAGGTTCTCTTCGAGGACATCAGCACCAAATGCAATCAAGTTGAAGGCGTCATCCATCCAATTCAGGACAAGGTGTTTGAGGTGTTATGTACCATTCTTGGCAGGAGGATCGAAGTTGAGACAGATGTGGACCTTCAAGAGTTGGAAGAAAGGGTCAAGGTCATCTTTTGTAAAGATGAGAATGTCATCACGGATGAGCAATGAGATCTAATGTTCGCTACTATGCTCCTGATTGAGAAGATCAAAGAACTTGAACATGGATGGGATGCGGCTCTTCTCAAGGCCTTTGATCAGGTTATCCACTTGGAGGAACGAATGAGGAATCTTCCTGAGATTCCTATTGTTGAGATTGAAGGAATTGTGTCTAGATTCATTGCATATGCTAAGAAAGAACATTGGAAAGGGAATAAGGTTCTAGAAGAGAGGTTGTTGTAGATGATGTGGTGCCTTAATTATCATTGGTCTATGTTTCCTAGATTTTTGTGCCAATTAAATATTTGGTTATGCATTTAATATTGTTCAATAAAAGGGGAACTTTTTGTAACAAACCCTAATTAGGGTTTAGGTGTCAGAATCTCAGCCGTTGATCTTCTTTTGATCTGGGCCGTTCATTGTAATTGAGGATGCTATATATACCCTCACTCATTTTCATTTTGTCATTAGATATTAGATGAGAGATTAGAAATCAGATTTTAGATATTAGAGAGAAGAAAGTTATTTTGTAGCAAGATTGAGCATTGAAGAAGGAATTTCAAGCAATTGTTGTCTATTTTGGTTTTGAGATCAATAAAATATTGAAGTTATGGTGTTTTATTGCAATTCTTGTGGCTATCTTCATGGTTGTTTACTTTCTTGAATCATTCTTAGTCGAAGTAGTATTTAAGTTTGAAGGACTAAGTGTTGAGCTTGATCTTTGGTGAGATTTACGTTCCAAACCACTAGCTTCTTACTGATTGTAAGAACGCCTTGTGTGGTCAAATGGAGATATTTGGATTGCTTAAACCTTCAATCATTATTGAACTAATGATATGTACCTTCATGGTAGTGTCTATAATTCTTGATGATTCGAAAAATCACTAATCACCTTAGAAGATCGCATCAATTCCAGTAAAGTTGTAATTCCTTTGCAATACTGAAATTGGTAGAATCTTACCAAGTCTAGCCTACATTGAGTCATTCGTAGGATTAGATTAGAATTCATCTCTTACAAACCCTATCTTTTGATCTTTTTTGAGAACTTGTTAGTTTTAGGAAATTCTGTTCCTACAATTCGGAAACGTAAGGCCCCTTGATGAAACAACATTCACAACGACCACAGGTGCTTATCCACACGTAGAGACCCTACATCGAAGAACCTTGGAGTCATCCTGATTGATCCTTTTTCGCGACATCTTCAGCAATCAGAGGCTTTATTCAAGAGAAGATAAGGTACCCTTGGGTATTTTATTCTGTGTTTGATAGTGTACAAAATACACGTCAACAACCTGTTGATGTGTTTTTTATGCACTATGCAACACATAATAAAATACTAAGTATTCCATCCTCTCTTGAACAAAATCTTCCCAAGTGCTAAACTGCTTGATCAAATGGGATGGCTCCAAGGTTCCAAATGTTAGGTCTTGACTTGCTCTTGGATAGACTCAGTGTGTTATGATGTGATATTGTTAGAATCACAATGGGACTTACGTTGAATCTTAAATGCTTGAATGGCACTAGAACGTGGAAACTATCTTGTCTTAAAAAAAATAGCAAAAGGATAAAGGGTTGAGAGAGTTAATGTAATCCTAGGAATGCAAGAGCGATGGACAATCTTTTGGTGAAACTCAACTAGACTTTGCTTTGTCATGCAAAGCAACAACTCCACAAAGTTTAGTGCGATCTCCTAAGGTAAGCGTATGATGTTCAAATCACTACCAAGGACATAGACACCATCAAGATGATGCATATCAATGAGCAAGTAGCAATTGAAGTTAACCTAGTAAAGAGTTCAGTCAACCACGCAAGACATTTCACAATCAATGAAATACTAGTAGTGTGAACATAAGAATTCCACCATTAATCGTGCACAAAGATCTTTCATCCATCTAATCAACATAAAAAATAAACGAGAAGTAGAGACCATGCAAATTGCTGAATCAACATAAGAAGTTCATCATATCTTCAATGAAATTTACATGCTTCTTGCAACAATGTCTTGACAACAATCTCTTTTCTCCTACTTGTTGATGTGTTTTTTATGCACCACAAACACAAAAGAAATACCAAGGTATCTTATCCTCTCTTGAACAAAATCTTCCCAAATGCTAAACTATGCGATCAATTGGAAGACTCCAAGGTTCCTAATGTCGAGTCTCGATGTGTGCATAAGCTCAATGGTTTGATGTGATTGCTGAGTTCACAAGGGGACTTACGTTTAATGTATGGATGTTTGGATACTTGGACGTTGCTGGAGCGTGATCATCTAATATTACAATCTTGTGATGCTTTCTCTCCTAAACTAACCTAAATTAAAAAAAGGACAAAATGGGAAGGGTTTATGAAGAGTAATCTACTCCTAGGAATGTAGAATGTAGTGAATGACTTGTTGAAACTCTACTAGGCTTTGCTTTGCCATGCAAGAACAACTCCCCAAAGCTAGTGCAATCTTCTAAGGTAAATATATGATTTGCAAATTACCACCAACAACGTAGACACCGTTAAAACAATGCATATCACTGCGTGAATAACAATTAAAGTTAAGCTTGAATAAGGATTCCAGTTGACCATGCAAGGCAAGTTTACAATCAACAAACTACTACTAGTATGTACTATGGGTTTAGGGTTTAGGGTTCACCATTAATCATCCACAAAATCTTTCATTCAATTAACCAGCATTAAAACAAATGAGAAGTAGAGAACATGCAACATGTTGAATCAACATACAAAATTCACCATAATTTCAATGAAAAACAATATGTCTCTTGTAACAAGATATTGGCAACAATCTTTTCCTTCTCTCCTAATCTATTTCTACTCTAACTTCTAATTCCTAATTGCCTTAGCAACTATTCTTCTACTCTTCTAACATTATCCTTTACAAATGAGAGGGCTGAGCCCTTTTGTAGAAGTCCCATTTATAATGAATGGCTCAGATTGATTCAAGATCAATGACCAAGATTACACGATAAAACCCTAATTAGGGTTTGTTACAACCACCATTACATTGACCAATGAGAGATGAGGCTAGGTAAGATAAATAATATTTAATGTAGCACCACGTGTCACTTGTTCTCTCCTTGAATGAATCTTGACTTGGAACCCCTTGATTGAACGAATGGTGACTGGAATGCCACCTCAGCCTGCCTTGTAGACTTGATCAACTCTTGAACATTCTTCATGATGTTTGGAATTCCTTGTGATACTTTGCATTTCATCCTTATGTTAGGGAATAATCCTTGATCTATTTCCTCCTTAATGTTCTTTGACTTTGAGATCCCTTGATGTAGTTCCTACTTAATAATATGGAATCCTTTGTGCTCATGTCTTGGATTTGTCTTTCCCTCATTTGTTCACCATCATGGTGAAGTTTTCTTGAAATGTTGATCCTCCTCCTCGAAATATATCTTTGTCAAGTCTTCTCCCTGCATTGGGCAATCCTCTTTTTCAACCTTGCATTATCAAGTTCTGATCATCGTGGTTTCATTCCAATCCACCTGTAATTAGACCTGCAAAAGAGACAAAACCCGAATCAAAACTTTATTAATCAAAGAAACAATCATGAAATATATGTTGCATTGGAGTTAAGGTTTAAATTCAATCCCATGTTTCTTAGCTATTGCGGTTTTCATCCCTACAAGCCCTGGTGGAAATTCCATTTGGAAAGGGACAAACTAGTCCCTATGAACTACCTCCTCTTTCAGCACATTTCCTTAAGTGGAAAATCAATGTGTATAGGGACTAATCGGTCGTTTAAAATTATCCGCTCCTTAACATATTTTACCCCTAGGTGAAGAATTGATAGGCGTAGGGACAACATTTCATTCAATTCCTTTGCAAGTTTTCCATGGAGTGGAAATTCGACTCTTATGGGGACAACTTGTCCTCAGCTTCATTGATCCTTGTTTTTGTTTGAATCCCCCTTGATGAGTTTCATAGGGACTGATTGCACTTGGTTTTACCTCTGATTTGACCAGGAAATTGATGTCTTAGCCTTAATGTGTTTCCGACACCCGATTTTTAACTTTTTTGAGGTCTGCTTATAATTCTGGAAATCTGAATATGACTGTGAATACTCAAAAAATAATGAAAATCTCTGTGATTTTGACCTCATGAAGGCCTGAAATTTACAATATTGATGCCGTTGATGGAGGTGTTGATCTTTTATCCACTTCACTTTTCCTTTTATCAGCAATGAATTTTCTGAAATTTTCTTATAAAAGTTGCAGGAAATAGTGATATAATCAGTTTGCTCTATCAGAAATGTCTCCCTATCCACAATTTTGGGGGGTTTAATTATGCCCATGTAATGGTGGTCGCTGATTTGAAAGTAGTCCCAATCTGGCTTTGAAAGATAATGAAATCTGAATGCTGAAGGTTGGCTCAATGTGTTGAAGGTCTTATATGGATTCTCCTTCATATATTACTGTCAAGCAATGCCCAGGGAGCTGCCTCCTTGTCTTCAATCTCCCTCCCTATCTTCAATCTGCAATTAAGTATTTCCAACTTATGTCTTATTCTCCTTGTTTCTTCCACTTTTATTCATGTTTGCTTTGTTAGTTTCCACCACATAATGAATGTGGGACTAAATCACTTTATTGCTTCCATGGATGGAAAATCTCAGCCTATAGGGACTGTTATAATTTGATTTTCCACTTTTTCTTCCACCAAATGAAATGGTGGAGAATCACCACTCATAGGGACTGTATAGTTTTCAAATTCATCTTAAATTTGTCTTTGAATGCTCACTTAACTTTGCAAGGGGAAAATCAACTGGCATAGGGACTAGGTTATCCTTACGAAGTTTGTTCAACCTTACCCTTAAGTGGAAATCCGACCTTTGTAGGGATTCTTTGTCCTTAAATTTTGTGATACATTGATCATTTTCCCATGGAGCAGAGATTCGATCTCCATAGGGACACTTCAGTCCTTATAAATTTTTTTGTTTAATTTGTCCTTGAGTGGAGATTTGGTGGTCATAGGGACTAATCAATACTTGTATTACCTTTGCTCATTCACCCACTTGCAGCTTTATTCACTTTTCTTCCACTTCCTACAACATCGTGATGCATGAGGGACAAAATATTGCCTGAAGTGGAAAATCGAAGTCCATAGGGACTTTTTGCTTTTAAGGTGGAAATTCTTTGGTCATCGTGACTTGTGTTTCATTCAACTTTTATCTCATTTTGCAAATGAAGTCCAAGAGTGGAGATTCGACCCCCATTAGAACTCATTAATCCTTGAAATTTTATTACTTTGTCTTGAGTGGAAAATCCAAGGTCATCGGGATTTTCAACCCAAACATCTTCATTCCTTTATTAACTAAGTCCTAGGAGTGGAAAAACATGGCTCATCGAGACTAACGTAATTTTTTGCCTTGGAAAATTTCTTTCCAAATGGAAAAATGACCCTCATTAGGACTAAACATTCCAAACACATGTCCCAAACTCAAAATAGTTAATTTGGTGCTCAAAATGGAGGGGAAAAACGACCCTCATCAAGACAAATTATTTTTTTCAAGTTTTTTGTTCTTCCTAGGAGTGGAAAAATGACTCCTTTAGGGACTTTTCCCATTTTTCACCCATTTTTACATCTTTTTCCACAAATTTAAATATTTTTGCTCATTCCATTTAAGACAAAGCGTAAACTTGTCATTCCAAAGGATGAATTGACCAAGGCAGCTTCAACACACTTGTAACTTGACAATTTTCACTTTTCCGACCTCTCTCTTTTGACCTTGACAAAGTGGACTATTGCTCTCTCATGTAAGGCTAACGACTAAGACAACTAGGCAAAACATCTACCTAAAAAGTGAAAAAGTGGAGGTCTCGATTTGCAGTTGGGGTCTCAATTTGCAATGGGGCGATGTGTGAAAGTGTCACAACACCACCCTACTCTAGCTATCTGCTACTTTCTACTAACTATTGACTATTGTCTACCTGAACTATTATCCTTTACAAATGAAGAAGTGGAGCCTTATATAGTGCTCTTATTACAATTGAATGGCTCAACTTGATCCACAATCAATGGCCGAAATCGAAAGATGTAAACCCTAATTAGGGTTTGTTATACCTATTACAAAGCATTAATGCTTGAACAATGATAAACTTACATAAAATAGGACACATGTCCTTTCTTGAATATTCGACCAATAGATGGTGAGGGTAGGTGCATCGAACTTTGTGCCCACATGTGGTAGTTATCCTCCTTGTTGCATGAGTAGGTGCATTGAATCTGGACACTTTGACTTGGAATGAAGTGATTGGATGATGAAGATGATTGGGCGGCACCTCAACTTGTTCCTTGTAACTCATCACAGATGTAGGTGATTGATGCTTATCTCTTGATACTCAACATTTCTAAGCTCAATCATGAATGAGACGAAGGTAGGAGATTCCCAAATTGCATCATCTTTGGGGATCTATCTTTCTAACTTTGATTAACTCTTCTGGAGCTATCTCTTGTCTTGATGACCTTGGCATCCTCTTCTTCATGCATTGGGAAATCTCTTGATGTACTGGCATTGATTCTTGGATTTCCAGAGGAAATTCAAGATAGTTGTAAAATTCCTTCCTCTTGCACATGCGCTCTCATGCTTTCTCTTGCATTTATCTTCATTCTATACTTCATCTTATTTGACATATTGAATTCATCATCCTTTGTCAATCATTATAAACTCCACCTTAGACATTATCTCTTCTAACCTTGGGTGGGAATTTGAGTATGCACTAGCAGTCACTCAAGGAGGTCGCGGGTTTGATGGTGCACTGACAGTGGTCAGGGTTTTCATCCCTCACTAACAGTGGTCGTGGATCTTTAGGGTGCACTGACAGGGACTTGAAAATGTCAATCTCGCTTGCTCGATCACCTCTATCTCTCAAAACATCAAGCACTTACCTTAAGAGATATTCATCCTGCTAAGTATGAGGACTTCCTCACCTTGATTGGGCTTTTGATGGGTCACAAGAAATGCTCTCCAATAGTAGGCCGAGGTTTCAAAGGGGTCGTTGACAGTGTTAATGAGGAGGTCAGGGTTTTAGGGGGTCATTGATAGTGACCTCACTTGCTTAATTTTGTGCGTAGTGGCACTCACCTCTTTGACTCTAAGGGTCCCTCACCATCATCAAAGCTTTTCCATGTTGTTTAAGCCTTCGTCTTGATTGACTTGCATGTATCATCTCAATTCTCATGATTGATCTGCACACTTGCATTCATTGTTTCCATCTTTGATGATTATGATCAAATGAAATGATCATCATGAATTGTCCATTGCCAAGGTGTTGAGAGCTAAACTGACCTCACTCCAACCCAAGCAGAGAGACATGACTTGATTACCTCTTGATAGCTTAAGACACTATAGTTCCTTAAGCCAAAGGTTAATAGCTAAAGACACTACCAAGCCACTAAGCCCAAGACAACTAACCAAGAAAGCCAAAAAAAAATGGGGGTCCCCATTTGCAATGGGGAGATGTGTGAAAACGTCACAACAATACCTATATCGTTCTAGTGCATTGATTAGGTTCTTGTATGAATTGTTCTTGTTTGGAAATTTAGTATTGGCAAGAGAAAATCATTAGACTCTCATTTTTAGGTTTACCCATCCTGGTTGATGAGATTTTTTTTTGATCTTTTAGCTTGTAGTCTTTGTCTCTTTTAGGGCTGGTTCCTTATCTCCCGCTTACCATTGTTATTGCTTGAACTATCTGATCATATTGAGTACCTTTGGTCATTTCTCGATATAATGTCTTTAGATTAGGCATTGTTAGTGACTATTGCTATTGTTGTATAGTATACACCATAAAACATTTTGAGTTTACACTCAAAATATAGACTTTGTTGGTTTACATAGGCCCTTAAATTTGTTGAGTTTTGCATCTAATTTGCAAAATTTATAGAAATAACTCTTTTACCTATTTTAAGTTCTCCTTTGAATTTCAACCTCTACCTTTTTTGTGACTTAGAATTCTTCATTCTTGCCATTTAATGTTCAATTGAATATTATAAGCAAGGTTGCAAGGAGATGTGTCTCAAAGATTCAGATCCGTATCCCATACCGGAAATGGGTATTGAGACTTTTGTTGTCGTAGGAAGTGTCTTGCCCACATTTCTTGTCATCTCCTATGTCAAAAGCCCTAAATTATGCTATCTCCGCCCAAAATGATTGCAAAAATTAAAAAAAATGATAAATAAACCCCTTATAAAGCATTGTGAGGATTGTTCATTTTGCAGCAAATGCGGGAGCAGTGGAAAAGTTGTAGGGGGTAGTTGGGGAATTTGTCTATTCATGAGTAGCAACCAAGGATTTCATTCAAAAATGCATTTTTATTTAGAGATATTGTATAGTATTGATGCGGTTTTTGCATTTTCATTAAGGTTTGAATACCTAGTACTTATAAATTTATAATGTGCAATAAATATGAGAGATTTCATTTTTTTTATTTGTGTGTGGGTGTGTGTATATAGACAAGTACCAATACTAATATGTCATGTTTTGAAAAAGGTAGGAAATGTTGAAACATGGACCAACTAAGACTCGAACCTAGGACCTTCCATACACTGTTGGAGTGCTCTACCATTGAGCTATTGGCCCCTCTTGGACTAGTCCATCGTCGGTCCGGGTGTGGCTTATTTCCAACACCAACACCCCCCCTTAAGCCACACATCTCGTGTGCTTGGGGCTCCTAGCCTGGACCTTGCTCTGATACCATGTTGAGACATGGACCAGCTAGGACTCGAACCTAGGACCTTCCATACACTGCTGGAGTGCTCTACCACTGAGCTACTGGCCCCTCTTGGACCAGTCCATCGTTGGTCTAGGTGTGGCTTATTTCCAACACCAACAGGAAATGGGTACTTGGAGATGCCAAGATATATATGTACTTGGAAATGCCATATCCATATATACATACACATAGACATATACATATACATATACATATACATATACATATACATATAGATATACATATAAGTTATCGATTCTTTGCAAAAAACCCTAGGTCCGGGTTTTGATTTTGCCTTGGTCCTGGTCCGAGCTTGATTCCGGGTGTTTTCCTCCCGGGTCCTTCCCAGGTAGCTGGATCCTCTGTGGGTCCCACAGAGGACCCAACCACCTGGGAAGGACCCGGGAGGAATCCATGGGGAACCTAAGCAGACCCGGGAGAACCAAGGCCCATGGGTTCCCAAAAATGGGGCCCACGGGTCACAAAGCTGCAAAGATCAATACAAAAACACTTTTTTTATATATGAATATTCATTGGCATTGACAATTATGGATTTATGATTTATGATTTATCATTTATGTATGGAAAGTCACATTGTATATTTCATATTTGTATGGATTGTATTATTGTAATAATCAGTAATGGTAGTGATAGTTTATAAATTATATAATTATATTTTATAATTTTGATGTTTGAACATATATATATATATATGTACGAACGTACCCGTACCTGTACCCAAGGAATTTTTTCTTCTTCCAAATCCACGAATCCATACCAGATTCCGTATCCGTATCCGTACCTGAATCAGTAACTTAAATATACATATACATATACACACACACATATCTCGACATCTCTAAGTACACACACACACAAATATATATATATATATATATATATATATATATATATATATATATATATATCTTGGCATCTGCAAGTACCCATTTCCTACCTTTTTCAAAACATGACATATTGGTATTGGAACTTGTCTCTCTATATTCTCTCTTTCTATATATAGGTATCTCAAAGTACCCATTTTCTACCTTTTTTCTAAGTTACCGGTTCAGGTTCGGGTTCGGGTTCGAAGAACCTGGTACGCCGGTACGGCAAAATTTTGAAAAGGGGTTTGGGTTCGTTAGTACAAAAACATGTAAATTTTATATATATATATATATATATTTTGATATTTGTGAAGCCTATAAGCATGAATTAAAATTTGCATGTCACATAGCATCATATAAACAACAAAACAAACATAAACTTGTAATCATAGCATCATGATCATACCATAATTGATAATAGCATCATATACATCAAGTTTAATATCAAAATGACAAAATATTCAAGTATCATTGTTTCAACTTTCAACAATATAAACTTAAAGTTTAATCATCAAATGGATCATCTAATTCATCCTCCTCCTCCTCCTCACTGACATTGACATTAGATGAGCCAATGCCACTTGCACTTGCACTATAAGTTGGCTCAATTTTCGAGTCATCAAGTGTCAATGCAAGAAGCTGAGAAGCAGGAGCATCCAAATCAGTATGCTTTGGCTCTATATCCCACATCTTTGTTTCCCCTTGTGTGTAGTCATGTTGTTTGTGTGAAAGAAGACGTAGGTTGGAATGCACATATACTAAATTCTCTGCTCTTTTTGATAACATCCTATTGCGCTTTACTGAGTGGATGAAAGAGTATGTGCTCCAATTTCTTTCTGAAGCAGATGAACTAGCAACCTATGAAGACAAAGTAAACAATTAATGTTATACATTAATAAAAATAAAATTACTAGCAACCTATGAAGACAAAGTAAACTATAAATAAACTAAAACTTGTAAATTTAAAATTTTAATTAATTAAACTTGTGATAAAACTTTTATAGCGAGGGGTTGTAGGTGTTGGAAGCATGTGCCATGGAAGTACCACCAGCTATGAGTATCCTTCTTGGATCTATGACCAATTGCATCAACACTTAGACCATTCCCATTTGCAAATTCTATGAACTCATTTGTAACAACATCTCGCAAATCATCATCGGGATATAGTCTAAGAAATGCTGCCTTGTACCCATCAGATACTTCTAGATCTCTCCATGGTGGAATCCTTCTTGGTTTATCAAGAAACTGATTGCTATAGTACTTAGGTGTCAAGGCATAAGCAAGAAGGTGCAAAGGAGTGGCCATCTTATTCCACCTCTCTACAATAATTACTTCCAGTTCTTTGAAGAATTTCTCCCGAGGATCATTCTCTTTTTCATTTATAGTGACCTTTATTTTTTCAAGCATTGAGTCAATGCCATCATAAATCTCACCTATGCAAGGCCTATCCATGTCTGTATAGCGAATCATGCTCATGATGGGCTCAGTGATACTTAGGAGATATGTAACAAGATCCCACCATTTCTCATTCAATATTCTATCCCTAATTTTTTCTGCCCTCTCAGTGCTACTTTGCTTCCATACAGTCCAATTGGTGCTGATCACCATATTGCATAGTGCCACTCTAACTTTCACAAGTTGTCTTAAGACGATTGTGTTTGATGCAAAACGGGTCTTAGCAACCTATAACACAAATTAATGCCAAATGATTAAAAAATAAAACCAAACTTTAAAGAAGAATACACAATATAAAAAAATCAGAAAATGTAAAATTAAATTACTATTTCACTTACCTTAAATAGCTCCAAATTCGATTAGGTTCTAAAAATCCCTTGAGACATGTGGTGGTTTGTGATGAACATTTGGATGTCCTCAGCCTCTGCATACACATCTCTGATCCATTTTATTTTTTGCCCAATCCTTTGTAGCATAAGATTGAGTGAATGTACCGCACAAGGTGTCCAAAAGATGTGATCATAGCGTTGCTCAACCAACAAACCAGCAGCTCTACAATTTTTTGCATTGTTCGTTATGGCTTGGACAACATTGCGGGGTCCCACAGACTCAATGGCAGAGATGAGAATTTCTGCAATAAATTGGCCATCTTTTATTTGGCCCTCACAATCCACAGCTCTCAAAAACATTGTCCCTTTAGGGGACACCGCTATGACATTGATCAAGGGACGGTTTTTAGCATCTTTCCACCCATCTGAAACAATTGCTACACCTGTCTCAACCCATGAATCCCTTATGGGTTTCAATTCATCTTCAACCCTCATCACCTCTTTCTCCAATAATGTTCCACGTACCTTCTCATAACCGGGGCCTCATTAACACTTTTTATCATTTGCTTCTAATATGGGGAGCGAACAACATTGAATGACAACCCATTTGCATAAATGCACCTTACTATATCTTGGTTAACATTGTCTCTGCTCTCATTTTGGAATGCGGTTTCTAAAGGCCCCTTTGTTCTTTTACGTGTCAAGGGTGGTTCACTTTGAGGTTCATTTGTGGCAAAGAAGGGGTGGTCTTCTACTACAATACTGGGATTAGAAGGGCCTTGCATTCCCTTTTTTTTCTTTGATGCGGTTTGGTTCAATCTACGGGCTTCCCTCTCTTCTGCCGCCTCATGCTCCCTAATATATTTCATCACTGTCTCATCTGGTATAGGTTTACCATTTTTTCAAGGGCATTTTTTGTTGCCTCTTCCTTTTATTCCACACAAATGGCCTACCACCCGATAATATGAACTATTACGTTCAATATCACATCCATGGCATTTCCAACGGAATCCCCCACCTCCCGGAAGTTGTTTTATAATGTCCACATATTTCCATAAGGGAGAATTTGGATCATTTCTTTGTTTTGCAATTATTTGTTCATTACCAATGGAGGAAGATGTAGATGTCATTCTAGTTCCTATGGCAAGAAATAATATAAACATATTAAAAAACAAAAGTTAAATAATGAAAAAAAATTCAAGTTTCATGTTTGACAATTTGTGAAACAAAAATAGTTGGAAAAAAATGTTTAAAAACCTACCTCTTGCAGCCAATGGAAGCTTGAAAATGTATAGAAATGATGCTGCAACACTTGTTGAAGCTTCAAAAATCAGTCTTCAACTCCTCCTCTTTGATCTTGGAAGCCAAATTTTGTTCACCCTTTCTTCAACCTGCTCTCATAAAACTTTTGTTTGCAACACAAATGAGGTGAAATGAGTCAATAAAATGTTTTAGATGTCAATTTTAGGTTATAACTTTGACTTTTTACAACGTGGAATTGAAAAAAAAAAAATTGCGTTATTTTTTGACTTTACGGGCCGCCCAACCGCCCGGGTTCGACTGGGTTCGACCAGGGTCGAACCCACTCTAGGTTTTTCGAACCCTGGTTGAACCCAGTTCGAACCGGACCCGTACCACGAACCTGGTCAAACCAGGACCCGTACCAGGGGGGCCCAGAGGCGAACCCGGTAACCTAGCCTTTTTTCAAAACATGACATATTGGTATTGGAACTTGTCTCTCTATATTCTCTCTTTCTATATATAGGTATCTCAAAGTACCCATTTTCTACCTTTTTTCAAAACATGACATATTGATACTAGTACTTGTCTACCATATATGTGTACTAGACTAGTCTCTTGGTAACTATGATTGTAAATGATAAGCTTACAATGATTCCCCCATTTAATTTTATTAGCTTCTTCACAAGACTTTAATGGAGCACCCTCCCAATTTAATTGCCAAGATATTTTATAAAACACTAATTATATGTATTAGCAATTTTTATTACTCTTTCAAGGGATCAATTTTTCTGTATTTTTTGTTCCCACTATCTTCTATAAACTGGTATACATTATAGCTTATCATTTATTTTTTCTTTTTAGGAAATAAGTTAGTTTTACATATTATGTCCATAGCAGCAAAAATCTTTTGGGGAAAAAATTGGCAAACTAAAAGTATAAGTTTTTTTGAATTAATCTAGAATTAAATGGGAACATATTGGGGAAAAATCGGATTTAATTTTTTTTAGTAGTGTTGAAAAAGAGACATCTGCTTGTTTTTGAAATTTAATGGCATTTCCATAGCATAGCGATATAGAGAGCAAATAAAATAGAGAGTTTAGCCCATGAATTGTCGAAGTGAAAATTTTGTCTAAAATAACAGGATGCAGTGTAGCATGTAAGCTTTGCTACAAAATGATTCTTTGTTAAGTTCTATATGAAGTTGATAAAGTTATTGCTAAGTTAACAATAACACAGTTGAATGATATTCGAGTAGACCTCTAGTCTTGTTGTATGATGTGAGTGGATGGTAAATTGTGTTGAACATTTTGTCATTGATTGCAAAGTATATTTGTCAAGGTTTCTAAACAGAGAATTGGAATAAAATGTTGAGCTGCCTACTTGTCTACTTGAGCTGCCTACTTGTCTACTTGAGCTGCTTGAGCTCCTTGCTAATCTACTTGAGCTCCGTGCTAGTCTACTTGAGTTACTTGGTTGGTTGGTTGCTTGAGTTACTTGCCTACCTGGTTGAGCTACTTGCCTACTTACTTGAGCTACCTACCTGTCTATTTGAGCTACATAGTTGTTAGCTTGCGCTGTCTGTGTGTCTATGTTAGCTGCTTGCTTGCCTATTTCTGTGCCAAGTCATTGACACATCATCAATTGAATTGTCAAAAGGTGTTTGTTTTTGCTGAGCATTTGCAGTGGTTTTATTTCTTTCTTTCCTACCATCATCGTTCTTAGCATTATGTGGGTGGCATGGCAAATGATTTGAATTTTTTTATTGGATTTGACACGCATTTTCTGATGGTTGCGTTTTTTTAAAGTTATTACGGACCATCATTCTTCTTGCAAATAGAGTAGAGATTTCTGATGGATGTGTTTTCAGATGGTGCCTTTTTTTGCAATAAGGCGTTATTTATCCTGAAAAAGATAAACGTTTTCTTTGTATGCAAACTCGTTGGCACATAGTAGATCATGAAAGGTGTATATGTGTCGATTGACACATGTATTGTATGGATGCTTGTTCGTCGGTTTTGTGCAGAATCGTGGTGTCTTCTTTTGGTGAAATTCTTTTTGTCAGATTTTTTGGTTGTTGAGAGCAGAGGGTATGTCAGTTTTTGAACACGGCTTTCTTTCTTTCAGAAAAAACGTTTTTACATTGTGTGCTTTTGGGGGATATTTTTTAAATATGAAGGATCATGTTTTGTTTTTTGGTGGAATTGCTGAAGCTTAACGGAACAACATCGTTGTTGTATTCTGCGAGCGCATAAATCGTGATGGAATATGCTGACAATGAAAACCGTTTAAGAGATGGACAGGGGTGCAAGAATGAATGAAGAAAGTGTCACGGTCTCTTGATATCGTATTTTTTTAAGTTGTGTTTGGCTTCATGGAGTTTGGTTCTTTCTTTTAGAACAATCTCTTGATGATCATGTTTCTAAAGAGCTAATTTTTTGCGGGTATAGCTGTGTTGGTTGTTTGTTGTGTTCTGTGCTTCACTTAATGATTGCTGGGTGTGATTTTGGGAGCTGCTCTGCCGATGATGACTTTCTCTTTCCCATGAAAGTTCCAGATGCAACATAATTATGTTTTATGCATCCATCTGAGACAAGTCATATGTTTCTTGCGGGCCACAATGGTTACACTGGGTGTATGCATGGAAAACCATGTATACATTAGCAGCCATTCCCAAGAGGAGACATTGATTTGCTAGTTGCTGGAAGAACACACAAAGAGTGTTGGGTGTGAGAAAGGACTTAACTTGGGACCCTCAATTTGAAAGACTGCAGATTACAACTCTGTTTCAGATATTAGAGATATTAAGCATTCCCAAGAATAGTATAAAAAGATTATGATATGGTCATTAAAGATATCTAAATTGCGTGCATTATGTATAATAAAAGTTGGTTCAATACTATAAGATATTAACGAATAATGATAGTTCAACTTTATATCTCTCTGTAGCCATTATCCCAAGGGTAAAAATATGCACAAAACCAGAGGAATTGTTTCCTACAAGCAAACAACGAAGTTGTGACAGGGTCCAAATGAAAGAGAATGGATCAAATAGGTTCAAGCTATCTTGTATTTTATGTACACTTCAGATTTTGAACAATATCTAGAAGTACCCCTTAGTTTGCTATGGTAGTCTTCTCTAAAAATTCACTAAGGCATCTTCTAGAGATGATTGAAACTATTGAGTGTATCTATTCAGAGGGCACTTTAATCACCTTCGTAAAACCACTTAGGTTTATGTGGTGGCAATAGGAGCTGGTTACATGCCATGTTTTATTGCTTGAGGAAGAATGATAACTAGAGCTTTATAGCTGCATGCAGGCCTCTTTATCCTTCTTTACATTGTTCCAGTTTTAATTTTTTATAATATCTTAATTTTTTTCACAATTGTCTATAAGGTATCCCAAAAGCTAGTTGTGTAGAACAAAATTCTTCTACCGAGAGGGGATGATGTATCAGTAGAAGATGTAAATTTGATGCTATTCGGAGTGGTTCATATGTCATCACCAGTTGCAAGGAGGCCAATGCATTTCTTCTCTCTAAGCTTGATGGTGAAGGTCTTCCAATCCTAGTGAACGAGATTCATCTCAAGCCTTGCTTCTAAAGAGGTTTTTGATGACAATGTAAATATTAGCTTAGAGATTGTTTTGCTTTCATAAGTGATTTAGCACCTGTTACATTCTCCTTAAGAGGATGCATGCTCTAGTTCCCAACTTTTCTCCAAGTTTAGGCATGCACATGTTTTGGTAACTTCCAATGACTAAGTGGCCAATGGATGCTCAAGGCTTCTAGATCTCATGCTTGGCAAGCAAGCATCCCGCAGAGGTTGCCAAAATGTTGTCATTTTATGACACCCTTGGTTCATTTGTGAGAACTTATCAAAGATACGTGTTATGCCTCGATTTATCAAGCGCCAAGTCAGAGGATCAGGAAAATGCTTATGTGTTCTTTCTTCATGAGGTGGACTTCGGGTCTTCTCCCTTCATCCTTGCATCTTGCCTTCAATACTGCAGGGTCCACTAACACACTCTCCTTTCCTTAAAGGATATCGAATTTCAGATTTCGAGGAACTGGTCTAACCCTTACCTTTTTGGTAAGCGTTAGACTATTTCCCCGAACCCCAAAATCCAAAATCCCTTCCTTTGTTAGATTTCAGATTTTGGGGAACTAGTCTAACCCTTACTCTTTTGGTAAGCCTTAGATTGTTTCCTCGAACCCCAAAGTCCGAAATCCCTTTGTCGGATTTGGAATTTTGGTAAACTGGTCCAACCCTTAACCTTTTGGTAAGAATTAGACTGTTTCACCAATCCTCGGAATCCGAAGTCACTTCCTTTTGGGGATTTTAGGGAATTAGTCTAACACTTACTCTTTTGGTAAGTGTTAGATTGTTTCCCCAAACCCCGAAATCCGAAATCCCTTCCTTCGCTGGACTTTGGATTTTGGGGAATTGGTCTAATGGTTACTCTTTTGGTAAGCGTTAGACTATTTCTTCGAACCTCGAAATCCGAAATCCCTTTATCGGATTTTGGATTTTGGGGAACTAGTCTAACCCTCACTCTTTTGGTAAGCGTTAGATTGTTTTCTCGAACCCCGAAATCCTAAATCCCTTCCTTCGTTGGATTTCGGATTTTGGGGAACTGGTTTAACCCTTATTCTTTTGGTAAGCGTTAGACTGTTTCCCAAACCCCGAAATCCGAAACCCCTTCCTTTGTCAAATTTCGGGGAATTGGTCTAACCCTTACTCTTTTGGTAAGCGTTATATTGTTTCCTTGCATCCTGAAACCCGAAGTCTCTCCCTACCTCCCTCTTGTCCCTTTGGTCTTTCGGGCTCCGAGGTTCTTGACTCCTCATCCTTAGCGACGGTTTCCCGAAGGCCTGATTCCTGATCTCTGATGATCAACAACACTTCCAGATGGTGTGATCGACACTCAAGGATCTTAATGCTTCACCAATTCTTGCAACTTGTCTTTTTTCATTCATGGAGCTATAGGGGCACATTTAATGTATTTTGTAGGTTGCCATAAAGTGGAGTCCCAAGCCATGCCTATTTATGGTTGCTTGATGGTCTTCATGTCAGGCCTACATGCTCTGATTGTGGATTGTCAGGCATTCCACCTTCTAGAAGTACTTTCCTTCTTGGGATTGCCTTGTCAAAGTATGGTCAGGTTTCTTGCACGCACAATCATGTTAGACCTAGCCACTTCTTTATCTTCTCAGATTGACATTCTCTTGTACACACCAGAGTGAAGGTTTCCCCTCTTTAATTGTTGGCGCCTTCTCTGCGACTAGTTTGCTATAAATGGGTTGTTAATCCTCATTGTAAAGGGTTCTCTCCTTGCTAGCTTGAGCTAACTTCTGCTCTTTCATTTCTCTTGAGGATTTGTATATTTTTTTGCATTTCTACAATTGTAAGTTTGGCCATGATCCTCTGAATGAATTGAAATCATCATTCTTGTCTCTCTTCGAATGTGCATGCTGTGTATGTCTTCTTACCTTCATGTTAGGTGTGTATTTTATGGCTTTCTCTCACACATATGTTGTGTTTAACTTGTTTTTGAGTGTGATTTGTGGAAAATCTTCTTCCCTTTTGACATTCAACAAACCCTAACTTCCATATGTCCGTTTGGTGTCATTTATATAATTGAAGTTTGTGCATCTCCATGGTATTTTGATTGATTCCTTGTGCCATTTTGGGGTAGGGAGAGAGACATCTCTTATCTTGGTGCATCACCTCTTTACTTTTTGCATTTTCTCACCTCTTTTGTCCTACAAGTTGTTAGAGTAGGTTTAGAAGTAGGATTTGAAACTGTCGATTTGGTTCAACACCTGCACTTGGATTAGGAAGGAAGCTGGTCTTCTCTAGAGATTCAACCCCTTGTGCAAGATCCCACACTTTGGGGTTGTTTCCATGTTTCACGAGGTTGCTAAGTTGATAGCTCAACAAAGGTGCAAACGTTGGTGACAAGTACTTGAGGGAGAAATTGGGAGTGATGCCATTTTCAACCATTCGCTAAGTTTTCAAGAGAAGCATGTGTTCAAGGGGAACTGTTCAATGTCTTATTGAGTTAGCACAGGATGCCCTTTGCTATTGATGTCAAAGGGGGAGAAGTTGAGTAAGGGGGAGCATTACAATCCTTACAAGGTTGCCATCAATGACAAAGGGGGAGATTGTCAGAATATTGTCGTTGATATCAAATGGCGAAATCAGTGGCTTAGCAGATAGGAATTGTTTTTGCATGATTGGCATAACTGATGCAGATGGAGAATGATGATTGAACCGCTAAAAGACTATTTGTGATGACATTGTAATGAAGAGATTGAGATTGCATGATGAATGACTTTGATCAGTTATTTGTGTTGTCATTGATGTCAACTAATGTTTATTCATGTCTACTGATGTTTACTTATGTTGTATTGTGTCATCTAAATCTTTTTGGTCTACCAGAAAGAGCTTACCGGTAAAGAATTAAGAAACTATTAGGACCTTAACAGGTAAACGAGGAAATATTTTGATTGTATGTGGCGGTTGGTGATGATTGAGGCTTTGTGGTTTTGAATGTTAGTTCTTATCATTGTGTTGTGACGTATTCACACATCGCCCCATTGCAAATGGGGACCCCTACTTTTTTTTGCTTTCTGGGGTTTGCTTTCTAGGTGTTTAGGATTTGTTTGTTAGCCTTTGCATTTTGAGTGTCACCAGGGGATCAATAGGATGGTGGGCTTTGCTTGAGCCAGGGGAGTCAGCAGGTGCTCCAGGTTAGGGTTTCTTTGAGAGTCTTCCTTAGGGCTTGGTTTTGCTCTTGTTGCTAATTGTGCCTTGCTTTGTGAGTGGGTATCATTCTTGAAGGTCCGAGCTAGGTCAAGTTGGTGAGTGATGAAGTCTGGAATGTCATCCTGATCTTCAAATGCCCTGAAATTTGGCTAAGTCTGGAATGTCATCCTGATCCTGAAATTTGACTAAGTCTGGAAAACTGAAGAATCCTCCAAAAACTAGATTTTGCAATATAACTCTTGGAGGTCCGAAACCACTCTCAAACATCCTGGAAGTATATATGGAATATCTTTCTTCTTTCTTATACTTAAATGTTATATTCCATAAAATGATCCTGACGGAGAGTCCAAAATGTCAAATTTCGCACCTGACCCTTCCAAAGGGTCCAAAGCGAATTTCTCTCCCGAAGGGTCAGGAGCGAAATTCATCTTCTTGACTAAAATCCTTCATCTTTCAATCTTGACAAGGCTAGAACATTCAAAAAAACCTTCAAACACGCCTTAGGAACTAGAAATTTGGCCTTGATAAGTGAGAATTTGAGGTCTTCAAGGATTTTCGCTCTGGACCCTTTGGAAGGGTCAGGAGCAAAATCCCTATTCTTGGCCAAGATCCTGACTTCATTTTCACATTTCTTCATTCAAACAAGCGCTTTTACCTTCATTCAAGCCTGGGAATGCGTTAGTTCTAGGTTTTGGTCAAAGTAGAATGTCTTATGGCGAATTTCTCTCCTGACCCTTGAAATTCGCCATAAGACATTCTACTTTGACCAAAACCTAGAACTAACGCATTCCCAGGCTTGAATGAAGGTAAAAGCGCTTGTTTGAATGAAGAAATGTGAAAATGAAGTCAGGATCTTGGCCAAGAATAGGGATTTTGCTCCTGACCCTTCCAAAGGGTCCAGAGCGAAAATCCTTGAAGACCTCAAATTCTCACTTATCAAGGCCAAATTTCTAGTTCCTAAGGCGTGTTTGAAGGTTTTTTTGAATGTTCTAGCCTTGTCAAGATTGAAAGATGAAGGATTTTAGTCAAGAAGATGAATTTCGCTCCTGACCCTTCCGAAGGGTCCAAAGCGAAATTCTTGAAAACACTCATTTTTCCTTTAGCAAGAGTCAAGACCAAGGTGGAGATGCATGAGGAAGGATCTATGTTTGCCTCCCAAAGAGGATGAAAATAGGAAAAGTCAAGGATCCAACCCAAAACATGATTTTCGCCCCTGACCCTTCCAAAGGGTCCAGAGCGAAAATCTTGGTAGCTCTCATTTCCTTTTAAATTTTGACTAGGTGTTGGTTTCTGGGGCATGTTGGGGAATGAATTGGTATGTTCTTGCCTTGAGATGGAGTTAGAAGCTTTGAAGAGTCAAGATTTTAGCTCAAAAGGAGAATTTCGCTCCTGACCCTTCCAAAGGGTCCAGAGCGAAATTCCCTATAAATTTCATTTGCTCCCTTGTTTTAGCTTGAAAGCTTGCTCCTTAGATGGAAAACGATCTATATTTGCCTCTAGGAGAAAATTGAAGTTTGAAAAATGAACAATCAAGCCCAAATGGTGATTTTCGCTCCTGACCCTTCCAAAGGGTCCAGAGCGAAAATCAACCTAAGACTCATTTCTTGCCTTATTTGACCAAACTTTGATTTGTAAGGCATCTTGAAGGGAAGAGTGGACATGTTTGGACGTTGGAAATGTTTGAAAGCTTTAAAAAAATGAAGGATTCTAGCCAAGAAGGTGAATTTCGCTCTTGACCCTTCCAAAGGAACCAGAGCGAAATTCCTTGCAAGCGTATTTTTTGACCTTGCTTAGACCACAAACCTTGTTTCTTGGGTGAAGAATGATGTTTTGTTACCTTCCAGAGAAGATTGGAGTTAAAAAGATGAAGGATCAAGTCAAGAATGAGATTTTCACTCCTGACCCTTCCAAAGGATCCAGAGCAAAAATCCTCCTAGACCTCATTTCTTTCCTTATTTGGCCAAATTTTGATGTCCAAGGTATGTTGAAAGAGAGAATGGGCATATTGAAACCCTTAAGGATGTTTGAAAGAGTTGAGGAATGAGTGTTTTAGCCAAGGAAGGAAATTTCGCTCTCGACCCTTCCAAATGGTCCAGAGCGAAGTTCCTTACAAGCCTATATTTTTTACCTTGCTTGAGCTTAAAACCTTGTTCCTAGGGCGAAGAGAGATGAGATTTTACCTTGCAATGAAGATTGGGTTTGAAAGAATGACGATTTTGGTCTAAAAGGTGAATTTCGCTCCTGACCCTTCCAAAGGGTCCAGAGTGAAATTCCTAAAAACCTTTATTTTCTTAGCAAAATCAAGTCAAACTTGGGTTTCTATAACCTGGATGTGAGAGGAGAAGTGTTTTCTTGCCTTTTAAGGTGGATTCAAGTTGAAATGATGGAGGAGTGAGCCTAAAACAAGATTTTCGCTCCTGACCCTTCCAAAGGGTCCAGAGCGAAAATCCTAAAACCCATCATTTTCTCCAAAATTTGTGCCAAGCCATGCCTAGACTAAGGTGAGGGATGCCCTTGAGATTGCCCTTGAATTGATTGTTGTCTCCAAAAATGATGATTTTCGGCTAGAAAGGGAAATTCGCTCCTGACCCTTCCAGAGGGTCCAGGGCGAAATTGTGCAAAACCTATCTTTTCCCTTAGTTTCATGCCAAATCTAGTGTGGATCATGATTAAAGAAGGCCTTAGGAATGACTCCAAATTGCCAATGATTATCAAATTTGAAGGAATTGAGCCAAAAAGTGATTTTCGCTCCTGACCCTTCCAAAGGGTCTAGAGTGAAAATCTTAAAACCACCTATTTTCCTTGCAAGTCTAGTCAAACGTTAGGTTTTCATGGCTTGGATGGGTGCGAGGAGACATGTTCTTGCCTTTTGAAGTTAATTGGTGTTGAAAAATGATGGAAATTAGCCCAAACCAAGGATTTCGCTCCTGACCCTTTCAAAGGGTCCAGAGCGAAAACCCTAGGATCACCTACTTTCTTTGCAAGACAAGTTAAAATTTTGATTTTTATGGCCTAGATAGGAGTGAGGCAATGTGTCCTTAGTCTTGGAGGTGAATTGAAGTTGAAAGGATGGAGGAACATGCTCAAAACTTGAAAATCGCTCCTGACCCTTCCAAAGGGTCCATAGCGAAATTCTTAAAAACCTCTCTTTGGCCCCAAATTTGCATCAAGATTGGTGTTGGTTGAGAATGAGGGCGTCCTTGGGCATGTATCTAAGCAAGTACGGTTGCAAAGTGAGAACAATTTGAGCTAGGAATGCAAATTTCACTCTTGACCTTTCCAGAGGGTCCAGGGCGAAATCCTTATAGGGCCTGTCCCTGGGGAGAATATTGAGCAAGCTTCATTTTAACATCTTCTTGTTGATGATTTAAGGTAGAAAATGCTATGTTGAAATAAATTTATTATGTGTCCTTAATCATCTTTTGGTTTGTCTTGCAGATGAAAGAAGACCAGGCCAGGGCAAGGACAACCTCCTCCAGTCCAACATCATCAAGGAGGACCTCCTCCAGTCTAGCATCAACAAGGACGACCTTCTCCAGTCTAGCATCAACAGGGACGACATCTTCCAGTCCAGCATTCCAAGGAAAGGTACACCATCCATCCTGCACATCAAAGACAAAGGAGGTCAGAGCAAGGGTCCGTTGGAGAAGCAGACAGTTTCAAAAGAGTTAACTAAAGTTAGCTTCCCAGCATCATCAAATTGAACATCAACCAAGTTGCAAGTGTCAGACAAGGTGGCATCTCAGTCATCACTCCTCCAGTCAGGTTGGTCCACCTCAGCGTGTCCAGATTCAATGTACCTGACTCATCAAAGATGGCACAAACTTCGATGTACCTACCCCGGTTATCCATTGGTCGAATATTCTAGAGAAGACATGTGTCCAAATAATGCAATTATTTCATTGGTCAGAATTGAGTTGGTTGTAACAAACCCTAATTAGGGTTTTCATTGTAAAATCTCAGCCATTGATCTGAGCCATTCAATTGTATTGAGAGCGCTTTATAAGCCCTGGCTCCTCATTTGTAAAGGCTAATAGTTAGTCAATGGTTAGCTAATAGACAATAGTTAGTCAGTAGTTAGAAGGTGAATAGTTAGAAATAGTGAATAGTCAGTTAATAGTATAGCAATTAGAGTAGAATAGAAAGAGAAGGCAAAGATTGTTGCCAAGATGTTGTTGTAAAAGACTTATAAAACTTCATTGAAGAAATGGTGAAATCTATGGGTCGATTCAACAATTTGCATGGTCTTTATACTTCTCAGATTTGACTTCATGTTTTTAGATGAGTGGAAGAAATGTGTTTGATTGATGGTGAAATTTATATATCCATACTACTAGCAGTTTGTTGATTGCAGACTTGCCTTGTGTAGTCAATTGGAATCATTCAACTTAAGCTTAATTTCAATTGTCGCTTCTTCACTGATATGCATCAACCTGATGGTGTCTATGCTTGTAGCGATGATCTGAATATCATAAAGCTTTCCTCCGAAGATCGCACTAATCTTGTGGAGATGGTCCTGGGATGTCAAAACAAGACTTAGTTAGAATTTCATTAAAGATCATTCATTGCTCCTACATTCTTAGTGTCAGAATTAGATCCTTTCCTCGCCCTCATCCTTTTTTCCTTTTTTTCAAAAAATATAGGGTAGTGAAATCCTGTGTTCCAACAATATTCAAAACAAATCAAACGTTTAGTCATCAAGTGTAAGTCCCCTTGTGATTCCAACAAAATCACATCATACCACAAAGAGCTTATCCACGAGTAGAGAACCTACACACAAGAACCTTGGAGTTGCCTCGACTGATCCTTCGGCGAGATCTTCAACAGTTGGGAAACTTTGCTCAAGAGAGGATAAGGTACCTTTAGGTATTTTATTCTGTGTTTGGTCGTGTACAAAATACACATCAACACATTGTAACATGTATCTAACCGGAACTGCATCATGGTCATGCTATCTATCACACCAAGCTGCCCTCTAAATTTGAGAAACTTTGCCGAGCTCAAGGATTTGGTGAGGATATCTGCAGTCTGATCTTCTGTAGGAATGTACTGCAGTATCATTGATCCATCTTCAACATGCTGGCGGATGAAATGACAATGAAGCTCCACATGCTTTGTCCGCTCATGGAAGACTGGATTTTTGGCTAATTTTAAAACCCCTTGATTATCACAAAACAAGGGAGTAGGTCTTGGTTGAGACATTTGCATGTATGTAAGCATCCTACGTAGCCAAATTGCCTCACATGCTGCCTTAACAGTTCCTTGATACTTTGCTTCGGTCGAGGAAAGAGCTATTGCCTGTTGCTTCTTGCTGGTCCATGTTACCGCACCTGTACCCAAGCTGAAAATATACCCAGAAGTTGACTTTCTGTCATCAACACAACCTGCCCAATCTGAGTCTGTAAAACCAACCAGCCTAGGATCTTTGCTTCTGCTGTACAGAATGCCAAAATCAGGAGTGCCCTTCACATATCTAAGCACACGCTTCGCTGCAACCCAATGTTCAACTTTTGGGGTTGACATGAAGCGAGAAATATAGCTCACAACATAACTGATGTCAAGTCTAGTGGCGGTGAGATAGATGAGGCTGCCCACTAGTTGCCTGAATGAAGACTCATCCACTACAGGTGAATCTGATTTGACTGATAATTTGAGCCCTATCTCCATAGGTGTAGATGCAAGTTTGCAATCTTGCATTCGAAACTTGTCTAGTAGGCTCTTGGCATACTTTGACTGAGAAATGAATATGTGGCTATCAGTCTGCCAAACCTCTACATCGAGACAATAATGGAGAAGTCCCAAATCTGTCATATCAAAATGCTGACACAAATTCTATTTGACCTGCATGATTAGATGTGCTGCATTGCCAGTAATGATGAGATCATCAACATAGACTACTAGAAATAGAATATCATCACTAGTATGTTTGACATACAAATTGGGATCTGAAGGACTCCTCTGGAAGCCTTGATCAATCAAGTACTCCTCAATTTTGATGTACCATGCACGAGGAGCCTGTTTGAGGCCATAGAGTGCTTTGACTAGTCTACATACTTGGTGTTCCTTACCGACAACCTTGAAACCTGGAGGCTGCGTCATGTAGACTTTTTCCTGCAAATCACCATTGAGAAAGGCACTCTTGACGTCCATTTGATGGAATTTCCATCCAAATTGAGCTGAGAGAGTGAGGACAAGCCTAATGGTACTCATCTTGGCCGTGGGAGCAAATCTCTCTTCATAGTCGATGCCCTCCTTCTGTGAAAACCCTTTTGCCACCAACCGAGCCTTGTACTTATCAAGACTTCCATCAGCTTTATACTTGACTTTAAACACCCTTTTGCAGCCAATGGGCTTCTTTCCTGGAGGAAGTTCAGACAATACCCAAGTGTTGTTTTTCAGAAGACTATGTTGCTCTGCTGCCATAGCCTTTTCCCATTCAGGTACACCTTTAGCCTCTGTATATGTTTGAGACTCATAAATACTGTGAACGTTGGCCATAAGAGCAAAATTAACTATGTGTTGTTGGCTCTTACCTCTAACAGATCTACCCTCAATGAGCTCATCATCATGAAGATCACCAATGGTCTTGGCCCACCACTTAGGCCGGAGAGTAGAAGTACCAACATCTGCTGCAGGATGAAGAGTGCTTGGAATATCTGGAGCAAGCTCCTCTGGATGTGGATCGAGAAGATCTTGAGGAAAGTCAGGGGGTGCAATGTCATGCCTGGGAGACCCCACAACTTCAGAGTCAACTACATCCCTCCCATCAAGTGGAGCTAAGGGAAGACAAACACCCATACTTATAGCCTTTGGAGGGTGATCCTCAGTGCTCAAATCAGGAAGGCTGAAAAGGCCTTCTTTCTTCATCAAATACTACATCTAGACTGAATATGAGGTGATTAGTGTCTATATCAACCAACCGATATGCCTTGTGGTTGTCACTGTAGCCGATGAACATCAATTTTTTACTATTTGGATCCAGTTTGGTGCGCGTGGCATCTGGAATCCAAACATAAGCTGTAGAGCCAAAAACTTTCAAATGACTGATTTTGGGCTTCCTGCCAGACCAAGCTTCCTCTGGAGTCATCTTCTTAACGACCTTTGTGGGAGACCAGTTCAGAAGGTAGACTGTAGTGAAGACCGCTTCCGCCCAAAAGTGGTTTGGAACATTTCTATGCTCCAACATAGACCGAGCCATCTCAGTGACTGTACGGTTCCTGCGCTCAACAACACCGTTTTGCTGTGGGGTGTAAGGTGTGGTAAGCTGATGCTTAATGACATGTGATGCACAAAAGTTGGTGAACTCTGTAGAACAAAATTCCCCTCCATTGTCAAACCGAAGAGTGACTATCTGACAGCTAGACCTTTTTTCCGAAACATGGTGAACACCTCTGATTTCTGCTTAAGAAAATAAAACCACATGCGTTTGCTAAAATCATCAACAAATAATAGAAAATACCTGCATCCAGTGACTGATGGAGTGTTCATGGGACCACAAATGTCTGCATGAACGAGTTGCAAGACCTTGGATGCTCTCCAAGCGTCTCCATTTGAAAATGGAGTCCTATGCTGCTTTCCAGCTTGACACGCTCCGCAAACTCCATGATTTTGAGTTTGAATCTCAGGTAATCCTACGACTAGATCCTCTCGAACCAACTGAGAGAGATAGTGGACATTGAGATGCCCATATCGCTGATGCCAAAGAGTGCTGATGGAAGTACTCCTAGCTGCCATGGCGAGCTCCTGAGAACCAGTAGAATCAACAAGTCTATAAAGACCATGATCCTCAATACCAACTGCAACTGTAGTGCGAGTCTCCCTGTCAACAATGCTGCACTTGTGCAACCCCAAGACGACATCCAACTTTGGTGAATGCTGCATAATCTGACTAACTGACAATAGATTGAGCTTCATACCAGGTACAAAGTATACATTGAGGATTATTAAATCCCTCCCACCAGATGAAATCTAAACGTTGCCCTTGCCGACAACAGTATACTCTTCACCTCCACCAAAGATCACTGAATCAATGAAAGGCATGTACTCTGTAAACCAATCCCGACGATGTGTGAAATGTCGAGAGGCTCCAGAGTCAATGTACCAGGCTGATGATTGAACATCATTAGAGGAGGTTTGGGCCATGAACGCATAGAAGGCAGATTCCTTCTGATCAGGATGCGTGGCAGAATTGGCTTTCTGCTTGGACCCTCCCTGTTTGGATTGCTGGGATGCTATCAATTTCCGGCAATCTTTCACCAAATGGCCATATATATGACAGTAGGAACACTGTAAGCTCTTCTTTTTGGAAGATTGCTGAGGTTGACCTTGACCTTGCCCTTTCTGCTGGAAGGACGGAGCTTTACCCTTGTACTTATGCGAAGTTGAGGCTGTGAAAGCCTATTCAGTGGATGAACTAGTGCTGCTTCCAAACTGTTGCTTCCATCGATCATGTTGGAGTAGCTTGTTGCAAAGATCAGAAAACTTCAAATCAACACTAGTAGAGGAGATATTGAGCGTATCAATGAAATGCTTGTAGGATCTGGGAAGGCTTTCTAGCGTGATCATTACCATATCCTCTTCCACCATGGTTCAACCTATAGCTTCTAACTGGTCACAGATGTCCTTGATCTTCGTAAGATGTGCCTAGATAGATGACTTCTCATCCATCATGATAGAAAACAACATATTCTTTAGAAAGAAAGCTTGGCTCTTGTCGGATGTTTCATGAAGATCCTTCAAAAGATCCCAGGGCTCTTTTGCCATTTTACCTGAAGGCACTTGTGGGAGTTGATCATCTGTGACTGAGAGTTTGATAAGCATAACAACCTCTCGATTCTTCACATCATGTTTGTCTTGATCATCACCTGCTGTTGTAGGACGAGATTCCTTGCCCAAAACAAGCTGATCAAGGCAACGATACTCAAAGATGGTAAGCATACGCTGTTTCCAAGTGTTGTAGTTGCAGCCGTTGAACTTCTGATTGTGTTCCAACATGATGTTGGTTAATGATGCCATCACGGAAATCGAGGTTGATCGAGGTCAACTAAGTGAAAGCAAGAGACAGAAGAATCTGATTTAAAAAAAAAGCAGAATAGAAACATTTGTTGAAAAAACTGAAACCCTATAGGAGAATTCTGGCACGAATTTCGAGGTTTGGAAGAAATCCCAAAATTAAAATTTTCTGCACACTTAAAACAGCATAAATGCTGCCAAAAAAACAGCAAAAATTCCAACGTCCACAGGAATAGCAGAAATTGTGAATTGTCTTTAAATTACAAGGCAAATTTGTTGGTACAAAAATTGGGGCATGGATAACGAGGCACCTAGAAAAATCTGAGACCAACCCAGAAAAGCTCTCGAAAAACCCACCAAGAATCTGAAAACAAAATGCAGATTTGCTGGCACAAAAATCGAGGCACGGAAACCGATGCACCCAAAAAATATGATGACGACCCAGTTGAGCTCTCGAAAAACCCACCAAGAATCTGCAACCGAAATAAAATTTCGACTTGAACAGAAGGGTCAAAACACTAGTCGAAAATTGTAGAAACCCTAGGAAATTTTCAACCTGCAAAAAAAAACTGCCTAGGAAGAGAAAAAAATCTGCTTTTTAAAAGATAAACAGTTTCAAAAAAAATCTCTTCAATAAAAACTTCAAAAAATTTTAATAACAAAATTTTTTGAAAATTTTAATTTCCATGCTCTGATACCATGAAAAATAAATTGAATGAATGATTCAATAATCGAATGATTAAATTGAACGATATACACATGTATATATAGAGGTTACAAGACGATGTTCTATAATTAGAACAAAACGTTGAAGTAAAAGATTAAAGAGCTAAAAGCTAAATTAAGCTTAAAAGAAAAAGCTAAATGCTAAATAAAGCTTAAAAGCTAATTAATTAAAAAGAAAAAGCTAAATGCTAAATAAAACTTAAAAGCTAATTAACTAAAAAGCTAAATGACCATTAAACAAGGAACTAAATATAGGTGACTAAAATATAATTAAATATTCTAATAGTAGTGACAACTAGAAGTTATGTTTATAATTTTTGTTGAGTTTTTGCTAGGGTTTAAAAAGGGTTTAAGGATCGGCAAAGAATTCTCTTAACCAGTATTGTTTTTTGGTTTGGCGGTGATCTACATCAAGTTCACATGTTGGTGATGATGTGGCACAACCCACGTGAAGTGTTTGAATTATGTTTTGGCGCGATCAAGATGGAATTTCTTGGGAATATGCAAAGTGCTTAGCGGAATGTGCTTAGGGTTTGACTTTGTATCAAATTGAGTTGTTGTGATGAGTTATGATCACTCAACGGTTGATATTGATTTGTAATTGATTGTAATGATCCATCTGATGATCTGTAATGAGTTGTAAAGATCTGTGATGATCTATGGTGCAAGTCTTAGGGTTTTGTTGCCGACCTAGTTGTAACAGTTATTTATGTTGGTATAGTTGATGTTTGTCGTGTCGGTGATTTTGAGAAGTGTGTGAAGCCGAACTAGAGTGTGAGAAGATCTGTTAGAGTGTTGCAGACTTAGAGCTTAATTGGATTTGATCAAGCAAGTAGTTGAGTGCTATACACAAATCATTCACTGTTGTTCCCTAACAGTTGCAACAGATAAAATCCCTTAACTAGGTAGGTCCTAACAAGCCTCACATTGTAAATCCCCTAACAGGGTGACTCAACATCTGAGTTCTAAATCCTCTTGCGAGGTTGATCCTAACAGATCAAAGCTCTTAACAGGGCTGAGGTAAATCCCTTAACCGGGTGACTCCTAATAGGGTCTGCGCCTAATAGGGCATCTTTGTAAGCTCTTAACCAGGCTAGGCTCCTAACAGGGTGCATTCCGAAAGAGTGCAAAATTCTTGTGGGTACCAATTCCCACTGTGGTTTTTCCCTATTTGGGTTTCCACGTGAAAATCATGGTGTTCATGTGGTAAATGTTTTGGATGTGATGTTATGCTTTACTTTCAGTTTAAGCATGGTTAATGAACACTTAATGTGCAATATTGTTATATCAGTTTAGTAGCTGGTTATTAGCAGATACCAGTACTGGTAAATGACTCTAGTGTTGGTCTATGTTTGATTTGGTGAAAGTTTTATGAGTAAGTTTTTGATTTCAGATTGTTGTTAATACTGATTCACCCCCCCTCTTAGTATTAACTGGATCCGAATGAATTTCGCTGATCATGATAAAAGAAATTTAATCTTCAAATTGCACTAGTATTTTTGCGTACAAGCTGAAGGAGAATCATTAAAGGCAAATATACCTTTTTGGACGACTTCTTGATATAAGTAAAATCATTTCTTTTGGGTCCATCCCCTCTTGATCCTAGTGCTTATCTTTGGCAAGGAAAAATAAAATAATTGCTGGCCAACCTAGTAATGTTGAGCGCTCAATTTGGAGGGAGGTTTAAATTAAAAATAAAGGTTTATCTCAGCCTTGGCCAACCTGATTTGAGGAAGCATATCTATTGGTGAAATTTTGCATTTGGAGGGATATAAGTAGAGGTCACTTGGAGTTCGTTTCTCAAGCATTCAAGCACATTTTTTTGATGTGTGAAGTGCAGAAATAAGAAGTTATTGTAGCATATTTATATCTTATGTGAGCAAATATATGAGATAAATTAATCTCATCTTGAGGGTGATTTTTGCTTAAGTTGTATGAAGAGTTGTTTGTGGTGATTTGAAGATCTTGAGCTATTTATGAAGCATTATTGATCAAGAAGTTTGCTCTCATTCATTTTCTATTGTAAAGAGATCAAAGGTTGGAGCCTTATTGTGAAAGAGATTGGAGTCTCTTACTAGATTGTTCGGTGATAAGTGGATTGGTGTCTCTTGTGGGTTGTTGCCTACAAAGCTTGTAAGAAGATATATATAAAAGCAATATTTTGACGTAGTTTTCTCTTGCAATGGTTTCCATGTAAAATTGTGTCTGCGTCTTGTTTTCTCCCTTGCTAGATCTTACTTTTGTGGATACATTTGATTATTGCTCTGTGATTGCTAAAGTTTAAATTAGTGAAAATTGTTGTATATTGATTCATCCTCCCTTTCAGTATAAGTGTGAGTTTTCTTCAGATTAGGGGTTGGAGACTGTGATGGGATGTGTTAACATAGTATTTTCGAATGGAAGAGGTTTAGAGAAACAACGTTGGGTTGTGAGCTTATCTTCTAGTAGCTTAGCCAAATTCACAGTACCATCATATGCTTTGGTTTTAATATTGAGTATAGTGTGTGTTTCCTCCTTAATGTTGCTTATGAAATAGCTCTTAAAGAAGTCATTTGACAACTGTTTTGTTTGATAGTCACAAATAGAACCAATTTCTGGCAATTTGGATAATGCTATTGTAAAATGTTCATAAGCATTTGGGTAGAATTAAACTAGATGAAACTTCATAAATTTGGTCCAACTTGGTTTGAGATTGTCTTTTTAGTACCATTTGGTTCTTTTTCCAAAAAGGCACTAGGGACCATTCACCCAAGGGATCATTGTAGAGAGAAATTCTGCTAAGCTCATTAGATCTAACTGGTAGGATTTATACCCTTAAATATAGGAGAATCAAGTTTCAGGCCATGTTGCTCTCTACCTGTGTTAATATTGGATTGATAGTTGTCTAGGTGATCATGTAGGCCATTAGGGCGTGCTTAATGTTTTCTCATCTATTAGTGAGGTAAACTAATATTTGTGGTCTTTTCAAATTTGGCTGCTATTGCAACATCCATATATTTTGATTGGGTGTTGTCCATTATATAAGGGTTCTTAGGGTGACCACAAAGAGTAACCAGATTCATATGCCAAAACAGTTAGCTTGAAGAGAGGATTCTAATGGGGCATTGCTTTGACATGGTGAAAAATTGGCCCAAACTTCTGAAAAAATTATCCTTCTAAAGTTTACTTAAAATAAATTTAATACCTTGTGGGCTAGATTTTCAGTTAGAGTAGTCAAACCATTCCTGAATTGAGAGAAATAGGCTTCAAGAGTTAGAAATATTACTATGTCATAGTGTAGTCAAAACTTGAACTCAATTGATGCAAGTCTAGTTTTTGGAAGCAAAGATCCATTGGCCAGTATATTTTTAGAATTTGATATTTTGTATGGTCAAAACTTGTTTGACAATGTCAATGGGAACAATTTGGTGGTGGTGGTATTTTCCAATGGTTAAAAGGGCAGGATGGTTAGAGATAGCTATCAAAGGCTAGGTTTTTTATATTCTCCAATGCTAAAAAGGGCAGGGTGGTTAGAGATAGGGTTATCAGAGGCTAGGTTTTTATAAGGTATGTTTGGTTTGTGAGCTTACAAATATACTACTCCCATTTATTTTTATATGGCTAGATTTAAAAAATAAATCCCATTTCTCACATGTGGGATCATTACAATTAGCTATAGGGACAACATACAAAGCACATATGCATCCAAGCTTTTGTTACTAATGATAATACAAAAGTAAATAGTTAGGGTACTTTTAATGTAATGTTTTTTTTTTTAGGCTTGTTCAACAGGATTAGCTTTTGCCTGTTTGCTGCCTTTGTTTAGGAATGGTTATGACTGACTTCCATGTCAATCTATCGTATATGACTGCTGGTTTAACCAAATTAACCTGATACCTAAGTTGCTGATTGTAGTGTCGTAAAGTCTACACCTTTATTAGTGTGCCCAATTTCATACTCTCCTAGCACCTATTTAGTATTTCCGTTTCCTCTATGCATTATAGGACCTTTATTGATTTAAATTAATATTATGGTGTCTTATTCCACTTTATTACATCATCACACTATTATTTGGGCCCTTAATTCCAGGTGTGGCCTTTATCATTTTATCTTGATTTATCCTTAATCTTACCCTAAATTCAACTCTCAAAACATATTTCGCATACCTATGCATTATGGTTTGAGCCATGGAGTTGGATTCGGCATTAGAACGCCTTTATCTTTTATTCCCCGAAAGTCGGAGAAATATTGTCGGGACTAGGGTGAATCCTTACTACCCGGTCACACTTTTTTTTCAAATTTTGGGAGGATAATAAGGTGGTCCTACCCTATCCAAACTTGCTCTGTGCAAAAATATATCAAATCTAAGTCGGCCTAAAGGTGTTTGTAATCATAGTTGAACTACTCGCCAAAACCCAAAACTCGCTAGGGCCTGAAAAAAAAAACTCGGGAAAAAATTGGCCACTACTCGAAAAAAACTCGGCAAAAAACTCGAGAACCTAAAAAATTGCTTAAATTTAATTAGAAATGCATTTTTTTTTGCAAAATTCAATGAGAAGATGCATCCAATGAGTCAATAAATGAGAACACAAAAGAAACAAGCTGAGTCTAGATATATTTAAATGCAAAGTGGGTACAAAATCGCATCCTCATGAGGAATGCTGAAGGCTGGAAGTAAAATAGTAAATAGTTTTTGTAAAACTAATAGTAAATACATCATTACAATTACATCTTCCTCTTCTTAGCTCTAGTAAAATCAAAGCGAGAGGTAGAACTAGAGGGTCTAGTCCTAGAAGCATTGGGCGTGATTGTGTCTCCTCGCTCGGTATGTCTGACTCAGGCTGTGGCTCGTCCTCCATCCTGGATGTAGCTCTACCTCTAGCTTCTCCTGGCACTGGCAATGATGACTCATCCTTCTCATCCTCCTCAATGTCATCCAGTGTGAAACCAAATCATTGACGCCATCCTCTGTAAACAATAGAGGCTGTGTTGACGTGTATTTTGTACACAATCATACACAGAATAAAATACCATTAGGCATCTTATCCTCTCTTGAGAAAATAGTCTCTAACTGCTGAAGATCTGCAAAAAGGATCAGTTAGGTGGACTCCAAGGTTCTTTTAGTGGGGTCTCCACGTGTGGACAAGCTTTTTTAGTGGTATGATGTGATTTGCTGTTTCCTTCAAGGCTTCTTACGGATTCAATAGTTCGAAGGTTTTACTAATTTAAAAGGAACTTTCAAAAAAAGGAAAAAGGACAGGGTTTGAGTAAATCTAATCTAGTCTAATCCTATGAACGACTTAGCATGAATGAGATTTGGCAAGACTCAACCAATTTCAATTTTGCCATAAGATAACAACTCAACTGAAATTAGTGCGATCTTCTAAGGTAATAATGGTGTTCAATGCATCAAAGACCAAGGACACTACTACGAAGGTACATATCCTAGATGCGAAAATGCTTGAAGGTTAAGGGCTCAACGTTTTCCAGTCGACCACGCAAGGCGTTCCTACAATCAGCAAGAAGCTAGTGGTTTGGATTACGAATCCTACCAAATATCAAATCTCACACTTAGTCTTTCAAATTAACAAACTACTTTGATTGAGCGTGATTCAAGTACATCCAACAACCATGAAGATAACTCAAGAAACTTGCAACAAAACACCATAACTTCAATATTTTATTGATTTCCAAGTCATCATATACAACAATTGCTTGAACTTCTCTCTTCAAGACTCAATCTTGCTACAAAATAAAAATTGCTTACAATTCTAATCTCTCAACTCTATTCTCTATTTTCTATTGACTATTCTATTACATATCAAATGAAAAATGGGGGTATAAATAGCATCCCCAATTACAATGAAAGGTCCAGATTGAAAGTAAATCAATGGACAAGATCATGACACCTAAACCCTAATTAGGGTTTGTTACAAATGACCTCCTTTTTACTGAACAATATTAAATGCATAGCCAAATATTAAATTTGGCACAAAAATCCAGGAGGTATCAGCCAATGAGAAATAAGATGTCATGTCATCTGTAACAACCTTTCATCTAGAATCTTATTCCCTTTCCAATTCTCTTTCTTAGCATATGCAATGAATTTTGTCACAATTCCTTCGATTTCTGTGCTTGGAATCTCGGGAAGATTCTTGATACTCTCTTCTAAGTGGATAACCTGATCAAATGCATCTAGAAGAGCTGTGTCCCAAGTGGGTTCAAGTTCCTTAGTTCTATCAATTAGGAGCATGGTGGCATACATCTGATCATACTGCTCATCTGTAACATCTGCGTCCTTGCGAAAGATGATCTTGATTCTATCTTCAAATTCTTGTAAATCCACATCTGTCTCGATCTCGATCCTTCTGCCAAGAATGGTACGAAGTACCTCAAATACTCTGTCCTGGATCGGATTGATCACCTCCTCAACTTGACCACATCTAATACTGATGTCCTCAAAGAGAACACTCTTTATATGGAGTAAGGTTGACCACTGAAACAAACTGTGAGAATCGCCTTCCAAGATCTTCTCTTGTGCTAAAATTCTTCTGGATGTATGTCTTATAACTTTCAAGACGGGAATGACAACGTCCTTGGTATGGGCAAATGCAGCTACTGTTGCCATCAGTCTGTGGATTATCTCAAGGACTTGGATAGCCTGATGGGTGATCTTCGACATCCTTGTAATAAACTCAATGGCCACCGTGTGAGATCTATCCATCCAATTACATGTACGCTGGACCATATTCCTGAATCTTTCTGCTTCATTGATTGATTGAAGGGGCAATGCCTGCAATGGTGATCTAACTGGATCCTGACGTCCCAAAGGTTCATTGATGTGACTGAAATATGTTCTCCATGCACCGACCTCTTTCTCAAGCTTTCTATTCTTTTCTACTTCTTCTCTAAATTTATCCTGCAATGCCTCAAATGTGTCGGTGGCATCATCTAAAGTCTGCTCTGCTGTGGATGGTCCTAACTCAATAGTCTGTATATGATAGTCCTCTGCTAGGATCTCACCCTCATATTTGTCTGCTGCCGGTGTAGCTATCTGCAGTTTTCTAGATCCAGTCTCATCTCGAATCATCTTGGACATCTTTGTAGCCTTCTTCTTCTCTGTTGTCATATGTGAACGTCCAACAAGGCTCTCTAGATCGATTGCATTGTCCTCGTCCTCAATTACGATCACCTTAGTCAATCTTTCCTTCAACCAATCTGGGATATTTGATCTTGTCTCTTGAACTTGAATTTCTTTATGTACTATTTCTTCTTGTCTGGGAGGAGATGTTACTTCATTATCATTATCTAAATCATAGTCTTGGAGAGATCCATCGGATGAAACATGCTGTGCCTGTTCTTCCTCCTGCCTATCATTCTGTACCATCGATTCCATGGATTCTTCCACTCGAATTGTTCTATCCTCTGGTCTGGAAGAAGTACCTGGTGCTTGATCTTTGTTGGCACCTTGCTTTTTCTTGGAAGGCTCTTTCTTTTCTGATCTTTCCTTTCTCTTTGAACCTCTCGAATGGAGATTGCCCTCACTGGCACATCGAAGGTTACCTTCACCTGAATTCCTAGGATTAGGATTGCCTTCACTAACACTGGCTCCTCCTTCGGCTGGCTTTTCTTCCAAAGTAAAAGACATGGCTATGCCTTGTTCTCTCAACTTCTGATGTTGAATGTCTACCCATCTGCGAGTACAAGACAAGACTGGTGCCATCAATTCATCTAAATCCACGACCTCGGGCTCATTCCAATTCAAACTTATTGTTTTGCTTTCTCTATCATATGAAGATTGGATGTGCCTGCCGTTGTCCTGAGCTTGGTCGGCCACTCTGTAAATCTTACATTTCCTGATGAAATCCAAAGGCAATCTAGAATGTATCTTACGTTTCACTTCGAGATCATCTAGGAGATTCATCATAAAATCTTCAATCTGGTGCTCATGTCTAAATCTTCTACCGACTGTCTCCTCTAAATGTCCATGAGGATCAAAACTATTCCTCCAAGCAAAAGATGAAAAAGGATACAAGGCTAACTCCCTCTCTGCATCATCCATGGCTGAGACATTGGGACATACCTCAACTGAATTACCCAAAATAATAGGTACCTGAACTCCATTCTGATGTCTGTGTCTGAATGCCTTCACATATGCTGCCAACTGCCTTGTTACTTCAAGTAACACAATCCTGTCTGTCGGGTATCTCGGCAACATGTATGGAGGTAAAGGACATCCATACACTCTAATGTAAGTGAACTTGGGAAACTGAATGAACCAAGCACCGTACCTCTTGATTAACTCCTGGGCATCTTGAGATAATCTGTTGTGAATCCCTCCTTGCAACGTCCTTGTGATGTTCATCGTGAAAGTATCATTGATTAACTTGTAGTTCTTCCCTGGTGGATGATGCAAGTAGGTATAGGATTCGCAAACTCTGACCTCGCCGGGTCCTCTTCCAATCACTCCTCTGTGAGGTAGTCCTGCGTACTCAACGCTCCTGATTAAGGCATAGATGACATATGAACTCATGTGGAAGGACTTAGTAGCCCTGAGTCTTCTCAACTGTACGTCTAAGCAATGGCTAATTATCCTAGCCCAATGTATTGTACCCTTCCCTTGAACAATCACCTGGATGAAATAAAACATCCATTTCTCAAAATAGAAGGCATGAGGTGCTCCTGTAACTCTGTTGAGCATGGTAATCAAATCTCTGTATTCTTCTTGGAAATCAATCCGGTGTGGTGTGTTCGGGACTTTGCTCAGACGGGGACGACTCTTGAGTAGCCAGTTCTTGTTGATTATGCTTAGACAAGCATCTGGATCATCATCGTACACTGACCTGGCTCCTTCAATGCTCTTGTATATCATGTCCCTGTGCTCTGGAAGATGGAAGGCTTCACTTATGGCCTCCTCTGAAAGGTACGCCAAAATGTTTCCCTCATTGGACACAATTGTCCTGGACTGTGGATTGTAATGACGGGCACACTCGATCATCAACTCGTGACACTGAATGGCTGGAGGAAAACCGGCCGCCTTAATGATGCCACTTTCTATTATTCTCCGGGCGACAGGTGATGGCTTGCCGATGTAAGGGACCTCTCGGAACTTCTTCGTGCTAAAGTTCCCCAAGTTTGTATCTCCAATGTTGCTCCACTTGGAAACGATCTTGGTCTCCACTTCTTCGGTCTTCTGATCTTCTTTCATGAGAGCCGAGCGACTGGTGGATGCTCCCGCCTTTGGGGTCGCCATACCTACACAACATTTCATTATAAGAAATAGATTTTGCAATAAATAACGTAAATAAGAGAGATAAATCTTAGGAAATCTCATGATAAGTCCCTAGAGTTATCATTTCCTAAAATACAACGATTGAGCTAAGAGATTTAAAATCAAAATTTGAAATATGACGATGAATGAATAAAACAATAACAATAAATCGCCATACCTCGATAGAGAGCTAACTCTAGAATGCAAAAACAAAATTTGCCTAGGCAAAATTGAGGTATAAAGATAATCTTCAATATGATCCCCTCAAATTTGATTTCGCCACCTCTGGAGGGAATGTGATCTTTAATTTCGCACAAATAAATCACCAAGTCTTTAGCAAATTCGCCTTAGGCGTGGTCTTGGATGGATCTTCAAATTCGCTCTTGGTGTGGTCTTCAAATTCGCACCTCTTTTGATCTTCAATGCAATTCGCACCTCTTTAAACACACCTCGCACGCCTCACACCACCTTGGGAATGTCTTCGCCACCTTTGGTTTGAAGTCGCACCACCTTTGGAATGTCTAAGCGCGCCACCCTTGGATAGATGAAACTCGCACTATATTCGCCTCTTGTCAACTCGCATAAAGGAAGGTAAAATAATGATGTAGAAAATGATAATTCCATCCCCCTTATATAGCGTTTGCATCGTTTACCCCTTAGGCCGACTTAATAAAAAATAAAATCATTTTTTAAATGATTTGCAATGAAATGACAAGGCCGACCCCCATATATGAGCGCTCAAATCGATTTTTTATTAATTAATTAATTAACTATTAATGCCTTGCGTTTTTAAATTGCAAATTTCGATTTTTAAATAAGGCAAAAATAATTAATAAATGTTAACGCCATATTAAATGCCAATAAAAATGGATTTTCAATTTTTTAAATTGATTTAGCATTTAAAGAAAATTCAAATTGTTTTAATTTGGCGCCAAAAAATATGTAAATAGAGGGACGTACCTCATCGCTCTGGTCCCTTGGAGAGGGACAGGAGCGATCATTATTTTGTCTTGGTTTTGCATTTTTTCACGATCAACTTCTTCATCTCCACGTTAAAATTTGATCATCTTGATAGGTTCTTCGCATTTGATCCTCTTGCATGTGTGTTTAAGTGGCTTTTGAGTGTACATCGCCCTGGTCCTTGTCCAAAGGACAGGAGCGATCTTCTTGTTTCCATGTCCATCTTGCATCTTTTAACTTCGATCTTTTATTGTGGGCGAATAACATCCTTTGTTCGTGTCTTTTGCGCTTATTCCATTTGCTCGCATGAAGTTTTGAGCGTATTAAAGGGATCATCGCCCTTGTCCCTTGGAAAGGGACAGGAGCGATCCATGTCCTTTCCTTGACCTTGTCAACTTTGCACTTCAATCTTCATTGTAATGTCCTTCAAACGTCGTCCTTCACCTTACCTAACCTTGCTTCGCTTTGACCTTGAAGGAACGTGCGTGCTTTTGATGATATCGCCTTGGTCCTTGTCCAAAGGACAGGAGCGATGTGAGGTTTTTACAGTGTTTGGCGATGTTTGGACGTTCAAAACCCTTGCGAATTATCTTCAAACGATGCCTTGGACCATATGCTATCTTAGGACGTCTTGAGTTAGCTTGAACTTGAAACAAACAAGGAATCCGAAGCCAATCGCCCTGGTCCCTTGGAGAGGGACAGGAGCGATATGGTTCCTAGATCCATTTTGGTGATTATTTAACGTTCAAAACTCTTGTTTATCATCTTGTTGTCGTACCATGGACCCTCTAAAACATTGCAATGTCTTGTCCTTACGTAAATTTTGCATGAAATGGCCAATGCATCTAACATCGCCCTGGTCCCTTCCTGAGGGACAGGAGCGATCTATGTTATAGGGTGTCAATTTCTTCATTTTAACGTCCTTTAAGTGTTTACGCATGATGAAAGCACCTTGAAATGTCCTCGCCACCTTTTGTCCTGGCTTGGATCGGCCTTGAACCTTGGAGGGACGACCTTGAACTTGAGAGGGACGTATCTTCACCATTGTATCGCCCTGGTTCCTTGGAGAGGGACAGGAGCGATTTTTTCCTTGTGGCTTTCATCTTACTTTGCCATGCTCTAAGTTTATATTCAACGGATTCGTCCTTCTTTACTCTATCCGTCCATGCCTTGACATTGTTTGGAATTTTGCAAAAAAGGCAATTATATCAAAAATCGCTCTGGTCCCTTCCTGAGGGACAGGAGCGAACTAGGCATTTAGCATTGGTATGGACGTCCCAAAAATCTTCAATTTATATTCAATGCATTCATCTCATGTTCTCCCTTGTTTTTGAACGTAAACTTGCCTTGACCCTTGTCTGGATTTTGCAAAATGGAGGAAATCGCTCTGGTCCCTGGGAGAGGGACGAGAGCTACAAGGTACCTCGCCCTGGTCCCTTGGAGAGGGACAGGAGCGATTTAGTCAATATAGGTCATTTTCCTTCATTTTTTGCATCTCAAATTATATTCATTTGGCAAAGTATCTTCCTTCGGACGTCCTCCAATTGCTAAGTCATCAAAATCTTGCACGGACAAGGTGAAATTTGAATTGTAGCTCCGGTCCTTCACTGAGGGACAGGAGCGATTTTCCTCCTGGAGGCATTTCTGTGCTCATGAAAATCTTCAATTTATATTCAATGGAAAGATCTTGTCGTTCTCCATCACTTCAAACGTAAAATTTGTCTGGACTCTGCAAGGACAATGAGATATTTGGAAATGAGCTCCCGTCCTTCACTGAGGGACAGGAGCGATTTTGCTCCTACAGGCCAAAATAACAAGATTTTTCACATTTTAACACTTCACGAGGCGAAAACAAATCAATTCCAATGCCCAGGATCAAACTTCAAAAAAGTCAAAATTTGGTCAAAATATTCAATCAGACAAAAATTCACATTGACGGTCATCATTTAGACAAGTTTAAGCTCTGCATGAACATTCCAATTGAAAATTAGACCATTTTGGCGAATTCATTGCATTCAAAATTTGCATTCTAGAAAAGAAGCTCAAAAGGCTCTCAAAAGTGACTGGATTTTGGCTTGAAAAGGCAAAATTTAAAACCCTAAGGCTTGGCCCTAAATCCAGACAACTAACTAACTAACAAAACCCTAAAACGAAAGCGAAAACGAACGAAAAACAAGCAAAAAGAGGGGGTCCCCATTTGCGATGGGGCGATGTGTGAAATGGTCACAACATCTGGCGACACCACTGAGAAATGTTGCAAAACATTTGGTAATCAATCTTTCTAAAGGAAGACTCAGAAAACCTCTCTCAACAAATCTAGGAGTTAAGAAACACTTACAAGAAGAGACCATCATATTGAGACAAAGTATCAAGTCCACAGTTACCCATGTGTGTGCAAATGCGTTAATTCCCCTCAACAAGACAATCATGATCTTCAGGTTCCCCTGTGATAAGTTACGTAGTTCGTCTAAACTCCAAAAGCATCCTGGATAGAGCCTCGCTGCCAGTCAGACGTCTATAGTCCCGACGAGGTTATCGCCACAAGCTCACGAATATTGCTCCATTGCCAGTCAGGCGTCTATAGCCCCGATGGAGTTATTCGCATATTCCCTTTAGCCAATTTGATATTTCCTCTTAGCTCATTTCTTTTCTTTTGATTTTTCTCATTTTTTCATCTTTTCTTTTGGTACTGCTTTTTAGTTCTGTCAATTCTTTGGCTCGTGAGTAGTGAAACTCACTAGGGTTTGAGGATTGCGGTGGCGCTGAAGCTAGACTTTAGATTTTTCACTGATCACAGCTTCGCCTGTAAACCATAATGACTCGGAGATTATAAGTATGTGAAAATATAATAACTGAAGGACAAAATACGTGAGTTCAATAAGCTAACCTACTTCAATGCAAACACGTCCTGACTCAAAGCTTCATTAAAAGAAACTCCCTTAGTAATTCCAAAAGACCTCATGATTTTCCAAATGCATCCAACAATCCAGCAGGAAGTCAGAGCGTTATATAACAAAATCACCCAATGTCAAATGGATACCCCTCAGGACAAAACAAACTAACCTAAAAGCAAAAGCACCTAAACTACAACAAAACGGGAACAAAACAAAACAAAAAACAACGAAAGCGAACTAAACTAACTATGTACAAGGGAAGGCCTTGGCATTTTAGGATTGAAAATAATGTTTGAGATATCTCCCATTGACAGGCAACGGGATGTCCTCTCCAGTTAAAGTCTGCAATCTAAATGCGTTTTCTCCCAATATCTCTGAAATTTGATAAGGACCTTTCCAAAGCTTATCAAACTTATCATGTTCTCCCCTTTTCTCATGAGCTTTGTCCCAATACAGGACGAGATCCGAAATTCGTAACGCCTTGACTCTTGCTTGTCGATCAAACCATCTCTTCACCACTCCTTGGTGTTTAGCAAAGTTATCCAGTGCTTGATCTCTTTTCTCTTCTAGGTTCATCAACTGTGTCAACCTGGCCTGCACTGCATTAGTGTCTTCCATGTACTCCTGAATAAATCTCAAGGTTGGAATCCTGAGTTGCATGGGGAAGACTGGGTCCTGACCATAGACTAGAAAATAAGGCGAAATGCCTAATGCGTTCTTTGTTCTGATTCTGTCTGCCCATAAAGCAAATCTCAACTGGGTGTGCCATTCTCTGGGGCTTCTCTCTATTAATTTCTTGATAACACTGAGCAAATTTTTGTTTGTAGATTCTGCTAATCCATTACCCTGAGGATAATAATTTGATGAAAACTTGAGGGTTATTCCGTACTCAAAAGCCCAATTTGAGAATCTCAATGATGTGAATGCCGATCCATTGTCGCAAACCAACGCATAAGGGCATCCAAACCTCGTGATTATGTTCTCCTCTAGAAACTTGATTACAACTTCAGTAGAACAAACCTTAAGTGCCTGTGCCTCTGACCATCTGGTACAATAATCTGTAGCTGTAATGATGTACTTGTGTTGTGCTGAGGATGCGGGGTTGATGACACCAATAAAGTCCATTCCCCATTTCGCAAATGGTCTGGCTTCAATCACGGGATTCAGTGGCATGGCAGGATTTCTCTCTCTAATAGCTGCGACTTGACATGTGTGGCACGTCTTAATGTGATTGAACGTATCTTTAAAAAGCGTAGGCCAGTAATATCCTGCTCTTAGGATCTGGTGAGCTGTGGCGAGGTTGGCTCCATGTCCGGTTCCAAACTTGGAATGGAAATGTTCAATTATCTGCTTTGCTTCATCTTTGCCAACACATCTCAGGTATACTCCTTCATAATTTTTCCGGTATAGGACAGATCCTTGAAGCACGTAATGTTGACACTTTAGTCTTAATGCTCTCTTTTGTGTAGGTGTCATCTGAGCAGGACATCTGTGATTAAGCAAATATGCCACAATGTCTTTGTACCATTCATCAGGTGTGACATCTTCTAATTCATAAATTTGTTGGACTAATCCTGGCCCATCTATTGCTAGTGTCTGTGCCAAAGCTTGTCCTCGGACAAGTTTCATGGGCTGTATCTCAATGTCAAATTCTTGGATGATGGCGACCCACTTTCCTCTTCTCTCTCCTAATTCATTTTGCATGAGAAGAGTCTTGACTGCCGCATCAGGCACTATTGCATAAATCTTGGCTCTCAGGAGGTAATGTCTGAATTTCTTAACTGCCTTTACTAATGCGTATGCTTGTTTTTCAACATTTGGATATCTTAATTCTGCGTCTTTCAACGGGGTGCTCATGAAAGCAATGGGATTTTCATCCCTCTCTTCACTTCTTTGGGTGAGAATGGCGGCACAAGTGTATTCGGAAGCGAAGGAATATAAATAAAATGGTTTGAGATAATCAGGACTAATCAAAACTGGTGCTTCCATGATTGCGGTCTTTATTTCTTCAAATGCCCTTCTGGCTTGTGGAGTCCACTCAACCTTTGCATCTTTCTTTAACATTTCATTTAGTGGCCTGACAATCTCGGCAAATCCCGTAATGAATTTTCGGACGAAGTTGATCTTGCCGAAAAATGATTTGAGCTCTTTCTTACTTGCTGGCAAATTGATAGTAGATATGGCCTTCACCCTTTCAGGATCAATAGATATTCCTTTCTCTGAAATGACATGTCCTAAAAGCTTTCCTTCTGTGACTCCAAATATGCATTTCTTTGGATTAAGGTAGACACCGTATCTTCTACATCTTTGGAAGACTCTTCTCAAATCGTCCACATGATCTTCTCTCTGCCTAGAGAAAACTGTGATATCATCCATATATATAATAATGCTTTTACCAATTAAATCTCTGAAAGCGATATCCATAGCTCTCTGGAATGTGGCTCCGGCGTTTATGAGTCCAAAAGGCATTCTCTTATAGGCAAATGTTCCCCATTTGGTGGTGAAAGCAGTCTTTATTCGATCTTCAGGTTCGACTAGGACTTGATTGTATCCTGAATATCCGTCTAGGAAGGACATCATTTGTGATCCATTGACGATCTGCAGTACTTCATCTAATGATGGGAGCGGATAGTTATCTTTCTCTGACGCTCTATTAAGATTTCTGAAATCCACACACAATCTGATCTCTCCATTTTTCTTTCTAACAGGTACCAGGTTGGCGACCCACGTCGAGTGTCTTACTGGGAAGATGATTTTAGCTGTGAGTAACTTCTTCACTTCTTGGTATATCAGCGGTTCTAACAAAGGATTGACGGGTCTTTGTTTTTGCCTGAATGGCTTGCTTCCTGGTTTCAACGGGATTGTGTGAGTGATAATCGCAGTGTCGTAGGTCTTGAGATCTTCATAGCTCCATGCAATGACATCTGGGAAGTCCCTCATGTTCTTTAGGATTCCATCCTTTTCAATTGCTGTGCAAGACTTTCCAATGAAAACATTCTTAACTTGTGTCTCGTCACCTAGATTGATCGCGTCACACATATTGCCTTCTACACTGTGATTCTTCTTTTCTTTCAACTTGTCAGGATCAAAAATCCTTTCTAATTCAACCATTCCTTTCGGAATAGTGTTTGTCTTTAAGTTCAGGACTCCTTCGGCATCGAACTCAGCTTCACCTACTTCATCTTCATCTATGATCTGTGTTAAGAAGACGTCCGTGCTGGTTAGGAAGTCTAAAATGTGCTTGTCGTCTTCGAAAACTTGGAAATTGGTAATGTTATCTGGGACTGAAGGAACTGATATTAACTCGATGGTAAACTTCTTTAATCCTTCCATTGTTAATGGAATCAATGAGCTCGCGGCCTGTGCAAGTGAATTGGCCACTTGATTCTGATGTCTATAAATTGAATTGATATTGAAAGCATCAAAACTTTCAATTAGATCCCAGACTCGATTTCTATACTTAGTTAGCCTTTTGTCATGGCAAACATATTGCTTCCTGATTTGCCTTATTGCGATTTCTGAGTCTCCGTATACTTGCAGTATCTTTGCCCCCTTTTGGATGGCTAATAGTAATCCATGAACCAAAGATTCATATTCTGCTACATTGTTGGTGCAAGGGAACTGCAATCTGTGAGCGGCAAGGTATGTTTCTCCTTTAGGACCAATTAATTCATATCCGGCTCCGGATCCTTGTTTGGACTTAGATCCGTCGAATCTTAATGTCCATATCTGATTTTCTTGATTGTCTGTTTCTGGACTTTCATAACTTTCATTTGTTGTATCGGACGAAACTTCATCTTCCACAAAACTTTCGGTGTCTGTAGAGCTTTCATTCTCTGAATCCTGAATTTCTTCTATAATTGGTGTTTGTGGGACCCTTTTGTATACTTGTTCCAATGCGGTCTGGCATAAAGTACAAGATAATTCTGAGTGGACGGCATTGTGGATTCTACACCAATTCGGAAGAAGCAGATCTCGGACGGATGCTATATTGCCAAGTTGTACACTTTGCTGGATGTTTCTTTGTACAAACCTTCTGAAGTTTTCAAACATCCCTTCGTCCTCTTGGTCGGATCCTTGATCACTTTCAATGACGATCTCAGTTGACTCCATGACCTCTTGTTGGGTATTTTCATCTTGTATATCTTGTATCATTAAGATCTCCTCTACTTTTGGTTTATATGTTCCTAGGTCGGATTCTAAAAATAGGACTTCATTGTCCTCTCCATATTCAGTTATCATCAATCTCAACCTTGGGGTGCTATCAATTTTAATCTGGTTCGGGACTCCTCTCCATGGTAGCCACATGTGTGCGAAATCGGTCGATACATATCCATTCAATTTTCGGGACCAATCTCGACTTAGGAGCATTCCATATGAATCTGGAATATCCACTACTGATATATCTATAAAATTCTGGACTCTCGGGTCTGCGGCCAATTGCATGTGAATGTTGTTCAATTCCCCCATGACTGGAACTTCTGTTTTGTCAAGCTGAGTGACTTTTCTCTTGGTAGGTGCGGGAGTTATTCCCAGTCTTTGACAAACGGCTAAGGGCATGACATTGCTTGAGGCTCCGGAATCATAAAGGCAATTGTGTAATAATTTTCCAAATATTCTGACTGATAGCAGGAACGGGGCCGGTTCGTCCTTTCCTTGAGAAGGCACTGAATTTTCTTCACTTGGTTCTTGATGTTTAATTTGATTGATCTTTGAGTGATCTTCCTTCGCTGGGCTCTCCTCTTTTGAGTGACTGGCTTGGTTTGCAGATTTTCCTTTTTTAACCACATCTTTCTTGATTGTAACTTCCTTTTCGGGAAGAGTCAAGTTAGTGGTGAGATTCTCTTTGACTGTAGGCTGAGCTTTCTTGGTTTCGCCTCTTTTGAGTAATACTTTTCCTTCCAACATATCTTCCTTTTTAGCTGGGAAGGTTATAGTTTGAACCATGCACTCGTTTTGCTCAGGTTGTTCTTGAGAATCGGCTTCCTCTTGAGTCACATTGATAGTGGCCTGAACATTTGACCTTGTTGCACTAGGTTCACTTAAACTATTGATCACTGCCTCTTTAATTTCAGACACTTTGAGCAACTCATAGAGTGGTAAACTCACCTTGACTTTCTTGAGTTCATCCAACACCAAGGCGGCCAATCTTTTCATTTCATTTCCCGCAGGAGGCGTAGTGTTCCTTTGTCTGTATTCTTGAGTGTTCTGCGGGTATTCTGGGACGTTACTAGCTTGGGGATCCGGCGGAGTTGAAAAATTATTTGGAGGAATCGATGTTGTTAATGGTTCGGGATTTCTCTGATTCCTGTGATAAACTCTTTGGTTTGCACCTCCTGACGATTGGTGGAATACTTCCTTGATTCCTTCTACTAGGACACTGTCGTTCAATGGTGGGAAATAATATTCTGAATCCTCTACAGGTCCATTTGCAGATGCTGGCGGAAACTGAGATCCTGGTGGCACCATTGGTCCATTGGCCGATTCTGGAGGAAATCTCTCATTTTGCACTTGACTAATTTCTTCTTGTGAATATCTGCAGGTTTCAACGATCATGGCTTGACCATACTGCGTGGTTGGAACAATTTCGTACCCTGTGGTGGGAGGATTTTCAGGCGGATTGGTAGTACGCATCTCTTGTTGGAAAATGTCGGCCGCAATTTTAAACTCAGGACATTGCAACTCAGAATGTTGGTTCGTGTTGTGGAGTCTGCACCAACTAGACAAGGCTGCTTCGGCTAAAAACACTTTGCTCGAAGAGGTGTTCTCCTGACTTTGCGCATTTGGTGGATTGTCCAAAGGCGTCACCACATTTCCATTGTTTGGAGCCGTGTTCCATGGTCTTCTTTGGAAACCTTGATTGTTATTTCCTTGATAATTGTTTCTGAATCCTTGATTATTATTCCCTTGGAAATTTTGGTTGTGATTGATCCTTTGCATGCTTTGGAGCTGATTATTTTGGTTCCTCAAATGGGTGACCTCAGTTGATAACTTCTTGACTTGCTCAATCAGCTCTTTCATTTCATCTTTCTCTTCTTGTGTCCTTGACGAATTTGTAGCATTTTGCAGGTACACAGGTTGAGCGGGTGGGGCTTGAGAGATTGGAGCTCCTGGGTGAAGGACCAACTGATTCGCCGGCTGTACGTTGGGATATGTCGCCTGCGGAATTGGATTCATGACTGGAGTTTGGTTGGCTAAAGCCGTGCCAACTGCTTGCATCTGGTTAGGTGCTGCGACGGATCCCATGTGTAGTAGTGGTCCAGTGATGTTTTGTCCCATGTGCTTACTTACTTCAATGGCTCTAGTATAGGCCGCATTTAGATCATTCGGAGTTGGATGTGTCCTTACGAACATGGCTGTGAGATGATCTAAGGCTCCATAGTAAATTTCCCTTGGATCTTCCCGAGATTCCAAGCACAGAAATCGAAGGAATTGTGACAAAATTCATTGCATATGCTAAGAAAGAGAATTGGAAAGGGAATAAGATTCTAGATGAAAGGTTGTTACAGATGACATGACATCTTATTTCTCATTGGCTGATACCTCCTGGATTTTTGTGCCAAATTTAATATTTGGCTATGCATTTAATATTGTTCAGTAAAAAGGAGGTCATTTGTAACAAACCCTAATTAGGGTTTAGGTGTCATGATCTTGTCCATTGATTTACTTTCAATCTGGACCTTTCATTGTAATTGGGGATGCTATTTATACCCCCATTTTTCATTTGATATATATATAGAATAGTCAATAGAGAAATAGAGAATAGAGTTGAGAGATTAGAATTGTAAGCAATTTTTATTTTGTAGCAAGATTGAGTCTTGAAGAGAGAAGTTCAAGCAATTGTTGTATATGATGACTTGGAAATCAATAAAATATTGAAGTTATGGTGTTTTGTTGCAAGTTTCTTGAGTTATCTTCATGGTTGTTGGATGTACTTGAATCACGCTCAATCAAAGTAGTTTGTTAATTTGAAAGACTAAGTGTGAGGTTTGATATTTGGTAGGATTCGCTATCCAAACCACTAGCTTCTTGCTGATTGTAGGAACGCCTTGCGTGGTCGACTGGAAAACGTTTTGAGCCCTTAACCTTCAAGCATTTTCGCATCTAGGATATGTACCTTCGTAGTAGTGTCCTTGGTCTTTGATGCATTGAACACCATTATTACCTTAGAAGATCGCACTAGTTTCAGTTGAGTTGTTATCCTATGGCAAAATTGAAATTGGTTGAGTCTTGCCTAATCTCACTCATGCTAAGTCATTCATAGGATTAGACTAGATTAGATTTACTCAAACCCTGTCCTTTTTCCTTTTTTTGAAAGTTCCTTTTAAATTAGTAAAACCTTCGAACTATTGAATCCGTAAGAAGCCTTGAAGGAAACAGCAAATCACATCATACCACTAAAAAAGCTTGTCCACACGTGGAGACCCCACTAAAAGAACCTTGGAGTCCACCTAACTGATCCTTTTTGCAGATCTTCAGCAGTTAGAGACTATTTTCTCAAGAGAGGATAAGATGCCTAATGGTATTTTATTCTGTGTATGATTGTGTACAAAATACACGTCAACAGGCTGCTCCTGTGATGTCCAATCACTATAAGGATCTATATCATCCAAATTAATTGGAGCAGCTGCTGCTTCCTCTACCTTCCTTATGCGCAACCAAAGATTATATTCAAAGAAACGGGACTCGGACTCGACAAGGCCGACTCAGACTTGGACTCGGGACTCAAATGGACTCGGGAAAGTGAAAAACTCAAGAAATTTAGAGATTTTAAAGATTTTGGACCCTAGTTTATGTTTGGCCGAGCTTGGCGAGTCTAGCTGAGTCTAGGTGAGTTTGGACCCCAGACTCGGCCGAGTTCGAGTCTGAGTTTGTTGGACTTGTGGGGGGTGACTCGGACTCGGACTCGGACTCGCCGAGTTTGGGTGATTTCTGGCAATTTTCGTTTCTCTGATTGTATTGCACAAAGACAAGGTCATTGAGGCGTTATTGAGCTAACTTGCTCCTCTTCTTCATGTAAATGGCCTCAAACAAGCTCCAATTGCACTCACAATTGGATGAACTACAAGGTTGACATAAGATTCTGAAGGCAATCTTTTTGAGATTTGGGGTATTTCCACCCCAACTTTGCCACCAAGCATCTGCAAAATAAAATATTGAAAAGTTAGAAAGCAAAGAGAAAAGCGAAAACATAATTTATCAATTTATCAATTACATTAGACCCCAAAATCCAAATGGCAAATGTTATACCTGGAGTTTGAGTTGTTCTTCCTCTCCTTGCTAGCTCTGAAGAGAATAGTTTACCCCTTGCTTCCTCATAGTTTTGGAGTTCGGCCACAACGAGGTCTCTCACCTCAACCTCAGGTATCATCCTCTGAATGCATGTAATGAGGCCCTCGATGACCTCTCGATTAGGATTTGAGTAAGAATCTTCGAACTTAAAATAGGGGTTTAGGAAGTACCCTGCTGCATGAATGGGTTGGTGGAGCTGATTGTTCCACCTCCTATCAATAATTTCCTAGATGGCATCAAAGTTGAGGCTATCCCCCTTGTAGTAATTTTTTATAGACTCCTTGGCCCTATCCACGGCCTCATAAATATATCCCATCGGGGTTTGATCCCCATCTACCAAGCGCAAAACTCTAACCAAGGGCTCATACACCTACAATTGAAAAATACAAATTACAAAAAGATTAATTAATGAAGTTCCAAATTAATAATGAGAGACTTGAATCAAGAATAATTAAAAATTCAAGTTTTGAAGTTACCTTCACAATCTCTGTAGCCTTTTGTGCAAAATGGTTGTGAAAGACTATGCATGCGACACCCTCTCCTTCAGCCTTCTTTGAATAAGGTGAGTCTAGCCATGCTTGACTCAAAACATTTGTTTCAAAGAAGTCAATGCATCAAGAATGCTTTGCAACATCAAGAAAATCGTTGCAAACCTTGTGAAACCGGATCTCACCAAATCTCTCCCTTGAGTGTGCCCTCTCATCAAATGTAGAACCCAAGGGTGATTGTAAATATATTTTGTGCTCCTCCTTGAATCTTCCACAACTGGAGTTACCCAATCAAGTTTTTGTATGTCCTCCAAAAGAAGGTCAAGGACATGTGCTGCACAAGGTGTCCAAAAAAGAGTGGGGTGCCTATCTTGGAGGATTCTACTTGCTGCCACATATGTTGTTGCATTATCTGTGATTATTTGCACCATATTCTCTACTCCCACATCCATGACAATGTGCTCCAACATTCCAGCCAATGTTTCTGCATTTTTCACCTTATTGGAGGCATCAACCGATTTCAAGAACACCACATTGCCCTTGCAAGCAACCAAAAAATTAATAATGGTGCAGTTTTTGCCATCTGTCCACCCATCGGAAAGAATGTTGCAACCATATTTTCTCCATTCTTTTCTTTGGTCCTCCACCACTTCTTTTACCCTATTAAATGCATTTGTGAGCAACCTAAAAAAACAAAGTGAAATTAGGTCTTAGTACACTATTTTGATTTAATAAACAAGAAAAACAATTCTAAATGAAATCAAGTGGACTATTTACTAACCTCACACCCAAATCCTTGTGAGAAGGGCCTTATACCCTTTTCCTAAAACCGTCATTGCGGTAACCAAATTTAGCTAATAAGGACTGTCTTCCACATTGAATGGAAAGTTGTTGAAGTACCAAAAATCAGCACATGCAATGTCTGTCTTCTCATGTGCCTCCCTATTCCATCCAGTGGTCTCTAATGATGGTTGTGCTCCAGGTGTGTTCCTAGGCACAAAATAACTACCTATAGATTGTGTCCTTGATGGTGATGCAACAGGTACTCTACTAGAGGAAGCAGAAGTGGTGGCTGAGGTGGTGTTGGGTTTGCAGATACGTGCGCCACGACGAGAGCCCACTATGCCTTGAAGTGCTTCTTCTTCTTCTTCTTCAATCTTGAGATTCAGCTATGACCGCTCTCATGGTTAGTTTTGCCCTCTCCTTTTGCAATTTTTTCTCTTCCCCAGTTGAAAGTATGGCATTAATGTCTCTTTTTATTTCTTCGATGGCCCTAGGACATACCCTAGCATCATGCTTCTTGATGCCTGCAAGGTGGTATTTGAGGCGGTTTATGCCTCCATGAAATACTTTTTCACTTTTAATGCAAATCACCGACCCAGGGTCTGGTCCTTCATAGGCATACCTCTAAGCCCTATCTCGAGCACCTTTAGGATGAGTGCCTATATATCCAGATGGGCATGGTTCTAGTGGCCAATCATACCTTGATTTGCCATATTGAGTTAATGGTTAACTGTTAATCTACACATACACAGTGAAGAGACAAAATTAATATTTTAGTTAAACATTTTAGCAAACTATCTAAATTAGTTTAAATACTTTAGACATCATTCAAAATTAAAATAATTAAAAAAACTATCAGGGTTTGATTTTTTTGAAAAACTAGAGATTTTTTAAAAAAAAGTGAAAAATTCAACAAAACTTGTCAAAAATAGTGTTAAATCTTGTTCCAATGACTCTAAATCATTTTTGACTAAGGAATGTTATTCTATTCTTGTAGATGCAACAAAAAATTAAAAAAATGTTTTAGAAAAACATAGAAAAAAAAAATCAGAAAAATCTACTTGAGAATCTGATTTTTCTTCAGAAACCACCTCAAATCCGCTTGGAATTGGCAAGAATCAATGGAAATCAGTTTGGAAGTGTGTTTTCCCCCTTCTCAGCAAAATACCAAACATAAAATGATGAAATAAAACACTTTTTGGCCGTTTTCTGTATAAGTGCATAGGTGGGCGAGTTTTTTGGCGAGTTTTTGGCAAAACCTCAACGAGTTTTCGGCGCGAGTAAAAGTTTTAAAAAGTCGCGAGGCATAAAAACTCGTGAGTTTATGAAATCCCTATATAAGGCATCCCTCTCAATTCATTTTCATCATTACATCTTATGCTAACATTATCATCAATTCAAGAGCTATTCTTCTTCCTCAAGAATAGATCTAGTTTAAGGAGTAGCAAACTACATCAAGGCATCTTCATATTATGTTTCAATTATGATTTTATGATGGATTTTATGTGATTTATCATGTTATTGCATCAACACATGGAGGACTTATCCTAAGAACATTGCATCACTTATTGAAGGTATAATCATTTATATTCAAGCATTTCAATTTCAGATCTAGCCTTGCCCTCAAAAGGCAAGCTTTTCCAATTCAATTTCTATTTCAATTAGGGTTAATTTCACACCCAGGGTTTGACCTAAGGCAAACCCCTATCCACAACCCCCTTTCTTTCCTCTTGTGTGTAGCTACAGGTACCCAGTGGAGCTAGGAAGATCGAAACAACACCAGTACCCAAAAACAGAGCATCCAGCCAAATTTCATCAGAAAGTGCTTGGACTAGGGTGCTTTGGCACCATGGTCCTCTCAGAACAGGTCTAAATTTGATAGGTGTCTTTCGGACTGAATCAAGATTCAAACTTGAGGACCACATCTCAAAAGACCAAGGTACTAGGCGCACTGGTCCTATCAATTCAGCTTCGGGTTTTGACTATAGGTGCACATATATATATATAAATATTAAAATTAATAAGTAAATGAAAACATATACTAATAAGTAATAAACATTATTACACACACACACACACACACACACACACACACACACACACATATTCAATGCTTCGCAAAAATAGATTGTATCAGATAGAGAGCACAAAATAGATTGTATCAGAGAGAGCATTGAAATGGCAAAAATCAATTGCTGGCAGGCCGAATCTGCAGCAAACCCAGGGCCACATTGGGACTGGACCTAGATCCAGCTCGAACCTAGACCCAAACCTATGAATCCGGTGATGTAGCCTGAAACTGAGCATGCATGGATTAATGAAATTAACAAAAAATAAATATATAGGTGTGTTGAAGGGCTTACAATTTTGTTGCAGTTCTTGCGGCCTATAAATTACCCAATGTCATGGACCTGTACTAAAAAGGATATTCAAACATTTATACTTGTAATCTTACCCATTATTGGAAGGGTCACAATGATGACAAATATGTATTCAATAACTTTTATTCTGTCATAAATAGAGCACCTGAATTTTCAAATGGAGAGGAGCCAACTCGCCGACATAATGTTTCAGTATCACTATTCAACATTGGATCTTTGATCATATAGAGAGGGAACTTGTTTGCTAATGGAGATGTTATTGCTCTGGTTTGCTTGGAAATCTACTTCAAATCAAGTTGGATTGTGTGATGCAATTTCCTTGTGTATGTAGTATTGTGCAATTCCTCCCTTTTAATAGCATTTGAAGACCCACATTACTTTTTGAGTGGAGTGTGTAGAGATTGACTTGTGTTTTAGAGATCTAGTATGTGGGGAGAGTTGGCAACCACTCATCATGCATCTTGTTATCAGAAAAGCTTGCACCCTTGCTGAGCTATCAACTCAGCAACCTTGTGAAACATGGAAACAACCCCGAAGTGTGGGACCTTGCGCAAGGGGGTTGAATCTCCGAAGAAGGCCGACTTCCTTCTCAATCCAGGTGCAGGTGTTGAACCAACTCAACACTTCAAAACTTACTCCTAAGCCTATCCTAACAACTTGCAGAGGAAAAGAGAAGAGAGAAATGCTTAAATTAAAAAGAGGCGATGCACCAAGAAGAGATTGTTTCTCTACTCGAAATGACACAAAGAATCAACTAAAATACTCAGGAGATGCACAAACTTCAGTTGTATGAGTGACCCGAATGCATGCATGGAGGTTAGAATCCGCTGAATGTCAAGAGGGGAGAAGGTTTCCCACAAGTCACACTCAGAAATAAATTAACACAACATATATGAGAGAAGAGCCACAAAACATACACCTATGATGAAGGTAAGGAAACATACACAACATACATAAGTTGAAGGAAGGCAAGAATGGTGATTTCAATTCATTATAAGGCCAATGGCCAAACTTACAGTTGCATAAATGCAAGATAAATACAAGAGAAGTGAAAGAGCATAAAATAGCTCAAGCTAGCAGGGAGAGAACCCTTTACAATGAGGCTTAACAACCTTTATATAGAAAACTGGTTACAAGAGTGATCATGACCCTTGTGTGTGTAGAGAAATGTCAGTCTGGGAGTGTAGGGAAGTGCATGCACTTGAATTTTTGTACATGCAAGCAACCTAGCCATACCCTGAAAATACAACCTTGAGAAGGGTGGATTGATTGACCTTCCAAAGTCAGAGCATGCAGACATCACATAAGTTACCACAACAAGCATGGCCCTGTACCTCTCTTGATGGAAATCCTGCCAAAATCATTAAATGCACCCTTGTAGCTCCACAAAAGAAGGTGCATAAGTCACAAAAGTCGTTGGAGCATTTAAAGATTTGAGTGTTGATCACTCCATCCGGAAGTGTTGCAAGCCGGAAAGAAGTCCAAGGACTTCAGAAAGTCGGGTTCCCGAAGTGGGGAAGACAAGGAAGGAACTTCGGGGTTCCGCAGTTTCGGGGGAAGAGGAAAGAGATGCAGCAGGGAACTTCGGAACCTCGGGGTTCCGAAGTTTTGGGGAACTAGAGAGAAAAGGCAAGGAGGGAAGGAACTTCGGAACCTCTGGGTTCGGGGAAGGAGAAAGGAGACGCTAGGAAAGGAACTTCAGAACCTTAGGGTTCCGGGAAAGGGGAAAGGCCAAGGGGAGGAACTTCGGAACCTCGGGGTTCCGGAGTTCCGGAGAACAGAAGAGGAGGGGGAAGGAAGGAACTTCGAAACCTCGGGGTTCCGGAGTTCCGGGGAACATGAAAGAAAAGGAAGCAAAGGGAACTTCGGAACCTTGGGGTTTTGGAGTTCCGGGGAAAGAAGAAAAGGCACCAAAGGGAACTTCGGAACCTCGAGGCTTTGGAGTTCCGGGGAAAGAAGAAAAGGCACCAAAGGGAACTTCGAAACCTCGGGATTTCGGAGTTCCGGGGAAAGAAGAAAAGGCTAAGGAAGGAACTTCCTCCGGGGAAGACAACACCTCACACCTCATAATTCTTCTGCTTTTCGCCTTGATCAACTGGGGCAGCGCTGGTCCATGGATCGTATCTCTGATCTGTTCTTACTGATGGACCAAGGGTGTCATAAAATGACAACACGTCCCATCTTGGAGTAACAATTGTGTTGCTACAAGGATCTTTACTTCTAGGAGGGATTATTTGGCCTTAAATGAGATCCAGATTAATTACCCTGTACTTTATTATCTAGGATACTCTCCAATGGGAATTGCCTGTTCTTAAGGAAGTTTAATCTTTTTTCTGTCACCTTGTGATTGCAGCTTCTTTAAAATTCTTTTGTACTTGCTTTTGACTGGTAGGAGCTGTCTTTTAGAGAAGTCCTCTTGCCATTGTTACTTTAATTTTATTTCTAGTTTAAAATGCAATATTCTCTTTACCCCTTATTGTCTGCAAACTAAGATTGAATATTGGAAAATAAAATAGTCAAGGTCATCATTCCATAAAGTCATGAACTGTACACTTAATGCATTTTATAAAGTAATTATCAGCCACATATTATAGTGTCCTAATTCATTATGATTTGTCGTGAAGAGAGGATTAGCCATGATAGTGGGACATTCATTATTTGTCTACGTTACCCCAAGTTTCCGGGACGGGGGGATGAGTTTCCGGGACAGCAATTTTTTTTGCCAAATTTGGGGACTAGGGGGGATGGCAAAGGGGACGGCTATATAAAATATAGGGAAAATTTAAAATATATAGGAAAATTCTAAATGTTCATATGAAAACATGGATAAAGCATACATCTATACATTATATTCATATGAAAACATGGATATAGCATGTGTATGATACTATGAAAACATTTTAGAATGCAAACATCGAACATACAACATTATCAATAGACTCAATACTCAATATGCACTCATAATTCAGAATTTCAATTCATTCACATTGTCAATATGCATATCATATTAGATATTAAAGAAATAACATACAAAATGCCCAAAGGCCACACTGCTGCCATATTGTTTCATTGTCAATTGCGATATGGAAATCAAAATAGTACTAACTACTAAGTAAATACTAAAAAGCAAAGTATAATATTTATTATTTAATATTTTATTATTTAATTTATTTTCTATTTATAAATTTTAAAATTTATCATATGAATTAATTTAAAATTATAAATATTTGATATGAATTAATAAATTTAATGTTGCCTTTTAATTTTTGATAGAGGGCCCATGTTAGAAAAATAATAAAATATAGATAGTCGTATTTTGATTTCATAACTATTCAAATTCAATAATAAAAAAATTGATAGTCGTTTTTTAAATTTTTTCAATATAGAGGGCCCATGTTAGAAAAATTAAAAAAAAATTGAAAATATGACTTTTTTTTTTAATATTTTTCCCTAGCTCTAGATGTGGGGGATGTCTAGCCGTCCCCAATCCGTCCCTAGCCGTCCCCAATCCATCCCCAACCGTCCCCAGCCGTCCCCCCGTCCTGGGGACGTCCCCTCAAAATTCTGACAATTTGGGGACAGGGGGGGGGGGGGACGTCCCCTGGCCGTCCCCAAGTCCCCGAAACGTCCCCGGGACTAGGACGGGGGTTTTCAGGTAGGGGACGCGTCCCCGGGTTTCGTAGTTATTTGTTAGAGGCCTTTTGCATATAATCTCAAATTATTAAATATGTTCCAGAAGATATCATTGATTTCATCAATAGATCAATCAGGTGTGGGATGAGATTATAATTAGAAAATTACTGGCTAGCAGTGCTGTGTTTTGTACTATTATCAATGGCTGATTGGATATCGTAGAAAAAAGAAATAGAGCACAAGTTCCATTTACTCTTAGGATCATGCAAGGTAGGTGAAGGACAATCTATGTTCCATGGCATTTTTGGAATGGGGATGGTGGGATGAAAAGGGATACGTTTCGGGGATGGCAGTCCGAGGGCCACTTTTTAGGGATCAGAGAGAGAGAGAGAGATTTCTACAAGTCAATGAAGAGCAATATAACATGACAATGTCAAAAAGCTATTGGACGATGTCTGCAGAAGCCTGCATGCCAACTACATTCCAAAAAGAAATTGTTTGTTTGTACTTCTCACACAATACCACTCTATACCAGACCATGCCAAATTCACCTTTAATCTCTGTTACAACTGATAGAAATAACCGAGTCTAATACCATATCAAGAATTTTGAAATTTGATTTTTTTGTTTTTTTTTGAACAATGAAATCTGAAATCCAAATTACTGCTGTTGATATTAACTGTTATATAACATATCATTAACTATGAATCTGAATCTTGATATCAAACATATTTTTTCTGTTATACTACAGCTGTTGCACTCAGCCTGCCATGATTAATTTAATTGCTGTTATACTGTTGTTACAGTGCTGTCATGATATATTTATTGCTGCTGTTATAAGGCTGTCATGATATATTTAACAGTCTTTTTTTAATGTTATGAATGATTTTTTTTCAAAACATTATTAAAATTTACTTTTCAACAGGGGGCGTGACGCAGCCATGACCCGGAGGATCCTCAAAGAGAACAGTCCAGATCATGCAGCAAGAGTAACACAACGGAAACAACAATACAAAACATAGAAAATGGAAAATCAGATATCCACATCATCATATATATTCATCATAGAACATCCGGTAATATTCGGGCTACATACAGGCTAACATGCCCGGTTCAAACTACATCCTAGAATACAATTCATCTGGACCTCTAAAAAGTGTCCAAATGACCATTTATGAATCTAGATCATAATACTACTTCGCTGTATCTCAAAGGATCACATACAACAATATATATACCATCCAGAACACATCCGGGTCGGCCACAAAAGATTTACATTTACCAAGGAAGGAAAATGAAACGTGTAAAATAGGTCGGCCCCAAAATGTGAAGATCTCATCTGCCAAGAACAAACATGAAGTGGGGACCACAAAGGAGGGTCAGCCATGGGACTAAGAACATCGTGTGTGGTGCCAAATTGTTCCGCAATCCAAGGAATCGCTCCACACAAGAAGAAATCTCCAACACAAACGATAAGCTCAAAACTGCTTCGGAACCAAGAAACATACACTCCGGAAGAAATAACTTGCCGGAAAAGAATCCAAATGAACTAGAATTCTGGAATGACGAACAAGAACACCCTGAAAGCTGAAAATCTGATCTGCAACGAAAAAGAAACAACTATTGAAAAATGCTGAAAGTAACACAGAAACTGTAACAAGAACAAGACTAAAAGCAAATATTTTTGGTTGATGCAAGATTGCTCTTAGGCCGGGGATGCTCCTGCATCAGACACCCCAGGTAGAAAAAGATGTTCCATGAGAGGCAACTCATTAACATCGAAAAGGATGCAGGATATAGATCCCATGCTCATTTCCAATCCAAATGTCTTCTTTGTCTGCAAACTTCTTCTACCTCTTTCGGAACCTCAGCCAGATTCTCTAGCTTCTGTTTCTTTTTATCTCCCTTTACTTGCTTCATACCAGCACACTGTCTTTTACTGTTACTCTCTTTCTTTTTCAACTCTGATCTATTTCTGCCACAAGATTTCATCTGGTTTGCCACCATCGCCTTAACCTTTCTGCCATCCGGTACCACCTTGCTATCAAACCTATCCACTAGATCCTTCTGCGAATCCATGCCACCATCCGGTGTATCCTCTGCAACCTGCTTCTAAGCACTACAATTCTTCACAAGATTCAAATTCTTCACTGCCTTGTCCTTCTCCTTCAAAGAAGCCTAAGTAAACTTCTACCCATCCTTCTCAATAGTGATAAGGTTTCTTCTACAATCATAAATAGCTCCTCTATCAAATTGCCAAGGTCTACCCAACAAAACATGACAAGCACTCATAGGCAAAACGTCACACAAGACTTCATCCTTGAAAGGTCCAATATTAAAATTCACCAAGCACTACTCTCTCACTTCCACCTTATGTTCATCTTGCAACCAACTCACCTGGTAAGGGCTAGGATGCTCAAGCCTCTTCAAACCAAGCTTCGCTACCATCTCTTCTGATACCAAATTGTCAATACTTCCAGTATCCACAATAACCTTACAGCACTTACCACCTGATTTGCAAATAGTCCAGAAAAGATTCTTCCTTTGAGTAGGTCCGGTATCTTCACTGTTTTGCTCCATCAAGACTCTTCTGAACAAAAGGGACTCTCCCTGCTCCGGTTCTAACACATTCTCTTTGGTAACTCTAGCTTCCTGATCCTCATTTGCCATGCAATTCCTTGCCATTCCTTGCTTACACTCAAAAGATCTATGTCCGGTTTCTCCACACTTAAAGCATCTACCTAAAAATTCTCAACTGAAACTGCCACTACCTTTTCTCTGTGTCTTTTGATCCGGTTCTTTACTTCATTTAGATTTTGTTTCTTCGTCAACATTCTGCTTCTCTATACTGCCATTCACCTGCCCCTTATATCTCTCCTTTCCTCTAGGGTTATTCTGCTGTCTCCTTTTTACTTTATCGTCAGCCTTCAAAGTATATTGATAAGCCTCCGCAACTGTAGAAATCTTCAACATACTCATCTCATCCCTGATGTTAAATCAGACTCCATTTATATATCTAGCCACCTTCTCCCTATCCATCTCTCGATGATCGGATCTGATCATCACCTTGTATAATTCTTCAGTGTACTCCTTCACACTCATTTCCTACTTCAAGTTCTGCAACCTTTTGAACAATTCCACCTCATAGTCTCCCAGAATGAATCTAGCCTTCAATCTCACGACCATCTGCCTCCACCGGGTGATTTTCATCTCACCATTCTCCACTCTATCTCTTTGCAACTCTTTCCACCATAAAGCAACATGCCCTTTCAACTTAGTTTGTGCTAACCTGACTCTTTGTGGGTCCTTAACATCTTCAAATTCGAAGTAGTCCTCCAACTCTCCAATCCAGTCTATCAGGTCTTCTGGATTCAACGAACCCGAAAAGTTAGAAACCTCAACTTTATGAACTTTACTCACTTGCGCCACCGCTCTAATAAGTCTTTCTTCTCTTTCATCTGCCGGTTCTTCCGCTTCTTCGGCGTCAAGCTCTTCTCCTCCCTCTTCATACTCATCTTCTGATTCTAGATTCTTCCGCAAACTAGCCAACGCGTTTCGAATCTCATTCCTCATCTCATTCTTGAAATATTGCATCATTTGCTCTACCCTCCTAGGGTTCATCCTTCTTGGCAGCATCTCCTCCTTTTGCTTCGGTGCAACTGCCTCAACTCGACGATCTGACTACAAGGTTTCAATTGCCTCTCCGTCGGCGATCTATTGAACACACTTGCAGCCTGCCTCAATTTGGCGATCTATTCACCCAAAGCAAGCAACCAACTTTGATACCATCTGACACAACCATGACCCAGAGGATCGTCAAAGAGAACAATCTAGATCATGCAGCAAGAGTAACACAATGGAAGCAACAATACAGAACATAGAAAATGGAAAATCAGATATCCGACATCTGGTAATATCCGGGTTATATACAGGCTAACATGCTCAGTTCAGACTACATCCCAGAATACAATTCATCCGGACCTCCAAGAAGTGTCTGAATCACTATTTATGAATCTAGATCATCATACTACTTCGCTATATCTCAAAGGATTACATACAACAATATATACCATTCGGAACACATCCGGCTCGGCCACAAAAGATAATATTTACCAAGGAATGAAAATGAAACGTGTAAAATAGGTCGGCCCCAAAACGTGAAGATCTCATCTGCCAAGAACAAACATGAAGTGCGGACCACAAAGGAGGGTTGACCAAGGGACTAAGAACATCGTGTGTGGTGCCAAATTGTTCCACAATCCAAGGAATCTCTCCGCACGAGAAGAAATCTCCAACATAGACGGCAAGCTCAAAACTACTCCGGAACCAAGAAACGGACACTCCGGAAAGAATAACTTGCTGGAAAAGAATCCAAATGAATTAGAAATCTGGAATGATGAACAAGAACAAGCCTGGAAGTCAAAAAATTGATCAGCAACGAAAAAGAAACAACTATCAGAAAATGTTGAAAGTAACACGAAAACTGCAACAAGAACAAAACTAAAAGCAAATATTTTTGGTTGATGCAAGATTGCTCGTAGACCAGGGATGCTTCTGCATCAAGATGCCTCGCCCTGGCTACCTCAAGGATGGCTGGGCATTCCCTATGCGTTTCCTGCCTTTCCCAAATTTAGGGACACGTTTGGGGACGTTTTGGCATTTTCTCAGTTTGGGGCAGACAGCCAGGGATGTCCCCTAAAGTCCCCCCATCCTTAGAACCCCTTAGGGGATGGGGACAGGGGTTTGAGGGGTGGGCATACACTCCTGTGTAACACAGTGGACAACACAAATTTCTAGATTGACCATGGCTTTATATCTTTGGCATTGGTAATGTATTTTTTAACAGTGCACTTTTTCACTACACTACAGATGAAATCCTCACAATTTCAGTATCTACTATTGGTTTTTGATAAGTGTTTTCTCTTTTCTTTCTTTAGTTTTCCTTTTGAAAATGAAACTATAAACAGTATTAATTACTGATAAATCTCTCTGTGCTTGGGGCAGATGCCTCTAGGGTAAATCTATTTTTAAACAAAATTATTTTAATGCGATGCTTAGGCTCAAAGGCTATGGAGAGTACAAACAAATTGTAATATATTGTTGTTGCAGGGATCTTAGTATTGTAAGAAATCTAAAATTCAAAATCAAATTTGCTTGCATAAAATTTACTTTCTATGGTTGCCCCAATTGAATCTTCATAATGACAATAATGGATTTTTGCAGGTGAGACTATATCAGGAGATGATGAATTGCTAGGGGACGGTGATATTGCACCCAAACGAGACGAATGGATGACAGCTCTCCCACCTGAAAGGAAGGTAGTTTGTGTTATTTATTGATCTTATGGGGTACAAAATATGTTTACTAAAACTGTGCTACAAAAAAGAAAAATATATCTTCAGTTTGATATATTATTTTATTTTTACAAAATTTTCAGCCTGGTGTGAGCATGCATTCAACTTTCTTTAGCAAGTCTGAGAAAGCTGAAAGAGGAGATACAAGTATTTGGACCGATAATCCACTGGAGAAAGCTGAGAAAGCAAAGATGCAGTACTGTTTGTAAACCCTCAATTTGTTGACTTTTATATACAGTTATCCCCTTGAATATTCTAATTGCAAATACTGGTTTTGCAGTTATCTTGAGGCATATAAACAAGCAGCTCTTACTGCAGGAGATAATGGTATTGATTGCCTTGAAAAGCAGCGTTCTTCTGCTGCAGCAGAATTGATGGATAATTACAACAAGTCAAAGCGTTCATTGTCACTTGTTGAGAAGCACCAGCAAGAAAAGAAGAAAGGATCCAAGAAAGCTAAACAATCAGAGAAACAGCATGAAGAAGAATGGTCAGGCAAGCATCCATGGAAGCCATGGGATCGAGATACTGATTTGGCTGCTGGACGTCAAGCAGCAAAATTTGATGATAAAACTTCAGTTCAAGGGTTAAGCTCAAGATTTTCTTCTGGAAACATAGAGAGGAGTTTCTTGTAACCTCATCTATAATATTTAGCAATCCTTCAACAATTCATCCATCCATATGTGTCTGACAATTCTGGTTTATGTTTGGATGACAGTTCAGCAAGATGTTTGATTTCTATGCCTTGTATGAGCAATAAAGGAACTTGTTGGATACTATTAAGAATAGAATACACTGCCAGAAATATGGTGGGTTCTAGAATAGTTTACTGTAGTCAAAACAACTTATTCTAGCTATTTGTTGAGATCATAGAGTGCCTAATTAAATATATATGATAGATTGTAAGTATCACAATTTTGGCCCTTAAAAATAATAGGGCCTTTGTTCACATTATTCTGTAATATAAATTTGCTCACTTTGGATAAGATCAATATATGGGAAACTACTAGTTTCGTTATAATTTAAAGAATTCTCGAGGATGTATTGTTTATCTCAAGATCTGCCATAATATTAGTTGTGTACCCAATGTTTGATTTTACCAAGGTTTGTCATCTCATGTGGATGCTGCCATTTCAAAGACATCAACGAACTTTCCCTAAAATCTGAAGGTGGACTCTTGTAGGATTTTATAATTTTTTTTTTTTTGCATGTTAGATGCTTATTGATGTCTTTGGTGTAATTTTGGAGGCAAAACAACAGTATATCATACCAGTTACATGCATAATTCCAGTTGGAGCATTCTTTATACATCACATTTGTGCCTTATTTATGTTGACAATATTATTCTTTATTATTATGTGTGGGATTCTCTTAATCCTGCAGTTGTAACTACTAAAAGAGTGTCTTTTTGGGGTAGTTATAGACAGATATCGATAACATTCTTCAAGAATTAGGGGATGGTGCATGTTGTTTAGAGAATGAATTACAAATTTGAAAACTTAGTGCCTAACCCTTCCAAAGCAGAAAGGAACACCATTGAATATTGATTCTATTATCAATGAGATTCACCAAGAAAGTAAGGCTAAGTAATTAACATAAATTTAAATGTTCATTTTGTTAATTGAGTTGTTGAAGGATTTGTTCCATTAGGTCACATGGACAATGGCACAAATGAGCTCATGGTTTGGCCCTCCATCCAACATAGTACAATAGGGGTTGTGTTGATGTGTTTTTCATGCACATGCGAACACATGATAAAATACCAAAAAGTAATACATAATTCCAAAAAGTATTTTATCCTCTCTTGAACAAAGTTACTCAAATGTTGAAGATTAGCATAAGGATCATTTGAGATAACTCCAAGGTTCTGATATGTCGGGTCACGATGTGTGGATAAGCTCATCGGTTTGATGTGATTATGTTGGAATCACAAGGGGACTTACGTTAAATTGTTGAATGCTTGAATCACTGGAACTTGATCATCTGATGTTGCAATCTTGTGATGCTTTTTATCCTAAACTAGCTTGAGTTGAAAAAAGGACAAAAGGAAAGGGTTTAGGAAGTCTATTCTAATCCCAAGAATGCAAGAAAATGGGTTAATGATTCGATGAAATCCTACTAGACGAGGTCTCACCATTAGCTTGAACAATTTGACACAAGCTCAGTGCAATCTTCTAAGGGGTAATTCAAAGATGTTCAAATCATTACCATCAAACATTGATCAACATTCAAGTTAATGCATAAGTAATAGATGTATAACAATTCGAAGTTAAGCTCATATCATTCTAGTTGACCACGCAAGACACATTTACAATCATCAAGAGGCTAGTTGTATGGACTAAACGAATTTCACACAAATACATTCAACACTTCTATTCGATCTAATTATCATCATCTAACATGAAGATCCAACAAGAAACATGCACTTTGTAAAGAAACAACACATTCCACCATAACTCCAATGAAAAGGAAGTTTATTTACAACTTTTGTCAACAATTTCTTCCTTCTCTTACTTTAATCTAGCTACTATTTGCTATTGAACTATTCTTGAACTACTAACTATTTTATTATTCTGTTCACTATTAACCCTCACAAATGAAGAGTTTGAGCCTTTTATAATGCTCTCAATACAATTCAAAGGCTCAAATCAATTTGAGATCAATGGCTGAGATTTTACAATGAAAACCCTAATTAGGGTTTGTTACAACAAACTCAATTCTGGCCAATGAAATAATTACAACATTTTGACACATGTCATCTTTGGAATATTTGACCAATAGAAAATAGGGGTAGGTGCCTCGAAGTTTGTGCCACCATGGACGAGTCAAGTTCATTGCATCTAGATGTGCTGCGGTGGAACTACTTTGATTGGTGGAGTAGTGCTTGGGATGATGACTAGGATGCCACTTCAACTTGCACTTGTAGACTTGATTCGTCATCATGAAGGGATGTTGAGAGATATCTCTTGATGCTCAACATTTCAAGTTTGCTCAAAGTAGTGGTGATGGGAAGCATTGATGTAGTTGAGTCATTCCTCCATCCTCGCTTGCTTGCCTTGGGGTGATTGCATGATTTCTCCTTTGCACTCCTTTGATCTCTTCATGTCTCCATGGTGTAGTGAGAGTTGAGATTCCTCTTGGGCATTTTTGTGCTTGTAAATGAAGTTTTCCCCTTTGCATGGTGGTGTAGATCTTACAATCTTCCTCCTTTTGCTTTGCAATCACCATCATTGATGTTTTTGTATTTGCTGTTGAAGTTTTCCTCTTGAGGACGTCCCCTTGATCTTGACATTGAAATTTCTTCCTTAGAACACTTGTTTTGATCCTCCTCCAACGTGATCCCCTTGATTTTCTTCATCTCTTGCAAAACAAACGAGCATCAAATACACGACATATAGTCTCTATAATCTCTTAATTTGATATGATTTCTGATTTTATATGATTTGCAGGTTTGATAAGAGCATTTAGAGAAAATTCGCTCTCATGAAGGAGCACTTGAAGTTAAAGTCGCTCCAAAGAAGGAGCACTTGAAGTTGTTTTCCAAAATGAAGTCTTGTTCACTAATGACAATTCAAATGCACTAAATCACACTCAATCAAGGTTTTAGGGGTAAATTCACTCCAAAGAAGGAGCACTTGAAGTGAAATTCAAACTTGTCATTGAACTTGCTTCCACTCATTTCCCTTCATTTTATGGGTTCTAACATTGAGTCTTTCAACCATTTATTGATGAAAACATGACAAACTAACCTTAGGGAAGGCCTCTAGAGGAATTTCGTTATGAGAGTGGAGCACATGACATAAAATTCGCTTCAACTGGGATGCACTTGAAGTTCGCTCAAAGTGGATGCACATGAAGTGACCCTCAAACTTGCCTTTCATCATCTTAAACTCAAAATTGTTCTTTTCTAAGCATATGATGACATCAAATCGGTTCAAGGCAATGATCTATAAGCAATTTCGCATCTTATCTAGGGCAAATGTAGCAAATTTGCTCTCAATTAGGAGCACCCGAAGTGAAGTTTGCTCCAAAACCCATGCACTTGAAGTTCACTCCATGCACTTGAAGTTCGCTCTAAATCTCATGCACTTGAAGTGGACTTAGTGTTTTCTTGCTCATTCTCTTTCATTCCATCTATTTGAGTGTTTCAAATTAGGTTCATGGTGCATTCTAGAATCAATTTTGCTCTCAATCAAGAGCAATTGGAGTAAATTTCGCTCCTACTAGGGAGCACTTGAAGTAATTTGAAAATGCATCTTTTGAGTTGAATCTCATCATTTTATATCTTAGTTTATGCTCCTTCACACCAAAAGTCTTCAAAACTCACCTTGATTGTGGCTTCGCCTTTAACCTGGGGCAATAGAAGTGAAACTCACTCTGAGAGAGGGGCACTTGAAGTCAATTTCACTCTAGAAGAGGAGCACTTGAAGTAGCCCTTACTAGCAATCCCTCTTCACTCCTTGGTTGAGTTCATGATAAATTTCATTTCCTCTATGATCAAAATGTTGTTAAAGGCCTATAAACTCACTCATTTCCCTCAAATGTTGTTCAAGAAGTCCATTTCGCTCCTAATTGTGACAAGAGAAGTAGATTTCGCTCCAACTAGGGGGCACTTGAAATTTTGGCATACTTAGTTAAATTTTGCCTCTGAAAGTCACCTTTCACCAGGATGTATATAAGTCACTCAGATGATAAAAGAAACATTTGCATTGCTGATTAGGTTTTTTTAAGGATTCCTCCATCAAACCTCTTCCTCTGTATGCTCAACTTGACTTCTCCTTTCTACCATTTTGCTAATGTAGACTTTGAGCAATTGAGTTGACTATGACCCCCTCATCTCATAACACTTCATTTCATACCTCACACAAGGCTATACACCTGACTCCTGGCTTCTTGACCATCTATACCTCTTCAATGCAAAGGTTAATAGCTAAGGATTCTAACACTATCCTAGAGAGAAGAACAAAGTGGGGGTCCCCATTCGCAATGGGGCGATGTGTGAATACCTCACAACAAGTTGGATTCGAGAATGATTCTAAATCGAAAGTGTTCTGTGTTTCTTGGTGCTTTCTTTATCAGTCATTGATTCTCTTTGTTGTAGTCTTTGCTTTTATCTATAAGTGTCATTCCAGTTATGCTTGTAATATTTTTTATATTTTGACAGGTGCCTAATATGCCTATTTCTTTTGTATTTGTAATGGTTCGTGGCCTATAGCCTTCATCTTTGTTGTATTTTTTTTCATGAGATTAATAAGTGTCTGGTTTATTTAAAAAAAAAATGATATGGGAAAGGTAGTCAACATTTGACATCACTATAGATTAAACAAAGTGCCATTAGCTACTACCTGCCTTGTATTTTGGATTGAGTAGTGAAAAGCAAAATGTGAAAAAGAAAGAGAATGGAAGAGATGAAGGTAAACAGATAAGTTAGGTGATTTTGGTGGAAGGATGAGTCCATTTTGATTTTGTGAACATTGAATTTGTAAATTTGTGCAATGTAGACCAGAATGTGTTCTTATGGCAAAGTGAATTTATGTGTAGATTGAGATATATGAAGCACATTTTTGGATAGATGTGGACCTAGTAAAATACATTTCATTCACTGCCAAGCAATTTATATAGTTATTAAACTCATTAATTGCGTCCAAAGCTTAAACCAAATAACATCCAATGTTTACTAACTCTATTTCTGTTTGTTTTGGTATTACGTAAGGTTTCGAGAGCCATGATGTAATGCTTTTGCATGAGAAACACTTCTATCTCCAATATAGAAAATAAAATTCATGTAGAACCTTTTCCTCACATTCTTTTTTAATATTGAATAAATGCATATTGTTAAATAGAAAGATAGTCAGAAGACTGTCAATTGGAACTACAATAAGCATAATCGCAGCTAAAGGTGCAACAACACAAAACATCAACTTTGGAACAACATGGACAATACAAAGGCAACATAAAAGCTGAAACAATAAGAGCATATCCAACATAGAGGCTGAAGTAGCAATAACCTAAGAAAATACATTAGCAATTGTTATGAAAAGAAGACTTTAGGCCCAATGTCATGGTGACCTTCCTTGTATTGAGCAAAAGTTTGACTTATAATTTGATTTGTTGAATATAGAAATCAGTTTTTAAATTCTTCTCAGCCTAAGCTTGTAGTAGAGAAAAAATTGATGTTAGGCAATACAAAATGTTTGAGTAAAGCCCTAGAAAGACAACTGGTGAACACTTTAATTATTAAAAATAGTTTTGTTGGTGTGAATTTGTTAGTGTGAATGGGGTATAGTTGGTGTGAATGAGGTATATTACTTAACCAATTTATCTTTTAGGTTCTATACATATTTGTTTATTTAAGTTTACTTGAGGCATTCTTAGAGTATTTTCACTGTCTCAAGTTATAAGATTAAGTCATATCATAATCTTATATTATCCTATGTTTTCTCTTGGCCTACATAACCAATGTTTTCTCATTGTAATAACAAATAATGTACTTGGATCCGACGAAGAGGAAACTACAAGGAGCTATTTAAGTTACTTACTGAGGATTGGTCCAATGTTCTCCACCAGGTAGGTTGCAAGTTCAGGGATGGTAGCTAGGGGTGTTTTTTCTTTAATTTTTGTTGTTGATGTTATTAATGTTGTTTCTGGCTGCAGTAGACCCTCTGTTAAGTTTGTTATTTATTTTGATACTGTTTATGTTTATGTTTATGGCTGTAGGTGGCCTTGTTTTAAGACTCTCAGTAGGATTGATAGATTGTTGGACAAATATTCCAAAGATATTAACTATTTTATATGTTGTTGATAGGTAGTTTTTGATATTAGCTAGTTTTTAATGTGCTAATGCTCCTTTTGTTTACCTTACGCATGTTGGGTTGTTGTTATAGGGACAACACCTTTGTTTTGCTGCTTTTTAATATAAAAAACAAATAATGTACTTATATTGTTCATTGGAATCCTTTGATAGAATATAATAATTTTCCTATTTTGAGTTTCTCATTTTTATTGAAGCTCATAGATCTTGGGTGGCTATCTCATAGATTTTTTAATTTATATATTCAAAATTCTACAACAACTGTTACATGATATTAGAGTTTATGAGACAACTTATTGTTAGCTTTTTTTTTTTGAAATATTTAAGTTATGGATCTTCTATTTTTTTGAAAAAATTGAGTATGTTTTTCTTTTGCATTGAATGTTAACTTGGATAGTTAAAAAAATGATAAAGATAATAATACACCCTTGCAACAATCCATCAAATTATATTTTTATAATTAATACATATACATATACATATATTCAAGTTACGAGAAACAATTATCCCTTTTTTGCTTTAAGAAATGGATATCCATGTTTTATAAAATATCAAAATTTTAAAGCAAAAAAGAAAAATTACATTCATTATTAATAGATTTTATTTTTTTTGACAAAAAATTGCTTCGATTATTGCCTCATGAATGCTTTGGGATTTGGCTTGGGATGCCAAACTTGAGAAGTCAATTTCCCCAACTTGTTTAGAGGTTTCCTTTAGTTTTTTAGAGTTCACCCTTCACGGTGACTTTTTTTTATCCAAATTTGATGAAACAAAAACAGTTTATTCAAGAAATTGTTAGCATTCTACCAACATAAGATATGCTTATTTTGAATTTAATAGACAATTATTATTGATTTTCTACATGAATTTCATCTAAATTATACATTGAAAGGTTGATTGAAAATCTTGTATAAGTTTCAAAAAGTTTCACATATTTTGTCACGTTTTATGCTTCACAAACTATATGTTTTTGATTAAGGAAAAATAGGTTTTAAGGGACCTGAAACCCTAGACAAGACAGGTTTTGGAAGGACCTGCAACCCGAACCGAAAGATAAACTTGAAAGTCCACTCAAAGAAACAGAACACAAATGAGACACAACAAAGCCAAACCAAAGATGGGGTACAACACAATAAGGACCCCCAACAAAAACCAGCGGGCTGTAAGAGACCAACAGCCCCAACCCAACCAGGGCAGATCAAGAATTTGACCTACCCTTATGGGATCAAAGGGTCATATCAAAAGAGGACTGAGACGATTTAGATTTTTTACTTTTAATAGTAATCCATCCCTCCTCAAACCTAGCAGCAAGCTTTTGCCAAGAGGATGGGTCCAGAATAGAGGACCTCCCATCACTAGGAGGAACATAGCCAGCTTCGGGAGAGGCAGGGACAACAGAAATCAAAGAATTAGACAAAGATCCAACATCAATCTGGGAAGCGGGAAGGTCATCCACCAAAGAGGAAGATCCAGCATTCTTCAAACGATCGTTTGGGATGCCACCACAAGCATCCCCACATTCCCGAGCACCAAAAACAAAGGCAGCAACCAGAGGCTCGGCCTGAGGAACCTGTGCAGCAACCTGGGAAAAGTTTTTCTTTTTAACAAAATAGTGTTCAGAGGAGGCACCTTTCCACCAAGAAGCAAATCTCTTTTTCTTTTTATCTATTTCACACCGTGCAGCAACATGTCCAGTCTGGAAGCACTTTCGACATCTAAAGGGGATACCCTCAAAGTCAAGTGGTTGGACCCAAGATCCCAAGGAAGATTCAATTTCTATCTCAGCTGGAAGCCCTTTAGAAGCATCAATGTTAACCAAAATCCGAGCATAAGTAGAATGATAAATTTGTTAAGAGTCCTTATCAATCATTAGGAATTCACCTAAAGCCTCCCCCACTTCCTCTAGCAGAGAGTTCGTCCATAGATGAAGGGGAAGGTTAGGGAGCCTAACCCAGATAGGAATCTCATTAAATGAATCAGTAGATGGATTAAAACCCAAGAACTAGGATTTAACCATCAAAACAAATTTGTCCTCCCAGCTAAAAGGATTTGTACATAAAATTTTCGATATATCCTCTGCATATTCAAATTTAGCAATGAAAAAGCCCTTGGCTGAAGGAAAAATGTTAACTGAACCTTTTAAAATCGGTTCTAGCTTTGGGAAATCCAAGTGTGCAGTTGAGGAAGGCTTGGCCAAAAGCCTTGAAACCTACAAATCAGACCATGAGATTCAAACACAGAGGAGTTGTGGATGATCTCCTGTTCAGTATCAACAGACACCCTGAAACTATATGTTGAAGAAAAATTGAAATTCATATATTTTTAGTCAAGTTCAGGTGGCGAAAAAATTAGTTTTTAATATTTAAAAAAAATCCTAATAAAAATTCATAACTAATTTTTTACTTACAAAATAATGCATCACATTCCGATTCGTGTCCTTGCATTGAAATTTCAAGTTTTCACCAAATAAATTTACCTTCTAAAAAAAAAACTAGTAGCCTGCAAACAACATTCAATTTGTTACGATTCTATTCCTACATAATTTTCAAATTATGTTAATAACTATTGAAGTTTTTATGTGAAGTTGCTCAACTTTGATTTTCTATATTTTTAAAGTTTTACTTAGAGACAAAATTTGGCCCATCGTGATCCTACATTAACCCATTATTAGTCCAAAAACTTCTTTTTTTCTAGTATGCAACTCAACCATTGCTTTAAATTCTTTAAAATGATTGAAAAATTTGAATTTACTCTTTAAAAATATATACCCATGTCCTAGTATAATCATCAATAAATGAAACTTGATATGTGAATTTTTCAATGTAAGGAACACCTACATGACCAAACACATCATAATAAATAAGATCAAACACATCATAATAAATAAGACCTAACACACCACGATATTGAACATTGTTTTATTTTTTATAAATGCAATGGTGCTCAGAAAAATTTAAATTAAGATTACAATTAATCAAAATTTTTAACAAGGTTTTTACTTTTCAAGGTTCTTAGACCTTTTTTTCAACATGGTCAAGTCTCTAGTGCCACAACAGTCTTCTATGTAGGTAACTTTCATTTAAAAGAAAGAGCGCACTTGGGTACCCAAAAGCCATGACCCTTCACTATATATGAAACCCTCACATCTTTCAATGAAGTAGCCATAGACTTTCTTTATACAATAATACTATTACACTGAATAGTGTATGCATCAAGTTTATACAATGTGCCAAATCTCACACTTGATGGCATTGTGTTGTCATTGATGTCAACCGGTGTAGCATATTACCGGTATAGCTTGTCATTAGTTAGTATGGGATGTTAATCAGTCATTGGAATCACCGATATACAAGTTAGTGTTGGAGACATAAGTTGGTGTTAACCGGTGAGTAGACATTGGAGACAGTTGGCATTATGGCAATGCCAGCCGGTGAGCGATATGTTGGCAGCATGTTGTTGCCAACCAGTAAGCATGTGACCGATAAGCGAGCAAGGTTGAATTTATGAAGAATATGCAGTACAATTGGTATGCAAGATGTGAAACATCAAGACTCCCACCAGATAAAGATACTATCACAAGATGAAGAAAAGATTGACAAAAACTATGTTGTTGCAAGTTAGTAAGGTAGACAAAGGGGATGTCTACCGGGTTATGTGTTTGATTGAAGATATGTCTGCTCAATTTCAGTAAACTCAGGTTTAGTGCATTGGTCCATCCACTTCTACCGGTAAGTGGTAATACTTAGCTTATCTCCCAACATGCATATAATGCATTATAACTCTTTGGGATAGATCAGTCAAGAAATATAAGGCAGGTGGTTGAAGGCTTAAACCGAATGACCAAAGTGGAACGTAAGGAAGCCTCCAACATGTGAATTCAAAGATGTGCACTGGATCAGAAAGTGAAGGCATGATGAACTACCAAGACAAAGAAGTAAGAGTAAAGAGTGATGAGTTTGCCACTTTGGCAAACCAGTTAAGATGAGGTCTGTACAAATGAAGGACAAGGATAAGTGGTATCACTTACAGACATGGAGTCACTCCAGGTTGCTTATATCAACAAAAGTACCTATTGATGATTGATGTCTATGTTGTCATGCCACTGGTGTGATAGAATGTGTGCATTGGAGATTGTTGACATGTTAGTGTCAACTGGTAAGTATGCCAACTAGTAAGCGAGCAAAGAGGAAAAGTGGAAAGCTCTCATCAGATGGAAATGTGCAGTTGTGGCTCACTATGAATGTATGCTAAGGATTGACAAGTTTGATGACTGACCTAATGTATCCCTCCGACAGAATAGGTGACTGCATGGTTCAAAGGTTAACCAGTTAGTGCGTCACCGGTAAGGCAAGAAGACCAATAGTATGAAGTATACATCAATTGTGTGTTGTGGTCGGTGACTAAGCCTGAAATGACACAATGGAATTTTCTAAGTTGGACGTCGACAAAGATGACATGTGGATACCAGGTGGCAAGAATGCAGAGGTCGACAGAGAGTGCTTCAGTGAGGTAGTTGTAGAGTCGGTTGATATTAAATGAAGACTTTGAATATCTTGGGTCGATTACAAAGGTTTGCAACTCAAGGCAAGTCAAAGGACAAGGATTTGATTCATTGACATCATGATCGATGCAGTATGTCCAAGTGCAAATCGGATTTGGTGAAGACAACCATGAGATCATTCAATGAGATTGACATAGCAGGGTCCTTGTTTGCTAAGTATAGAAAACATGTATTGGAAGAAAAGAGATATGGTGGTGCCGTCTGAGTTGTTGGAGGTTGTCCATTTCAAAGATGAGAGCCGATCTGATCTGATACGCCTCATGGTCGATGAAGAAACCCTAGCGTGCCAATTTTGAATGGCCATCTTCGTGAGAAAGATCAAGTATAAATATGCCGAGCAAAGACCTTAGTTGATTAATGCTATCAAACGTTGTGGGGCCAGATATTGAAGAACAAAGTGTGAGTGTGCAACAAAGAGTTAATTAATCAGATAATTCAACGAAGAATATTGAAGTGACCGAGTGCTTGAGAGAACCGATAAGAGGATTTAATCGGTGAGGTTAAAGTGACCGGTGAGCTGTCATAGAAACTAACAAATCATTCAACCAGTAGTGTCCAACCGGTAAGAAGGCAACATTGAGAGAAGTCGTGCAGTGTGAGTGTCAGAGAAGATCTGGAAAGGTAAAATCAAAGAAGAAGGGGAATCAGATAGAGAGGACTGAGAACCGGTAACCAAATGCATGGTCTGACAGCCCATCCAACTAGTAGAGTCTGAACTGGTAAGAAAGCTGTAGTGAGAAAAGGAGAGCAGAGAGAGAACGAGAAGAGATCAGACAAGGCGGAGGCTGAGTAGAGGAAGAGTCAGAGAACCGACAGAGAAGCATAACAAAAGAGAAATCAGACAGAGAGGACTGAGATCCGACAGAGAATAGTTGAGCCGAGAGAGCAGGATTGAATTGAAAGAGAGAAGTTGAATAGGTGTTACAAAACTCATTTGTAACAAGATGCTTTCATTGTAATAGGTTTTTATTTTATTGTAATCACTGAGTTGGATCTCAGTGCAGGGGTTGGTGCTCCTTGGGTTGCAGCCCGAAACATTGTAATACAGTTGTTTATTGTGAGGCTGGATTGGAGCAGTAGACTCCAACAACTTTTCTCACCAAGGTTTTTCCCACATTGGGTTTTCCTCGTATATCTGGTGTTATGTGATGTGCCTTTGTGTGTGCTTGCTTTATGATCTCTTCCTTGTCTCACCGGTATGGTCACCTAGTGTTTGATCTACTAATCGGTGCACACAATTAGGATTAAAAGGTTTAAAATATTGATAACCACTAATTCACCCCCCCTCTCAATGGCATCTTGTGTTCTACAACACCTCTAGAAATTACCATAATACCCCTAACCATCTTGCATAAAAAAAACTATTTGTACACCATATCTATTAGTTTTCTCATAGATAACAAATTTCGTGCTAGTCCAAAGATATGTAATACACCATTAATACATTTTATTCTACCATCAGAAAACCTAATTCTAACCGTACTATAATTAACCATATTTAAAAAAGAATCATTATCCAAGTACACCTCAAATCTGTATGGTCACCTATAATAATTGATGATTTAGACTATATGGCTCAACTTTGCAACTTGGGGACGAGACCATCCTATAATAAGCAACCATCAACTAATATGAGGTACATTCAATTTTAAACTATTATCATAAACTTGGGATGAAATTGATACCGTGTGTACAATATGGGATTCTTAGGTTCTACTACAGTCTAAGATTCATGTAATTTACAAACTTTTGAAAGAAATATATAGTTCTACTAAATTGCAACTTCAGAGCCATAAGTGAATAAGAATGACAATCATAAGTGAATAAGAATCACAACCAAGAACAATTAACAAGTACAAAAAAAAGTAAATAACAAATTTATGCTAAAACGTCTCACAATATAATTTCAAATAGTTGTTACAAGAATAATGATATATGAAACTACTTGAACTAATTAACAAATTAAACGGAACTAATTAGCAAATTCAACGACAAAAACTCTAACACCTTACCTCAAGTGGGCCTTAACCTGAGTAGGTGTACTCAATAAATTAAGAATTGAACAAAGTTACTACTTCAAGAACACTCTCATATGCTTATTTATAAAGAAATGACCAAATACAAAAATTTATTGCCAGAAATAGAGAGAGATTATGTAATGGTTGGTCCTTAGATAATTTTCTACATTAAATTTATAAGTTTCTCTTATTCTAACAAACTGATATTGATATTTCAGTCATTCCTTTTATATTTAGGAAAATGATTATTTTACTAAAAGACACAATTCAAAACAAAGTCCTAATAGAATTCCATATTCATTATAAAGAAAGACTTGATAATCAAGATAAAAACGTAACCAAAATCATCAATGCTGATTATGATAGAAGAATTCTAAATGTTGAAGATCTTTTCTAGAGCTAGGAGTCTCATGTTGCTTCTTCAATGATACACCATCTTTGGCAATACCCATCATTGCAATCTATGCTACTCAACTATAGGAATGCCTATTGCATCTACATTTATTTGGCTACAAGAAGTCTACATAATGCCCTTGATCATTCTTTTTGTAACAACAAGTCTCTAGATATATTCCTCATAATGACTTTTTTATTATTTCATTACATTCTGATCGATAATCATGCATATGTATTATATTTAATATCTTATGAGTAAATATGTTTAGTGCTTATCAAATGGTCTTAAATTTAAAAAGTATTAAAGTTTCTATGTAAAAGTTCTACAATTTAAGAGAAATAAAGGACTTCCAAAATAACAAAAGAGACAATTCAGAAAGCCCATCGTTTCCCCTAGCTTAAGTTCCCACTTGTCCTCATGCAAGAGGAGACAAATTGATTTTTCATTAGTACTAACTCTCTAAAGTCTCTTGGGGTGGTTATACCTATAAGAGTTAATGAGTTCCAATAGAATCCTCTAAGTTCCTTCTCCACCCTGCTCCATCTAGAATCTTTTGCTTCTCCACTGTAAGGTGCATTCCCTTTCTAATGTGAAACATGCCACCATAGTAATAGTAGTGGTACACACTATACATCATAATCTTGGGCAAGTCATATATCTTCTTTGTCTACGAATGGCTGCATGGTAGTTATATAAAGAGTGTTTCTCCTTTATTTTCAGTTTATCAATTAACTCATGTCATCTAGGTGCAAAAAATCCTAGACCTTCTCTTCTTGTTGTCTGTGCTATCCTTCCTAACATGATGTGTCTATCCCACCTTGCTGCTATAACTTGTTTTCGAGTGATTGGTCTAGTCATAATTCTAACCTAAGTATTTAATATATGATCTAGGTTATTTGATTTTGGCACTAAAGGTAGGGATACTAACTATTGTAATTTTCTATAGTTCTACATTTGTTGACCCCTATCAGCTTAATTTTGAATGAGTGAAGCTTGTTCCATCAATGTAAAATCACCCAAGTAAAGAAATGGAATCCACTCCATATCATATGGAATTGCATAATTATGTAAGTAGAACTCATTGAGAGAATTTTGGAGTTCTAGGGTGGATTCCTTAATAATGTCAAAAAGTTGTTTTGGGGTTGCCAAGGAAAAAAGAAAAACACAATACAATTTTATAAATTGGAAGCTCATACTTTATTCTCTCAAGAACGAGGAGTAATCTCTTGTAGGTGGCCCACATCGCATAAGTTGTGGCACCACGAGAGCTATTTGGTCCGCTTTACTTCTTAGGTTGTTAATATCCATATATATTTCCTAAATCTCTTCATTAAATTTTTGTTACAATTTTTATTTTTCTTTCCTTTACTATTCTTGTAACCATAGATGTTGTTCTCAATTCGACAATTGCCAGGTGATTGTTGAATAGGATAAATTAGGGGGAGTATGATAAGTAACTCCTATTTGTCCCTTCCTAACATCTTTTGTTGACTCCCTAGTAGTCGTTTCTGCTAAATTTTCAAGCCCAATTTCATGTTGTAAGATAACATTTTGTTCATCCTATTACATGATTAATTATTTCTCTTCCTATTGTTGCATGTCTTATTCATGTTCTACCTCTTGCTGCATGTGTAACTACTCAACCTCCTATGACATCTCTCCTTTAGGCCAATCATGAATCATCTCATCAAATGAGTGTATATCGATGTTAGATGAGGTTGTTACCTCCACTAAAGGAGGACTTTCACATTTTACAAAAAAGTGTCTTTTCTCTAAAGGGTGGTTTCTGTATCAACAATTGACAATGTTTGGTTAGGAGGTGTTGTTTTTATGGCTATTTCATTTTTCTTTAGGCAACGGGAGTTTTTAATCATTTTAGGGGGAACCCTTTTCTTCTTCTTCTTTTCTCCGCTTGTAGATACAACAAGGGTAAATTTTCCATTCTTTATTTCTTTGGAAAAGGAAGAGACTATTTTTCTTTTTTAAAATAGGAGAACAATTTATTTTTTCTCTGCTTTCCTAGGGTAGGGGAAGAATCTATGTTTCTTTTCTTTCCTATCTCACAAGAGGCCTAGGAAAGCTTTTGGATTCTTGTTTTAACTGCTAGGGTAGGTTTTGAGGCTTCAATTTGTTCATCCTCATGGGGAGAAGTTGTGGATTCAGAGGAATATGCCAATTTAGGGGTTACCTTTCAAGAGGGAGTAGATGCATGATATGTAGGGGATTCAATCTTATCACCATATTTTCCTTTTTCTCTGCTCTCTTCCTTGGATACTCATTCTAACAGTATATATGTTTAAATGTTAAGGGTTTGTCACAAGGTCTCATGTTAACATTTCTAACTTTTATTATTGTCAAAATTCCTCCCAATAAATATTTGGAAATTGAGTGTGTAAAATCCTCTTTACCAACAATTTAATCAAGCAATGTTGTGATGATGCAATGGTATTACCTTTTTGAAATTCAATCGCAATTCAAGCAAGAAGGTGGTAAAGATAATCTACAATGTTGACATGTTGGATATGTTATAGGTTACTCAACAACTTGAAATGGGTTGAATACAAAAGAGAGTGCCTCCCCCCATAGGTAAGGTATTTGATAACTATAATGTAGCAAATTGTATTCCTTTAATTATTGAGTCCAATTTCACACTCTCCTAGCACTCATTTTAGTTTAACCATTCCTCTAAGAATTTAGGACCATTTTTTGCTTTGAATTAATCCTTAACTCAAGAATATAAGTCTTATCCTATTTTAAAACTTCAACACAATCCTATTTGGGCCCTTACTTTAAGTGAGCACTTTCTCTTATATCATTCCAAGCTTATTTTGGTTCTATCCTATTTTAAAGTTCAAAGCACTTTTTCCTCCACTTAAAAGTTGTCAATCCTCATATAAATTATATATCCAATATTAGGGCCCTATTATCTTGCTTCCTTTAAAATTCAATCCTATTTTGTTGGGACTATGTGGCTTAGCTACATAGATGCTTTTTTGTTAAAATTTTGGGAGAATAATGTATGTTGGCCATTTGGTGGAATTGATTATGTGTTGCATTGATGTTTTGTCATTAATGCCAACACTAGCTGTTTGGATGCTTTACCGACACCCTTCTAGTCCTGGTAGGTTGAGTGGTTTTTGGTTGTTTTGGATCCAACATGATCCGGTAGGCTCCGATATGATTTGGTTATGGAATTGACTTATTCATGATACTCATGTTCATATTTTGTCAGTTGGTTTTGATCTAGTGATCAAATGCTATCCTGTTTGCTTAGAAGCTTAGCTTCTGGTTCTGACAAGCATTTCATCGACAAAGCTTTTGATGAAGATCTTTGATGAAATGCATAAGTGGTGTTGGTACAGCTTCTGGTGGAGTTTCAGGATGCTAATGATGATCATGTTCGAGACTTGGCGGATGGAGATAATTGCTTTAGCGTGTGGACCTATACTGGGTCCCAATTGATATAGGTTATGGACTGACTTTAATGTAATGTGTGGATTGGACCTCTCGATTTGGTTCCAAGATGTCTTATCTATTGGATATTATTTGTTTGGTCTAAGGCGGACATGATTTGTAATTATGTAAATGGTTTATTATCTAGTGGCTGACCTGATTGTTTATGGTTGAGGGTCTGTATATATAGATCTAAGATCTCATTGTAGATTATATATGGTAGAGATCAAGGGATATGGACATGTAGTGTGTGAATAATGCAATATCATTCAGGCAGAGGATTTGGTCGATCATTGGAGATTGAATTGGGTTTATGTAAAAGGATTTAGTCCTGCGGTATTGTGCTTAACCAAAACTATACTCAGTCATAGGAGATGCTATCTTTTGCAGTTCAACACTTCTCTGGATTGTAGTTTGGATTTCTACATAGTCAGTGAGACTCCTTTTGTGATGAGAAGTGCGCTCTAGGTTGTTGGCCTTCTTGCAAGTGCATGCCCTTCAATTGTAATTCACATACTTACCGCAAAAATATTATTTGACTGTGGGTAGGCTTCCCACCATGGTTTTTCCCTTTACCAGGCTTTCCACGTATAAATCTTGGTGTCATGTGGATGGCATTTATTTTGTGATTATTGTTTATGTTTAATTAGTTTAACTGCTATTCAGGTATTAATGTTTTTGGGTTCTGGTATTAAAGTGTTAATTGCTAATGGTTTCAGTAATCTGTGACAACTGATTCATCCCCCCCTCTTAGTTGTCTTTCGGTTATTTGAACAGTCTAACAATTGGTATCAGAGCATTGGTCTTCTCTGCAGAAAGCTTAACCGCTTGAGGAAGATCCTATGGCGACTAATAGTTCTAGTTCATCCAGTTCATCTAGAGCTATCTTTTGGAGAGATATTCCTAGGCTTGATGGAACAAATTACACAGTATGGAAGATTCAGATGGAGACTCATTTGAGATGTCTTGGCAAGGAGATTTGCAAGATCACATAGAATAGTGTCACACCTTATAATCCAACATCTGACAATCGTCCTCCAGAAAACCTACATAAGGAGCTTGAGAATGATTGTAGAGCAAAAGAAGCCCTCTTGTGTGCACTTTGTGATAAGTAAATAATGGGATTAACCGACAAATCATTTGGAAAGGCTATATGGGATAAGTTGGAGACTCTTAATGAAGGTGACCCTACAATGAAGATTGCTAAACTTGATGGTTACTGGGTAAGATATGAAAAACCGAAGATGGAAGAAGATGAAAGGATTACTATATTCATGGAAAAGGTAAATGAGATTGTTATGAGAATTCAATATTGTGGTGGAACTTAGAGCAAAGATGAAATTGTTTCTAAAGTTCTGAGAGCCCTACCACCGGTTTACAAAATGAAGGCTACTGCTATTAATGAGTTGAGAACAATAGCTAATACATCTGTCAACTGAGATACTTTGGTTGGGAAACTATCTACTTTTGAGGTTGAAGAATTTGGACCTTCTGGAGCTGTGAAGACTGAACCTTCTTTTCATGCATCTACATCTGCAACCGGTAAGCAAGTTTGGAAAGCTTTGTATCCAAAGGAATTGGAAGATATGAAGATAGAAGATGATGAGTTTGAGCAACTTGAAGCACTATTTTCTAGAAGAGTACCTAAAGGACCAATAGGAAGTATGTATGAAGGAAAATCACCTTTTAATTGTTTTGCATGTAACAAGATTGGTCATTTTGCATCTCGATGTCCTGAAAGGAATTCAAGATTTGAAGAAAGAGTTAAAAGATCTTTTAAGCCTAACCTTGGATATCAAAACAAGTATAAGTACAAGAAAAACAAAGACAAATCATGCTACATAGTAGATGAGGAAGGCATTATTGATTCTAATGATGAATCGACATAAGACTCTGCTAGTGGTTCCAAAAATGGGAAGGAATGGGTGTTCCTGGCTATAAGGAAGATGATTCGACACTGGAAGAGAATGTACCTGAAGAGAAAGCACTTGCTACTAAAATTGAAGACAAGGATGAATGGGTAATTGACAGTGGTTGTTCACATCATATGACTGGAGATAAAGGGAAGTTTCTATCTTTGCAAGAATTTGATGGCGGTCTAGTTAGATTTGGAGATGACAAAGCATGTATGATCTAAGGAAAAGGAACTATATCATTGGATGGTAAGAACAATACTGACAATTTAAGGCATAATATTTTGAGTGTAGGCAATTAGTGGATGAGGGATTTCAATTACAGTTCAAGGATGGAAAATGCAAAATCATTAACAGATCTGCTTTGGAGATTGCAACCGGTACACAGACTAAAGGTAACATATTTCATTTGAACTCCGGTGAGAAGACATGTTTGATTACACAAATTGATGATAGTTGGCTATGTCATAAAAGGTCGTGTCATGTGAATTTTGATTGCATTGTGAAAATCAGTTCAATTAAGGCAGTTAGGGATATACCTAAGATTATGAAGCCCTATAATCCAATATGTAAAGAACGTCAAATGGGTAAACGTGTCAAAACCTCTTTTAGGAGTACACAAGATAAATCTAATAATGTTCTTGATCTTATTCATACTGATTTGTGTGGCCCTGCTAGAGTTAAAAGTTTTTAAGGTGATAGATATTTCATGCTAATCATTGATGATTATTCTAGAATGATGTGGGTTACTTATCTAAAGGAAAAATCTGAAGCATTTGAAAAGTTTAAAATATTTAAGGCTAAAGTGGAAACTGAGACAGGATTGAAGATTAAATATTTGAGTTCAGATCATGGTGGAGAATTCACATCCGGTAAGTTTAATCTTTTGTGAGAAGCATGGTATAAGAAGACAATTTTCTGCTCCCCGGACACCTCAGGAGAATGGAGTTGTGGAAAGGAAGAACATAACTATCTTGGATGCTGCTAGAACAATGATGATGGAAGCTAGTCTACCTCATATCTACTAGAGAGAAGCAATGAGAACAACAATAATACATTCAACAAAGTATATATCAAAGGAGAAACTGATAAGAAACCTTATGAATTATGGTTTGGCAATACACCTACAGTTAAGTATTTCAGAATCTTTGGTAGTAAATGTTATATCAAGAGAGATGATATCATTGAAAAATTTGATCCTAGATGTAATGAAGGCATATTTCTTGGTTATTCTAATGAAAGAAAGACATATAGATGTTATAACAAGAGATTGCAGAGAATTGTGGAGAGTGCTAATGTCAAAGTAGATGAGCTAAACAAAAGTCAAATCAGAGTTTATGAGAAGGAACTGGCAATGGGAATGATTATATCTTAACCGGTGGCACCTTTACAAGAACAAAGTGTTGAACCAATTACTCTGGCAGTATGAGAAAACTCTACAGTAACTGAAGATCCAGGAAGAGGAATGAAGAGTCAGAGGACTCCTAAGTATGTGAGATTGAATCATTCAAAAGATCAGATCATTGGGGATAAGAGCAATGGAGTAATGACAAGAAGAAGACTCACAACTAATGAGGTATGTTTAATTTCACAAGTTGAACCGGTATTAGTAATTGAGGCATGTAAAGATGAATATTGGTTGAAAGCTATGGAAGAATAATTATATCAGATTGAGAAAACTAATACATGGACTTTGGCTCCCCGACCTAAAAATAAGAATGTTATTGGAACTAAATGGGTTTTTAGGAATAAATTGAATGAGGATGGTCAAGTTATAAGGAATAAGGCTAGATTGGCTTGTAAAGGATATTCTTAGAAGGAAGGAATTGATTATGGAGATACTTTTGCACCTGTAGCTAGGATTGAAGCTGTAAGATTATTTATTGCCTATGCTGCTTATAAAAACTACAAGGTTTATTAGTTAGATGTTAAATATGCATTTTTGAATGGGGATCTTGATGAGGAAGTTTATATTGAGCAACCTCATGGTTTTTCACTATCAAATGATACAAACATGGTTTGCAGGTTAAGGAAAGTTTGATATGGATTGAAACAAGCACCTAGAGCTTGGTATGAAAGGTTGGATACATATCTTTTGAAGCTTGGTTTTACTAAGGGCAGTGCTGATAGTAATTTATATTATAAAATTACTGATTATGATATACTAATTATTGAAGTATTTGTTGATGACATTATTTTTGGAGGCGAAGATAAGTTATGCATACATTTTTTTAAGAATATGGAGAAAGAATTTGAGATGTCTATGATTGGAGAAATGAAATTTTTCTTAGGTTTGTAGATTACTCAAACTGACAAAGGTATTTTCATCTATCAAACTAAGTATGCTAAGGAATTAATGAAGAAATATGGTATGGGAGATTCTAAAATGGTAAGTACTCCTATGGTTACAAGTGAGAGATTGACAAGAAAAGATGTTTCTGCACCGATAAATCCTACAAGATACACATCTATGATTGGAGGTCTTCTTTATTTGACTCAGACTAGGTCTGACATAATGAATGTTGTTTGTATTGTTTCAATATTTCAGAGTGATTCTAGAGAAAATCATGAGAGTGTGGTGAAAAAGATTTTTAGATACTTGCAAGGTACATTAGAATATGGTTTGTGGTACCCTAAGGATGATGAATTTACTTTATGTGCATATACAGATGTTGATTGGGCTGGAGATGTTGATGACTGGAAAAGTACTTCTGGTGGAGCTTTCTTTCTTGGAAAGAAGTTGGTTTCATGGATTAGCAAGAAACAATCACGTACTTCTTTATCTATTGCTGAAGCTGAGTATGTTGCTGCTATTACTAACTGCACACAAGTTTTATGGATGAAGTAAATGTTGAAGGATATAAAGGTGGATTGTGATGCACCGGTAGTTATTCACTGTGATAACTCTGCTGCTATTGATATATCAAAGAATCTGGTATTTCATTCTAAGACAAAGCACATATCTATCAAGTACAACTTTTTGAAGGAAAAGGTGGAAGCAAATGAAGTTAGACTGGTTTACGTGAACACTAAAGATAAGATTGCAGATATTTTCACTAAACCTTTGCCCAAGGAATCGTTCGAATACCTGAGAGATAGATTGGGAGTTTCTGCCCCTCTGGTAGAGACTTTATTGATGTAGATTGGCATTAGTCCGATATGCATTATCAGAGAGACTATTCATTTTGACACTGATGTGGGGATGCTACTGCTCAGGGGGAGTAGTCAACTTTGTGATTCGATGGTTTATGTTTTTGCTTTGATATTTTTGTCAAATTTCTGGCATTGATGTCAAAGGGGGAGAGATATTGTTGAGGAAAATAAAAAGGGAGAGATATATGTATAATTCAGAGCTTTATAGAGATATTTTTCACAGGGGGAGTTTGGCCTTTGATTCAGAATTTCACAGTTATATCTTTGAGTGGGAGATTGTTGGTTGTCTTCCATTGGGGGAGACTTGTTTGGCATTTCTTGGTACTTAGATGTTTTTCACATCTAGTGTTTCCATCAATGCTAAATGGGGAGATTGTTGGCCATTTGGTGGAATTGATTATGTGTTGCATTGATGCCAACACTAGCTGTTTGGATGCTTTACCGACACCCTTCTCGTCCTGGTAGGTTGAGTGGTTTCTGGTTGTTTTGGATCCGACATGATCCGATACGCTTCAATATGATTTGGTTATGGAATTGGTTTATTCATGATATTCATGTTCATATTCAGTCAGTTGGTTTTGGTTTGGTGATCAGATGCTATCCTGTTTGCTTAGAAACTTGGATTCTGGTTCTAACGAGGGTTTCACTGGTAGAGCTTTTGATGAAGATCTTTAATGAAATGCATAAGTAGTGTTGGTGCAGCTTCTGGTGGAGTTTCAGGATGCTGATGGTGATCATGTTCAAGACTTGGCGGATGGAGATTATTTCTTTAGTGTGTGGACCTATACTGGGTCTCGGTTGATCTAGGTTATGGACTGGTTTTAATGTAACGTGTGGATTGGACCTCTCAATGTGGTTCTAGGATGTCTTATGTGTTGGATATTATTTGTTTGATCTAAGGATGACATGGTTTGTAATTGTGTAATTGGTTCATTATCTGGTGGCCGACTTGATTGTTTATGGTCGAGGGTGTGTATATATAGATGTAAGATCTCATAGTAGATTATATATGGTAGAGATCAAGGGATATGGACATGTAGTGTGCAAATAATGTAATATCATTTAGGAAAGGATTTGGTCAATCATTGGAGATTGAATTGGGTTTATGTAAGAGGATTTAGTCCCGCTGTATGAAGACCCAAAGCGGTATTGTTGTTTTGATTTCCTTTCTAGAGGCTTGAAATTTTTGTAGCTTTGCAATTATAAACCTTTTCTATGCATATGCATTCATGAAGGCTAATATTTTTATCTCTTCCCAAATCTTCCATGTTGTGTAAACCTTTTGAATCCATAGTTTTATGATTATTTCTATAGTTTTATGCAAGTATGTTGTGTGAAATCTATTTGTGGGACTATTTGTAGATATTTTTTCTCTTTCAATATTTGTCAAACTCCCTACCCTTATATTTTGCTTCAAAAATCTTGAAATAGAGAATCAAGTGTGAGTTTTCTTAGTAGCTTAATTGGTACTTTGCATTGTAGCGATCAAGAAGAAACACTATTTAATCTAGGTGCATCACCACCCTTTTCATAAATTTCTGCTCCTATTTTCATTGACAACTTGTAGGATAGGATTCCCACCTATAAGATTATCTTGTGTTGGGTTGGACCAACACTTTGCTTGTAGGTTAGATAGGGAACTAGCCCTTTATCTAAAGGTTTTGCTTCCTTCAACAAGAGTCCTACAACTTAAATCCATTCCCATGTTTCACTAAGCTATTGGATTTAAAATCCAATAAAAAGGATGCAGTTTAGGTTTACAAAAATATATAACTAAGATTCATGTCTTTTAATTGAATTGTCATTATTTCTTACAAAATAGTTGCAAAATACCGTTAGTGCATTTTGACCCCTAAATCTATGATTCTATCTAAAATATGTGATCACGTCCCTCAGTATCACTTGCTTCTAAATTTGTGTGCCTCTATTGTAACACTTGAGTTGAAGTAATGGTGAGTGATGCTTATAAAAACCTTTTAGGTTGGCTATGCTAGGATTCAATTTTGTCACTTCTTCATGCATAAAATTATCCATTTATTATTGTTCACAATGTGTAATGAGATAAGTTACAATATGATAGAAAGTAGGATGCCTTGTGAAAAATGGATGACGCTCATTAAATTGCAAGGATATTCAAATCTAAAACATTCTTTAACTTTTCTTATGTTAATGCTTAAATGATTTTTATGAGACAACTTTAGAATGACTTATGAGCTGTCTTTAAATATGCAATCTTAGGTGCCTCTTCGAATGTTTGTCATGCAAGTTGACGAGGAATGGTCAACATTTGAAATGGGGGCAACTTTGAATATAAAAATAAACTTTGATGAGGATAGATAGAATTGCACCAATAATTTCATTCAAAGTAGGCGAGATGGTAGGATTAAAATTGAATCTAAATCACACAGGATACATTGACATCATAACAAAAACAATATTAAATTTAATCAAGTAATATGCTATAATCTCTCAATTTAAACTTCAAGATAACACATTGCAAATATACTAAATACACATATTCTCTTTAGCATACAATTTGGGTATTTTTTAATAGCATCCTACACAAGATTTGCTAAAACATATGTGATTTCTTTGCATATTGAAATATCAAATTTCTTACTAAGAAATAATAAATTTTGTCAAGAAATACCTTGCAAAGATTTCGTGCGTCTCCTCCTCCACAACCAAAACAAAATAGCCATTAATATATGAATTGAAATATTAAGAACATAAACTAGAGTCCATAAGACTAAGTTGCGTATGATCCTTCTTTCTCAAGCTGTCAATTAAGTGTAAGAATTGAATATGATGGAGGGTGGCGAGCTGTCAATTCAGAGGATTTGAGGAATCCCATCTCTATTACATTATATATATCATGCATTCTCTTCTTTTGCTTTGAAAACAGACAAGATTTAAGAAAAATGTGTTCAAGACAAAATACAGTCACTGTCTAAACCCTAAAAAATGTTTTGTCTATTGCAGTGTCGCATTCTCTGTTCAATATTTTGTCTCGTCTACTCAATCTATTCTATTTTTATCACGTAGAAAGCACAATATCCTCTTCTTAATGGCTGAAAGTATGTGAATATGCTTGTATACCTTCAAGGATTGTTGGATTATACTGATAATTTTAGTGGATTGCCTTACTAAAGACGGTACTAAGATATAGAAATGAATTTGATCAAAATGTGAAATCCACATGGAAGATTTACAGTGAGTACTCATAGGGTAATCTGTTTACTCTTACGTTGAGAAAACTTTTTAATATGATCTGTGATGTTTGCATGATACGTTCTATGATATCATATAAATAAAGAAATAGATCTCGTGATCACGTCTGCAACAGATGCTTTTCAGTCAATGATCTGATATCCCCTATATATTATAGTTTTCCATTTCTAGATATAGAATATCTATAATTGTGTTGTAGTTATATAGTTAGTGACATTTTTCTATGAATGAATATGTAAAAAGACAAAAGTGTATAGATGGAAAGCGTGTATTTTACTTTTCAATGTTGTGTGTATATTTATTTTAGCTTTTCTTTTAGGTGAATGATTTAAATGATTAGGTATATGACACTTTCAATCTATAATTCAATCTCTATATTGCATATCTGTGCTTCCTTTTGTATCAAATCTTTAGAATCCATTTCCACCTTGAGTGGTCATCTTTTCATGTGTGCATAATTATGTCTGTGACATTAAGTACATAATTCTTTCTTTTTTGAATCCTACATTATTGTTACTCTTCCTTATCATTCCCCTTCCACACTAGAATAGTCAAAATTATAATTATTATTATAAGTGAAGTGCATTCATGTTAATTGTGAAGGATAACGTTAAACACACAAAACAACAAGTATAATCACAACACAATATAGTAGAAGCTTACTACACATTTTAATTTGTACTTGCACCTACACACACCTACATATTACACCAAGCACCTAAGCGTTTTGCATATCTTAAACAAATTCCAATCTTTCATATATTTTTATGGGGCTATATTGCTAACAAGGAAGCTCTAGATTTATCACTCCTCAAAACAAGCCCTTAAATGCCAATGAGACAACTAACACCAAATATTGCAAATATCAATAATGATGATATTTTATGATGTACAAGTTATAGAGGACACTACAACATCAAAGTGGACAATGCAATGCTAAACAACACACTATTGCGTGGAATAATTACAACAAAAGGGGACTCTATCATGTTTGATGCCATCTAAAACTTAACATAGAGTGTAGGCAAATTCTAGTATCACCTCTAGTGTCGTAGATTTCATATTAGACATCTAACAACACAATTGATAATTAATATTTAATAACAATAAGGTAACACCATCACCAATCATTTATAACATTTCTTAATGCTTCTATTTTAGATTATTTAGATACATGAGCAATACCTATTGTATTTAATTTGAAATCTAAAATATTTGGATATTTAGATGATATTATAAATTAAGGGTGTAATTTTATGAACTACATATGGGTGAATCTAGCTTTACATGCCTATCCTTTAAGATGCTTTTATTATTTATATTTCTTTATTATCTAGGTGTTGAACATGCTATAGGACCGAGAAGGAGGGTGAATCAGTCCGAACCTTAAAACAACTTATTTGTAATCCTTTAAACTTCAAATCACAACTAACTCATCTCTGCAATCATGAAACATGAAACTATAAAGCATAATACACTCAAGAACACCACATTTATGTGGAAAACCCAAGGGAAAAATGACAATGAGAATCGCACTCACAATATGAATAACTGATTACAATATTTTAGGCTCAAGGCAAAGGAAGCTCACTGCATCTAATTGGACTTGCAAAAATAAGGTGCACAACCTTATGACAAGATACATAGGAATTGCATTACTGAGAGGCACGATCTCAAGGCAAGATACAAAGGACTTGCATTATTGAAGTGCACTACTCCAAGGCAAGATACATAGACTGCACATGCTGCCAAAGGACTCACTATCTTCCAGTAGGTATAGGGAAATGATGAATTGATAATCAAAAAGGTCTCTTGATCATGAAACTATCCTTGAACCACTTTATCAAGCGAAAAATATCATGGTAAACATATCTTACTTCATTCATTGCCTCAAAACATTGTCACATTGAAGATATGATCATCAAATCTCATCACAAACTGAAATTTGTACTTCTACTTCTTCACATACACTTTCATATCATTCATATCCAGTTTACAATAATACACACACCAATTCGCACATTTGCACTTTCATTTATACTAGGTTATTCATTGAAATACTTAACTAGGTCAACCACAAACATAATATGCATGAATTACATAAAGTCAGCCACCACAAGAAAATATAGACAATGTGGTCTACTCTAGGAGATAAAGAAAACCTAAATAATCTTTTTAAGTTTATTCCAATAAACTGCACACACTAGCACATTCTCCAAAGTTGGCATCCAACATAATGTGTAGAAAAACAATGAAGCATGCTAACCAATTGGCCCAAAATTATCATTAAATACAAATTACTTGATGTGAATCTACACACACCACAGTACGACCCATATAAACCTTCTAACTCAACCTCAAATGCATATCCAAACCAAAAGAGTGTGATTCAAATAAGCTAAATCAACTGAGTTAGCTAGAGACCAACACAATTGACAACACCGAACACAAAACAACATAACTTCACTTGCTGATCAAACCAACACTAGAAATTTGAATTGGAACACTACACAAACCATATGAACATTTCCTCCAAGCCGCAACACTTGAACCAACACAAGGGAGCAATGTAGAGAATTCTCTAGATTAGTCTTGATAGATAGCTTCACTATCAACAAACCACCACAACCAATCATCATCTGAGTAATCAATAACCTAAAAATATGATAGTTCAACATCCAAAGAATGTAGATATTATATCCATAACTACAAGCCATCATCATCAAGAACCCGAGAAATGTATAGCATTCTTCCATAAGGACATTAAATACTCTTTCCTACATATTGTAACTTCTACTATTGTAGCCTTTCGAAAGCACTGCACACTCACTTAACATCACCACCAGACAACATAACAACATCTAAACACACATTTCTAGACCATATACCATATCCTCACAACCGAATAACTCCAACTTCCTCTTCACTTTTGTTACTTCAACAAACAATCACAAACAACACAAACTGTGTCATCAAAGACAACACCAGACAAGTTTGACAACAATGACAACACACCTCAAGTTTCCAACATAAGGTATATAACTCTTTGTTTAGGAGTTTGGAATCATTAGTGTAGTTTAATATAAAAATATTATATCATGCATGCTTTCTCCTCCATTCTAAACAACCTTGCCACATTTATCAATAGGCTTGATGATAATGATCCTTGTTTCCTTGAATATGATAGTGAAATTTAGCCTCTACTATGTACATCCATATACAATCTAGATATTGTCTTTATATAATAAGACTTATTTATGTAAGATTTTCTTAGGGAGATAAATAATCATCACATCACAAAAAGTAATTCCTTAGCTAACTCATTTGTTTGGCATTCTTGATGTGGAGGATACTAGTTTCTATTTGCATTCACAATTCAAATTCAAAATTGAATTTGAATATCCCTCCCTCTCAAATAACACCCTAGACTTGTGAAAAATTCCACATACATAAAAATTCATAGCTTTATAATTCAATCAACAAACTTAATGTGAATTAAGATATTTTTAATTTAAAATTAAATAGAATCTATATTTGAATGATTTCCTTTATTTATGTTTTTTTCTAATTGATGCACCCATCTCGAAGAAAATTTGTAGCTAGTAGGATTTTTGCATGTTGCACTTAAAACAACATCTTGTTGACTAAATATTGTTGAAGATTTGAAAAATTCATATTCATATTTAATTGCCCTATGGATAATACATTTTTTTTTTCATCTCAAATATATTGAATGGACTCTTGATACTAGAGTTGAAATTCATTGCATGAAACTTGCTAGAGGATTTTAACTCCTACTTTTCCTCTAATGGTGTTGGGTTGTATAGAGGTTTACCTAGGTCAAACCCTGAGTTGGAATTAACCCTACAACAATGATTATTAGGAAAAGAGAGCTTACCCTTGGTAAGGAAGAGGCTAAATCTAAAATGAAATGCTTGAATGGAAATGCTAAAATGAAATGATGATACCTTTGATTGGTGATGCAATTCTCTTTGAATAAATCCTCTAAGTGCTGATGCCATAACATGATAAATCATAACAAAATCAATCATGAACACATACTTAAAGATAATATGCTATAGCTTGATCCTCCTTGTACACAAATTTTCTCTTGAAGGAAGTAGGAATGCTTCAAACTAAATTGATAGATTGTGGATGATCAAAATGAATTAAGGATGATGCCTTTATATAGGGTTCTCAAGGTATTTTCACATTTAGGCTATCTTCTGATAGTCATATACAAAAACCAAGACCAAATTTGCAAATGGGAAAGTTGACGCTACCACAACCACAAATTTTTGGGTATTTTTGGTGAGTCACTATCAATAGGTGTCAGTGACCTTACAGGTGACTTAAATGGGTGTCATGGACCTAAATAGGTATCATTAAGCTATTTAGACACCATGAACCCATTTAGGTTCCCTAGACCCATTTAGGTGCCCTAGAGCCATCATAAATGGCCCTTCAAAATGTGGTAAGGAGTGTCCGAGTTTTTGGTATCAAATCAAGTCCCAATTTTAGTACATGACTTCAATAGGATGCGATAGAGGCCAATTAGGCTTGAAAATGACATAGGATAGGAAACACTAAAGTAAGGGCCCAAACGGGAGTGTGAAATTGTAAAGGATTACAATTTACAACACTACAATACCTAATGATGCCATGTGTCTGGTTATATACCTAGATGCTTATGATGGGGATATTAGTTTCCTACTAAGAGATAAAGGTTCTACAACACACCATCAAGAGTATGCAATTTCTAGATCTAATGAGAATAATTTACAAAATTTAATGATGAAAGGATGTATATTTGCAATTTTTGAGAATTATTAAATATCTCATGTAGATGAAAAGTGTAGGTTAGACAATAAGAATGATTTTCAAGATAGCCAAAATTTTACTATTATAGTTCATTCATCATTACATAATCCAGATCATAGTAAACTCTAATAACAATGTGAAAAGAAGGTATGATTTTGTTCATATGTTTCTTGCCCAAGCAATATTTGATATAAAGAGGCATGAAAGAACACAACCATTTGATTTATATGTGATATTTATGGATTCTTTTTCAGTAACCCCACAATGTTATTGTAATAGGTGAAAAAATAGGGTTTTTACAATAAGATGGATGAAAACTGCTAATTTTTACTTAGGGCCCTATTATATTCAAAAGAGGGGTTGAATCCTGATGAATACTAAGAGGGGGGGTGGGGGTGAATTAGTATACCATAAAATACTAAACTCAACACTTAAACAATTTAGCAGTAAACCGGTATAACACATTTACTAACAAATTGGTTAAAACAAATGCAAACAAAACAACAAATAAGGCATTCATCCACAGGAGCACAATCACCATAACACAAGAGGTTTTGACATGGAAACCCAAATGGGAAAAACCACGGTGAGCTGAAACTCACAAGTAACTATCTGCAGAATAGAAACTAATAACTCAATGATGAACGGATAGTACCAAACTAGTACTGAGAGGGGGGGGGGGGGGGGGGTGAATCAGTACAGACAAAAACACAATCTTAAACCGGTTTGTCAGCAGACACTGTGCATTGACAAACAAATAGTAACACCGGTCTTTAAATAGAGTACAACCGGCAAAACCCAGAATAACTGAGACAAGCATAAACCGGTAGACACTTATCTTCTCATACAATCTAACACTTCATTTCCATTTCACCCTAGTGCATGAACATGTAATCTACCATCAAAGATATACATATAACAGCTAGATTAACATTATTCACCGCTTGACAGAAAACAACATAGCATCACATGAAGAAGACATCACATATGACACACATATTTTTCACGTGGAAACCCAACTAGGAAAAACCACGGTGGGGATGAATACCCACAAGATTGTTTTTGAACTATTTAGAAGTCCGCTCTATTAGGAGCCTTGTCCGGTTAGAGACTGATACAATAGGTTCTATTAGGAACCGATCCTATTAGGGATCACCCAGTTAAGGGTTAAACCCTGTTAAAGGTTACCTTGTTAGAGGATTTCAAGAACTCAATGGTTTTGAGTCACCCTGTTAAAGGATTTACAACAAGCTGGTTAAAGCTACCCTGTTAAGGGATTTTCCAACTGTTGAGGTGGTTAAAGATCAATGGGTATTACAATGATTTGGTAACAACACTCAAAGCTAATGCAGATCCGCTTTAGCTCCTCTTCACCTTCTGCACTTACACTCTGTAGGTATCACTTCTCTCCTCTGGTCTGGCAAGAATCACGTATCTCTTCTCTTGGATACACACACACAACTTTTGCCAACAACCTCAGAAAGAAACACAACATCAACCTTATAGGAAAACATATAGGTCGGTAGCATAAACCCTAAACCCTAAACTTGTTAGGTTAAGGAATTCAAACAGTTCAATCCTAACTGTTGAGCACACTGCATTAAATGCAACAATCTTGATCCAATCTCAAGACATTCTCTATCGTTCATTTTCCACCGATTTCATGGCAGTTGATAACCCATCACACGTTATCACCGTTTACAGACTTTGCACATTCCCGAGGTAGATAGGAACAATCTCCTTCATGCACAATCCTTCACGCACACAAGGCTTACGTGGCAACATGATCTGTTCATCATTACCATGCTAACTCATCACACAAAGTCACCGGTTGAGCCACATAGGCTTGAAGCACTTCAACCAGAAACCCTGAAGTTGAGACTACCAACCGGTAGTCATACAACGCTTCCATGTGTTGGTTCCCATAACCATATGCCGGTTCACCTTGAACAAACACACCGCTTCACTTTGGCATAAATGCCGGTTCACAGTGTTATACCGGTTCTCTTCTCTTCATCATATTGACATCAATGACAACACATAATGTCCTTATGTCCTCATACCGGTTCACATAATGCCAACAATCTCCCCCTTTGGCATTGATGGCAATATACAAAGATATCTTTCCGCTTCACATCTTCTCCCCCAATTTCTACAGATATCTTCTCCGCTTCACATCTTCTCCCCCAATTTCTACAGATATCTTCTCCGCTTCACATCTTCTCCCCCTTTGACAACAATGCCAAAGTGGAGGCACAAGCTTCCCTGTTCCATTATGTTGCTCCCCTTGAGGAGTAGCATCCTTCAACACATCAATCCAAATTTTTTTTTGACTATGCAATACCTGACTGATGTGGAGCATATGCTTTTAGTTTACCTCCTGACGGGGCAACACCCCTAATTCACCTCTTAACTACATAAATGTAGTCTTTGGGAGAGGCTTGGTGAATATGTCTGCTAATTGCTCCTTACTGGAAACATGTTCCTGTGCAATCTCTTTGTTCTGAACCTTTTCCCTCAAGAAATGATCCTTAAGCTCAAAGTGCTTGGTTCTAGAATGTAAAACCAGATTTTTGGAGATGTTAATTGCACTAGTATTGTCACAAAATATACTTACCGGTTCAGATACAGGAACTTTGAAGCCATTTAACACATGCTTCATCCAAATTGTTTGAGTGCAGTTCATGAAAGCTGCAACATACTCTGCTTCCGCTGTGGAATGAGAGATACAACTCTGCTTCTTACTCATCCATGAGACTAGTCTACCACCGAGAAAGAATGCACCACCGGTTGTGCTTTTCCGATCGTCTGCATTACCTGCCCAATCAACATCTGTGTACAATTTCAAGTTGAAATCCTTACTATATGGATACCACAATCCATAATCAACAGTTCCCTTCAGATACCTAAGAATCCGCTTGACTGCAACCAAGTGAGATTCTCTTGGGCTTTTCTGGAACCTTGCAGTAATACCAATTGCATGTGCAATATCTGGTCTGCTATGAACTACATATTGCAACTTACCAATCATTGATCAATATTCCTTCTTATCAACCAATGCTGAGTCATCCTCTTTGGATAGTTTACAACCGGTCACCATTGGAGTACCAACTGGTTTGCTATCTTCCATGTCAAAGGTCTTCAACACCTCTTTGACATACTTAGACTGAGTGATAAAGATTCCATCTTTCATCTGCTGGATATGCAGTCCAATGATGAACTTAATATCTCCTATGAGTGACATCTCAAACTCTTTCTTCATCTCATCTGTAAACTCATGACTCATCTTGTCATCTCCACCAAAGATAATGTCATCAACAAAGACCTCATAGATCAGTATCTGATCTCCTTCAGACTTCAAGTAGATATTGCTATCTTCACTTGTTCTCTCGAATCCAATCTTCACAAGATGGGAATGCAGGCGTTCATACCATGCTCTAGGTGCTTGCTTTAGACCATATAAGGCTTTATGTAGCCTACACACCATGTCACTGTCTTCAGATAGGGCAAACCCATCTGGTTGCTCTATATACACCTCCTCTTCAAGTACACCATTTAGGAATGCAGATTTTACATCCATTTGATATACTTTGAATACTTTAAAAGTTGCATATGCAAGAAGCATACAAACTCCTTCCAATCTGGCTACAGGAGCAAAGGTTTCTCCACAGTCTTCTCCTTCTTCTTGGGCATATCCTTTGCACACCAATCTGGCTTTGTTCCTAATCACTATGCCATCCTCATTCAACTTATTTCTGAAGACCCATTTAGTACCAATGACATTTTTATGCTTCGGTCTGGGTACCAAAGACCATGTACTATTTTTCTCTATCTGGTCAAGTTCCTCTTCCATTGCCTTGATCCAGTCTTCATCTTTATGTGCCTCTTTGAATGATTTAGGCTCAAATTTAGAGATCATACATGATTTTTCTCTGACCTTTCTTCTTGTAAGGATTCCTGCATCCTTATCTCCTATGATCTGCTTAGGATCATGATTCAACTTGACATACCGAGGAATGGTCTTGATAGATTCCTCTTGCTTTTCTTCTTCATCCTCATCTCCATCAGTATGAGCATCTACATCTACCGGTGTGGGAACACTGTTACCGGTACTCGGTTAACTGATAACCGATTCCCAGAAGGTTACAACCGGTTCATTTACCGCTTGCTCACTGTCGGTTTCCTCAGTTTTCTCAGAGGTTTCATCAACTCTTACATTGATGCTTTCCATAATTCTCTGAGTCCTATTATTGAAACACTTGAGAGCTTTGCTCTTGGTGGAATACCCTAGGAATATTCCCTCATCACATTTCGCATCAAATTTGCTCTGGTGTTCACTCCTCTTGATGTAACATTTTCTACCAAACACTCTAAAGTAGCTAACCACAGGTGTCTTACCGGTCCAATACTCATAAGGAGTTTTATCCTTACCTTTCTTGATGAGTACCCGGTTCATTGTGTAGATTGCAGTGCTCACTGCTTCTCTCCAAAAGGTGTGGGCTACCTTTCCTTGAATCAACATAGTTCTAGTTGCTTCAACCACAGTCTGGTTATTCCTCTCTGCTAGGCCATTCTGCTGTGGAGTCCGGGGGGCAAACAGTTGCCTCTTGATGCCATGTTCTTCACAGTACTTGTTGAATTCACCAAAAGTGAATTCCCCTCCTTGATCAGTTCTCAGGCACTTGATCCTTTTACCACTTTCCTTCTCCACTAATGCTTTGAAAGCTTTGAACTTTACAAAAGCTTCAGACTTATCTTTCAAAAATGTGACCCACATCATTCTTGAGCAGTCATCAATGAGAATCATGAAGTACCTATCACCCTGCACACTCCTAGTTTTCATAGGACCACACAAATCAGTATGCACAAGATCAAGCAAATTGTCAGCAGTGAAAGGTTTACCTTTAAAGGTTGAGGAAGACATTTTCCCCAATTGACACTCTCTGCACAAGGTATTATCCGGTTTTCTTAGCACCAACAACCTTCTAACTACCTTGATCTTACTAGCCTTCACAATGTTATCAAAGTTTACATGGCAGAGTCTCCTATACCATATCCAGCTATCATCAAATTTAGCCATAAGACATGTACTTATATTTGCATTCAGCTGAAATAGGTTACCTTTGGTCCTGCATGTCGATGGCCACCAATTCACCATTCTTTCCTTTGATTCTGCACACTCCATTCTTGAATTCTAGAGTGAGACCATTGTCATTCAGCTGGGCAAGACTCAGAAGGTTGTGTCTAAGACCATCAACCCAGTACACATTGTCAGCACTACTCTTTCCATTCAGAGAGATGGACCCTCTGCCTTTGACCATGCATGGTGCATCATTACCAAAGAGAACCACACCATCATCATACTCTTCCAAGGATAGAAACTTGCTTCAGTCACTAGTCATATGGTAAGAACATCAACTGTCAATGATCCACTCATTGGAATTATCAAACTAGGAGACAAGAGCCTTCTTGTCTGACACATCTTCCTTGACAGCAACAAACACAATATCTTCATTTTCTTCATCTTTTGATTCTTCATCCGTGACACCTTCATCAACTGCCACAAAATAGTTTCTCCGATTTCCTCCTTTGAATTTCTTGAACCTTTCTGGTTTGTCCTTGTTGTCCCCATTAGGATAGTTTATAGCAATATGTCATATCCGGTTACAAGAAAAGCATTTCAAAGGAAGCTTACCTCTGTATTTGTCGTTTCCCTTAGGAAGTTTCCTGGCAAGAAGAGCTTCAAATGCCATCAGAATCTCCTCATCATCCATTTCTCTGCTCTGTCTTGGTTCACCACTAGTGGTAGCTTCTTTTCCTTTTCTGGATGGTATAACCGAAGCTTTGAAAGCTGATTCAGTCTTTTGAACATCGCCATCAAAACTGTTTAGCTCATACATTGTCAACTTTGCAATGATGGAGTCTAGGGATACCTTAGTCTTGTCTATTGATCTCAGCTCCTGAATAGCAGCAACCCTTATTGCATAGACCGGTAATAAGGATCTCAAGACTTTGCTTACCACAGTGGAATCTTTCATTTTACCACCTGCACTCTTGATATCTCCAACAACGGTTTTGATTCTTATTCCATACTATTGAATGGTCTCACCTTCAACCATCTGCATTTCTTCAAACTTCCCTCTAAAGATTTCTTCCTTAGCTTGTTTTACATGCTCATCACCGCCATAGATATTTTCAAGAGTATCCCATACCTCTTTGGGATTTACCTTATCTTGGACATCAATAAACTCAATGTCCGATAAAATACTAATTAGGGCTTCCATGACTTGCCCATTCTCCTGTATTTCTCTCTTTTGGTCATCGGGGAGAGTACCGGTGGGGGCAATATAGGCATTCTCAACATAGCTCCAGTGTTGAGCACCCATGCTTCTGATGTATATCTTCATTCTGTCTTTCCATATACTGAAGTTTTCTTTGTTAAACTTTGGACCTTCCCTCTTCATCATTAGACTGGGATCTTTACCTCAAGCGGTTAAGCTTATAACATAGAGGACCTGGAGGATGTTGTAATACCAATTGATAACTCAATGATGAATGGATAGTACCAAACTGGTACTGAGAGGGGGGGGTGAATCAGTACAGACAAAAACACAATCTTAAACCGGTTTGTTAGCAGACACTGTGCATTGACAGACAAACAGTAACACCTGTCTTTAAACAGAGTACAACCGACAAAACCCAGAAAAACTGAGACAAGCATAAACTGGTTGACACTTATCTTCTCATACAATCTAACACTTCATTTCCATTTCACCCTAGTGCATGAAGAGGTAATCTACCATCAAAGATATACATATAACAACTAGATCAACATGATTCACCGCTTGACAGAAAACAACATAGCATCACATGAAGAAGACATCACATATGACACACATATTTTTCACGTGGAAACCCAAATGGGAAAAACCACGGTGGGGATGAATACCCACAAGCTTGTTTTTGAACTCTTTAGAAGTCTGCTCTATTAGGAACCGATCCTGTTAAGGATCACCTGGTTAAGGGATGGATAGAATACCCGGTTAAGGGTTAAACCCTATTAAATGTTACCTTGTTAGAGGATTTCAAGAACTCAATGGTTTTGAGTCACCCTGTTAAAGGATTTATAGCAAGTCGGTTAAAGCTACCCTGTTAAGGGATTTTCCAACTGTTGAGGTGGTTAGAGATCAACAGGTATTACAATGATCTGGTAACAACACTCAATGCCAATGCAGATCTGCTTTAGCTCCTCTTCACCTTCTGCACTTACACTCTGCAAGTATCACTTCTCTCCTCTGGTCTGGCAAGAATCACATATCTCTTCTCTTGGATACACACACACATTTTTTGCCAACAACCTCATAAAGAAACACAACATCGACCTTATAGGAAAACAGATAGGTCGGTAGCATAAACCCTAAACCCTAAACCTGTTAGGTTAAGGAATTCAAATGGTTCAATCCCAACCATTGAGCACACTGCATTAAATGGAACAGTCTTGATCCAATCTCAAGACATTCTCTATCATTTGTTTTCCACCGATTTCATGGCGGTTGATAATCCATCACACCTTATCACCGTTTACAGACTTCGTACATTCTCGAGGTAGATAGCAACAATCTCCTTCATGCACGATCCTTCACGCACACAAGGCTTACGTGGCAACACAATCTGTTCTTCGTTACCATGCTAAGTAATCACACAAAGTCATCAGTTGAGCCACACAGGCTTGAAGCACTTCAACTGGAAACCCTGAAGTTGAGACTACCAACCGATAGTCATACAACGCTTCCATGTGTCGGTTCCCATAACCATATGCCAGTTCACCTTGAACAAACACACCGCTTCACTTTGGCACAAATGTCGGTTCACAATGTTATACTGGTTCTCTTCTCTTCATCATATTGACATCAATGACAACACACAATGCCATTATGTCCTCATACCGGTTCACATAATGCCAACAGAAACCAGACTGGTTAAGGTCGGACTGGTTAAGGTCATACAATGTTCTTCACCTGAATAGATCCTGTTAGGAATCTCAATCTTTGTTAGGAGATAAGTCCAATTAAAGACTACCTTGTGAGAGGATTTCAGATCCACAGTTGTGAACCACCTTGTTAGAGGATTTACAAAGGCTTTTCTGGGCCTACCTGGTTAAGGGTTTCAGACTTGTCGAAGATGTGAGTAGTCAACAAGTGATTGATCTAGAAAATAGCACAGACTGCTTGGTTAGATCCATGATAGCTCATTCTTAATGCATTTCAGCATTACTTTAGTCTTCAATATATCCACACTCTGTTTCTTCACATAGACCTAATATTCTCTTCTATGATCGCACATGCAAAAACCTCATACACTTCTAAAACCCTAGACATGATGTCCTTATAAAGGAATCTGATTTCATGTTGGTCCAATAGGATTACATTGCAAGTTCCTAGGTTCAGTGTATCTAGACACATTTGGTAACACGACACAGAATCACCGCCAAAGTGTCGGTGGATGATAACTCATCACAAAAATACCGGTTGTTAACTCATCATAGAGTAATACCAGTTCATACATTTAACCGATTATCGGTTGTTAAAATGAAGACTGGGAAAATGATAACTGCTGCTTTAGTTCCTTCATACCGCTTGAGATCCTCGAAATGCTTGAGGTCTTCATACCACTTTGGGTCTTCATACCGCTTGAGATCGGTAAACACTTTCTGCAAAACACCGATAGTGTAAAGACTATAATATATAATACCGGTTGGAACAGATACCGGTTGAGCATAACTTATACATACAAAAAGTGATCTCAAAGCAAGTGTGTGTCCATCAATGACAATCACAACATCATCATCATTAAAAATATGCCAACAATCTCCCCCTTTGGCATTGATGGCAACACTTAGGAAAATTTTTGACATCTAAGTGTTTTACAACAAAAATATGCCATAATCAAAATTACTCCCCCTAAGCATATACACTATCCCTTTTTGCAGAAGATACAATGTATACTACTCCCTTAATGAGATAACATGAAAGTATACATGCATCAAAAATTTTAAAATACAAAATACTACTCCCCCTTTGCCAACAATGACAAAGTATTGCAGAATAACCCCTGTTTCTCATTATCATTAATATAATATAAGTTTATGACAATAATGAGTGAAACTTATCAAAAACTGATTTAAAATCCTACATAAAGGGCTTCATGGATAAAGACCATGACTCAATTAATGAGGTAGCCACCTCACTTTATGTTTGCATCTGGGATACATGTTCCTCCATGGCTTCTATTTTTCTCATCTCTTGAGTGACCGTTAAGGCATCCAGATTAAGATAGCACTTCTGAAGTATTTACAGTTTGGGTAGTAGAACCAGTTAAATTTCTTGCAAATCTTTGGTCTGTTTGTTGATCTCCAACTCAATTCTAGCAGACTGGAGCTGAAACCGATGAAAGGTTTGCCCATATGTAGTGAAGGAATCATAGGGCATCTTAAAGTTGCTTATATATGCCTGCAAATTAGATTGCATTTTTTCCTTCTGAGCAAGCACATCATCATAGAATAGATGGGGTTGGCTTATCTTACTGAGCAATAATTTCCCCTCATCCATAGCATCTCTTATGTCTTTCTGCTCTTTCTGAAGTTCACACTGGAGCTCGTTCAATTTCTTCACTAAGGCAGTGTTTAGTGCCTTTTGATGCTTCTTCTGTGCGTTAGCTTCAACAACCTCTTTCGGGCTTTGTACCTAGTCCTCCATAACTGTGCATAGAAGTTTTAGCTGGGCCAAAGAGGAATCAGTACTGGGGAGGTTGGTATCGGGAATCAAACTGGTAAGTGTATCCACCGCAGTTTGAATAACGTCTTGCTCCTTTTTCCTCCTTAAAGCTCTTGAGCAAGCTTAATGCTTTGGAGCAGCCCCGATTCATTTGCAAATTCGAGGTCAATAGGACTAGTAATGTTAGTCGGTTTGGCTTGACTACCGGTTGCCATTGGTGTCTCCACGTGTGTGCTCTTTGCCGCTTCCTTTTTTGCTTCGGCTCTTTGCTTGTCCTCTTCTGCCTTCTTTTGTTCCTCTACTTCTTTCTTTTTCTTCTCTTCATCCTTCTTCCTTTCTTCTCTCTTCTACTTCTCTTCTTCTTTCTTCTTCTCCTCTTCCTTTTTCTTCTTCTCCTCTTCCAGTTTCCTTTTCTCCTCTTCCTTTTTCTTTTTCTCCTCTTCCTTTTTCTTCTTCTCCTCTTCCTTTTTTCTCTTTTTCTCTTCCTGTTTCCTTTTCTCTTCTCCTCTTCATGTTTCTTTTTCTCTTCATCTTTCTCTTTCTCTTTCTCTTCTTGCACTTTGTCAACCTTTTCTTTGTCTTGTGTTTCCTTATCCACTATCTCTTTATCAACTTTTTTCTTTGTTGCATCTGGAGTGACATTTTCAACATCTAAGGCATCAACATCAATTGTGTCCCTCTGTTTAGTAACTGGTTCTCCTTCACTATCATATACCTCATCCGGTTTTCTGGTTTCCGGTTCTTGTTCAGCTTTTTTGTTGGCTTCAGACACTTGGTGTAACTTCAGAGCGGCTTGGGCATGTGAGTGTGTATCTTTCACCACTTCAGAAACTTTCCCTTCCAGTAACAAGAGTCTTCTTCTTCTCGTGAAGAAGAGGCCTTTGTATTTATCCATAACTTCATATAGCTTTGAATTTGACACATCAAAAAAATATTGTGCAAAAATTTCCTCTTATTTCCTGTTCCTTTTCTATGGCAATGCACCATTTGTTATCTAAAGAATTATATAAAGAACCTGGTGTCACAGATCTAATTTCTGATGGTGACCGGTCATTAAGACATAAATATTGAAAAACTTCCTATTCAACTTCCTCCTTTTCATTGTCATTAAAATGATCAAAATGATCTATTAAATCACTTAGCACTTTTCTCCTAATATTCTTGATAGTTCTTTGACAATGTGTCAATGGTTTGTAAGAGGAAATGTTTGTATTTATCGGTGCTGACGATGTCGGTTCATTGCTGGTTGTCTTTGTCTTCTTCCTTGTTTTCCTAGTCTTTTTAGGTTGTACTTCAAGTTTTGTATCCTCAGAATCTAGTGAGATGCTCTAAGTTTTCCTCTTTCTTTCAAAAACCTTGGCAGGTGCAACTTCCGGTTTCTTCTTGGCCGGTGACCGCTTGGTCACTTTAGGACTTGCTGAAGTAATCGGTGCTGATACCGATGGCACTGCCTTTCCCTTCTTCACTGAGGGCTCTTCAACCAGTGTTACCCTTTCCAAGTAGGTTTTGGTTGTCTTCTTCTTTAGATCAAGAGGTGAGGCAAGTAGGGTAGATGCATACCCATCGAGCATGTCATACATCACCTCATATCCCATGGGCTCCACTTCTTCCTTTCTGGGCCCAACTACCTCCATTATGCACTCATCTACTTTGATGGTAAAGTAGATGACCTCTCCATACTTTTTGACAATATCGCCAGATATCCTCATCCTCTAGCTCATCTTCCGTCTGAACTCATCAAAGTAATTGTTCAGGACTTCAGGATAACCGGTTCCCACCGCTTGAAGACTTTCTCTGATCTATTTGGTAATCGGTTGGTCAGCAAACCATTGAATATCACTGACTCCCAAAAAATAGCCTTGAAAGTAGAAAAACAATCCTACCAATAGTTGTCTAAATTTAAATCTTAAGGCATTGTCTTGTTTGATAGATTACAGGTTTACCAGAAGTTGCCTCTACATACAAGTGCATAGATCAAATAATGCATCTTCCATGATCATTCGGTAGGCAACATTAACCGCAGCAGCAGAGACAAAGTTAATTCTACTAGCATAGAACGTCTAGTATCCGATCACCATACAGGCATACTTGACCAGATCATCCTTGATGGTGTTGACGGTCATTCCTCATTGGTCACTCACAGAACTGGTGAGCTTGGTCATTTCTGTCTTAATGACTTTCCTTAGGGTTGACACTTCTCCAACATTACAGAAACCGGTAACGACATGAATTGCTTCTGGTGTGATTTCATGTGTTCGCTCAAGATACATTTTGTCACCGTGCACTCTGCTTAGGATGATGCGGATGTATCTTTTGTGTATTCTTCAAGAAAATAGACTGCATTATGAAGTTTCTTCTTTTCCAGGATGCTGTATTCAGGCTTGTGATAGTTCTAATACTTAATGTAAGTACAGATCCAATAGCCAACAAGATGAGAGGGGGGGGGTGAATCATACAAACTTAATCTTCCACAAAAACATCAGATTCAACCTCGGTAACATATACTTCAGTAATATAACCAAAACTGCTAAACACGCAAACTCAAAAGCATATAAACATCATAAACCTCATAACACCAGATTTAGCGTGGAAACCCAAATAGGGAAAAACCATTGTGGGATTTCGGACCCACTAAGAAATATACTCTTCTAGAGTATACTCGGTTAAAAGAAAATCATGTTAAAGATTACAAACACATTGCTAGATGTGACCCGGTTAAGGGATTTCCCTCAGATCTGTTAGGATCTTCACCTTGTTAGAAGTGACCTTGTTAAAGGATTTCAAACACTCAATTATAATGTCACCTTGCTAGAGGGTTTTACAAATAAGACTTTTAAGTCCACTCGGTTAAGACATTTTCTATCACTTTCACAAAATAACAGTAATAAAATCTATCTGCAACTTCACATCTAAAATGCTAAAGCAGATTCTTATTTTCTCAATACAATCTAGACATAGAACTAATCTTGTCCATCTGCTGGGCTTCTATACTCTGTTATTCAAATAGGTCTTCAAGCTTCTGTGCTCGGTAATCACTATGTAGCATCCCTGTGCATACATTTGCCCGCATACATTGTTTATCAACAGCTCCCTATTTATAAACAATTAGCTAACCGCTTAACCTCTTTGATCATATTTCCCATGATCAATCATAGCCATCAAATCTTCAATCTTGTCCAGGTTCAATGTATCCTTCGATCTAAAAAATGTTTTACCCCACCTAGGAACTTGCATACATTTCTTGGAACTTGTGCTAGGGTATTGCGGTTCAATCTGCGTTGTAGATCTTCATGTCGATTTTCCTTTGCCATAGATTCATTAACAAACTTTATGCACGACATACCAATCATTTAATCAGTTCCAGCTCATCAGCTTCCTTCATTAAATAATGCATGTAACCATTTAATGTATTCTGTTACAGCTCAATTACAACTCGGTAATAACTCGATAAATACTATCGCCTTCATTAACCGATAGCGATAACCTTAGGGTTTACCGACTAGGTTGTTTGCTCGGTAACATAGTATAGTATTAACCTTACAATTTACAACATATGTATGATGTTAAAACAATCTAAACATCATGATCTCATCATTGTCTGACTCGGTAATAGTTGCCCATTGAATACCTTATTCATCCCCTTATTCATCATATTCTTTATGTGTCTTTTACCGACATCTTTATACTCATCAAATCATACTTCTCAAGATATGGCAACATCATACTGAATTAGAAAATCAATTTCTTGACATCAATGACAAAATAATAATATTAAGACAGTAAATCATCCTTAATCAGTTATATCCATAATCATCAACAACCTTCTCAATATCCTTATTGAAATGCCAACAATCTCTCATTGTCTGTTATAATGCCAAATGCCAACAGCTTGATCTTCTTGTCATCCCTACAAAATAAACCTAATTGAGAATGGATCACTAGGGATCCTAGGTCTTCAATTTTGCAATCAATATAATCTGAAATACCTTCCTCAACTATAACACCAGCGGGTATCTAGGATAGGGCATTATATTTCATCATCCTTTGTATGAAATCCGTTGAATCAATAGGTACACTTGAACTCGAGTGCGAAGCATAAGCCATAATAAATAAAGAAACTCAAAAAATACCTTCGTGAATCGAGATTTTAGGGCTTTGATACTATAGCTAGCAACACACCACTTCGGTCGCTTGGAACACCGCTTAGTTGTTCTTCACTAATAGGTTGCAAATATCTTAGAATTCTTCTGCTAGATCTCAATTCACTTTGAGTCGCAAGATAAATCGCCTTTGGTCGCTCTGCACTTTGAAAATTTCTTCGCTCACAAATTGATAAGTGAAAATGACTTGAAAATCCCATTTAAACAAATTCTTCACCTACCACAATAAATGCTCCACCATTAGGGCATAAACCCTAATTTTGCCATTTACCATTTCTGGTCATCTATCGATTGACAGGTAACACACATCGGTTAAGGTCTTTCACCAGTGTAAACCGGGGGTTCAAAATATTTCACCAATTCCCTCCCCCTAAGCTTTTTTGTAGCTTAGTTTGCCGGTTCAGAGATTTCCACACTAGGTGCAGAAATCGGTTCTTCTTGTGATACTTCTTCTGGTTTCCTTTTCCAGGTTTTCTTCATGTCCGCTTGAATAGTTTCAACATCAATCTTTTCTTTCAGAGTGACCGGTATGTCATCCGATATGTTCTTTCTCATTCTGCAGATTCTAGCAGGATGTCCCAGTTTGTTGCAATGATAGCATACCATTCCAGGTGTTCTCCATGGTCCATTATTCATTCTACCATTCTTCCTCCTGCATGTTGAAGCAGTGTGACCACTACCATGACAAATCAAATAGGTTGCTCTCCAACCGGTTGCCGCTTGATATCCACCACTACCAGGCTGATGATTATAGGCATTATACCGGTTTGGATTCCGGTTCACGAACGATTCAGGAAAAACTCCTTAACTCTTTTGAGGATATCTTCCAGTGTTGTGCATGACAGACCTGTATTCAAATGCTCTATGCCCAAACTTGTTGCATGCATAACAGTTACCATTGAGTCTATTGGATCTAGGCTTATTGTTTAGAAAATAAGGAAAATTATTGTAAGCCTTACTTCTACATACATTGGCAGTGTGTCCTTCCTTGAGAAAATTAAAGCAAACAGGTTTAAACTTTTGCTTACCTTTATCCTTTGATGTCGGTTGCTTCTTTGATGCTACATCTTTTGCTCCAAAGATCTCACCTTCCTTATAACCAGAGAAACCAAGTCCATTAGTATTCTTTACCGGTTTTGCTGATTCAAGCTTTTGCTCTAACTTAGCAGCACTCTGATTGAATTTGGCAAGTATTTCCTTTGACTCAATGAGTTCCTTGGATATAGCAGCATTGGATTCCTTCAAGGTTGCATTCTCAGAAATAGCCATGTTTAGTTCACCTTGCATTTCTTCTTTGTCCACTTTACTCTCTTGGAGATGAGCGGTAAGGGCACTAATTTCTTGCTTTAGCTTGGAGATCTCATGATCTTTTTCTTTTACCAAATCTTCAGCTTTCCTCCGGTTCTCAAGCTCTTGACACATTCTGATAGTGAGTCCTTCCAGTTTCCTTCTCAGGTTGGCTTTAGACTCATTCAGTTTTTCAACTTCTTCAACTAGGGCTTCCATGTCTCCTTCATCAGAAGAACTGTTTTTAGTAAGCTCCATCAGTTTCTTAGCATGCTCTCTTCTTTTTTCCAGAGAGACTTTATATTTGACTTTGAGTTCATCATAGGCTTTCTCAGTCTGAGTGAGCTAATGAGTAAGCTCCCTCACAGTGTATTCCCCCATATCTCCTTCTAAGTGGTTAGACTTATAGAAAGGTTGGCTCTAATACCAATTGATGAATACTAAGAGGAGGGGGGGTGAATTAGTATACCAAAAAATACTGAACTCAAACACTTAAACAATTTAGCAGTAAACTGGTATAACACATTTACTAACAAACCGGTTAAAACAAATGCAAACCAAACAACAAGTAAGGCATTCACCCATAGGAGCACAATCACCATAACACAAGAGGTTTTGACATGGAAAACCAAATGGGAAAAACCACGCTGAGTTGAAACTCACAAGTAACTATCTGTAGAATAGAAACCAGACCGGTTAAGGTCATACAATGTTCTTCACCTGAACAAATCCTATTAGGAATCTCAATCTCTATTAGGAGATAAGTCTGATTAAAGACTACCTTGTGAGAGGATTTCAGATCCACAGTTGTGAACCACCTTGTTAGAGGATTTGCAAAGGCTTTTCTGGGCCTACCCGGTTAAGGATTTCAGACTTGCTGAAGATGTGAGTAATCAACAAGTGAGTGATCTAGCAAATAGCACAGACTTCTTAGTTAGATCCATGATAGCTCATTCTTAATGCATTTTAGCATTACTTCAGTCTTCAATATATCCACACTCTGTTTCTTCACACAGACCTAATCTTCTCTTCTGTGATCGCACATGTAAAAACCTCATACACTTCTAAAACCCTCACTCTTTCTAAAACCCTAGACATGATGTCCTTATAAAGGAATCTGATTTCATGTCGGTCCAATAGGATTACATTGCAAGTTCCTAGGTTCAGTGCATCTAGACACGTTTGGTAACACGTCACAGAATCACCGCGAAAGTGTCGATGGATGATAACTCATCACAAAAATACCGGTTGGTAACTCATCACAGAGTAATACTGGTTCATACATTTAACCGATTATCGGTTGTCAAAATGAAGACTGGGAAAATGATAACTGCCGCTTTAGTTCCTTTGCACTACTTGAGATCCTCGAACCGCTTGAGGTCTTCATACTGCTTTGGGTCTTCATACCGCTTGAGATTGGTAAACACTTTCTACAAAACACCGATAGTCTAAAGACTATAATATATAATACCAGTTGGAACAAATACTAGTTGAGCATAACTTATACATACAAAAAGTGATCTCAAAGCAAGTGTGTGTCCATCAATGACAATCACAACATCATCATCAAAAATATGCCAACAAATCCAACAAATTTAGTCACAAACCAACAAGGATAAGTACTGAAAATATTGATTGGATTCAAGGTGTGAATTGGTTTGCCCTCTTCTGTGACTTGAATTGCTGAAATTAGGGTAAAGTGTTGGAAACGAGGATGAAAAAATGAAAATAGTGAGCTACAATCATCAAATTGATCCACACACCTAGATCTGAGAAATATAAGCAAATTCAGATCTGATCCTCGAAGGAGGTCCTAAAATATCGGGACCATGGTGCCTGTCACCCTAGTCCTCCGAACTTTTTGCACGCCAAAGGTGGATTGATTCGTCACAGTAAATAATGCTTATTCTGAAGATCACAACTCCGTACCTGTTTCTTACACACATAAAGAAGGGGAAATAGGTTGGGAATATGGGTTTGCCTAAGCCAAACCCTGGTTTAGGAATTAACCTTGATTGAAATATTGCCAATACTGAAATAAATAAGGGAAAGATAGACCTAAAATATGCAATGATTGATAATGATACTTTGTTTCTTGCATGTAGTCACATATGTTGTATGAAATGGCATGAACATGACAAAACCCTAATCACACACACATGCTTGCATATGAAAGATGTAATGTTGCTCCACAATTGATGAATGAAGATGTAGAAACCTAAAATTGTCCTGTTTAATTAAATAAATATTTTAATTTATTTAATTACTTTAATCCCAAGTCTTCTATTAATTAAATAAATCTTTATTTATTGAATTTATCCTCTTCTATTCCTTTTCTTATTTAAATAAATATTTTTATTTATTTATCTTTCTCTTAAATTAAATAAATATTTTATTTATTTAATTGGTCCCACTTCCTCTATTAATTAAATAAATATTTATTTAATTAATTAATTCATTGGATTTTTCCTCTATGATACATGTCATTTATCGAGCTTAATCCTCCTCTACCTACCCCCTTCATTATTTTTATTATTTCCTCTACCTACCCTTTAATCCTAGTCGACCACTTATTTCTTTCACCTCTTAATCTTATCCCTTCATTTTCTAAAGCATCTTCCATATAAGAGGATACTCACATCATTATCACCCCTAATGAGTCTAATCAATCCTTCAAGCCTAATCGACACTTATGCAATCAAGCCATCTTGCAATCAAAAGACTTCAACCACAATCCGTTCTTTGTTGAGCTCTTGTGCATATACAAAATCTGAGAGCAAATATATCAAACAAGATCAATGGAGATAGGAGACAATGGAGATTAAAACCCTACTTGGCATGTGAATGGTAATATTGCTTCATTTGTTGATTTGTATGTTCTTAGGTATCTTCATTGGTGTATGGTGAATGTTTGGTGGTACAACTAGGGTTTGTTGTGGTTGTATATTTTTGGTTTTACAATAGTTTATTTTCATCATTTTTCACTGTATACAGAAGAATGCTTCTTTGAAGACCTCTATAAATTCTTAATGATAAATACTTCAATGCTTGAATGATAGATTGCTTGAATGGGTGCATTATGATTCTCCTATTATCTTCCTGTATATCGAAATGAGAGGGGAAAACCTCCTTTGCCCATCAAAAAACGTATTAATTTTATGACATAGGCCGACATGGGGCTAGGTTTCCTACTCAAATTTTGAAATTCTTAAGGGGTTCATATTGGAAACAAGGAACACTAAGAGGGGGGAGGGTGAATTAGTGTTATGCAATTTTTAACATTATTAATCTGTTCTTTAAACCACTTAATGCAAATGAATAAAAGTAGAGTACAAAAACACAAAGAAAATAAAAAATAACACCATAACACTAGAATTTTTACATGGAAACTTGGTTAAGGGAAACAACTTGGTGGGATTGAGACCCACAATATTAATATACCTTGTTAGAAGTATAATAATATTACATGAGGGGAATGCACATGCATTCAGGCACACTGCCTAGAGCTCATTGCTCAAATTACAATAAGGGCTACAACCCTGGAAGGCTCATTGCATTACAAATGATTACAGATAATAATTGGAATGTTTGAACTGATAAACAACATCTACAAATGCTAGAAACAGTTCCGATTAAGCACAAAAATACTTTGTTATGCAACATTGCTATGTTATGATATTCTATTGTATTACGGAGCTCAAATCTTCACTTGCGCACATGAAACTGCACACAAGCGCCCATACACACATCACACATAACAATCGATATAAAAAATGATCATATCAATCGATCTTATATATCCGCAACATCAATTTAGGTCTTCATCATGTCGGCCCAAAAACACATCACACAAATGAAACATGTTACTCAAGTCGATTCAATCCGATCTAAAACAATCATGCAGACAAAAAAAATTGTTCACATGCTTCCCACATGTCGTCTTGCTAACCTCGAACACACAAACAATAGCCAAAATTGATCTGGAAGATCCACACAATGAATCTTCACACGCTACTATTGATAAGCATTGTTCTACTCAAAAACTTGTCTTCCAGATCTTTCAATTTACACAAGACTCCCCACTAGAGGCCATAAACCTGGAATAAGACATATTACACGTCTAAAATACATCTCAGAGATCCGCAATACAAAATACTCAACACAACTGAATTGCTAATCAAAACACTGCACGCTTTGCCTGATGTCCTATTCTTCTCACTGGACCTCACCTGATGAACTGCGGATTGGATATCTAACTCTAGTTGCCATCAATGACAACATCTGAATAACAATGCAATGTCTCTTGCTAACAATCTCCCCCTTTGGAATTGATGGAAACACTTAGTGAAAAATGACTAAGTATCATACCGAAAATATGACTATCGGACTCCAAAAATCAACAACTCCCCCTAAGATCAATATTTTTCACTTATCTACTCTTCCCCTTTGACATCAATGGCAAAGGTAGGGTTTTGAAAACCAAAAATTCAAGCCAAAAATTCTATTTACATATGTACACAGTCCTTTTGTACTCACAAAAATTCGAAGATGTCTGCATAAGAATTATTCAAAGAATTTAGGTGGCTATCCCAACTCTCCAAGATAGTTATAATCCCATTGAACAAGTATGCAAGTGCCTCTATTGACTTCATATATGTCAGCTCCATGGATTTCATGACACTTTGGGCATCTTCTAGACCACTAAGCATGATATCCAGCTTGGGAGTAATGAGATTCCTAAGTTAACAGACTCTGCCAATTATTCTCTCTTTTTCCTAACTCAGACTCTTGATTTTCTCAAGCAAAGATATTACTTGGTCTTTGTGACTTCTCAAGGAGACTGATAAGGGATCAAATGACTGAGACATATGGGAAAGTTGAGCCTCATTCTCTTTAACCATTTTCTCAATATCTTGGGTGAACTTAGACAATGTTAGGCATGATTTATAAATATTTCCTCCCTCTGATAGTGCATCCTGAATGCCCTTTACACAAATATCCGGAGTGAGTCTGTCATAAAAAATAATCTTCTTTAGTGTCTGCATCCTTACTGAATATGTCTGCTAGCTGCTCCTTACTAGAAACATGTTCCAATACAACCTCTTTGTTCTGAACCTTCCCCCTCAAGAAATGATACTTGAGCTCAAAGTGCTTGGTTCTAGCATGCAAAAATGGATTCTTGGAAATATTGATTGCACTTGTGTTGTCACAGAATATACTCACCGGTTCAGATACAGGAACTTTGAAACCACTCAATACATGCTTCATCCATATTGTCTGAGTGCAGTTCATTAATGCTGCAACATATTCCAAACTTTGCTTCTTACTCATCCATGAGACTAGTCTACCACCAAGAAAGAATGCACCACTAGTTGTGCTCTTCCAATCGTCCACATTACCAGCCCAATCAGCATCTGTAAACACTCTGAGGTTGAAATCATTACTGTATGGATACCACAATCCATAGTCAATAGTTCCCTTCAGATATCTAAGAATCCGCTTGACTGCTACCAAGTGGGATTCTCTTGGACTTTTCTGGAACCGTGTAGTAATGCCCACTGTATGTGCAATGTCCGGTCTACTACGTACTACATAGTGCAACTTACCAATCATTGATCGGTAATCTTTCTCATTCACCAATGTTGAGTCATCTTCTTTTAACAATTTACAACCAGTTACCATCGGTGTACCAACCGGTTTGCTGTCTTCCATGCCAAAGGTCTTCAACACCTCTTTGACATACTTGGACTGAGTGATAAAGATACCATCTTTCATTTGTTGAATATGTAGTCCAATGAAGAACTTAATCTCCCCTATAAGTGACATCTCAAATTCCTTCTTCATCTCATCTGCAAAATCATGACTCATTTTGTCATCTCCACCAAAAATTATGTCATCAACAAATACTTCACAGATCAGAATCTGATCTCCTTCTGACTTTAAATAGATATTTCTATCTTCACTTGTTCTTTCAAATCCAATCTTCACAAGATGGCTTTAGGTACCTGCTTCAATCCATACAAGGCTTTATGTAGCCTGCACACCATGTCACTGTCTTCTGATAGGGAAAATCCATCTGGTTGCTCTATAAACACCTTCTCTTCAAGTATTCCATTTAGGAATGCAGATTTTACATCCATTTGATATACTTTGAATCCCTTGAAGGCTGCATATGCAAGAAGCATACGGACTCCTTCCAATCTAGCTACTGGAGAAAAGGTTTCTCCATAGTCTTCTCCTTCTTCTTGAGCATATCCTTTACACACCAGTCTGGTATTTTTCCTTACCACTGTGCCATCTTCATTCAACTTATTTTTGAAAAACCCATTTGGTGCCAATGACATTTTTATGCTCAGGTGTGGGTACCAAAGACCACGTGCCATTCTTTTCTATCTAGTCAAGTTCCTCTTCCATTGCCTTGATCCAGTCTTCATCTTTATGTGCCTCTTTAAATGTTTTAGGCTCAAATTCAGAGATCATGCAAGATTTTTCTCTGACCTTTCTTCTTGTAAGAATTCATGCATCCTTGCCTCCTATGATCTTCTTTGGATCATGATTCAACTTTACATACCTAGGAATGATGTTAGTTGTTTCCTCTTGCTTTTCTTCTTCATCCTCATCTTCATTAGCATCAGCATCTATCGGTGTAGAAGCACTGTTACTAGTACTCGGATGTTTTGCAACCGGTTCCTAGAAGGTTACAACCGGTTCATCTACTACTTGCTCACTACCGGTTTCCTCAGGTTTCTCATAAATTTCATCAACTCTAACATTGACACTTTCAACAATTCTTTGAGTCCTATTGTTGAGACACTTGAGAGCTTTGCTCTTGGTGGAATACCCTAGGAATATTCCCTCATCACATTTTGCATCAAACTTGCTCTGGTGTTCACTCCTCTTGATATAACACTTGCTACCAAACACTCTAAAGTATCTTACTATAGGAGTCTTACCGGTCCAATACTCATAAGGTGTTTTACCCTTACCTTTCTTGATGAGTACCCGATTCATTGTGTAGACTACAGTGCTCACCGCTTCTCTCCAAAAGGTGTGAGCAACATTTCCTTGAATCAACATGGTTCTGGCTGCTTCAACTATAGTTCGGTTGTTCCTTTCTGCTAAACCATTCTATTGTGGAGTCTGGGGGGCAGACAGTTGCCTCTTGATGCCATTTTCTTCACAATACTTATTGAACTCACTAGAAGTGAACTCACCTCCTTGATCAGTTCTAAGGCATTTGATTCTCTTACCACTTTCTTTTTCAACCAGTTCTGTGAAGGCTTTGAACTTTCCAAAAGCTTCAAACTTGTCTTTCAAGAATGTGACCCACATCAATCTTGAGCAGTCATCAATGAGAATCATAAAGTACCTATCTCCCTGCACACTCCTAGTTTTCATAGGACCACACAAATTAGTATGCACAAGATCAAGTAAATTGTCTACAGTGAAAGATTTACCTTTGAAGGTTGAGAAAGACATTTTCCCCAATTGACACTCTCTACACAAAGGATTCTCCAGTTTGCTTAGCACAGGCAATCCTCTAACTGCCTTGATCTTACTTGCCTTCACAATATTATCAAAGTTTACATGGAAGAGTCTCCTATGCCATGTCCAACTATCATCAAACTTAGCCATTATACATGTACTGATATTTGCATTTAGCTGAAATAAGTGACCTCTAGTCTGCATACTGGTGGCCATCAGTTCACCTCTCTTTCCTTTTATTTTTCACACTCCATCTTTGAATTCCAGACTAAGTCCATTATCATTCAGCTAGGAAACACTCAAAAGGTTGTGCCTGAGACCACCTACCCAATACACATTATCAGCACTGCTTTTTCCATTTAGAGAGATGGACCCTCTGCCTTTTACCATACATGGTGCATCATTACCAAATCGGACCACACCACCATCATACTCTTCCAAAGATAGAAACTTACTTTGGTCACCAGTCATGTGGTGAGAACAACCACTGTCAATAATCCACTCATTGGAATTATCAAAATGAGAGACAAGAGCTTTCTTGTCTGACACATCTTCCTTAACTACTACAAGCACAATGTCTTCACTTTCTTCATCTTCTGATTCCTCATTAGTGACACCTTCATCAACTTCTACAAAATAGTTTCTCCTGTTTCCTCCTTTGAACTTCTTGAACTTCTCTGGTTTGTCCTTATTATCACCATGAGTACAGTTTACGACAATGTGCCCTATCCTATTGCAAGAAAAGCATTTCAAAGGGAGCTTACCTCTGTATTTACTAGTTCCCTTAAGAAGTCTCTTGGCAAGAAGAGCTTCAAATTCCATCAGGATCTCCTCATCATCCATTTCTCTGCTTTGTCTTGGTTCACAACTGGTACTAGCATCTTTTCCCTTTCTAGATGGTGCAACAGATGCTCTAAAGGTTGATTCAGTCTTCTGAATACTGTCATCATAATTATTTAGCTCATATGTGGTCAACTTAGCAATGACGGAGTCTAGGGATACCTTTGTCTTGTCTTTAGACCTCAACTCCTGAATAGCAACAACCCTTATTGCATAGACTGGTAACAGGGATCTCAAGACTTTGCTAACAACAGTGGAATCATCTATTTTACCTCCTGCACTCTTGATGTCTCCAACAATAGTTTTGAGTCTTATTCCATATTGTTGAATGGTCTCTCCTTCAACCATCCGCATGCCTTCAAACTTTCCCCTGGGGCTCTCTTCCTTAGCTTGTTTCACATTCTCATCACTGCCATAGATACTCTCCAGAGCATCCCATACTTGTTTGGGATTGTCTTTATCCTGAACATCGATAAACTCAATGTCAAATAGACTGATGATTAGGACTTCCATGACTTGCCCATGCTCTTGAATCTCTCTTCTTTGATCATCGGTGAGAGTACCAGTAGGAATAACATAAGCATTCTCAACATAGCTCCAATGTTGAGTACCCATGCTTCTAATGTAGATCTTCATTCTGTCCTTCCATATCTTAAAGTTATCTCTGTTGAATTTTGGACCTTCCCTCTTCATCATTAGAGTAGGATCTTTTCCTCAAGCGATGAAGCTCACAATACAGAGGACCTGGAGGATGCTATGATACCAATTGATGAATAATGATAAACAGTTAGTACCAAACCAGTACTGAGAGGGGGGGTGAATCAGTACAGACAAAATATTCCCTGAAGTAGTTTGTCTGTAAAGATTGTACTTAACTGGTAAACTGTATCACCGGTCTAAACCAAGACACAACCGGTAAGACACAGAGAGAATTTGAAAGGCATAAACTGGTAACACTTAGATATTTTTAGGGTTTCAAGCAGATCCAAAGCAAATATGAACTAACAATTATATGCAGATTTAAATACAAAAGATAAAGGAATAAAACATAACACAGATAACACAGAGATTTAACGTGGTTCACCCAGAATGGGTTACGTCCACCATACACAGCTGTCCAATCTTTCTTATTATCCAGCTAAAACAGTACATCAATATCACAATGCCTTAAGCATCCCAACCGCTTATAACATGCATTTTTAGGGCAACAAACAAAGTCGACCTTTTTAGGGTTTTATTACAATGTCGGTTTTCATCAACAAAAAACATCCCAAAAAATTTACAACACCTAATATACGTGCTGAGTGTACAGTACTTTGTTGATCAGTCGCCACATATCAACAGATATTTACAACACCTAATATCTCATTTCCACCTCATCCATACGCACAAGCAAGTAATACATCATCAGAAATATAATGACTACTAAACTAGCATGTATTATCACTTGACAGAAAATATTAAAGCATCACATGAAAAGCATCACACATGACACACTGATTTTTCACGTGGAAACCCAACTGGGAAAAACCACGATGGGGATGAATACCCACAAGCTGTTCTTTGAACTCTTCTGAAGTCCGCTCTATTAGGAGCCTAGTCTAGTTAAAGACTTTACAATAGGTTCTGTTAGGAATCGATCCTGCTAGGGATCACCTAGTTAAGGGATGGCTAAATACCTAGTTAAAGGTTAGAACCCTTTTAAAGGTTACCTCGCAAGAGGATTTCAAGAACTCATTGAATTGGGTCACCCTGTTAAAGGATTTATGCAAAAGCCTGTTAAAGCTGCCCGGTTAAGGGATTTTCCAACTGCTGAAATGGTTAGAAGTCAATAGGTAAATCACTGATCTGATAACAACACATAATGCCAAGATAGATCCCCTTCAACTCCTTTGCTTCTACAATCACACTCTGCAGGTATCCACATACTTCTCCAGTCTGGCAAGAATCAGGTATCTCTTCACTTGGATACACACATAACATTTGCCGATAAATTCAAAATGAAAAACATCATCAACCTTATAGGAAACAGACAGGTCGGTTGCATAAACCCTAAACCCTAAACATTTAGGTTTAATAATTCAGTCGGTTCAATTCTGACTGTTAATCACACTACATTGAATACAATAGTCTTGAACAGATCTCAAGACGTTCTCCATCATTCATTCTTTGCCACTTCAAGAAGCTGATAACCCATCACACGCTCTCCACCGTTTACAAAGACTTCACACATTCTCGAGGTAGGTAGGATCGATCTTCTTCATGTAAGATCCTCAAGGAACTCCTTCATGCGCACAAGGATGACATGGCAACACAATCTGATCTTCATAACAATGCAAACTCATCACAAGAAACCCTGAAACTGAGACTACCAACCGGTTGTTATGCTAGATGAAACCCGATACAAAACTTCCCATATATTGGTTCTCATTCCAACATACCGCTTCACTTTTTCACATATACCGGTTCACTTGCCAGTTTGCTTATGTCAATATACTGGTTCATACTTCAGCATATTGACATCAGTGACAACATACAATATCATCATGTCATCGAGCTCTGCACATATGCCAACAATATATGATAACAAAAGAATCAAGATAGAAATAGAGGATTTTCACAGAGGATTGGTCTCTTATCCTTGTACTAATGGAGCCTGAAGGTTCATCCAAATAAATCCTAATAGACAAAAGACACATCAAGCAAAACAGTATGAGGAAGTGCATTACATACAAGAAAAACTTAAAAAACAAAGATCTACTATAGGATTGAGCTAATCCAACATAAAATATACCTCCCAATATTTTGCATCATTATACTATAAGATGGTGGAAAATATGCTAATTGAGCTATGGCTAGTATATTAGATAAAGCTATGTCCAACGCCAAACATGGACCATACTCTAATGATGGATCACAGTGTGTGTCACTAGGAGATAAAGTTTGTGCTTTTGAAAACATCAAAGAAAATTCATTATCATTTTCAATAGTTTCAACCATATTATTCTAATAATCATCCAAATTGATCACTATAAGTGGTTTTATAGGAGGAGGAGAAGAATCCCTTGTAATCAACAAATTTATCTTTCGGTAAGCTTGGGAAAGATAAGGCTCTTCTCTACGGATGGAAGATGGTAAGGAAGGCTGAGAAGGAAAGACCAAATCAACATTTGACTACTTAGGGGAAGACTCACTTTTTGCAATAATCTCACAAGCCTTGACATGATGTCTTCATCAATATTCTCTTGCACTATGATTTAATTGATTACAATTCAAATATTCTATAGAAGGAAGTTGGGTACTACTCAATGTTGATTACTTTTCTTCCTTTGTTCTAGGAAGAAAAGGAGGAATGAAAGAAACCTCTAAATATTAAGAGATAGGGGAGTTCTAGATGGAGTCGGGCCTTTGCCTCTTTGTCCTCTATAGGATGGTATAGGTGGAACTGCAACATACACACTAGGAACTTTAGGAGTAGGGACGATTCTTATTACAATATGTGGTTCACTCATTACTTGTGGGGTAGGAAGAGAGCAACATCAAAGGATCCTAAGGTATATCAGTCCACGTGGGTCCTAAACGATCACCCAAGGATAACTTATCTATTCTCTTGGCTTTAAAATTTTGGTAGGATAGTAATAAGACATTATTATGAGGTTTGGTTGTTAGGTTGTTGAGGCCAAAAGTAATCAAGTTGTTGAAAGTTTCCTCATGTAGAAAAGGGCTCGAAACCACTATGATATATTGTTTTGACTTGTCCTTCAAATGAGAACTCCAAAAACTTATGGACTATGGAAGGTACTTACCTCAATACAAAATCGGTTCGTGGTAGGGACAATGGTAAAATGAACATTTAAGCATTTAGATCCAACTTCAATGGGAAGGGTTATAGAACTGATTATGGAACAATTGAATCCATCATGCATGTTACTCAATACTTTAGATTTATTGAAGTGTCATGATATAATCCATATGCATAGAGATATTCTTTTGTAACCACATTCACCATACATACTAGATCAATAAGCACCTCACATCTGAGTTTGTTATTAAATCTAGTAGTAATCTGTAGTGGTCTATTAGGGACATTCGTTAAGTTATCACTTGAGGTGAACATGCTATTGGGTTAAAGTTTAAGCTTAGGTTTCTCTTTTTCTATCATATTCTCAAATTTTGGTTTGGTTAGATTAATCATGAAGGGCTACGTAATTACCAATATTAGGCTTAAAAGTATTTGTGGAATGAGAAGGCAAAGGATTAGTAGATATTTACAAGTTTTGATTAGGAGGTATAAAATTTACTACACTACTCTATCTAGATCTCTTACGTTATCTCATATTAGTAAGACACTAATGGACGTGCAGTTAGGAAAGAATCCTTCATTGATAGATCTCATTATTATTTGGTTGTGAGGAATATACACATGTGGCAAATGAGAAAGGTTTAAGTTGGAGAAAAAGGTAATTAAACGTGTCTTCATTAAATATGCTATCAGTGTGAAATGGTACAACCTTTGGGATCTAATGGCTAAGAAGGTTCTCCATAGAAAAAAGTGATTTTTGAGAGATGAAACCTTCCTCTATTGAACTGAAAGAAAAGAAATAAGTGAAAGAAAATTAAGTAGTTTAGGTTCCACTAAATCTAGTTTGATGAAGAATGATCTATGTACTCATATTGGACTTAATGATGAGGAGACCTCTAGAAAATCTAAAATTTTTGAAAAACAAAAAAGAAGCTTACCCTCAGCTAGTGAAGAAGTCTTTGAGAATTCTTAATGACAACTAGTTTTGGTTAATTATTGTTGGATTTTATTTGTATGTTTTCTTTGATTTCTAAAACTAATGAGCCTATGATTATGAGAGAGGCTATGGATATGAGTGATGTAAATTATTAGATAAAAGATGTGGATAAAGAGACAACTACATCAATCTGAAGAAAAATAATACATGGTATCTGGTACCTTGCCTAAAGGAAGTAAGCCCATTGATTGTAAATGGGTGTGAAAAAAAAAAGTGTGATCTTGATGGTTGTGTTTAAAATCATAAATAATGGTTTATTGTGAAGGGATATTTATAGTTGGAGGGAATTGATTATGGTGAAATATTCTCTCTTGTAGCAATGTTGACATCCATTAAATTCTTGTTATCACTTGCAACAACTTATGATTTAATAGTTGAGAAGATGGATGTGAAGATAACATTCCTTCATGGTGACTAAGAGGAAGATATTTACATTTCACAACCAAGGTATTTTTTGGTAAAAGATAAATAAAATCTAGTTTGGAAGTTGAAGAAATCTCTATATGGTTTGAAATAGTCTCCTAGAATGTGGTACCAAAATTTTGATACCTATGTATGAGTTTGGTATTTCAAAGGTCTAAATCCAATCATTACATGTATTTAAAAATAAATAAAAATTTCTCATTATTGCATTATATGTAGATTATATGTTATTTTTTAGAATGGTAAGGGTTTGATTTCAAACTTGAAGGACCTCAATTTCCCACACAATTTGACATGAAAGATCTAGGTGCGGGTAGGTAGTATAGTATAAGAATAAAGATAAAAGAGATAGAGCCAATAGAAATATTTGGTTAAACCAGAGAAAGTATGTGAACTCGGTGTTGTAGAGATTTAATAGGAAAACTTGTAGATCTTGTGTAGTTCCTATTTTACAAGGAATTAAATTATTTGTAGAGGATTGTCCAAACTATCTTGATATGATGGAAGACATGATTGGAGTACCATAATTTAGTTCTATTGGAAACTTGATGTAGGTTATGGTCTAAACAAGGCCTTGAACATTACTCGAGTAGTGGGGTTCTTGGGTCAATTTATGGTCAATCCTAGATAAATACATTGAGATGTGGTGCAGAGTGTTCATATACTTGTGCGATACTTCTGAGCATTCCTTGTGCTTTCATAGTTGTCTAACTATAACTCAAAATTTAGTTTATATTTGTGGATATTTAGATTTAGATTGGTTAGGTGACATTGATAATAAAATATCCACTATTGGACATGTTGACAGTGGGCCAACGTCCCTCGCGGGGATTCGTGACATGGTTTAACAGCCTCCTGTGGATTCTATAAGTCTAGTGGTTTTATCAGGCATTGACAGGTCGATCTTTTGGTGCAACAACAACCCTAGCTTGTAACAAGTGGTATCAAAGCTTGGTCACAGGTTCGAATCATGCAGGCCGTGGCGAGTGACGTTGGGAGGGGGATTGTTGGCAGTGGGCCAGCATCCCTCGCAGGGATTTGCGACATGGTTTAACAGCCTCATGTGGATTCTATAAGTCTAGTGGTTGTATCGGGCATTGACAGGTTGATCTTTTGGTGCAACGACAACCCTAGCTTGTAACAGGACATGTGTTCATGATGTTTGTTGGTGCTATTATTTGGATGAGTAAGTGACAAACTATAGTCTCCTTGTCCATTTTAGAAACAAAGTACATGGTAGATAATCATGCTTACAAGGAATTCATTTGGCTTGGATGATTATGTTTAGATGTTGGTTCTAGTGCAAGGATGATTACCATATATAGTGATAATTAGATTGTCATTTTATTAGAAAATAGTCTTACTTTCCATGTCAGAATAAATCACATTAATATATAGTTTTATTTTGTTCACAATATGGTGAAAGATGGAAAGCTATAAATTAGAGAATGTAGACAATTTGGTGAATGTTGCAAATGCATTAACAAAGCTTGTAAGAACAAAGAATTTTAGGTGGTGTTCCAATTCCACGGGCCTCATAACCCTGAGCAATTGATTATTGTATGAATCTTGAAAATTATTTGACAAGTGAGAGAATGTTGGGATTAAGGTGTCTCAATCTTTGTAGATCCTAGCATTTATTTTTTGGTGGTAATTTAATTATTTTATCCTAATGTTAAATTGCCTACTAAGTCAAATTACTTTACTGGACCTATTAAAGTGAGGTGGCATCCTACATTGTAGGTGATGTGTATGGCATGCATCCTATTTTTGAGAAAATAGGTGTCCCACTTGGTGGACCCCATTTTTTGGCTATTTTTAGTAGATTTTGTCATAATTTGTAAGAGTTTAATCGATGACAAATTATGGTAACTTTGCTATGTTAGGACTATGGCAAACTATGATATGTACGTCATTAGAAGTATTTTTGTTGTAAGTGGAAGTCTTGCATGTCAAGTGAAATCTCTTGCATGCATGTAAATTCCTTGTATATATTGAGATTATTGGAAAATAACATAGCAAGAAAAGATTGGCACCTTGCATGTTCTCCTTTATATTTTGCATGCATGTAGTGAAGAGGATGATGATACATGCTAATCTTGGGAATAAATTTTAGTGGTCTATATATACATGTTATTTTGGAGTGATTTATATCATAGGTTGAAGTTTTTTAGTGATATCATTATGCTCATGAAATTGTTCCAAAATCCTATTGTTGCGTGAAGTATCCTGAAATAACATAATTCTACTAGTATATTGTAATATGTTGTTTGTTGTTAGTAACTTAGTGTAGGAAGTTGTTTTCTCTAACCTAACTTCCTTTGAATGTATTCATGTGCAAACTTACTAAAAAGAGGTTTTTCTAAATTTAGTCATTTTTAAAACTTTGGAAGCTTTAAACTATTTTTCTAGACTTTTTAAAGAAAATAAGATTCGAACAAAAACTAAAATAAAATATTTTTGAGTGATGCAAAATTGCTCTTATACCTCTAGATGTTATTGCATCAAAGTAGCTCCCCTCCCTCACCCCCCCTCCCCTAAAAAGAAATAAGTTTGTGTGCAAATTTAGACTTCATAGTTAGTTTCTAGGTTAAAATTTGGAGTTTACATGCAATGTGAACTTTAGAGTCAACTTACAGTTTTGACTTTGGAGTCAATTTGTAGGTCATAATTCAAAGTTTGTATGTAAATTTAGAGTTTGGAGTTAGCTTGTGAGTTATAATTCAGAGCTTATATGCAATATGTACTTTAGAGTTAGTTTACAAATAATAATTTTGAGCTTTTTTGTAGGTTAGACTTTAGAGTTTGAAGTGTCTTTGTGCAAAAAATAGGGTAGGGATGCACACTCAACCGAAAACTTAATAGTGCAAAGAATAGGGGTTTGAGGTGAAAACCTAATAAAAAACTCAATGGTGAAGAGAATAGAGATTTAAAGTGCAAACAAAATAAAAGCTCCACTATAACCCTAATAAAAATAAAAAAATTTGTAATTCATAGACAAATAGATGAAAAGCCTACAACAAACAAAACAAATACGATCAATAATATAAGAGACAACATAAACCCTACAATTTTTTTGAATGGTAACCAAAAAATAATAATGAAAATTCATAGAAAACAAAAGTCAAACCAAGATTCTTTAAATCAGTGGTGAAAAGCTTCATGCCTAGACTAAATACAAATTATTTCTTAATCAAAAATATTAAATAATAAATAACTAAATACTTTAAATCCCTTTCAATTAAATATTTATCAATCTCAGTTCTAATTAAAATATAATTATCATTTCATTGTTCTATCATTCAATAAGACATCTCAATCAACTAATGAGGTGTGGTTAACTTGAGGAGTATTCATATTTTAACAAAACAAATAAATTAAAATTAGGAAATTTTCACAGTCCATATTGATTTTGTTCATATTTTCTTTCTTCTCTTGCTATCTTATCTTGATGATGGATACGAAACAAAATAAATAAAATCAAATTATGAAAATAACCCAATTTAATTTTGTAGTGAGAGAAGAGGATGGTCGAAAAACTAGAAGTTATAAATTCAAATGGAACGGAGACATGAAGTGGGGATACCTATGAAATGTTTTCTACAATTCTGCAAGCACAAGTAAAACTATTTTATCAAAAGTGGCCTGCAACGAATGAGTGCTATAAATTTGGAGCATGTTTGCAAACACATAAGATTTGACAAGAAGAGTAAATCTTATTTATCAGAGAAGAGGATGGCTGGATAACTAGAAACTATAAATCGAAGGATATCAAAATATATGGCATTTTTTACAATTCTATAAACACATAAAAAAAAAAGAAAAAGACTACATCAGTAAATTTCCACAATCCATTTGATTGAGTGTATGATTCTAAATGGGTAAGATTGCAGAGCAAGACCATTTCTCCTTATGCTCTCTATCATCGTGCAATCTTACCCATTTCTCTTTATGCTCTCTATCATTCTGATGATGAATCACGGAATGTGATCCGAAACATTGATGCAAAAATTCTCACACAATCGAATTCAGAAACATACACTCAAGAAAAAAACAATTTTAACATCCACAAAAACTAAAAATGAGTTACAAAATCGAATAAATAATTTTGTACCATACTTGCAGAGACATAATTACTCTTTCTGTCATGTCATCCCATCCCAATCGTTCAGTAAAATCAAACATGATGTGAAATCATCAAGAGACGTGAGAGATCAATATACGTTCCCTCCACTGATAGATAGGTATTGCGTTGTTATTATTATTTATTCTGCAAGAGCCAAATGAAAAATCTGACGAGATTTTACGTGTACTTTGAGCGTGAAAGTGTGCAGAGGATAAAACAAGTCCAAAGGCAGTGTCATATTCATATTCTGTGTAGTATTTTGTCCCAATCTCTTTGTTTAGGGAGTGGAATCCCACCTGTGTTTTCAATCAATCAAAGCTTACAAATTTCATGCAAAAAGCTGTTTTATTTGTCCCTGTTTACGAGGGTACCTTTTCTGCTTGATAGGTATTTTTCAATCGATTGAAAGACTTGATTATTAAGTCCACTCCAATTCAATCAAATCCATAACCCCAAAAATCCAACTTCTAATATCAATCCAAATTTCATTCCAAATTTCATGCAATCAATCAAATCTATGATCCAAAAATCTATAATCTAACATTTAATTTCTCGCATTAATCAAATCTAAGTAAATTCAATCATCTAAAAAACATCATTTCAATTTAAGAATCATAAGTTAAACATCTAAAAATCAAATCAAACTGCAATCAATCATCAACACAATTTTGTATGCTACCTATCACAAGGCAACAAAGCTGAACCAAACATCGAATATCTTGCATTAACCAAATCTAAGCAAAAACAGTCATCTAAAAATCATCCTTTCAGGTTAAGAATCATAAGCTAAAAGTCCACAATCAAATATCCAATCAAACTGCAATCAATCATCAATACAATTTTGTATGCTACCTATTACAAGGCAACAAAGCCATACCAACCATGGCAATTCATGAGGAAATCTCAAACTTCCAATGGCCTAAAACCTATATGCAATGAATCATCACACCCACATGATAGTGATAGTGGTAGTGATGTACCATGTCAAAGAGAGTATTCCCATGAATTTCTTGATTTGAACAAGGACACTAATTAGTTGATTGATTCATTGAAGCGACAAGAATGATGTCCTTTGATAGCTAATTGAATTTAAAGCCAAATTTCAACCTTAGTACAACCCCACTAAACTCAATGACACTATACACCTCAAATCACCTAGCCACAACCATGACCATGAAAACAACCCAACCAATCCTCAAGAATCCCCTAGTTAACACCATGAACCCACCAATCACCACCTTGAATAAAATATAGAAACCAATCCTAAATGACCTATTATTATCCTAAACCAAAACTTAGCAAATGATAATCCACTTTAACATAAGATGTCACCCTTATTGCCTAGACACTTGTGGCAAGATAATCAACCCAATCCCAAAAATCAAACCATGGATAACACCCTTAACCAAGCTCATATCCAATCAATAATCATCCATCAAGACCTAGACATCACACACACCAATCTAACATCACCCACTCTAACCTATCTAACAACCTAAACAAAACCCAAGATGACCCCACACTCCATCCAAAAACCAAGATACAAGAAGTTACAACCCACTGTCATTACTAAATTCCAAGCACATCACATCACAAAAACCCTAAAGTGTCATACCATCATAGGAACCCCACTCAACAACCATCACAAATGGATACAAATCTAATTACATAGTACCACCTCCACCTCTTGCTACATTGTTTAACCAAGAATGGAAGGCCATGAAGGACACCATCAATGGATTACAAAATGGTACATGAACTATAAATCACAAATTTGAAGATTGTTGTCCCTATCCAGTGATTGTAGCATTTCACAAATACCTCTTTCCCTTGTACTTTGAAATCCCTAAATTAGAAAAATATAACTTGGGAAAGGGAGCTCTAGAAATCATGTCAAAGAGTTTTAAATGACATGCTAAGAAGTTCCTAAGAAGACCTCTACTTGCTTAGAATTTTCCCTTAAAGTTTTAGAATGGTATATGCACCTCCCTGAAGGGTTTATTAGTTCATTCACTAACTTCGTAAAAAAATTCTCAAACATTTATCTTACAATGTTGAGCATGGAATGAGCATGATAGATCTTTGCAATACTAAATAAGAAAAGGGGAATTTTTTCATCCTTATCACAATTATGGAGAAGCCCAATAAATTTATTTCCACAACCCATTTCTTAAAATTAATTCATTCATATTTTCGTTAATAATTGAAGCCATAAAATGACATTCCACTTGCAAGTACACTTTGTAACCTCTTTTGACAAAAAAATTTGAGAAAGGGGCCCAAATAAAAAAGGTGCTTTTAGCTAAAGGGTTGGTTAAAACCTTTTCAAAAGAAAAATAAAACCCAAACAAAAACAAAAAAACCTATGTTCTTTAGTTAAAAAAAAAAGCTTTGTTGCTAATGGGGTGACAAACATAAAATAGCTTCAAAATGCGCAACACACTTCCTTGACATAACCATATCATCTAGTCAACCAAGATAAGAACACAAAAAGAGACTAAAGAATTGTTGATCAACTATAAGAGCCAATGATCACCTACAACCAAAATAATCTTTCACATAAGACAGAAATAATAGAATTGCTATGAATCCAAATAATTCATTAATAACATGTGGAGCTGAATAAAGAATAAGATACAAATATGAAGATGGTGTGACAAAATCTATGATGGTACTATCATCAAAGAGAAGACATGACCATCCTCAATTATATCCTCTAAGTCTATAAGATGGTACTCAAAAGAAAATTTTGTAAATTAGCTATGAAGTACTCAACTTAATGTACCAAATATGGAAAAATATAATGCACCTACTGCAAAGAATCACTCAAAGAAATAAGTGATGGAGATTCAATTTGATATTGAAATGTATTTGATCCAAGTATATAGTGTTAGTGTTTATCAAGATATTCAAGCAAAAACTAGAAAATAACTTCCATAAACAAATAACACACAACCCAAAATGACAGTATGCAAGAGATCAAATGAATGTACATAGTAGCTTGCATATATAGGCAAGTTGGTGAGGTGAGAAGGTAGGAGATAATGACTAACTATCCCACCATATGTGGGACACTTGTAAGAACACTTAATAAGTGTGTGAGAGTTAGCATGAGAAATGGGAAAAGTACATTCCAAAGATGTACCCCAAAGATATCTTATGTAGTCATTTTATACCCTAGATTAGCAATTTCGAAAAGTCAACTTAGGAGAATAAACCATCAATACATCATCATTAACACAAGAAACAATCACTCATATCACATAAGTATGGGACCAACAACATCATCTATTATATTATATCTTTATATCCAAAATCAACATCTACTTCATATAATATCTCTTTATTACAATTCTTATATCTTTGTTTCATTTGATACATTCTAGATACTATTTAAAATGTACATATATACAAAATTTCTCATGAAAGGTTATGTCTCCTAGAGTCATCTCGCGATCTATTTATATACTGTAGGCCATATGTGTTGGCATTATAACAGACAAGGAGAGATTGTTGGTATTTCAATAAGGATATTGAGAAGGTTGTTGATGATTATGGATATAACTAATTAAGGATGTTTACTATCTTAATATTATTATTTTGTCATTGATGTCAAGAAATTGATTTTCTAATTCAGTATGATGTTGCTATATCTTAAAAAGTATGATTTGATGAGTATAAAGATGTCGGTAAAAGACACATAAAGAATGTGATGAATAAGGGGAGAAATAAGTTATTTAATGGGCAACTATTACCGAGTTAGACAACGATGAGATCATGATGTTTAGATTGTTTTGATATCCTACATATGTTACTGATTGTAAGGTTAATACTATACCATGTTACCGAGCAAAGAACCTAGTCGGTAAACCCTCAGGAACCTAGTCGGTAAACCCTAAGGTTATCGCTATCGGTTAAATAAAGGCAGAATGTCTACCGAGTGAAGCTTAGTATTTACCGAGTTGCAACCGAGTAGTAACAAAATGCATTGAATGAATAAAAGCATTATTTAATGAAGGAAGCTGATGAGCTGGCTATGATTGAATGATTGGTATGTTGTGCATGAAGTTTGTTAAAGAATCTATGGCAAAGGAAAATCGGCAAGAAGATCTATAGCTCAGATTGAACCGCAATACCCTAGCACAAGTTCCAAGAAATGTATGCAAGTTCCAAGGTGGGGTAAAATGTTTTTCAAATCGAAGGATACATTGAACCTGGTCAAAGTTTGAAGATCTGATGGCTATGATTGATCATGGGAAATGTGATCAAGGATAGCAAATTGTTTATAAATAAGGAATTGTTGATAAACAATGCATGTGGGCAAGTGTATGCATAGGGATGCTACATAGTGATTACCGAGCACAAAAGCTTGAAGACCGTTTTAAATAACAGAGTATAGAGCCCAGCAGATGGACAAGATAAGTCCTATTGTATTGAGCAAATAAGAATCTGCTTTAGCATTTTAGATGTGAAGTTGCAGATAGATTTTTATTACTGTTATTTTGTAAAGTGACAGAAAATCTCTTAACCGAGTGGACTTAACAGTCTTATTTGTAAAACCCTCTAGCGAAGTGACATTCTGATTGAGTGTTTGAAATCCTTTAACAAGGTCACTTCTAACAAGGTGAAGATCCTAATAGATCTGAGGGAAATCCCTTAACCGGGTCACATCTAGCAATGTGTTTGTAATCTTTAACAGGATTTGCTTTTAACCGAGCATACTCTAGAAGAGTATATTTCTTAATGGGTCCGAAATCCCATAGTGGTTTTTCCCTATTTGGGTTTCCACGTTAAATCTGGTGTTATGAGTGTTATGATGTTTATATGCTTTTAAGTTTGCATGTTTAACAGTTTTGGTTATATTACTGAAGTATATTTTACCGAGGTTGAATCTGTTGTTTTTATGGAAGGTTAAGTTTGTATGATTCACCCCCCCCCCCCCTCTTATCTTATTAGCTATTGGATCTGTACTTACATTAAGTATCAGAACTATCAATTGGTACCAGAGATTTGGACTCCGGAAGAAAAATTTTAAAGGTACTTGAGGCAAAGATCCAAAGATGTATAAGAGGGATGCACCGAAGCTGAACAAGTCAAGTTTCTCTACATGGTAGAAAAGGATGAAGCTGCACCTATCAAGAGTTGGAGAATATGTTGTATATTATCTAGAGAATGATTTCATTACACCGAGCACCTATCCATTGACAATGGAAGAGATAAAGGCAAAGTAAGAACATATTCAAGCAATGATTGAAATAACATCTGCATTGACCGATTCAGATTCTAATGATCTAGAAGGCTGCAATGATGCAAAGGCAATGTGGGACAAGCTCATATCTGTGTATGGTGGAGATGAACATGTTCAAAGAGCAAAAGTGGATAGTCTAAGAGGACAACTTGAATCTATGAGGATGAATGAAGGTGAAAACATAACCCAGTACAGTACAAGACTAAAGGAGATTGTCAATCAAATCAAAGGAGCAGGTGGAACTATTGAAGAAAAGGATATAACAAGTAAGTTATTAAGAACCCTTCTACCGGCTTATGCAATCCGAGTCTCTGCAATCAATGAATTAAGGTCTATACCCAATATACTAGTTTCTTTAGATGCTACTATTGGTAAGCTACATGCATTTGAGTTAAGTAACTTTGATAACAGTGGGTCATCGGTCAATAAAGTTGAATCTGCATTTAGTTCTTTTCATATTGGTGAATCTGATGATTACAATGATAGAATGAGTAAGTACACTAAAGGGGATTACAGTGGAGCAAGTGAAAGATTTTGCAAGAACATGGAGGAAGTACACAAACTGTATGAAGAAATCAGAAAGCAAGAAGAGTTTGAAGCACTATTAGCCAGAAGGTTACCGAGAGGCAAAGGTAAGTATAAAGGAAAACTACCTTTGAAATGTTTCAATTGTGATAAGATAGGACATATTGCTTCTAACAGTCCTGACAAAGATTCTACTGAAAAGAGAGATTACCGAGATGACAGACAGAAAGATAATCATTACAGAGGACACCGAGACTTCAGAAGAAGAGATAGAAAGTCATGTTTAATAGCTGATGAGGAATACAATGATGATAAATCAGATGAAACTGATATAGAGGAAGTAGTTTATGTGGCTATCAAAGATGGATCAGATGAAGAAAGGTATGAAGAAAAAGCCCTAATATCTCACATAAATACTAATGATTCTTGGATCATAGATAGTGGATGCTCACATCACATGACAGGTGATAAACACAAGTTTGTTATGTTAGAAGACTATGATGGAGGTTATGTAAGATTTGGTAATGATGCACCATGTCCGGTAAAAGGTAAAGGATCTATAACACTTCTTGACAATGCAAGATGCAATTATGTTTATTGGGTTGAAGGTTTGAAATACAATTTGTTGAGTGTAGCATAGCTAAACAATACAGGATACCGAATAGAATTTCAGAAAGGAATTATCAAAGTTCATGACAAGCATGGAAATTTAGCTGCTACAGAGACACAAACAAAAGGTAACACATTTCACCTTGACTCAACTCAGAACAAATGTCTGTATGCAAGGATAGATGATACCTGGTGTAGACACCCAAAATTGTCCAGTCTAATTAAATAAATATTTTATTTATTTAATTATCTAAGCCTAATTCTTCTATTAATTAAATAAATCTTTATTTATTTAATTAATTCATTTATCCTCTTCTAGCCTTATTTCTTATTTAAATAAATACATTTATTTATTTAAATTATCCCTTTCCTAAATTAAATAAATATTTTATTTATTTAATTATCCTACTTCTTCTATTAATTAAATAAATATTTATTTAATTAATTAATTCATTAACCTTTTCCACCTATGACACATGTCATTCATCTCTTAATTCCTACACTACCTACCTCTTTCATTATTTTGGTGTTTCTTTTACCTACCCTCTAATCCTAGCCGACCTCTCTTTTTACACCTCTCAATCTTAACCCTCCATTTCATATTGTGTCTTCTATTTAAGAAGATGCTTTCTTCATTGTCTAACCCTAATCACTCATGCTAATGATCTTTCATGCAACTTGCTACACTACGATCCTACTTGCAACCACATTCCATTCTTTGTTGAGCTCTTGTGCATACAAAAATCTGAGAGCAAATATATCAAGCAAGATCAATGGAGATAGGAAGAATGGAGATCAAAACCCTATTGGACATGTGATGGTATAATCTTTGTGATTTTGTTTTATTTTGCATTGTCTTAGGTAATCTTCATATGTTATGGTGGATCTTTGTTGATTGTTAGGCTAGGGTTTAGTGGTTGGATTCATTTAGCCTTTCAATATTGTTATTATTGTTATCCATTTTCACCATAAACATTTTGGCACGCCCGGTGGGACTCTTGTCCCTTTGCATTTAACCTTTTTGTTGCAGATTTTGCATTTTTGAAGTTGCAGATCGGACATTTTTCGACGGCATTTTAGGTATTTTCGCATCTGCGAGCATTCGGATTGCATCTCTGAGTTTCAGAAGCGTCTGCGGGATCGGGAATCGTGCCTGTGTTTTTGCCAAATTTTATTTTGCAGGTTTCTGAAAGGGGCGTCTGCGTTTCCGAAACGCGTCTGTGTTACATCTGATCGCGTCTGTGTCTTGAAAGGGCGTCTGTGTGTTCTGAGCGTGTCTGTGCATCACAGAACCGCGTCTGTGTTTTACTGTTTTGAAATTTTCATTTTTTTTTTCTTTGATTCAATTTTTTGGATTTCGTACTTAGGGTTTCAGATCTAGTTTATTTTTGGACTAACCCTTGCAGATCTAGCTAACCAAGTTTGTGCAGCTTGTTTTGGAAGCAAAAACGTTTTTGTCGAAGGCCCCTTTTTCACAAAGTCTTTTTGGGTTTTTCTAAATTTTACCTAACTTGTGTGCTTGCAGGAAGGGGTGATCATTTGAAACAACCCAAACTACTAACAAATTTTGTTGCAGGGCCTTGGCTAGGGTTTTATAATTTTGTTGTGTGCCTTGTTTTCATAGACTAGCAAACACTTCCATTGCTGCACTAAAATTGAATCATTGTCTTTTGTGTCTTGAGCAATAGGCTCTTTTTGTTTAATCTTTAGAGGGCCTGTCTTCCCGTGTGGTCATTAGGACTACTAGTGAGAAGAGAACGACCCAAGTGGTAGCGAGGAAAACCCACCTCATCCGAACCACTATAATCAAATGTATTCATGGTGAAAACTATGAATAACGTGTGCTGATTAGTTCATACCGACACTATGTCTCCCCATAAACCCATTTGATCAAATTTATTTGATCATTTGTAGGGCGTAACCCCTACCGGCTGGGAGCCTTCTGTATTTACAGAGCTGAAAGTGCCGCATGTATGGCCACACGAGTGGATGCCCTTACTAGCACCATTTTGTTTTAGAGGCCCAAATCCTTCTAGTTGTTGGGGCAGGAGGTCGAACCTCTGGTAGCGGCCCACACACATACGGTTCTTAGTAGAGATACAAAGTTCGCCATGGGGAGTTTTCATGGGGACTGATGCTTGGCTGACCCGAGAAGTGAGTGCCGAGGGTGGAGCCAGTGAGGTCAAGCATCTAAGTATCCGCTCTGAATAGCATAGCCTCGGGGGTAAAACCCTATGTGGGATCAACAACTATTGTCTTGGCCAGCCATAAGAATTGTGCTTGTCTTATGTTAAACATTCAAAACATTCAAGACCAAACAACAAAACATTGTGTCTTTTGTGTCTTCAAGTGTATGCAAAACATTTTACATCAAACAACACACTTTTGGAGTCTAAACACTTGCAAACATTGAGTCCTCATCAACATTGTGTCCTCTTGTCACGAAAAACAGTCAAACAGTCAGATTTGGTCACAACAAAAATAACTTCACAGATTGGAAAAATTGCACGAAGTTTACAGAAACGCGTCTGTGTCTGTTTTAACCGCGTCTAGGTCATCTAAGAGCGTCTGTGAAGGGCAGAATAGCGTCTATGTTTTTAGCAGCATCTGTGTCGAACAGAGACACGTTTGTGTCTGAGAATCGCGTCTGTGAAGTATACAGAAGCGTCTGTGTCCAGAATTGAAAATTTTTACAGTCCAGCAAACAAAAGAAATCAGTTTCGGCATACTTGAGCTTCCTAGGTTGTTTCTTCAGGTTTCATCTAGCATTCAATCTGTCCTTGGGTCTCATACAGTCCATCATTGCTTCACATCTCATTTTACATTCACATTTGTCTAAACTTGAGTCAAAAGGTCACTTGCTTGTCCTCATCATACTTTGTCAACATACTACATACAACAACACTTTGCTAAGTGGTCCCTCATCAAGGTTTCTTACCTTTGGGTCTCATTTGGTCTTACTTAGAGTCAAGGTCAGCTTACCTCATCAAGAGAAACTATCCTCTCTTTGGAAGTCACACCTACTCTACTACATACATACTTGGTCTTACACTTTGGACATTTGCAAGTACACCTCAAGATTCATTTACACTCCATACAACTCTTGGTCTTCCATACTCTTTCCATTTTTCATCTAGTCTCTCACATCTTGGTCAAACACCTAGTTCATGGTTGAAACCCGTCTTCAAAAATCTAGGAGAAAAGCTAAAGAAGCTCAAGAGTCCACAAACATGAGTTCTTATGAGTATGACAATGATTTATTTTTCAATCCTGAGCACACTACATTGCCTGACATGGATGTTTATAGAAACAATCCAAATGTGGAAAACACAGACACTACAAACAACAATGCTACACACAATGACAATGTGGACAACCTTTCAATACAATCAGCAGACATAGAAGAATCCATAATGAATCCTCATTTCAATAGATTGGTTGAAGAGATAATGAGGAGAGATCGACAATACTTCTTACACATGATGGCACAAAGTGGAGCTAAAATACCTCATGACTTTGACATGTCTCAACTTATGGAAAATCGACCCTCGCAACAAACTCAATCCAACATGGATCAAAGGAGACCTAATAGTGGAGGAAATAGAGGACCACACATGGTACCTGAATCACCATCAGCTTTGCTTCAAAAACCAGAAATCCCACATACACACGGTCAAACATATGATACTTACCTTCGAAGACCATTATGGAAGCCTTATGCAGATAGATATGCTCAATCACATGCTCAAGCTATGGATCAATCAAAACAAGTGGACATTCAAAGGCATGCTCAAAATTTGGACACAAGGAAACCTCATGTCAAATTTGGGGGCAACACAATAGAACATGACGTGCCTATAGAATATGGTATATATGCACAAAATAGATATGGGGTTCCTCAACATGAATTTATACCAAGTGCTCCATATATGCCGCATCACTATAGACCTCCTCCATATGAACATGTGTATGATCAATATCATCCATATATGCAACATGCACCTCCTCCAATGGGTACCTCAAACATAGGATATGGTCCAAGAAGTCGATCTCCACCTAAGAGCAATTTGGAGCAACAAATCAGGGACTTACAAAAGAAAATGGAGGACATAAATACACCGAAGCCAACATACACAATGAGAGACATATGTCCTTATCCATTTGACAAGAGCATTCCAATGCCTCCTTTTCCTACACACTTTGTGACACCTAAATTTGATAAGTATAGAGGAAAAGGGGATCCTAAGGCACACATAAGACAATTTTTCACAGCTTGCATTGAGGTAGCAACAGAAGAGACATATTTGATGAGATTATTCCCACAAAGCTAAAGTGATCAAGCTATGGAATGGTTCTCCCAACTTCCACCTGGTATTAAATCATGGGGTGACCTAGCAGAAGCATTTATTCAACATTTCACCTACAATATAGAGACAGACATATCAGTCACTACTTTGTGCAACACCAAGCAAAAAGAGGGAGAATCTTTTGCATCATTTTTACAAAGATGGAGAAATCTAGCCAGTAGATGCTCTTGTGAGATTCCACAAAAACAAATGGTAGAGATGTTCACACAAAATGTTAACAAGGACATTGGCTATGATCTAAGGAAAGCTTGTTTGTCCACATTCAAGGATGTTATTGAAAAGGGCCTAGCAACAGAAAAGGTCTTAATTGAACGAGGATTCATTAAGATATTCAAAGAAAACAAAGAGGACTTTAAAGGAAAAGACAAGCCAAGATTTTGGAATAAGAACAAGAATACAGTTAATGATGGTGTTGTTGATGCCAATATGGTGAGACCCAAATTCATCTTTTCTGGATTGAGTTCTACAAACAATCAAGTGAATACTCAAACAACTTCTAGACCACGAAGGAAGTACACTCCATTGGGAGAACCACTTGAATCAGTCTTCAAAAAGCTTGTGGCAAACAAAGTGATCACAGTTCCAGATTTTCCTCCATATGAACCAAAGGTCAAACCAAATTGGTGGAATGATGATGAGTATTGTGAATTTCATAAGAGCAAGGGTCATAAGACAGGAAATTGCCATCGACTGAAGAACATTGTGCAAGATCTCATTGATAGAGGTGACATTGAGATTGAGGGACATTCATCTAATCAAGAACATGAGATGTTTAAGGAACCATTCCCAAAGCATGACAAGGGAAAAGGTAAAGCCACAGATGATCAAGCCAACTATACTAGAGCACCTTACAACTATGACTCAACTATCAACCACATCTCGATGGACAATCATATCTCTACTATTACTATCAAGAACAAAAATCCTGAGAGTCCTCCTCAGAGACCCAAGATTGTTCTAAGAGGTGTGGGATCTTCATCTGAGTCTACCTCTGAATGTCATGTTACAACCCATCGAGGCAAGATTACGTTGCCAGGTGCCTCCACTAAAAACACCGCTTCTTCATCAACCAAACCTGAGTATGACCTTGTAGAACAATTAGGAAAGACACCCGCGCTCATCTCCATCCTTGAGCTCTTACGCATATCCCCTGCTCATAAGGCTATTCTTGACAAAATCTTGAGAGACATTGCCGTCCCTACTGATCTGAACGTGGACTAGTTTCAAGCCATGGTGGGATACCTTTCCATTCCACATTCCCTTACGTTCACAGAAGTCGATGACGCCTCCGTAAGTCAGCCACATAATGCACCTTTACACGTTGAAGCCTTTATACACAAACATCGAATAAAGCGAGTCCTGATAGATGGAGGAGCAGGCCTAAACATTTGTACGTTGAGCACCATTAAACAATTGGGATATTCTGACAAAGCTGTGAATTCTACAAATCAAATCACCATCAAGGCCTATGATGATGAAGAGCACTCGTCCAAAGGCACAGTCACCTTACCTCTAAGAATTGGGCCAGTCACAAAGGATGTGGTTTGTCAAGTCCTAGATCTAGATCTCACATACAACATATTGCTAGGACGTCCTTGGATTCATGAAATGAGGGCAGTCCCATCAACATATCATCAATGCATTAAGTTTCCTCATAATGGAGTTGAGGTAACAGTCAACGGTGATCCAAATCCGTTCATATATTGCAATAACTTGAGATCACATACTGAGACTATCATTACCAGTAATCGTGAGGCTACTCCTTCTTCGGCATACATTGATCCTGAGTCATTGAAACCTTCGACATCAAAACAAGGTGAACTTAAAGGCAAATTTCAAGACAAAGGCATGGGAGAATACACTTTGAATCAGACCATGTTTTTACGACAAGTCGTGAGCTCTCCAAAAGAATATGGAAGGCCACATCCTAACAAACAAATCTCCATCATGATACTCAAATGGGATCCTACTACCTTGCAAAGATGGGGCGAACTAGAAGAGGAAAATTTATACAAAATGCTTTACAAAGACATTGAAGAGGACACAAATGATCAGATTAATATACCCTGTGAGAACTATGGCAAAGGCTTCAAGATTCTACAAAGATTCGGGTATGATGGAAAAAGCCCTCTTGGGTTACGCAAAGAAGGCGTCATGGAGCCCTTACAACTTGAATTGACTGTAAGAAGGGAACGCTCAAAGGGACTTGGTTTTCTGACTTCCAAGATACACACTAAAAGGACAGAAGAGGCATCGCAAAGCAAAGTTGCCAAAGTTCAACAAGAAGATTACTATTCCACAAATTCCAACGAATGGGAATGGGGTTCAGACAAATCCTCCAGTGACTATGAGCTCACTGAGACATTCAGAGAGCCAGATGAACCCACAGAAGAAGAGGAATTTTACAAAAAATTCAGAGTTGGTCAAGAAACAACTCATAAGGATTTCCCACAGTCTTCGTTTCAAGGTCTTAGGTCGAAATCACATAGGATGAGGACACCTGTCCCAGAATGCGCTAATAGTGATGATAATTTGGATTCGCTCACGATCGAAACTGATGAGGAGAGTGCCATCGATGACCTCGACGATTGCCTCGATATACCTGAATATAACCACATCTTCACTCTTAGCCCTGCAAACTCTGAAAACATTAAAGGCCTTCCCCTTGTTCATCCCCAACTCATTGACTGGGATTATGAAGGATCAGCACAATTTGACACATTTCAAAATGACGAAGCTATTATTGACTATCTTGGCATACGAGATGATCTTCCCCCTGGAGACCACAAAGCAGGATACATCATAGAACTCAACAACATGGCATATTTCGGTGAGGGTGTCGGACCTTCCAGTCGCAAAAATGTGAAAATAAGAACAAAACAAGGGTCTTATGGCGAAAACCACACTGTGGCGCTATCTGACTTCAAAAAAGTAAAAGAAAGGACGTATCTGAGGGCGAAAACCTCTCTGAGGCACCCGAAGATGGAAGGCTCGACATTCTCCCAGCATCATATGAGGAAAAATCATCCATGTTGGTAGAGGAGACTATCAAGACAAACATTGGTACAGAAGAGATTCCACACAACATATTCCTGGCTCAATCCTTGACAGAGTCCGAAAGGGGAAAGTTCATAAGCTTCTTCAAAGAACGACAAATCAACTTTGCATGGTCATACGCTAATATGCCTGGACTAGATCCGGATTTGGTAATGCATCATTTGACAGTCAAACCGGGGGCAAAGCCAGTGAAACAGAAATTAAGAAAAATGCATCCGCAAGTAGCATTACTAGTCAAAGCAGAGCTGGAGAAATTATTAGATGTCGGATTCATACGCCCAATTGATTATCCCGAATGGATCTCCAATTTAGTACCTGTCAGTAAACCAGATCGCAGCATCAGAATATGTACAGATTTTAGAGACATCAACAAAGCTTGTCCAAAAGATGACTTCCCATTACCAAATATCGACTTGATCGTTGATCTCACAGCAGGTCATGAAATGTTATCTTTAATGGATGGGTTTTCTGGTTATAATCAAATCAGGATTGCACCCGAAGATCAACACAAAACATCATTCACTTGTCCATGGGGAACTTTCTGTTGGAATGTCATGCCCTTTGGGCTGAAAAATGCAGGTGCTACATATCAAAGAGCAATGACCACTATCTTTCATGATCTCATGCATATAACCGTGGAAGATTATGTTGATGATCTCTTGGGAAAATCAATAGACAGAGATACACATTTGGACATACTTTCAGTCGTCTTTGATCGGTTGGAAAAATACAAGGTAAGATTAAACCCCAAGAAATGTGTTTTTGGAGTAACCTTCGGGAAGCTCCTAGGATTCATTGTGTCTAAAAGAGGAATCGAAGCCAATCCAGCAAAAGTCAAGGCTATCTTGGACATGCCGCCACCCAGAAATATTAGTCAACTTCGATCCTTACAAGGGAGACTCCAGTCTATACGAAGATTCATAGCACAACTTGCAGATAAGTGTAATCCTTTCCAGCACCTGCTACATAAAAACATCAAGTTCAAATGGGATGAGAACTGTCAACAAGCCTTTCAGACGCTCAAAGATTATCTTTTGAATCAGCCAGTTTTGATGCCACCAATTCCAGATCAGCCTTTGTTACTATACATATCAGCTACTCAAACAGCATTGGGGGCACTCCTAGCACAACAAATAGCTGACGGCAAGGAAAAAGCAGTATATTATATCAGTCGCACATTGGTGGGATATGAGCTAAACTACACACCAATCGAGCGTGCATGTCTCGCTGTGGTCTTTGCTTCACAGAAATTACGCCATTATATGCTCACTCATAAGACTAAGTTGATTGCAAGAATTGATCCATTAAAATACCTTCTCAACAAAGCTACACTTACTGGGCGACTGGCCAAGTGGGTAATGATCCTGAGTGAATTTGACATCGATTATGTGGACAGAAAAGCAATAAAAGGACAAGCAATCGCGGATCAATTAGCAGATGCCCCCATGATTGATGATGCTCCTCTAAATTTAGAATTTCCAGATGAATCCATTTTAACAATATCATAGGCAAGACCATGGCAACTGTACTTTGACGGCTCATACACACAGCATGGGGCAGGAGCTGGTATTCTCTTTATAACTCCTCAAGGCGATTCTATACCAAAATCATACCGCTTATCATTTCCTTGCACTAACAATATAGCGGAATATGAGGCATTAACAACTGGATTACGAATTGCAGTTCAATGGAAGATCCAAGAACTTCATGTTTTTGGGGATTCTCAACTTATCATCTGTCAAGCAACTGATGATTACCAAACAAAAGATGAAAAATTAATGCCTTACAAGCAACTGGTAGATGATTTGAAACAACATTTCACAAAGATAGATTTTGAGCAGATACCAAGAGAGCAGAATCGTGCTGCAGATGCCATGGCTACAATTGCTTCACTAATTGACCTGCCTCAAAATGAAGCCTGCTATGAGTTCCTGGTAGACAACCTGCTGGTTCCTTCATATGAGATCACTCCTACTAAAATTATATGCGTTGTTGGTCCCGAATCCCAGTTATATGGTTCCATATTCACATATCTTCGCGACAATACCTTACCTCCTGATCTATCAAACAACCAACGCCGCACTTTCATTCGCCAATCCTCTCGATATGTCATGTTAGCTGATATCCTATACCGACGAGGTCTAGATGGCACTCTTCTTAGATGTTTAGAAAGCGACGAAGCTCAGATTGCGTTACGTGAAGTGCATGAAGGGATATGTGGTCCGCATGCTAGTGGTCCTACCTTGGCCAAGAAACTCATCAGGACTGGATATTATTGGCCCAATATGTAAAAAGACTCATATTAGTTTGTCAAGAAATGTAAGCAATGTCAAATTCATGGAGACCTCATACATGCACCAGCACAAGAACTACAACCAATTGCGTCTCCTTGGCCCTTTTGTCAGTGGGGACTCGATCTCATAGGCAAGATTCACCCTCCTTCTTCCAATGGTCATAAATTCATTATCACAGCCACAGAGTATTTCACAAAATGGATTGAAGCCGTGCCTCTCACACAAGTCACTGGGAAACAAATTGCTACCTTCATCCTTAACTATATCATTTGCCGATATGGTATTCCTAAGTCCATTATTACTGATAACGGGCGTCCCTTCAAAAATCAGGATGTTCGTGAACTTTGTGACCGCTTCCATATTTCCCATCGTTTCTCCACACCATATTACCCCCAAGGTAATGGCCAAGCTGAGGCTTCTAATAAAACAATTCTTAAAATCCTCAAAAAGACAGTCGACGACGCTGGCCGTAACTGGCATATCCAACTCAATCCTGCACTTTGGGCCTACCGCACAAGTGTCCGCACACCTACAGGAGCTACACCTTACTCACTTGTCTACGGCGCTGAAGCCATCTTGCCTATTGAGGTCAAGTTACCTTCTTTACGGGTCTCTTTGCAAAACATCATCAACGATGAAGATTACAGGGTCTCTCGCTTACAAGAACTAGAACTGTTGGATGAACGGAGACAAACTGCTTTTAATCATCTTAAGGCTTACCAACAGCGAATGAGTCGCAGCTACAATCACAAAGTCAAGCCTCGCACATTTGAGGTAGGTGACTTAGTCCTCAGAGAAAACCCCAAGAATCAGCAAGACAGAGAGAAGAAGGGCAAGTTTGAACCAAATTGGCTTGGTCCTTACATCATCACAGCGGTATATGGATCTGGGGCATATCAGCTCTCAACTACAGAAGGTGAACCTTTGGAGGATCCTATCAACAGCATGCACCTTCGCTGGTTCTACACATAGCTCATCAGAGTATCCTAATTTCAAAAATACAAAAAAATTATAAAACAAAAAAATCGTTACTTGGTAAAAACCTGGCAAACAGGCGCCTTGTGACACAAAAAAATTGAAAAATCAAAAAAAGTAAAGAGAAATAATTTCGTCCAACGGTGAAAACCACTTCGGTGGCGCCCTGGGCAAGTACCATGGTGAAAACTGGGTCACCAGCGCCATGCGTAGAGACTTTGCTCCTCTCTCCTTCAGGATTCACTTTCATCCTTCACTTTGCACACACTCACAACCTATCCATCCATAATAAACTTGCCCATTCCCATCATGGCTTATTATTGATCTACCCAAGATTGGTTAGCCATTTATAATAAAACATCCCTTTCCATCCATAATAAATCAGATCCTATCTATGGCTAAGGCAAATTCCTACGTCTAGTGATGGGTCTGGAACTGAGGACATCACATGTTTCGAGGAGTATAGTTTCTTCCAGCTTCTTTCAGTCTATTCATGCACAATCCGCAATAAAGCAACATTTGCATCGCAGATCCGCAATAAAGTTTTGTCTTCTTCGCAATAAAGTATCAGTTTCATGGATTCAGTCAATTTCAGATGAGACACAGCAGCAACAATGGGCTTCAACAAAATCAAATCTTTCAACAGACTCAGGCAATATTATGGTTCAGTGTTAATCTATCCCTTTTGTGAAAGTGAACATTGTGACCACAATCAAACATGACTTATACAAGTGACAAGAGACACTAAACTTGAGGACTACAGTGGATGTTGGTGTCGAGTCTTGGTTTTCTTTTGATTTCATCTTTTTGGTGACATGTCTTTTAGCTTTTCCAGGATGTCTCTGACTAGAGAGTCTATCTCCAGGTTGTCTTTGACTAGAAAGGCGAGGATGGGGTATCGTCACCTATTTGCATTTGCTGTCTGTGGATTGTCTCTTAGTAATGCTATGACTTGTCCAAGGATATGAGGACACTGTGAGTCTAGTATGAACTGGGGCATTCCTTGTTTGTGACTGTCTTATCTCCATGCAAACGGGTACAATGACTTTCTGGGTCGAACATATGCCTCGATTGTCATAACCTATTTTGCCCTAATAAGCTCAATGATGATAACGCACAAGAATCTCTTTCACTTTCATATCTTCTATCTTCCATCCCCCTTTCTTGATTGACTTCCATCGTCCTTCTCAAGTCCGCGTAGCCTGCTATCACATGACTGAGTATAATGACACACCAAAAACATTTGCATTTCATGTAGTTGCACCTACATTACCACATATAAGCATTTCACACATACATATAGATATCACAACTGCATCACATCCTGCACACAACACCTGTTAGCACAATTTACATTTGCATTATCATATTCATCTGCATTACATACATTCACATTTGCATCATGCATACACATATAAAACATAAAAGAACAAAAAAAAATATTGCATTGCATCATATACATATTTGCATCCATATCATAAGCATACATTCTAAGAACATCTCATCACATAGGTACACATGCATATAGCTGCCGCAAAAATGAATCATCTCTCATATATAATCAAATGTGTCATGATACAATGATGTCAAAAGAATCATATGGCTACAAAATCACCCGCAAGTGTCTACAATACAAAAAAAAAAAATGGTACAAATACTGATACAAGGGAGCCCTCTATGGCTATGATGAACTCCCTCCCTCGGAGCCGCCTGGCCTCGATGGAATCTGAGCTCTAGACGGACCCGCTCTAGGATCACCCTGCCTGTCTGGTGGTGGAGGAGGACCCATGACCCCACCACTCGATGCCTGTCTCCTCCGGCTCCCTCCTGTAGCCGTCGCTGTCCGCAATGGTCTATGGAAGCTCCTCGCCCGCTGATCTGCTGGCACGACACTATAATACAGGTCCCTCCAGTAGGCGATCTCCTCTCCAGCTCGTAGCACATATGCGTAGCCTGCTCCTGCCTCCTCCGCCACCTGCCTCCCTGCTCTCAGCGCTGTCTCAGCCTCAGTATAGCGCTGGATAGCCTGATCCCTCTCTCACTCAGTGTCCCTCTACCTCTGCCTGTGGCTCTCCCTCTGTGGGTGCCTATACCTGTGCCAGCCCCTGTGCTTGTGCTGGTGCCTGAAAGGGTACCTATCTCTGTACATGCCTAGGCACCTGTCCCTGTCTCTGACCCTGTGCCTGTACTGGCACCTGTCCCTGCATCTGTCCCTATCTCTGTCCCTGTACCCTAGGACCCTGTGCTGCTGGTACCTGCAGGGGCACTCCACCGCGACCCCTCACCACCTGAGCCTGTCCCTCCTGTCCACCCTCCCTCCGAGGTGCCACCCTCCTCTCCCCAACTACTCCCCTCCGCCTCCGTCGGCCTCTGCCCCCATCGCTTCCACCATCATCATCATCATCTCCTCCTACCTCTCCCTCTAGTAGCTCCCCTGGATCTGTCAACCGTGGGAACGGATGCTCTGCCCAGTATGCCGAGTACTCTGCATCCATACCTGCATCCTCAATCTCTGGCCACATATCCCAGGGTAGGGGCATCATCTCTGCCAGCTGTGTGATGGCCTGATCATATGATAATAATGGCCCGAACTGCACCTGATCCCTCACTGTGCGGGCATACATACCCGAGCCTCATGGCATCCTCTGGATCCTGCCAAACTGTCTGCCAACCCTATCCACCAGCTGTCTCTCCAGTATGTAAGGCGTCCGCCCAATCAAATATCTACTCCTGAAGGTATAAGGCAGCTCTACTGTGTCATCCTCCCACTCCTCGCACCCCAGGTATGGCCTCCAGATGACTACATCAATGTCATCTATCACACGCCTCCAGTGCTCTAACCTGCCAATCCGAGGTTGTGAAGTAATCATATCATAAAGATGCACAAAGCTCCGCCCCTGACCTCTGCCCCTGAAGTGTATCGATCGTGTGATAGGCAGATGCTCATATGCCCACACCTGTAGCAGTGTCACTCCACAACCCAGTCCCACTGATCCATGGTAGACGAACTGGTGAAGCTCATAATACAGATGTGCCAAGACACATGGACCCCATGCATACCTGGTGTGCTCAGTCACCAATATCTCCAGTGCTCCTCCCCAGCCCACTGCCAACCCCCGTGTCGCCCTGTCTGGACATAGGAACCCACTGATGGCTCCTCCGATCACAGCTGGCAAGGCTAACCCTGTCGCAGTCATGGTATCCCATGCCACGTGCCCTGCTCTCATCTCTAGCCCGGGATCCTGGAACACCTGTCTCAAAGCCTCCCTGTCTCCGTCACGATCGTATGGGATCAGCTCTCCATCGATCGGTATATGCAATATCCTGTAGACATCCTCGAGGGTCACTGTCATCTCCCCCATCGGCAAATGAAATGTGCATGTCTTGGAGTGCCATCTCTCCGCCAGCGCAGTCAGCAAACCCATGTTTGCCCGAAACTCAGGCACATATAATACGTGTCTCAATCCCATCTCCTCAATGGCAGCTCTGTCCTCAAATGATAACTCTGGTCGTAACCTCTGTGTGGATGGGAATCTCTCCCGTGACTCTAGCATAGGCAGATACTCCTGCAGTCAAACAATCAATCATATCAGTTATCATGGCATTCACTATTCATCACAAAATGCTACTTGCTATCTAAATGCATATGGTTATCTATCCTAGTGACACTCACTGTTCATCACAAAGTGTTGCTATCTATCCTAGTAGTGCTCCCTGTTCATCACAAAGTACTACGTGTGTGACATTCCCTGTTCATCACAAAGTGTTACTCACATTTAGCACTCCCTGTTCATCACAAAGTGTTGCTCATCCTTTGGGTACTCCCTGTTCATCACAAAGTACTCTATCTTGGTGCTCCCTGTTCATCACAAAGTGCCTTGATCTATCCTAGTCTTCCTAGAGGACCTGCTTGAGTGTATCCTCTCAGCAGCTTATCCAATCGACAGCGTATGTTCATCACAGCACTGCCGATTTGACCTAGAAGACTAAAAACTTGCATTTTCTGACATAAACGCGCTTTAAACTCACAAACGCGCCTCTTGACTGCACAAGCGCGCTTACACAACGCAGACGTGCCTGTTTGACATAAACGTGCCTAAATTACTCACAGACGCGACTTTGGAACATAAACGCCCCTACAGGACATAAACGCGCCCGCATCAAGCACAAACGCGGTTCCAGACACAGACGTGCTTGGAACTGACACAGACGCGCCTGGCGGACACAGACACGCCTGGCACCGACACAGACGCGGTTGCACGTTTTGCACTTTTTTGTGCCCTATTCCTAAGTGCATTTATTGCTAAACTACCATGCATTAATGACAAAATTGAAATGCGTCAAAGTACGAGGAGGTTTGGTGGTACTTACCGGCTCTCCTGCCTCTGCTGGCCTTTGAAATCGTCGAACGCGGTCGAATCTATGCACGAAGGCCATCGGTGCTGACTGTTGCTGCTCTTTTTCTTGCTCTGCACTGTGATCTCGTGAAGGTGTAGATGACAATGACGATGTCTTTTGCCCGTGGTCTATCTTATAGCCTACCCTAGCCCTTGCCTTCATTTCCTGAGTCAGTATTCTTCATCCTGTGACTTTGTCACTTTATTCGGTCAGTAAATTCTAGCCTTTCTTTCTTATCGAGAGATTGTCTGCAATCTTTTCAGACATTTTCATCCAATCTCTCGAAGGGGCATATCATTCCCATTCTGGGGCAACTCTATATCAGTTCATCTTATCTTCTTTGAAACAACGCGACAAGCCGCATTGTCTCAAAGAGGGGCAAAATGTAGACACCCAAAATTGTCCAGTCTAATTAAATAAATATTTTATTTATTTAATTATCTAAGCCTAATTCTTCTATTAATTAAATAAATCTTTATTTATTTAATTAATTCATTTATCCTCTTCTAGCCTTATTTCTCATTTAAATAAATACATTTATTTATTTAAATTATCCCTTTCCTAAATTAAATAAATATTTTATTTATTTAATTATCCTACTTCTTCTATTAATTAAATAAATATTTATTTATTTAATTAATTCATTAACCTTTTCCACCTATGACACATGTCATTCATCTCTTAATTCCTACACTACCTACCTCTTTCATTATTTTGGTGTTTCTTTTACCTACCCTCTAATCCTAGCCGACCTCTCTTTTTACACCTCTCAATCTTAACCCTCCATTTCATATTGTGTCTTCTATTTAAGAAGATGATTTCTTCATTGTCTAACCCTAATCACTCATGCTAATGATCTTTCATGCAACTTGCTACACTACGATCCTACTTGCAACCACATTCCGTTCTTTGTTGAGCTCTTGTGCATACAAAAATCTGAGAGCAAATATATCAAGCAAGATCAATGGAGATCAAAACCCTATTAGACATGTGATGGTATAATCTTTGTGATTTTATTTTATTTTGCATTGTCTTAGGTAATCTTCATATGTTATGGTGGATCTTTGTTGATTGTTAGGCTAGGGTTTAGTGGTTGGATTCATTTAGCCTTTCAATATTGTTATTATTGTTATCCATTTTCACCATAAACACCTGGTTATGGCATAAAAGGTTTTGTCATGTAAATTTTGATAATCTGATCAAAATAAGCAAGAAGCACCGAGTAAGAGGTCTACCGAGTTTGGAAAAGCCTGAGAATGCTATGTGCTGAGGATGCCAGATGGGTAAAATGACAAGATCAAGCTTTACAAGTAAGTCCTACACTTCAAAGGGAATTTTAGATCTTGTGCACACTGATCTTTCTGGTCCTATGAAAGTTCAAAGTTATTATGGTGATAAATATTTCATATTATTTGTGGATGATTACTCAGGGATGATGTCAGTAATGTTTTTAAAAGAAAAATCAAAGGCTTTTCAAATGTTTAAATGGTACAAGGCAAGAGTTGAAAATGAAACAGGAAGACAACTGAAATGTCTTAGATCAGATAGAGGAGGAGAGTTCACATCTGATGAGTTCAACTTATTCTGCAATGATCATGGTATTAAAAGACAAGTCTCTGCACCGAGAACTCCACAGCAAAATGGAATAGCTGAGAGAAGAAATAGATCTATTGTGGATTGTGCCAGAACCCTAATGATTGAAAAGAGAGTGCCACAAACATTTTGGAGAGAAGCAATTAGCACAGCAGTTTACACCCTGAACAGAGAAAAACTGAAGAAAGGAACTTTGAAGACACCATATGAAATCTGGTATGATAAGAAACCTAATGTAAGTTATTTTAAAATCTTTGGAAGTAGATGCTATGTACACAAGGATGATATAAATGGCAAGTTTGATCAGAAAAGTGAAGAAGGAACATTTCTTGGTTATTCTTCTAGAAGTAAAGCATTTAAATGTCTGATCAAATCATCTAACAAAATATTAGAAAGTGCAAATGTGAAAATTGATGAATTTGCATAAAGAAATGATGAAGGAAATTCCAAGGAACCAGAAGATTATGATGAATTTGTCTATGTTCAACCGACAAGTCCTACCGAGAAAACTGCAGAAGAAAATGAAGAGAATATCCAGTTACTGAGTGATGAAGAAGATCATACAGAGTCTACCGATTAGCCAAGTATGTCAGAAGACATCTTGCATCAAGTCAGATTATAGGAGATAAAGATGATCCAGTGATGACAAGGAACAAACTGAGACAGAACACATGTCTGATATCTGAATTTGAACCGAGAATAGTGAAAGAGGCATTTAATAGTGAAGATTGGATAAATTCTATGACAGAAGAGATTGATCAAATCAAGAAGAATGACACATGGACACTAATCCCAAGACTAAAGGACAAAAATGTAATCGGTACAAAGTGGATTTTCATAAACAAGCTGAATGAAAAAGGTGAGGTCATTCGAAATAAAGCAAGACTAGTTTGCAAAGGTTATACCCAAGAAGAAGGAATTGATTATGGTGAGACTTTTGCACCTGTGCCAAGACTTGAAGGAGTAAGAACATTGTTGGCATATGTTGCTTACAACAATTTCAAGGTATATCAAATGGATGTCAAATCTGCATTTCTGAATGGTATATTAGAAGAAGAAGTTTTATTGAACAACCTGAAGGAGTTATTGAAGATAATAATAAAGATCAGGTATGTAAATTGAATAAAGCTTTATATGGTTTGAAACAAGCACCTAGAGCATGGTATGAAAGATTGCACTCTTATTTAATCAAGATTGGTTTTATAAGGATAAGTGAAAACAGCAATATGTACATGAAGAATGATGGAAATAGAATACTAATCTTAGCCATATTTGTTGATGATATTATATTTTGTGGAAATGACTCTTTATGCAAGAACTTTGGAAATGAAATGAGCAAAGAATTTGAGATGTCATTAATCGGTGAGATAAAGTATTTTATAGGTTTACAAATACTGCAAATGAAAAATGAGATTTTCATTACTCAATCCAAGTACATAAAGGAAATCTTGAAAAAATTTGGAATGGAGGATTCAAAACCAGTAAGTACTCCTATGACTACCAATTGTAAACTATCAAAGAATGATGAATCTACATCTGTTGATGAGACACTTTACCGATCCATGATTTGAAAGCTACAATATGTTGTTCACAGCAGGCCAGATATATCACATGCAGCAGGTATAGTTGCAAGATTCTCTGCAGATCCTAAGGGAAACACACATGACAGCAATCAAGAGAATTTTCAGATAATTGAAAGGCACTGAAGATTATGGCTTAGTATATAAGAAAAGAAATGATTTTGATTTAAAAGTTTATACTGATGCTGATTGGGCAGGCAACATTGATGACAGGAAAAGTACAAGTGGAGGAGCTTTCTTTTTAGGAGAAAGACTAGTGAGTTGGCTTAGCAAGAAACAAGGATGTGTTTCATAGTCAACAACAGATGTTGAATACGTTGTTGCAGCATTGAATTGTACCAACATAGCATGGATCAAACAATTGTTGGAAGGTATAAATGAGAAAGTTACCGAGCCAATAACTATATTCTGTGACAATACTAGTGCCATTAACATTTCAAATAATCTTGTTATGCACTCTAAGAAAAAGCACATCTCTATCAAATATCATTATCTTAGAGAAGAAGCTCAAGAGAAGAAAGTGGTGTTGGAGTATGTTAGCACAAAAGAACAAATAGCAGATATCTTCACCAAGCCACTGCCAAGGGACACTTTTGAGTATCTCAGAAGTAAGTTAGGGGTCCTACCCCTATCTTTCATTAACTGATCGATTTCGGTGAAAGCATCAATTCGATGACTCTACAGAATATCTTTTAGGAGTTGATGTTGATTTACACACTTTAGGATGTTTTCTAAAGGTGTATAGGAAAAATAATACAGGGGACAAGAATTGAAGACAAAATGCTCTAACCGAGACTAAGTTGACACATAACAGCAGGAAATCACTTCATACAGGAAGAAATTATGTTTTAGTTCTTTACTTTTTGGCATTGTTGTCAAAGGGGGAGAAGACTGGAGAAAAGGAATGGATACTAATGTATGGGGGAGAAGACTGATGACAGGGGGAGAGCATTTCAGCATTTCAGAATCTCATAGCAATCCGAATCAATTAGGTCAAATCAATTGGTTTTACCATCAATGCCAAAGGGGGAGATTGTTGGCATTATAACAGACAAGGAGAGATTGTTGGTATTTCAATAAGGATATTGAGAAGGTTCTTGATGGTTATGGATATAACTGATTAAGGATGTTTACTGTCTTAATATTATTATTTTGTCATTGATGTCAAGAAATTGATTTTCTAATTCAGTATGATGTTGCCATATCTTAAAAAGTATGATTTGATGAGTATAAAGATGTTGGTAAAAGACACAGAAAGAATGTGATGAATAAGGGGAGAAATAAGTTATTCAATGGGCAACTATTACCGAGTTAGACAATGATGAGATCATGATGTTTAGATTGTTTTGATATCCTACATATGTTACAGATTGTAAGGTTAATACTATACCATGTTACCGAGCAAAGAACCTAGTCAGTAAACCCTAAGGTTATCGCTATCGGTTAATGAAGGCAAAATGTCTACCAAGTGAAGTTTAGTATTTACCGAGTTGCAACCGAGTAGTAACAGAATGCATTGAATGAATAAAAGCATTATTTAATGAAGGAAGTTGATGAGCTGGCTATGATTGAATGATTGGTATGTCGTGCATGAAGTTTGTTAAAGAATCTATGGCAAAGGAAAATCAGCAAGAAGATCTACAGCTCAGATTGAACCGCAATACCCTAGCACAAGTTCCAAGGTGAGGTAAAACATTTTTCAGATCGAAGGATACATTGAACCTGGTCAAGATTTGAATATCTGATGGCTATGATTGATCATGGGAAATGTGATCAAGGAGATTAAGTGGTTAGTGAATTGTTTATAAATAAGGAACTGTTGATAAACAATGCATGTGGGTAAGTGTATGCACAGGGATGCTACATAGTGATTACCGAGCACAGAAGCTTGAAGACCTGTTTAAATAACAGAGTATAGAGCCCAGCAGATGGACAAGATAAGTCCTATTGTATTGAGCAAATAAGAATCTGCTTTAGCATTTTAGATGTGAAGTTGCAGATAGATTTTATTACTATTATTTTGTAAAGTGACAGAAAATCTCTTAACCGAGTGGACTTAACAGTCTTATTTGTAAAACCCTCTAGCAAGGTGACATTTTGATTGAGTGTTTGAAATCCTTTAACAAGGTCACTTCTAACAAGCTAAAGATCCTAACAAATCTGAGGGAAATCCCTTAACCGGGTCACATCTAGCAATGTGTTTGTAATCTTTAACAGGATTTTCTTTTAACCGAGCATACTCTAGAAGAGTATATTTCTTAGTGGGTCCGAAATCCCACAGTGGTTTTCCCTATTTGGGTTTACATGTTAAATCCGGTGTTATGAGTGTTATGATGTTTATATGCTTTTGAGTTTGCATGTTTAACAGTTTTCGTTATATTACTGAAGTATATGTTAATGAGGTTGAATCTGTTGTTTTTATGGAAGTTTAAGTTTGTATGATTCACCCCTCCCCCCCCTCTCATCTTATTAGCTATTGGATTTGTACTTATATTAAGTATCAGAACTATCAATATGTCGTATCCTAAGGTCGACTCTTCTCTTGGTACTTGACTTGCTAGGATCATCCCCCTTTTAAAATTATGTATTATCCTCAAGACATCATGCTTAGTTGTGTACGAATCCTTGGTAGGTCATCTTGAGCTACTCTATTGATTTCTCCCAATTGGTCTTGGCTTGCTAGATCATGGAGAGTTGCCCCTATATCTAGGCTATTTTTCCTTCTACTTTCACTAGTGTAGTAGGGACCTGGATTTGTTTCATAGTCTCCTATGTAATGCGCAATTTCCCTTGAAGGTGTTTCAAATGTGTATGCATTGTCTCTTGGAGTTGTTCAATTTTAGCCTTTTATCTGCCCCTTTTGTATATAGATTTTTTATTATGTAACTGTGCCACTTGTGTTATTTAATCTTCCAACTTCAGCATTTGATCTCTCAAACTATTTTTCGTAGTGGGCCACTGTAGATAAAAATGTTAGATTACCCTTGTATCGGATACATTGTTAAACAATTCTGTTATCTCTCCCTCTAGTTTAGGCTTTTTGATGGCGCACGTCTTCACATACTTATCTATATTTTGTTTTATTATCCCTTCTTGGGCCTCTTTCTAGATATTCTACTTGGTAGCGGCCAGATCTCCCTATAGACTATCTAACACTTGTTTCAGCTACTTTGGTAGAGGTAGAGAAATGTCCATAGCATTCTACAATGTTGACTGCATCCTCTAACTGATCCACATTCTATACATGTTTGCTCAAGATTTATTCCCTTGTAATCATATGGAGTAGGTCCCCTAAATTAATTTTGTGCAAGCGTGATATGCTTTAAAATTCTACCTGATGTCCCACAAAAGGCACTCATAAAAATTGTGGAGAGGGTACTAATTGCAATTGTTGCTACTGCACCAAGTAGTTTATGAGGTAATTAATTATATCCATGGGTGTGGATGTCTCCTCGATAGAATATTTTCCCTTGTCTTTAGTCTTATCCTTTACCTTGTTTTATGTTGCATCCATTGTCCTATTTGTTGTATTCCCCTACGTAGTATCTTTTTCAATACTCTATGTATTATGTTGTGTGTTATTCTTTGCCTGATTGTTTTTCTTATTTGTTGTGTTCACCTCAATGTTAATCTCTACCTCAATGGTTGGATTGTCTTTTAGTGATAGTAGCCCTTCAGCATATCTTCATATAGCTTATGTGTCATTTCAAGTGTCTCTTTCCTGAGTAGGGCATTTTCTGGATTCCCCTCCATGGACTTATCCACTCTTTTCTTGGTATGGAGTTCTTGAGCATGCATTTTGGCAACACATGCTTCTATTCTTCAAAGAGGTTGGGTTTGACCTCTGAAATGGCTTTGTCCCTTGTTGGCAATATTTGTTGTCATTGATGTCAACCTAATCCCTGGCAATATCTTTTATCTTTGTTTGTTGACAATTGCTATGTTGTCATTGATGATATGGTGATTGGTTGAAAAGAGTTTGTTGAAGAAGTGATGATGATGTCATTTATTATAAAGATTGATATGATAGGAGATTTTTGGAATGTGGTTTTATTGATATAGAGTACATATGGATTATGGTTGCAATTGCTTTGTGTTCTGGATGTCCACGTTATTAGTGCCTAATGTCTACACTTAGTATGATGTGTTGATGCAAATAATGATGCTAATAATGAGCTTGATGGAAAATATGGCATGTAGATGATATTAAGATGAGGATTAGATCTATATCATTATAATGGAGATTTTGATCATATGTATGCTACAAAATGGTGGTTATACTTCTTGATTATTCTTGAGGGAGAATTTGATGTTTCAAGGACACCTTGGAAGTTTGATGGAGTAAGGTTGTGCAAAACTACATACTAATGAAATTTTGGAATAATACTATGCATTAATCTACATTTGATTATATAGTCTTGAAGATTAGAACTTAATGTTTATTCTTTGTGGACATTACACTCTTGTCCTTTTAGGTCCTTGGTGTTGTAGCTGATGAAGTTGGTGTTTGTAGTTTCTTGACAATTTGGCTATATGTCAAAATTGGTCCGAACAATGCTCTCTATTTCTCCGATTTGATGTTTCAGATGCTACAACTTGGAGGACATTCTTAAAAAAAATTGTTGTGTCTGAGTTTAAGTTTTAGATGTTGGCGTTTCTACAAGATTTGATAATGGTGTTATGTTCATGATTAATTTTACTAGCCCTCCAGAATGAAGTGTTTTGTATCAACCATGATGTGCCAATATGATTTTGATGTGACAATGAGAAAGAAAAATTTGGGAATGTTGTTGGATGTTCAAGGAACTTCCTTGCATTCTCTATATAATGCTAGACGGTATTTTGATGGTGCATTATGTAGACGTCTAAAAATGGTCAACGCTTGCGGAGTCGTACTTTAACATTGGCACATTGCCTTATTTTAGGTATTTTTGCGTCGCATTAACATTTCTCCTATGTCACGCACTTGGTCTTTATCATTTGCGAGCATCGAGTCCTTCTTCTACATTCTTCAGTTATCTCGCTTTCGAATTTGGTCTTGTCGACAACAATCTTCAGTCATGATTTTGGTCAATCTTATCCTATCGTATCAATGTGCAAGCTCATTTGTCATCATTTTGGACATCGTCAATCCTAATTAGGGTTTTGTCCTCTTATCAATCTTGTCATTTTGTGATCGATTTGTCATCGATCGTTGTCCTCTTATCAATCTTGTCGTTTTGCAATCTATTTTGTCATTGATCGTTGTCATTTTCAATCTTGTCGTCTCGCAATCAATTTGTCATCAATCGTTGTCTTTCTCAATCATGTCAATTTGGATCAATTTGTCATTGTTCCTCGTCAATTGGCGCATTTATCAGTCAAATCATTTATCAAGTCAGAAATCATGATCAAATCGAATCGATATCAATTATCCTTTGTCAAGACCTAATTGTTGTCCTTGCATTTCTAATTTATCTTCTAGGGTTTTATGATTTATTCATTTAACCTTGTTTGTCATTTTCTCTCCATTTCTCCCTTTAGGTTAAATAATTTATTTATTTATCCTAAGTCTTCTTGTCACAATTAAATGTTTATTTAATTGGCTAATTAATTCCTCCCTCTTTGTAAATTAATTAATGAATGAGAAATTATTAATTAATTTACCTAATTTTCATCAATTTTCTAATTTCCAAGTCATCATTTCTAACCTAATTTTCTAATTTCTCCTAAATTCCTAAATGTCTATTTCTATTTCAAAATCTTGTCATAAATCCTTGCATAGCAAATTGTCATAAATTGTCATAAATCGTCATAAATCCTTGCATAGCAATTTTTCATACACATGTCATAATTTTGCTATTCTTGATTTGAATTTCCATTCGAATCACTTTCATGCTAATCTGATCTTTTCTCCAATTTGTCTATAAATTGGATGAATTTCTTCAATCAAGACTACTACCTGGTCAAATCAATCACGCTTCGAGTATTCTTGCGCTACAATCTTGTCTACTTGCTTTCACATCATGCTTATGCACTAGTAGGTGAGAGCCACAAACAAATCTATTTGAAGGAGAAAGAAGGACAATGGAGCCACATGAAGGAGACATCCAAGTCTACATTTGGTTTTCTTAGTTTTCAATCTTGAATTGATGTCTTGTTTTCATGTCTTTATTGAGTGTTTTTAGGATTGATCATTGCATTTGAGCTTTCGTGATTGAGCTAGATTAATATTGATTTGCTTTGATGATTTCCACATTTCCTAGCTACACATTATATCTAGCATGCATGTTTCAAGTTAACTTCTCTCGTCTAGCCGACATAAGTTGTTCTCTTTCTTGTGGTGTATCCTTGGGTGTCTCCTCTTGCATTGAAGTTTGTGTTACATTGTATTTGGATCCTACCATGGTGTGTGATGATCTACATTGGTCTTATTCATCTGGAAGATATATTTTGGGCTAACTAGTGATGTGCTACATTGCTTATCTACAGGTTACCTTGTTGCTACTCTGAAGGATGTGTAATGGTGTGTGAATTATTTCAAATGTCTTAGAAAGAGGTGATATGATCAATTTCAGTCCTCTCTATCTGTTGGATTGTATCCCTTTCATCACAATTGTGTTTTTGGTGGTTGACTTGGGTTTGTCCTCTTCTTTGGCTGATCTAATTGATATTTGCAATGAAGAAGATGGTATATATAGAAGATAAAATATGTGTTGATGGTGTGTGTTAGTGTTTCGATCAATATATACAGTGTTCTTACATGATCATATCATTTCTAGAGAGTGATGTGAGGATGTGGTAGGGTGTGGTGATTGTTCTTAATTTGGTTGCTTGAAGAGAAAGATTCAAGGGTAGATTCATACTTGGAGATTGTTGGAAGCACTGTTGTTGAAGGCCTATTCATATTGATTCATATATTCATGTACCTTCCTCAGATATAGTGTGTCTCCTTAGAAAGTCTTGTATATTTCCCTGAGGCAGTGCATCTAAGCCTACAAGTCCTTTGTATCTTTCCCTGGGGTAGTGCACCTCAACTTGTAAGTTCTTCAGGGAGCAGTGAACTTCCTTGGAAATGATCCTAAAACTATATTGTAACCTCATACATAAATTGTGAGTTCACTCTCACTGTGGTTTTTCCCTATTTGGGTTGTGCATGATGTTCATTGTTTTATATTTTCATTGTTGTTGATAATATTAAGGTTAATTTGGTATTTATTTGTGTTATAAATTTAAAGTATTTGATGAAGACTAATTCACCCCACCCCTCTTAGTCTTGGGGTGTTTTCAACAATTAATATCAAAGCCAAGTTCCTCTAGAAGAAGCTTAACTGCTTGAGGAAGGTCTGGAATGGCAAAAGAAGGATCTTACAAGATACCCAAGTTTGATGGCATGTACTAATACTTGTGTAAGATAAGGATGGAATCATATTTGATTTCTATGGAGTTTGGTAACTAGAACTCTGTTATCGATGATTATACTACTCCTTCTACTTCTCTGACTACTACGGATGAGATCAAAATGCATGAGAACAACGAAAAGGCAAGGAATGCAATCATAAGTGGTTTGGTTGATACATAACTCTTGAAGGTGATGAATTGTAAGTCTACTAAGGATGTTTGTGAGAATCATTGCAACAGATATGAAGGAGATTAGAAAATAAAATAAGTGAACTTGTATAACTTCAAAAGAAAATTTGAGAATCTAAGGATGTCAAAAGAAGAAAATATTGATAGCTAAATACATCGGGTAACTAAAGTTGCAAATGGAATCAGAGGCATTGGTGGTAAATTGGAAGAAGGTGAAGTAGTGAATAATGTACTTTGAACACTTCCTAAAGCCTATACTCCTAAGGTGTGACCTGCTATTGAGGAAAGTAGGGATTTGGACAAATATACAATGGATCAACCCTATGGAGAAATCACTTATTTTGAGATGAGAGAATTTGAGTTGGATAATTCTAAGAAGGAAGTTGCATTCAAATCCAATGAGAGAGTGAAAGTAAATTTTGATCTTGATGATGAACTTGACAATGCGGAAGCAACTTTTGTAAGAATATTGAAGAGAGGCACGAGAAAATATAAAGGTAAGTTACTCTTCAAATGCTTTAATTGTGGAATAATTGGTCACTATGCATCTAAATGTACTTCCAAATAAGATAAAAATAGAAGAGGGGGTGATAAAAAAAATGGGACAAGCCTAAAAAAAAAAATTGTTTCACAGAAAGTAGTTATTCATCTGAAGAAGAAGAATGTGATGACCCAAATGATGAAACATTGTTCATGGATGTAAAAGCTGATAATTTTGATGAAGGTAATGAATCCAATACTTTATCTAATAATGAAAACAATGAGAGATCATTAATTTTGTGGACTGCCCTTCATTCAAAAGAAGAACCAAATGCATGGGTGATTAATAGTGGATGTTCTAATCACATGATTAGTGATAGAAGAAAGCTCACTAATCTTAAAATGTGGAATGGTGGATTAGTAAGTTTCATGGTGAAGAGGCTACTCAAGTTTGTGGTAAAGGAGCCATAACCATCAATGGAAAGAACAAGACACAAGATTTTTTTTATGTCAAGGGACTAAGACATAATCTTCTCAATGTTAGTTAGATGTGAAACAAGGGATACAAGCTTATATTTCATGAGAATGGATATGAAATCAGAAAAGGAAGTTGAGGAAGACTAATTGCAGAAAGAACAAAGAATACTAAAAATATCTATCATCTAAAGGAAACCAAAGTAGGAAACTGTCTGATAGCCTAGAGCAGTGAATGTTGGCTTTGGCACAAATGGATGGGATACATCAATTTTCATAACATGGTGAAGATAATCTCTACACAAGCGCTAAGAGATATGTCCAATATTATGAAGCCTACAAACACATTGTACAAGGAGTGTTAGATGGGGAAGCAGACAAAGACAAGATTCAAGAGCAAGAAGTATTCTACTACAAAACCCTTGGAGTTGATACATATTGATCTATGCAGACCTACACAGGACAAGATAACTTTATGGTGAAAGGTATTTTATGATACTTGATGACTACTCTAAAATGAAATGGGTTACTTTTCTAAGAAAAAAATATGAAGCAATAAATAAGTTTAAACCTTTTAAGTATATGGTTGAGAATTAAATGAATATTAATATCAAATTATTAAGGTCTAATAGAGGAGGTAAATTTACAACAAATGAGTTTAATAAGTTTTGTGAAGATCATGGTATTAGGAGACAATTGTTTTCTCATAGGACACCTCAACAGAATGGGGTAGCAGAAAGGAAAATAGTCTAATAGTTCAAGAGATGGCTAGGAAAATGTTAAAAGATGTTAATTCATCTTATATGTATTGGAAAGAGGTTGTGCATACAGATGTCTATATTGTTAACAAAGTGTAGGTAAGAGTCAATAATTCAATGACTCCTTATGATCTATTGTATGGAAGAAACGTCATAGCTAGGTGCTTCAAAATTTGTGGAAGCAAGTGTTACAACAAAAGAGATGAAGAAGATATTGGAAATTTTGATTCAAGAAATGATGAAGGAATCTTCCTTGGCTATTCAAGAAGAAGAAAGTCTTACAAATGTTACAACAAGAGACTCAAGAAGATAGTTGAAAGAAAAAATGTAAAAGTAGACGAAAATTCCACTCAGGCCATAGAAGAACCTAAGGATTGTGGAATTAAAAGTGTTCCCTGCACTGTAGATGAAAAAGAGAAAGAAAATTAAGAAAAGGAATCAGAAAAGACCCCTAAGACTCTGAAAAGGTATGTTCAAAAGAATTATTTAAAATATCAAATTATTGGTGATAAAAATGAAAGTGTGCAGACCAACATAAGAGTTTCTAAGGCAAGTGAACAAGTAAATATTTGTCTTCTATGAAAGATCGAGCCCGAGACCTTTTCTGATGCAAGCAAGGATGAAGATTGGATGAAAGATACGAAAGAAGAACTTGATTAGATTTAAAAGAATTAGACATGGGTACTTGTTCCCAAACCTGCAAATAAGAATGTTATTGGAACCAACTAGGTATTCCAAAATAAAATGAATGAAGAAGAAGTGACAAGGAACTATAGAGGAGCGGATTTTCTACCCTTGGGATGAATGGATCTCAAGGAACAAATCGACCTTAATTACCTCACTTAACTAGCGCTTTGATCAGCCATGGAGATCAATAATAAGGAAGGAAAGAAGCTACAATAAATTACAACTAGAAATAGTTGAATATAAGAATATGCAAATCAATAGAAATGTTCTAATTGTAACAAATAAAAATTAATAGGACATAGATTTTACCACTGATTTGATAGGGTCTCGATTTTCAAACACCAGTGTGCCATGGGGATGCCTATGTGCCAAGGTGTTGTCTGTATAGCTAAAAGAAACAAAATGACTAGGAAACACTCTAGGACCAACTCTATGCTACTTGAATCTATTCATCACCTACACACACTCAGACAAGGAAAAATGTTGGGGTTCTATAGGAGCTTTCCTTGGTCAAACCCCCGTTTTGGTGTTTCCACCTCCATAGATAGCCAGATAGATAGATTTGAATAAAGTGATAAATAGATAGTGTAATATAAACAAACCCCGCTTAATGGAGGAAAATCCCTCTTGCAAGAGATACAATAATAACGTAATAGAAAAATACCCTACTTAATGGAGGAAAACCCCTATTACAAGAGGCACAATAGATAAACTAGATCAAAATGCAACTAGATGATAGATGCACTTAAATATTTGATAGGTAAAATAGCATTACAATGCAACAAATAAGAGACAATAAGTGTGTTACTCAGCCAAGACCTCTCTCTTCTAATAGAAATGTGATTGAGATTTGAGAGAAGACGAAGCTATTGTAATGTTGAGTGAATATTTTGACAGAGCTTCACTAAGATAAAGAGTGCAAGAGAGCCAAGAGTGAGTTCTTCTTAAAATGAGGAAGAAAGTAGACTTTTGTTGCATAGCATAGGCTAGAAAAACTATTTTGGATCATGTGCACAAGACAAGGGACACATGCCAACAAAGGTATGATGAAGAATAAGCTCATTCAAATTCAAGACAATCTCAAGATATTTACATGTCGTGCAGATGTCATCTCGCCACACTGTCATTTCATTAAGTTAACCCCAAATTTGGCTCAGGGGTGGCTAGTGCTACTTCATCTTACGGATTCATGATGTCAGAATGATAAAATCCTAATCATGAATTTTTGTCATAAATGCATTGGGCCCAATGCAAAAGTATAATCAATGCACTAAGTGCAAATTTGTGACACTACATTTTGCCCCACTTTAGTGAATTGTTCAACACAAGGGATTAGGTTCACTAAAGTAGTTCAAAATGATGTGTTTGTTAAATCCATGTTGTACATTAAATGCAATAATTACCTCAAAAAAAGGAAACTATACAGGTCATAGAGGTCAACCACAAGAATGTGAATGATGCCTCAATGCTCAATGAAAAATTACAATGTTCAACGATAGAGTCCAAGTACTGCGAACATCAAAATTTTGTTAGAATCAAAATCAAATGAAGCTACTTTGGTGAGAGGAATGCTAAGGAGGAACTAGTACAAGTTGAAAAGAAAAAGATGATAAAGGACAAGTATATGCCCCCTCATGTTTTTTCCCCATTTATGTGCTAGAAAAATAGGAAAGTGGATGACTCAAAACCACCACAAAAAAATTTCACAAATTTTGGTCAAAAAATCGACTATATACTCAAGAGGTGGGCCCCTAAAAGGGTCATTTTTACTATTGTGCATGAGGATTTTCATTATGATTTGTATAGAGCCACAGTGAAAATCCCTCACAAACGAGATCTTCGGCCCACTTGCATCAAGGAGTTTTGCACCATCATGGAGTAGGGAGATCGTCCAGATGAGGTAGGCTTTGTTTCATGCCCTTTGTCAATTTGTATGCATTTTATAGATAATTTAGAATATAGAGTAGTGCATGCATTTTGATTCCACATGTGTTTCGAACCTGCATGTTCATCCTGGGATAAACTTCATGTCGACATTGCTAGGATGCACTATCATATGTGGATCTAGTCACACTAGCATCCTCCTAGCGCACTAACATCTTGAGGACCCAACGAAAAGGATATAGTAGAAATTTTGTACTTTCATGATGTAGATTGAGATAAAATGTGGATCCAATAGAGTTTTACTAATGCAGGTTCTCCTAGAGGTTTGTGAGCATATGGGTGGGAACTTACTAATGTTGTTACATGACTACGTGAATGATCTTTCAGTAGCGCATCACACTTGAATATGAAAGGTAAGACTCTAGTGGGTCAACCAAATGTCAAAGTTAAGATTTTACATCCCTATGTTATGAGCATTCATTGAGAGATGGGATGTCAATACAATGTCTTTCCATCTCCCAATAGAGGAGATGATAGTGACCTTACTAGATGTGTAACATATCCTTCACTTACTCATCTGGGCTTGGCAAGTATCACTGATGTCAACATTGGCTCGAGATCTTTGGATGGATATAAGTGGTGTACAGGTCTGGTCATAGAGACTAAGCACATATCTTTGATCACTTGAGAAGGGATGTGTATTGATAGCATTGATACAACAAATCATGAGTACGACCCTAGAATGTTGGAATTTGCATGAAGATTGCATTAATGATATGTTATGTTGTCATTCATGTCAATTAACTGGTAATGATATAAATGATATTGTTGATGTTGTTGATATTGTCTTGTAACCGGTAGGATAAGCTAAGTGAAGGAAACTGTAAACCGGTATGTAAGTTTGTGAGTTGAACCGGTAACCGATAAAAAGGTTAAACCCTATCCATTGATGTAACCGGTAAACCCTACCTGTTGTTTTTGTTAAACCCTAACCGATTAAGGTTGTTGAATTGGTTATGTTGGTTTATAATCTGATGATGAGCGGTAATGATGGTGACACATATGATTATTGTATGAAGACAATTTCAAGTGTTTTTTGGCGCATTTTTGTAATATTTTTTTGTCTAGGGAATGAGCAAAGTGTATTGCATATAATGCAAAGCGCATGATGAGTTACTGAGATCGATGAAGAGGTGATCAAGGAGTGGTCAAGGTTTTCTTGATTAATGTGCAGAGATTGCTATGTGATCTAACGGTCATACTTGAACCGATTTGTTTGTAATCTCTATGAGAATTAGATTTTGGTTGTGTTCCCAACCTAATTGATTTGTTTATAAGGTCGATGAAGTTGTTTAGTTTAAGTGTTGGCAAAAGATCAGTTGAGTGTGTGGTTGCCAAACTGGATGATGTATCTACAGTTTGAGTAAAGGCGGATAGGAGCATAAAAAGGACCTGATCAAGCAAGTGTAGTGTTATTCAGACAGATCAACAAACTCCTATTGTTTTCTAACAATTACAGCAGAATTGAAATCCCTTAACAGGGTAAGCTCTAACAAGCTTGGTGCTATTTAAATCCTCTAACAAGGTGATCCATTAGTTTGGTTTTCAAATCCTCTACCGAGGTTACTCCTTACAAGGTATTGCTTCTAACAATGCATTTGTATTCAATCCCTTAATCGGGTGGTTCTTAACAGGATCAGTTCTTAACATGACTTTTGTAAAGCTTTGACAGGCTTGGCTCCTAACAAGGAGAACTTTCGAAGAGTTCAGATAGTTATCTTGTGAGTCTCATCTCATCGTGGTTTTTCCCATTTGGGTTTCCACGTCAAAAATATTTGTGTCAAGTGGTGAATGTTTTTGTGGTTATGATCTTATGGTTGATTTGATTAACTACTTAACTATTTTTGATAAGTCATGATAACTGGAAGTATTGAGAAATGAATTGTGTTGACATATGATAAAGCATTTGGATGTTTATAAGTTTGATGTTGTTTACTGTTAAATTGTTGTAACAGTCAACTGATTTAGCTTATGAGTTTTTATCTTGACAGTGGTATTAGATTGATTTTTGAGTTTGGGAAAGTTTGTATTAGTTTTTCAGTTTACTGATTCACCTCCCCCCTTAGTAATCTACCAAATACTTATTATTTCTTCATACCATCAATTGGTATCAGAACTTCTCAGGTCCTCTAAGGTCTAAGCCTAACAACTTGAGGTAAAGATCTTGCTAATCATGATGAAGAAGGAAGGTTTGAAGTTTAATAGAGAGAACTATATGATATGGAGTAACAGAATGAAAATTTACATCAAGAGTCTAGGAAGTCAGTATTGGGAACATGTCAATACTAAATATATTGCACCCACTGGGATGTTAACGGATGATCAGAAGAAAGAGCAACAAGAAAATCATCAAGCATTAGAGGCCATTATCAGTTCCCTGTCTGATGTTGAATATGTAGATGTTCATGGTCTAGAGATTGCACATGAGGTACGGCAAAAACTTGAAGAGATTTATAATAGTGATGAACATGTTAAGATTGCTAAAGAGGAGAGTCTAAGAGGAAAGTTTGATGACATGCAGATGGTTGAAGGTGATAATATCTAGTAGTATGGTCAAAGGATAAAAGAGATAGTCGGTGAAATTAAGAGTGCAGAAGGGAAAGTGGAAGATGCCACAGTGATCAGTAAGGTACTGAGAACCCTGCTACCGGTCTACATTATCTGAGTTGCAGCCATTCAGGAGCTGAAGTCCATTGACAAAACTAAGGTAACTCTTGACTCCATCATTGGCAAACTTACTGCTTTTGAATTGAACGGTTATGATGGTAGTGTACAGAAATCTGATTCTGTGTTTAGAGCTTCTATTTCTAACCCATCTATGAGAAAAAGTACAGATGCCAGTTACAGTTATGAATCCAGATCTAGCAAAGATGTTGATGATGAAGATAGTTTAGTGGAGCTTGAAGCATTGTTGGCCAAGCAGTTTCCTAGAGGTACTAGAAAATATAGAGGTAAATTACCTTTGAAATGTTTTGCATGCAACAAGATTGGACACATAGTTGCTAACTGTCCTAATAGTGAAAATGAACACAAGCGAGAGAAATTTAAGAAGTATAAGGGTAAAGGCAAGAGATATTGTCTTAATGCTATTGATGGTGGTATCACTAATGAAGAATCTGATGGTGATGCTAATGAAGATATAGTGTTTGTAGCTATTAAAGAACAAATATCATACCAGAAGGCATTAGAATCCAAGATGGATAACTCTGATGATTGGATCATTTATAGTGGTTGTTCACATCATATGACCAGTGATCGGAGAAAATTTCTTTCTTTGAAGGAATTTGATGGTCGAGTTGTAAGATTTGGTAATGACTCACCCTGCATGGTTAAAGGTAAGAAAATTATTTCTCTTAATGGGAAGAGTAGTGCAAATGATGTCTACTGGGTTCTGATTAATTTAGAAAAATAGGTTTTCAGGACCCGAAACCTTTAACATAGGAGATTAAGATAAGACATCTAAAAGTCCAAAGCTTATAAACCGCTTACAAAACAACTGGCCAAAAAGCCAGTAAACCAAAAAGACAGCTAAAGTAAAAAAACATCAAAGAAACTAGGAAAGCACTACACAACTATAGTCTTCAGGAGGTCCTCCGCCTTTTTCACCAACTGGTCATAGGTGGCCCCAACAGCTTTGAGATCATCCAAGTCCTTGTTAGGTTTATTTTATTTCTTTTTGCCTCTGGTTCTAGTTCTGGGTCCTTGAGCGTCTCCTGTACCTTTAATGTCAGGGTCAATATCCAGGGTCTCCTTCTGCTCGTCCAATTTGTTGATGAGAGTATTAGTGTTGCTAGCAGAAATATTCAGGATGCTTAAACTCTTTTCTGCAATACTCTTGAGGCAATCCTCGATTTTGCTGACTTTACTGGTAGTGCCTGAAATAGTTTGATCATTAGCGTCAGCAAGAGTTTTCCTTTCCACCAGGTCTTTCTCTATTTTCTCAAATTTGGGGTTGAAGGAGTCTCTTATGTTTTCAGCTTTTGCAATAGTGTTTTTCAGGTCCTCAATGTAATCAGCCATAGTCTTCCCTTCCCCATTGTTGATAGTTTCCAGAATCTAAATTTTGTGGCTGAGCTTTTTATTGTCATCCACAGCTTTCTTGTAACCGATTATAAGCCACTCCATAGTGTCCATAAAACCTTGCATACCCTCGGGAGGGGGGTTAGGGGGAGGATCAATCTTACCGGGGATATCTTGTTCCTTTTTTGGAGTGTCACAGACATTAGCTATGTCTTCAACCCTAAGAACCTCGCCAGTGATCACCTGCTCTAGGTTCTGTTCGGCTTCCGAAGTCCTTTCCTTCTTATAAACCTCCAGCTCCTTCACATTCTCCTCCTTCCTCTTATGCTTGTTTCCAGTCTAAGTGTGGACTTTAGTTTTCTTTTTCAGAGAATCCTGAGGTTTCTCCTTCTCTAAGTCTTCAGAGACCTTCTCCTTCGAGGAAGAGCTAATCTGGAGGATTCTGCCTTTAGATTTTTTACCCTTTGAGGAAGAAGGTCTTGTTTTCATATGTTTCCTTTTCTTACCAATTTCAAAATCCGAAACATCCAAGCTCTCCTCATAATCACTCGATGGTTCACTATCGGAATCCTCATCCACTGAAAAGACAGAGTCAGACCCATCCTCCTCAGACTCTATAGAGGGTTGTGGGCGGGCTATTTGTTTGGCCTTGATATGGTCATAAATAAGGACCATTAAGCCTTGATGCATGGCAGTGTCCCCCATAGGGTTCTCTTTGTAGGCCTTAATAGTGGCATTCATCGAGCATAACAAAAAATAAAGAAAATTAACCTTCTCATCATGCCTAAAATGATTCAGCAAAACAAAATGGTAGTCGTAAACTTTAGAAAACTTGCCATCCAAAGTAATGTAGCGTATTAAAACAAAGAGGACCTCCCGCCATGGTTTAACAAAAGCCCTAGGGTAATAGTAAGTTTTACTTAACTTCACCAAGCATTTTTTCTCCTTTTCGGTTTTCGAATATCTGTCAATGGCCTCCTTACTGACTTTTCTATCTCTATAGAAGTTGCATCCTTCCCTTCTGAGGGCCCACGGCTTGGGAAATAAGGTCTTCATCAATTACAACATAATGGTCTCCCATTTTCAACACACCCTTTCTCCAGTTTTTTAGAAAAAACTAGTAACCGTGCCATCCCGTCCATGAAGTCTCTCCATGAATTTTGAAAAACCATCCTTCTGCAAAATGCTCCAGACCACCTCCTTCTGTTTCCATTCCTTGCAGCTACTAGGTTCGTATCGTCGTCTGTTTTCGCCCATATTTTTGCTATTCAGAGCCGAATTTTGAAACTTGCAGAGAGTTTTAGCTAGAAAGCTTATCGGAACTATCAATTTAACCCAGAAAGCATGGGAAGTGATAGAATAAGTATTATAATAAATGAAGCTGACATTATTATAATAACTCGAAGTACTCCATTTAGTCCTTTTTATTATTATTCTGTCCATCAAAAATATTTGGAGTGCTTCTATATCGGTCCTTAAAAATGACTATTCTAACATCCTCAAGGAGTCCTTGTTCTCTCGTCCACGTAATCATTTCATCTTTTTTAACCATTGTGTTGGCTGCCCAATCAGCAAACCCATTGGCTTCACGGTAGATATGGGATATGTAACTTTTTCAAAAGTGCTGATAAGGTCTCTAGTAGCTCTTATGATATTGTTGATCAACCATGAGGGCTTAGAGGTCCCCTTGAGACATTTGATGATATTGTTTGAATCCCCTTCAATCCATATGTAGGGGCAATTCCATTTTTTAGCAAGGAGAATACCTTGGAGAGATGACATTGCTTCTGCTTTATGGTTTGTTTGGCTCCCTATTGGGACAGCAACCATTTCCTTGCAAATACCTTTATCATCTTTAAGAATAGCTCCACAACCCGCAGGGCCCGAGTTACCTTTTGTCGCACCATCAAAATTGACTTTGAACCAGCCATGAGGGGGGGTTTGCCACCTAGCTTCAATTCTTTTATTTTGATTAGGGTCAGAACTGCCAGCAATCTTAAATTCCAGGAGCTTAAAATGTTGGATTCCTTAAGCATCCTAGCCACTTATAACATGCATTTTTAGGGAAACAAACAAAGTTGACTTTTTTAGGGTTTTAATACAATGTCGGTTTTCATCAACAACAAAAAATGACAAAAAAAAATTATCGGGGGATGCCGCCTCCGAACCCCTGCAGCGGACTACGCCCGCTTTCCCAGGGCCCGATCTGGCCTCAGACCTCGACGAAAATACGTGCTGAGTGTACAGTACTTTTTTGATCAGTCGCCACATATCAACAATCTCCCACTTGGAGACTGATCAGGCTCCACACCAAACAATCTCCCACTTGGAGACTGATACTAGATGACACCACTATACTTGCAACATTTGCTAGATAAAACAATGGGACTCAGACTGGTATAAATTCCATAATTATCAATCAAGAAGACCAATAGAAACTGATGAAGAAATCAGCTTCTCCTGTGGAACTGTCTTCGTGAACATATCGACAGGATTCTCACTTGTGTAAATCTTCTCAAGTCATAACTGACCCTCCTCCAAAACAATCTGGATGAAGTGGTACCTAAGCTGAATGTGTTTTTTCCTTGAATGAAAAGCAAAGTTCTTCACAAGATGAATGGAACTTTGGCTATCACTATACAATGGCCGATCCTCCTGTGTCTGACCCAATTCCTCCAGAAAATATTGTAACCAAATCATCTCCTTGCTGGCTTTTGTAGCAGCAACATACTCAGCTTTAGTGGTTGAAAGTGCAACAACCTTTTGCAGCCTAGAAATCCAACTGACTGTAGTTCCCCCTATAGTAAAAACATACCCTGTAGTACTCCTCTATGAATCAATATCACCTGCCAGATCAAAGTCAACAAATCCCCTAAGAGCAGCATTAGATCCTTTGAAACATAATTCCTTCATTGTAATTCCTTTCAAATACCAAAGAATCCATTTCACAGCATTTCAATGTTCCATGCCCAGATTACTCATAAACCTGCTCACAACTCCCATTGCATGTGCAATATCTGGCCTTGTGCAAACCATTGCATACATTAGACTGCCAACAGCTGATGAATACGGGATATTAAACATTTTCTTTACCTCTTCTTGTGCCTTTGGGCACATCTCCTTAGTCAATTTGAAATGACTAGCCAAAGATGTACTAACTGCTTTTGCATCCTGCATGTTAAATCTTTTCAATACCTTCTTTATATACTCGCTTTGGGACAAATTCAAGGTTCTATTTTTCCTGTCCTGTGTAATCCTCATATTGAGAATTTGCTTAGCTGCACCCAAATCCTTCATAGCAAATAACGTGACTAATTTCTCTTTAAGATCATTTATATGTTGCATGTTAGACCCAGCAACAAGCATGTCATCAACATAAAGCAACAGAATAATATAACTTCCATTATCCAATCTCTTAAAATATACACAATGATCAGAATGACATCTATGATAACCGCGTTTAGCCATGAAACTATCCAATTTTAAATACCATTGTCGGGGTGCTTGCTTTAGGCCATACAAACTTTTCTTCAACCTGCACACCAAGTTCTCCTTACCTTTGACCTCATATCCCTGTGGTTGCAACATGTAAATTTCCTCCTCCAAATCTCCATGGAGAAAAGATGTTTTGACATCTAATTGTTCAAGATGTAAATTGTCTGCAACCACAAGACTAAGTACAGTTCTAATTGAAGTCATTTTTATAACTGGAGAAAATATTTCATCATGATCTATACTCTTTTTCTGTGCAAAATCTTTTACCACAAGTCTCGCCTTATATCTTTTCTGGCCTCCTTCCTCCTCCTTCAGCCGATAAACCCATTTGTTAGGCAAGGCTCTTTTTTCTGCAGGTAAAGGGACTAAGTCCCAAGTCTTATTTTTCATCAAGGAGTCCATCTCCTCTTTCATGCCTAGCTCCCACTAATATTTGGCATCCACCTGCATTGCTTCTTCATATTCTTCTGGTTCACCAGAATCAGTTAATAAAATAGAATACAAAGAAGGAGAAAATCTTTCAGGAGGTTTACTTGACCTCATAGAATGTCTAACACTTGCAAGAGTTTGTGGGACAATCTATTGTTGTTGAGCATCAGGTACCTATGGTATTTCATTTTTAGGAATCTCATCCAACACCACATATTCTTGTTTGTCCTGTTCATGCTTCTTTTCCTGCATCTGTTCTTTATACATAACCTTCTCATTGAATATAACATCTCTACTTCTAATTATTTTTTTATTTTCAAAATCCCATAACCGGTAGCCATATTCATCTATCCCATATCCAATGAAGGTACATTTCTGAGATTTAGCATCAAGCTTGGTTCTGTTTTCTTTATCAATATGGACAAAAGCTTCACAACCAAAGGTTTTTAGAAAAGAATAATTTGCCTTTTTACCAGTCCATACCTCCTCTGGAATACGACCATCCAAAGGGGTCGAAGGTCCTCTATTTATCAAATAGACAGCAATATGTACAACATCTGCCCAAAAATGTAAGGGCAATCCAGCATGCAATCTCATGCTCCTCGCGCGTTCCATGATAGTCCTATTCATTCTCTCTAACACACCATTTTCCTGTGGAGTTCCTAGAACTGTCTTCTGCTTTCGAATCCCATTTAAGGAGCAGTAATCTTTAAATGCTTTGCTGCAATACTCACCTCCATTATCTGATCTGAGACACTTCAAATTTTTTTTTGTCTCATTCTCAACCAAAGCTTTCCATTTCTTAAAAGTTTCAAAAACATCTGATTTTTGTTTTAGGAAATATACCCATGTTTTTCTGGTTGAGTCATCAATAAAAATAACATAATAACAAGAGCCACTAAGAGATGATACCTGAGTCGGTCCCCATACATCTGAATGCACAAGCTCTAACTTCTCACTCTTCTTCTCTTTCCCAACCTTGAGAAATCTGACTCTTTTCTGTTTACCATAAATACAGTTTTCACAAAACTCTAAATCAATCTTCTTTAGTCCTAGCAATAAATTTTTGGAGTGAAGGATTTTCATCCCTTTGTCACTCATGTGCCCAAGCCTATGGTGCCACATTATCTAATATGTTCTTGCAACATCTATTGTTGTTGTCCCTACAGTAACTTTATCTGTAGCAGCTAGGGTAAAGTAAGTGTTACCAGTACACAGATATAATGTGCCTACCTTCACACCTTTAGCTAGTACTAATGATCCTTTAGTGACCTTCCAGATACTGTCTGAGAAGGTAACTATGCAACCTTCACTACCTAGTTGCCCTGCAGAAATTAAATTTCTTCTTAAATTAGGAACATGTCTTACCTCCTGCTGAAACCAGTCATTTCCATTCTGCAACTTGATCTTTATCTTTCATTTTCCAACAATTTGACAGGACTCATCATCACCCAAATATACCTGTCCAAAATCACCTTGAACATAATCTAAAAAATATTTTCTATGGGGTGTAGCATGAAATGAAGCCCCAAAATCTATTACCCAGGAATCATTAACATTATCCAAACATAAGATTAAAGCATCTTGTAAAGTATTACTTGCAATATTAGCTTCCTTACTGTCATTTTCATTTTTGTCTCCTTCTTTGTTTTTCTGAGTCCAATAGTCTTTCTTTAGATGATCAGGCTTTCCGCAGTACCAGCAATCTTTCTTTCCTCTAGATTGAGAGCGTCCTTTCTGATATTTCTAATACTTAATATAAGTACAGATCCATTAGCCAACAAGATGAGTGGGGGGGTGAATCATACAAACTTAATCTTCCATAAAAACATCAGATTCAACCTCGGTAACACATACTTCAGTAATATAACCAAAATTGTTAAACCTGCAAACTCAAAAGCATATAAACATCATAAACCTCATAACACTAGATTTAACGTGGAAACCCAAATAGGGAAAAACCACTATGGGATTTCAGACCCACTAAGAAATATACTCTTCTAGAGTATGCTCGGTTAAAAGCAAATCTTGTTAAAGATTACAAACACATTGCTAGATGTGACCCGGTTAAGGGATTTCCCTCAGATCTATTAGGATCTTCACTTTGTTAGAAGTGACCTTGTTAAAGGATTTCAAACACTCAATCAGAATGTCACCTTGCTAGAGGGTTTTACAAATAAGACTGTTAAGTCCACTCAGTTAAGAGATTTTCTGTCACTTTCACAAAATAACAGTAATAAAAATCTATTTGCAACTTCACATATAAAATGCTAAAGCAAATTCTTATTTGTTCAATACAATCTAGACATAGAACTAATCTTGTCCATCTGCTAAGCTTCTATACTCTCTTATTCAAACAGGTCTTCAAGCTTCTGTGCTCGGTAATCACTATGTAGCATCCCTGTGCATACACTTGCCTGCATACATTGTTTATCAATAGTCTCCTATTTATAAACAATTAGCTAACCGCTTAATCTCCTTGATCACATTTCCCATGATCAATCATAGCCATCAGATCTTCAATCTTGTCCAGATTCAATGCATCTTTCGATCTGAAAACATTTTACCCCGCCTAGGAACTTGCATATATTTCTTGGAACTTGTGCCAGGGTATTGCGGTTCAATATGCATTGTAGATCTTCATGTCGATTTTCCTTTGCCATAGATTCATTAACAAACTATATTTACGGCATACCAATTAGTTAATTAGTTCCAACTCATCAGCTTCCTTCATTAAATAACGCATGTAACCATTTAATGCATTCTGTTATAGCTCGATTACAACTCGGTAACAACTCGGTAAATACTAAACTTCACTTGGTAGACATTCTGCCTTCATTAACCGATAGTGATAACCTTAGGGTTTACTGACTAGGTTCTTTGCTTGATAACATAGTATAGTATTAACCCTTACAATTTATAACATATGTATGATGTCAAAACAATCTAAACATCATGATCTCATCATTGTTTGACTTGGTAATAGTTGTCCATTGAATACCTTATTCATCCCCTTATTCATCATAATCTCTCTGTGTCTTTTACCGACATCTTTATATTCTTCAAATCATACTTCTCAAGATATGGCAACATCATACTAAATTAGAAAATCAATTTCTTAACATCAATAACAAAATAATAATATCAAGACAGTAAACATCCTTAATCAGTTATATCCATAATCATCAACAACCTTCTCAATATCCTTATGAAATGCCAACAATCTTTCATTGTCTATTATAATGCTATATTGCCAACAATCTCCCCCTTTGGCATTGATGGCAAAACCAATTGATTTGACCTTAAAAGATTCGGATTGTTGTGATTCTGAAATGCTGAAATGCTTTCTTGCTGTCATCAGACTTTCTCCCCCATACATTAGACTTATCCTATTTTCTCAATCTTCTTTCCAAACTTCAGTCTTCTCCCCTTTTTATTAGTCTTCCCCCCCTTTGACAACAATTCCAAAAAGTAAAGAACTAAAACATAATTTCTTCCTGTATGAAGTGAATTCCTGCTGTAATGTGTCAATTCAGTCTCGGTCAGAGCATTTTGTCTCTAATTCATGTTCCCTGTAATATTTTCCTGTAACATTTCCTGTACACCTTTAGAAAACATCCTAAAGTGTATAAATCAGCATCAACTCCCAAAAGATATTCGATAGAGTCATCGGATTGATGCTTTCACCGAACTCGGTCAGTGAGTAGAAGATAGGGGCAGGACCCCTAACTTACTTCTGAGATATTCAAAAGTGTCCCTTGGCAGTGGCTTGGTGAAGATATCTGCTATTTGTTCCTTTGTGCTAACATACTCCAACACCACTTTCTTCTCTTGAGCTTCTTCTCTAAGATAATGATATTTGATAGAAATGTGCTTTGTCTTAGAGTGCATAACATGATTCTTTGAAATATTAATGGCACTAGTATTGTCACAGAATATAGTTACTGGCTCGGTAACTTTCTCATTTATACCTTCCAACAATTGTTTGATCCATGCAATGTTGGTACAATTCAATGCTGCAGCAACGTATTCAGCTTCTTCTGTTGACTGTGAAACACATCCTTGTTTCTTGCTAAGCCAACTCACTAGTCTTTCTCCTAAAAAGAAAGCTCCTCCACTTGTGTTTTTTCTGTCATCAATGTTGCCTACCCAATTAGAATCAGTATAAACTTTTAAATCAAAATCATTTCATTTCCGATATACTAAGCCATAATCCTCAGTGCCTTTCAAGTATCTAAAAATTCTTTTGATTGTTGTCATGTGTGTTTCCTTAGGATCTGCAGAGAATCTTGCAACTATACCTACTGCATGTGATATATCTAGTCTGTTGTGAACAACATATTGAAGTTTTCCAATCATGGATTGGTAAAGTGTCTCATCAACAGATGCAGATTCATCATTCTTTGATAATTTATAGTTGGTAGTCATAGGAGTACTTACTTGTTTTGAATCCTCCATTCCAAATTTCTTCAAGATTTCCTTTATGTACTTGGATTGAGTAATGATAATCTCATTTTTCATTTGCAGTATCTGTAAACCTATAAAATACTTTATCTCACCAATTAATGACATCTCAAATTCTTTGCTCATTTCATTTCCAAAGTTCCTGCATAAATAGTCATTTCCACAAAATATAATATAATCAACAAATATGGATGAGAACAGTATTCCATTTTCATCATTCTTCATGTACATATTGTTATTCTCACTTGTCCTTATAAAACCAATCTTAATCAAATCAGAGTGCAATCTTTCATACCATGCTCTAGGTGCTTGTTTCAAACCATATAAAGCTTTGTTCAATTTACATACCTGATCTTTATTCTTGTCTTCAACAAATCCTTCAGGTTGTTCAATAAAAACTTCTTCTTCTAATATTTCATTCAAAAATGCAAATTTGACATCCATTTGATATACCTTGAAATTTTTTAAAGCAGCATATGCCAACAATGTTCTTATTCCTTCAAGTCTAGCAACAGGTGCAAAAGTTTCACCATAATCAATTCCTTCTTCTTGAGCATAACCTTTGCAAACTAGTCTTGCTTTGTTTCGAATGACCTCTCCTTTTTCATTTAGCTTGTTTCTAAAAATTCGCTTTGTATCGATGACATTTTTGTCCTTCGGTCTTAGGATTAGTGTCCATGTGTCATTCTTCTTGATTTGATCAATCTCTTCTGTCATAGCATTTATCCAATCTTCACTGTTAAATGCCTCTTTCACTATTCTTGGTTCAAATTCAGATATCAAACATGTGTTCTGTCTCAGTTTGTTCCTTGTCATCACTGGATCATCCTTATCTCCTATAATCTGACTTGGTGCATGGTTTCTTCTGACATACTTGGATAATACAGGCTCGGTAGGCTCTGTATGATCTTCTTCATCACTCGGTAACAGGATATTCTCTTCATTTTCTTCAACAGTCTTCTCGATAAGACTTCTTGGTTGACCATAGACAAATTCATCATAGTATTATGGTTCCTTGGAATTTCCTTCATCATTTCTTTTTGCCAATTCATCAATTTTCACATTTGCACTTTCTACTATTTTGTTAGATGATTTGATCAGACATTTAAATGCTTTGCTTCTAAAAGTTCAATAACCTAGAAATGTTCCTTCTTCACTCTTCTGATCAAACTTTCCATTTCTATCATCTTTGTGTACATAGCATCTACTTCCAAAGATTTTAAAATAACTTACATTAGGTTTCTTATCATACCAGATTTCATATGGTGTCTTCAAAGTACCTTTCTTCAATTGTACTCGGTTCAGGGTGTAAACTGTTGTGCTTATTGCTTCTCTCCAAAATGTTTGTGGCACTTTCTTTTCAATCATTAGTGTTCTAGCACAATCCACAATAGATCTATTTCTTCTCTCAGCTATTCCATTCTGATGTGGAGTTCTTAGTGCAGAGACTTGTCTTTTAATAACATGAACATTGCAGAATAAGTTGAATTCATCAGATGTGAATTTTCCTCCTCTATCTGATCTAAGACATTTCAGTTGTCTTCCTGTTTCATCTTCAACTCTTGCCTTGTACCATTTAAACATTTGAAAAGCTTCTGATTTATCTTTTAAAAACATTACTGACATCATCCTTGAATAGTCATCCACAAATAATATGAAATATTTATCACCATAATAACTTTGAACTTTCATAAGACCACAAAGATCAGTGTGCACTAGATCTAAAATTCCCTTAGAAGTGTAAGACTTACTTGTAAAACTTGATCTTGTCATCTTACCCATCTGGCATCCTCGGCACATAGCATTCTGAGGTTTTTCAAGACTCAGTAGACCTCTTACTCGGTGCTTCTTGCTTATTTTGATCAGATTATCAAAATTTACATGACAAAACCTTTTATGCCATAACCAAGTATCATCTATCTTTGCATACAAACACTTGTTACGAGTTGAGTCAAGGTGAAATGTGTTACCTTTTGTTTGTGTCCCGGTAGTAGCTAACTTTCCATTCTTGTCATGAACTTTGACAATTCCTTTCTGAAATTCTATTCGGTAACCTGTGTTGTTTAGCTATGCTACACTCAACAAATTGTATTTCAAACCTTCAACCCAATAAACATCATTGCATCTTGCATTGTCAAGAAATGTTATAGACCCTTTACCTTTCACCGGACATGGTGCATCATTACCAAATCTAACATAGCCTCCATCATAATCTTCTAATATAGCAAACTTGTGTTTATCTCATGTCATATGATGTGAGCATCCACTATCTATGATCCAAGAATCATTAGTGTTTATGTGTGATATTAGGGCTTTTTCTTCATACATTTCTTCATCTGATCCATCTTTGATAGCCACATAAACTACTTCCTCTGTATCAGTTTCATCTGATTTATCATCATTAGATTCCTCATCAGCTATTAAGCATGTCTTTCTATCTCTTCTTCTGAAGTCTCGGTGTCCTCTGTAATGATTATCTTTTTGTCTGTCATCTCGGTAATCTCTCTTTTCAGTAGAATCTTTGTCAGGACAGTTAGAAGCTATATGTCCTATCTTATCACAATTGAAACATTTCAAAGGTAGCTTTCCTTTATACTTACCTTTTCCTCTCCATAACCTTCTGGCTAATAGTGCTTCAAACTCTTCCTGCTTTCTGATTTCCTCATACAGTTTGTGTACTTCTTCCATGTTCTTACAAAATCTTTCACTTGCTCCACTGTGATCTCCTTCAGAGTACTTATACTTTCTTTCATTGTAATCATTAGATTCATCAAGATGAAAAGAACTAAATGCAGATTCAACTTTATTTACCGAAGATCCACTGTTATCAAAGTTACTTAACTCAAATGCATGTAGCTTACCAATAGTAGCATCTAAAGAAACTAGCATATTAGGTATAGACCTCAATTCATTGATTGTAGAGACTCGGATTGCATAAACCGGTAGAAGGGTTCTTAACAACTTACTTGTTATATCCTTTTCTTCAATAGTTCCACCTGCTCCTTTGATTTGATTGACAATCTCCTTTAGTCTTGTACTGTACTGAGTTATGTTCTCACCTTCATTCATCCTCATAGATTCAAGTTGTCCTCTTAGACTATCTACTTTTTCTCTTTGAACATGTTCATCTCCTCCATACACGGATATGAGTTTATCCCACATTGCCTTTGCATCATTGCAGCCTTCTAGATCATTAAACTCTGAATCGGTCAATGCAGATGTTATTACAATCATTGCTTGAATATGTTCTTGCTTTGCCTTTATCTCTTCCATAGTCAATGGATAGGTGCTCGGTGTAACAAAATCATTCTCCAGATAGCATACAGCATATTCTCCAACTCCTGATAGATGCGGCTTCATCCTTTTCTGCCATGTAGAGAAACTTGACTTGTTCAGCTTCGGTGCATCCCTCTTATACATCTTTGGATCTTTAACTCAAGTGCCTTTAAACTTTTCTTTCGGAGTCCAAAGCTCTAATACCAATTGATAGTTCTGATACTTAATATAAGTACAGATCCATTAGCCAACAAGATGAGAGGGGGGGGTGAATCATACAAACTTAATCTTCCATAAAAACATCAGATTCAACCTCGGTAACACATACTTCAATAATATAACCAAAATTGTTAAACATGGAAACTCAAAAGCATATAAACATCATAAACCTCATAACACCATATTTAACATGGAAACCCAAATAGGGAAAAACCACTGTGGGATTTCAGACCCACTAAGAAATATACTCTTCTAGAGTATGCTCGGTTAAAAGCAAATCCTGTTAAAGATTACAAACACATTGCTAGATGTGACCCGGTTAAGGGATTTCCCTTAGATCTGTTAGGATCTTCACCTTGTTAGAAGTGACCTTGTTAAAGGATTTCAAACACTCAATCAGAATGTCACCTTGCTAGAGGGTTTTACAAATAAGACTATTAATTCCACTCGGTAAAGAGATTTTCTGTCACTTTCACAAAATAACAGTAATAAAAATCTATCTGCAACTTCACATCTAAAATGCTAAAGCAAATTCTTATTTGTTCAATACAATCTAGACATAGAACTAATCTTGTCCATCTGCTAGGCTTCTATACTTTGTTATTCAAACAGGTCTTCAAGCTTATGTGTTCGGTAATCACTATGTAGCATCCCTGTGCATACACTTGCTCGCATACATTGTTTATCAACAGTCTCCTATTTATAAATAATTAACTAACCGCTTAATCTCCTTGATCACATTTCCCATGATCAATCATAGCCATCAGATCTTCATTCTTGTCCAGGTTCAATGCATCTTTCAATCTGAAAACGTTTTACCCCACCTAGGAACTTGCATATATTTCTTGGAACTTGTGCCAGGGTATTGCGGTTCAATCTGCGTTGTAGATCTTCATGTCAACTTTCCTTTGCCATAGATTCATTAACAAACTATATTTACGGCATACCAATCATTTAATCAGTTCCAACTCATCAGCTTCCTTCATTAAATAACGCACGTAACCATTTAATGCATTTTGTTATAGCTCGGTTACAACTTGGTAACAATTCAGTAAATACTAAACTTCACTTGGTAGACATTCCGCCTTCATTAACCGATAGCGATAACCTTAGGGTTTACCGACTAGGTTCCTTAGGGTTTACCGACTAGGTTCTTTGCTTGATAACATAGTATAGTATTAACCTTTACAATTTACAACATATGTATGATGTCAAAACAATCTAAACATCATGATCTCATCATTGTCTGACTCGGTAATAGTTGCCCATTGAATACCTTATTCATCCCCTTATTCATCATATTCTTTCTGTGTCTTTTACCAACATCTTTATATTCTTCAAATCATACTTCTCAAGATATGGCAACATCATACTGAATTAGAAAATCAATTTCTTGACATCAATGACAAAATAATAATATCAAGACAGTAAACATCCTTAATCAGTTATATCCATAATCATCAACAACCTTCTCAATATCCTTATGAAATGCCAACAATCTTTCATTGTCTGTTATAATGCTATATTGCCAACACTTTCTTTGACTTCCCTCGTGACTTCTCATTCCAAGGGCCTTTTCCTCTTTCCTTTGATCTTCCTCTGTTCTCCACATTTAAAACACTACTTGATGATGTTGGAGTCTCACCTGTGTTTTTCCTTCGCATTTCCTCACTTAGGATAACACCAACAATATCATCAAATACCAAAGTATTTTTACCAGAGACAGAGTTACTTATAGCCATAACCAAGCTATTCCAGCTTTCTGGTAAAAAAACATAAAATCAAGAGAGCCCTAACCTCTTCTGCAAAAGTATTTTTTATCGAAGACAATTGACTGGTAATTGTATTAAATTCATTTAAGTGCTCCGCTACAGATCCTCCCTCACTCATTTTCAAATTAAACAAATGCTTCATAAGAAATACCTTATTCGAAGCTGAGGGTTTCTCATACAACTTAGCCAATGTCGCCATCAAATCTATAGTCGTTTTTGCTTCTATTATATTGAAAGCTATAGACGGTGCAAGGCACAATCGAATGGATCCCAGTGCCTTTCTATCTAAAATGTCCCACTCTTCATCTGACATTGTGGTTGCTTTATTTGTCTTTCCTTCCAACGGCCACCACAAATCCTTTTGATACAGGTAATCCTCCATCTGCATTTTCCATAACTGATAATTATGTCCATTAAAATTTTTGACCTTGAATTTGGAATCCTCCATTGCTCCCACTCAAATCTGAGAGTCCTGCCAACTTATAGAAAACCTCGCTCTGATACCAATTGTTAGGGTTTCAAGCAAATATGAACTAACAATTATGTGCAAATTTAAATACAAAAGATAAAAGAAATAAAACATGGCACAGATAACACAGAGATTTAACGTGGTTCACAGAGAATACGTGCTGAGTGTACAGTACTTTGTTGATCAATCACCACATATCAACACAGCGGATGCCCAAGCGGTCCACTGACTCTTCCTCCTGAAGACACAAAGCACATCTATTAGGGAAGGCAAAACCTCTGCCCTTGAGGTTGTCTAGGGTCAAGATCTTATTTTGAAGGATGGTCCAATAGAAAAAGTTGATTTTGGGGGTCAGACCCTTAATCCAAGGTTTAGACCAGAAAGGATTAACATGAGGGGTCGAGGAAAGGACCTCATACATTGAAGAAACAATTATAATACCTTTGGGTTCATGTTTCCAAATAAGGGAGTCTTCCTCTTTATTCAACCAGACCAAAGACAGATGGATATTGAGCTTAGTAAGGCTAGGGTGGATACTTTCAATGTTCTACCATTTATTGCCAGACCAATACTCTACAACTAAAGGGCCGAAAATTCTAATACAGGAGGGAGCATGAGGGGCCCATTCAAGGATTTCAGTCAAAGGTTTATCAAAAAGCCAGGGGTCTTCCCAGAATTTAACTTTCCTGCCATTTCCTACTTTCCAAATCACTCCTTTAGTAATGTTTTCTTTGCACTTAGAGGCATGATTTCATATATGGGACCCATTAATACTGATTTTCGAGTTGATAAAAGAAGAAAGAGACGAGGACAAAAGAGAGTACTTACTTCGCCAGATTTTACACCATTCGGTGTTTGAATGGAACATTCTCCAGACTTGTTTGGACAAGAGAGCTTCATTTAAGGTTCAGATTCTTCTCAAGCCTAGACCTCCTTTACTTTTCGGTCTACACACCTGATCCCAGGCCACCAGAGACATTCTTTTCTTGTCCTCAACCCCTGACCATAAGAATTTTCTTTGAATTTTCTCAATTGCGTCAACATACTTAACTGGAATTCTGAAAAGACTTAGGGCATAAATCGGTATACTTTGAAGAGAAGCTTTTAGAAGTTGAAGCTTTCCAGCCTGACTTAAGAGGGATCCTTTCCAACCAACTAGTTTTTTATGAAATTTATCCACTAGTGAGCTCCAAAAAGGATCAGGAGGTGCAATGCCCATGGGGAGGCCAAGATAGGTCACAGGGAGATTAACAATCCTACATTCCAGGATTCGGTTGATTCTCTGTTATCTTCTCTCAGAAGTATCGATGAAAAAACTTTGTTTTTTACCCAATTAATAAGTTGTCCAGAAGCTAAGGCAAACTTACAAAGAGTACTCTTCAGGATTTTAGCTTCAGAGATACTAGATTCCCCCATGATAATAGTATCATCCACAAACTGTTGGTGGGAGAAAATAAGGTCAGAAGAAGAAGGTTGGAGTCCCTTAAAGGAGCTTTGCATAGCCATATTTTCCATGGACCTTCCAAAACATTCTGCCATAATGATAAAGAGGATGGAGGAAATGGGATCCCCTCGCCTTAGTCCTCTAGAAGCTTGGAAAAAGGGGAAGGGGAACCATTGACAAGAACAGCAAAAGAGGCTGAGGTGATAAGTTGGTTGAAGAGGTCAATAACTCTAGTGGAAAAACCATAAGCCATAAGAACCTTCACAAGAAAAGGCCAATCAACCCGGTCATAAGTCTTGGAGAGATCAAGCTTGAGGATGAGACCCTGCTTCTTAGCTCTAACAAGAGAATGAATGTTCTCATGGATAATTATAATAGAGTCATTAATTTGTCTTCCAGGGACAACTATTTTGTTGTTGATTAATCAAAGCAGGAAGGACAGACAGAATTCTGGAAGTAAGAACCTTGGAGATAATCTTATAAAAATAATTGCATAAACTAATTGGTTTAAACTTGTCCATAGAGTCTGCACCTTGGGTTTTGGGGATGAGAGAAATGAAAGTACCATTGATTTCTTTCAAAAAATTTCTAGCCCTAAAAAATTCATTGACCCCATTGGAGACATATTTCCCAACAATGTCCCATAAATCTTGGAAAAAGAACATGGGGAAACCATCTGGGCCAGGGGCTTTGTTGCCATCAAAAGAAAAAACAACATTTTTGATTTCCAAGATCGAAGGAATGGAAGAGAGGGAGGCATTCATCTATTCATCAATGAGACAGGGGATGTTATGAAGGAAAGAAGTTTGGGCTTCAGCATCCAATCTGTGATCCCTCTTGAGCAGTTCCGAGAAATACCTTTTAGCTTCACTCCTTATTTCTTCCTCCTTGACCAACTCCCCATTAACCACAATTAGTTTGGTTATCCTATTAGCCGCTTTATGCTTGATCGTCGACATATGAAAGAATCTTCTATTCCTATCTCCTTCCTTAAGCCAAATGCATCTTGATCTCTTCTTCCAGAAAGTTTCCTCTTTAGCAATGATTTTGTGGTATTTTTTAAGAGTCTCATTTTCATCAGCAATGGACACAGTACTGAAACCATCCTTTTGAATTTGGGCCTGTATTTTTTTTAGGTCTTCCTGGACTTTACCTTTAGCCTCAAAGATATTCCCAAAGATGGATTTATTCCAGAGTCTTATGTTATCGAATACACTTTTAAGCTTCTTAACAACTCTGTACATAGCAGTTCCCTCAACTTGGATACTCCACCATTTCTGAATATTACTTTTGATATCTGGGTGAAGGGTCCACATTTTTTCAAATCTAAAGGGGAAGTGTCTCCTTCTATTAATTGAGTCGGCAATGAAGGTGATACGAAAATGATCTGACCCAACCCGAATGTGGTCCGACAGAGAACAAGAATAATGACTGTACCAGTCATCAGAGATGAGAGTCCTGCCAAGATGAACTTGGATAAGATCATTACCAGTTCTCCTATTAGTCCAAGTGTAATTGCATCCCTGTATTTCCACATCATTGAGAGCTTGAGTATTAATAAAGTCCATAAGGGCCAGCCTACTTTCCAGCTGAGAGGGGCTTCCTCCAAATTTTTCCTCCTCTCTCAAAGGAGTATTGAAGTCTCCCATGATAAACCATCTAAGATTTATGAAGCTGTCCCTAGCTTCTATGAGTTTTTTCCAGAAGGAATTTCTAGCTTTCAAAGTATTGGGAGCATAAATGTTAGTGAGGACCCATGAAGTACCATCTTTTAATTGCTCAAATTTGATGCAAGAGAAGTTATTTTCCTGAATAAGAACATGGCCTTTGACAGTATTAAGGTTCCAGATGGTAGCTATCCCTCCTGAAGCACCTTCTGAACTACCACCACTGACATTAGCATTTTTTAAAAACTTCAAAGATTCAACTTTTTCTCTACTCATTTTGGTTTCTTGAATTAGAAAAACATCAGGTTTACTATCCCTTATCATATTCCTAATGATGTCTTGTTTATGAGGATTATTAAGTCCCCTAATATTCCAAGAGATAATCTTCATAGTTACTTACCGATTCTTAACTCCTTAAGAGTCTTCTGGGTCCCATCTGCAATGTTCTTATTGACCTCCTTGTCTCTGACTTTATGGTTAGAGGGTTGACCTAGGGAAGAGGAGATATACCCAACATCAACTTGAGCTATTCTGCTGGATTTCCTTAGATGAGAAGTCGAGGGAGTGGTTCCTTTCTTGTTCTTGTATTTTGGTATTTTCCACTCAGCATCTTTCTCAAGAGTCGCTTCCAGGTTACTAAGGATTTTGGAAATTTCATCTTCATTACCCCAATTAGGGATTCTGGAAGCATTTGAATCATTGTTTGTTGTTTTTGAGTTCTGGTCTGAGTCTGAAAGGTTCATACCCAGTATTGCATATTTTTGGGCTTCTTGCATTTCAGAACTTGTCATGAGCAGTGAAGAGTCAGTCTTTTCTTCTTGGGAGCCAGGGATCTCCCCTTCCTCAGGTTGGTAATATTTCTCTTGCAATTCCTTTCCTGCATAAGTGTCAGCTACCACTTCATCTATGTCATTTGAAGATTTAGTATGTTCTTTCAGTTCCTCTATTCGAGTTGTAATAGAGGTGTTGACTTTGGTTGACTCATTTCTTAATACTTCCTGGGTTGAGGGGCTAGAGACAGAAGTTGAGGACACTTCCTTATTCTCCCCCAATGGATCAAAGTGATTATAGTTTGCTTCCTTATTGTCATACCTTTTTTTTTTTTGAGCCTTTTGATTTTCAATCTGGGGTTTAGACTGCTTGAACTCTACTTTCGGCTTGATTGGACAAGATTTTGCCCAGTGACCTACTTTTTTACAATGGAAGGGGATAGATTCATATTCAATTTGTTGTTTCCATATTCCCAACTTTGACACTAGATCTATCTATTTTGGCATATCTACATCATGGGCTATCCCTACACAAAACCTAGCATGAGTGAGTCTCCTTTTTGAAACTGTGACTGGGTCTATAGAGAGGAGTTCACCAAAGGAGCTTGCAATTTCTAAGAAGATGCTTTCTGCCCAATACTTAAGAGGCAAAACTGGTAGCTTTACCCATACTGGGACTTGTGCCAAAAGAGAGTCGTTCATGTTCAAATTCGGATGCCATTTTCAGAGAACCAAAGTTGTCTTTCCTACCATCTAGGGACTCCCACATAGTATCCTTAATTTATCTTCTTCACATGAAAAAGTAAAAGATAGGAGGCCTTTAGGTAAAGCTAAGATTTCAACATTACCCTTCAGGGCCCATTTTCGTTTGACATAAGCCCTAACAACTTCGATATTTGGACGTGAACCCATAAATTTGCCTACCAGGGAGTTCAACATACTATTTATATTATGATCCAGAACCATATCAGGAATAGAGATAGAGAACTTTCCATCGGAAGGATCAGAAATATTCTTGACAGGAGGTAAAGAGGATTTACCAGATGGTTTAGTTCCAAAAAGGGAAGACCATTTTTTTTTCTTCTCCGCTCTCAAGGGAATCTTCATGTGGGATGGGCCCCCCACTGGACCCCTCCCCCAAAAGCCCAGAGGAATCCTCTTTCTTCTCTGGCAGAGTACCACTAGTCTGTGGGATGTCAACAGCATCCGGAATATGCGGAGGCTTATCCTTCTCTCCTATGGTGCCAGCTACTTTGTTTTGGCCACTCCCACCATTGGAACCAGAGTTCCCACCTTGCAGAGAGTTTGAATTTTGAATTTTCCCATTGTCACTTCCTACTCCTCCAAGCTCTCCCATTGTCGCTTCCTAATCCTCCAAGCTCTCCCAAATTAAAGTGTTGTGCATATGTCTCCTGGGTTGAAGGTCTAAAGAACAATATTTTGAGTGTGGCACAACTCAATGACAAAGGATACCCACTGGAGTTTAAAAATGGTATGTGCAAAATCTTGGACAACAAAGGTGAATTGATTGCAACCAGGAAGCAAACTAAAGGTAACCTGTTTCACCTTAATCCTAAAGTTAGCAACTGTTTAATTGCAAAAATAGATGATAGCTGGCTTTGGCATAGGAGATTTTGTCATATAAACTTTGATAACATTGTTAAAGTGAGTAAGTCCAAGACAGTGAGAGGTTTGTCTTAGTTGGACAAACCGGTTAATGCTCTTTGCAAGGAATGTCAGTTAGGAAAAATGACATCCTCAACTTTCAAGAGCAAATCCTTTTCAGTGGAGCATTTGTTAGATTTGGTTCATACAAATCTTTGTGGACCAATAAGAACAAAAAGCATTCAAGGTGATAGATATTTCATGATCCTCACTGATGATCGTTCAAGGATGATGTGGGTCACATTCTTGAAGGATAAGACTGAATCTTTTGGTAAGTTCAAGGCATTCAAGGTCTTAGTTGAGAAAGTGAGTGGTAAGAAGATAAAATATCCGAGGACAGATCAAGGCGGTGAATTTACTTCTGAGGAATTCACTAGGTATTGTGAAGAGAATGGTATCAAACGACAACTTTCTGCACCAAGGACACCACAACAGAATGGTATAGCAGAGAGGAACAACCAGTCAGTTGTTGAAGCTTCTAGGACAATGTTGATACAAGGAGGTGTAGTGAAAACTTTTTGGAGAGAAGCTGCCAGCACAACTGTCTACACTATGAACCGAGTTCTGGTAAAAAGAGGTAAGGACAAGACTCCTTATGAATACTAGTATGGAAGATCACCTGATGTTAGTTAATTCAAGATATTTGGAATCAAATGTTTTATTAAGAGAGGTGATTATATTGGAAAATTTGAGGCTAAAAGTGATGAAGGTATATTTCTTGGTTATTCCACCAAGAGTAAGGCCTACAAGTGTTTTAACAACCGGACACAGAGAATTATTGAGAGTGTTGATGTTCGAGTGGATGAATATCCTGAAGTCTCAATGGAAACCTGTTTGGAGAAGAAGGATGAAGATCCTTGCATTTTGTTTTTGGAACTAGAAACTGTGAAATCCAAAACCGGTAGAGCAAATTTCGATTCACTAGTTCAACCAGAATGGATGAATTCTGAAGATGGTGATAATGAAGAAGTTGAACCTGAAGATAATGATCATGTTATTCCAAGATATGTGAGATTGAATCACAATCTTGAACGGATTATTGGGGATAAGGATGCTGGAGTACTAACCAGAAGAAGAGTAAGAGAAAACTCTTGCATGATCTCCACTATTGAACCAAGAACTGTTAAGGAAGCATTTGGTGATGATAATTGGGTTAAAGCTATGGAGGAGGAATTGGATCAAATTGAGAAGAACAACACTTGGACCCTATTACCCCAACCAGTAAATAAAAATGTAATAGGTACTAAATGGGTATTCAGGAACAAGTTGAATGAGGATGGTGTTGTAGTTTGCAACAAAGATAGGTTGGTTTGAAAAGGTTATGCTCAAGAGGAAGGAGAAGACTATGGTGAGACTTTTGCACCAATGGAAAGACTGGAAGGTGTCATAACTTTACTTGCATTTGCAGCCCATAAGAAATTCAAGGTATACCAGATGGATGTTAAGTCTACATTTTTTAATGGGATACTGGAAGAAGAAGTTTACATTGAGCAACCAGAAGGTTATGCTTTGATTGATGAGAAAGACATGGTATGTAGATTCCATAAGGCTTTATATGGATTAAAGTAGGCACCCAGAGCATGGTATGAAAGGCTTCATACACATCTGATAAAGATAGGATTTCTAAGAACCAGTGATGACAGTAACATATATCTCAAATATGAAGGAGATGAAATATTGGTCAGTGAAGTATTTGTAGATGATATCATATTTGGAGGTAATGATGTCATGAGAAATATTTTTGTAGATGAAATGAAAAATGAATTTGAAATGTCTTTAGTAGGGGAAATAAAAAAATTCATAGGCTTGCAGATACAGCGAATGAAGAATGGTATTTTTCATTACACAGTCTAAGTATGTAAAAGAGGTCTTGAAGACATTTGGCATGAGTGATTGTAAACCAGTTGGGACACCAATGATTACAGGTTGTAAGTTGTCTAAGGAAGATGAATCTAAGTCTGTTGATGAGAAGGAATACAGGTCAATGATTGGAAAATTGCACTATGTAGTTCACATCAGACCGGACATAGCTCATGCAGTTGGCATAGTGCATAGTTGTTAGATTCGAGAAAAATCATATGGAAACACATCTGATAGCAACCAAAAGGATTTTTAGATACTTGAAAGGTACTGTTGACTATGGATTATGGTATCCATATGGAGGAAATTTTGATTTGAAGGTGTACACAGATATTGATTGGGCAGGAAATGTTGATGACCGAAAAAGCACAACTTGTGTTAGGCCCCTCAACCCTCCTCGACACCCTAACCTCTCCAGTGGTGCTCTCACTAACAGTTCAAACTTTTGGTGTAGTGGTAGTTGGTCTATGTTAACAACATGTTGCTAGGATCTTCATTGGTTATATGTTGGATGCATTGTAGAACCAGGTTAGTGGTTGAATCTTATATGTTTTACAATATTTTGGTTTCCAATTTCAACATAAACATGAAGATATCTTATTGTTTTGCATCAATTATGTAATCAATATTTTTTGACAATATAGCATTTGTTTCTAGTGCATCTCTAAAAACTTGGTAACCACCCACCAACCATAAAGTATACCATTTCAATGGTCTTTTTATCCAATTCTACTGTATTTAGTGGTTTATTTGGTGATCCTCCAAAATTAGTTGTGTCTCCACATCTAGTAGAGACTCTAGATTTGGCATAAGTGTTTTATTTTACTAGTGATAGTTAATTTTGGTGGATCTCTATATTTGTTAGTGGTGTCATGATGGCATCGGCAACTCAATTGAAATTTTTCCCTTCACCAATTTATTTTTTAAAGCTCACCTTTAAAGGCTTAATTTCACATTTTTTGTGATGGTGTAGGTGAGTTGTAGTTTGGACTTGTATTTTTTTAGAATTTATTTTTCTAATAATCTTGTTGTTTGTTTTTAGTTTAAAAACTTTGAAAGGCCATAGTTTTTGCATACAAACTCATTTCTTAGTGCATTTTTTTAAGCATATTTTTTGGTGTACTTTACAATCATTATTTCTTTTTCCTCTCATATTCTAATAGAATCGTGTCTTTAGCATGTGCTCCTTTATTGACATTGTAAGCATAAACTGAATGCTTATTTTGATTTGTAAAATGCTTGAGATGAAGTGCTAAATTTTTTATGCTATATATTTTAGAGATTTAATACATTATTTGTACTATTTTGTACACGAACTACTCTATAATGTGTCATAAATGGTTTGTTATGTGCACATCTTTTATTTTCAATCACAACCTTGTCTACCTTCATACAAGTGTGTTTTGTTTTAGCGCACCCTTTAAAGTTGTAAATACTATCTTATGTGTGTTCTAATATTGCATCTTCACCTTCTTACATTATATTATGACACGCTATTTTCATAGAGTTGTCCTACTTCTCCCTTGTTAACATTATAGGGGGTATCATACTGTAGACACTTAAAAATAATTATTTTAATTATTTTTAATTCCTCACATAATTAATTAATTAATTAATTATGTTAATTAAAATTCTTCTCAATATTAATTAAATATAATTAATATTGTCACTATAGCATATGATTTATTTAATAAATCAATCCCTTTCTTTATTCTTCTAAAAAAAATCAAATCCTCACAAATCTTCCTCTTAGCTAATTAATTTCAATTAATTAGCTAGCCTACATGATTCCTACAATCATCTTCTTAATTCATCATTAACTTAATAAATTCTTCTAGAAACTCCCTAAACTCACTTAACATTATTCTTCTAATTTTTTATTCCCTCCACTCATTCTCTCTCCTAGTCAAATTCTCCTACAAATATAAATCCCACCTAACATTTCCTCTAATCCCCCTCCTAATGAGTCGTTAATGGCTAATCATCATGATTAGCCACAAAGTCAACTCTTTGTCCTTTCATCCAGCCACTAGCTTTAAATGCTCTTTTTCTAGATGAATGTAAGATTTTCGAAATCTCACATTCCTCTAGGCACTTCCCTCTCCCAAGGAATTTTTAATTCCTTTTTATTCTTCTAATCTCCATAATATCCATTTTTGGAGAATTTTTAATTCCTCCAATGCATCTTGTAGAGTGTGGAGATACGAAATGCCTTTAAGGCATATTTCTTGGTCTCCACACCCTCTCTTGGAGCTTGTATGAGCTCACAAGTAAATCTTAGCACTTCATCTCGAATTCATCCTAGCCATCCATTTTCCTCTCCTCTTCCTATAAAATAGGGTTCCATCCCTTCATTCAAAAAACATCTTGAAATCCAGTAAGCTTATGCTGCCCTTTTGAGCCCAGGAAATCATCTTGGCAACTTGATCATCTCATCCTTATCATTCATCCTAATCATTTGTGCACAATATTGGAGAGCCATCCACATCCAGCAATCAAAGGAGCACATCAAGTGGAGCATTATCAAGGGGCGCCTTCACTTCATCAAACTCAATCCGAAGGAGAAGGTAAAATAGCAAGGTGAAATGGTCTTTTAAAGATATTTTAGCATTCTGCATGTTTATTTCGTTATGTTTTGATCAGTTTACCTTTCAAATCTATTTTTCCCTCTTCATTTTGGCACGCCCGATGGGACCCATGTCCCTAAGAACTAATGTTGTTGTGTTTTTAGGTTTTTTATGAGTTGTGAGACGCAGGTTCCAGAATAGTGTGACTACAGAAATATATATATATATATATATATATATATATATATATATATATATATATATATATATATATATATATATCTTTTTCACAGGTTCCAGAATAGCGGCTCTGCATTTCTGTGCGACAGCTCATCCTTATTTTTTTACTTTTCTATTTTTTGTTTATTTGTTGTTTCTGTTTCAGCACGACAGCTCTGTTATCTGTTCTGTTTATTTATAATTTGTGTGAAAGTAGGAGAGTATGCTCTTGTCTATATAGACAATCAGAAATCCGAACCTTTGGCATTTTTCTATTCTGTTTAGCGCGATTGTATGCTCTGACCGCAAGAAAGTGTGAAAATAGGAGAGTATGCTCTTGTCTATCTAGACAATCAGAAATCCAGATTTTTGGCACTTTTCTATCTGTTTAGTGCGACTGTCTGCTCTGTTAATATGTTTGAAATTTGTTAGGCGCTAATAGTAGTCTGCATTTTCTTTTCATTTCATGTTATCTGCTCTGTTTAATCATAATCTGTCTGACCGCAGGAAAGTGTGAAAGTAGGAGAGTATGCTCTTGTCTATCTAGACAATCAGAAATCCGGACCTTTGACATTTTATTTTTGTGTGGGAGAAAAAGTGACACTAAGCAAACATGCCCTAATCTCGCTTTCAAGCACACATTTGTGGAATATGAAAGAGCCTAGAGGTATCACATAATTGGCTACTTCTTTTTGTGGAAGAGAGAGCCACGGGCTACCTATTAGGATTTCTATTCCTTTGTTGTAATTGAAAGATAAAATGATGCAAGTTCAATCCCTAACCCCAAAGTGCAAGTATGAACTAATAACAAGATTACAGAATTGAACTTAAATGATGGAAAGCTGTAAACACAAGGATAAGACAAGAATGTAAATGCGTACCCGGAGTTAAAATCTGACTGAAAATGTTCGGGACGGGGGCGCGGGCGCCACTGTCCTGATTCTGCCCCTGAAACTGCTCCGGAAACTGTTGTTTTTGCACTCTGGAAAAGCTGTCAAAAATGCTGAAAATGCTGTCTGTCAGGAGGACCAGGGCGCCCAGCGCCCCTGTCCTTGTCTTCTGGGCTGAAACTTGGTGTGTTATTCTGTCTCTGTCTGCTTCTCCCAGATCTGCAACTTGCGGCGTCGTCCGAGTCTCAAAACCTGCACTTATATCTGAAAAGGTGTTTGGGCGGCTATATAGGGTTTTGCCTTAGTCAAACCCCCGCTTCGGTGATTTCCACCTCCACGAATAGCCAATTTGTATTGTAAAATGTATTGTGTGTGCAGACCTAGTGTGTGTGCAAGGTCCTAAAATGTAAGAAAGCAAACTAGAGCAACCTAGAAAGTAAACCCTAATTGCTTGTAAATGATAATGTAAATGCTCTAAATCAAGATGCAAAGTGATCTAAAGCACGAATAAAGGATATATTGAAGCTTATGCAAAGACCTGAAAACAACATGAAATCATACCCAACCCTCAAGGGAGGAGTACAAGCCAATCTTCAGTCGGTAATCTCCTATTGTTCTTCAATGTCTTCCAAGCCCTAAATGAATGAATGAAATTGATGAATGCTTGATGGATGGATGTTGATTGTTGTTGAAGTCTTCGAAGATCTGCTCTTTCGCTGCATAGAAGGTCCTTGAAAGCCCAAAAATCGGATCCATTCAAATGAAGAAAGAGAGCTCTTATGTATGAAACCCTAGGTCTTAATTTTGACTTTTGGCCGACCTAGAGATTGAATATCCCGCCAATTTCTTGGGGTTAAGCTTTATTTTATGATTGGATCGTGCTCCTAAAATTTCGGGAAAAATGTCCGGGACCATGTGCACCGGGCGCCACGGTCCCAACAACTTTTCACCAAATTTTCAGGGCCGTCGGATATGATGATTTTAGAGAGAATCTCGAAGTTACAGGTGATTTCGAGATGTTTTGACCCCCGAAACCAAGCCCCCAAGTTCAAAATAAGACCTAATTAGGGTTTTTGATTAAATGATGTATAGGAGGAATAAAATGAAAAAGGGCACACTTTAATGAAAGGGCCCAACTTTATGATGTGGAAGATGATGAAATAGAACCTTAGACCTAATTAATTTGATTAATTAAGTGCTAAAGGGGAAATGCAATGCAAAATGCAAAATGACCAAGGCGGGTGCTAAACTAGGTGTGAAATTGTACCACCCTAGCAAGTGCGTACAATTTACGATGCTATAATTTTATTCTGTTTAGTGCGACTATTTGCTCTGTTAAATCTAGGGTTTCTGTCTGCTCTGTTAAATCTAGGAATTCTGTTTTGTTAAATTTAGGGTTTTGGTTCTGTTAAATTTAGGGTTTCTGTTTTGTTAAATTTAGGGTTTTTGTTCTGTTAAATTTAGAGTTTCTGTTCTGTTAAATCTAGGGTTTGAAGTGTAAATTTTTTTTTGTTTTTTCGCCATATCTTCTTTATCTTGACTCCATTTCCCTTCAAACTTCACCAGATTATCCACATTGCCATTTTCCACATTTTCTTCCTTGGAGGCCTTATCTCAAAAATCCACTTTTTGAAGCCCAAAATCCCATATTTCTCTATTTTTAGGGTTTGCCATAACTTCTTCCTTTTTCATCCAATCATCTCCAAATTTTTCCCATATTATCCATCTTCAACTTTTGTTTCTTTGTCCCTCTTGGACAAATTTTCTCATTCCTTCATCTCTCCTCCAAAATCCCCATTTTTCACTTGCCTATCCCTTGGAAAGTGGTAAAAACCTACTCAAACCCCATTTACCCATCAAAGCTTTCTTCAAATCCACATTTGTCATTAGTAAAAAAGTTTTTATTCATGTTTTTCTATTCATTCCCAAAAAATAAAAAATAAAATAATATTTTTGTCATTTTGTTGATTTTTGCAAGACGCTTGTTGAAGACTATTTTTCCAAACTACTAATCAAGTTGTTTTGCAGGACGCTTTTTGAAGACTCCATTTTTCAAACTACTAATCAAGTGGTTTTGCAGGTTGCCTAGCTGATTCAACCAAATATTGTGCATTTATTTAAATTAGGCACCTAGATATTAATTAAAATGGAATGAACCATTGTCTTATGTGTCTTTAAGAAAAGCGTAAAGGTAGGAAAGTATGCTCTCGTCTTACTAGACGATCAGAAATCCAGACCCTCCAACCTTTTTTTGTTTGATTGTGTGTTTACCTCTAGCGGGCCTGCCCTCCCAACTTGCTCTTTGAGAAGGTAAGAGGGGAACGACCCAAGTGAGTACACCCGGACCTGGGGTTCCCAACTCACTATAATAAATAGGCCATTGACTACGAAAGGGTTAATGGTTGGGGCTCTATGAGAGTTCACTCTCACATTGGGTGCTTAGTAGGATCCTAGAGATCTCAATCATGCTTGCGTGACTACTAAGTTCTTGGTGCTTCATTGGGCTATAGGCCTCAATTGCGCTTGCGCAACTTCGAAGGGTAGCTCCTAACGGGAAGACTTACTAAACAACTTGTTCATAGTGGCCAAAAACCCTCTAGTCATTGGTGCAGGAGGTCGAACTTCTGAAGCGGCCCATATTCTTACGGCCCTTAGTAGAGACACAAAGTTCACCATGAGGAGTTTTCATGGGAATTGATGCTTGGCTGCCCCGAGAAGTGAGTGTCGTGGAGGGGAGTCAGTGGGGTCAAGCATCTAAGTGTCCACTTTGGGTAAGCGTAGATGGGAAACCAATTGAGATTCAATGACTATTGTCCTTGTCAGCCTTAAGAATGTTGTATATAAGCATGAGTGTCTTTGAGAGAATATGCATTTAATCATTGTGTTTGCTTTGTTTGATACATACTTGCCAAGAGTAGACTAAAAACACATCACTATCCCCAAACACTTTACAAAAATATTTTTCAAGACACAAACAAATTGTCCAAGTCATTACCCACACCAAGTCCAAAATTGCGTCAAAACTTCGTCCGTCCCATTTTTCATAAGCCTAAGAGAGAAGCTAAGAGTTTATCCTCTACGTCAACATTCAAGTTTGTCCTTTGAAACACCTACTATCGTCCAAATCAGGGTGGTCATATCCCTTCATACAACTTGCCATTTAAATAGATCCTTCATGTTCATGCCAAAGACAACCTAGTCATCAAGTTTTCTTCTAAACCATCACTACCATACCTTCTTCATCAATCATCCTCAAATTTCTTAAGTCCTTTCATCACAAATTTCTTAAGTCCTTTCATCCTCAAATTTCTTAAGTCCTTTCATCACAAGTTTCTAAAATCCTTCCATCACAAATTTTCTAAGTCATTTCATTACATTTTTCCTAAGTCTTTTCACCACAAATATGGTGTATGGTCGCAACTCGATCCCAAAAGAAAAAGATGGTTGATCAACAATATGACATGCCAGACATTGGTGTCCTATATGAAGATCCCACGCAAGATCATACACAAAGTGGGCAGCCAAGCGATCAAGATCAAAGCCAAAATCTTGACATGGTTAACCAAGATGAACTTTGTTCGGAAGTGCAAACTTTCCTAGCGGATTCTTATAACCAAGAGATAATGGAAAAGTTTATTAAACACAATCCTACTGCACTTCTGAAAACTCTTCTTGAACATGGAGCTCAACTTCCACCTGAATTTAATAGATCTGCTCTCGTCCAACAACCACAAGGAGACCTTGCTCCCACACAAAGTGTTGCACCTACTATTCAAACTCAATCAATTGCAGCCCCATCAATCATCCAAGCCCAATCAATGCCACCCGCGACACCTCCCACCACGGTCTCCATCCCGCCTTCTTCCTCCTTACCATCCATACCACTATCAAATCCAATATCATCCATTCTCCAACAAAATTCTATATCGCCTCCTTCTATTCAACCACATATTTCTATTCCACAAACTTCCCTTTCTCCCAACAATGTCACAAATTTTACCCAGACCGCATTCAATCCCGTCACAACAGTTGGCAGACCGCAACCAACTATCACACAAACCCCAGTGACATCGGTCATCACATCCCACGTTCCCACCTCCTCATCATATCAATATATTGGTGGTGGTGCACCTTCTTTAGTTCATCCAATTCTTGGGGCAAATACAATCCATCAATATCAAAGTCCACAACAAGACCTCATTAAGGAAATTCAAGACATGAAGAATATCATCAAAAACATGAAAGGAAAGACAAATAAAAGGAAAGCTTACTCATTCGAAGAGTTTTGCCCTTGTCCTTACAACCCATCTATATCAGTTGCACCGTATCCCCCGGGATTTGAGATCCCTAAATTCACCAAGTATGAAGGCAAAGGAGACCCCCGCGACCATGTCCGAGAATTCCACATCTTATGCCAAGAAGTCTCCTATACTGACCTTTATCTTCGCAGACACTTTCCCAAGAGTCTCATGGGAGACGCCCTGGCATGGTTCTCATCTTTACCACGAGGTTCCATTGTCTCTTTTCCAGACTTGGCAGAAAAATTTGTGGCCCACTATGCATACAACATGGGTAATGATGTTTCTATGATGGACCTATGTAATACAAAACAAAGGCCTGGAGAAACCTTCGCCAATTTCCTACAAAGATGGCGACATCTTATCAAAAAATTCCAGTGGGACATGCCAGAACAACATCAAATTGAACTATTTCAAAAGAACTTGGTGTCTGAACTTTCAAGACCTTTAATATCTCAATGTATCAAATCCTTCCAAAAATTGACCGATAAGGGCCTCGCCCTCAAACGTGTCTTGTTGGAGGAAGGAACCTTGAAACATTACCAGAAGTCATCACAAAGTTATTCCTCTTATCATAACGACAAGCCAAAATTCTGGGCTAAAAATAAAAACGTGGTCAATGATGGTGTAACTGATGCAAAGCGGGTCCAAACCATGGCCGCTCCCCCAAAATCCACCACCAATATTCATCAATTCAACAATCAAAACAATTCAAATCAATCTCAAAAACCTCACAACAATGTCTCAATCCAGGGACGACCACCTCGATCGAATAAGAGGACTCCAAGAGATTTCACTCCTCTTGTTGAGACTATTGAAGTGGTGTTTCAAAAACTTGTCCAAGCAGGTATAGTGGTTTTTCCAATCACTCGCACGTTTGATCCCAATCAACCTAAACCAAGATGGTATAATGAAAATGAGTATTGTGAATACCATCATATCAAGGGACATGATACACGAAAGTGTATGAAACTAAAGATCTACATACAAGATCTCATTGATAGAAGTGAGATTGAGGTAGCAAATGCAAAACCTGGTAATAACAATGACAAACTCAAAATGTACTAGGAACCCTTCCCAAAGCATGATAAAGGAAAAGGCTCATCATCTAACGCAATGGGTTATGACTACGCTAATCACGTAATCAGTTTTGATTTTTTAGTAAGTCGCATTGAACCTACAGACAATCATGTCAATGTCATAACCATCCAAGGAGTTAATCCTCCTTTTTCCCAAAGCAAACCAAATCCGGCTAGAATAGTCATTCAAGGTGCCACGCCTTCCACCTCCCATTTCTAGAATGACTGTAATGCAACTACATGCCGAGGAAGAGTCACCATCCAAGGAGTTCCTCCCCCACCAAACCCCCCACCCATATCTTCCACCCGCCGATATGACCTCCTTGATCAACTTGGGAAGACACCCGCGCAGATCTCCATTTTGGAACTTCTCAAGACTTCCCTGGTCCATAAAGAAATTTTAGAACAAGCCCTTCTCCAATCATGCGTTCCTGATAACATCAACGCCACCCAATTTCAAACCCTCATTGGAAACCTTGCTGCCCAGCAGCACATTGTATTTAACTCCAAAGATGCTCCCGTAGATGAAGACCATAACAAACCTTTGCACATCGAAGCTCTCATCCACAAGCACAAGGTCAAACGTATCCTGATAGACGGTGGATCTGGGCTTAATCTGTGTACATACAAATTGATAAAACAATTGGGACTTTCTGAGGATCTGATAGACACATCAAGAAGGATCACAATAAAGGCATATGATGATGCAGAAATAATTTCAAAGGGCATGATCACCTTACCTCTTCAAGTGGGCCCCATTACAATTGAAACCCCTTGCCAAGTACTCAATCTTGATCTCCCCTACAACATTCTCCTCTGGAGGCCATGGATTCATTCCTTGCAGGTCGTACCCTCCACCTATCACCAATGCATCAAATTCCCCTATAATGGAAAAGTGATCACTATCAAAGGTGATGCCCAACCTTTTCAATATTGCAAACTATTAGAAGGGAAGCATCCCTATCATTGCCCATTAAATAGACCTTCGCCAACGCCTCCATCTGACACATCAAATATTGCCTCCACATCATCCCAACCAAATAATCAAATCAAGATCTTGGACAATGGTTGTGGAGAATACAAATTGGAGGACGTCTTATTAATAGGCAACCTCCCTCTATCTCCTAAGTCATTTGGCAAACCAAAAGAGCTAAAAAAGGACCTGAAACCAGTCATGCAATGCCAAAACACCACCTTCCAACAATGGGGCCCACTTGATAATGAGAACCTCGAAGCAGATATCTTTTCATGGCTGTACCGGGAAGAGGATGATGATCCAACAAGAATATCCAAAGAAATGTACCCAAAAGCATTTGCCATAGTTGAAAAAATGGGTTACAAAGGACACAGTCTGGGACCAGAGGAGAAAGGAAGAAAAGCACCCATAAATCCTATCTCCTACAGATACAACAGAGGCTTGGGGTACACCCCGGTGCCTAAGATTACTATCGTCGGTGCCCCTTCTAGTCCTTCTTCGAATATCAAAAGCGCCGACGAAGAGGAATTCCATGAAATGCCTTATGAATACGAGAAAGATACCTTCTTCAACGCTTACATCAATACCATCACCCCTGTAACCCCTCCCACTTAACATGAGCTACATCTTGTCCATCCTGAACTCATTGATTGGGGCCAACGAGACAAACCCACTTTAGATGTCTGCGTCGACGATAATGCTCTCATTGCTCTCCTAACAGCACAAAATATGGAAGATTGTAATAGAATTGAGGGTATTCAACTACACGAAAAGGGATACTTTGGTAGTCAATTCAATGCCCTTATCCACAAAAAAGATAATAAAAGAAAAAGATATGATTTCCTAGGTGAAAACCTCCCTAAGACTCCTTTAGATGAACAAGAAATAAAAACAAAGGGCGTATCTGAAAGTGAAAACCTGGAAAAGGCACTTGACGATGAGGGATTTGACCTCCCTACCATTGGTTACCTTCCACAGGACAAATCAAATTTGTTGATAGAAGAAACAGACAACATCAACATGGGCACCAAAGTCATTCCGAAAAATGTGCTCATTGCCAAATCCCTCATCGAAATCGAGAAACAAGACTTCATCAACTTCCTTACAGAGGTTTAAATCAATTTTGCATGGTCCTATTCTGATATGTCAGGGTTGGATCCTACCTTGGTGGTTCACAATCTCATCGTCCACCCATATGCAAAACCTGTAAAACAAAAACTCCGCAAAATGCACCCGCATATTGCTCTCTTGGTCAAGGCAGAACTTCAAAAGTTGTTAGACGCAGAATTTATCAAACCTATAAACTACATTGAATGGGTCTCCAACATTGTACCTATCGGCAAACCTGCTAGGGGCATCCGCATTTGTACAGATTTCCGAGATCTAAATATATCTTGTCCTAAAGATGATTTCCCGCTCCCAAACATAGATATGATTGTGGATCTTACAGCAGGACATGAAATGCTATCACTAATAGATGGGTTTTCTGGATACAACCAAATCAGGATAGCAGATGAGGATCAGCATAAAACCGCATTCACAACACCATGGGGTACTTTCTATTACCAGGTCATGCCTTTTGGCCTTAAAAATGCTAGAGCTACATATCAACGAGCAATGACAACAATTTTTCATGACCTCTTGCACAAAATTATGGAGGACTACGTGGATGATCTGCTAGGCAAATCCAAGACAAGACAAGAGCACATCCCTATTCTAAAACAGATCTTCGAAAGATTGGAAAAATACAAACTATGGTTGAATCCAAAAAAGTGTGTTTGGAGTCACATGGGGAAAACTATTAGGATTCATTGTTTCCCGCAGAGGCATCGAGGTTGATCCCACAAAGGTAAAAGCTATTATGGAAATGCCTCCGCCAAAAACTCTCAGACAACTACGCAGTCTCCAGGGAAAACTCCAATCTGTCAGGCGTTTCATTTCACAGCTAGCCGACAAGTGCCATCCATTTGCACACATGTTACGTAAAGACACAAAATTCAAATGGGATTGTCTCTGTCAAAAGGCCTTTGAAAAATTAAAAGAATATCTAGCATCACCTCCAGTTTTGATGCCACCTACCCCTGGAAAACCCCTCATTTTGTACATATGTGCTACTACAGTGGCATTGGGGGCATTACTGGTGCAAACAGATGATCAAGGGAAGGAACACGCCATTTACTACATCAGTCGGACATTGGTAGGATATGAACTCAATTACACCCCCATTGAAAGAGCATGTTTGGCATTAGTGTTCAACACACAAAAACTACGACCCTATATGCTAAATAATAAGACAAAATTAATTGCTAAAATTGATCCACTTAAATATCTCTTGTCCAAAGCTGCTCTCACTGGCAGAACCGCCAAATGGGTCATGCTCTTAAGCGAGTTTGACATTGAATATGTGGACAGAAAGGCAATCAAGGGACAAGTCATTGCAGATCAGTTGGTTGAAGCTCCACTTCCAGGCGACCATACTCTTCTCACAGAATTACCAGATGAGTTCATTATGACTGTTACCACATCCTCCACATGGAAATTGTATTTTGATGGCTCCTTCACTCAAAATGGATCGGGGGCAGGAATATTATTGGTCACACCTCAAGGAGATGGCATCCCCAAATCATACAAGATAGCCTTTGCATGTACTAATAACATAGCAGAATACGAGGCCCTCATCACAGGTTTACGCTTGGCTATCCACTAGAAAATAAAGGAATTACAAGTCTATGCGATTCCCAGCTCATCATAAAACAAGTCAATGATGAATACCAGACAAAAGATGATAAACTCCCTCCCTACTGTACCATGGTTGAAGATCTTAAGCAACATTTCACGGCAATCAAGTTTGATCAAATCCCATGAACAAACAATAGGGCTGCAGATGCAATGGCCACCATTGGCTCCCTCCTTCAAATGTCAGCACACAGTTAGAAGTGCGAGTTCTTGGTCGAGAAATTGTTTATACCGGCATACGACCTACCAAAGTCTTAAATGGTGTGTGTTCTCATTGGTCTCGAGTCCCCTTGGTATCAAGAAACCTTCTCTTTCCTCAAAGACAACACCATCCCCCCACATCTCACCAAAACCCAACAACAAACTTTCATTCGTCGATGTGCCCGTTACACCATCCTTGCAGACACCTTGTTCAGAAGGCATTTTGATGGTTCCCACCTAAGGTGTTTAGATAAACAAGAAGCCGAATGGGCATTACGCAAAGTACAGGAGGGTATCTGTGGGGCACACTCAAGTGGACTCACATTGGCTAAAAAACTTTTGAGAACGGGATACTATTGGCCTAAAATGGAAGAAGATGCATACAACTATGTGAAGAAATGCATCCCTTGCCAGCAACATGGCGACAAGATTCATGCACCGTCACAAGAATTGCAGCCATTCATTACACCATGGCCCTTCTCACAGTGGAGGCTCGATCTCATTGGGAAAATCCACCCTTCATCTTCCAACGGACATAAATTCATTATCACCGCCACTGAATACTTCACCAAGTGCATAGAGGTTATCCCTCTTACTTTCACCACCAGCAAGCAAATATCCAAATTCATCTTGAACTACCTAATCTGCCAATATGGCATCCTAAAAGTTATCATCACAGATAATGGTAAACAATTTAAAAATCAGGATTTCAAAGAACTATGCCAAAAATTCAACATCCAACACTGCTTCTCCACTCCATATTATCCCCAAGGCAATGGCCAAGATGAGGCTTCTAATAAAACCCTAATAAAAATCCTCAAAAAGACAGTCAATGAAGCGGGCCGTGATTGGCACCTCCAAATCCATCCTGCGTTGTGGGCCTACCGCACCTCCATCCGCACCCCCACAGGTGCCACTCCTTATTCCCTAGTATTTGGTTCTGAAGCTATCCTTCCCCTTGAGATCGAGATCCCCTCTCTAAGGGTATCACTGCAAAACATCCTACCAGAGGAAGAATACAAAATTGCCCGCTTACAAGAGCTAGAATTGTTAGATGAAAGGCGCCTCAAGGCCTTGAATCATCTTCGGGTATATCAAAATCGTCTGCGCATGAGTTATCATTGAAGACACCCAAAAATGGTCAACGCTTGCTAGGTCATACTTTAACAATTGTGCATTGCCTCATTTTAGGTTTTTTGCGTCGCATTAACATTTCTCCTATGTCACACACTTGATTTTTATCATTTGCGAACATCGAGTCATTCTTCTACATTCTTCATTCGTCTCGCTCTCAAATTTGGTCTTGTTGACAACACTATCCAATCATGATTTTGATCAATCTTATCCTGTCGCATCAATGTGCGTGCTAATTTGTCATCATTTTGGACATCGTCAACCCTAATTAGGGTTTTGTCCTCCTGTCAATCGTATTATCAATCTTATCAATCGTATCATCAATTTTTGTCATTTTGGACATCGTCAATCCTAATTAGGGTTTTGTCCTCTTTTCAATCTTGTCATCATGCGATCGATTTGTCATCGATCGTTGTCATTGTTCGATCTTGTCATTTTGCGATCGATTTGTCATCGATCGTGGTCATTTCCAATCTTGTCATCTTGCAATCTATTTTGTTGTCAATTCTTGTCCTTTTGTCAATCTTGTCATTTTGTGACCGATTTGTCATCGATCATTGTCTGTCTCAATTATGTCAATTTGGATCAATTTGTCATTGTTCCTCGTCAATTGGCGCATTTATCGATCAAATCATTTTGTTGCATTGATCATTTATCAATTCAAAATCATGACATTAATTATCTTCAATCAAGACCTAATTGTCATTTTCGCATTTCTAATTTGTCTTCTAGGGTTTCATGATTTATTCATTTAACCTAATGTGTCATTTCTTCCTTTAGGATTACTAAATTATTTATTAATCCTAAGTTTCCTCGTTACAATTAAATCTTTATTTAGTTGGCTAATTATTCTTCCTCTTGTAAATTAATTAATAAATGACAAATTGTTAATTAATTTACCTAATTTACTAATTCCAATTTTCTAATTTCCATCAAATTCTAATTCCTAATTTGTCATCAATTTCAATTTCCTATTTTCTTAATTTCTAATTTCTTTTTCCTCCTATTTCATCTCCTAATTTTATGGGAATGACATTTCAATTTGTCATAAATTGTCATAATTGACAATCAATCAATTTGACATAGAATGTATCATAATTTGTCATCAATTTGTCAATCAATCAAATTGTGCATGGAAAGTGCATAATTTGTCATAATTTGTCATATTGATTTGCAATTTCCATTTGAATTGCATCATGCTAATCTTGTCATTTATCCAATTCTTCTATAAATTGGATGAATTTCTTCAATCAAACCCCTTAAATCTTGAATCCTTAATTCTTAATCTTGAATCCTTTGAATCCTTCATGAATCCCGAATTTCTGTCAAACTACCGAACTTACGTTTCTAGTACTCTTGAGCTTTTCATCAATCTTGCTTTCAATTGTATGTGCACTTGTAGGTAAGATCCACAAACCCATTGAAGAGGAAAGAACAACAATGGAGCCGCATGGAAGAAGCATCCGAATTGTTATATGGTTTGCATAATTTTCATTTTGAATGCTTTGTTTTCATACCTCCATTGAATGTGCTTTGGAATTAGGTTCATTTCAATGAGTGTTCTTTTGATTGAGCTATCATGTCTTGTGTTTTGATTGATCTACTTATGTTTTGATGATTCCTAATTTCTACGCTACAATCATAAAAAAGTTAGAACCCAAGAATTCCAAGTTGGTGATCTTGTCCTCATGGAGAATCAGAAAAATCTACAAGAAAGAGAAAAGAAAGGCAAGTTCGAGCCTAATTGGCTTGGACCATATGTAATCACAGCGAAATATGGATCAGGAGCTTATCAGTTGGCTACTCCTGAAGGAGATCCTTTGGATGATTCGATGAATATCATGCACCTCAAAAGGTTTTATGCTTAGTCCTCAGAAAGTCTTAAATTGTCAAAAAAAAAAAAATGAAAAAAAAAAAAAAAAATCCTGAAAAAATTGTCACTTTAGTGCAAACCTGGCAAACAGGCACCTTATGATACAAAAAAATTAAGAAAAAAGAAAAAAAAATCAGAAAAAGAAAGAAAAACAATTCGTGGCGCTATGGGCAAGTATCTTGGTGAAAACCTCTGTGCAGGCGCCAAGGTAAATAACCGGATCCACTGTCTATCATGTCGATACTACAAATCATCTGCCATCTAGCCCACCCATGCACAACATTCCTTCTTTTCCGCCTCCCAATAAAACATGCATATGATGATGAGTCTTCGCCTAAGTCATGAACAAGAAATGTCCCAGTGAAACTGAGCTTTTATGCCTCTGTATAAGCTTCAAGAAGTCTTGAGAAACAATCCCAAGTCCATCCTAGTTCTACTCTTGGCAAGAGGTATCATTTGGTCACAAGGAAGAGACTTGTTAGATTTTGTTAGATCTTTTCATATAGGCTTGCATCTTTTGCCCTACGACTGCCACTATTTACGACTGTCTGGGTTCTTCCATATCCAGGTATGTTATGATAGGTGCATATTGGGGCATATTTCATAGTATGGCATGTTTTGGATCCTTCTTGTATAAACCGGCGACCTGGTACTAGTGTTTATTAACACTTACCTTCTCGTGTACAAGAGGTATCGGTGTGTTTGAGGGTTTCCTTGCACGAACCCACAACTTTGTATTAGTGTTTCTTAACACTTGCATTGTTGTGTGCAAGAAATTCCCATTTGTCTGCAGAGTCAGTCCACGCCCTACATTTCTCATGGCATCCTGATTTCTATAATCAATGGTGCAAGTCACTCAGGGAAACATCAAACTAGGTTGGCTCTCCACATTTATTGTGCACAAAATCTCACCATCATTCCATCAAATCCTAAACTCAATAATCCCATGGAGTTCTCAATTGCCCCCATTTTCTTCAGCAGTCTCGCATCTCTTATTCTTCTTTCCAAATACCTCACGACTACTTCATATATCTTCCTCATTTATCCCTTCCACCCTAATTTTTCTTCCTCTATTTTTTTTTTTTTTTCCCCTCACATAATCAATTCTGATTCTGATTCATGTCTTATACAGGATGTATCCCTCCTGAAACCAGACGTTGTGATCTGATCATGTCTTATACAGGATGAATCCTTCTTGAAACCAGACGTTGTGATCTGATCATGTTTTATATAGGATGAATCCTTCCTGAAACTAGACGATCTGATCATGTCTTATACAGGATGAATCCTTCCTGAAACCAGACGCTCTGATCATGTCTTATACAAGATGAATCCTTCTTAAAACTAAACGTTCGTTGTGATCGATCATGTCTTATACAGGATGAATCCTTCCTAAAACCAGACGCTCTTATCATATCTTATACAAGATGAATCCTTCCTGAAACCAGACGTTGTGATCAATCATGTCTTATACAGGATGAATCCTTCCTGAAACCAGACACTTTGATCATCTTTGTCTTATACAGGATGAATTCTTCTTGAAACCAGATTAAATCTAGCTCTTATCAATCAATTCAAATCAAATCTATCAGGATATCAATTTCGCAAAACTCCAAAAATCAAATACCTCAATTGATCTCCCAAGGGGGCATCACCATACCATAATCTATAAATCAAGAGCTAGGGCATCATATCAAACCAATATCGACATCAAAAGAAGATTATTCTTTGAATCAATGTGTCATCACACCTCGCTTCAAAGAGAGGCAAAATGTAGACACTTAAAAATAATTATTTTAATTATTTTTAATTCCTCACATAATTAATTAATCAATTATGTTAATTAAAATTCTTCTCAATATTAATTAAATATAATTAATATTGTCACTATAGCATATGATTTATTTAATAAATCAATCCCTTTCTTTATTCTTTTAAAAAAATCAAATCCTCACAAATCTTCTTCTTAGCTAATTAATTTCAATTAATTAGTTAACCTACATGATTCCTACAATCATCTTCTTAATTCATCATTAACCTAATAAATTCTTCTAGAAACTCCCTAAACTCACTTAACATTATTCTTCTAATTTTTTATTCCCTCCACTCATTCTCTCTCCTAGTCAAATTCTCCTAAAAATATAAATCCCACCTAACATTTCCTCTAATCCCCCTCCTAATGAGTCGTTAATGGCTAATCATCATGATTAACCACAAAGTCAACTCTTTGTCCTTTCTTCCAGCCACTAGCTTTAAATGCTCTTTTTCTAGATGAATGTGAGATTTTCGAAATCTCACATTCCTCTAGGCATTTCCCTCTCCCAAGGAATTTTTAATTCTTTTTTATTCTTCTAATCCCCATAATATCCATTTTTGGAGAATTTTTAATTCCTCCAATGCATCTTGTAGAGTGTGGAGATACGAAATGTCTTTAAGGCATATTTCTTGGTCTCCACACCCTCTCTTGGAGCTTGTATGAGCTCACAAGTAAATCTTAGCCCTTCATCTCGAATTCATCCTAGCCATCCGTTTTCCCCTCCTCTTCCTATAAAATAGGGTTTCATCCCTTCATTCAAAAAACATCTTGAAATCCAATAAGCTTATGCTGCCCTTTTGAGCCCAGGAAATCATCTTGGCAACTTGATCATCTCATCCTTATCATTCATCATAATCATTTGTGCACAATATTGGAAAGCCATCCACACCCAGCAATCAAAAGAGCACATCAAGTGGAGCATTATCAAGGGGCGCCTTCACTTCATCAAGCTCAATCCGAAGGAGAAGGTAAAATAGCAAGGTGAAATGGTCTTTTAATGATATTTTAGCATTCTGCATGTTTATTTCATTATGTTTTGATCAATTTACCTTTCAAATCTATTTTTCCTTCTTCACATACTATTGTTACTAATGCACTTTGTTGGTTTAGCCATGCATCTAGTTTTTATTTCTATATACTAGGTAGATGCAACAATTGGTTATCCATGCATTTCAATGAGATGTAACACATAACAAATAAATATTGAAGATTACATTTCTATTTATGGTAGCAACCCTTCATCTTCAGTTGATTGGTATTGTTGAGACTATAAGCATCTATATTTTCTACTTGTAGTCTATTTGTGTGGATATACGATTTGTGCATTAGTTTGAATCGTGTCGTTGGGGTCATTCATGTAGATTGTGTGCTATCTATATGTTTGATTGTTAGATTGTTACCTTGCTCAACCATTTGATCATTGTTTGAGTAGTGTTATTGGGATCACTTGTATAGAATTATGCCTATTTGATCTTGATTTCAAAGAAGGTTCTTCAAGTTTGACTCTATAGTATAGTCTTATTTTTACAATTGTTTGTAGTTTCTTCGCGCTTCAAATGCATTCTTCATGTTCATCTTCATGTTTCTATTATTTTTGGGATAATGTTTGGAGGTTTCGCAGTCTTTCACATGTTTTCTCTCCTATTAGGGAATGCATATTGTATCTCAGTGGTGAAAGTAGTCCTTGGGAGGTCATATTGAATCCTCCTTTCGTCATTCACTTTTTAATATTTTCTCTCTTTCAAAGACGAAATTTCTCTTGTAGATTTTTTTCATTTTACTTCGTCGATAAAAGATTTATTTGTACGTAGGTACCTAATATAACCCTGTAGTCTAGAACTATCCTCAGCCGTGTGAACATAGATCATATATACCAATCAGCCACTTTTTAATGCAACCTTCTAGCATATACTTCAAATATTCTTATGATTAAAAATATATCTCACTACTATGCAAGGCGTAATCAACTACGCAAATGCACATTTAAAAACACAAAACAAAAGCATGAAAGAGCTGTCCACTTTCTACAAAAGTTAAAAGTGACAAAATGATGGAGTCAGCAAACACAGAGAGGGAATTGGTGATACTAGAGAGTAACACCATGATTTGCAGTTAACAGAAAAAACAGAAGCTCTGATAATGGACGTCAGAAATGGAAGCGTAGGTCTTACGCAGCAAAATAATGACAAAACAATCCAACTGTAACACACTGCCCAATCCCATCGCTTTAATTTCTTCGTAAAAATGCTTACGCAATGCACAGGAATGGGATTGTGTGAGCATAAAAAAACAAAGGGCAAAATATGAACACGACAAATCTATTTGACTTGAACTTCATTGGGAGACAACTGCAGGATGAATGTCCACAACAACGACAGCTCAAATTGTCCCGGGCTTTCTCTGTCACAGATTTATTTTTATATTCCATTGGATTGGAAAAGCTTGAATTTTGATAAAGATGAAAAAGGCCCACCACCTGAGTTTTATCTCGCAATGCAAGAAATTGTTTTTTGTGGTAGTCGGATTTGAGGTAAAGTCAAAAAATAGTCCGGATATGTACATGAATTAATTGTAATGGAGATTGAGATTCTGTCATTGGATTTCACCATCTGACAAAAGATAGAGGTTTTATCTGGCCAGTTGCTATCTCCATGAATGTGGACGTCCATAACATTATTTGTCTCTCTGCTTGTTTGATATGAAAGTTTTGGATAATGAGGATAGAGATCGCATGGTTTGTGGTGGGAAAACAATATATTGTAACAGGTTTTTCAATGAAGCCAGCTCTAAGGAAAAGCAGCATCCTTCTAGAAATTGGGGAAAGCTCCAAAGGCTTAAAACTAAACTAATTATTATATTGAAGACCAAAGGTAGTATTACAAAACTCTTTTGATGGGGGCCTGTATATCACACTCACATAGTTGTTCAACCACTCTATTCTTTTTAGAATCACCAAAAACAATTCTTATCCATTAAGATGTCATATTGCATGCCACTATGCATACAAGTGTTGTGCGTGCTAAGCATGATGACATGTAGGGCATAACTAATTTATTATGATGATGTTTCACATCACACACGATGTTAGGTAATGGCAACACTTACTTGATCTCACCATTGCTCTAAGCAACATAGCACACACAGAAGGTTTACCAATCGTAGGACAAAAGCACCATGGTGAACCTATGGAAGAGTGGATCCACACCAAAATGACAATTGGGTATTAAACCCATGATCACACTCTCTCACAAACACCACATGAGGGTAGGATGAGGGAACCATCAACTTCAATCCCATGGCCTGAGCACACTAGATGACACTCTTAACATCAAAACAAATTTAGACAACTAGGAGATATCACAACCTTGACTAGACAAATGACAACCATGTCCCTTGACACAAGACACAATCACGAAAAGCTATTAAGGTGGAATATCTCCCAACCAAAGACATCTAACACAAGGGAGAAACGTGCATAAGAGGTGGTCCCACTAGGAGGTACAAACACACCAATCAACTAGAATGACAATGGGTCATTTCCATGCATAGGCATATTTCCCAATGCAAAGATGACATGACTCTTAAATGACATCACTTGTTGATAAAGTGACAACAAGGGAAGACTCACAAGCCATATATAAAGTTCCCTATAAAAATCTTGGAAGTACCTATTGTTTGAATTTAATGAAGGACTACAATGCACTAGTGGACTACATTGCATAGAAAGAACACTACCTAGCACAAACCCACAAGTGTCTACATTTTGTGTTGGAGTTTGGAGTTCAAAATTTTGACTATAATTGTAGTCCTTTTGCTATACTATAGTCATAATCAAAGACTAAACAAATGATGCTTTATAGGTATCATACATAGGGGTAGTGTCCAAAAATCATAAAATAAGATTACAACATAAAAAATTAAAGAAAAAACTCTCAATGACCACAAATGATTAGAAGACTAAGGTGGGTGAACTCATTTTATCTTTAAAATGTGAACAAATGGACAAGGCACTCCCCAAGAATTGGAAGGTTCCAAGATGAGTACAATGACCCATGAGATGAAGGGGAAATGCTCTCCACACAACCCATTTTCACTACTACCACAAGATAAACCAGAATGACATCACCCCATGGTGATTCCTAACACACAACCCAATACTAGAACAACAAAATCAACACTTAAATTGCAATGATATAATAATTAAATATTTTCTATCACATTGTGTTTATCTTAAGCTCAAACCCAAATGTGCACTAAGTTCATTTTACCAATGTGGTCGTAATGATTAAAAAACATATAAAATGGCACGTATGTTTCATACCAACATTGATACATAATAAATAGAATTATCATATTATCCACTTATATGGATAATTTGCAATCCATCCAAATCAGGATATCTCATATTATATAATAGTGCAGTTATATATGAGAACTCAATGACCTAGATTATACATTTTACTACTTTTATGAATGAGATAAGCAAGAGAGATATGAAACATTTCTCCATGTTGTACATGATCCTAAGCTACTCTAATAGATCTAGTAGTCCTCAACTGTGGTTGAAAACCACCTAAAAATGTGGTGCCCATGGTCTACACCACCATGATAGGAGATAGTCACATGATATGACAAACAAACTCACACAAAATAAGGGAGTATGGCTCACACACACCAAGCAATATAAATAGCCATCATAACTTAACATGCCAATAATCATGATCCACAAATCATAGCATAAACATGCTTAAAGAGAATTTAACAATACCAATATTTAGGCATAAGGGATGAACCACATAACATAACAAACACATGCCAACCATTAGCTTACAACATACGTATTGGTATAAATACAATCAATGTCTCAAATGAACCTATGTTGTAAGCTAATGGTTGGCATGTGCATATGGCCAATAATCATGATCCACAAATCTAGTCCATTTTGTTAGTTGTTGGGGTTGATTTCTTTGAGATGTGCATATGGTATTTGTGCTAAGTTCCTTGTGAGGCCTAGAAGTTATTTTCTTGTTATGGTATTTGTTGAGATACATGTGTGATTCTTATATGCATGGTTTATCATTGTGTTTTAATTTATGGATATGTGTGTTGATTTTATACTGTGATTGATTATTGCAGTCACATAAATCTGTCCACTTAATTAAATAAATACTTAGTATTTATTTGATTATTTAACCATCAATTAATATTTAATTAATTCATCTTAACCCTCTTCTCCTAGTAATTAAATAGATTATTCAAATTATTTGATTTAATTCACTTAACCAAATTCAGACCATTAATTAAATAAATAAATCATATTTATTTAATTAAATATTCTCTCACATTTAAATAAATTAATATTTATTTAAATCCCACCTCTCACATTTAAATAAATTAACATTTATTTAAATCACCTTTATCCTCTACCCACTTGCATTTTCCTACAAATGCAAGTTGCACAATTATTTTAAATAAATAATTTATTTAAATCACCTTTATCCTCCACCCACTTGTATTTTCCTACAAAAGCAAGTTGCACAACTATTTTAAATAAATTATTTATTTAAAATCCTATTTATCCTCACCCACTTGAAACCTTTAATGGTTTCTCTTAAAGTCTTCAAACTTGATGGCTCCCTTCTATAGTCTTCTTAAGCCTTTAATGGTTTCCCTTAAAGTCTTCAAACTTGATGGCTTTAAAGTCTTCAAAATTAATGGCTTCCCTTAAAGTCTTCTTAAGACTTTAATGGTTTTTCTTAAAGTCTTCAAGCCTTTAATAGTTTCCCTCAAAGTCTTCAAGCATTTTAATGCTTTATCTTCCTTTTTCTCATTTAAATAAATTAATATTTATTTGAATATTTATCCAAATGCAAATTATACCATTTAATTGAAATAAATGATTTTATTTTAATTGAAAATACCAAAATTTCTCCCACTTGCATTTTCCTACAAAATCCATTTGCATGCCTAAACCCTTTCTAGATTCTTCTAAACCCTTCCTAATTAACCTAATCCATCCCCTAAATATTGTCACATTCCTAAGCAAATTGGAGTCACTTCTCAAAGACTCCAAAGTCTTTGAAAAACAATTAATGCTTTGTGTGTTCAACAAATTAACCTCTAAAGTCTTCCAAACCACTTATGGCTCTTACATGACCATTAATGGTTAATTCCACTTGCACCCATGGTTAAGGACTTTGACCCCTAACTTAACCCTCATGTAACCCATGTGTTTCTTCAAAGCATTTATTTCTTTGACTAGGGTAACCATCATGTCCCCTCAAGCATTTAATGCTCCTTATCACTCCTCTCAAGCCTCCTCATGGTGACACTTGTCAACATGGGATTGGGTTGAAAGTCTCACATGGATTGAATATCTTTCAATCCTAACCCTTGTTAAGATTACTCAATCTTAACCCTTCATTTCCCCATTTCTTCTATAAATAGAACCCTTCTCCTCAAGCAAAAAGAAGCATTTTAGAGTATTGTTGTTATACTGGCATTAACATAGAGCTTTCTCATAGCATCACTATCTACACTTGCATAGCATTTGCTTATCATATTCAACTATCTTGAATCTCCATATGGCATCCAGGGCTAGTGCTAAAAGCTGAGAGCTACACTCATTTGGGACTTGGAGAGGAGAGGAACAAGGGAGGAGCAACTATGAGCATCTTGATTAGCTATTTTATTCTATGTTTATATGCTTTCTATTTCATGCTTAATATCTCTCTTGATATGCCTGTTTAGGATAATCTTTTGTTGCTAACACTAACATTTGTTTCTTGTGCTCTTGTGTGTGTTGCCATCAAACAGATTTTCTAATCCTTTTTGCAAAGCATCAATTATTATCATGAACTAATTTGTATGTATATGATGGTGTACCCTATTGACTGATTAAACTATACTTTAATTACTTATACATTGATTAGGTACACTTGACATGTGTTTGGAGTGGTTATAGGTAAAGGGGTTATTTCCCCACATGGTTGGATAGGTATGAGTTATTCCCCAACAATGGGTATTTTGAAGACGTCACATTGGGCCTTCCCTTTTGTTGTTTCCTTATCGTACTCAAATTGAGTATGGTATGTGTCATGTTTGACCCTATGTTAACCCAAATCTAAATCAAAAACAACTTCTAAGTCAATCTATGTTGCGAGTTACCAATAAATATCTTATTTAAGTTAATGGTTTAATTTCCTCGTTTTACATAAATGAAAATTTAGAAATGACATAAATGCATATGTTGTGTAGTAAATAATTTTGTTACTTGAAAGAAGGGGGGAAATAAAAAATAAAATTAAGTTATTTAAATTCTGAAAAATTCCTTGGGTTGGGAATTCTTGTATATATTTGATTTAATTGTTGGATTAAAATATTAGAAATGAATTAGTGTTGTGTGTTAATTTTATTCAAATGAATTTGAGAATATAGAAATATAGAAAATTGGAGATTAGGAAAATAGAAAATAAGGGAAAAGAGTCAAAAGGAAAAGGTTTTAATCATTTTTGCATAATTGTAAAGAAAAATTGCTCAAAAGCTTCTTTTGGGAAAATTTGATTTTTGACAAAATTGGGTGAATTTGATTGGGTATGGCTTGGGATATGTGTGGATGGGATAGAAGAAGTGTTTTTCTTGCATATGTGTGATCTCCCATTCTCCAAATTCGTAAATTTGCAAGTTTTCATGGTTTTGGTGTGTTTCCAATTTTGAGGTAATTTCCTCATTCATTCTAATTTGAATTATGTTTCTTTCTTTGGATGCCATGTTGGGAGTGTAGGACTTCCTTTATGCTTCCAATTTGGAGTTTTAGATTATAATTTTTAAAAAAATCAAATTTTTTTTAAAAAAAATGCAATTTTGTGCCTCGTATAATGCCAAATTTTTTAAAATTTTGGGAATTCAAATTTTGTTACATAAATAAGTTGTTCATATTTGATGAAAAATGGCACTTTCTATTTCATGTTTCTTTGTGCTTCCAATTTGGAGTTTTAGATTATAATTTTTTTTTAAATCAATTTTTTTTTAAAAATGCAATTTTGTGCCCTTACAATGCCAATTTTTTTAAAATTTTGGGAATTCAAATTTTGTTACATAAATAAGTTGTTCATATTTGATGAAAAATGGCACTTTCTATTTTCCAAAAATATGAATTTTTAAAATAGTGAAAAAAATTTAGGCTCTTGTAATGGAGTTTGCATAAAATTGTTAGTTTTTACATTCATAATTAAATTGAAAAAATGAGTCTCAAAAGTGAAATTAGGTACTTTGTTTTGGGGGAATTTGAGTCTCCTTAATGGATTTTTGTAAGAGTCATTTTAAGACCATGTGTATATTTTTGTTAACCACTTTTGTGTCATGTGTGTGTGCCTCGTTTTCCATGCCACATTTTTTTATTATGATTCATGATGAACCTAGGATGAAGGTAGTAGAGAGTCATAGTGGAGTGGCTCTTGACTTGATTGAGGCATAAAGGGGCCCATAGATATGATGGGTGAAGATTTTCCTTAATAATAAAAACCAATTATATTAGGTGAATAAAAATAACAAATATAATGATTCTTGTGGAAGAGCTAGAGAACTATTATAGGCTTAGTATGAGCATGGAAGGCATACCCATTTTGGGAGCACTGAAACTTGTAGGCTAGGTTCCTTGTAGGGTGAGTTGATCATACTGAAAGGAAGTTAAAGGGAGCAAATCAACTTTCTACACTAATCTTGAGAGGAGGGTTACACAAATATTTATCTTTACAACAATTACAAAATCAAATAGAAATAACAAAAGTAGCATGGAGAAAATCATTTTAGGACAAAAATCCTAGACTCCAAATATCACCCAATATATTATTTAGAAATCAACAAAAAAAATACAATATACTTGCAAAGAAAGATTCTCACAGGAGTATCACCTACTAGATATTTGGAGGTAACTCAACAACTATAAGACTCTTACACACAATTTTATGAATGTAAAAACTAAAAAAATCATCAAGTGGCATTACAAAACATAAAATTGCACTTAATATATAGAAGATATTATACCCAAAACCATCAAGTGATATTACAAAACCATTAGCTAAAACCACCAAAAAAGTGGCACCCTTGACCTATCTCCAATCCAATGTGCCCTATGATGTGTCAAAACACACACCAACATGTGTAACTCCCCTTTATAGCTCATTTATGTGTCCAATAGGTTTTTATATTTCCCATTTCAAGAGGCCCAACTTTTGGAGGCCATAACTATTGATCCGGAAGTTCAATTGACAAACCTAAAATTGATGAAAATAATAAGCTAACTAAATGCATAAGACATGCAATCAAACACAAAACACAAGCTTATAATTTCATCTCCTTCTTGATGAGCCAAAATGGATGCACCCTATTCCATTTTATTTTCTCTTTTGATTTGGGGATATGTGGATTTCTCTCAAACATCATAACAATATGGGGATTAAGATAATTTTGGTATACGAATGGTATGATTGCAAGTGATGATTTTGTTGTAAATGTGTTGTTGATGAGTATGATTGGTTGTCATTGATGTCAACATAATGGTTTTCATTAGTGTCAACATGTTTTCTTAGTGTTGGTGATTCGAAAGATGTGTCCCGAGAATCTTTGGTGCTTCGAAAGATGTGTTTCAGTATGGATTAGTTGAGTTGATGGTGATTTGGATATTTTTGTCTATTAGATATGGTGTTGATTGATTGTATTCATGTATATCTTGGTTCCATTTTTATTTTTGTTGTATTGGACAATTGTTTTTGGGTCCATGTTAAGTCTGGAATTCGAGGATGTGTAGCGGCATTAGTGCAACGTGTGAGTCGTGATTTGGGTTCAGAATTTGTAATGGATGTAACTTGTTGATCTAACTAATGATGTGTGTTGTGATATGGTCTACTTCTCATTCCTTCCCACCACCTAAATGTTTAGTGCTAACTTATTTTAGATCTCTATCTTGGCTGACTTGGAAGATTATGCTTCCCAGAAGACAGTATTTATATGAGGATGATCTGATTGTGTTAGCATGAGAAAGAGTGTGGCATTGTTATTGAAGGTATGTGAGGTTGAGAAGGAAGGATATGATTATTGATGTTATGTGAAGTGTGTTGGTGTTGAGGCACTAGATGTAGTCCGATTTTGTAGTGTGTGTTATAGTGGTGCATTACCTTTCTTTCTTTCTTCGACAGTGAGCCCTCCTGGAGTGAGCATTCTAGCAATGAGCCACCCTTTGTAAAAATCACCTTAACTGGTGTCACCTTAATTGGTGTTTTATATTGAGAAATAACATTCTTTATGGTTTTTTCCCTTCTTGGGTTTTCCACGTCATATATGGTGTTCATTGTGTGACCTGTTGTGTGTATGTGTTCTTCATGTTATATCTTCTTCAATTAAGACTCATTGGTTACTCTGGATGTGTGAAAGAATTGAAGAAATTATTTAAGTTGTCAACTAATTCACCCCCCCTCTTAGTTGCTCGGATATTCAACAATTGGTATCAAAGCTTTGGTTCCTTGGAGAAGAGCTTAACCACTTGAGGTAGATCCTGATCCAATGGCACATAAATTGACTATTCCTATCTTTGAAGGATCTAACTATAGTTTCTGAAAAAGTGAAGATGATCTAGGCCACTTGATCTCTTTGGGATAAAACACGTCGAAACTAGATATGTTCAACCAGCAAATGGTCTTACCACTTTGGATGAGATTCAAGCTTATGAAGAGAATGAAAAGGAAAGGTATGCTAACTTTAGTACTTTATCAAAGATTGAATTGACAAAGGTTATTTCATTGAATACTGCTTATGAGGTTTGGGAAAAGTTGAGAGATATCTATGAAGGAAATGTCATAGTTAAATTATCAAAGAAGCTAACAGCTAAGCACAAATATGAGAATTTGAAAATGGAAGAAGGAGAAGACATAACAAGCTACTTTCAGAAAGTTGATGGTGTAGTAAATAAAATTAGAGAACTTGGCGGCACCTTGACAGATGAAGACATAATCGAGAAGATTCTGATGTCCCTACCGAAAAAGTTATAGTGACAAGATCTCTGCTATTGAAGAAACCTATGATTTGAAGAAGTTTACTAGAGAGCAGTTGTATGGTACTCTATCAGCATTTGAGATAAGGAAGTTTGGAAAAGACAAAGCTAAGTCTGAATCTGCCTTTAAAGCCTCTGAGGAAGATCTAAAAGATGAAAGATCAAATGAGATGAAAGCAAACTTTGTAGGGAAACTAAAGAAAGGCATTGACAAATACAAAGGTATATTACCTCTTAAATGCTTTAGATGTGGAAAGATTGGTCATATTGCTACTAGGTGTCTGAAAAAAGGTTCAAGATAGAAATCTAGAGATGGTAAAGGGAAGTTTAATAAGAGAACTTATTATGTCAAAGATGATGTTGGTATTTCAAATGATGAATTAGATTATGAGGATGGTGATTGTTTTTTTTTGGTAGAAAGAGATGTGCCTAAAATTGATATTTCTAAGACTGTTGCTATTGCTTTACATGTTAGAAGAGATATAAATGAATGATCGATTGATAGTGGATGTTCAAACCATATGATTGGTGATAAAAGTAAATTTGTAAAACTTGAAAAGTATGATGGAGGTTATGTTAGGTTTGGATATGATCAGACGACATAGATTATGGGAATTGGTTCTATTTCTTTTGATGGAAACATAATACTGACAATGTTTACTACGTAAAGGGTTTGCATCATGATCTTTTGAGTGTTGGACAAACGTACGAAAATGGTTACAATATTGTCTTTCAGGATGATGGTTGTGAGATCCGGAAGGGATCCGAGATTGTTATTGCATCAGGGAAAAGGATCGGTGGAAACATGTATCTTCTAGAAGGAGCTACAAAAATGATAGCTGGCTCTGGCATCAAAGGATGTGTCATATCAATTTTGACAATTTGGTAAAGATTAGCTCATCAAGTGCAGTGAGAGATTTGTCTAGGCTGACCAAACCAAATAACAACAATTGCAGATAAAGTCAAGTTGGAAAGCAGATGAAAGGAAATTACAGAGGAAATGAGAATTCGTCCACCAGATTGTTGGATTCAGTGCACACAAACCTATGCATTCCTACCAGAATGCAAGGAGTATACAAGGTGAGAAGTATTTCATGTTGTTGATTGGTGATTATTCTAGAATGTCATGGGTTGCATTTTTGAGAGAGAAGTCAAAAGCACTAACAAATTAAAGATATTCAAGGCTAAAGTAGAAAATGAAGCTAACAAAAATATTAAGTGTTTGAGGTCTGGCAAAGGAGGAGAATTTACTTCTAATGAGTTTAACAATTTTTGTGAGAAACACAACATCAAAAGATAGTTGTCTACCCCTAGGACCCCAAAAAAGAATGGCGTGTACCTCTCCTCAAGGGTTTAGTATGATTTCTTGTTATCACACATTTACGAGTTTAAGATTTAGATCTCTTTTGTTATTAGTCATATTATCATCTATTTTCAAGATTCATGTATTATTAATCTATTTTGTACACCACCTTTGGATTATGTCGTCTAGGGTTCACTCTAATACACTTGAGTAGGGCTCTTGTTTATGTTCATGCACACCATTACTCGACACAATCTTACACACACTTAAGATTCAGAGCACACATGCATACACATTTTTATCTAAGATCCAACTTGGATATTCATGGAGGTGGAAACACAAAAGTGGGGGTTTAACTAAGGCAAGTCCCTATATACCCACAACACCATTTTCTCTCTTAGTGACAATGCAAGTACAAATCTAGAAACTAAAGTGGGTGCAGAAGCATAAAGTAGACTAAGATAGATTGTTCCAAACTTAGAACAATAAAAAGACACTCAAGCACTAATTTACCCAACACCATAGTCTAGCACTTTTAAACTATTTTTTTAGGAAACAAACTTATAGGACCTCCTAGTCTCAATTTTGAGACTTACTAGTAGTTTAAACATCTCTAGGACTAGGGCACCCATCTCCAATGCCCATCGATTTCAAGATTTGCATGCTATCATAGGTGCACCTCTATATCTTTGTTATGTTTCTATTGATATCATTAGTCTTCTATATCTCTACAATTCTATTTTATCACTTTATGTTCTCCTTTACATATGATTCTAGACCTAATTAGCTCACATCTAAATCAATCAATTCCTTTTTTCATGCAAAAAAGGAATAGAACCCCAAGTTATTTGGCTCTCTTTGATTAGAATTAGTCAAGCATAACACCTTTAGCTTGTTTGTATGCTAACGTTTTATGGCTCAAAGAGTTTGGTTTTTGTTTTAAGTTACTAGCTAGATTTGTCCATCTCTTTTTCATATCAAACACCTTGATACACCATTTCATAATTATAATCCTCAAAAAGTATGTTCTTGAATTTTGTCTCATTTACCTATGCTACCTATCTTAAACCAAATATGGCTATTGCAATATCCATTAACAATCTAGCAACACAGAATTTTCACTATTTGGCCAACTATTCTTGAGCCAAATCTTGCTCATTTTTCCTATGTATTATTTTTCAAAGTATTTCATTTCATTCTAGATTAACAAATATGGGGGTTCAAGATCCCCGATGTCCATTTATGATCAACAAGAGTCTCTTAAGTATCTTTTCTCGTTTTATCCCAGATATTAAGCTACTTGGACCTAGATTCGGGCTTTGTGGAGCCTTTTGGGGGCCTCAACCATTTTCTTTGCACATGGATTTGTTAAGGAATTTGTCTACAATCCCTTCTAAATTTACTTAGATTTGGCATGATTTTAAGGTGGAAATTTTGTTAAGCATTTGAAAGGATAGAAATGTTACTCTATTCTCTAGATGTTATGTTGACCCTAATTTCTTGCTTTATGCTAAAGCTATGATTTTCTCTAAAGTGTTTATGAAGATTCAAGTGCAAACCAACAAATTTGTACTTAAAGTTGCACATCAACTACCATTGGATCATTGGGCAATGCTCAATGTATTATTGCTAGAGTTCGTCTAACTCCTACCTCCAATTGAGGTCATTCTCTATTTCATGAGCATTGTTGAGGGCATAACCATTTTGCACATGGCAATCGAGATACTCATTCTTAGTCTTCTCAACCTCTTGTGTGAATAGACTTTTCTCAATGGGGTTGGTTGTAGTCTAATAGTTGTCATTGTTCTTCTCCCTTAGCCTTTGGTCATGGGACTAAGGCCCAGCCAAACTCTAGAAAATTGCCTCAGTTGGTTCTTGTCATTTCTCTTCTCCTTGATGCTATTGAGGATAAAAGTAAAAAGATAATATTGTTAATGATAGTTGTGAACTTCCTACAAATACGTAGACCCCACTTTTGTATGGCATAAACTGAATGACTACCCACCACCTCCTCCTAGCGCTATGCTCTCGCAATGTTACAACCTTTGTTAATTGTATTTTGTTCCTAGTTGTTGCCATGTTTGTTATTTTGGGGTGTGACTCTTTCCATCCATCCATTTTTTGTGAATATGTGTAACTCTATTTTGTAACTAGTAATATACACTTATTTATTTAAAAAAATGTTCTAATACAATGTTGTTATTTAATTTGGAGACTCCATTATCAATATATAGTACCACAAAGTAGAAAATACAACATGTGACTCTATTGTGTTAAAGTCTCACAATAGCCTAAATGTACTTTTGCAATAATTGACTTTGGAATGAAAATAGGGTGACCACTCCAAAGTACCTTCAAAAAAGAAATATTTGTGGGTGATGCAAGTTTGTTCTCATTTCCAAAATCTTTTTGAATTTTAAGTTTAATATGTATTCAAATATGCTTCTAGATTCAACTGTGTAGAAGTTTTTGCATCAACGTTTCGAATCACACTCTGTGATTCATCATCAGGATGAGAGAGAACGAAGAGAAGAAAATGTGTAAAATTGCAGACCAAAGCCCATTTTACACAATTTCTTCTCCTGCAGCTCTCTCATCCTGATGATGAATCACAGAGTGTGATTCGAAACATTGATGCAAAAACTTCTACAAAGCTAAATCCAGAAGCATATTTGAATATAACATGGTCTGTGGAAATCTCATCTCTCTAATTTAATATGTATTCAACTCCTAGATTTGTGAGCTGCATTTATACTCTCTTACTTTATTGCAGCCGTTAAGAGATTGTTTAAACCAGTTTTTGTTGTAATGTTGTATTATTCTCCTTAGTCTTAGTAATTCCTTACTTGCATGGATTGCTATATTTTTTTTGTTATAATCTTTCAGCTTGAAATTGAACTACAAATATAAAATTCATCCTAATTCACACACAATTCTTAATTTTACACTTAATTGTCTTAAATTTTTCAGTATTAAATCAACTTTCATTTTTTTAACAATATCTACATGTCACAATCAAATTAATGTTCCCCTCTCCAAACTCCAAGATACACCTTTACTCTAACCACTCATACTTCAAAACCAATCTTCAACTAATCCTCAAGTACATACTTTTAAGACACTACATTGATTGCTTACCTAAGCTACTTTTTCCCAAGGTCCTTTAATTTTCCTTTCTAAACTAAATTTACATACACCCACCTAGGTAAAAATCCGTTCAGAATCTAGATCCCCTTGTACCCACCCTAGAACATTAGGGGAAATGATGATAAATACGGGCACCAAACACCAAACTGAAAATTAAGTGTTTTTTTATATGATGACAAGAAAGGGGGAGGTCATCTTGTACAATTTCACAAGGCCTAGTCAAATCTGGGCATTATTATCACGATAGCAATAATTATGAGGGTGTATGTGGGGGCCCCCACAAGCCTAACAAATACATATAGGTATTATCGATAACGACAAAATGTAACGGAACAGGATCCCGAAACAGAGAATGTGGTGATAGATTTCAACGGATCCGCCAAAAAAGCACTAAAATCCAAAGTGGAGGTGGTGTGGGACCCATTGAAAGGAGGTTCTGTGGGGCCCGCCAGTCGTAGACTTGACTTATCGTTGAAGGCAAATGCGCTCGGTGGTCCCCGCTCACACTCACGCCGCTGTCTTATCCGTTTTATAGGGAGACGACACGTTGCATGGAAAAGTGGCATTAGATGGTTAACAATTTTATCGTATGCTTGCGAAAGCAGTGACGCTTTAGGCAAAAGCGCAGCTTCTCATCGATGGATCATCGCTAAGAGGGTTTTTAGGGTTTTAACTTTTTTTTTAATTATTTTATTTTTATTTTTGGGGTTTTAACTTCTTGATTAATCTTTGCTTCAGATTATGAATGGTGGGCTGCTTTTATGAAGAGCCCCCATACCACCACCTTTTGTTTTGTTTTGCATCTTGGTGGGGTTGCATTCATTCCATCACTTGGTTGAAATATGTTTTTCTGTCTCTCTCTCTCCCTCTTGCTCATTTTCTTCCTTATACATAATTGATGAAAATGACTTTGGCCCAACTATTGGATTTTTTCAATGGTGAAAATTGTATAGGGGAAGCGTATCAATAGTCGTTATAGCTAATTTGGCACATCCATAGATTCTAAACAGTACATCAAATTTGGACGATTTTATTTTTCTTATCTCTGCATATGACTTAACTACTTATAGCTATGGGTAGTAATGATGCACACCGTGGGATCCGTTATGCATACAATGGTAAAAAAGTACACATTTCAAAGTGTCGCTCAATACTTGCTTAAAGATGCATCAATAACTGTGCACTTAAAATTGTCAATACTTACACACAAATGCTCCAGTAGTCGTGGGCCATGGGTACCAATAATGGTGCACAAATAGGCCAATTATGGTCCAAAAATGCTAAAAAATATGTAGCTATTGCTAAATGTGGAATTTATTAATGGACTTTTAAATTTTGTTTTATTTTTTGGTTTCTTTAAAGTTAGTAATTGGAGGGTTAGGTGTGCAAGGAGTGAATGGCTATTGGAACATGGGTGGTAATTAGTGCTCTTCCCCTATCCTTGTCTTTTTTTCATTTATTATGTTTTGGGTTTACCAATTAGAATTTAGGATCACATATTTTGCAAGGAAGTTGTTAAATGGCATTGTCTTATCACAATCTTGTTGTCTTTTATATATGAATTAGTATGTAAGACCATACATTTTGCATACAAGTTTATTGAGTGCATTGTCTTATTGTGATGTCAACATCAACGATCCCTATAAATCAATCTACATTCCTTGATCTATGATTTGGTACCTTGGTTGAAGTTTGTGGCTACAAAATTGATCTAAATCCTTTTTGTACGTACAAATTTGAACCTTGGAATTTTAAATGCAAACCTTGCCACATTTGTTTGGTTGTGATTGGTGTAAATTATTCTAAATTAAATGCTAGGATGGTGTATTTAAAGATTAATCCCAATTCAAATGAATCATCTAGTATTTGTCTAGATGTTGAAAAGGGAAATAAAAAAGAACTTAAGAAAGAAACGATTATGCATTGTCTTCTTGTGACATCATCTTAAGAGAAAATATTACATGATTGCTTGTTATTGTTGATCTTGGTTTGTCATTATTGAGGAGAACAAAACCCTCACAATTTGATAGATTCTCCAAATGCGTGTCTAAATTGTTTCTTATCATATTTAGAGTGCACACTCAAAGACAAACAAGTCTCAATTGGCAAAATTCACCTAGTTTAGATCTACAAATTATAGGTTCAATTATGCACAAATTACGGGTTCTACACTCAAAGTGATAACTTCTACATTTGTCAAAGTGAACCATACAATGCATAATTGAATTTATAAATCAAGAACAATTATCTCACATGCCCTTTTTTTATATATCTTAGCAAGTAATTTTTTTTCAACCATATATTACAATGTTCAACAAGTCTAGAGCTAAGTGCCTCACATTTATTTTATTTCATTTCTACGACAATCATATTATTTGATATTAGCTGCAACTCATTTATTCAATTTCTTCTTTATTTCTTAATCATTGGTCCTAGATATTAGTATAAGTGACTTGCATTTTCCATTATATTATTGGTGAACCTAACATTCCTACATAACCTAAGGTTTGACCTTAGAGTTTTTCATGTTCTAATTATGGTTTTCAAATGCAATTTTTTTAATTTTAACATTTTATATAAGATTTACCTGGGCTTTGGATCCACCTTTGCTTGTGTTTGCTTATCACATCTTATTTGGGATTTAGGCCTTCATTTTAAAACATCTACTTGATCACACTTATCCACCCCTTTGACATCTATTATCATGGATCCTCATAGGTCACTCTCTTTACTTAATTACATGCATGCCTTCTTGACCATGATGTGTTCCTATATTTTGTGGCTTGTAATCCTTCCATCCTTCGCCCCCATGAACATGTACCTTCAAGAAATGGAAATATGACAATAACATACTAAAAATGGAAAAAACATAAGAAAACAAAAACAAATGTAGAAATATATAACATGAAATGGGTGCATAAGAAAAAAAGTTCAAATGCAAAGATAACACATTACTCAAGCCTAATCATGCACATTCTATTGAATTAAAAACATAAGAGTCAAAAGTTAGATAGCCAATTCTATTTTATGGGAAGGGGATCCAAGAGGGTCTCGAGGAAAAGAAGAGAGAGAAGTGGTTGGATCCATGAAGAGGTACCTAGACGAAGGTAAAATGGAATTTAGAAACTAGATAATAGATATTTCTAATGATGTTCACGTTATATCTAGTCACCACCCATGATGATGCTAGATCAAACTTTGAAAATCATTTGGTAATGTCAGATATTATTTTATAAAATTATACAATTTTATCAAAATTATCACGTCTTGCCAAAGTACATGGTAATTTTTTTCTTGAATGTTTATCAACATTGTGAAAAATTGTACAACTTTATCATTAAAAAATTATATACTTGTGATAATAAGATTTTAAATTTTTCACTTGCTTAAAATGTTTGACCTATATTTAATAATATTGGTGGCTCAAACAACCTATTCAATTTACAACATTAAAAACGTTTAAATGACCATAAAATTTAGGGCAATACCATATATTTGAGATTTTAATGTGAAGCTTATCCCTATTGAGCGTTGTGTTGTTCCACTCACAAGATTCCCCTATATTTTGTCTCATCATGTTCTTGTCAACTAGGTAAGCCAACCAAAGTTCACGAGCACCCTCTACAAAAGGTGGCCAAAGATCCTCTTTCTCCAATGCAAACGACGAACCTTACCCTCATATTGCCTTTTGTTTTTACTCCCAAAATACCACGCATTTTTTGCAATAATCAAATGTATGACAAGGGGAGACGCATATGCATTTGCTTATAATGGATAAATTTGGAGGTATGTTAGAGGCCTACCTAGATAATTGAATAAATGTCTCCATCAAGTTAAATAGTTGGGACTCTTAATTGATGATTGGGAAAGTGATGTATTTTGGTTCTAGATTTTTAGGATTTGTTATGGTGAAGATTTTAGATTTTATAATCTCGAGTGTTTTTTTCTTTAGGTTCATTTCTGTATGTGTGGACTTGGTCTAATGATGGTGGATTTGAATTGATAAGATGTGGGATCGAGATTCATTTGTCTTATATTTCTTAATGTGTGTTTGTTGTAAGGACAATTAGCGTTGGAAGCTTTTCATGATACAACTCTAGTAGGATATTAAAGATGCTACAAGATCAAAGGGAAAATTACAAAAAAGATTATCATTGAAGGGCCCCAAGGAGGGTGTCCTCATATGCATCAAATAATGGATAGCTTATCAATAGAACAAAGTAGAATGTGTCTTTTCAAGGTACATGGTAAATATTGCATATATATTATTATGGATAGGTTAATGAAATATCTACACTTCTTTGTTATCTATTCAAAGCTCAAAGCATGTCAAGTGGTTGATTTATTTCTAAGAGAAGTGTCTAGGCTACATGAGTTGTCTAACAATATTGTCAAAGACCTAGAGATAGTAGATTTCATTTGATTGATACAAAAATCACTCTCAATGCAAGTTATCATTCCCAGACAAATAAGCAAATGAAGATAGTCTACAAGCAGATTAGGGAGTACTTAAGGAACTATGTTTTAGATTAGCAATTAGCTTGGGTTTAGTTTTTCACATTTGGGAGAATGTTGCTAAATACTACCCACTAGATGTCCATTGGTATGTTTCCATTCATGGTTGTATTTAGTGTTCATTGAAAGTAGAGTGCTAACAATTGGATGGTGAAGTGCAACCAAGACATATTAAGATCAATCAAATATCACCTCCAACAAGTTTATAATTAAAAAATCCTAATCATATTAGAATCACATAGAGAGGTCATTTGAAGTTGGAGATATAATATTTTTTAGATCAACATTATACGAAATCCTCCATCAAAAGAATTAAGGTTAAAAATCTCAAAACACGCTTCTATAGGTCTTATAGGATCTTGACGAGAGTGGTCAAGTTGCATATGAGTTGTAATTGCTAGAAATATCAAAGTTCATAGTGTTTTCCATGTGTCTTACCTCAAGAGGTCCCTTGGACAACATGCCACACATTAAATAGATTTTCTACCCTTTGATGAAGAGGGAAAGTTAATATTGGTACTTGATACATTCATTAATACCAAGGTGAAGGAGTTGGGGAACAAAAGCATTGCAAAGTATATGACTTGTTAACAGATTCCACCTGTAGAAGATGCTACTTGAAAAGGAACAAAGATCTTGGAGCATCCATATTTTTATTGTTTAAGAGTAAGTAATTTTGGGAAGGGAAAACTTGTAACGTCTCAAATGTTAAGTATGAAGATGTTTAAGTCATCTTCTAGCCTTAGGTGGGCTTACAAACTTTCTCATATTTTCACGTGTTCTTGCCATTCCCCGCACCTTCACTTTCAAGATCATTTCCCTTTTGCAACTTTCTAGGATTTCTTTCACCTTGGTAACCTTTCCCTCAATCCCCCATTCTTTGAACCTCCACATCATCCTAAACAAATTCGTAAAAAATGTAATATAGCTAAATATTAAAATAAAATTTAATTCACTAAATATATTAAAATAATTAAACCATATATAAAAGTATTAAAATACACTGAAAAGTCAAATCATATATTATCCTGTATCAACAATAATAATTGATAATAACTTAACAAACAATAATAATTAATAATAATCTGTATAATCTAATAACCAAACAAATTGATAATAGTTGAATCAAACAAGTTGTCGATAATGACACAGTGTGATTGTTAAGTTGTGGAGTTGTGATTCTTGCCTCCAAGATTCAGACCCATTAGGTATTCATGTCGGAAAAGAGGTCCTACATATACGATCTGAATGGTTCATAACTCTTCGACCAAAAATATTTACCTTATAAATTTTTATTTGAATCAAATATATTCTAAAAAGTTATAATGTAACCAAAAATATCAAATTAAATTTTAAATCACTAAACAATTAAATCATATATAAAAAATATCAAAATACACTAAAAGTCAAATTACATATTATCACATTAAAAAAAAAAAAAAGCCTAAAATAGCCTACCTAAGCTATAAACCTAAATATAAAACAAAAGCAAAAAGAAAAATACAAAAGAGGCCATGCATTTTTCTTCTCTAGGTAGGTAAAGTTGCTTTTCCAAAATAAAATAAAAAAACACTAATTAGTTTTGTAATATTATATATACACCACCGCAACAATTATGCCTTTGACTTGAATATAATAATTGCACGTTGAATAGTATATGGAAAGGACAAATGAAAAAAAGCAGACAATAGCCCTAGAGCTACTCAGTTAGCTGCACAACCCAAGCTTAAGGAACGCTAACCCAACAAACCAAACCTCGCCCTAGGCCTACAATTTGACGGTCTATATGGCCGTTTTTATCCTTTCATAGTCAACAAAATTATTGCATCGTATTTATTATTTATTGATATGATTTTTTTTAAATCCATTTCAAATTAGTAATAAATCGTAAAAAATTATAATAAATAATATATATTATATAGTATTATAATTTATAATATTGATATATATTATTTTAAAATTAATTATAAAAAACTTATTTAGAATATGTTGAATTGATGGAATATATATATTTTTTAATTTTATAATATTTTAATATGAATTTTTAGTTTCTATTTTTTTATATGAATTTATAAATTTAGTCAATTTATTTTTAAAAATATTTTTAATAAGATTGTCTTATATATCAATCTATTGTGTGCAAGTTTTTTGGATCAATATTTGGGATCCATCATATAGGATGAATGAGAGCACAAGAAGCAAAAGATTGAGTGTTTGCAGACATAAAAAGAGGAGGGAGATGAGAGAGAAAGAGACCAAACACTCAATCTCCCTCCCTCTTGGTTTGCAAACACTCATTTTTTTGCTTCTTATGGTCTCATTAATCTTGATGATGGGTCCCAAATGTTCATAAAAAAAACTCACACCTATTATATCATATCATCAATTTGGAAACTTGTCATGATTGAAATAATATTTTAATATAGATTTTTAGAATAATTTATATTTTCATTATTAACAAGATTTTTGGGTATGAATTTAGAAACTTATATAGCAAATCTTTTTTTTTCATATGTAATATGTCAAAACCGTAAAAAAAAAAAGGTTATGTGACACGCAGTCAAATTTCTCACCCGGGGCCCTCAGCTATGACTAAAGATATCTAGCGTGGGGTCGGACGCAGCTATTCTAGTTCCAAAATGTTATATTCGTACGTTGTGTTATATGACATTCATGAAAATCAGAATCATTAATCACATTATCGATTGACACGCGAATGTCATATAACACGACATACAAATATAACATTTTAAAACCAGAAATAGCTATAACCCGTGGGGGCCACCTATTTTGTCGTGGCACGGCCCTCAATAGAAGAAAGCGCTGAGTGGTGTGGTGACCATAAGAGGCGGGGCGTTGAGGCCGACATTTTCTCTCCCTTTGTCGTTTAGCGGAGAAGGCAGAGACGTGCGTTTAGTTTTGGTTTGCCCCTTGTCGCCACGCGGAACCCTCGCTCCGTTGACCAACCCCTTTCTCTTTTCTTTTTTCTCTCTGCTCTTTTCTCTTTGCCCCCTCCCATATATATGCCCCCAACATTTCCTATTATTATTGTACCCTTCAAAAGCTCTTCTACTTCTGCCTGCGCTTTCCGCCATTGTTGCTCAGAGGAGTGACTTCTTCTTCTGTGGTTTCTGATCGATTAATTAATGGAAGCGCTTCTGTGTGGTTCGCGGAGGTCGGGGGTTCGAGTCTCGGGGGCAAAGTTGCGCAGGGGAGAAGCAGAGGAGGATGGAGTAACGAACAACGTGGATATATTGAATGAGATTTTCAAGCATTTGGATGCTGCTTCGCTGGGAAAGGTGGCTTGTGTGAGCAGTAAATGGAGGCAGGCAACGGAAGAGGAGGCTCTGTGGGAGGCCATCTGTAAACGCCAATGGCACCGAGCTGCTCCTGCTGCGTCTGCACCACGGCAGCTTAAGTCTGTGGTTGTGGCGCTCGGTGGATTCAAGCGGCTTTATGTGAATTTCATCCATCCTATCCTTACTACTGCGTCGAGGAAAAAATGGGGCAAGGATGATTTTTATTTGTCTCTGTCGCTTTTTTCTATTGACTGTTATGAAAGAATCAAGCCCAAAACTTCTTCGGCTTCTTCAGGGTCCTTTGCGGATTCTCTCTGCAAGCCCTCTTTCAAAACTTCTTCTTCTTCAGGGTCCTTTCCGGGTTCTCTCTGCAAACCCTCTTTCAAAACTTCTTCTTCGTCTTCTTCGGCTTCCTTTGCAGGTTCTTTCTGCAAACCCTCTTTCAATTCCGATGTCCGCCGCTTGCTACTCGACGGTTGGAAAGGCAAATGCGCCGATCAGGTAGAGAACAGCAATAATAATTGCTGAAAAGCTATACTTTAGTTGTTGCAATTTGTTTTGAGCTAATTCGATCGCCGATGTGCGAGGCACGTTTATTAGGCGGTCAAATCATTCGCTTTCGTTGTGTATTATTTATACAGTTCCTGAATTTCTACAAGGTTGTTTCTATATATTATTCATCAAATTTGGTATAAGGTCCGACTCGATTGACGTCTGTGAATCGAATTTGTTATGTTAAGAGATGGTTGCTTTTGTAATGTATTGAAAGCATGCGGTGCTCTGATAAGAAATCCTGCAATGCGAAAGATTGTTCGATTGTTCTTTGATCTGTGTTCTGAAGTTCTGTAATATCAACGTCGATATGTAAAAGGCCGCATTGTCTGTATTGTTTCGGCCAACAAACTTCTATAATTTCGATGGGTGGATGTCAATTTTGAAAACAAATCTCAAATATTTCTTTTCCTCCAGCTGCCATCGCATGTTGTTTACTCAACGGCCGCCCCATCATCAGGGAATAAATCCGCTAAAAATAAAAAGCTTTTGCATCTGAGAATATCGAAAAAGCCCAATTCAATTCCGTTCTTTTCATTTGACAGCAGACAAAACTCTTTGCTGTATGTGAAAACAAAAACGCCCAGTCCATTCCCAATGTCTTTATTTGCGAGCCGGGCAATTATTCGCATCTGGTTTTATTTACCCGAGCCCTAATAAAATTCAGGAAAAAGCTCTGTAATAACAATATATTTGCATCCGTTTTCTGGTCAAATTAACAGAGCAGATTGTTTGATTTGTGTACCGTGAGCAGACTCGACTGACTGCCTGAGTTAACGAACGATCTGGTGCCAAAATTTGTTCCTTCTTTTGGTTTTTTTAAAAGCTCTTTTGGTTTTTTTAAAAGCTATTTTTAACCTAACCTGGCATATATATCTATTTTTTGTAGCGTTATCGATAATTCCAAGCATAAATGGCGTACTTGTTCACGCGTTTAATTCTTTAATATAATATATATCGCTATGCATTAACTTGTCCACTTTGTGGAGTAGTTGCACATTTATTTATATATTTTGTATTTATTCGGCCTGATCTGACCGGCCAAGCAAGTGTCATAGATATATCTTTAGCTTTAACTTTTGCAATGAGTGGTGAAAATTGCCCCTGCTAAGCGGCGGTGAAGTCCCCACCAAGTACAATAAATTAAGTCCATTACGTACTTACTGCACATCAGACATTGGAGAAAAATTGATTCTTTGTTTTAAGCTTTGATTGTGGGTTGTTGGGACTACATTATTTATTACGTACCCTACTGGCCTTTACTAATAATCACTTTGAGTTCTTTGGTCAAAACCCCTGTTAAAAGTCCCCACTATATTTTTAGTCTATCAGTTTCTTATGCCATTACTCCTGGCCTGTTTCACTCATAACGAGGCCTTTCATGGAGTAGGTGTACAAGAATATATCGATGTATTTTATATAAATAGGTTGTAGCTATTTTGGTTTCAAAAGTCTTTTGTTCATAATCTTAGTGTTATAGTGGGGGACAGTAGCGGCAGCGCTTCTGTCAAACCTCACAGTCATTCTATGTCTACTCTACAATTTTTGTGTTCATATAACACAAAAACTATTGATTGTAAGATAGCACGGTTTTAAAACCAGATTAAACACGTCCCAAATTTAGATAAACAATCTTACATATACAATTCTGTAAAAAAAGTGTTATTCTACAGGAGGTCAGTGGTTAATTATTTGAGGAATGAATCATTTTCTATTTATGTAAAAAGAAAGAGACGGTTCTTTTAAATGCACAACTGTATGAAAGGATAATTATTGCACGGTACTCCTTCCAATTTGCCTATAACTATATCAAGAAATATATATCTATTAGGATAAAAGTACTGGTAAAGATATATTTTTAAAGAAGAAAGTTGGAAAATTTAAAGAATAATGTTTTTGTTTGTAGATTTTTCAAGGCTTTCGTTTTGCTTATTTAGATTCCACGCTGTTAAATGATAATTGGGCCTTTTCCTCATTACATATTCTAATTTTGAAGTCTGGTTTCTATAATTTATGAAAGTCTGTTATCTTGGTGTTTTTTTTCCTGTGGCGGGGGAATGCAGACGAAGTTGTTCTGATTGGCATATAATACGGAGAGTATATATTCAATTTACAAAAGATTTAATGTGGATAAACCCCAGCCATGAAATGTAATGTAATGTAGTACAAAGCAGAAAAGTGGATTCTTTTCATCAACGTTGTAAGGAAAAAGTTGTTTGAAATTAACAAGACAATAATCCGCACGGCAACTGGATAAAGTAAAAAAGTAGATTCTTCTGAGTGAAAATGCCATTGTGTGGAGGCTGTACGCAACTTTTACTGTTCAGATTAAGGGATAAATATTTGGCCATTCTAAATCTATATTTAGTAAATATGAAATTAAAAGTATAGATATGTGAGCTTATGTTTTTCCAAGTTGCCCAATAAGGTCATATTGGTCGGAGGATGAAGAGGGTTTGGACGTAGTGCCTTCGAAAGGTGATTTTACCCCCACAAGTAGTTGTATTGCATTTGGGGGTTTTGTTTTTGATAGTTATGATAGTTAGGGTAGACACATGATGGCCCATTTCGGAAATGTGGTTAAATTGTGTATTCATAAGAAATATTGGTATAATTAGTATTTGTATCGGAATTGATTTTTGGAGCTTTTCTTTTATCATGTTTTGGGAAAGGATCTTTAAACGTCACATGTTCTTCATTGGAAGATTGCCCCTCAACTTCAATCATGCCATTCTCAATGAGATCTTGAATAAGATTCTTAAGCATATGACAATTGCTAGTATTGTGCCCTTTGTTTCAATGATATTCACAAATTTCATTGTCATTCTACCATGTTGGCTTAACGTTTGGCTTGAGAGGTCGATTCTCTAGTAAAGTAATAAGCTTATTTGCAACTAACTTTTGTAACGTTGATTCAATTGGTTCTCCCAAAGGTGTATATTTCCCTTGTGTCAAAGGCCTTGTTGCCCTTTTGTTCATTTGATTGCCTAATGAGCCAATTCCAAGAAAACTTAAAGATTTCACCAAGTTTGCATCCACGACCCCATCATTAATGGTATTCTTGTTCTTGTTTGAAAAGAGAAGGTTTTCCTTTGTATTAGGATCATCTTTGTTCTCTTTAAATATTTTGATAAGACCTTGCTCAAGAAGCACCTTCCCAATGGATAAACCTTTCTCAACAACTTGTTGAAATGTTTGTAGGCATGACTTGCAAAGTTCTTATCCAATATGTCTATTTAGGTTATGTGTAAACATTTCAACCAATTGTTTTTGTGGCACATGACGAGCAACGAGTAGCCAAACTTCTCCATCTTTGCAAAAATGATGAAAATGTTTATCTATTATGTCGTTTAGTAGTACACAAATTTGTCACTGAAATCTCATGCTCAATGTTGTAGAAGTGTTGAATAAGTCTCTCAGCCAATTCACCCCAAGAACGAATCCTAGGTGGTAATCGTGAAAACCATTCTATGGCTTGTCCTCCTAGATTGCGAGGGAAGAAGCACATTAAGTAAGAATCCTCAAGGGCAACTTTTATGAAAGTATTAAAGAATTCTCTAAATATGCTCCTTGGGATCACCCTTTCCTTTGTACATGTCAAATTTAGGTGTATCAAAATTAGGAGGAAAGGGTGGCATGGGTATAGTCCCATCAAAAGGATAAGGACAAATGTATTGAAGTCTGTAGTCCTTGACATGTGTATTTATCCTATTCATTTGTTGCTATAATTTCTTCACTTGTTGCAAGTCATCATTAGGAGATACTAATCACATACAATGAGGAGGATGTTGGTGCTAGTAGAGGTGGACATAGAGATATCCTTGAGTTTGAGTCACCTTCATCTCTTTTGTAAAAACCAAATATTCTTACCCAATGGTTGACTGATGGGAATCCTAAGGAATCACTTGAGAAGTTCTTTCAATCTTTGTGACCAAATACTTGGAAAGAAACCAGAAACATAGTAATATATGCCATGAATGTATGCTAAAAATCTAGATATGCGGTATAAATGTCCAAATATGCATTGATAATGCTCAAAAATGCAGTTTTACAGAACCACATACAATAATAAGTTTCAGAATTGCACCAAAAATCCTCAAATACATGATAGTATGTCTTAGATATGTGTTAGAAGATGCCACAAACGTGGCAATAATGACCAAATAGGTGTCTCTAGTGAAAAATGTTTTGCCTAATATTTGTCCAAATCTGATTGTTTGATGATAAATGTGGCAAGAAAACACTACAAACAAGAAGACATAATATATGTTTGTGTGATTGTCCAAATTCTACGCAAATGTGTATGTTCATAGGCCAAGTTCAACCCAATTTTCACAGGTCTTATCACAATAAAAAATACATCAAATACTTCCTATGTCTAAGGTCAATGTCTAATGGAAGTTATACTCCGGCCAACACTTGGAATCTTCGTCGACTCAAGTAAGCGATCCCCTTGAGGAGGGTTGGTCATTCTTATCTTTGCGTGAAAAGGGTAGGTAGGGGCCTCCAGGACTAGAAGGATGACCCAATCACCCTCTCCTCAGAAAGCTACGTATAACTTATACAAAGTTGAGGATTTCCACCTCAATCCATGGGAGCCTTATGGTGAGTAACTTCAGGGTGCAATGCTACACCCTTGCACTAAGCAAGACACCAACAACTCAATCAATAGGGTCGACCTTTAAAATAAGGTTTCTAGTCACTGTTCGAGGGACAAAGCCACCTACAAATTCATTGGGCAAACTACTAAAAACTCTTACAACCCTTATCGGGTCTTGATTTTTGAAGGCTACCAAATTCAAAATACACCCATGTTGTATGCACCAAATTAGACAAGGTTTCGCTTGCTACCCATTTATATAGTAGCTCGAACAAAAAAACCACTTTGGTTGTTCCCCTTTGAAGTGATCACTTCTTCGAAGAGGCAAACCTTATAAAAAGAAAAAGAAAAAAAGATGCTTAGTGATTTCTCTTACACCCAAAATTTGCGAAAGTGAGGGGAGAGGCTACTTAAAAAAAAAACACCTCGAGGCTCTACAACATAAAGTGTGCAAACACACAAGACGCTTCAAACAAAGGTTCTTTTTAACGCACCAAATCGAAATGCGAGCTATTCTATGAAATCACAAGCACGCAACTAAATTATCTATGCAAGCACAAATGGGTTAGTAGTTTCAAATGATAACCCTTACTACTAACACAAAGATTAGGACAAAATAACAAGAAAAGAGGGGCCTTCGACAAACAAAAATGAAAAGCTTCAAAAGGTGGATGAACCTGCAAAACAACAGATACATACCAAAAATGCGTCAAGAGTTAGCACAAATGTAGTAGAACAAAGCCAAATATGCATCAAAATAGATCATATTGTGTCAAAAAATGCCAAAATGTGCTTTGTTTTAGAATGAAATACCAGACTCTTTGATATATCAATAGCAGCAGAGTTATCACTGTGAATAACTACCGGTGCATCACAATCCACCTTTACATCCTTCAACATTTGCTTCATCCATAAAACTTGTGTACAGTTAGTAGCAGCAGCAACATACTCAACTTCAGCAATAGATAAAGAAGTACATGATTGTTTCTTGTTGATCCATGAAACCAACTTATTTCCAAGAAAGAAAGCTCCGCCAGGAGTACTTTTTCGGTCATCAACATCTCCAACCCAATGAGCATTTGTATATGCACATAAAGTAAAGTTATCATCCTTAGGGTACCACAAGCCATATTCTGATGTACCTTGCAAGTATCTAAAAATCCTTTTCACAACCATCTCATGATTTTCTCTAGGATCACTCTGAAATCTTGAAACAATACAAACAACATTCATAATGTCAGGCCTAGTCTGAGTCAAATAAAGCAGACCTCCAATCATAGATTTGTATCTTGTAGGATTTACTGGTGCAGAAACATCTTCTCTTGTCAATTTCTCACTTGTAACCATAGGATTACTTACCGGTTTAGAATCTTTCATACCAAATTTCTTCAACAATTCCTTAGCATATTTAGTTTGACAGATGAAAATACCTTTGTTAGTCTGAGTAATCTGCAAACCTAAGAAAAATTTCATCTCACCAATCATAGACATCTCAAATTATTTCTCCATATTCTTAGAAAATTCTATGCATAAATTATCTTCACCTCCAAAAATAATGTCATCAACAAATACTTCAATAATAAGTATATCATCATCAGTGATCTTATAATATGAATTATTGTCAGCATTGTTCTTATATCCATTCCTAACAACATCTTGCATTCTAACAACTATGACATCATTGACAACATTTAGTTTTTTTGAAAATATTTAGTAATTTTAATAATTTTGATAAGATTTTGCAACATTGGACAATATTGACAATTCGACCTCAATCCTCGATCTTGATGCCTACTTATGAATCCCAAACTCAAAAGTTGAGTTCTTGACATGATCACACCCTAAGGTCAAGATGTTGAACATCTAAGACACTCCAAAGATTACTCAACACTCCTAACCTGGACTATCAAGAGAAACCCTTTTCTCAAGCACAGGTTAAAGACTATGACTATTGCTAAGCTAAGGACAATCTAAACAAAGCACCTATGCTAACAAGCAAAAAGTGGGGGTCCCCATTTGCAATGAGGTGATGTGTGAAAACATCACAACAGGTTACATGTGGTTCACTTGGGGCATTGCTATAATGTAACAGCTAATAATTGTGGCTAGAATCCTAGATGTCACTAGTGTGGCCCTTAGTGACATATCATATATATTTGATGAAGCTAGTTGTGATGATTTACATGGACATGTATGCTCCTAATGCATGTTCCACCATTATATCTAATATACAATAGCCTTAAGAGTGTTCAAAAATTGTTGAGGATAAATGTTGGGACTCTTCATGGATTTGACATTTGCTTATATTGGATCACTGACTAAAGCATATGAGCATTTACTGTCAAAATATTGACCTTATCGTAAAGTAATATAAAGTACCTAGTTTACCACATTGAATGGACCTCTCAAGATTGCTTCAAATATCTATTGTTAGTGGCGATTCCTTATATATGAAGCTAAAAGCATTGCCTCTTGTAGTTTTCACACTATTGTGTGGGTTTTTTCAGGCTTCTAAAAAATGAGGCTTGGAAAATTGGAAGCAAATGAAGTTAGACTAGTTTATGTGAACACTAAAGAGCAGATTGCAGATATTTTCACTAAACCTTTGTCCAAGGAATCATTTGAGTATCTGAGAGACAGATTGGTAGTTTTTGCCCCTCTCGTAGAGACTTGATTGATGCAGTTTGGCATCAGTCTGGCATGCACTATCAGAGATACTATTCATTCCGGCATTGATGTGGGATGTTACTACTCAGGGGGAGTAGTCAGCTTTCTGATTCTGAGGCTTATGTTTTTGCTTTGATATTTCTATCAGATTTCTGGCATTGATGTCAAAGGGGGAGTGATATTGATGTGAAAAAGAAAAAGAAAGTGAAAAAGAAAAAGAAAGGGTGAATGATATTATTTACAGGGGGAGATATTGATATTCAGAGCTATTTGTGGGAGATTGTTGGTTGCCTTCATTGGAGGAGACTTGTTTGGCATTTCTTAGTACTTAGATGTTTTTCACATCTACTGTTGCCATCAATGCCAAAGGGGGAGATTGTTGGCCATCTGGTGGAATTGATTATGTGTTGCATTGATGTTTTGTCATTGATGTAAACACTAGTTGTTTGGATGCTTTACCAGCACCCTTATGGTCCCGGTAGGTTTATTGTTTTCTGGTTAACTTGGATCTGGCATGATCCAGTAGACTCCGGTATAGTCTGCTGATGGAATCAGCTTGTTCATGATACTTATACTCATATTTGGTCAGTTGGTTTTGGTCTAGAAATCAAATGCTATCCTGTTTGCTTAGAAGATTGTTTTTTGGTTTCGGCAAGGGTTTCACCGGCAGAGCTTTTGGTGGAGATCTTTGATGAATTGCATAAGTGGTGTTGCGGCAACTTCTGGTGGAGTTTCAAGATGTTGTTGATGATCATGTTCGAGACTTGGCTGATGGAGATCATTGTTGTAGCATGTGGACCTATACTTGGTCCCGGTTGATCTAGGTTATGGACCGACTTTAATGTAACGTGTGGATATGACCTATTAATGTATTTCTAAGATGTCTTATGTGTTGATATTATTTGTTTGGTCTAAGGCCGACATGGTTTGTAATTATGTAATTGGTTTATTATCTAGTGGCCGACCTAATTGTTTATGCTCGAGGGTTTGTATATATAGATGTAAGAATTCATTGTAGATCATCGTGGTTATTATTAGGGGTCATGGTCAAGTAATGTAATGTGCGAATAATGTAATATCATTCAGGTAGAGGAGTTGGTCGATCATTGGAGATCGAATTGGGTTTATGTAAGAGGATTTAGTCCTCTAGTATTGAGCTTAACCGGAACTGTACTCAGACATAGGAGATGCATCTTTTTCAGTTCAACACTTCTCCAAATTGTAGTCTGGATTTATATGTAGTCAGTGAGGCTCCTTTTGTGATGAGCAGTGTGCTCTAGGTTGTTTCCCTTCCTGCAAGTGCAGGCCCCTTCAAATTAATTCACATACTTACTGTAGAAGTATTATCTAACTGTGGGTAGGCTTCCCACCATGGTTTTTCCCTTTACCGGGTTTTCCACGTACAAATCTTGGTGTCATGTGGATGGTATTTATTCTGTGATTATTGTTTATGCTTAATTGGTTTATCTGTTATTATGGTATTAATGTTTTGGGTTTTGGTATTAAAGTTTAAATTGCTAATGGTTCCGGTAATCTGTGACAACTGATTCACCCCCCCACACCCCCCCCCCCCCCCCCCCCCCCCCAACTTCTCAGTTGTCTTCCGGTTATTTGAATTGTCTAACATTTTCCACCATTCCTTAACTTTCTCTTCTAATTTTGTGTGGTGTAACCACATATTTTTAAATCTAACACACCTTATAACATTCCTCTTATCATTTTCTAAATTCAATAAGAGACTATTCACCTATTCACTTTTATTAAATAATTTTATAACCTAGGGCTCTAGGGAATATGGAATATTACTTCCATCAATGACATTCAGTGCTTTAGATTGTATTTCCCTTTCACTTGGGTTACCAATTCCATGTGGACTAAAAAATGTTGAGAATTTAAGACTATCAAATCTCCTAGTTGACCATATTCAACCTCCACCTTCATATCCTAACTAGAAGCCACCGTATCTTTCTAGTTTCTTATAACATCTATGAAGCTTTTTAAAAATGAATTGCCTTCGTTTTCCAAGTCATCTTGTTAATCTCTTTACTAGGGTAGTTTCTCACAATATCACTTGTTCTCTAATAGATATGTAAAATAAAATTATTGTTCCTTTATTCAATTAATTGAACCCAAATGCCATATTTATGAGATGAACTTATAAAATATGGAACCTCCTTGTTTATGCTAACAATCACACAAAATCTAGCATACACTAGATGTTTCCTAAACTTGGTAACAACATCAAAATCAATGAGCCTATATTAACCCTAAAGAAAGTTCATATTTATATATGTGTCATGGGGAGGGTGGGATGAGTATAAGGAAGGGTCCAATATGTTGTTTTATTATTTGTTTTAAGGTATAATCTCATTAATGTCATACAACAAGATCAATCAATTAACAAAGTGATAAAAAAACACACCAATTAGGTGTCCAAGGACTAGTTAGGGCATTAGTCCACTAAGAACTAAAGCTAAGTACTTAACCACATTTATGGTCTTGCCTACTTTCACCTCCTTCCCTGTAGTACATGTGTAGCACCACAATCTCAAAAAATATATTGGTAAATATATAGATCATTTTATTTAGTTTAATTACTCACTTAAAAGGGGTTTAATGACTTTGTTTTGGGATATTACACCTAACTCTAAACCTTGCATCCTAAAACCTAAATGATACACCCTATGTAACTTAAACAATAAACCCTACACCCTTGAGACTTTTAAACTTGAATTTCATAAAGCCTTGATCCTAAATATAAGACCCTAAATCCTACATTCTAAACAATACAACTCCATAGACCAAATCAATGAAAAATTTGTGTTCCTCAATTCTTTGAAACCTAAGAAAGAAAATAAAGAAGAGAGTTATTAAATGAAGAGCAAGAGAATGAATGGTGCACTTCATATAATTTGCAATAAAAATAGAGCAGTAGATTCATGTGTTTTCACTACTCCCTATATACTCATGTGTCATTAAATCTCTTTCTCTAATTTAGTAACTTGCTAGATTTTTGTTGTCATCATAGACTTGCACATTGTTTAGGGTTATGGGAGTTGCTTAGAAGCGTTTTGGTCTTCTTAGAGCTATAGGCTTTGTGACAATTAGCACTTTCTATAATAAATTGTATTGCATAAATCTCTAAAAATACATATTCTCAACTTTTGTTTCCTTTTTTTCCCCTTCTCATTGTATTGTGCTTCTCTTTATTTATAAAGAATTTAAGGGGCATTGCATTCTTAATTGAATTCAATGTCAAGAGTTTATAGGTGTACTTTTAATTCTCTAAATGATGTAGATATATATAATATTCTTAATAAAAGATGTGATCTAACAAAAGCTTACACAAAAGATTCTAACCAAAGGAGAAAATTTGAGACAAAAGATTTTAAGTAAGTCAAAAGACAAGATTAAGAACACAAATCTATGTCCACAATCTCCAACACAAGTCACATTTGTATCCCATCAATATACACAATAGATTGGTGACTACTCTAATTCATTTTAAAACCTTTAAAAATGAGAAAAGTAAACTAAAATAAGAGGTTTCTCTCTCTCTCTCTCTCTCTCTCTCTCTCTCTCTCTCTCTCTCTCTCTCTCTCTCTCTCTCTCTCTCTCTCTCTCTCTCTCTCTCTCTCTCTCTCTCTCTCTCTCTATATATATATATATATATAACCAGATCTTGGTAACATAAGCTAAATGTCTTAGGTTTAGTTTTAAATTATCTACATTTTGTCCATGGCCTTGAACTCCTCACAGTGACTCGCCTTATTGTTGTGTTCCTTCAAAAAAAAAAAGCTTAGTTGTAAAAATAGGACAAACTCCAAAAGCCATTTCATTCCTCCCTAGATTTGGAGAGCTCCAATAAATAGATGCAAAGGTAAAGTTATGAAATTGGAAAATCATTCAAATTATTTTTGGGTTCTTAGTGCTTGTAGTGGTGCTTTGTGAGTGTGAATTATGGGCTAGCAGTACATTCGACTCTAAGTGAAAACAAATTGAGAGAATGCAAAATTTCTTGATCACAAACAAATTCAAAATAAAAGATTTGATTCCATATGAGATCATGCTAACTGAAATGGGGATTGCACCTATTGAAGCAATTGCAATGGTGTCTCTCCTAAGTTACTTAAAAAGAATTGAACAAATGGAAGCTAGCAGGTGGCTTAAGGTTGTTTTTAGTGACACCGTGAGAAAACGCAAAAGCTCATGGATGAAACAAAACAACAAATGGATGAGTATATGGAATATTTACTTAAATATTTGTCCTTCAAATAACAAAGAGATAAAATATTTTGTTTTACTTAAGTTCTACACGCATACGTGAGGTAAAATAATAGGGAGAAAAGAAGTATAATTTTGAAGAGTCCAATTCCATATGTGACCACCAACAAAAGTGTACATAGCAGTTAGTATTCTGTGGAGAGCCAAGATCACTCTGATGTGAAACAGAGAGGTGGAAAAGACCTAAAAAAGCATGGGAAGAAAGGGTGTATTTTTTTGTCATACGGAAGCAGTGGAATCAGAAAACCACTTTGTTTTTAAGTGTGATGCTTTCAAAGGACATCAAAAACAAACATGTCAATCTGATGACAGCTGTTTCAAGCACAGTTTATTCAGCCAGAGACCATTGAGATCAAAACAAGACTGACTGTCCTATAGACTATTTTTAAACGTGCTAAATGTAAAAAATCAATCTATCTATGCATCTAAATAGATTGATAAGTACATTTTGTACTCTCATCCTCCTCTCTCCAGCTGGATGCAACAGGTATAAGTGAATTTGGGATTCGAATATGGCTCCCCTTTACGACCAGAGCAGCAATCAGCACATCAATCTGGGTACAAGAAACAAATTTCACATCCACGTACAGATGCAGAAAGGAAGAGCTGTGAATCCCCCATAAAAAGAAAAACAAAAAAAACTCACACCTCTGGCTCTAGCTTTGAAGGTTTTCACACAGATCACTGAATATGCCAAAAATAAAACAGCAAAGTCCCACGGCTAAAATTATCACGCTTTGCCTGCAAAAAATTGTACAGTACAAACTCTCACACTCGAAGTGGTACAAATCTTGTCTTTTCCATATTTTCCTTCGTCTTTAAGGCCCCACAATCACTTTATCTTCAGGTTATGTAAATTCTGTCAATAACATCCAGACGATGGTGGGTGGTACAAATTTATTATGTAATTGCAGTTTTTAAGAGTACTTCCTAATGAGGCCACCATCTGTCTTACAGATTTTCTCCAAAGAAAATGAGAAAATTCAGCCCACCCCCAAAATACAGGAAATGAATAAATGTTTTCAACATTCATCAGAGCATTCAAACATTGATGATGATTTACCCATTGACATATACGGATATATCCAACAAAATACATGATTATCTCTAATCTTCTTCCTTGTTTGCTTTGCTGGAACATCTTGTTTTCAATTTTTGTATGGAACAAACATCAGAATTCACGCCCAAGGTTAGACTGACTCTAAAATGGTACTGTCTTATCATGGAAAATCATTAACACGAAGTTAGTCGTGCATTATAGACCGTTGATCATGCAAGCTACGGCTGTAAGTTTTTCAAAAAATCAATAATACTAGTTTTATAAATGCTATTTTGGAGCCAGTTTAGCTGCAGCCTTTACAGAATATGCAGTCTTTAATCAAACCAGTACCTAAAAACACATAATGATAGCAGATTAGGTCATACCACATTTTCATATTGATCTTTAATCAACAATCATTTCGTTTCTTCCCTTTGACAACCCCTTCAAACCACCACCTTTTCTCATTTTCACAGATCAAATATTGAAAGGTTCAGTTGTCATTCATGTTTCACTTACAGTTTAATGGATTTCAATAATAAAAAATTTACTAAAAAATCATATAAGAGATCAATAATAGACCAATTATACAATTTTATTGGTACCAATAACACAATTATTAAAACACATACAAACACAATGATAACAAATTAAATCATACCATATCTCCATATTGAATATTTAATCAACAACCATTCGTTTCTTCTCTTCTGACCATCCCTTCAAACCTTTCCTCATTCTCACAGATCAGACATTGACTGATGGCTCTATACCACTTGTTACTAAACTTGCACAGCAATAACAATGAGAAAAACAGGAGTAAATACAGATAGTGTACAAGTACACATAGAAATTACAAGGTTAAACAACATTTTCAACTACCGAATAACCTTCTCTTAATTAAGAAAAGATAAATTTCATGTAAAATGACTGGGTTGCTATAATAAGATGTCCACAGTGAAAACTATGAGTATATCGAACAATATAAAGAATTGAAACTAAAATCTCATGGTACTCCAAATTCAGGTTGTATTTCTTCAATGTATCCATACTTTGGTATACAGTAATTCTTCCCAATGATAACTTCTCATTATTCATACGGGTTTTATTTTACCTTTAATTCAATAATTAATAGTCAAAGGAGATATAATTTGTCATTGTTGAAAAATGAGTCACATCTGAATTGTAGATGTATTGGTCATTAGAAATTCAGAAACTCTTCTGAATTCGACTCCTAACTGATCTATGAAAAACTTAACGAATTTTATCTGATTTTAAAAAATTTCAGCTACTCTGAATAGTTTCTCTCAACCCCAACCTTAAGAGACACTCATGTACCCCATCTCCATGTAATTGATTTTATGTTAACCACATCTGTAATAGGAAGGGTGGTTTATTGGACTTGTGAGAGTGCAGTCCCATATTGGAAATAGAGGTACCACTCTACCATTACATTTTTAGTACCTTTGATGAATGGAGTTGCATTTCAAATAGGGGATGAATGAAATAAAGGGAAAGAGCATCTTAATGTTTCAAGTACGAGAAAAAATTTAAGTGGTCTAATTTAATATTTCAGTTGTCACATAAACTAGTTATCGAGGTTAATCAATTATCTTTTAAAAAAATTGATTTAATTAATTTTGATTAAAAGAGATTTTTTAGCATTAATTTAAGTGTGGCATTGTTATTTTTGTCACAAAATTCAAACTTATTTTGTGCTCACAAATTGTGTTGACTTCATATTCCCACCATTCACCAATCAAAAATGTAAATGATTAGTTTTTAAAGAAACCAATAAAAGAGTACCTACAAATAAGATACTATTAGTATCAATATCTTAAACACGCACCACTTAAAAGAGATTGAGAAATATCGATCTTAAATTACCTATATTGAATAAATTATATAAGATATAGATAAGCACATTGAAATTAATATATTTTAACATCTTTTAAATAGATGTATGTAAGATATCTATGGTAGTTTTGAATATGCATATTATCAAATCACCTAATTTCAGCCACATTTCATGTATTGATCTTTGATTTTATTATTTGAAGAGTGTATCATTGTTGTAATTATGGGTCATGCAACTCATCCTTCTATAAAAATTCTAACTAAAGACAATTATGAGTCTTGACAAAAAGGCATCCTAACACATTACAAGTGGCCCAATTTTTTGCCTCATCTTTATAGACTTGACCTTAAACCAGAGACAAAATGGAAGAAATTAGTTTGGGGTAACCGAAATAAACATATCATAGGATTGATTGGTACAAGTATCAATGCAAGCATTTTCGAAGAGGCCTATAATCATATCTCAGGAATCAAGTGCCCATGCATATTTTGGACCAAGATTTGGGAGATCTATGGAGATTTACATAATCCTCCATTTCCAAAGGATCTTACATTAGATTGTCTCATTCCACTTGATGATGTTGATAATCTACCGTTTGATGATGTTGATATCTACTCTTTGATGATGACACGTTAGAGGAGCTAGAATATGATGTTGTGCTTGAGCATATTAAAAATCAAGAGACCTCTCTTGCAGCTCCCACTTCTCCAATTGAAATCACATATCCATCTTTTGTTGTTGATTCATTGAGTGCTAGTGATTCTTTGCAATGGCCAACTCATTAGCTTTCAAATAAATCTTTGTGGGATGAATACTTGATAGATATTTTAGACTTGTTTGTGGAGTCTCACATCTCAAATTTGGAGGACCAATTTGAAGTTTTAACTCTCCTATTTGATGGTAGTCATGGCACAAATATTGTTACATCATTGGGTAAGTGCACAAAGATGGTGGTCAAAAAGGGGGTATAAGTGGACACTTTTTTTTTGAAATCAGGTGAACCTGAACTTGGAGGCAAAATTTGAAAGTCATCCACTCAAGATATGAAGATAATCAAAGAACAAATATTGTAGTACTCTGAATCTAGTTTCCAAACTACTAAACTTTTTCAAAATTGGATAAGATTAAGGGGGTCAAATCCTTTGCACACGAAAAACTGACCCTGGTTTTTTTCTGAAAATATAACATAGTGTCTAACGTGCGCATCAAAAAAGTCATAGTTAGATTTAGTATTTTGACAAATCCTTTAGCAGAAAGATATTTAAGAGTGAGCACTAGAAGATGTGTATTTTTTTGTAATTTTGTGTTGAGTATTTTGTTTTTTTATGATTTTTCCAATCGAGCATGTAAATTAGGTACCTGTTCGTGCGTGAAACATAAGTCGCACTAAACAAATCGAAAATATATTTTAATTTTTTTTTAAATTGTAAATAATCAAGTGCACTACAATAATATATAAAGTATTTTAAATTTGGATAAGTATATCAAAAGTTATTCAAAAAATGGTGCACCTGTGTCTGTGAGAACTATGGAGACACTGGTAAAAGAAATTCAATAATAATATGTTATTGTTGTTCAAATTGAAAAAAAATTATATGGTTAGAAAGCTCAGAAGGTGGGTGAAAATATGGTGGCAATTTTAGAAATACCCACTTGATGAAGTGTAAACCTGATGAAGACAAAGTTGATAAACCAAGTTGATAAAATAAAACACATCAAAAATGAGAGAAATGGAGGGAAATCAAACTTCCAAACTGTAGCTTTGTCATCCAGGCCTATTTCCAAGCCTAAACAGTCAAAAGCACATACGAGGTACTTATGGTTTAAAAAGCGTGTACGGGGTACTTATGGTGTAAGCAGTGCGTACGCGCTCTTTTTACTATAAACAGCGCGTACGCGCTATTGTATAATACGATATTCTATATATAATATGTGTATATACATATAATATATGTAATATATAATATATGTATAATATGATATTGTATATATAATATATGTATATACATATAATATATATGTGTTTGTGTGTGTATATAATATATTAAGTATATATATATACACATGTAAGTGTATTGTCTCCCCCTCTCAAACACATACAAGGTGCCTCTCTCTCTCTCTCTCCATACCCCATCCCTCTCTCTCTCGCTCTCTCCCCTTCTCCCTTCCTCCATACCCCATCCCTCTTTCTCTTCTTCTCTCCCTCCCTCCCTCCATACTCCACTGCAACTATGTCTGCACTTCTATAGAAGTAAGTGAATTTGTTTCTTGTCTGCAACTTCCTCTTTGATTTTTATCATGTATGCTCTCCTAAGAAAATTGACTGATGGATTTGTGTGTGTATATTGAATAGGAGGAATAGGGTTTGAAATTGAACCATGGGTGTATTACCATGACAAACAAGGAAACCAGCAGCAATATTCTTCTCGAATGTGTTTTTAATGAGCAGAGCAGATGTGGAAAATAGTGTCAACAAAGCAACATGATGAGTCAAAGTACCTGCAATATGTTTTTCAAAAGGAAAAAATAGGTAGGAAGAGAAAGAGGGAGAGTAACATAGATGATGTCCTAGAGAATGATAGTGGTGGGTATGCGAGAGTTCCCATGTTGTTACACAAAGCCTGTCACCTAAAGAAATTAAAATTTGTTGTATGCATGGCAGTGGTAGTATATGATGATCATCACTTGTCAAACGGCTTGGAACAGTACATACCCATGAAAGAAATCAAGTGTGTAATTCCTATAGTCACAATCAAGATCAGTCTTATAACCTTGCAAATTTAATAGCATCATATGTTTTAGAACTTAGGCAGTACTCTTAGGGTTAGGTCAAACTCTTACACTTGCTTTTTAGCAAAGCCTCGTTGTTTGTTTGCTTGGAGTCTCGTTGTATGATGTTCTATTCATAGCTTTAAATTTAATATATCATTTTATTAGCCCACCATATGAACCCTTAGGTGTCATTAGAGGTCGTATTGTTTCCTAAGAGGTCATATGGTGTCCTGTGACCCCTTAAGACACCATACGACCCATAACAACACCATATGGTGTCCTAAGGGGTCATAGGATCTCATATGACCCCTCGGGACACCAATGACCCATAACAATGCCATATGGTGCTCTAAAGGGTCATATGGTGTTCTATGACCCCTTAGGACACTATTTGGCGTCATTATAGGTCCTATGGTGTGCTAAAGGATAATATAGTGTCATATGACCCCTTAGGACACCCTATGACCCCTTAGATGTTGCTAGAGGTCATATTGTGTTCTAAGGGTCATATTGTGTCCTGGATTCGATATCTCTTCCTCTCCCTCCCCCCTCCTTCTCTCTCTCTCTCTCTCTCTCTCTCTCTCTCTCTCTCTCTCTCTCTCTCTCTCTCTCTCTCTCTCCATACCCCATCCCTCTCTCTCTCTCTCTCTCCCCTTCTCCCTTCCTCCATACCCCATCCCTCTTTCTCTTCTTCTGTAATTCCTATAGTCACAATCGAGATCAGTCATATGGTGTCCTGTGACCCCTTAAGACACCATACGACCCATAACAACACCATATGGTGTCCTAGGGGTCATAGGATGCCATATGACCCCTCGAGACACCAATGACCCATAACAACACCATATGGTGTTCTAAAGGGTCATATAGTGTTCTATGACCCCTTAGGACACCATTTGGTGTTGTTATAGGTCCTATGGTGTGCTAAGGGATAATATAGTCTCATATGACCCCTTAGATGTTGTTAGGGGTCATATTGTGTTCTAAGGGTCATATTGTGTCCTGGATTCGATATCTCTTCCTCTCCCTCCCCCCCCTCTCTCTCTCTCTCTCTCTCTCTCTCTCTCTCTCTCTCTCTCTCTCCATACCCATCCCTCTCTCTCTCTCTCTCGCTCTCTCCCTTTCTCCCTTCCTCCATACCCCATCCCTCTTTCTCTTCTTCTCTCCCTCCCTCTTTCTCTTCTTCTTTAATTCCTATAGTCACAATAGAGATCAATCATATGGTGTCATGTGTCCCCCCTCTTCTCTCCCTCCCACCCTCCCCCCTCTTCTCTCCCTCTCTCCCTCCCTCTACCTCTCTCTACCTTCCATCCCCCCTCTCTCTCTCTCTCCCTCTCCCTCCTTCCCTCTCTCTCTCCCTCTCTCCCTCTCCCTCCTTCCCTCCTCTCTCCCTCCACCCTACTCTCCCTCTCCCTTCCTCCATACCCCTTCTTCTCTCCCACCCTCCCCCCTCTTCTCTCCCTCCCCTCTACTCTCCCCCCCCCCTCCCTCCCCTCTACTCTCCCTCTCCCTTCCTCCATACCCCTTCTTCTTTCCAACCCTCCCCCCCTTCTCTCCCTCGCTCCCTCCCTCCTTCCCTTCCGCCCCCCCTCCTCTCTCCCTCCCCCCTACTCTCCCCTCTCTCTCTCTCTCTCTCTCTCTCTCTCCCTCCCTCCCTTTTCATTCACATCTTTTCTACTACCAATAGCGCGTACGGGGTACTGAAACTATTAGTTCACTTCCCTTCCATAACTTTTTTAAGGCATAGGAGCGCGTATGCGGTACTTATTACTTGTAAGCACGTATGAGATACTGAGCCCATTATTCGCTACCTTGTGATAACAATTTTTAGTCTTAGGAGCGCGTGTGCGCTACTTATTAGTCCAGAATGGGAAAAAAGAATAGCATTGGGCTTGCCAACATTTTATGGACTAACAGCACATTCGCGCTTATTAATGTAGGGCGTACGCAGTACATAGACATAGTTTTAGTTGCCCAAGAGCCTCAATGACCTCAAAAGAAGTTTTTGAGGTCGTTGAAAGCTGCACTAGAACTATGTCTGCACTTCTATCATTGTTTTATACATAGAAGTAAGTGATTTTTTTGTTTTTGCATGATTTCAAATGATTGAATTGTTGTTCTTATTAGTTTTGTCAATAGTATTGTGATTGTTTAATAGTTTGATTCCAAAAAATAGTGATAAGATGCATATTTATGGTTATTTGTTTGTTTATGAACTTTTGTTTACATATATATGCAATATGATTCTATTTAGGACAACCGATATCAACCATGGGAAAGAACAAGCGAGGAATGATGGAACAACGAGAGGCTCAAAGGGAAAGACAAAGGCAGCGTATGAATAAATTGTGTGACATAAGAACAATGGGAGAAGAAGGTATGTCATCCTCAACATCTCAATTCGATTTACCAAACGAATATAATGCCCTGATGCAATTGAAGAAGAGACATTTGATTTACCGTATGAACCTAATGCAATTGAAGAAGATACCACATTGAATAATCAATTAAATGATGGACATACACCTTCTCTACTTGATGATTTGAATGTACATAATGCACCGATGTTAACACCTCCTAGAATCATTCGTAGGAAACCAAAGTATCTAATAGACATTGATGAGAATATATTGAAGCCAATGCCCAATAAAATGAATGAACGAACTTGCAGGAGAATGGTTAAAAGAATATGGCAAAACTATTTTGAAAACTTAAATCAAACCGCAAGATGTCAATTAATTGTTCAAATGATTAAAAATTTGAATTTTAGAGAGACAATGAAAATTCTAGGCCTAAGATCATCTGAAAGTAACACTGAAAGAACTATTGTGGGAAATCTATTTGATGCATATCAAACTATTGGTTCAAAATCGCGTACTAAAGATTCTAATGCTACTCGACGTGTCATTACATCAACCATAATGAGCAAGAAACTAAAAAAAGATCGTTTGATAAGCAAAACAAGTAAGTCATTAAACGTTAATAGAACAACATTAAGTAAAGCATTAAAGAGGCGGGAAAAAATAGAGGAACCTAACAATAATTCTCTTTGGGCATCCTCGGGTAGACTACCACGCAAAGACAAGGTTGTTGTTGATGCACTAAAAACATTGATTGAAATTTTTTGGCATGACAACACAAGAGTTTCGCCCAACCAAAGAGATGTTGTTAGAAGGCGAATTGGGTCTACAAAGTGTGAGCCACATGTCAAACACTATTTGGATATGACTCAAACTAAATTTTATGAAAGATTCCTTCAAAAGTTTCCTCAAATAAGAATTTCTCAAATATTTTTTGAAATGGCAAAACTTTTTTATATTAAGATTAATCATGTACGCACCACGTGTTGTTGTAGGATGTATATTGAATTTTCCATGCATTATGATATTTTTCGTCATATTTGTTCTACTTTGCACACTAACGATGTTTTGTAGGAATTTAATATACAAGCACCTCCTAAGTCGGTAAGAGAATTTATTTCAAGTGTGCTATGTAATAGACATGATGGTTGCATTTATTATAAGATGCCTTGTTTGGAAGGTTCTTGTGCTATATGTGGTGGTTTGCAACGTTTACCAAGATGCGTACATTTGGAGAGCACGCATGAAATTGGTACGAAACTAGTTTCTTTCGAAAAATACAAGACAATCACATATGGAGTTAAAGATGGAAAAGATTTGAAGAGATGTGAGCTAGTGAAAAATGATATATGTGTAGCTCAATTTATGAAAATGTTTCAAGAGAAACTAGTTTATGAGTACATAATGCATACACATAGAGCTCAATGGTTAGATGAGCAATTCAAGTCATGTAAGGACACATTTCCTCTTGGCACCATTGTCTCTAACATTGATTTCACTGAAAATTATACACTACAACCTCAAATTGAAGTGCAATCCATGTATTATCACTCTACACAAGTTTCTATTTTTATACACATAGAATTCATGCATGCAGATGATAGCACAGAAAAGGATAGAAAGGTTGTAAGAGAGTATCACTTCTACATAAGTGGTGATCATATTCATTCATCGAAGTTTGTATAAGGATGCTTTAAAGTTTTCTATGATAGTTTAAGGGAAAGGAACATACGATACAACCGACACTTAATATGGTCAGATAATTGCACCGCACAATTCAAGAATGCAAGGATGTTTTATTGGTTGACAAGGATGCATATGACAAGCGGTGTACAACATTTTTGGAATTTCATTGAGGCTAGACATGGTAAGGGAGAACACGATGGTGCAGGAGCATGTGTGAAAAGAGCCCTAGCTAGGGAAGAATTGAAGTACGAAGATGGTGCTAAGTTGATAGATGCAGAAACAATTGTGTGATGGTGTAAGTCTACGATGGGTCCAGGTAATCGAGGTACGTCAATGGTTCGTAGATATTTTTGGTTGATCACTGAATCTAACATTGAAAACTATCTAGATTGTTGTGCAGTTGCAGGATCGAGTGACATGCACTCATTTATGAGTTCAAATTCAAGTTCACTGGTAATTTATACGAGACAGATGGTATGTTTTTGCTCTTCATGCATGTATTGTTTGTTGAAAGAATGTGAATCACAAGAGTGGGTTGACAAATGGTCTTGTGGACCATTGGTTCCCATTGATTCATATCAAATTCCCAAAGCACTACAATTGAGCCAGATGGAGACATCAATGGATTTTGACCATGTATCCGACCTAGTGGATTCAGGTGATTTTTTGAGTTAATTTTTTTGCAAGTATTCTTTTTGGTTCATTTTGTTGTACAACATACTTTATTTTTGGTATTAATTAACACTTTATAAAATGCAAGTCATGTGTATGCAGTTGTTGTAAAAGAGAACAATGAAGAAGGAACATATTACTATTTATGTTGTTGTGTTGAGCCAAAAAGAAAATTGACAACCACAATCATTGACGGAGAGGGTATTGAGTACCCAATAGGGTATGTTGTTGTGACAGGAACATGGCTTCGGAGATACCCTATCAAAAACTCTAATGTTTGGTTGTTCAAGGACTTTGAAACACACAGACATATTCTTCATTTCTCTAACCTTGTTGTTGCAACAAATATTCATTTGATTAAATATCGTGGTAGACCTCATAACAAGATTTTATGGAAAGTTTGTGAATCTGACCATGAGGCAATACTTGACACAATACGGGTTAAAGTCGATCCTAAAAGCTCACTTGATTGATTCTATGATTCAAAGTAGAATGATTTTGAGAATTTTGTATAAATCGTCGACGAATTGTTCTACATTCATTTTTTGTATATATAAATGCCCATGAGCTGATTTTTACATGTTTAGGGGCATAATTTTGTATATTTAAATGGCAATGAGTTGATTTGTACATATCTACATGCCATATTTTATATATTAAAATGGTGATGAGCTGAATCGCACATATTGTAATGCCAAATTTTGTATAAAAGCCCATGAGATGATTTGTATATTAAAATGGCGATGAGTTGAATCGCACATATTGTAATGCCAAATTTTGTATAAAAGCCCATGAGATGATTTGTAAGACTTTTTTTGTATAATCAAATAGCCAAGAGCTAATTTGACCATATTTAGAGGCAAATTTTTGAATAATATGTGACAAGGTTTTGTGACTATTTTGTGTGTCAATGTTTTGTGACTATGTTTTGAGTATATGTGATGTGTCCCTGGTCAATCATGAGCATTCTTGATTCTTGTATAATCATGGAGAATTATTTGAGTCATTATCGGGTCATAGGGGTCATAGATTGAGACTAGATACAATTTGAGCAAAAATTGTCATTGTTGTCAAAAACATTGTCAAAATAGTTGTCAAGCAACTTCTACATTGCATCGGTAGGGTATGACTCACGACGTTCCGGTGCTTTGGGATGCACGACAGGGGCATGCCTAGCATAAAACTGCCCACCCGGATGCGCTCGTGACGTCGGTTTGTGTACACGATGAACTGAATCAATTCTAGCCAATCCTGCAACTTTGCATTGCATGCAACTGACGACTTTTGCAGCAAGCGAAAAAATGCAACCAATTGAAAATGGCTCTGAGTCGTCAAAAACCAAGATAGGCCATTGTAGAGGAGCCTCACGCGACCCCACGGGTTCAAACGGATCGACCATATGTGTCCTGGATTTGAAGAAACAGTCCGTCAAATTTTGACAATTTTTTGGACTCAGGGCCCTTGAGAGATCGCACCGGTATGGTATGACTCTCAACGTTTTGGCGCTTTGGAATGCACGACAGGGGCATGCCTAGCGTAAACCTGCCCACCCAGACGCGCTCGCGACGTCGGTTTGTGCACATGACGAACCGAATCAATTCTAGCCAATCTTGCAACTTTTCATTGCATGCAACTGACGGTTTTTGTAGCAGGCAAAAAAATGCTACCAATTGAAAATGGCTTTGAGTTGTCGAAAACCGAGATAGGCCATTGTAGAGGAGCCTCATGCGACCCCACAGGTTCAAACGGATCGACCATATGTGTCCTAGATTTTAGGAAACAGTCCGTCAAATTTTGACAGTTTTTTGGACTCGTGGCACTTGAGAGATCGCACCGGTATGGTATGACTCTCGATGTTCCGACGCTTTGGGATGCACGGCAAGGGAATACCTAGCGCAAACCTTCCCACACGGACGTGCTTGCAACGTCGATTTGTGCACACGACGAACTGAATCAATTCTAGTCAATCTTGCAACTTTGCATTGCATGCAACTGACGGTTTTTGCAGTATAGGGGCATGCCTAGCGTAAACCTGCCCACACGGATGCGCTCGTGACATCGGTTTGTGCACACGATGAACCGAATCAATTCTAGCCAATCTTGCAACTTTGCATTGCATGCAACTAACGATTTTTGCAGCAAGCGAAAAAATGCTACCAATTGAAAATGGCTCCAAGTCGTCAAAAACTGAGATAGGCCATTGTAGAGGAGCCTCATGCGACCCCACGGGTTTAAACAGATCGACCATGTGTGTCCTGGATTTGAAGAAATAGTCCATCAAATTTTGACAATTTTTTGGACTCGGGGCACTTGAAAGATCGCACCGGTATGGTATGACTCTCGACATTCCAACGCTTTGGCATGCACGACAGGGGTATGCCTAGCGTAAACCTGCCCAACCGGACGCACTCATGACATCGGTTTGTGCACACGACAAACCAAATCAATTCTAGCCAATCTTGCAACTTTTCATTACATGCAACTGACGCTTTTTGCAGCAGGCGAAAAATGCTACCAATTGAAAATGGCTTCGAGTCATCAAAAACTGAGATAGGTCATTGTAGAGTATCCTCACGCAACCCCAAGGGTTCAAACGGATCGACCATATGTGTCCTGGATTTGAAGAAACAGTCCGTCAAATTTTGACAATTTTTTAGACTCATGGCACTTAAGAAATCGCACAGGTATGGTATGATTCTCGATGTTCCGACGCTTTGGGATGCACAACAGGGGCATGCTTAGCATAAACTTGCCCACACAGATGCACTCGTGACGTCGTTTTGTGCACACGACGAACCGAATCAATTCTAGTCAATCTTGCAACTTTGCATTGCATGCAACTAACGGTTTTTACAGCAGGCGAAAAAATGCTACCAATTGAAAATGGCTCTGAGACGTCAAAAACCGAGATAGGCCATTGTAGAGGAGCCTCACGCGACCCCACGGGTTAAAACGGATCGACCATATGTGTCTTGGATTTGAAGAAACAGTCCGTCAAATTTTGACAATTTTTTGGACTTAGGGCACTTGAGAGATTGCCCCGGTACGGTATGACTCTCGACGTTCCGACGCTTTGGGATGCACGACATGGGCATGCCTAGCGTAAACTTGCCCACCCGAATGCTCTCGTGACGTCAGTTTGTGCACATGACGAACCAAATCAATTCTAGCCAATCTTGCAACTTTGCATTGCATGCAACTGACAGTTTTTGCAGTAGGCAAAAAAATGCTACCAATTGAAAATGACTCTGAGTCATCAAAAACCGAGATAGGCCATTGTAGAGGAGCCTCACGCGACCCCACGGGTTCAAACGGATCGACCATATGTGTCCTGGATTTGAAGAAATAGTCCATCAAATTTTGACATTTTTTTGGACTCAGGGCACTTGAGAGATCGCACCGGTTTGGTATGACTCTCGACGTTCCGGTGCTTTGGGATGCACGAAAGGGGGATGCCTAGCATATACTTGCCCACCCGGACGCGCTCGCGACGTCGGTCTATGCACACGACGAACCGAATCAATTCTAGCCAATCTTGCAACTTTTCATTACATGTAACTGACGCTTTTTGCAGCAGGTGAAAAAATGCTACCAATTGAAAATGGCTCCGAGTCGTCGAAAACTGAGATAGGCTATTGTAGAGGAGCCTCACGCGACCCCACGGGTTCAAATGGATCGACCATATGTGTCCTGGATTTGAAGAAACTGTCTGTCAAATTTTGACAATTTTTTGGACTCATGGCACTTGAGAGATAGCACCGGTATGGTATGACTCTTGACGTTCCGACGCTTTGGGATGCACGACAAGGGTATGCCTAGCATAAAATTGCCCACACGAATGCGCTCACGGCATCGTTTTATGCACACGACGAATCGAATCAATTCTAGCCAATCTTGCAACTTTGCATTGCATGCAACTGACGGTTTTTGCAGTAGGCAAAAAAATGCTACCAATTGAAAATGGCTCCGAGACGTCAAAAACTGAGATAGGCCATTGTAGAGCCTCACGCGACCCCACAGGTTCAAACGGATCGACCATATGTGTCCTGGATTTTAAGAAACAGTCCGTCAAATTTTGACAATTTTTTGGACTCAGGGCACTTGAGAGATCGCCCCGGTACTGTATGACTCTCGACGTTCCAGCACTTTGGGATGCACGACAAGGGCATGTCTAGCGTAAACTAGCCCACCCGGACGCGCTCGTGACGTCGATTTGTGCACACGACGAACCAAATCAATTCTAGCCAATCTTGCAACTTTGCATTGCATGCAACTGACGGTTTTTGCAGTAGGCAAAAAAATGCTACCAATTGAAAATGACTCCAAGTTGTCAAAAACCAAGATAGGCCATTGTAGAGGAGCCTCACGCAACCCCACGGGTTCAAACAGATCGACCATATGTGTCCTGGATTTGAAGAAACAGTCCGTCAAATTTTGACAATTTTTTGGACTCGAGGCACTTGAGAGATCGCATCGGTATGGTATGACTCTCGACGTTTCGACGCTTTTGGATGCACGACAGGGGCATGCCTAGCATAAACCTGCCCACCCTGACGCACTCGCGATGTTGGTTTGTGCACATGACAAACAAAATTTGACCATTGCGAGCATGAGGGTGCTCTCGCACCAAACACATATTGTTGTTTATATTCATATTGTCAATTTTTGTTGTTTATATTCATATTGTTGATTACATATGTAAATATTCATTTAAATTTATAAAAGGGAAGCCACCAAATACAGCGAATACACAATAATGAACTGAATACAAGGAGTTTTGTAGGGTTAATTCAACATTTTAGAAATTTTATCAAATCATATTCCACGATTGCAATGTTTTATATCATATATTTTTGTTGTTTATATTCATATTGTTGATTACATATGCAAATATTCATTTAAATTTATAAAAGGACAACCATAAAATACAACTAATACAAAATAATGAACTCAATACACATTTATTGGATCGAATATCGATATTTATATATATAAAAAAAGGCATGTCTGCCAAGTCAATACAAGTATTACAAAAATGTGGCATATGCCATGTCCAAATCGATATACAATAAAAATGTAGAATATATCTACATGCATTGGTCATTCTCTGACCAAAACTAACACTATATGATCCTAAACTTGTGGTGGATCATCAAAATCAAGCCTCTTCGATGCAATACGTGGCTTTGTAGATGGCTGCAAAACCACAATTCAAAAGCCAAGTTAGAATTCTTTTGTAGAGAATAGTTCACAATTAACAACATAATTATGCATTTAACTATAATTCATTTGCAATTGAAATGTAGATTACCTCATCAGCTGATCTAGGAGCTAATCTCTTCGCTCTCCTCTCCTTGTCACTCTTAGGAGTTTTCTTGAAGATATACTTAAATGGATCCACGTTATGGTCGTACCGCAAAGGGGTCTATTGTAGATTAAATGTACAATTAATACAATGTACTAACATAAATATATCAAAAACACTTAAAAGCTATAATATAGAGAACAATGACGTACCTATGCCTGAGATGCTTCTCCAATGGACTGAGGATGGCTCACCATCGATGTAGAAACTGTCGCTACTACCTATACAAAAAATGTTCAAAGATTAAATACAATTAATATAATGATAAGTATTGAAGGTTAAAAACAATTAATTTTACATATCAAACAAAAGTGTACCGGATCTTGAGATGCTTCTCCAGTGCACAGAGGAGGGTTCGCCATTGACGAAATAGGTATGGATATTTCCTGTATGAAAAAATTATAAGATTATAATATATCACAAGTTCACATGTATGCGTGCATATAATCATGAAATCAAGAAAATAAAGTAGAGATACATACCTCCGCCCTTTCTTGATCCATGGGCGAATCAGGTGCATTCAACAAATCCACGTAGCTCAATGGCCGTAAAATAGACAAAAAACACTAATCAATCTACAAACCCCAACTAATACTTGATTTCAACATTTTCAAACAAATGTACAACTAAAAATGTGTTCAATTACCATCTTCCCACGTTTTGGCACCTTCGAGGAATTATTTTTCTTAGGACGAGCCCTAGAGGCGGAGGGGGTACCCTAAAAAAACAAAATTAACATGAGATATTAGTACAGATAATAAATTAAACATAATTTTAAAAATCTAAAATGAAATGACTTGCATATTCCATCAAAACAATACATAAAAAGCGTTGTACAAAATATGATACCGTATAGCCTTGTAGGCCAAAATCGATCGCTAAGAGCATGATGTCATCAATCTAGGACATTTCATCCCCTGTCAACACCTACAAACCAAAAATTGGACCAAGCATTAAAGATAGTTAGTATATCTTGTGTTTTTTTGAATTCAAAGTGTATTATTCTATTTTAACATGTTACAAAATTTATACCTCAGGCATCGAAGTTGCAGCTCTAGTAACTGGGGGAGGAGTATGGGATACCGCTGCTACATCCTGAAATGCATATTATTTGTCTCAATTTAAATCGATGTGTAAATGAAAATTCATTTATGTAATTACAAATTTAAAGTGACTAATAAATAAAATGCTATGAATTCAAATCAACACACCTGTGTCTGTCGCTCATGGGCAAACACCCTGTCCATCAACTCATCTATCAACGCGAAATCCTCAGCCGTGCGGGCCTAACATCTACTCTCGCAAATCGTGCACAGATGAGATGAGGATCCATCTGCACTGGCTGTATCATCTATCCCCGAGCATATCCCCGAGCAAGTGACACACATATGTTGGATGGGCTCTCTGTCGCCACCTAATGGCTCATCAAAAATACAAAAGGGTGTGCTAATGACGTCTCATGTTGGATGATGGCACCAGTCAACGTTGTGGCCGCCTAAAGAGTCTGTAGCTCCATCGACTCTTTCAACTCTACTGGGACACCCTGATGCACCTTGGGTTTAGGTGCTAGGGGGTTGCGACTCTCCGCGGGTAATCGCCTACGGGCTCTAGGTCTATCTTGGGTAGAGCCACCACCTCTACCATGGAACTCTCTCATGTCAAAATAGTTTGGACGCACATTAAGCACAAACTCACAATATACTTTTCTCAAAAAATATAATGGCACCTCATAATTATTACAAGGTGGGTCATCAAAGACCATCCACCACCTCTGCCAAAAAAATTTCTTCATCTGCACATTGATACACCAATGTATGGGAAACCTCTTTGCATTAAGAGGTAATGACTGACCAGTTTTGGGATCAACGAAAAGGGCACATATTTGTTGTTTAGTGATATTTTTGTTTTTTACTACATCGTATGATAGCCCATCGACATAGAATTGACAACACCTATCCCTAAAGCTTCCCCATTTGGTAATTTGTGTAAAAACAACTATGGCACCACTAGCTAATGTTTCTAGGCTAGTGGCAAGGGATTGATGATGCTCAAGTTTAGAATTTTTCAATTTAACAATCAGTCTATTGATTTTAAACGCATTTTGTCCTAACTGATTAATTAATTGCTCATGTGTTTCAGGTGTGCGGTCAAAAGGAAGAATTGGGGGTTGTTCTTGTGTGTTTTCAGGAGGTGCATTTGGTTGTTCTTGTGGGTTTTTAGGAGGTGCATTTGGTTGTTCTTATGGGTTTTTAGGAGGTGCATTTAGTTGTTCTTGTTGTGGATTAGAAGAATCTGGTTTTTGAAACAAAAAATGAAAAAACCTATTCAAAATTAGTGAAATTAAATTCAAAATGTAAAACAAATCGAACAAACGGGAAATAAAGAAAAAAATAAACAAAAACTAACCTTGATCCATAGCTTGGAGGACAAATCTAGCACCCCATTCGCGGTTTAGGAGAGGAAATGAAAAAAAAACAATAAAAACGTGCTATTCACGAGTAAATGAGACTGTTTTTTTAAAAAAACTTTTTTTAACAAGCACGGTGTACGCAGTTATATTTGGATTATTAGCGCGTACGCGCTCATTTTCCTAGGCGTAGCACGTACACGCTCATTTTCATAAAAGCAGCGTGTACACGCTACCTTCTCTAGGCTCGGGAAGAACAAACCTAAGCACGTACACAGAATTTCAAATTTTAGAACCGCGTACGCGCTGCTTGTTTTTCCATGTTTTTTTTGGGTGGTGTCCACTTTTCTGACCACCATCTTTGTGCACATACCCCATTGGTCTTTAGATTTAGTTCAACATCAATTAACACTTGATCCTAGTTTGTCACCTTGTGTTTTGATTAAGCATGTACCTAATTTGATTGTGGTGTCATCATCTACCAAGGACTTGGCGACACAAACATATTTCAGAGACACAATCTTCACACACTTGGACTCTTCTTCCTTCTAATTCCTATCTAGAATAAGAAACATTCCTATATTTGTACTTGGTCTATCTTTCTTCTCAAAGGGAGAAATGTTGTTTGTAGAAATTGGATAATGTTTTGTATTCGAGCATTTACCATTTCTGCAAGACATTATACATTGTGGGGGGCCTATAGTCCCTCTTTACTTCCTATGGACAGATAATTGTTTGTATTTTTGTGATAGATGTAGTCCTTGGGGGGTAACATTGAATCCATTACCACTCTTTCATCAATTGCATTTGTTTTGTATAATTTCTCTTTTATAAAGCTTTGTACCACTAAATTTTCTTCTTTTTTGTTTGTGAGAAATCGCATTATTAAATGGATACATAACATGGCCTAGCAGCCGTGATCCATAATCATTGTTTGCATGTTTCCCTCTACGTAAGTTGCACTTAAGTGGGGGTGTTAGTATGAATAAAATATTTTATCCAACTAGTCCAATAGTAATTTGTATTCACAGGTTAAGTTTAATTTAGTCTTAAGAATCTATTTAGAAGTCTTAAGTGTCAATTAGGTATCATCTTATCTTTTGAGAGTCGTAAGTCATTTAATAATTAGCAAATTAGTTCTCATGTTATAAGATTAAAACACATGTCCTGATCTTGTCATATGCTACCTATCAACCTTCTCTTTATAAGCGAGACATCATATTTACATTTTATAATTAGTATCCAATATCAATCTAATTCATTGTGCTCATAATTAGACATTTTTTTGCTCTTATTGCTCTCTTGTAAAAAACAACTTTTGGTTTTGCAAGTGATTCTAGAGGCTTGAGTCCATTGATTACTCTAACAATTTGAAGTTGCTTTATTTAAACATTGTTTACAATATTTTTTTATTTCAAGATTTTTTTTTTTTTTAATATCTATCTAAATTACTTGGTAGATCCATAAACACATAAGTAGCGAACTAGATAATTAAGAAATGGTATATAGCTAACATAAATATTGAAAGCAACCTAAACAATCAAATATATACACCATAGAGATTGTGTAACTCAACCTCAAAGTGATGCACAATCTAGATTGTAAGTAATTTATTTCTATTCACGCGGCAGTTTATATGCAACAAATTCAAGGGAATTAACGGAAGATAATGTTGTTTACATACAAGCGGCGTTTCCACATGAATTAAATTATAAATAATTAAAACAGATGCTAAATTGTGAGAAGTGGCTTTAATCAAACGCCCATCTTTTATTTTGAGTTACTGCTTTATCTGTGTTCAGCATACAAGCCAGGCTTAGGCCCACATTTTTGGTCCCGGACATTCATCGTAATCAGTACTTTGAGCGGTATTTCTCATGCTAAACTGTGGGCTTTAAACAATACTCGGCTTTATAGAAGACCATTTGGAAAGATTGAACTCAAAACTTTATACAAGCAGAACTTAGTTTCTCCATACCGTAAAAAAAATTTACTTTCCTGAAAAAGCTATAGATGTAATCAAAGGTCAGTGGGAAGAAAATGATGATTATTGGAAGCTTTGTATGGTGATTGAATTTTCAACTATACACTCTTCGTACCTTCACACATAACTAGATTGACCATCTTGTTGAGTGTTCCTTGAAAAACAGACAACATTATTGAGTTCCATTATGCTTGATCATACATTTGAAAGGCCTTCAAATAGGTGTTTGTATCTAGGTGAGTTGTAATCATGTTGAAAAAAATACAGCAATCATTTAAAATAAATTGTGCCGCATGAAAGGAAAGAAGGGGAAACTAATAACAATAAGAATTGCCTTTCACTTTTTGTAAGGCTGCTTGTAATCTCAATCGACTAAATATTATCCTCCATACATGGATTGAACAGCAAAATTTCATACCATATAATTGCACAGCTTTTTCTTCTCAACACAAATATTCAAAATCAAGGTTCTCTTCGAAGAATGGACACCTTAAATTATGACCACAGTTATGTCTTCAATGCACTCTTTGTGCACATTGACAACATTGGAGCACCCAGTATCAAAAATTGTAGCCATGCTCCATAGAATAACTGAATCAGTGACCTAGCTTAAGTCAAAAAAGCCTTTTAGTGCTGAAGGCATTCCAGCATTTAGGCTGTTTAACTTTTGAAATTTGCATCTGCAACAAAAAAGCAGCTTCCACAGCTGAACTATGATAATAAGAACTTATGTACATCATGATCTTCATGGCATACAACCCGTAAATCCTGAAATTGCTGTCAACGGGATCTGCTTAGACAGACCTTTCTGCATTCATATTAACTGAAATGAGGAATATCAAGGATTCTGACATCCGGATATACAACAGGATAAAAGATAATCCTGGTTGGAAATAAATCATATTGATCTGTAACCATCTGATCAAGCAGTGACAAGCAGCAGAATGTACTAGCCTGAGAATCCATTTTCATTCCTATTTTGTAAAAACAAATTGTGCAGCTTCAACCATAAATCTTATCCTGCTTCTTAATCATCTACATCCATTTCTTCATCCTGTACCATCGGTTGATTATCTTCTGATTTACCACCAGTTTCTTCTGAACTATTTCCGTTAATATTATCCTTAACCTGGCCTGAATTTACCTCAGTATCTTCAGAATCATCATCTTCATCCTTTTCTTTCTCTCCTGAAGACATGATCCCACGGTTCATCCATTCAGGACAAAGGTCCTCACCTCCATACAATAACCGTCCCAGAGAGTCTTTTATATAACTCAAATTGAAAGCTGAAATTTCATCTATTTTAGATGTTCGACAGGCACACTCAGGCAGAGGATGAGAAAGAAAGGAGAGCGGTTTTGCATTGAGAGACATTTGTATAAGGCCGCTTTCATGGGTGCTGTTATTTAGATGTTCCCGAACAGAAACTAACCAAGTATGGTTTGGTTTGTAAAGGTGATCACGAATGTCATCGAAAAGCTTAACAATGACTTTTCTGGATTTACAATATGCAAAATCTACGTCAGAGCAGAACACTACATAACCAAATCTCCCAACTGATCAACATTTTATGCAATTTGCAATTTACTGGCATAATGGAAAAGTAGATAAATTTTAAGCAGCTGGATGAATTATTGCTCACCTGTCAGGACGGTAGGTTTTGAGAGAAGCTGACTCATAAATGCGATGCCCCATAACCAAGCTTGCGAAATCTGGACGGCCATTACCATCACGATTAAATCCAGGAAAGAATGCATCTGCTTCCACACTGACGATGTAATCAAGAGCTTCCCAAAGAAGTTTATGAGCTCGCATTCTAAAGTCTAAAGGAGTAGGCTCTGGTTCTTTGTCAGCCTCAGCCACCCAACCCCACCAACCCTCTATCTCGTGCGGATATTTTGGCCTGGCAGCAGGTGGAGCAAGAGGCCTAGGACGAGGTCCAGCATTTTGCCAAGTTGCAAGCCTAAGTTTCTCATTATCTGAATGTGGGGGTGGTGGAGATGGCAAAATCAGTGGCTCCTCTGGACCATACATTACTGACAACTCTTTGTCAGTGCAGAGAGATGTTCTATCCACAAGATTATTGAACATTGCACGAAGTGGAATCAGTACTCGTTGCCCACCAAATACTTCTCCACCTGATACGTATATTATCGTGTCAGGAGGATAACCCAAAGCTCGGAGAAGAATACCAACCTGCAAGAAACAAATTTCAACTTACATAGGACAATTAAGCTACTTGTGGACCACAAGCAATACAATGTATAAAAACTGTATGAGTTACAGCAGGCATTCAACATAGCGTAATGTATAACTAGTTACTAGTAGCTTGACCTCTTCAGGCATAAGGGGACATGAACCATTGTGACGCTGTACTTCTGAGTCAACACTAAGATCTCCTTGGATAATGCCATGCTTGATCATCCACAATCTTCTATGTTGTATCATTTCAGTATGCACATCCTATCACAATCAAGAAGCTATGTTAAAAGGAGTGTGAAAATCCAAACACCCACAGTAAAGATAATAATGTTTCCACTCTTCAGAAACTTACGAAGTTTTACAATATCATCCTTAATATAAATAGGAATACCACAACAAAGAGAAACAATCATTCTGGATTTCTTAATGCTGAATGTAAATATGTGCTTCAGATCTAGAAATTTGAGTATAAACAATATTAAATTCAATTTACAGTTATGATGTTCTTGCAAAGAAAAATATGTACAAGACATGTCACCTGAAAAAGTTCTGCACAACCATGATAAGCTAGTGCATCTTTCACCAAGCCAGGATGAAAGATCAGATAAGGCCGTCCAGAAGCTTGCAATCTACAAAAAAAATAAACAACATTCAACCTAGAAACATCAAAAAATATGCAACAAAACTATCTGGTTGAATAAGAAAATAAAAAAATAGCACAATAACCAATGTTTCTTCGATATTATTGACAATAGTTTCTTGTCTGTGATGTAAAATTATGATCTAAAGATGCACTTACAGAAGTTAAGAAATTTTGTTGGGATGCCATTTTCTCATAATGTTTCCTACCTTTTTACAATTCTAGTACCAAGTTCCCAAATCTCTTGGCGAAAGCGAAGTGCATGGAATGCTACTCTGCATCTAAGCCTCTGGTATTCTGCCAGCTTTGGGGGTAGAATGGGCTGTGCACAATATCAAAAAATGGATTTTAACTCAAATGTAAAGCTATTGCACATTCATAGATGTTCAACATTTTACATAATAAAGATGAAATCTATTATTCATTTCCATTGTTGAAAAAAAAATCAATTTGCATGAAATCAATTTGACTGAATTTTTCTAGGAAATAGATATATGTTGTAATGTCCCCTTTTTGAAATAAAATTTAATAATAAATAATAATGATAAATAATAATAATAAATATTATAAAAAAAATATAATGTAGATAAATTTTAATTAAGTTTAATGAATGCTCAAAAGGCATGAAATGAAGAGTTGTGACTCCCTCAAACATGAGATATAAAAGGGCGATCGTTTCATTTGAGAAGGGGATCCATCCATCAATTAATAATCAAACAATGAAGGAAGCAACCAATAAATGTGGAAATAAATAATTATTTTCAAAAGACAGCTATTAAGGATTAATAGTTGTGACTATTTTCAAAGGGTAGAAATCATGAAATGTTGTGACTCCCTCAAGAATAAGATATAAAAGGGAGATCATTTCCTTGGGAGGAGATCATCAAGGAAGGAATAAATAAACCATAAATTGGAAATTAAGGAAATCAATTTGAAATAAATTATTATTCTCAAAGGCAGCAATGAAGGGTTGTGACTCAATTGTTGTTAAAGGAGGAGACTCTTTCACCAATAAAATATAAAGGAGAGATCATTCAAAGGATTCGATCATCACTGTATCAATTCAGCATTCATTCAATCATTACTCAGCAATAGATCAAATCAGCAATTATTAAATCATCACTCATGAATCCATCAAAGGAAATCATTCAATCATCCATCAATCATCAATGGGGAATAAAGGAATCAAGCAAACAATCAATCAATCATACAACAAACATCCATCATTCAAACATCAACTATTCAAGAATCATTTAAGCATCCATTCATCAATCCTTCAAGAAATGACAATAAAGATAAATCAAGCAATCAGCCATAATCTAGCAAATACATCAAGATATCAGTTTTGAATTCTAGTTAGTACTTGCAAACCAGATGGGGTCTGGGCCCACGTGGTGGGCTAATGTTTGGAAGGATAGGGTCTTTTGCTACCCTTTGGCAAGCTTGGGATAGAGTCCTTGGTATTGTCACTAGACGAGGTCCAGGCTCACGAGGTGAGCTAGGGTTTGGAAGGATGAGGTCTTTTCCTACCTTTGACAAAGTAGGGACGGGGCCCTTGGTTTTGTCACTGTTGAGTTAGGGATGCAGTCTTTTAGCTCAGCATTCGCAAGGTATTTACAAAGAATTCCAACTTGATCAATTGAGTATTGTGCTATGATTTATTGATCTGAGTATTTATTGATCTTTGACAAGACTGTCTGAAGGAGAATTATTGCAGGAAATCAAGATAAGATCTATCTTCTGAATTATTCATAGAATTATAAATTGAATATCATAATAGAATTTCATCATTTTTTATAAAATTATATTTAATAATTTATAAATATAATGCAATTTTCATCTTGAGTTGAATTATTGTTTTAGGGCAAAAATTAGGAATATCCCAAAATGGGACATTACATATGTTATTGTCAAGGCATTCTAGATCTTGAATGGTCTTGAAAAATAAAATGTGTTTCATAAATTGGCTTGTAGAAAGCATGTAATTCCTATATGTAAAGACACGATGCTAAATGGAGCAAACTAAATCATATAGATGCCTGAGGTATGTTACTGTCAAGGCATTCTAGATCTTGAACAGTCTTGAAAATAAATATATTTAATAAATTGGCTTGTAGAAAGCATGTACTTCCTTTATGAAAAGACACGATGCTCAATGGAGCAAAATGACTCCTACAGATGCCGAAGGTTAGAAAATGGATCCAGTGGTCCAGCTGAATCAAATTTGGAAAAACTCTAAAAATTAGAAAAATGCCATAAATACATTGTAGTAGACAAACTCAAACATCATAAATGTGAATCCTGGAAACTTAATTTTTAAAACTTACTGTCAAAAAAGATGAACTTAGTCAAGTTTGTCAAAATATATTTGGACACATCACAAAATTTCAATTGGCTTGACCCTTATATAAGGTCTACAAAACTTGATTGCACAAAAATTGGCTTGCACACCATGACTCACTATATTAAGTCTAGCAGAACCGTTTTTATGAACAACTTCTACTTGTGATTTAAGCATGACACTTTTATTCCTTTGCGTTAGCAACTACCTTGGATAATCTCAAACTGTAACTCCATCTTGCCCTCATTCTCAATGTTTTACATACATGTTGCCTCTTTAGCAGTCATTGGGGCACATGATTTAACTTACAATGGAGATCTCTTATCACCAAATTTTGGACCTAAATTAGTATAAACACATGAAGAAAAAGGAAGCGTTTCATCTTGCAGAAGCTATAGTGCATCCTGTAGAAATTTGTATATTTGAGTGTCATTGATAAATCGTATAGTATCTTTCTATGTCACCACATTTGCCGAATTTTTGGCTTCAGATTCGAAATTCAACAAACTTGTAAAAAACCAGTGTTCCACGGGGACGCGCCCCCCCCTTTTTGGCCACATCTCCTTGTAAGAAACGTCTCGGGGACGCGGACGCGACGTCCCCCGCCACCGCCACCCAAGCGCCGCCGAGACGTCTCCTTGGGAGACGTCTGGGCATCTCCCAGAGAGACATGGAGATGCCTCCACGTCTCCTTGGGAGACGTTTGGGTGTCTCCCCATCCTTCGAGAGACGTGCAGACGTCTCTCAAGGGACGGGGAGACGCCCAGACATCTCCTATCGCCCCCACGTATATGCAATGTTTAAAATTAAAAAAATTTAAAAAAGTGACTTTTTAAGTTTTTTGAGGGTTAAGGGGTAACTCTAATTGGGCGTGGGCCAATAGAAAAATAACACCCGACAGACCCCAACTTGGCGATGCCCCCAAACCCCCGTTGAAAAATATAGGGGGAAACCGCACCGATAGAAGTAGGGAAAATCTAACCTCCGAGTCTGATTAGGCTCCATATAACAACACAACTTAGGAATCTTCGTATTTAGATTTAGTATTTCAAATTTCCTATAGTCTCATTTGAAATGTAATTCTTATATTGTAATGCTGTCATACATCTTTTCAAAACTAGTCTTTCAAGTACTATATGCATATGTATAACTATATCAGCACCACCACCCCGCCACCCCCCGCCCCCGCTGTCGTTCCCCCCGTCGTCCCCAAGCTTAGGCCCTTGGTCCCCCCGTCCCGGAAACACGTCCCCCCATCCCCCCATCCCCAACGCCCGTGGAACATTGTAAAAAACGTATGAAATTCGTCAAACTTCGCCTTAAATTCATAGGAGAACAGACAAGGGTTTTTTCCGTCAATGGATGACCTCTTGATAGTTGCTGTTTGAAGCTATGAGGGCCACCACTGAAGTCTTTGGGGGCTGCAGGCAAACATGATGCTAGAAAGGTTGCCGCCGGTAGGGTTCGTAGACGGCCGCGTCAGGAAAGGCAGATGCCCTGTTTTAATTTTTACATTGCTTTTCGAAAAATACTTTGTAGCTGCCTTTGCTCGCGAAAAAGCAAATTTTATTCGTTTCCCTCAAATAAACTCTTCAGACTTCGAAGGACATTATTAAATATATCATATATTTAGTATAATATAATTTTATTTTATCATTTTATTTAACTTTTTTAATATTTTTAATATATTGAAAATTTAATATTTAGAATATGTAATTTACAGTTTTAAATTATTAATATGTAAAATTTGATAAATTTAAATTAAATTTAACAAATTTAATATTATTAATTCTGATAATTTTGTATATATATTATTTATATTTTCTAAAAAATCAAAGTTATATAAAGCGAATTCTTTTTCAATTTTTTTTCTCGTCCTGCATTTCATCCAAATTTTATTGTTGGCGAATTCAAACTCAAACTCAAACCTGGTGACTTCGGTATTTTTGTATTGATTTTATTTGATATGATTTAGCTATCTAAATATGTGTTCTACCTCTTTCTGGTTGCTTGTAGATACTCATACAATTTTGGTTCTTTTCATTCTCCTATAATTCAGGACTTATAGATTTGAAATGGCATAACCATAGGAAGTTCTTGGCCTGAAAACCTTTCTCCTACACTTTCTCTAGAAAAGCTTTGATAGCAGCAATTTGTTTCAAAGACTGTGCAGCGTGTACTGAAAACCTTCATTTTTTCTTCTTGTAAAATTATTGATTGGAGCAGCATTATATTGTATATTTGCATATCTGGGCAGGGTTCCACAGGGTGGCATTCCCATCTCTGGGGCTATCCCAAACATAACAGATGTTTTGCAGACACAGATGGGATATCCCTCCTAGATCCTCACATTTTCTGCATTTTTTCTCACATCCCTGAGACATCTTATTCATTGGTATCTTGAGAACATTTCTTGTTTTAGGAGAGGGCAGGAATGGGAAAGTGAAGGGGCAAGAGTACTTAGGAGCACCCTGACCTCCCCACGACATTGAAGGAAGCCTCTGATCTACTGAAAACATACCAAGAACATCCTGGCATCCCCATAACGGTTTATTTAAAAGCCAGCAAAAAATCATTCTCTTCTAAAATTAAAAAATTAGAAAAGTGGACACTTAAATAAAATTATTTTTGTGATCATTATCATATAATACTCATACAAATATACAATAATGTTTACAATTTTGCATTTGTATTTCAAATCTTCAATGGTCAATACTAAATGTTCATTGCTCAGTGTTCAACATTATAGATTTTAATGTTATTTGAATCTCAGCTCTTTTGAAAGCTAAGTAGTGTTAATATATAATCGAAGCCATAAAATATGGTTTTTATAGATTTTTTGTATTATATACATTCATCATCCCTCTTCCAACCCCAAAATCCAGAAAAAGAAGTGTAATCTGTGGGATCCATGTGTACTAAAGTACACCCAGTTATGGAAACTTGGAGAAATGTAGTCTGTGGTTTCCATACATTCTTTTAAGTTTTAAATTAAATCAATTTTGCATGTGTTCCCATGAAACAAACAAGTGATGTTTATCAAGTTGCTTCTAGATTTGATTGTGTCACTTTTTTTGCATCAACGTTTCAGATCACACTCTGTGATCCATCATTAGGATGTAAGAGAGTGTCAGGAGATGTAAAAATATAATTTGCAGACTTAGACTCAAGGTAATATAAGAAGGGGAAGGAGAGAAAGGGACAAGTACATGGAATGAGGAAAAGAGACCAAAACATGACAAAAGGTTCCAAAAAGGACCCAAAAACAAAATCCAGGAGGGAAATAAATGCAAAACAATAAACAATAAAAATGAATACTATAAAATAAATGGTAAAAACAGAGAAGAAATTGCTCAAAATATAGAAATGAAAACATACAATTAAGCATGGAATAATAGGATAGGATATAATGAAAATTAAAAGACGAAAATAAGATATAATATAGGGGGTCAATAATGAACAAAAAATAAATGGATTGTGGAGATCTGATGAAATTAAGTGATGTTTGGTTAATATGTCTAATCACTTCAGATCACATTCTGTTAAAACATTTTAAATGATCTGTTTGCATGAAATTATTAAAGAAATTACCACAAAATGAGGAACTCGTGTTTCACAGTTTCCTTATACCTGCAAACAGCCACCTCCAGATATCAGTAGCCCAACTGCCTTTGTCTTTTTAAGACTAGGTAAAACTTCTCGAAGGTAAAAGTCCGTGGAAGCTGAATATGCAGGTGAGAAAACCGGTAGCTCATTGTTCTTCCTCGCAGTCTTAAACCTTTTTGGAAGACTTTTCACAATTAGTACATCATTTATGAGTGCTGCAATGAACTGCTCCTCATTGTAGAGGTATCCAAAACTCTTGAATTTCAAGCTGCCACAGACAAAGACAAGAACAAATGACCTTACAAGTTCCTCCTAGATAAGGATTAATCAAACTTTACAAAATATAAAAAGCAAGCACTAGCCATGCATGCCCTAGAAGAAAAGCTGACAAACCTGATTCTCTTTGTACTTGTTGTCTCTTGAAGTTCTGGAATGACCAAGGTGGCATTCAGGAGCCTGGCTACAGCTACCACATCGCAGATCTGCTAAGAACAAAACATGAGTATGAAAGACATTAAAGAAAGCTGTCACGTATTCTTTTTCTTTTAATTTCTAGACAGTGTCCATATTGTATTTGATTAAAGTCAGTGAATATGAAAGAGATTGAAGAAAGCCATCCTATATTTTTCTTCATTTATTTTAAAGACAGTCTATATATTTGTATTTGATTAAAGATGAAATAATTACCGAAGTTCTGATCTCTTGGAAGCCTCCTTGAAGCTTCACAAATATAAACCCATTGTTGTGCCAGCTTGCAGCTGTTATTTCAAGTATTGAGAATTTGTTAGGCATCAAATGTAGGCTAACAAATAATTATTGAGAACTCAAGTTAAAGCAGTACACAGAAAAATGAACCCATGCTTCGAAGTCAAGACAAAGATTGAACAGCTAAGTGACAAAGAATGATCAAAACATAGGCCTTGATTTCAACATGACATTGTGATCTTCAAAAAACTAAAAGACGGGGTTTTGGGATCGGTTGTATAAGCTCACCTTCACTTGTTATGGATTGTTTTTTTACTTTGTACATCTCTCTGGGGAACGCAAAGCATTGATATTCTTATGCACAGAAGTAAACTTGATTATTAATTGAATGAAACTACAAGTAGCCTGCACAAGCTGTGCATAACCTATGAATATTTCATGATAATTTACATGAGTGTTTCAAGAGTCCAAAAACTTCCAGCCATCAATCAAATCTAATATCAAATCCCTAAATGCATATGCTAAACCTTCAAATCATATTATTCTACCAACTTATAAGTCTTATAAGGTCCACAAACAGTCACCTTCAGTGATGTAACCCTTGACAAGAAATCTACTAATAAAGTGAGTTAAAGCCCCAGAAATTTGATATTGCTTACACAATATTTTTCTTTGTAGATTCATTTCTTATTTTTCAAAACAATAATCGAATAACATAAACATTCTGACTTGTGATTTCACATAATATTAGAATAAAATTGGAACTCGAATACTGTTGTGACAATCTCACACATCACCCCATTGCAAATGGGGACCTCCTTGTTTTTGCTTTTTAGGGTAGTATTTTGGCATCTTGGATTTTCTCTCTCTGGTCTCCCGCCTTCACAAATGAGTCAATAAATTTAGAGGAGTCAAGAAATCAATAAGGAGAAAGAATGATTAGAAGAACATTCTAATGCTTTGGATGTGCTCAGACAGGTCGAAGGAGTAAAAACGCAATTTTCTAGGATCAATTCTGACAACTTCCTATTTTTTAGGAAAATTGTTTTTCCTACTTTTTGCTTTTTCGAAAAGTTTCATTTTTGACATTTTGGGGCCAATCCGAGAACCTGCTTTTTTGTTCTTCTTTTTCTAAAAATAGAAAATTGTTTTTTTGCTTTTCCTGGGATCACTAGTAGTTACTGAGTTGGAAGAAGAGTCAAACCAAGGAAATTCATCTAGAACAAACTAGATATGGAACCACCTTTGAATGCGGAAGATAATGTCAGGAATGCTAATAAAAGATCACAAGAAAATGGCTAAGTATGAAGTTTCAGCCAAGAATCCTCAGTTCCAAGCAAAGTCCACTTCAACCTAGGGAAAATTCCTTGATCTCAAGCAAAGTCCACTCCAACCATGGAAAAACTTCCTTGTTTCCAAGTGAAGTCTGCTCTAGAAGTAAGGAAATTCCTTGTTCTATCACCAAGTTGACTCAAGCATATGGAAGAATCCTTGTTTTACCACCATGTCCGCCCTAAAAGTGAAGACATTCCTAGGGAAAGCATGATGTCCACCCTCTATGCATCAAGGAAAATTCCCAACCAAGAGCAAAGTCCGCCCAAGGCATGGAGAAATTTATTGTTCCCTAGCAAAGTTCGTTCAAGGCATGGAAAGATTTCTTGTTTCAAGACGAAGTCCGCTCCAACATGAAAGAAAATTCCTCGGATGACATGAAGTCTGCCCTAGCATTAGGGAGAATTCCTTAACCTAATGCAAAGTCTGCCCAAGGTGAGAGAAAATTTGTCTAGGTGACTAAGTATTAAAAAAAAATTCGAATCAAGATGAAATTTGCCATAAAGGGAAGGTTCTGGAAGAAAGCACAAGAAATTGCCATCGAGATCATGAAAGCAAGAAAGATAGAGAAGGTTCAACTTGGTGTTCAAAATAAGATTAGATTCATTTCCAAAAGCCAAAAATAAAACAAAGCAAGAGTTCACCTTCTTTATAAACATGAGCATTGGCATTTCATTTTCTCACAAGTCACTCTTCAAGGCTGAAAGTTGAAGCTCAAAAAATAATGTCTTTCAAACATCAAGGTAAATTCTGAATTAAGTTGTAGTCACAAAGCAACTTCTACGAGAATTCCAAGTCAATTTCTACACTTGGAGACAAAGTTGAAGGGGATTCCTTAAAGCAATATAAGGAATTTCATTAAAATTCTCAGGTTTACTAAGGATTGAAGGCAGATTTTTTCAGAATTGCAATTTTTTTCATAATTCAAGACAACTTTCAATCAGAATTTCTAATTTTCCACTTGCAAGAGAACTTTCACTTCAGATTCTCAAATTTTACCCAAGATCATCTTGCTTTTTATGCTTTTATGCAGACTTGGAGGCAAAATTTTCACAATCAGACTTGATTTCAATTTCAAAAATTTCACTAAGTCTGATTTTTAAATCAAAATTATCCTTTGAAATTCCATCAAACTTTGCACTCCAAGCTGGAAACAAACATCAAACCCCCTATTTTGTTTAACTTAGAAATTTTCATGTTTTTCAAGTGGTAGATGTCGACTCGGGAAGGGATTTCCAGAAAGGTGTAGATGAATTTCAATAACAAAGGACTGCAACTAGAGTCCAAGATTATGACAAAATGGAAGAAGTTTGGAGTTGCCTTTATTAGAGTTTAATGTTTTAATCTTGGCCATTGATCTTGGATCAATCTGGGTCGTTGCTTTGTAATGGGGTATCTATATAAACCTCCCTCTTTTCATTTGTGTTGCCCCACATTTGGAATACCCAAAATTTGAAGTTCAAATTGGTCCCAATGTTGAATGAAGACCCAGATATGTATCTCTACGAAATGAGTGAGCATGTGATCCAAGGTTGTTGTCAGTCAAAATGTGAAAAATGGATGAATTTTGAAAATTATAAAGAATTGAGGAAAATCGCTTTGTGAACATGTCCTAAGCATCGTTTTGTGTCATACGACCAATTTTTGCCTGAACCCAGTTCATAATTTGCCATATTTAAAACTTTCAAATTTTGATGTTCCCCGCTTTAAATCAATTAAAATCCCACACCCGAGGTATCGTCATGAGGAATAAATGATGGTATATGTTCATCCTCCTACCTTGAAGGCATCTTTCGAATTTCGGAGCCTAACTCCTTACCAATTGAAAGTTGTGGCCATTTTTCCTAAATCAAGGTATTAAAGTCTAATAGGAAATATTTGAATTATTCTTTAAAAAAAAATTAAAATATTTTAAATTGTTTTCAATATATTTCCCATTTTGCCCTTTTTGAAGAGGAAGAGCAATCAAAAGTCTTTATGTAGGTTCAGATGGAGTAGTTGCAAGTGATTCTTTGCTCAATGCCCTTTGTTGCTCAAAAATTTCATATTTCTAACCTTGAATGCTCAAAAAGTGAGCAATCCTAACCTATTGCTTTGAAAAGTCAAAATCCTAACCTGGGGAGGTTAGAAATGCTCAAAAATTGAGCAATCCTAACCTATTATGCTCACTTGCTCACAAATCCTAACTTTCTAACCTCCTTTGCTTGAAAAACTTAAGTTGAGAAATTCATAACTATTTTTCAAGAAACCTTCAAAAGGCTGGAAAGATGTAGTCTTCAGGAACGCTCCATATTATTGCAGGTTATGGAGGAAACGGATTTGTTGAAAAGGCTTTGGAAGATTTTGCATAGAAATGGAAGCTTTTGGATCAGCCTGACAAAGTGCCACCGTAGACAAAGCACCTAAGAACACACATTGCAAAAACTCGAACAAATCCAATTTGTGGCAAAGATTGCATTGTTAATGTTGTGATAGTAAATACATGCAAAACGTGGAGGCAGAGATGTACGTGATTTGTTTGACAAGGTTTTCCAAAGAGATGTCATGTGACAACGCACAATGATTGCAAGATGTAAAGAAATTTAATCTAGCGTAAACGACTTTCAAAATTTAATAGCCCATGCAAAATGTGGAGGCGTAGACAACACACGTTAACAATTTAACAAAATGCCTCAAAGAAATATTATCTCGAACCCAGTTCAGCAGGATCAAGTAGGTTATTTTCAATTTGGGTTCCACCCAACGGATGAAGAACTTGTTGCTTATTACTTGAAGAGTAAAGTGCATGGCTATAAGATTGAACTAGAGGTTATTCCTGAGGTGAACCTTTACAAATGTGAACCTTGGGATCTACCCGAAAAGTCGTACATGCCAAGCAAAGATCTACAGTGGCATTTCTTTAGTCCACGTGATAGAAAGTACCCAAATGGTTCATGTACTAATAGAGCAACTGAAGCTAGTTATTGGAAAGCCACGAGGAAGGACCGCAAAGTCACTTCGCAACAATGCGTGATTGGAACAAAGAAGACCCTCGTCTTTTATCGAGGTCATGCTCCTTCTAGAGAATGGACAGATTGGGTTATGCATGAATATCGGTTGGATGAAAAGGAGTGCCAAGGGGCAGGTTTGTAGGATGCCTTTGTGTTATGCCGTGTTTTCAAGAAGAATGGTTTAGAGACAAAGGATGATGAATATTTTGGGTATTCCATAAAGTTGATAGCACTTGCTGTTTAGATGCTCAATACCCGTGCCTTTCTTAATCCACTGAGAAGTATGATCGTGGGGGAGTATAGACAACGCGCGCAAACTGTTTGATAGAATGCTTCGTGCAGATGTCATCTAATGTGGTGCAGCGATAGAAGGAAGAGCACGCTATGTTTCGACTGAAAAAGCTTTCGAAGATTTCAAGCTAATGCAATTGGCAGGTGTATAGCCGAATTCCACGACCTTTACCAGCAGTCCACTCGTGCCAATATAGAAGCTTTGAACAAAGACGCCTCAAAGCGATATCATCTCATGGTATGCCGTGATTGCACAATATGCAGAAATAGATTTATTGAAAATGTCTTTGGAAAATTCCAAGCAAATATATGCGCATAGACAACATGTTAACCGTTTGACAGAAAGCTTCGAAGGAACCGTGAGCATAGACAACGCACGTGATTTGTTTGACAGAATGCCTCAATGAGACATGATCTCAAAACTACCCACGCAGTCACACATGCAAATGTAGAAGCTTAGAGAGGGCACACGAACCATTCGGCAAACAGTCTCTTGGCATGTATGATTGCAAGGCTTGCACGATGGATTCGTTGAAAAGAGGCTTAATAAACTTTCAAGCAAATGAAGAGCTTGTGAATGACAAATACAGTTTATAGAACTGAATGCGAAATGTAGAAGCAAATACAAGGGTATGTTAACTGTTTGACTAAATGCCTCCAAGGGATGTCATCTCGAGGGATGAGGTGCAATGATTACAAAATATGCACAATATGAAGGTTTATGAACAAAGCATCAATGTTGGCGCAGCGTACCAAAGTCAAATCAATATCAGATATCATACTTGGGAATGTGCTGGTTGACACACATATAACAGTGAAATCATAAGCAATTCTTTGACAAAATGAATCGAAGAGATGTTATGTTTGGAAATGCTAGGCTCTGTGACTCCAAGGAAGTGTAGGCGCTGACCATGAAGGATATCTAGCTAATGCAGTTGGAATGTGTGTCTTTGGAGGGCAAATGACTACTTTACTTCGATGAGCAATGCACTAATGTATGGGCATGTTGTGATCTCAAATGGTTAGATGGTGAGATGATGACAACTTCTGATGAAGTGGATGAAGATGGAGAAGTGCCTCAACATAACTCATGACTTGGTTCTTCATCGATATTACAAGTTTGAACTTGTCTTATTATAAAAGTGACTTATGTTACTCATTCTAACTTAAGGTTCGAAAGTGGATCTTATTCACACAAAAGTGGATTGGTTTCTAACTAAGCTCTTTTTGCACAAAAAAGAGTTAGTTATTAACCTATGCAGAGTTAGTTACTAAGGTAGTTATCCTACAAAGCCTATAAATACAAAGCTTTAGCATTGTACAGGGGAACCTTTTTTTACAGAGGGGGAGACTCTGCAGAATTTTGTAGAGAAACTATGTGATAACTTCGATGTTTATACCTTTGTACTTGAGGGGATTTTTTTTGAATTTGTATATTTTCAAAAGAATGATGAAGAATACATTGAGTTTATATGTCTTGAATGTATTTGTGAGTTATTGTTACTAATTTATCGTATGTTGAATTAGTAATCCCTTTATGCATTGGTGTAATCCATTGGTTTTCAGTTCCATGATCTATGTAATTGATTTGATGAAACACATCATTTCCTGGTATCTTGACTTGCATGTGACAGTACAACTCATCTCTTCGTATGTTGAAGTTTATTGCACTTCTTTCATCATCATTGCATGTTTCAACCTATTTGGTAATAAACCCCTTTGTAATCGTTATTAGTTATGGAATCTCAATCGGTTTTCATATGTCTACTGTTGGGGTTTCTATGAGTCATCTTTCCTTAGTTTAATGTTTTCTCCTTTATGTACTTTCAGGTTAAAAGTACACAGAAATCTCAACTACCCCATCATACAAGGGAGCTGCCCCTCTCAAACACAGAGGAAGATTGTGGTTTTACTACAATCTCTCCAACTGTTGGAACGTTTGTCACTGCTCTTCGGGCAAACAAGGTCAGTTTCAGATAAACAACCACAGTGATAAATCTGTTTACCAACAATTTGTTAGAGAGAGATTTCGGAGAAATTGTTGTAGTGATACTTCTTAAGTAATAAACATAATTAATTGTTCAATATGTTGGTGAATCTTTGTCCACTTTTGCAAGTTAGCATGGTTTCTTGGCTCTCATTAGAATAGATTTAATTTCCAAGTTTATAAATTGAATGAAGGATTTGATAAAATTGCTTAATGTGGAGTTGATGTGTTCATACTTTTTATAATTGAATGATTTTCAATTATTTTGCAAAGTTTGCCTGAACTAGTAAATGAAAACTTAACTTCTATTGCTATATTCATTGTTCAACATGTTGGTGAATATGAGTGATATGAAAACCTTTTGAATTCCTTAGAAGATAGCACCGTTGTTGTGTAGTTGTTGAATTTGGTGAAACACGATTTGGTTTAAATTCCACTTTTGCAATTTGTGTCTCTAAAGTTGATAGGATTAGCTTAAGATTAGAATTATTTTCCTAAACCCTCACCCCTTTTTTCCTTTTTTTCAAGTCTTAGTAGATTGGAAAGAGCTTATTGCAAAATCATTCCAAAAAAGAAAAAGAAGAAAGTTACAAGTGTCGGCACTCAACATAATCCTTAGATTGATTTACTCGAACAATTACATAAGTCCCCCTTGAAATTACCAGCAAATCACAACAAACCAACTAAGACTATTTGTATGCATTTGGGAACCTTGGAGTTGTCTTTGTGATCACACAGTTCAGTTGTTTAGCACATAGAATATTTTGATCAAGAGAGAATAGGATATCTCTAGGTATTTTATTCTATGTTGAACGTGCATAAAAACCACACCAACAAATACCTAATCATTTAAAATCTTCAATCACAAGTCATTTTCACAATAAGTGATGTGCAAATGCAAGATTTCAAAAACCAACATCATAGCTATTAAACTTCATAAAGAGATTACACACCCTTGAAGTTTTGATGCTCAACAACATAGCAATTGTGACAACATATTTGATAACTGTGAGTTCTCTATGTCTGCATGTACATCAGCATCTAATTTTCCAAGCCTCGTTTTTTAGAAGCCTGAAAAAACCCACACAGTGGTGTGAAAACTACAAGAGGCAATGCTTTTAGCTTCATATATAAGGACTCGCCACTAACAATAGATATTTGAAGCAACCTTGAGAGGTCCATTCAATGTGGTAAACTAGGTACTGTATATTACTTTACGATAAGCTCAATATTTTGACAGTGAATGCTCATATGCTTTAGCCAGTAATCCAATATAAGCAAATGTCAAATCCATGAAGAGTCCCAGCATTTATCCTCAACATTTTTTGAACACTCTTAAGGCTATTCTATATTAGATATAATGGTGGAACATGCATTAGGAGCATACATGTCCATGTAAATCATCACAACCAGCTTCATCAGACATATATGATATGTCACTAAGGGCCACACTAGTGACATCTAGGATTCTAGCCACAATTATTAGCTGTTACATTATAGCAATGCCCCAAGTGAACCACATGTAACCTGTTGTGACATTTTGACAGATCAACTCATTGCAAATGGGGACACCCACTTTTTGCTTGTTAGCATAGGTGCTTTGTTTAGATTGTCTTTAGCTTAGCAAAAGTCACAGTCTTTAACTTGTGCTTGAGAAAAGGGTTTCTCTTGACGGTCCAGGTTAGGAGTGTTGAGTAATCTTCGGAGTGTCTTAGATGTGCAACATCTTGACCTTAGGGTGTGATCATGTCAAGAACTCAACTTTTGAGTTCGGGATTCATAAGTAGGCATCAGGATCGAGGATTGAGGTCGAATTGTCAATATTGTCCAATGTTGCAAAATCTTATCAAAATTAATAAAATTGCTAAATGTTTTCAAAACAACTAAATGTTGTCAATGATGTCATAGTTGTTAGAATGCAAGATGTTGTTAGGAATGGATATAAGAACAAGAAGTGGTAAGCTTGCTTGTAATTTCATCAAGAATTGCAAGCACATTGACTTAAGGACATGAACTTCAAGTTCATATTTGTGCAAGACCTAGGTGGTGAAATAGTATGAAAATTTGATTGTGTCAAGAGTTAACCCCCTCGCACCACATGCATGCACTCATGTTTATGCATTGACCTATCTCAAGTGCGCTCTCACAAGGAATTGATAAACAAAGATTATACACAAAATTGTGCATACATATACGTGAAACCCGCTATGACATGTGTGTATACCCAAGGTCAAAGTGCACCTAAGTCGTGCATTAGTGTCAAACCAAGGGGGTCTCTACACGCACTCGTGCATGAATGCACTCATAGTGCACTCTAATTTGTGCAAGTCTACCCCTCAAACCCGCATTATGATGCAAATCATCATTAAAAAAATTCTTTAAGTGTTGCTTCAAGGGCCCATACACTTGCATTTTGTGCAAGACTACCTACCAAATCTGCTCAGCCTCATGTTGTGCATGCACACACCTTATATGTGCTCAAGGATAAAATTTTGTGCAAGCACACACCTTATGTGCACCCACCTTAATTTGTGCAAACACATACCTAAAACCTGCTCAAGGAGGGTCTTTCACATGCTTTTGTGCAAGTCTATACTTCAAATGCACTCCGCATTGTACATTTATAGGCCAAGTTCCCACCAGTGCAAGCAACCCTCTAATTTCCACCCTAGGCAAGAGTTTGTGCAAAACAACATCAAAGGTGTGCCTCAGTTTGTGCGAGCAAAAGATCTCATTTGTGCCTTGCATACATTAGTGCATGCACACCCTCCAAACCCACCCTGCTTTGCAATTGTGCACTTGACCCTCTAAAATCCGCTTAGAAATCAGAATAAGATAAAAATAAGTTCCAAAAAGATGAAAATCAGACCTAGAGATCCTAAAATAAAAAAATCAGAATCAATTCGCATCAGATCTAAAACTCAGAGCAGATATAATTAAATTTGAATGTGGTGGTGGATTGTGTTGGAGATTAGGCGCTTGAACATTCATTTATATGTGTCTCCACATTGTTTTTTTTCTGCCCAACAACCTGATTGAGGTAGAGGTAAAACACATGACATAGCCAACTTCCTAGTCCAGCTCAACATAGAAATACCGCCCCCAAACATGTCCTTAAGGAGGCTTAAAGTGCGATCAGCCTTAGCTTTATCCTTAAAGCCCTCCTAAAACCCACCTAGGAAGACGATGCCTATGTTGGCTCACCTTGAGGAGGATTTCAAATTTTTAAAACCAAAAAAACCGAAAATTTTTAAGGCAGCAGACCTGAATGAGCACTTAATCAATTCAATTTTTAAATGAAGAAGTGTGCAAGTCGACTTAAAGGGGGTGAGATTGAATTCAAGGATGAAGGAAGCATATAATATAAAGATCAAATCTCACACTTTAGACAAAAATCAAGTCCGAATCAGAGGCAGAGGAGCAGACCTGTAAATTTAAGGAGCAGACCAGCAGCAGACCTAAGGCGATTTCCTTAAATTTCATCAGCTCTTAAGGGGCAAATTAATAATCAGACATTGGGCAAACTTGCAGGGATCAGACTTAATGCAAACTCAGGGTAGATATGATCAAAATCAGAAGCTTATCAAAGGGGCATTAGACCTAGAACCTTGTATTTGCAGAACTGAAAGCATCATTTTCCTAGTGAAAATCATCATTTCCAATGATTAGCAAGTCTATTTATTGATGCAAGGGTTTAAACCTTCATTTTGTTGTAACCTTGCATTTCATTAAGGGTTTTATCTACTTTTACAATTCACGGTATTTCTCTCTTTTACAGGTATGAAGGACATGAAGATCATCACACTACAAAGGAGGAAAAGTAAAGCACGAATGAGGAGTGATCAACATCATGATAGAAGATACCTCAATGATGCAAAAGGACAACATCAAGATTCAATCACATGAAGGAGGCATCAATACAAGGATCACAATGCAATGAGGAAGTCAAGTATTGACAAGCAAAAGAAGGAACAAATCCAGAACAACATCAAGGCTTCAAGGCAAGGAGGAGATCAACATATACACTTCACAATTTCAAAATTGCAAAAGATGTTATAACAATCTTGAGTTTCCTTCAGAAATCCAAGATCGCATTCAGTGTAACAAGAAGGTAATCCCGGTCAAGGACATCATACACAAGATGATCAAGCGTAGACATCATGAAGCCAGGATCAAACATCATTAATGAGAGAACAAGGAGAATGCATCTCTCAAGCAGATATTTTCAGAAGAGTTGAGCAAAGTTTAAAAGTTGATCACCAAGATGATGCAATTTAGGAATATGACCCATCATCACATCAAGCAATTGGAAATGTTGAGTTTCAAGAGATATTGTTTAAAAGCAAAGACTTATTTGTGACGATCTACAAGATAAGCATGATAAGTTGGTATCTAGTCACATTCAACCGATCAAGGGATTCCAAGTCAAAGCGTCCAAGTTCAATGTAGCTGACTCATCCTACGAGGAAGATAACTACCCATGTGGAAGGCACTTCATTCAATGTACCTAACCCATTTTCTCATTGGTCCGAATTCAAAGGGTGACACGTGTCCAATACAATGTAATTTTCTCACAATTAATCTAGACCATTGAATTGTAGATGGGATGTCTATATAAGACATTGCCTTCTCATTTGTAAAGGTGGATAATAGAGGAATGGTTAATAGATAGCAGTTAAAAGTAGAGTAGGAAGAGAAGACAAGAGATTGTTGCCAAGGCTTTGTTCAAATATATACTTGAATTCGTTGAAGATATGGTGGATCGTTGTATGAGTTTCTACATGTTGCATGGTATCTACTTCTCAAGTTTTAGATGTTGATTAGTTGAATGGAAGATTTTATTGTTGATGAATGGTGAAGCCTACATGTTCATACCATTTGGAATTTGTTGATTGCAAGTTGCAGTGCATGGTTAGACTGAACTTAATTGAAAGCTTAACTTCAATTGCTATATACTTATTGTTCATTGTGTTGTTGTGCATAAGTGATATGAAAATAATTCAATTATACTCAGGAGATTGCACCATCTTTGCGTAGTTGTTTCCTCGTGAAGAAGCAAAGCTTGGTTTGGTTTCATCAAGTCAGCAAGCATTTCTTACATCCATAGGTGTTAGCTTAGATTTCTTCAACACTTTATCTCTTTTGTCTTTTATTTTCCAAGTGAGTTAAGTCAGATTCCACATTCCAATTGTGATTCAAAATGTAAGTCCCTTTGTGATTACCAACAATGTCACATCATATGCACTGAGTCTAACTTGAATATAAAGTAAATTGTTCGCATTGTAAACCTTGGAGCTGCCTTATTTGATCACATCATTTAGCATATGAGGTTTCTTTGTTCAAGAGGGAATAGAATACTATTCTGTGTTCGAGATGCCTGTTGTGACCATTTCTCACATCGCCCCATCGCAAATGGGGACCCCCTCTTTTTGCTTGTTTTTCGCTCGTTTTCGCTTTCGTTTTTAGGGTTTTGTTAGTTAGTTAGTCGTCTGGATTTAGGGCCAAGCCTTAGGGTTTTAAATTTTGCCTTTTCAAGCCAAAATCCAGTTGTTTTTGAGAGCTGTTGAGCTTCTTTTCTAGAATGCAAATTTTGAATGCAATGAATTCGCCAAAATGGTCTAATTTTCAATTGGAATGTTAATGCAGAGCTTAAATTTGTCTAAGTGTTGGATGTCAATGTGAATTTTTGTCCGATTGAATATTTTGACCAAATTTTGACCTTTTTGAATTTTGATCCTGGGCATTGGAATTGGTTTGTTTTCGCCTCGTGAAGTGTTAAAATGTGAAAAATCATGTTATTTTGGCCTGTAGGAGCAAAATCGCTCCTGTCCCTCAGTGAAGGACGGGAGCTCATTTTCAATTATCTCATCATCCTTGCAGAGTCCAGACAAATTTTACGTTTGAAGTGATGGAGAACGGCGAGATCTTTCCATTGAATATAAATTGAAGATTTTCATGAGCACAGAAATGCCTCCAGGAAGAAAATCGCTCCTGTCCCTCAGTGAAGGACCGGAGCTACAATTCAAATTTCGCCTTGTCCTTGCAAGATTTTAAAAACTTAATGATTTGAGGACGTCCAAGGGAAGATGCTTTGTCAAATGAATATAATTTGATATGCAAAAACGAAGGAGAATGACCTATATTGACCAAATCGCTCCTGTCCCTCTCCAAGGGACCAGGGCGAGGTACCTTGTAGCTCTCGTCCCTCTCCCAGGGACCAGAGCGATTTCCTTCATTATGCAAAGTACAGACAAAGGTCAAGGCAAGTTTACGTTCAAAAACAAGGGAGGACATGAGATGAACGCATTGAATATAAATTGAAGATTTTTGGGACGTCCATAACAGTGTTAAATGCCTAGTTCGCTCCTGTCCCTCTCCAAGGGACCAGAGCGATTTTTGATATAATTGCTTTTCTTGCAAGGTTACAGATGATGTCAAGGCATGGACGAATAGAGTGAAGAAGGACGAGTCCGTTGAATATAAACTTGGAACCTGGCAAAGTGAGATGAAGGCCACAAAGGGAGGATCGCTCCTGTCCCTCTCCAAGGGACCAGGGCGATACAATGGGGATGATACGTCCCTCCAAAGTTCAAGGTCGTTCCTCCAATGTCCAAGGTCGACACAAGTCAGGACAAGGTGGCGAGGGACATTTCAAGGCATCTTCATCATGCGCAAACACTCAAAGGACGTTAAAATGAAGAAATTGACACCCTATAACATAGATCGCTCCTGTCCCTCAGGAAGGGACCAGGGCGATGTTGGATGCATTGGCCATTTCATGCAAAATTTACGTAAGGACAAGACGTTGCAATGTTTTATAGGGTCCATGGCGTGATAAAAGATGATATACAAGAGTTTTTGAAAGTAAAATGATCACCATTTTGAGCATGGAGACTATATCGCTCCTGTCCCTCTCCAAGGGACCAGGGCGATTTGCTTTGGATTCCTTGTTTTGCTTCAAGATCAAGCTAAGTCAAGACGTCATAAGATGGCATATGGTCCAAGGCATCGTTTGAAGATAATTCGCAAGGGTTTTTGAACGTCCAAACATTACTAGTCATGCTAAAGGCTCCCATCGCCCCTGTCCTTTGGACAAGGACCAGGGCGATATCACCAAAGGCGCTCATGTTCTTTCAAAGACGAAACAAGGCGAGGTTAGGCAAGGCAAGGGACATCGTTTGGGAGACATTGCAAAGGAGATCGAAGTTTAAAGTCGCCAAGGTCAAGGAGAAAACGTGGATCGCTCCTGTCCCTCTCCAAGGGACAGGGGCGATGATCCCTTTAATGCGTCCAAACACATAATGCAAACAAATGGAATAAACGCAAAGGACACGAGCATAGGTGTTATTCGCCTTACAATGCAAGTTCGAAGGTCAAAGATACAAGATGAACGTGAAGACATGGAGATCGCTCCTGTCCCTCTCCAAGGGACAAGGGCGATGTTAGGCAAAACACATGGTATTCTTTGAAAATCACGTTAAGACGAAGACGCACAAGGTTTCAAATGGCATTTGGAAGATGATACAAGGAAAGGATCGTATCAAAATGGAGAATTTCAAGCAAAAACCTTAGGATCGCTCCTGTCCCTCTCCAAGGGACCAGGGCGATAATGATCACGAAATGCACTTGTTCGCACAAGAAAGAAAATCAAATTCGAAGAACCATCAAGTTGATCGATTTTCAACATGGAGATGAAGGAGTTGAACGTGAAAAATGCAAAATCAAGACCAAAATCATGGATCGCTCCTGTCCCTCTCCAAGGGACCAGGGCGATGAGGTACGTCCACTTCATTTTCAAATTTTTTGGCGCCAAACAAACCTTTTTAAATTCATTTTAATGCCAAAGTTCGATAAAATTTAAAATCCTATTTAATTGGCATTTAATATGGCGTTTTGTATTAATTAATTATTTTGCCTTGATTTAAAAAATCGAAATTTATTAATTAAAATAAAGGGCATTTAATTAATTAATGAATTAAATAATAAAAAAAATCGATTTGAGCGCTCATGCATGTAAGTCGGCCTTGTTATTTTATTTAAAAATCGTTTGGAATTACTTTATTTTATCAAGTCGGCCTTGAGGGTGAATTGTGATGTGAGCGCTATATAAGGGGGGTAAAAACTATCATTTCTACATCATTATTTTACCTTTCTACATGCGAATTGAGGAAGACGAAGGAAAGTGCTAAGTGTGTTCAAAGATAGTCCGAATATTACCCAAGGTGGTGCGAGTTTCATTCATCCAAAGGTGGCGCTTAGTTATCAAAGGGTGGTGCGAATCCAAACCAAAGGTGATGCGAAGTATATCATCAAGTATAGAGTGCGAATTACGTTGAAGACCAAGGGTGGTGCGAATTTGAAGACCACACCAAGTGCGAACTTGAGGATACATTGAGGCGAATTTGCTAAGGACTTGGAGATTTGTTGGTGCAAACTTGAAGATCATTTAAGACCACGTCAAAGGCGATAATTGAAGGTCACGTTCTTTCCAGAGGTGGCGCAGTCAATTTTGAGGAGATCATATTGAAGATTACTTTATACCTCAATTTTGCCTAGGCAAATTTTGTTTTTGCATTCTAGAGTTAGCTCTCTATCGAGGTATGGCGATTTAATTATTATTGCTTTATTCATTTATCGTCATATTTCAAATTTTGAAATTTTGATTTTTGAATCTCTTAGCTCAATCGTTGTTTTTTAGGAAATGATAACTCTAGGGACTTATCATGAGATTTCCTAAAAGCTTTTCTCTCTTATTTACGCTATTTAGTGCAAAATCTATTTCTTATAATGAAATGTTGTGTAGGTATGGCGACCCCAAAGGCGGGAGCATCCACCAGCCGCTCGGCTCTCATGAAAGAAGATCAGAAGACCGAAGAAGTGGAGACCAAGATCGTGTCAAAATGGAGCAACATTGGATATACAAACTTGGGGAACTTTAGCACGAAGAAGTTTCGAGAGGTCCCTTACATCGGCAAGCCATCACCTGTCGCCCGGAGAATAATAGAGAGTGGCATCATTAAGGCGGCCGGTTTTCCTCCAGCTATTCAGTGCCACGAGTTGATGATCGAGTGTGCCCGTCATTACAATCCACAGTCCAGGACAATTGTGTCCAACGAAGGAAACACTTTGGCGTACCTTTCAGAGGAAGCCATAAGTGAAGCCTTCCATCTTCCAGAGCACAGGGACATGATATACAAGAGCATTGAAGGAGCCAGATCAGTGTACGATGATGATCCAGATGCTTGCCTAAGCATAATCAACAAGAACTGGCTACATAAGAGTCGTCCCCGTCTGAGCAAAGTACCGAACACACCACACAGGATTGATTTCCAAGAGGAGTACAGAGATTTGATTACTATGCTCAACAGAGTTACAGGAGCACCTCATGCCTTCTATTTTGAGAAATGGATGTTTTACTTCATCCAGGTGATTGTTCAAGGTAAGGGTACGATACATTGGGCTAGGATAATTAGCCATTGCTTAGACGTACAGTTGAGAAGACTCAGGGCTACTAAGTCCTTCCACATGAGTTCATACGTCATCTATGCCTTAATCAGGAGCGTTGAGTACGCAGGACTACCTCACAGAGGAGTGATTGGAAGAGGACCCGGCGAGGTCAGAGCTTGTGAATCCTATACCTACTTGCATCATCCGCCAGGGAAAAACTACAAGTTAATCAATGATACTTTCACGATGAACATCACCAGGACGTTGCAAGGAGGGATTCACAACAGATTATCTCAGGATGCCCAGGAATTCATCAAGAGGTACGGTGCTTGGTTCATTCAGTTTCCCAAGTTCACTTACATTAGAGTGCATGGATGTCCTTTACCTCCATACATGTTGCCGAGGTACCCGACAGATAGAATTGTGTTACTTGAAGTAACAAGGCAGTTGGCAGCATATGTGAAGGCATTCAGACACAGACATCAGAATGGAGTTCAGGTACCTATTATTTTGGGTAATTCAGTTGAGGTATGTCCCAATGTCTCAGCCATGGATGACGCAGAGAAGGAGTTAGCCTTGTATCCTTTTTCATCTTTTGCTTGGAGGAATAGTTTTGATCCCCATGGACATTTAGAGGAGACGGTCGGTAGAAGATTTAGACATGAGCACCAAATTGAGGATTTTATGATGAATCTCCTAGATGATCTCGAAGTGAAACGAAGGATACATTCTAGATTGCCTTTGGATTTCATCAGGAAATGTAAGATTTACAGAGTGGCCGACCAAGCTCAGGACAACGGCAGGCATATCCAATCTTCATATGATAGAGAAAGCAAAACAATAAGTTTGAATTGGAATGAGCCCGAGGCCGTGGATTTAGATGATTTGATGGCACCAGTCTTGTCTTGTACTCGCAGATGGGTAGACGTTCAACATCAGAAGTTGAGAGAACAAGGCATAGCTATGTCTTTTACTTTGGAAGAAAAACCAGCCGAAGGTGGAGCAAGTGTTAGTGAAGGCAATCCTAATCCTAGGAATTCAGGTGAAGGTAACCTTCGATGTGCCAGTGAGGGCAATCTCCATTCGAGAGGTTCGAAGAGAAAGGAAAGATCAGAAAAGAAAGAGTCTTCCAAGAAAAAGCAAGGTGCCAACAAGGATCAAACACCAGGTACTTCTTCCAGACCAGAAGATGGAACAATTCGAGTGGAAGAGTCCATGGAGTCGATGGTACAGAATGATAGACAGGAGGAAGGACAGGCACAGCATGTTTCATCCGATGGATCTCTCCAAGACTATGATTTAGAAGAAGATAATGAAGTAACATCTCCTCCCAGACAAGAAGAAATAGTACATAAAGAAATTCAAGTTCAAGAGACAAGATCGAATATCCCAGATTGGTTGAAGGAAAGATTAACCAAGGTGATCGTAATTGAGGACGAGGACAGTGCAATTGATTTAGAGAGCCTCGTGGGACGTTCACATATGACAACAGAGAAGAAGAAGGCTACAAAGATGTCCAAGATGATTCGAGATGAGACTGGATCTAGAAAACTGCAGATAGCTACACCGGCAGCAGACAAATATGAGGGTGAGATCCTAGCAGAAGACTATCATATACAGACTATTGAGTTGGGACCATCCACAGCAGAGCAGACTTTAGATGATGCCACCGACACATTTGAGGCATTGAAGGACAAGCTTAGAGAAGAAGTAGAAAAGAATAGAAAGCTTGAGAGAGAGAGAGGTGCATGGAGGACATATTTCAGTCACATCAATGAACCTTTGGGACGTCAGGATCCAATTAGATCACCATTGCAGGCATTGCCCCTTCAATCGATCAATGAAGCAGAAAGATTCAAGAACCTGGTCCAGCATACATGTAGTTGGATGGATAGATCTCACACGATGGCCATAGAGTTTGTTACAAGGATGTCGAAGATCACCCATCAGGCTATCCAAGTTCTTGAGATAATCCACAGATTGATGGCAACAGTAGCTGCATTTGCCCATACCAAGGACGTTGTCATCCCTGTCTTGAAAGTTATAAGACACACATCCAGAAGAATTTTAGCGCAGGAGAGGATCTTAGAAGGTGATTCTCACAGTTTGTTTCAGTGGTCAACCTTACTCCATATAAAGAGTGTTCTCTTCGAGGACATCAGTGTTAGATGTGGTCAAGTTGAGGAGGTGATCAATCCGATCCAGGATAGAGTATTTGAGGTACTTCGTACCATTCTTGGCAGAAGGATCGAGGTCGAGACAGATGTGGATTTACAAGAATTTGAGGATAGAATCACGATCATCTTTCGCAAGGACGCAGATGTTACAGATGAACAGTATGATCAGATGTATGCCACCATGCTCCTGATTGATAGAACAAAGGAACTTGAACCTACTTGGGACGCAGCTCTTCTAGATGCATTTGATCAAGTCATCCACTTAGAAGAGAGTATCAAGAATCTTCCCGAGATTCCAAGCACAGAAATCGAAGGAATCGTGACAAAATTCATTGCATATGCTAAGAAAGAGAATTGGAAAGGGAATAAGATTCTAGATGAAAGGTTGTTACAGATGACATGACATCTTATTTCTCATTGGTTGATACCTCCTAGATTTTTGTGCCAAATTTAATATTTGGCTATGTATTTAATGTTGTTCAGTAAAAAGGAGGTCATTTGTAACAAACCCTAATTAGGGTTTAGGTGTCATGATCTTGTCCATTGATTTATTTTCAATCTGGACCTTTCATTGTAACTGGGGATGCTATTTATACCCCCATTTTTCATTTCATTTGGTAATAGTGAATAGTGTAAGAGATAATAGTTGATGTAATAGAGAGATTAGAATTAGAAGCAGTTTTATTTTGTAGCAAGATTGAGTCTTGAAGAGAGAAATTCAAGCAATTGTTGTATATGATGACTTGGAAATCAATAAAATATTGAAGTTATGGTGTTTTGTTGCAAATTTCTTAAGTTATCTTCATGGTTGTTGGATGTACTTGAATCACGCTCAATCAAAGTAGTTTGTTAATTTGAAAGACTAAGTGTGAGATTTGATATTTGGTAGGATTCGCAATCCAAACCACTAGCTTCTTGCTGATTGTAGGAACGCCTTGCGTGGTCGACTGGAAAATACTTTGAGTCCTTAACCTTCAAGCATTTTCGTATCTAGGATATGTACCTTCATAGTAGTGTCCTTGGTCTTTGATGCATTGAACACCATTATTACCTTAGAAGATCGCACTAATTTCAATTGAGTTGTTATCTTATGGCAAAATTGAAGTTGGTTGAGTCTTGCCAAATCTCATTCATGCTAAGTCGTTCATAGGGTTAGGCTAGATTAGACTTCCTTAAACCCTGTCCTTTTGCTATTTTTGAAAGTTCCTTTTAGATTAGTAAAATCTTCGAGCCTTTGGAATTCGTAAGACGCCTTGGAGGAAACAGCAAATCACATCATACCACTAAAAAGCTTGTCCACACGTGGAGACCCCACTAAAAGAACCTTGGAGTCCATCTAACTGATCCTTTTTGCAGATCTTCAGCAGTTAGAGACTATTTTCTCAAGAGAGGATAAGATGCCTGTCGGTATTTTATTCTGTGTATGATTGTGTAGAAAATACACGTCAACAGAATTGGCGCTAGAAGGAGGGCCTTTAGTTTCAAAGTTCGAAGTCCGAAGATTTTGAAAAGAGAAAAACATTGCAAACATGATCATGAAGTACGATGGTGTTGCCGAATGAAGGACTGAATCAAGTGGTGCAACCCAATTTGCAAGTGGGCAATACCCAAGAAGACATCATTTCCGAATTGAATCAAGTAGCTTGGAACGCAAGGAGAAGCCAAGTCGAATATAACAGAGTCAGAATCATCCTAGAGCAAGAGGAAGATAGAGCCGAAGAACATCAAAGGGTCATAGCTAGAGATCTTCGCAACCAAAGGAACCCACAATAATCCTTGCAAGACTTCACGCTGGATCGCATTGGTTCTTTCTCGCCCGAGAAACATCAAAGGTTGTTGAGGTCCACACCAGGCATCAAGGATCTAAGTGAACTTCAGTTCACTTCCAAAGCAAAGCGAGTTAAAAGAGAGGACACTCCCAAAGAGTTCGAACTAAGATTGGAAAGATCTCCTGAGTCATCACAAGTTCTTCAAGAACAAGTGCAAGCGGCGATCCAATCTAGTATCCAGGCAATTTCACAAACAAAGAGCCAAGCTAGTTCATCAAGTTCAGCTTCAAACAGTACAATGGCACAACGTGCTCCACCTCCACCTCCTCCTCCTCATATACTTAATGGTGCGACCTGGCTAGTCAACAATCCATCACCTTTGGAATTTGCAGTTTATCATGATATGCCGAAGAATCCAGAACACTTTTGCTCCAAATTCAATGTTAGTGATTTCCATCGCACGGCAGAAGATCACATCAAGATGTTCGAGGACCTGCTTCGTAACAGACAAATTGAATATGGAGATGTGGCATGTAGGCTTTTTCCCTACTCATTGGGAGAAGAGGCATACTTTTGGTTTATTCATTTGCCTACAGGGTCCATCAGGACTTGGGACGCGATGAAAGACGCATTCATTGCCAAATTTGGTATCCCAACTACACCAGCGGAGTTATATAGACAGTTTGTTGAGGTTCGAAGGAGAGAACATGAACCTATTACTTCCTTCAACAACAGATTTCACCGAGCATACACAATGCTACATCCTCCTTATCTTATTGCAGATCCAAGGGAGATTTACTATGGAGCCTTAGATCATCTCACAGCTATGTTCGTAAGGACACATCCGACTCCGAATGATCTAAATGCGGCCTATGCAAAGGCCATTGAAGTAAGTAAACACGTGGGACAAAACATCACCGGACCACTACTACATATGGGACCCGTCGCAGCACCTAACCAGATGCAGGCAGTTGGCACGGCCTTGGCCAACCAAACTCCAGTCATGAACCCAATTCCGCAAGCGACCTATCCAAGCGTACAGCCGGCGAATCAGTTGGTCCTTCACCCAGGAGCTCCAATTTCTCAAGCCCCACCCGCTCAACCTGTGTACCTGCAAAATGCTACAAATTCGTCAAGGACACAAGAAGAGAAAGATGAAATGAAAGAGTTGATTGAGCAAGTCAAGAGGCTGTCAACCGAGGTAACTCACTTGAGGAACCAGAATAATCAACTCCATAGCATGCAGAGGGCCAACCATGGCCAACACACGAACAATCAGAATTTCCAAGGGAATAATAATCAAGGATTCAGAAACAATTATCAAGGAAATAATAATCAAGGTTTCCAAAGAAGACCATGGAATACAGCTCCAAACAATGGGAATGTGGTGACGCCTTTGGACAATCCACCAAATGCGCAAAGTCAAGAGAACCCCTCTTCAAGCAAGGTGTTTTTAGCCGAGGCAGCCTTGTCCAGTTGGTGCAGACTCCACAACACGAACCAGCATTCCGAGTTGCAGTGTCCTGAATTCAAAATTGCAGCCGACATTTTCCAACAAGAGATGCGTACCACCAATCCACCTGAAAATCCTCCCACCACAGGGTACGAAATTGTTCCAACCACGCAGTATGGTCAAGCTATGATCGTTGAAACCTGCAGATATTCACAAGAAGAAATTAGTCAAGTGCAAAATGGGAGATTCCCTCCAGAATCGGCCAATGGACCAATGGTGCCACCAGGATCTCAGTTTCCGCCAGCATCTGCAAATGGACCTGTAGAGGATTCAGAATACTATTTCCCACCATTGAACGACAGTGTCCTAGTGGAAGGAATAAAGGAAGTGTTTCACCAATCATCAGGAGGAGTGAACCAAAGAGTTTATCACAAGAATCAGAGGAATCCTGAACCTTTAACAACATCGATTCCCCCAAACAATTTTTCAACTCCGCCAGATCCCCAAGCCAGCAATGTTCCAGAGTACCCGCAAAACACTCAAGAATACAGACAAAGAAATATTTCACCTCCCACGGGAAATGAAATGAAAAGATTGGCCGCCTTGGTGTTAGATGAACTTAAGAAAGTCAAGGTAAGTTTACCACTCTATGAGTTGCTCAAAGTGTCAGAAATTAAAGAGGCAGTGATCAATAGTTTGAGTGAACCTAGTGCAACAAGGTCAAATGTTCAAGCCACTATCAATGTGACTCAAGAGGAGGCCGATTCTCAAGAACAACCCGAACAAAATGAGTGCATGGTTCAAACTATAACCTTCCCAGCTAAAAAGGAAGATATGTTGGAAGGAAAAGTATTACTCAAAAGAGGCGAAACAAAGAAAGCTCAGCCTACAGTCAAAGAGAACCTCACTACTAACTTGGTTCTTCCTGAAAAGGAAGTCGCAATCAAGAAAGATGAGGTTAAAAAAGATAAATCTACAAGCAAAGCCAGTCACTCGAAAGAGGAGAGCCCAGCGAAGGAAGATCACTCAAAGATTAATCAAGTTAAACATCAAGAATCAAGTGAAGAAAATTCAGTGCCTTCTCAAGGAAAGGACGAACCGGCCCCGTTCCTGCTATCAGTCAGAATATTTGGAAAATTATTACACAATTGCCTTAATGATTCCGGAGCCTCAAGCAACGTGATGCCTTTAGCCGTTTGTCAAAGACTTGGAATAACTCCCGCACCTACCAAGAGAAAAGTCACTCAGCTTGACAAGACAGAAGTTCCAGTCATGGGAGAATTGAACAACATTCACATGCAATTGGCCGCTGATCCAAGAGTCCAGAATTTTATAGATATATCAGTAGTGGATATTCCAGATTCATATGGAATGCTCCTAAGTCGAGATTGGTCCCGAAAGTTGAATGGATATGTATCGACCGATTTCGCACACATGTGGCTACCATGGAGAGGAGTCCCGAACCAGATTAAAATTGATAGCACCCCAAGGTTGAGGTTGATGATAACTGAATATGGGGAAGACAATGAAGTCCTATTTTTAGAGTCCGACCTAGGAACATACAAGCCAAAAGTGGAGGAGATCTTGATGATACAAGATGTGCGAGATGAGGATACCCAGCAAGAGGTCATGGAATCGACGGAGATAGTCATTGAAAGCGATCAAGGATCCGACCAAGAGGACGAAGGGATGTTCGAAAACTTCAGGAGGTTCGTACAAAGAAACATCCAGCAAAGTGTGCAACTTGGCAATCTAGCATCCGTCCGAGATTTGCTCCTTCCGAATTGGTGTAGAATTCACAATGCCGTCCACTCAGAATTATCTTGTGCTTTATGCCAGACCGCATTGGAGCAAGTAAACAAAAGAGTCCCGCAGACACTAATTATAGGAGAAACTCAAGACTCAGAGAATGAAAGCTCTACAGACACCGAGGGTTCTGTGGAAGATGAAGTTTCGTCCGATACAACAAATGAAAGTCATGAAAGTCATGAAACAGACAATCAGGAAAATCAGATATGGACATTAAGGTTCGACGGATCTAAGTCCAAACAAGGATCCGGAGCCGGATATGAATTGATTAGTCCTAAGGGAGAAACATACCTTGCCGCTCACAGATTGCAGTTCCCTTGTACCAACAACGTAGCAGAATATGAATCTTTGGTTCATGGATTATTATTAGCCATCCAGAAGGGGGCGAAGATACTGCAAGTATATGGAGACTCAGAAATCGCAATAAGGCAAATCAGGAAGCAATATGTTTGCCATGACAAAAGGCTAACCAAGTACAGAAATCGAGTCTGGGATCTAATTGAAAGTTTTGATGCTTTCAATATCAATTCAATTTATAGACATCAGAATCAAGTGGCCAATTCACTTGCACAGGCCGCAAGCTCATTGATTCCTTTAGCAATGGAAGGATTAAAGAAGTTTACAATCGAGTTAGTATCAGTCCCTTCGGTCCCAGATAACATTACCAATTTCCAAGTTTTCGAAGACGACAAGCACATTCTAGACTTCCTAACCAGCACGGACGTCTTCTTAACACAGATCATAGATGAAGATGAAGTAGGTGAAGCTGAGTTCGATGCCGAAGGAGTCCTGAACTTAAAGACAAACACTATTCCGAAAGGAATGGTTGAATTAAAAAGGATTTTTGATCCTGACAAGTTGAAAGAAAAGAAGAATCACAGCGTAGAAGGCAATATGTGTGACGCGATCAATCTAGGTGATGAGACACAAGTTAAGAATGTTTTCATTGGAAAGTCCTGCACAGCGACTGAAAGAGATGGAATCCTGAAAAACATGAGGGACTTCCCAGATGTCATCGCATGGAGCTATGAAGATCTCAAGACCTACGACACTGCAATTATCACTCACACAATCCCGTTGAAGCCAGGAAGCAAGCCATTCAGGCAAAGACAAAGACCCGTCAATCCTTTGTTGGAACCACTGATATACCAAGAAGTGAAGAAGTTACTCACAGCTAAAATCATCTTCCCGGTAAGACACTCGACGTGGGTCGCCAACCTGGTACCTGTTAGAAAGAAAAATGGAGAGATCAGATTGTGTGTTGATTTTAGAAATCTCAACAGAGCGTCAGAGAAAGATAATTATCCGCTCCCATCATTAGATGAAGTATTGCAGATTGTCAATGGATCACAGATGATGTCCTTCCTAGACGGATATTCAGGATACAATCAAGTCCTAGTCGAACCTGAGGATCGACTGAAGACTGCTTTCACTACCAAATGGGGAACATTTGCCTATAAGAGAATGCCTTTTGGACTCATAAACGCCGGGGCCACATTCCAGAGAGCTATGGATATCGCTTTCAGAGATTTAATTGGTAAAAGCATTATTATATATATGGATGATATCACAGTTTTCTCCAGACAGAGAGAAGATCATGTGAACGACTTAAGAACAGTTTTTCAAAGATGTAGAAGATACGGTGTCTCCCTTAATCCAAAGAAATGCATATTTGGAGTCACAGAAGGAAAGCTTTTAGGACATGTCATTTCAGAGAAAGGAATATCTATCGATCCTGAAAGAGTGAAGGCCATATCTACTATCAATTTGCCAGCAAGCAAGAAAGAGCTCAAGTCATTTTTCGGCAAGATCAACTTCGTCCGAAAGTTCATTACCGGATTTGCCGAGATTGTCAGGCCATTGAATGAAATGTTAAAGAAAGATGCAAAGGTTGAATGGACTCCACAAGCCAGAAGGGCATTTGAAGAAATAAAGATCGCCATTTCAGAGGCGCCAGTTTTAATTAGTCCTGATTATCTCAAACCATTTTATTTATATTCCTTCGCTTCCGATTACACTTGTGCCGCCATTCTCACCCAAAGAAGTGAAGAGAGGGATGAAAACCCAATTGCTTTCATGAGCACCCCGTTGAAAGATGCGGAACTCAGATATCCAAACGTTGAAAAGCAAGCATACGCATTAGTAAAGGCAGTTAAGAAATTCAGACATTACCTCCTGAGAGCCAAGATTTATGCAATAGTGCCTGATGCGGCAGTCAAGACTCTTCTCATGCAAAATGAATTAGGTGAAAGAAGAGGAAAGTGGGTCGCCATTATCCAAGAATTTGATATTGAGATACAGCCCATGAAACTTGTCCGAGGACAAGCTTTGGCGCAGACATTGGCAATAGATGGGCCAGGATTAGTCCAACAAATTTATGAATTAGAGGATGTCACACCTAATGAATGGTACAAAGACATTGTGACATATTTGCTTAATCACAGATGTCCTGCTCATATGACACCTACACAAAAGAGAGCATTGAGGTTAAAGTGTCAATATTACATGCTTCAAGGATCTGTTTTATACCGTAAAAACTATGAAGGAGTGTACCTGAGATGTGTTGGCAAAGACGAAGCAAAGCAGATAATTGAACATTTCCATTCCAAGTTTGGAACCGGACATGGAGCCAACCTCGCCACAGCTCACCAGATCCTAAGAGCAGGATATTACTGGCCTACGCTTTTTAAAGATACATTCAATCACATTAAGACTTGCCACACATGTCAAGTCGCAGCTATCAGAGAAAGAAATCCTGCCATGCCACTGAATCCCGTGATTGAAGCCAAGCCATTTGCTAAATGGGGAATGGACTTTATTGGTGTCATCAACCCCGCATCCTCAGCACAACACAAGTACATCATTACAGCTACAGATTATTGTACCAGATGGTCAGAGGCACAGGCACTTAAGGTTTGTTCTACTGAAGTTGTAATCAAGTTTCTAGAGGAGAACATAATCACGAGGTTTGGATGCCCTTATGCGTTGGTTTGCGACAATGGATCGGCATTCACATCATTGAGATTCTCAAATTGGGCTTTTGAGTACGGAATAACCCTCAAGTTCTCATCGAATTATTATCCTCAGGGCAATGGATTAGCAGAATCCACAAACAAAAATTTGCTCAGTGTTATCAAGAAATTATTAGAGAGAAGTCCAAGAGAATGGCATACCCAGTTGAGATTTGCTTTATGGGCAGACAGAATCAGAACAAAGAACGCATTAGGCATTTCGCCTTATTTTTTGGTTTATGGCCAAGACCCAGTCTTCCCCATGCAACTCAGGATTCCGACCTTGAGATTCATTCAGGAGTACATGGAAGACACTGATGCAGTACAGGCCAGGTTGACACAGTTGATGAACCTAGAAGAGAAAAGAGATCAAGCACTAGAGACCTTTGCTAAACACCAAGGAGTGGTGAAGAATCCACAAACAAAAATTTGCTCAGTGTTATCAAGAAATTATTAGAGAGAAGTCCAAGAGAATGGCATACCCAATTGAGATTTGCTTTATGGGCAGACAGAATCAGAACAAAGAACGCATTAGGCATTTCGCCTTATTTTTTGGTTTATGGCCAAGACCCAGTCTTCCCCATGCAACTCAGGATTCCGACCTTGAGATTCATTCAGGAGTACATGGAAGACACTGATGCAGTACAGGCCAGGTTGACACAGTTGATGAACCTAGAAGAGAAAAGAGATCAAGCACTAGAGACCTTTGCTAAACACCAAGGAGTGGTGAAGAGATGGTTTGATCGACAAGCAAGAGTCAAGGCGTTCCGAATTTCAGATCTCGTCCTGTATTGGGACAAAGCACATGAGAAACGAGGAGAACATGATAAGTTTGATAAGCTTTGGAAAGGCCCTTATCAAATTTCAGAGATATTGGGAGAAAATGCATTTAGGTTGCAGACTCTAACTGGAGAAGACATCCCGTTGCCTGTCAATGGGAGATATCTCAAGCATTATTTCCAATCCTAAAATGCCAAGGCCTTCCCTTGTACATAGTTAGTTTAGTTTGCTTTCGTCGTTTTGGTTTTTGTTTTTCGTTGTTTTGTTTTGTTTCCGTTTTGTTTTAGTTTAGGTGTTTTTGTTTTTAGGTTAGTTGTTTTGTCCTGAGGGGTATCCATTTGACATTGGGTGATTTTGTTATGTAACGCTCTGACTTCCTGCTGGATTGTTGGATGCATTTGGAAAATCATGATGTCTTTCGGAATTACCAAGGGAGTTTCTTTTAATGAAGCCTTGAGTCAGGATATATTTGCATTGAAGTAGATTAGCTTATTGAACTCACGTATTTTTGTCCTTCAGTTATTATATTTTCACATACTTATAATCTCCGAGTCATTATGATTTACAGGCAAAGCTGTGATCAGTGAAAAACCTAAAGTCTAGCTTCAGCGCCACCGCAATCCTCAAACCCTAGTGAGTTTCCCTACTCACGAGCCAAAGAATTGACAGAACTGAAAAGCAGTATCAAAAGAAAAGTTGAAAAAATGAGAAAATCAAAAAAAAAAAAAAAGAGCTAAAAGGAAATATCAAATTGGCTAAAGGGAATTTACGAATAACTCCATCGGGGCTATAGACGCCTGGCTGGCAATGGAGCAATGTTCGTGAGCTTGCGGCGATAACCTCGTTGGGACTATGAACGTCTGACTGGCAGCGAGGCTCTATCCAGGATGCTTTTGGAGTTTAGACGAACTACGTAGCTTATCACAGGGGAACCTGAAGATCATGATTGTCTTGTTGAGGGGAATTAACGCATTTGCACACACATGGGTAACTGTGGACTTGATACTTTGTCTCAATATGATGGTCTCTTCTCGTAAGTGTTTCTTAACTCCTGGATTTGTTGAGGGAAGTTTTCTGAGTTTTCCTTTAGAAGGATTGATTCCCAAATGTTTTGCAACATTTCTCAGTGGTGTCGCCAGATGTTGTGACCATTTCACACATCGCCCCATCACAAATGGGGACCCCCTCTTTTTGCTTGTTTTTCGCTCGTTTTCGCTTTCGTTTTTAGGGTTTTGTTAGTTAGTTAGTCGTCTAGATTTAGGGCCAAGCCTTAGGGTTTTAAATTTTGCCTTTTCAAGCCAAAATCCAGTTGTTTTTGAGAGCTGTTGAGCTTCTTTTCTAGAATGCAAATTTTGAATGCAATGAATTCGCCAAAATGGTCTAATTTTCAATTGGAATGTTAATGCAGAGCTTAAATTTGTCTAAGTGTTGGATGTCAATGTGAATTTTTGTCCGATTGAATATTTTGACCAAATTTTGACCTTTTTGAATTTTGATCCTGGGCATTGGAATTGGTTTGTTTTCGCCTCGTGAAGTGTTAAAATGTGAAAAATCATGTTATTTTGGCCTGTAGGAGCAAAATCGCTCCTGTCCCTCAGTGAAGGACGGGAGCTCATTTTCAATTATCTCATCATCCTTGCAGAGTCCAGACAAATTTTACGTTTGAAGTGATGGAGAACGGCGAGATCTTTCCATTGAATATAAATTGAAGATTTTCATGAGCACAGAAATGCCTCCAGGAAGAAAATCGCTCCTGTCCCTCAGTGAAGGACCGGAGCTACAATTCAAATTTCGCCTTGTCCTTGCAAGATTTTAAAAACTTAATGATTTGAGGACGTCCAAGGGAAGATGCTTTGTCAAATGAATATAATTTGATATGCAAAAACGAAGGAGAATGACCTATATTGACCAAATCGCTCCTGTCCCTCTCCAAGGGACCAGGGCGAGGTACCTTGTAGCTCTCGTCCCTCTCCCAGGGACCAAAGCGATTTCCTTCATTATGCAAAGTACAGACAAAGGTCAAGGCAAGTTTACGTTCAAAAACAAGGGAGGACATGAGATGAACGCATTGAATATAAATTGAAGATTTTTGGGACGTCCATAACAGTGTTAAATGCCTAGTTCGCTCCTGTCCCTCTCCAAGGGACCAGAGCGATTTTTGATATAATTGCTTTTCTTGCAAGGTTACAGATGATGTCAAGGCATGGACGAATAGAGTGAAGAAGGACGAGTCCGTTGAATATAAACTTGGAACCTGGCAAAGTGAGATGAAGGCCACAAAGGGAGGATCGCTCCTGTCCCTCTCCAAGGGACCAGGGCGATACAATGGTGATGATACGTCCCTCCAAAGTTCAAGGTCGTTCCTCCAATGTCCAAGGTCGACACAAGTCAGGACAAGGTGGCGAGGGACATTTCAAGGCATCTTCATCATGCGCAAACACTCAAAGGACGTTAAAATGAAGAAATTGACACCCTATAACATAGATCGCTCCTGTCCCTCAGGAAGGGACCAGGGCGATGTTGGATGCATTGGCCATTTCATGCAAAATTTACGTAAGGACAAGACGTTGCAATGTTTTATAGGGTCCATGGCGTGATAAAAGATGATATACAAGAGTTTTTGAAAGTAAAATGATCACCATTTTGAGCATGGAGACTATATCGCTCCTGTCCCTCTCCAAGGGACCAGGGCGATTTGCTTTGGATTCCTTGTTTTGCTTCAAGATCAAGCTAAGTCAAGACGTCATAAGATGGCATATGGTCCAAGGCATCGTTTGAAGATAATTCGCAAGGGTTTTTGAACGTCCAAACATTACTAGTCATGCTAAAGGCTCCCATCGCCCCTGTCCTTTGGACAAGGACCAGGGCGATATCACCAAAGGCGCTCATGTTCTTTCAAAGACGAAACAAGGCGAGGTTAGGCAAGGCAAGGGACATCGTTTGGGAGACATTGCAAAGGAGATCGAAGTTTAAAGTCGCCAAGGTCAAGGAGAAAACGTGGATCGCTCCTGTCCCTCTCCAAGGGACAGGGGCGATGATCCCTTTAATGCGTCCAAACACATAATGCAAACAAATGGAATAAACGCAAAGGACACGAGCATAGGTGTTATTCGCCTTACAATGCAAGTTCGAAGGTCAAAGATACAAGATGAACGTGAAGACATGGAGATCGCTCCTGTCCCTCTCCAAGGGACAAGGGCGATGTTAGGCAAAACACATGGTATTCTTTGAAAATCACGTTAAGACGAAGACGCACAAGGTTTCAAATGGCATTTGGAAGATGATACAAGGAAAGGATCGTATCAAAATGGAGAATTCCAAGCAAAAACCTTAGGATCGCTCCTGTCCCTCTCCAAGGGACCAGGGCGATAATGATCACGAAATGCACTTGTTCGCACAAGAAAGAAAATCAAATTCGAAGAACCATCAAGTTGATCGATTTTCAACATGGAGATGAAGGAGTTGAACGTGAAAAATGCAAAATCAAGACCAAAATCATGGATCGCTCCTGTCCCTCTCCAAGGGACCAGGGCGATGAGGTACGTCCACTTCATTTTCAAATTTTTTGGCGCCAAACAAACCTTTTTAAATTCATTTTAATGCCAAAGTTCGATAAAATTTAAAATCCTATTTAATTGGCATTTAATATGGCGTTTTGTATTAATTAATTATTTTGCCTTGATTTAAAAAATCGAAATTTATTAATTAAAATAAAGGGCATTTAATTAATTAATGAATTAAATAATAAAAAAAATCGATTTGAGCGCTCATGCATGTAAGTCGGCCTTGTTATTTTATTTAAAAATCGTTTGGAATTACTTTATTTTATCAAGTCGGCCTTGAGGGTGAATTGTGATGTGAGCGCTATATAAGGGGGGTAAAAACTATCATTTCTACATCATTATTTTACCTTTCTACATGCGAATTGAGGAAGACGAAGGAAAGTGCTAAGTGTGTTCAAAGATAGTCCGAATATTACCCAAGGTGGTGCGAGTTTCATTCATCCAAAGGTGGCGCTTAGTTATCAAAGGGTGGTGCGAATCCAAACCAAAGGTGATGCGAAGTATATCATCAAGTATAGAGTGCGAATTACGTTGAAGACCAAGGGTGGTGCGAATTTGAAGACCACACCAAGTGCGAACTTGAGGATACATTGAGGCGAATTTGCTAAGGACTTGGAGATTTGTTGGTGCAAACTTGAAGATCATTTAAGACCACGTCAAAGGCGATAATTGAAGGTCACGTTCTTTCCAGAGGTGGCGCAGTCAATTTTGAGGAGATCATATTGAAGATTACTTTATACCTCAATTTTGCCTAGGCAAATTTTGTTTTTGCATTCTAGAGTTAGCTCTCTATCGAGGTATGGCGATTTAATTATTATTGCTTTATTCATTTATCGTCATATTTCAAATTTTGAAATTTTGATTTTTGAATCTCTTAGCTCAATCGTTGTTTTTTAGGAAATGATAACTCTAGGGACTTATCATGAGATTTCCTAAAAGCTTTTCTCTCTTATTTACGCTATTTAGTGCAAAATCTATTTCTTATAATGAAATGTTGTGTAGGTATGGCGACCCCAAAGGCGGGAGCATCCACCAGCCGCTCGGCTCTCATGAAAGAAGATCAGAAGACCGAAGAAGTGGAGACCAAGATCGTGTCAAAATGGAGCAACATTGGATATACAAACTTGGGGAACTTTAGCACGAAGAAGTTTCGAGAGGTCCCTTACATCGGCAAGCCATCACCTGTCGCCCGGAGAATAATAGAGAGTGGCATCATTAAGGCGGCCGGTTTTCCTCCAGCTATTCAGTGCCACGAGTTGATGATCGAGTGTGCCCGTCATTACAATCCACAGTCCAGGACAATTGTGTCCAACGAAGGAAACACTTTGGCGTACCTTTCAGAGGAAGCCATAAGTGAAGCCTTCCATCTTCCAGAGCACAGGGACATGATATACAAGAGCATTGAAGGAGCCAGATCAGTGTACGATGATGATCCAGATGCTTGCCTAAGCATAATCAACAAGAACTGGCTACATAAGAGTCGTCCCCGTCTGAGCAAAGTACCGAACACACCACACAGGATTGATTTCCAAGAGGAGTACAGAGATTTGATTACTATGCTCAACAGAGTTACAGGAGCACCTCATGCCTTCTATTTTGAGAAATGGATGTTTTACTTCATCCAGGTGATTGTTCAAGGTAAGGGTACGATACATTGGGCTAGGATAATTAGCCATTGCTTAGACGTACAGTTGAGAAGACTCAGGGCTACTAAGTCCTTCCACATGAGTTCATACGTCATCTATGCCTTAATCAGGAGCGTTGAGTACGCAGGACTACCTCACAGAGGAGTGATTGGAAGAGGACCCGGCGAGGTCAGAGCTTGTGAATCCTATACCTACTTGCATCATCCGCCAGGGAAAAACTACAAGTTAATCAATGATACTTTCACGATGAACATCACCAGGACGTTGCAAGGAGGGATTCACAACAGATTATCTCAGGATGCCCAGGAATTCATCAAGAGGTACGGTGCTTGGTTCATTCAGTTTCCCAAGTTCACTTACATTAGAGTGCATGGATGTCCTTTACCTCCATACATGTTGCCGAGGTACCCGACAGATAGAATTGTGTTACTTGAAGTAACAAGGCAGTTGGCAGCATATGTGAAGGCATTCAGACACAGACATCAGAATGGAGTTCAGGTACCTATTATTTTGGGTAATTCAGTTGAGGTATGTCCCAATGTCTCAGCCATGGATGACGCAGAGAAGGAGTTAGCCTTGTATCCTTTTTCATCTTTTGCTTGGAGGAATAGTTTTGATCCCCATGGACATTTAGAGGAGACGGTCGGTAGAAGATTTAGACATGAGCACCAAATTGAGGATTTTATGATGAATCTCCTAGATGATCTCGAAGTGAAACGAAGGATACATTCTAGATTGCCTTTGGATTTCATCAGGAAATGTAAGATTTACAGAGTGGCCGACCAAGCTCAGGACAACGGCAGGCATATCCAATCTTCATATGATAGAGAAAGCAAAACAATAAGTTTGAATTGGAATGAGCCCGAGGCCGTGGATTTAGATGATTTGATGGCACCAGTCTTGTCTTGTACTCGCAGATGGGTAGACGTTCAACATCAGAAGTTGAGAGAACAAGGCATAGCTATGTCTTTTACTTTGGAAGAAAAACCAGCCGAAGGTGGAGCAAGTGTTAGTGAAGGCAATCCTAATCCTAGGAATTCAGGTGAAGGTAACCTTCGATGTGCCAGTGAGGGCAATCTCCATTCGAGAGGTTCGAAGAGAAAGGAAAGATCAGAAAAGAAAGAGTCTTCCAAGAAAAAGCAAGGTGCCAACAAGGATCAAACACCAGGTACTTCTTCCAGACCAGAAGATGGAACAATTCGAGTGGAAGAGTCCATGGAGTCGATGGTACAGAATGATAGACAGGAGGAAGGACAGGCACAGCATGTTTCATCCGATGGATCTCTCCAAGACTATGATTTAGAAGAAGATAATGAAGTAACATCTCCTCCCAGACAAGAAGAAATAGTACATAAAGAAATTCAAGTTCAAGAGACAAGATCGAATATCCCAGATTGGTTGAAGGAAAGATTAACCAAGGTGATCGTAATTGAGGACGAGGACAGTGCAATTGATTTAGAGAGCCTCGTGGGACGTTCACATATGACAACAGAGAAGAAGAAGGCTACAAAGATGTCCAAGATGATTCGAGATGAGACTGGATCTAGAAAACTGCAGATAGCTACACCGGCAGCAGACAAATATGAGGGTGAGATCCTAGCAGAAGACTATCATATACAGACTATTGAGTTGGGACCATCCACAGCAGAGCAGACTTTAGATGATGCCACCGACACATTTGAGGCATTGAAGGACAAGCTTAGAGAAGAAGTAGAAAAGAATAGAAAGCTTGAGAGAGAGAGAGGTGCATGGAGGACATATTTCAGTCACATCAATGAACCTTTGGGACGTCAGGATCCAATTAGATCACCATTGCAGGCATTGCCCCTTCAATCGATCAATGAAGCAGAAAGATTCAAGAACCTGGTCCAGCATACATGTAGTTGGATGGATAGATCTCACACGATGGCCATAGAGTTTGTTACAAGGATGTCGAAGATCACCCATCAGGCTATCCAAGTTCTTGAGATAATCCACAGATTGATGGCAACAGTAGCTGCATTTGCCCATACCAAGGACGTTGTCATCCCTGTCTTGAAAGTTATAAGACACACATCCAGAAGAATTTTAGCGCAGGAGAGGATCTTAGAAGGTGATTCTCACAGTTTGTTTCAGTGGTCAACCTTACTCCATATAAAGAGTGTTCTCTTCGAGGACATCAGTGTTAGATGTGGTCAAGTTGAGGAGGTGATCAATCCGATCCAGGATAGAGTATTTGAGGTACTTCGTACCATTCTTGGCAGAAGGATCGAGGTCGAGACAGATGTGGATTTACAAGAATTTGAGGATAGAATCACGATCATCTTTCGCAAGGACGCAGATGTTACAGATGAACAGTATGATCAGATGTATGCCACCATGCTCCTGATTGATAGAACAAAGGAACTTGAACCTACTTGGGACGCAGCTCTTCTAGATGCATTTGATCAAGTCATCCACTTAGAAGAGAGTATCAAGAATCTTCCCGAGATTCCAAGCACAGAAATCGAAGGAATCGTGACAAAATTCATTGCATATGCTAAGAAAGAGAATTGGAAAGGGAATAAGATTCTAGATGAAAGGTTGTTACAGATGACATGACATCTTATTTCTCATTGGTTGATACCTCCTAGATTTTTGTGCCAAATTTAATATTTGGCTATGTATTTAATGTTGTTCAGTAAAAAGGAGGTCATTTGTAACAAACCCTAATTAGGGTTTAGGTGTCATGATCTTGTCCATTGATTTATTTTCAATCTGGACCTTTCATTGTAACTGGGGATGCTATTTATACCCCCATTTTTCATTTCATTTGGTAATAGTGAATAGTGTAAGAGATAATAGTTGATGTAATAGAGAGATTAGAATTAGAAGCAGTTTTATTTTGTAGCAAGATTGAGTCTTGAAGAGAGAAATTCAAGCAATTGTTGTATATGATGACTTGGAAATCAATAAAATATTGAAGTTATGGTGTTTTGTTGCAAATTTCTTAAGTTATCTTCATGGTTGTTGGATGTACTTGAATCACGCTCAATCAAAGTAGTTTGTTAATTTGAAAGACTAAGTGTGAGATTTGATATTTGGTAGGATTCGCAATCCAAACCACTAGCTTCTTGCTGATTGTAGGAACGCCTTGCGTGGTCGACTGGAAAATACTTTGAGTCCTTAACCTTCAAGCATTTTCGTATCTAGGATATGTACCTTCATAGTAGTGTCCTTGGTCTTTGATGCATTGAACACCATTATTACCTTAGAAGATCGCACTAATTTCAATTGAGTTGTTATCTTATGGCAAAATTGAAGTTGGTTGAGTCTTGCCAAATCTCATTCATGCTAAGTCGTTCATAGGGTTAGGCTAGATTAGACTTCCTTAAACCCTGTCCTTTTGCTATTTTTGAAAGTTCCTTTTAGATTAGTAAAATCTTCGAGCCTTTGGAATTCGTAAGACGCCTTGGAGGAAACAGCAAATCACATCATACCACTAAAAAGCTTGTCCACACGTGGAGACCCCACTAAAAGAACCTTGGAGTCCAGCTAACTGATCCTTTTTGCAGATCTTCAGCAGTTAGAGACTATTTTCTCAAGAGAGGATAAGATGCCTGTCGGTATTTTATTCTGTGTATGATTGTGTAGAAAATACACGTCAACAATGCCCTAAAAAACACATCAACAGAACCTTTTAGGGAGGGCTTGCATACTCACCCAGCCACCAAGGAAGCAAACACAATGAAATCATGATTAAAACAGAATTGACTAAAAACAACAAAGCAATCCACACAAGGAGGAATTTGAAACTAGTGATATTATTTTTACATCTATACTCAGCCAACATGGCTTTTCGATACTATAAGAAAGCACAACTGCATTTAGAGGTCACTAACCTGCACATTTAAGACTGATACTCCACTTATGACAGAAATACTTGGCTGTTATCTTTTTCCTAGTGACCAAATATCTGGAAGAGGAGATAAACTACATCTGGAAACATTAGGCAAACTTCAATGATGCTTCATCTAGGATCATTTTGTAGTGATATGTTGATGCACATTGGTTTATGCTACCCATACTCAATGTGTATGCTTCAGTACACAAGCAAGGACTGAATACATTACAAGTATGCAGAGTTGGTCTATAGCAATAACACTGATTTTTGTTACCTTGAAAAAATGGTGTTTATTTCTCGCCCATTCAGGCTTCAAAAAGAAGTGCAATGAAATGAAAAAAGCATCCTCCTCTTTCAAAAGTAGCAGTTCCTTTTAATACTTTGTGGGTAAAACGGATATAATATTTTCAATGTTGGAACATGAATACCAGTCAACAAACCAAAATCATTAATCAAAATTATGAAGAATACAGTGAATGAATAGTGAAAAGCTAGAATACATATTATTAAAAGAATGAATTGTAAAGACACTAGAATACACATATTAAAAGAAAACAACTTTCACATATATTAATTCCCAAGGCTTGTACAAGAATCATAAATCAACAGCATTGGTATAATGATATATTTAAAGAATCAGCCACCAGAAACAGTGCTACAAATGTCAACAATAAAATATTTAATTCAAAATTATCAAGTACATATATTGTTTAGCTTAACTAGCACCACTCAAATAAACACATAGCTAAGTGAGAACTATTTTTGAGATAAGTTAAAAGATCTGTAAGAGAATGCCAAAGAGACGAAATGAGAAAGGATCCATATAGCAAGAGAGAGAAGGAGATGACCTTAGATATTTATTGTTTTTTATATCAGACAAGATATATATGCTAGTTATAAATAAATCCTGTTAACCATTTTCTAAAGGTTCCCATCTTATCGCTTATCTCTTTCTTAGATCTTTTACATGTAGAAAGTATTGGCCCTAATCTATACATTGTTTAAGAATGATTATTCGAATTAAAGCAAAAAATGTGAATCTTAAGGAAAATATCATAGGTTCCTAGAGACGTGGGGTACAAGGACAGGGACAGGGACACCAATCAAATTAGGGTACTCAAGTAAATGAATAAGGAGATGGCTATTTAATATATAAATGTTGTCACCAAAGATTGTCAAAACAAGGATGGGGATGTGGTCCACATTCCTATAATGGATTTTCTTAGTAATTATGCAAAATATACATGGTATCACTAATTTTTGCACTTGGAAATCACCTTGTGTCTCTTCAATAGCACAGCCAAAATCTATTGGGGAAGAAATCAGCAAACCAAAAGATTAAGAATTTTTTTATACATCTGGATTTAATAGGGAAAATCTTTGATTTCAAATTACTTAAAAAAAATAGAGAGAGAGAGAGAGAGAGAGAGATCTTACTTTTTAAATTTAAAGGCATTTTTATAGCATAGAGATATAAATAGCAAATAAAAATGAGAGTTTCGCCCATGAATTGTGGAATATAGATTTTTCCATTTATGTTCATGTTGCTGCTTGGGTACTCTGTTTAGCCCATGTAGATGGTTTCTGGTGAGTATTCAGTTAAAACTAGCTGTGCCATTCAGAAGGCACAGAGGAATGTAGTGGGTTGGCCGGCAAAACTATGCTGGCAAAAAGGGATTCTTCCAAAGGCTGGCGCCTTCCTTTGGACAGCTCTGCATAAACATATTTTTTCTACAGGGTCCAGATGGTTGATTTTTCTATGTAGTCAATTTGATGTTGATCATTTTCGGAGAAAACATCTGCCTTGCTTCTACACTTAATCAATGAAGTGTGCTTGAACACTTGACTTGCCAAGGTATTGTAGCTTGTTAAGCACGACCAGTCTTATTATGTTTTTAAGGATACCACCAAAATATTTGGTCAAGATATCTTTTCCATCCAAATCTACACTCATTCACATAAATGATCTTCAAAATTCTGAAGTATAATCCAGCAAACTTTGACTATAACCCGATCTAAAACTATTATCACTTAATCTTTTTATCAATCTTAAACCCAGTTGAACAAAATTGTTTTTCATCAATTCCTTAAAATCATTCCATGTAGCAGCCATTGACTGCTTCCTCTTCTTTTTTAAAAACCCTACATAAGTTTTTCACCAAAAAACAGAATGACCCTACGTTTTGATACTCGCAAAGAAATTCGTTGTGCCTCACTTAACTTCGTGCACACTAAATTATACTCCCATTTGCTTCAAACATTTCCTTACCTGCACTTCAAAATCCTTTATATCCACTTTTGTTTTTACTTTGAAAGAAGGATTGCAGATTTTTTTACCTTAGCTTTGCCTTTATCTTGCTTGGGCTGCTCCCTTTCATCCATAAATTCTTCCTTTTTTCTTCTTCTTCATAGAGTTGCTCTTATTTTACTCCAGTTTATTTTTTGGCAAGAATATGAACCTCCATATCCATGGATGCTCACCGCTTGATGATGAGTTCCAAGGTTGATGCCAAATTTGGGACTCTCTCTCCAAGCCCTCCTTGTGTGATTTCACTTTCTTTAGCCATATTCCTCATCTCTTGATAACAGTTCCTTATAGAAATCTCTAATTAGTGAAGGTGCAATTCCTCCTTCCTAAGTTTTGCTATCATCATACAGACTTCCAACCATACCCAAAAAATTGAAATACCTTAATACTAATATGATCTGTAATTTCCTAAGTTTTTACTTTAAAAATTAAACACAGATTTGAAGAATGTTAATCATATCTTCTAATTGTAGTGAACTACAAATTGCAACAAATAAAATGTAGATTGTGGTAGTGTGGCATTATTTTGTTGCTGAAATTTAAACCAGAAACATCACCATAACTCAAGGAATTTTAACTTGGTAATTCCAATATACGGAAATCCTGCTTGATACTGTCAACTTATCACTGCCCCTCTTTACTTCAACTTTAGCAAATTAAAAAGAGCACAAACTGGGCAGGCAACAACAATGTTTTTCTTCACTTTCTCAAGTTTTAAACTATCTAGTACCTCTCACCCTTCCTCTGCTTACAACTGAACCCATTCACTCACTCACTTGCACATGCTTTAACTCATGGGGGATACACCTTGACAAATGCTGTAGGTATTCATTCACGTACTAAAGAACCCCAATAAGTGGGAATTCTAAGAAATAATGTTTTGCAGCCATAACTGAATTGTATTGCCACATTAGAGCATGACTTCTGCTTTGCAAAGCAGGGTGGCACTATCATGTGCCCAAACGGCACAATCACATGAGCAACTGCCTCCTTGTAGAAAAGCCTTTATCACATGGATAACTGCAATTGTTTACTGAATGTGCAACCGCCCCTTTATCTAGGACCGCCACTATCACATGCATAACTGCCAGTTTGAAGAAGACTACTCATCTGAAAACTTAGTATAAATTGGTTGGATCTGGAAGGTCTAAGGCAGGGCACTAACGCTCTATGAAATTTCACCTGCAGCACTCCACTGCTGCATATGTTCATTCAACTGCTGCAAGTGTTTGATAAGCTACAACAGATGTTCATTCAACTCCTCCAAGTATTTGTTAAGCTACTACAGATGTTCATTCAGTTTATGCAAGTGTTAAATGTGTTGTTTGTTAAGATTTCGAGGGTGTTGATTAACATGCTGCAAGCGTCCTGCTTTTGTCCCAAACACTATGGGGCGTGGGGACCTTTCCCCTTCCAGTCTTGCTGGCATAAATAGGGTAAGGAGGAATATTTATAGCATAAGAGAAGCATCACAAGAGAAAATCAGTTCATAGGGCTTGACATGAGCCTCATATATTGCACATCAATTGCAAGCCTGAAAACAGATATCAAATGACATCAAAACCTAAAATGGTTTGTATATTTGCATTCCTCTTAAAAAAACTATGATTTCAAAAATAACTACACTTCATTTCAAATCCATATGCAAAAGTTACGGCCAGCAGAAGATGTAGACTTGTGCTGGTGACAGGATTGCTTCAGGCCATATTTTTTACTGTTTTGGAACATTTCTTTCACGGCTGCAAGGCATGATTTGAAATGTAGGCAATGATTGGGTCATTTGTTGAGTTATTAGATTGGTGCAATTATTCTTCTTGTGCCAAAAGACTGTCATGCAGCAGAACCTTCCACCAATAATTTGAAATATTTTAAAAGGGCATAATTTGTGAAGCTACGGAATGCCATTCTGTAGCAGCTCTCTGTGTATGATGGTGGAAAGTCCTTTCTTGACTGTTTTAAGTCAGCTAGGCCGATCAGATGTTGGGAATGTGTTGCAGGTGTTGGGAAAGCTCCAAAATCTGTATGTGACCTTATTGTAGCCATGTTGGCACACTGTAAGTTGTAGCGTCTGTACTTAAATTTTCTATACTGGAACAGGGAGTAGTTGCTCTCTAGGATGGGATCTCTTAACCAAAGTTGGTTTTCTCCAGGTAAACCGTGTATGTTGATTTGTGAGTGTACATAGTGTCTATTTCCAGTGAGCATACATAGTGTCTGTTTCTACTTACAGGCAAACACTGACCTCAATTTAAAGTATTTACTATTTATGTCATTTGCATTAGACATAGCTGGTAGGACAGCCATTTTTAATTAGAATTAGTGTAAGTAACTGATCTGTTGGAGTCCTTGCATCAAATAAATTCATTTACCCATGATAGAGTGTGGCGTGACCACCCTGTTTATGGATCAACTGCCACCACAAGTGGTCCAACCAATTTACAAGTGATGACTACTCTAAATTCAATCTTTGCTTAATTCTTAGCTGTTCATTGAGTTTGTTGATCCTATACACATCATTACCTCCTTGTAACATGCATTACATTGGAATAATTGATTGTATGAGACATTCAACCACATGCAAAATTATTTAATTTATTATTTGTATAATCATTAAAATCTTCTACTTAGGAGGTGAAAGACAATGTGCAAATAGTTCAATTGAGTTATAAGTAGCAGTTAATTGTTCTTGATGTCTACATAAAGACATACAAACTCTTTGCAAATAATTTTGGTCTTATGAAATGTCCCTAGGGTTTGTTCTTAGGAATTCAAATTAAATAAAATCAAATCCAAACTGTCATTATCCTACATATCACTGTTAAACCCTGGCATATAATGACAGAAATTGCAGATCTGGATAAAACTATTTAGTTTATGGCAATATCAGTCATCAAATGCACCCAAAATACAACTTTATTACATTAAGAATTAGTGACATTACAAACAATCCGTAAACTGATTGTTAGCCCTTTTACAGAATAGCTTATGCTACAACACAATCCTATTGGCAGCAGTTACAATGCATTGAAAATGGTAGAATATCCCATACTAGCAAATGGGATCTCCGGGTCAGAACTATGACAAATTGTTGATGAACATGGATGGCCTCATAGGGTATGATCTGGCTCAAAAAAACTTGCACACAAAGGTTTTGATGTTGTTCCTATCAAGTGTGTTTATCTGCTCTTAAATTGCCCAGCTGCTAGCGAAGATCAGAGTGGTAGAGCGACAGTGCTAAATCACTTCAACTTCAGAATGATGCCCTAACCCTCACCCAATTAGCGTATTGCGTAGTTGATGCCCATCTCTGATTTGAGGCGTGTAACCCTCAAATTATCAATGCTTTAGATGTGAATCTTAAATGCTGCAATGAGGGTGATTGTATATTTGTGTGCCTGGTGATCTTTCAGGTTTGATGGCCTAGATTTAAGCAAAATTATGCAGGCGATATGATCAGGTTATATACAATCTGCCTTCCTCTAAGTGGTCCATGATGTAACTCCTTCCTGGGTATTTGCAGTTCAAGGTACACATAATTGCAGTCACGCCTTGCCTTGCAGACTGGTGGAGAGTTGTGTAGATGAATCACCATTTGTACAGGTTGATCCTAATTCCCACTGTCCAGTCCACCAATATTGGATTGCCCACTTGAATGTAGACATGTAAATTGTCAAGAATTTTCAATCAGCACAATACAACCCTAGACCTAGATGCAAATGAGAGGAGGGTTTGCATCCTACCTCAAATTTGCGAATGGAGGGATTTCAGCCTCAATAGCAAGTTTCTGGAAAAAACCAGTTACACAATAAATTAACAATCATGGATGCCAATATTTGAAAATAGAACTTGCCAATATACCTTCCACACAAAATGGGCCCATGAAGCCTATCCTTCGCATCTAGATTGGAGTTTTGAATTTTTAAACTGATAAATTTTATATTTAAATAATTATTAATTTTCTATTCTTATATTTAGATGGTGTTTAAAAAGGCCTGATCCTTTTATAAGTGCATTGCAGGCCAACTTAAGGAGGAAGAGACATCACAGTCCTCCCTTCCCCAAATTGTTTGCCCTCAAGCAATTTCAGACTTGGATACTCAAATATCTCCACTCCTTTGCATGTAGCATCATCCAAAGGAAGATTCTTCTATTTCACCAAGTACTTCAAAATGACCTTGCCTCTCAGCCTCTTCTATATCATGCCAATGATAGTTTTGGACTTCAAAATCAATTTCCCTTCATCATCAAGTGGTGGTAACTCTAATGAAGGTGTGACTTATTGTCTGAGGGCCCTCTTAAAAGCATGAAACATGAAAAACATTATGAATCCTATTGTTTTCTGGATGTTCCAGCTCATATACAACCACCCCTATCTTATGATTTTATAAGGTCCATAAAACAATGACATAAGATTTTTTGCACCACTTCCCTTGAGTGAAAATTGCTTATAGGGTTGTAACTGTGATGAACCCTTGCTAGTTCAACTCTTCAACCTGCTGTAATTTGTAGATCTTTGTAGTTTGTAATTATTAAGATGGTCTTTCAGAAATAGACAGAAGTTGCAGAAGAGGGTTTCTTTAATTTGCAACACATATTGAATAATACATGAATTTAATCAACTGAAACAATGAATTGGAGAATTTAGAAGCATACCCGTAGGTCCTTAGCCAATTTATTGAAAAGAAGGAATAAATCAGCAACTTACATAGTTCTGATTTTTATTCTGGAACAATTCAGATCTGCTCTTATTTAAATACTAGGACACCCAAACAGTGAAAGATGGTGCCAATAAATGAGCAAGCTGTGTGTTTGGGAAAAGAAGCCTCCAAACCACAGAAGAATCAACAACAAAACAGTAAATAGGAAAACCCTACAACAAATCTGCCTTGTAAGAAGCCAAATCTGCCCCAATTCAATTCAATTTGACTTCTGAATGAAGCCAACCAAGCTGCAACAATTCGATTGATCTTTCACAATCTCAAAGCTACTGAATTTTGAACAATGCATGCTCTCCAAAACTGGTCCAAACCCTAGCCGCCATAGCCAAGTGCTCAGGAGAAAATGTCAAATGCTCAATATCAAGAATGAGGTTTAATTTCCATCTTTGCTGCCTAAATACCCAAAAGGTGCAATTTTTAGCAATTAGGGATTTAAAAATAATAACTTGCTTTTAGGGTTCCCAACTTAACCCTAAAAGCCACGCCTAGCTTAGGAGATAATAAATCTTCACTTAAATAAATTTAAGTGATGCACTTTATGATTTTATATTAATATTTCATTAAAATATTAATTGCCAGTGGAACCACTAAAAAATTCATCTCTCTCTCATTATTGCTCGTAAACTGAATCTGTCAGAAGCTAGGGTCACAGTTCGCCATGCCAATGAAAATAGGACCATGTCTATTTTTAGCAATTTTTCCCTAAAAAAATAGGAAATCCTCAAAGTGTCAGAAATTGATGAAACGAAGACCAGAACTGAACTCAACACTGAACTAAAACAAATAGACAGACCACTCCTCAAGATACTGCATTACTGACCCCTTTATCCATACTCTGTTAGCCTACAAGGGTTCAAAAATAAGCTAACTCCTCAATCCCAAGTCCATGACTAGGATGGGGACATTACAGTCTGCCCTCCCAAAATTTGTTTTTTCTCAAGCAAACTCAATGCTGGATGCTGTAAAATGCTATCACACTCCCAAGTAGCATCCTCTATCGGCAGATCCTTCCATTTAATCAAAAATTCCCTAATGACACTTCTCCACAAATGACACTCTCTAAACTCCAAAATGGCCTCAGGTACTAGCACTAACTTCCCCTCATCATCTAAGGGTGGTAGAATTGCAAAAGGAACTATCTGTTGTCCCAATGCCTTCTTAAGGCATGACACATGAAACACATTATGAACTTTACTATCAGCCGGTAAATCTAACTCATAAGCCACCTGGCCAACTCGCCTGAAAATCCTAAAAGGACCATAGTAACGTGGCTTGAGTTTCTCTGAGCCCTTCTTTCTAAGAGAGGATTGTCTGTAGGGTTGTAGCATCAAATACACCATATCCCCGATCTCAAAAGATCGCTCAACCCTCCTTTGATCAACATATTGCTTTTGTTGATTCTGAGCCTTCTGAATATTATAATGAAGTGCTCTCATAATATCCTAGTTCTCCTGTAGCAGATTCCCAACACTCGGCAATCGCTCATCAATAAATCCAAAAAACTAGGAGCATCGTATCCATACAAAGCTCTGAAAGGTGTCATCTGAATAGTCATGTGGTGAGTGGAATTATAACAATACTCGCACAAATGTAACCACTTCACCCAAGCCTTCTGCTGCCCTGAGATGTAGTTCCGCAGGTATCCCTCCACCCACTTGTTGACAATCTTTGTCTGTCCATCAGTCTGGGGGTAGTAACTAGTACTCGGAGTGAGCTCTGTCCCGCAAAGTTTGAATAACTCCTGCCTAAAGTGACCCATAAATCTGCTGTCCCTATCACTGACAATACTCCGAGGTAAACCGTGCAATCTAAATACCTCACGAAAGAAAAGATCAGCCACCTGACCAGCAGAATAAGTAGTCGTGATCGGAAAAAAATGTGCATACTTAGTCAACCGATCAACCACCACATATATGTTGTCTCTCCCTTGGGCTTTTGGCAAGCCCATAATAAAGTCCATAGACAAGCATTCCCACTTCCTGTCAGGAATAGGAAGTGGCTGAAGTAACCCTGCAAGGAAGCTGTGCTCCTACTTGTTCTGCTGGCAAACAGAAAACTCTCTGACGTACTGAAGAACATCAGACTTGAGACCCTTCCAAGAGAATCTCTCACGTACCTGCCTATAGGTCTTAAAGTACCCAGGATGTCCAGCCGTAGGTGAATCATAGAAAGTCCTCAATACTATGCATTTCACCTCAGAACCTGGAACTAAAAATATCCTCTCTTTATAAATGATGAGGTCATCCACAAGAGAGTACCTGATGTCCTGTACTGTTCCATCAATAATACTAGATGCCCATAGATTCTTGGCATACTCTGCTATAATCAAGTGTTTCCAATCTTCGTACACAACTGCCATGGAGCTCAATTGGGGGCGGCGAGATAAAGCATCAGCAACAACGTTCTGAGTCTCTTTGACATAGGAGATGTCAAAATCATAAGACTGTAACTTGCTGACCCACTTCTATTGACGCTCATTTAGATCCCGCTGTCCAAGAAAATGCTTCAAACTATTGTGATCAGTTTTGACACAAAACTTGCTGCCAACTAAATATTGCCTGAATTCGGCCATTGCATGCATGATGGCCAACATTTCTTTATCATAAATACTATAGCTCCTCTCCGAACCTCGAAGCTTCCTACTCTCATAAGCTATAGGATGACGATCCTGCATAATTACTGCACCAATACCCTCTCCACATGCGTCACAATGAAGCTCAAAAGGTTTAGTGAAATCGGGTAAAGCAAGAACTGGACATGTAGTCATTAATTGCTTGAACTTCTCAAAACACTCCTGTGCGAGAGGTGTCCAAACAAATGCACCTTCTTGGTTAAATCAATGAGTGGTGCAGCATGTCGTGAAAAATCACTAACAAACCGACAGTAGAAGGCACATAAACCAACAAATCCCCTGAGTTGAGTCAAGGTCTCAGGAGTAGGCCAATCAACGATGGCACGAACCTTATCAGGATCCATGCGAACTCCCTCTTCGCTGATTATGTGACCCAAATACAAAAGTTCTGCCATTCCCAATGCACACTTGGACACTTTGGCGTAGAAGGACTCCCTATCAAGTATGCCTAAAACAGTATCCAAGTGAACCAAGTGCTCCTCCCAAGTTCTACTGTAAACCAAAATGTCATCAAAGAAAACCAGAACAAATCTCCTCAACTGAGATTAGAAGACCCTGTTCATAGTGGACTGAAAGGTAGTTGGTGCGTTGGTCAACCCAAAAGGCATAACCAAAAACTCATAGTGTCCACAATGACATCTAAATGTAGTCTTCTCAATATCCTGCTCCCTGACACTGTTATGATGATAACCTATTCTTAAATCAATCTTGGAGAAGTAACAAGCTCCATGAAGCTCATCTAACAACTCATCAATGCGAGGAATGGGATACCTGTTCTTTATAGTCTTTTTATTCAGCATACGGTAATCAATGCACATTCTGAGTGTACCATCTTTCTTCTTCACCAAAACAACTGATGAAGCGAAAGGAGATTTACTCGGCCTTATGTGTCCCATTGCTAGAAATTCTTTGATAGTTTTTTGAATTTCATCTTTCAACCGCTTGGGGTGTCGGTAAGGTGTAATCATAATGGGTTTGGTGCCCTCGTCAAGCTCAATAATGTGTTATATGCCTCTATCAGGAGGCCTACCAGGAGGTATGTCACTAAACACCTTTGTATGCTTAACTCTAAGCTCCTGAATATCTGAATGATAAGGTGTTTTATGCTGCTCCTCATAAGTAAGCATGAGTTTACACTGCTGCCCAATCCACCATGTCATGCTTGACAAGTCTCTCCTTTCTTTTAAGAGTGATTAATTTCAAGTTGTTGGCTTTGATAGCTTTAAGAACATGATTAGTCCCATCAACCTTGAATTTCATCTCCATATCTTTGAGGTTGAGTGTAAATTCACCTATGGCATGAAGCCACGTCATGCCAAGAACCACATCCGTATTTCCCATGTTAACCACATAAAAATCAGCTTTGAATTCATAATTATTGAGTTTCATGGGTAAGTCTGAAATCATTCTATCACAAGTCAGCACATTACCATCAGCAACTTTCACCCTTATGCCTTCAAACTCTTGAGTTTGAATCCCACGCTTCTCCACCAACCGTGCATCTATGAAATTATGAGTTGCACCTGTATCAAGTAGAGAAATGACTCTTTGACCAGCCAAGAGTCCACGCAACCTAAAAGAACCTTCTCCTTGCATGCTAGACATATGAGCTTCCCGTAGATCGAATTCTCCTTCATTTTCAACCTCCTTTTTTGGATTTTCAGTCTCGGAGTCATTTTGATCAGCTTGCTGGTCCGTGTTATCAGTCATGTTTTCTCCCTCATAAAACCACTCCATATTCCTATTTTGACCCTTAGGCTTGAGGAGACGGTCATGGTTTTGATCATAAGGACCCTTACAATGAAAACATAGCCTCCTTCTACGCAAATCATTGAGTGTTTCCCTATCGAAAGGCGTTGTAAACTTCTTCCCTTGGTCCGCATTTTCTGATTTCTTTTGATCATACTTGTTGTCATTAAATGATGAGGATGGTTTTGAGTTGTTAGGAGTGAACTTACTACGAGGAGCGGTAAGTTCCATGCTATGTGCCTTCCTCATGGCTTCTTGCAAGGTAGGGGGATCAAAAGCCTTAATCCAACCTTTCATAGGCTCATAAAGACCTTCAACAAAAAGAATGACCAGTCTTCTCTCTGAAATGTTAGTTACCATAACTGAAAGCTTCTGAAATTCACTAATATAAGATTCCAAGCTGCTCATTTGTTTCAACTGAGCTAAATCCCTGAAATACAACTCTGGATCTCTTTTATCAAAACGCTCAACCAATCTGTCAATGAATTCTTGGTATGTAGTAATAAGGTCATGATGCAAAGTCACCATCCCATGGTGCAACCAATCATGGGCTACCCCATCCAAATGCACAGTTGCAAACTTAATAACATCTTCTTTTGACATAGGACGTAGATTCAGGAAGGTATCCAACTTGCTAATCCAAGCTCTGGCTGTAACACTACCGCTGCCATCAAAAATAGAAAGTATGAGCTTGTTGATTGCATATTTGAGATCATTAGTTTTGTTCCAAGGTTTCCTGTCATTCCAATTCCACTTCTTGTTGTGTTCCCTCTTTTGACTCATAAACCTGTCAAAGTTAAGATGTTCCTTGAATCTCGGTGGTAATGCATCCCATTCATCATGAAGTGTGGTTACCTTAACTGTAAAGGCCACCTCATCTTCCTCCTCAGCCGTGTCCTCTTCTTCAGGTTCATTTCTAACAAAAGTAAGGCGTGTAGACCTATCATAGGTGTGTGTGGGAATCACTCTTGCCCTTGGGCGACCAGCAACACTGCCATTTTCCTCCTGGTTCTGATTATGCCCCCTTGGCACAGTGATCTGTTGTATGGTTGTAGTCAACTACTGCAACACATTTGCCACTTGTCGCTGCCCTGTTACTAAACCCCTCATAATAACTTTGGCACCTTCGTCCTCATTGTTCACAGCCTCTCTGTGTGGCTCATCATCATTCCTGTCCCCCATAATTTCCAAGGGTATTTCTTCAGTTTGATTAAAATCACCTTGTAAATCAGGTCTCCTGCGCATGTAATACCTATGAGGCCCAGTCTGTTGTTGATGCATAAAAATAAAAAATAAAAAATAAAAATCTAACCCTCCAGGAAGGCAGGATCAAAGCTCTAATACCACTGTGATGAACCCTTGCTGGTTCAACTCTTCAACCTGCTGTAATTTGTAGATCTTTGTAATTTTTAATTATTAAGATGGTCTTTCAGAAATAGACAGAAGTTGCAGAAGAGGGTTTCTTTAATTTGCAACACATATTGAATAATACATGAATTTAATCAGCTGAAACAATGAATTGGAGAATTTAGAAGCATACTCGCAGGTCCTTAGCCAATTTATTGAAAAGAAAGAATAAATCAGCCACTTACAAAGTTCTGATTTTTATTCTGGAACAATTCAGATCTGCTCTTATTTAAATGAGCAAGCTGTGTGTTTGGGAAAAGAAGCCTCCAAACCACAGAAGAATCAACAACAAAACAATAAATAGGAAAACCCTACAACAAATCTGCCTTGTAAGAAGCCAATTCTGCCCCAATTCAATTCAATTTGACTTCTGAATGAAGCCAACCAAACTGGCTGCAACAATTCAATTGATCTTTCACAATCTCAAAGCTACTGAATTCTGAAGAATGCACGCTCTCCAAAACTGGTCCAAACCCTAGCCGCCATAGCCAAGTGCTCAGGAGAAAATGTCAAATGCTCAATATCAAGAATGAGGTTTAATTTCCATCTTGGCTGCCTAAATACTCAAAAGGTGCGATTTTTGGCAATTAGGGATTTAAAAATAATAACTTACTTTTATGGTTCCCAACTTAACCCTAAAAGCCACACCTAGCTTAGGAGATAATAAATCTTCACTTAAATAAATTTAAGTGATGCACTTTATGATTTTATATTAATATTTCATTAAAATATTCATTGCTTGTGGAACCACTAAAAAATTCATCTCTCTCTCATTATTGCTCGAAAACTGAATCTGTCAAAAGCTAGGGTCACAGCTCGCCATGCCAATGAAAATAGGACCATGTCTATTTTTAGATATTTTTCCCTAAAAAAATAGGACATCCTCATAAAGTGTCAGAAACTGATGAAATGAAGACCAGAACTGAACTCAACACTGAACTAGAACAAATAGACAGACCACTCCTCAAAATACTGCATTACTGACCCCTTTATCCATACTTTGTTAGCCTACAAGGGTCCAAAAATAAGCTAACTCCTCAATCCCAAGTCCCTGACTAGGATGGGGACATTACAATAACCTCTATAAAACCATCTTCCCTACATCAAACGTCCTCTCCAAACGATGGCAATTAGCATATATCTTTATTGTTGATTTTGGGCTTCTTGTAAGATCTCTCTGAGTGCATTCACAATGCATAGACTGTGTTGTCTAGCTCTAGGAACTTCACTATCCCAAAGAATCAAATCCATGGATCAAATTGCATTATAACCATAGAATGCCTTGAAAGGAGTCATACCTATAGACATGTGATGAATAGAATTGCAACAATACTCCCCAAGGTGGAGCCACTTAACCCATGTTATTTGTTGACTTGGAACATAGTTCCTCTAATACCCTTTTATCCATCTACTCACAATCTATATATGCCCATCTATTTGAGAGTGATTGCTAGAGTTTGCAATCAATTTCATACATGACAATAGAAAAATTTATTGCCAAAACAAACTAATAAATCTATTGTCCATGTCATTTACAATCTCTAATACTAGTGCTTGGAGTGATTGCTAGCGCTTGGAGTCAATCTTATTCATATCAATCAAAAGAGTTATTGCCAAAACAAACTTATAAACCTATTGTCCCTATTACTCACAATGTTTCTTGGCAGTCCATGAATTCTAAATATCTCTCTAAAGAACAAATCAACCATTTGTGGAGCCTTGTACTCTAAAGATATAGCATGAAAATGAGCATACTTAGTGAGTCTATCCAAAACCATAGAGACGCAATCCTTACCTTGCACTTTCGGAGGACCTATAATGAAATCAATAGAGATGCCCTTCCATATTTGAAATGGGTAAAGACTACAACAAACCAACTGGAAATAAATGCTCTATTTTGTTTTGTTGACAAACCAAACACCCCCTAACATACCTCAAAACATCACTCTTGAGCCCCTTCCATGAAAAACACTCTCTTACCTACTTATATGTCTTGTAGTAACTTGGATGAACAACTATCGATGTGTCATGAAATGTTCTCAAAATTTTCTCCTTCATCCTAGATTCTAGAACAAAATGCACTTGGTCCTTACAAAGAATGAGCTCATCAACCACCTTGTACATGTCAACTTGTAGCTTATCATCCAACATATCATTAGTAAATGTATTCTTGGCATATTCAACTATTATAGAAACCTTCCAATCAAAAGATATATCAATCATAGACCCAAATAAGGCTTCCTAGATAGTGCATCAACCACTACATTATTCTTTCCTTTAACATGTTCACTGTCAAAATCATAGACTTGTAACTTACCCATTTTGTTGTATATCATTCAAATCCCTTTGATTGAGAGAGATTCAAATTGTTATGATTCGTTTTCACCAAATACTTCCCACAAAACAAATATTGCCTAAACTTGGATAATGCATGTATGATGGCTAGCATCTCCTTATCACAAATAGAGAAAATTATCTCTAACCCCTTGAGCCTCCTACTTTCAAATGTTATGGGGTGTTTGTTTTGCATTAGAACTGCCCCAATCCCCTCTCCAGATGCATCACACTCTAAAACAAAAGGAAGTGAAAAATTTGGACTACCCAAAATAGGACAAGAACTCGTGACCTCCTTGAGCTTGTCAAAAGCGTTTTGTGCTACAAAACTCCAAGATAAGCCCCCTTTCCTTGTCAAATCTGTCAACAAGGATACAAGTTGTGAAAACTCTTTGGCAAACCTCCAATAATAGCTCCAAAGTCTCGCAAATCCCCTCAAGTGTGACAAAGTCCTAACATGAGGCCAATCCCTTATTGCCTTGATCTTCTCTTCATCCATGCTAACCCCTTAAAATCTTATGCCCTAGATACAATATCTTGGTCAAACCAAACTCACAATTGGATGCACTGACAGAAAATGAATGCTTCTCTAGTATACCAAGCACCTCATCTATATACCTCAAATGGTCCTCCCATGTCTTGCTTAAATCAAGATGTCATCAAAGAAAACTAGTACAAATTTCCTCAATTTAAAATAAATACTTGGTTCATGCATGACTAAGAACTCATAATGCCCTTTGGCACTAATCTTATGCCATAGATACAATATCTTTGTCAAACCAAACTCACAATTGGATGCCTTGGTGAAGGATGAATGTTGCACTAGTATACCAAGCACCTCCTCTGTATGCCTCAAATGTTCCCCCCATGTCTTGTTATAAGTCAAGATGTAATTGAAGAAAACTAGTACAAATTTCCTCAATTGTAAAATAAATACCTAGTTCTTGCTGTTGAATTTCGTGATCAGATTAACAATAATGAGCAGGAAATAATAATGCAGTCACAAGAATCAAAGCACACAAATAGAAAGGGCACACAACACAAGTTTACCCTGGGAAAACCTCCCTCTTGGAGGTGAAAAACCCAGCAACAAGATCCAAGTTTGTATTAGACAATATCAGCATACAACTTTGCTTACTGCACTTGAAGCAACATATAAATAAGAACCGCAGACTGAAGATTCCAAACTAGGGCACAAGGAATAGCTTGATAGACTTATCTGCACTATCGAGATTTGCTGTTTGCTGTCATGCAGATCATTCACAGAGCATAGGAGTGAATTTGCTGACTGTGGATATGATTCGCTGCCACTGAGACAATTCGCTGTTCCTAGGAATGAATCGCTGACACAAGAAGATAGTTCGCTGCTCTTTGAAGGCTGATTCACATAAGGCTAGCAATGAATAATATATATGTCTATTGTGTAGAATGAATCTTGTTTATATACAAGATTCATGTTTAAGTCTTCTAAGTCGGCTTTAACCAATTCTTTATTTTACATATTCTACTTTGCACTTTGGCGCCCAATTTGGGGCCTACATAACTTGCAATTTGTGCCACATTACCTTTTGGACCCAGCCCTATTGCTTGTCCACACGTTAAATTTGGGAACAGGACCCAGCCCTATAGACATCAATTGCTTAAACTACACGTTATATGTGAATAGGACCCAGCTGAGTCTCCACGTTGCATCTAGAAGAAGGGGCCACCTGAGTCTCCACGTTACATCAAGAAGAAGGGCCCAGCCCTATAAGGATTTGAATCCTTATTTATTTTCTTCATTGAGTTACAATAAACTAACACTTGCAAGATTAAAATGTTTTAGGTGCATTAGTCAACCCAAATGGCATGACTAAGAACTCATAATGACACTTTAAAATAATTTGTGTGCATCCTCATATTTTGCTCTTATTTGATGATCATGACTAGGAACTCATAATGACACTTGTAAACTATTTGTGTGCATCCTCATATTTTGCTCTTATTTGATGATATCCTAACTGTAGATCAATTTTGGAGAAGTACAATACATCGAGAAGTTGATAACTCATTGATCTTGGGAATGGGATAGCAATTCTTGATAGTCTTCTTGTTTAGGGCTCTATAATCAATGCACATCCTCATAGTACAATCCTTTTTCATGACAAACACCATAAAAGAAGCAAATAGGCTAGAGCTAGGTCGTATGCATCCCATGTCCAACAACTCCTCACTCGCCTTCTCAATCTCCTCCTTTTGCCTCCTAGGATGGCAAAAAGGTGTAGCGATGACCGGTTTACTCATCTAAACTCAATTACATATTGAAAACCCCTTATCCAATGGCAAACCTAGAGGAATATAACTAAACACCTTGTTATGCTTTTTTAAGATGGACTAGATGTCAACATGGTAAGAATTCCCATCCTTGGATGGACATATCTGTAATCGAACACTTTGCTACCCAAGCTACTTGGTCTCTACAAAAAGCCCTCTCCATCCTCTTTGCTAAAACAATCTTGGGACCCCCACTGGATAGGCCACGAAGAACCAACCCATTTCCATTAGATTTGCATCTCAACTCCAATGTCTAATAATTTTGTGTAAACTCACAAAGTGAGTGCAACCATTGCACAGCCAAAAGAATATCTATCTCATCGATGCCAATCACATAGATATCATTACACATGGTATGCCTCACTAGGGTCAACTCGAGCTATTGAATCTTTTTGTTGCATGGAATAGTACACTCATCAACCATTGCAACAATAAATCTCTCAAAATCATCAATCCTCAAATCTTATTTTATCAACCAATTCCTCATCAATAAAATTGTGGGTAACCCAACTATCAATTAATAATGTCACTCTATGTCCCTATAAGACTCCTCTAACTCAAAGAGACCGATACCTAGTTGCCTCTAAAAGTGCAACAAGTGTGTCTCCTAAATGCTCTCCTCCTTGACCCTCATGCTCAACCTCATCCACAACAATCTCAAGTTTGAACTCTTCTACCTCAAAATTCTCATCGAAAGTTGCCTCTATGTAGTGTACATATCCCTTTCCCAATCACCTGTGACTTGGTTCTTGTGGCTCTCTACAAATGAAGCATAGTTTTTTTATTTGAAGCTCATTTTTAGACTCTTCCACCTTGCTAGGCTCAAGGTAATGTATTGGGTTGCAGAAAGCCCTTGTCAAATGGTCTCTTATGTTGTCTTGAATGTGCACTTTTGGGGTGGAACTTACTCTTGGTAGTGGAATTCTCCAAATTCAAAGCCCTTTGGTTCGCATCTTGCAAAGATGTTGTCTCAAAAGCTCTCACCAAACCCCAAAGTGGCTCCAATAATCCCTCAATAAACAAAAACATGTCTCCTCTCCACAACAAATGATCGCATGATTAAAACCCACTGAATTTCTGCCACATCATCTACTACTAAACCATGTTGCCTCAAACATGTCAACTCTCTAAAATGCATCTTCATGTCCCTCCTATCAAACCTCTCTAAGAGTTTCTGTGTAAAATCAGTATATGTCACAATGTGTTGATGCCCTTGCGTGATCAATCCACTATGCCAATACTCATGAGCTATACTCTCCAAATGAAGAAGGGCAAACTTAATAGCTTCATTTTTGTCATAGGGCTGAGTGATAGATATGTATACAAGCCCATCCAGTGACCTTTCCGAAGCCATCAAAAGTTGGGAGTGTCAACTTAATCACCCTCTATTGTAAATCTCTATTGAATTGCTGCATAGATTGGTTTCTTTCTCCCCTTGGTCCACTCCTTGACCCAGCATTATTGAATGATTTCTGACATCCAAATCAAGTCTCATGTACTGATCTATATAGCTATTAAAGTCATTTGCAGCTTGGTTTAGCTCCTCCTCTTCTTGTGGTAACTCAACTCTAGGCAAAAATGTGGGCTGGAAAGATCTTGGTGCTGATTCAATTGGAATCCTGCTGTTATTTGTGTGATTTCAAGCCCAATCCTAGTCTGAATTACCCCTCCTTATTGTTTTGTGCAGATCTAGTGTGGTTCTTAGTGTTAATCATGTTCTGCATCGTTTGGATAAGCATTTGTGTCTTTTGCCCGTCTTTGTGCCATTTGCTCATGTCTATGCATGAATGCCTTCGATTCATCCTCATGATCTACCATCTTTTTCTTACCTCTATCTCCAACTCCACTGCTAACCTCGTGTGCGGCTGACTCTGATCTTATTTTCTCTCTCTCCAAGGTCCTCTGATCTTTTTGAATCAACTGCATAAAAATAATTAACGCTGCAAGCTAGCAAGATTGCCTACTATGATACCAATGAAATGTCCCTAGGGCTTGTTCTTAGGAATTCAAATTAAATAAAATCATACCAAACCGTCATTGTCCTACATATCACTATTAAAACCCTAGCATATAATGACAGAAATTGCAGATCTGGACAGAACTATTTAGTTTATGGTAAAATCACTCATCAAACGCACCCTACAATACAACTTTATTACATGAAGAATTACCAACAACCAATAAACTAATTGTTAGCCCCCTTACAAAATATTTTTTGTTACAACACAATCCTATTGGCAGCAATTACAATGCATTGAAAATGGCGGAATATCTTGTGTAGGAGAAAATGGGATCTCCAGATCAGAACTATGACAAATTATTGTGCACCTGGATGGCGCCTAGAGTATGATTCAGCTCAGCCCAAACTTGCACACAAAAGTTATGATCGGCATCCCTATCTGATGCGTATATTTGGTCATAAATCGCCCAGTTGCTAGTGAAGATGAGAGGACCAGGCTGGTAGCACTAAAGTGTTAAATCACTTCAACTTCAAAATGATGCCCTACCCTCGTCCGGTTAGGGTATTACCCAATTGATGCCAAGATCAGCTTCGAGGCATGTAACCTTCAAATATCTAACACTTAATCTTAGATGCTTAGTGTCTATCTATGCACCTAGTGACGATTCAGGTTTGGATGCCTAGATTTAAACAGAATATGTGGGTGATAAGATCGGGTTATCTGCAATCCGACAGAACTGCAGGTTGATCCTAATTCCCACTGTCTAGTCCACTAATATTGGATTGCCCACTTGAATGTAGACCTATAAATTGTCAAGAATCTTCAATCAGCACATTGCAACCCTAGACCTGGATTGCAAATGAGGTGAGTGTTTGTGTCCTACCTCAAATCTGCCAATGGAGGGGTTTCCTCCTCAATAGCAGGCCATTAGAAAAAAAAATTACACAATAAGATACTAATCATGGATGCCAAAAATTGAAATAAAAACTTGATACCTTCCATACAAAATGGGCTCATGGGACCTATCCTTGGTGCTTGGATTGTAATTTTAAATTATAAATATTTAAATATTTATTAATATAATATATTAATATAAATTTATAATTAGGTGGTGTTTAAAACTATCTTTCTGTTTTATAAGTGCGTTGGAGGCTGACTTAAGGAGGAAGGGACATGACATCTTACTAATATAAACTAATGCCATTAATGTTGCACTGCGCTATATGTTTTACAATACTTAGTGTTAGTGGTATATGATTTCCTTGCTCCATTTTTAAATGACTAAGAACTTTGTTTATATAATATGCCTGTGTAATCTTTTAAGGGCTTGATGCAGCAGGAACATGAACTCAAAGGCCATCGTTTCCCTTGAATGTCTGCCCTTTACATATTTTTTAATTTTGATTTCACTTATCCATTTGTTTATACAATTCAACCCATGATGGTTATTGTTGCTCATTCTATGAAACTTAGTGCCCATTATAGCACTCCCAACACCAAAACTCATATCAATAAAAACAGAGCTATAAAGAATTCCTTTGGCAATTGGGATGCCACTCAGAAGACAGTTATGTTTGTTGCCACTGATCATGACCCTTTTCATGTTTGGTATTAAAAAAATCATGCTACTACTCTGTCTATCACATTCTTGTCCATTACTAATTTGCGAATCTGAACACTAATATGACTATTTTTTAAAAGTATGCAGTCTTCACCAATACTCATGGAACCATGCCTGAATGTAACCAGCAGAGGAAGGGTCTCATCTCAGATCTTCATTATACTCCACTGATTTGTTTCTGGCCCCTCCTTGACTACATCCAAGTTACCGGTCATCAAAGACATTAATATCTATCATACTATCACAGTCACTGGCAGGATGGATAGTCTTTAGGAACGAGAGATTAAAAATGACTTATACAAGAACCCTGACAATATTGGTAAATGAAATGATTTCTCCAAGAACCCTAACAATATTGGTAAATGACCATGCACAGTGTGAAGCTATGGCCCACAACATTTTTATGATCATGTCTACTGCACCATTCACCACATCAATCTGATCCCTCTTGTAGCCCCAATGCCAAAAAGCAACAACACTTCAAAATCCTGTGCATTCCAAACCTTGCTCACAAATTTTAGACATCTGAGTAATGTTAAATGAGATCAGTTTAGCATACTAGTAATTTCCCCTTAGCATTCAAATTTCAAAGTGAATAGTTGACCTTACATTTTGACTTCATCTTCTTTCTATTTATGAGGCCAGACCATCTCAATCAAACATATCCTTCGCAGCACCTAATGTTTTAATCATTTATAATAATGTATCCAATAAAATTCTTTAGCCACCAGTTGTCTTCAATGTTCCACAATGATCAAGAAATGCAAAAACAGAGGTTAGAGGGGCTGTTCCAGGGGCAGGCAGAGAGATCCTCCCAATTTCAGGTGATGCTGCCATAGGGGATGTGGCCCTAACTATATTTTGAAGATAACATTTAGTATGGTAAAGATGGTTTAAGAATCAGTATGATAAATTACAGTTTTACAAAAGTAATCAAGCAATCAAAACGCAAAATTTTGTAGCAATTCACAAAAAATGTTTACAAGTTCCCAGAAAACACAGAAAACATTCTTCTCTAGCTAAAAAATGACAGAAAATGGCATTCCGATTGGTGACTGCTGCAGTTTTCCTCTTTAATTTTGCACACGAAAGGACAATAATTTTACAACTAAGATATTTCACTTCCTAGGCTGCTTCACACGGGCATGACCTCCTTGCCCAAGCACATGACAAATCTGTGAGATGTGAACAAGATGTTTTGAGTAGAAGCTGCCTTCACCATACAGACCAAATTGTCATTTCTACTATAAAAAAAAATTTAAGGAAACGATAGCCACCAATTTTCCTTGAGCTAGAAACATGCTGCACGTGGTGAGGATCAACTTCATCCTACCAGATTCTTCCCCATTTATGCCAAAATTGGTCTCCGTTCTTCCCTTGCCTCTCTTTTTATGAAACTAGTTCTGCAATCTAATTGAAAAGTTCTTCCTCTTTATGATGATGGGTTACAAAGTGTGATCTAGACGTTGATTCAAAAAGAAGCTCACGCGGTTTTTCCTAGAAGAATTTCAATACATTAAAGGGTGCCTCAATGAAGCATCCCCCTATATTACAACAAAACTCATCTCCATTTCACACATTTCGATAAGCATGCCTAACTGCTAAGGTCCCTAGCTTAGCAATTACAAAATTCTCTCGTTTGTAACAATTAAGAAATGTCTACTTAAGGACATTTAAGAATGCTCAAATACTGGCATATACAATCTTGTTAAAAATATGCGCTTGATTGGTTGCTCAATTACCCTTTATACATAAAGGTGCTTTACTTATAATTTAGTCCAACTCACAATCAAAGCTGAAGTTACATTTTTATCATAAGACATTCTTTCTCATAAGCCACTATTACCGAACAGGACTAAGATGATTATGAATTAAAAGTTTCATGATGTTGAGACTTGGACTCAGACTTGGTGGAAAAACTCAGCCAAAACTTGCAATTAAAAAATATATAATATAGGGAAAAAAATGCTTTTAATCCTTTTTTCTTTATTTTCCAAGTTGATTTTCTATATTTTTCAGGGACTTCTGAAAGCCAAGACTCACAAGTCTTTGCTGTCAGACTCAGCTGAATCAGTGAGTCCTGACTGCAGATTTGCTGTACCTCACTTCGACTTGGATCCACAATTCCTCACCAAGTCTCAACAATTTAAAACAACATCACGGAAGTATTCTTAAAAGACCAGTGTATGTGACAAAACCGATTTTATAATTTGCCCTGTCCGTTTGTATTATTTTCTAAGACTGTGGAATGTAGCTACTCACAGGCATTGTAAGAGTTGTCTTATGACCTACTGACCTAAATAGCACCCTGAAATCAATGAAGATAGATGAACATAGAGAAACAAAGGAAACCAATGACAAAGCAGTTAACATATAGTATACCTGATAGTTAAAGCCTTGAAAGTTAAAGATTTTAAATACAACCCCTTAAGAGGACACCATTTAGAACAGTCCAAAGTAAAACTATCAACATCTGCTGGAGTCATCTTGTATCTTCTAGCTATTGATGCTTTATCAATTTGGAGCTTTAAACTCTCAAACTACCATGGACCCCACCAAATAAATCTGCTCACTTTTTTATTTGCTTCCAGATAAAACAACCATCATATTTTACGGTTTTAAAGATACCTATGTTCTTAGTTTTTTATTTAAGACAGTAGTGATATTGAAATTGTCTGCAGTTAAAACAGAATCAAGGCAAATTTTAATTTTTTACATTAAATGACACATATCCTTGCATGTTTTCAGTCATGATACTCCTGTTTTACTTGGATCTTCTATATAACCAGACCACATCATCATAGACTATGCTTGCCTATTTCTATTAAGTTCCTGCACATTTCTCATGTTCATAGCCAATATTTGAATAATTTAATCTTCACAACTTGAAGCTTTGAGCTTTATGATACAGCAACATGCTTCAATAGACCTTCCACAAGAATTTCTAAACGATGAATTCGTTTATTATTGACATCAATTCTTGAGTGGCTGCTACTAACCATACAGAAGTAAACAATTTATGTTATAGAATGGTGTACCACTTACTCTTAAATTTAGCACATTAGTGTAAACAAGTCCCATCTCATCCTACAACAAACAATGAATGGGAACTTCATTTTAAAAATGAATAATGTTTCTGCAGCAGAAAGTTGAACTCGCTGTCCTCTTTAGTGCAATCTCTAACATTTCCATAATTTTCAACAGTTGGTGCAAACAAGCCTTGCTTTTCCCAAAAGTTCTCTCTCTGAAACACAGTTTTAAGAGGAGCTCATGTTTCACTGAAGATATTGAACCAATGAAAGAGCTTTAGGCACAAGTAATGAAATTCACTGTCACTACAAGCACCAATATTTTGGTGAAGAAAACTTTATCTATATTGCACAACTGAATTTCAGAGTCATCATTGGGCCACTTGTCCTTATTTAAGCAACAGAGCCTTATTCATGGAGTGAAGATTGATGAGAGCATGGAACATCTATCCCACCTCTAATTTGCTGATAATACTCTTCATTTGAGCATGGGCAAGGTGAATGAGGCAGACAATTTAAAATTCGATTTAAACAATTGCTTTTTTGGCCCTTGGTCAGAAAGTGAGCAAGGATAAATCACAAGTTACTTTTTGACATGGATGCTAGAATCCAGTGGTAGTTCAAGACCATCCTCCAGCTCAATAAGGCAACTCTGTCAATCAAATAACTGGGAAAGCTATCTCTCCCACAGTGCTTAAACAAACAGCTTGGATTTAACTCTTGCATAAAATAAAGGGTGAAATTTGACGATGGACTTATCATTGGCTTACACTGGCTGGTCGAACTACTCTTCTTAAAGCTGTTCTCCAAGCCATGCCCATTTATTCTATATCCTATCCTTACTGTTCCTAAAGCTGTGCTCAACAAGATGGATCCCTTGATTGGAAAAATCTTATGGAATGATTTAACTAAAAACTGAAGCAGGCATGTAGTCAACTAGCAGCAAGTATGTCTCCCCAAAAAAGGATTGTGGGTTAGGGAAATGGAATTCCCAGTTTGACTGCAAAGCTCTGGCTGACAAGCTCTTTTGGAGATGATGCAATAAGCTCAAGCTACTCTGAAGGAGTGTAAATATTTCTAAAAACATGAGGTCTGAGGAGAATTAAGTCTTCCACGTCCAACTTGAAGGAGACAACCTTCATATCTGACGGACAATATCCCCATTTGGGGTTTGCCTCAAATTTGTCCTGAGACAACAATTATAACATAAGTGAAGAGTATAATACATTTATAAATGTAATTTTATCAAATGTGGAGACATTTCATTATAATGTTTAATTTAAAATTCTAAGAATAGCTCAAAGGGCAAAACTTATCTTGATAGCTTTCTCTGATTTGTAAATAGATTTTGTTGATCATAAATCACCCATCAAACTGATTACTATCTCTCTGCAAAACTGCTATAAAACTTCTTACAAATCTTCATATATTCTTTTTATCAATCTACTCATGTTCCCTTCATATATCTGCATGTATTTTCTTTAAATCTGCATATGTATTCTAATGTCTTTTCTGGTATATCTTTGTGTTTCACACACACACTTGCACTCTTTGCACACGCCAACAAATGAATTGAAACTACCTTTTATATCTTCCATGTATCTTTCCATAGAAAGGTTGTGATATTTCAAATTTCAATAATCAATAGTTGTCTCTTTTCCTTATGAAATGAGATTATATTTATTAATTTCTTATTTAACAAAATACAACTGCTGCCTTATAATTGCACCTCTAAAGAACAAATGCATCTCATAGACAAAATACATTTAACTATTATTCCTTAGCCATGGATCGCACCCTTCCTTTTGTTGGCTTGTATTAACAGAACTTTAATGAGTTGTAGATAAAACAGATCACTGCATTCCTCTTTTCTTTACCGCTGCCATAAACTTGTTAGCTTGTTTAATAATTATTATTTCTGATGAAATCGCTCCCTTCTTATCTAACACTCGCTGTCTTCTTATTTAACAGTCACTGCTTGTTTCATAGACAATGATCGCTGCATTTTTCCCTTTAGTGAGGTCCTCGTTTTGCTGCATATTTAATCATTGTATTACATGTATTGGAGGTCACATTAGTTCCCATCCTTTCTTCTTTCCTTTGATGTAACATGCTGATCCCGAAAGAAGTCAGTTCTTACAATCTAATGTAGATTCTAATACACAATAACGCTGATAGACATATATGCCGAAAGTAACATGAGTGTTGTACTTCACCTATTTGAAATCAATATAAGGTATAACTTCTGATTTCTCACAAGTAAGATCGCTGTGCCTGGAAGATGTCTTTATAATAATGCGATGGATGAAGGGGAGGCTATGCCTTGATTAACACTGTATCTGATTTTAATCCTCATACTCCTGTGACGATGTGGACACCATTTCTAATTGTTTGTTCCTTTTTAACATGCATCAATGGTCTTGTTGAATGGTGGAATCATCTACACTTGACAGCCTAAACAATCTGCTATGAATCAATAAAACAGTAATCCAATACCATGCCCTTGGAAAATCTCACAATGACAAGTAATATCTTCCAATTGGACTTGATGTGAGAAGTTGTATCTCTCACCATCGCACCCTTTTGCACTTGAAACCCCCACACGTGCCTCTTCATTATGATTAGACTAGTTATTATTTTGCTTACGTAATTCTTGAACAGCAATTTGTTGAAGGCTTGTATCTTGTTTCTTGAACGGATTTCTTCCTCGGAGCAGCAATGAGAGGGTGATGATCTTATGTCTCATTCTGATCCTTTTGATCCTTCCTTGCCACTTGAGTAATTTATACTTGGTCTTCCATGCCATGGACCATGTAGCATTTGTTGGCTGATCAGGTCTTAGGGAATGGACAGGGTCATCTCTTCTCCTCCCTCTAACGGCTGTCTCCTTAATGTTAGCTATTTCTTCATTTATGAATCGAGCTTGCTTCTGTATTAATTCGTCATATATGAAGTATATGAATCATTGATCAACAATGGCATTCTTCCTTACATGCATCAAATGAATTAGCTTTGAATATCATCATCTATAAATATAATACAAGGAGCTTTCTCAAGTTAGCAACAAAGTCTTATCTTGTATTTCGAATTTGAATGGGGACATCACAATTAGGGCCTAGGTAATGAACTAGCTAGGTAAAACACCCCTTTCACACCAACACCCACTTTAAGTGCAACTTAGGGAGAATGTACACAAATGCAAACAATGCAAAATGCAATATGGGTCCGAGCTACTAGGCCATCTTAGGTATTCATGTACAAATGCAATGCAACCTCTCGCAAATAGAAAAAAGGACAAAACCCAGTGGGACAAAACTCCTCCCCAAAAGAGAGATAATACAAAATGCTCTCACTAAAGAATGGGAAGGAAAAAACCTCATGTGAGAAAAAGTCCCCCCCATAAGAGAGAAGTAGAAGAAAGACCATGCAGCCCCCCTCAATGTAGAGTCCCTTGAAACGATGGTAGATGCTTGACACTAAATGCTAAAGATGATCCAATATTGTTGAACAATGTTCTTCCCCTTAAGAAAAAACAAAACCAAGATGGTACGCGAGATCTCTTTCCATTCCTAAAAGGACGATGAAGGAAGAAAGATGAAGTGTGATGCCTCTGCACTCTACTCAAGTGTCTACATGTTGATGTTGAAAGCTATAACAATCCAATCAAGTGTTCTAGGCCAGACTAATGAAGATGATGATCCAGATTCTCCTAGAAACTGATGTACAATATCATCCAAAGACAAAAATACTCCTCTAAAGATAAAGCGACCTCCTCCACATGCTGTTCAAAAGTATCCACACTCATGTCAAACTGTGAGGAATGATCATGTAGAGAATGAACAAGAGGGTCAAAGTGTTCCCTCACATCAACTAAAGAAGGATCATCTCCATCAAAGAGAACATGAATGTGATCGATGGTGTCTCCCAAATCTGAAATGTAGGACTCCACAAACAAACCTATAATGTCTGCCAAATGATCACCACATGTAGTCAACTCTGGAAGACAATGCGAATCCTGCTGCATTGAATCACAATGTCTACATCAGCCAAAAGAACAATAGGAGCAAAACATGAGAAGGTGTAGACTCAAGAATGGTGATCAAACTCCCCAACTGCAACTATATCTCAACTATGTGTGATCTAAGAGATAGAAAGGATATTGGTTGACAATAAAGGCACACAAAGAACATCATTGAATGCTTTGTCATCCATGTCAGTAGATCCCTTCCCACAAACACGCATATGTGTTGTTAGCCACCAGCATGTGTGGTGATGAACAAGACTCAAATGAAGAGAACATGCTCTATGATGAAGCCATATGATGTGAGGCTCGTGAATCAAGTATCCACCTCTCTAACTCAGAATCAGCAACTACAACAAGAGCTTGCCTCTTATGCCTCTCTAACTTTGATGAAGAAGAAGAAGATGTGCCCCCTAACATTGTTGAAGGCAAGCTGATTTGATTCTTCTTATGAAGATGCTTCAATTCATCAATTTATTTTGAAAAACATTGCAGTGTTCATCATGCCTAAGTTCTTGCAATATCCAAATTTAGGCTTCTCCTTCTTAGATGATTCCCTTGAGAGAGAGAGAGGATTCAAATTCTTTGTTTAGCTTGCTCTTTTGCTTCTTATCAAGATTCCCTATTTATTTCAATACCTTAGGCTCACTTGCCACCAATGTTTGTGGTTTAGAAGACTTGATTAGACCCATGTGAATTAACTTAGCTTCCTCTTAAATTAGGAGATTTGCAAAGGCATCAAACTTAGGATCAACATATGATGCTCCCATAGAAAACTGATGGGTATGAAATCAATCTGATCACACAATCCCAAAGTATAGGACAAATCATGCATTTTCAAAAAAAAAAAAAGTCTAAAATGTTACCATAGGAGCAAGAATGAAGCCCCAAAAGTTCCCAACACGAGAATCGTTCAACATTTGTGAGATTATGCAATTTATGAAAAAGGACACCAAAATCAAAAACCAGTTACACCATTGCAAAGAATAAGAAACTCTACTCAAAAAAAATTTAAAAAAAAATTGCACTGAAAAAGGAAGCTGAATGACTAAGTTATGGCTGTTCAAAGTTGAACTGCCAATTTGAAATTGCCAAAAGTGAACAGGGCAAAAAAATTTATGTGCCTGCTGATGTCAACAAAGAATATGTCTTGTCCTAGTCGAAATATACTCATGTTGGCACCAGAAACGAAATATATTACCCTCGTTACAAAATATTATTTGCCTGCATAGTGAATGGAATATGCCTTGTAAAAGCGACAAAATATTCGCCTTGGGGCGCAGCAAGTCTGCTAGCAGATTTGATGGCACTGATTGTAATACAGCAATGAATTAAAGGCCACCACGTGACCTATGTGCCAGCACCCATGCCTGTGGCTTGCATGGGGTCTACAAACCCCTTTCTTTCTTTTTTACAGTTCAAATTTATGAAAAGATTTTTTTTTAAAATACAAATTTATCATTAAAATAATTTACCGGCTCAATTTTTTTGCGCAAATGATGCATTAATGACAGTTGTACAACCATACAATGAAGGGAGTCGAACGTTTTCCTTAGCTACGAATCAAGTGCTTGAGTTTAGACGATTTGATAGTTGACCTATATATTTGGGCCTTTTGAACGTGATGACAAGATCTGTCTTGGCCCAAAATGCTCCGAAATGGAATCTACCTACTGAATCTAGCAACCACCTCCAAACTTCAAACCCTCATAGATCTGGCCTCAGATGTCCAATTTGGACAAAACAAAAGGGAAAACTGACTTTCTCAAACCCTCTTAACTCAATGGTGAGCTCAGGTCTACACCAAAAAGCTCCAATTTTGACCTAAAATACAAAGCCACAAAGAGGAAACCCCCCAAATCTGGTATTTCTATCAAGTTTTTCTGATTCTTTAGATCATCACTTAATGCAAGAGAAGAGCATCCTCAACTATTCAAGATCTACCTAGATCTCTCAATTAAGACTAACAAGAAGCAATCTCACAAGCTCTGATACCATGTAAGAGTTGGTATAGAATGCTCTAGAGTCTATACCATACAAGATTTGGCTGAAGATTGTAACCACCCAAGATCTAAGAACTTCATGAAAGCACAAGGGAGATCAGCTATAAGGTAAATGCTAATCTATCATAGGATACAAGTAATAGATTACAATAATTTAATGAGATTACAAAAGAGACCCCTTGGTTATATAGGCCAAGGTGACCATAGGATTGCATAAGATTATGGCATGTCTTAATCTTACGATTCGAGACATATAGTGATAACTATCCTGTGTACCCTAAATAAACTTAAGTAACATGTGTGATTAGGACCTAGGTGGTGAGCTAGATAAGTAAAACACCCATTTCATACCAACAGTGTTCCCTCACTAGCTTTCATCCCATGCAAATCACATTTCTTCGTGATGCCACCCCCTTCCTCCTTTAATTATGACATTATTGTAAAGAGGTGAACTGAAGCATGAGATATTGTATTGTCCCAGTGGCAGCCTCCCTGTGTCTTTATTATTTTCACCGCACTTCATCCCTTAGGGTTACATTGCTGTCCTACTTGGTTGTGCCTTTCTCTGCTCCTGTTATGGCACTACTGTTTAACTTGGAGATTTCTGTGCATTTCACTTTGGCCTGCAAGTGAAATAGAGAGCTCTTCATGGAAGTTGGAGCAGTAGAGATTTTGCTGAGGCAAGTTTGTTCCTACTGGGCATTTTTCCCTCCCTAATGCTCTTAACTCTTTCCAGGTTGGTTTGGCCTTTCAATCCTTTCCCAATTTCAAACCTGTCTTCTACCATGGGCCATAAACAAACCTTATTTCTAAACAGCATAAAAGGTCAAGGATTGATAGCATCGAACAGTTAAGGACTGGCATAACACCCATCTTGATTCTCCCTCTGCTCTGGTCATAAGTTTCTGAAGAACATGTAAGGCTTAGTTTTCTGTGAGAGTTCCAAAAATACCATTGCAGTCAAACTCCTCTTGTTGCTATTGAGATCCACTCCCATAATTCTGTCTTCGACAATGCTGTTGCCATGACCAATTTTAACAAAGCCTGGATTACAGTTACTTTAAGAGAAAATTTATTGTGATTGACAATATTAGAGATTAACTGAAACCAATTGCTAAGGACCACTCTACTTTGAAAGAACATATTACCGTTGCTATATTTAAAGAGCCTGGAGTCACAGCTGGCCCTTCTAGTGTGGCCAATGAAGCAAATTGTAAATGTGTTATGGATACAGCTAAGAAGGTTAGATTATCGTAAAAAAGATCTCTATACTCTGATGGGGGTCATTTTGAGTATGCCAGATCAGATCAACCCCTTGACAACTAAATTTTCCAGAAATTCTAAAGCCACTGTGCACGAGGAGCAGGTTGTTTGTCTGGACGATCTAACAGAGAATACTGCCACCCCTATAGGGCAGATCTTTCACCCTGTGTGTAAGATTGCATACATAGTCCTATGTGGTGGAGACTCTACTAAATTTTCCAGAAATTCTAAAGCCACTATGCAGAAGGAGCAGGTTATTTGTCTGGACAATCTAACAGAGAATACTGCCACCCTTATAGGGCAGATCTTTCGCCCTGCGTGTAAGATTTGCATACATAGTCCTATGTGGTGGGGACTCTGCTAAATTTTCCAGAAATTCATAAGCCACTGTGCAGGAGGAGCAGGTTGTTTGTCTGGACAATCTGACAGAGAATACTGCCACCCCTATAGGGCAGATCTTTCGCCCTGTGTGTACGATTTGCACACATAGTTATGTGGTGGAGTCTCTCCATGATCTTTCACCCCTCCTGGTAACTAATCCATTTCCAGAAGAACAGATTCATTATGCAGATCCATGATGGATGCAGATACTGGCAATAAATCAATGCTGACAATCAGGCTTGAGCATGAATAGGGCTTAGAACCAGCCAGGCCAGCTGCCTCTTTTAATAGTTGTTTTTTATGTGGTTTTTGAACTATAATTTTGAAATTAGGAGGCGTTACACCTCTATGGACCAATTTTTGAAACTGGAACTTGTTGATACTTTGCTATTTGATAGTAGTAGTCACTTTCTCTATGTACATACGTCCTAATTTTGTGAGTAAATCATGCATGTCTGTATTGTTGACTCTTTCAGTTTTTTGGGCTAGCTGACTGTGGAGCTAGAACAAGCAGTGACCTAAATATGAACTACTTGGGTTACCATATACACCTAAATTTCCCGCTGTGCTTCCTACTGGAAAGACAGATTGATTTTTACTGTTAGTATGTTTTGCTGATTTTATACTTAGGAGTCACCATAAGTGCAGACTTAGGTTTCTCAAGATCCTCCCTTCTTAAGTTCTAGTGTGCCTTTCTGATCCTTGAACATGTAAGAAATATAATCATTAAATTTCCACTCTCAAACGTTCAATGAAATAGTAGGTAGGAAAGCTCTTAAAGATGACTTGGCATTCACCATTCACAGGTCATGTTTCTAGTGGGGATTAAAAACTCAGCCATCCGCATGTAACAAGTTAGTTCCCAAAAAGCGGGTGATGCTTTTGAATGGGATGTGCATATAAGGTTATCAAATTTTCTTTTCATCAAATAGATGTCCTTCGACTAAACAGTTACAGCGTAGCAATCCCCTGGAGATGTTCTCAGCTTTGATTTTTGTCTGATTATTCATATAAGCAAACAAGGTAGACCAAGGTTAAGGACCCATATCCACAAATATGAAGTTCTGAGTTCCATACCAAACATCTTAATCCCTAACAAAAGAGGACCTAAATTCGTTTTAAAATCATGGAATTTCGGCACAATGCCCTTCCCTTCAGTTATTATTATGAGCCATAAAAAAATGCAACTTGTAAATTGTAAAGCTTGAAAAGCTAAAAACCCACCTGGATAATTGTTGCTTCTGGGATTCGCAAAGGGCTGCAAAGATTGAAGCGATTTCACGGGGCCCCATAGCTTCCTATAATGGGAAGTCTGATTCAATGAAAACCACAGCCTTAATATTCCAATTCAAATAAAAGCAGACAAATACTTTAAAGTAGAGTAAAATTTCAATTCCAATGATTTTGCATTTAAAATGAAAAGACCTGATTTTTTGCCCTGGGAACAAACTCCTCGTTCTCGACCACAGGGCGCCAGTTAAAAATTGTCAAGATGCCTGTTTTGTACTGAACAAGATCTGTGGTGGAGGACCTCGCTAACAAAAGATGTGTGACCAGAGAAGCCAGAGATAATAACAGACCAACAAGGGCTGCCCACTTAATCTTGGACTTAAAAATCATTATTTCTCGGACTGTATTTAACTATCACAAACTATACAGCAGATTATCGGATAAATGCTAAATCCTTCTCCTCACCTAATACATTGCTACCAACAGGCCAAATAATTTAAACTCACCCTATCCAAGTCTGTCTTTGCCTCCCAGATCGAACTGCCGTTGAAGTCCAACCCTGCTGTCCATATGCGGAACAGGTGAATCGGCTTTGGAGTTAAAAGATGCATATAAATGTGAAGGGAATTTGATCAGCGGATCTGAGGCAAAGGACAATGAAACAACTAAAAAACAAGATCCCGCTATTTCACAAGCAACATGCTAATTTCGGTAGTGGCCAAATACGATTAAAATAGGTCAAACGTGAGAAACCCAACTCTCTGTCCACACAATCCCATCGAGGAAAGGTTGTTCTGTAGCTATACGAAAAATGGTAAAGAAATTTTGGGAATCATGTTTACACATATGGGCGTTCAATCTTCTTTTTCTAGAATCTGGAGCCCAACTTTAGGCCCAAGGCTGGCGCTCTGTCTGTACTTTGTCATGTTGCATTCATTCCCACCAAGTGACCTTTGTTTAGAAATTTGCATGAGATTATGAGAAGAAAATCCACAAGAGTACAAATTCTATTTTAAAAAATATATAGTGCTCGACACCAGATCTTTACTTCCACATCGAAGCCTGTTCTTCTCCAATCGAGTAGGAGTAAATTCCTTGAAACCAAAGATTTTCACCCCCCTTTCACATGGAACTGGATCTATGAAGGCATGTTAGTGGGTAAATTTTGAAACTCCAAAATTCCAAGGTTGGACCCATTTTCTTTTATAGGTGATCAGGGTTAGAAAGTTTTTTAAGCACCTTTAAAAGAAAACAGTCCTACGAGAGGACATGTGTCAAGACAAACTGACTCTTTATTTAAGGACTTGTGCCCATAATGGCTCCCTTGAGCATGAGGCTTTTAGGGAACAAAGCCTTGTTAGTTATTATATCAAATAGGCTTTTAGGTCTTAAATAGAAATTCTGTTCCATGAGGCTAAGTTACTCACATTCAACATGTGTTTTTTTGAGAACATTTGCAAGTACAGTTTATGGGTGAGTTGGGGGCGTTGCAAGGTGTGTAGTCGAGGGAAATTTCCTTTTCAACTTATATTTATATTTATAGATTAAAATTAATTCCCATTTGTGATGGGGAAATTGTTAGGGATTTATAAGGTGGGATACTTTAAAATAGTTAAAAATTTGTTAGATTAACAAGATTTGCAGTTCAAATTGGGGAACCTCTGTTCTCAAGATAATCTCTAAATTCAATTTTTTGTGGGAATTATATTCTCATGCTCTGATTGACCATCAAGGTCATTGGCTTTATTTTCCTCTTCCAACAAACAATGCCTCGTCTCAAGAGTCCATGGGTTTTAAATTTTTCAATGAAGGTCTTTAGCACCATTTTTGCTCGATGATTGGGTAAGCTTCATCAACTCTGCTCTTTGTTCGAAGCTTCAGCTGCAGTTCTCCCTTTTGTGCTTGGTTCGAAATCGAGAGAACAACTATTTTTGGATAATGGTCGGGGAAGGTTTTGGAGCTGCACGAGTTTTTTGGTTATCGTGCATTGCTTGTTGTTCCTGTCAATGCTTCTCATTTGATCTATCTCGAAGTTTCGCCATGCGTGCCCCGGTTTTGAAAGATTTTTTGAAAATTTGATCTTGGGTCTATTGTAAAGGTATTTCATTTGGCCCATTTTCTTTCGGATTGGCACTCTGCAATTGTGTTTGGCTAGTAGTTCGACTAGTAGCTATAATTTTAGCAATTGACCTTCTAATCTTGTAATAGAAATCCAGCTATATGATGTTTTGCTATGCCCTGTGTACTGTCTTCTCTAGGTTTTTTGTCATCCTTTTTGTTATTGGATGGCTCCTCAGATTAGATGTCTTGTCTAGTTGGAATCTAAGATTAGCGGGTGTTATTTCCCCTCAATTGTTTTCTCTTATGTAAACTTATTGTTATAATATTAATATATTATAAACCTTGGTCTTTTGTTTAAAAAAAATTTTAAAAATAAAATAAAAAAGATTTTAAAAAATAAATGTAAAAAAATGTTGATCTCATTCAAATTTGTTATATTTGTAATTTTTTGAAAGGTGAAGTTTCTAAATGAAATTAGAGTATATATAAATTTTGAAAAGAATAAAAAGACTAGAAAGGAGTGCTTAAAGGTCAAAAGTTTATTTCATGATCTATGTTTGGTTACAAATATAGTGAGGTAGATCAAAATATAAATATCAAAAGAACAAAGAAGGTTGTAGATTTACAAACAATAAAAAATTTAAAACTCAAAAAGAAACAAACTAAAATAGGTAAACAATTTTTTGACACAGTTCAAGCTTGTAGGTACTACACAATCAAATTGGACCTAGTAAATGATAATAAGCTTTTCATTATTTTAACTTTTATTTTGATGTTATTATTTTAATCAGTAAATTAAAAAATATGTCACTGAAACTATATTGCTTAAAATGTTTCTAGTAGAGAATTGTGAATTTTTTTTGTATCAATGTTTCGGATTAAACTCTATGATCTCGCATTAGAAAGAGGAAAGCAATATAGATGTAATTATTGTTAGAAACTTGAGTTATTGCGTTGTCATTAATGTCAACTTGTCTTGTGTTATCATTGATGTCAACTTATTTAGTGTTGCAAATGAGTTGTTGCGTTATGTTGACATTAATGTCAACTTGTGTTTTCATTAATGTCACTATATGTTGCAAATGGTCTAAAAAAGTATAGTTTGACGTTGTTGAGTGGTCTAGTAATGACATAAGCTTGAGGTGTTTCCGGAAGGTTGGTGTAATCGAAGGTTCAATATGTAGGAAACAATATTTATGCAGGAAAGAGTATTTAATGTCCCAGTTGCATTCTTTCGGTATGTGAAGATTATGGAGTGCAGTTTTGGATATAATGTTTATGATCTATGTATATTGTATTGTCACGTTTTTAGGTTCTGTGTTACTCAAATATTGAGTTAGTTGTTTTTGTTTCTGACATGAAATGTCTATCAGAACTGGTTCGGAGAATGCTCGGTGGTTCTCTGATATGTGGTGTTCGTTGTTGTGGCTTGGAGGACATGTTTATTTGATTTGTGCAGTGTTTTAGTTCAATTTTCTAGTGATGGTTTGACCTAGAAATGAAGTTATGATGTTCTAAGTCCAGTGTTGTCAGTTAGTCTAGATTCCGGCTAATTGAGGTGACGTGTTCTATCTAGATCATGTCTTTTTGGTCCAGACATATTTTGGTGATTAAGTTATGGGTAAAAGCACAAAGTTGTGTCACACTTTTATAAAGGAAATGGCCAATGTTGATTCATCTTTTAAAATTGAATCAATAGAAAGTGAAATATATGTTTTGAATTTTGAAATAATGTAAACTAATAAAATGTATATATTTTTGTGTATTTAATAATTATAATTTTTAAAAAATTTAAAAAATTATTTGACTATACTTTCTTATAAAGTAAACACTGTAATTTAGTTGTTGATAAAATATTGAAATTGAAGTTACATGAGGCGTCACACTTTATATAGTAAATTTTAACTTTTTTTCTTCAATTTTTTTGTGTATATTGATACTTAAAACTTTAGTGCAAAAATATATTTTTAACTATATACATATACATATACATAAATTTTAAAAGTTGCATGTACTCCAATATAACTCTTTCCATTTGGTGTCACCTTAAATTTTTTATGTATATTGATAACTTGAAACTTTAGTGCAAAAAAATATTTTTAACTATATATGTGTGTGTGTGTGTGTGTGTGTGTGTGTGTGTGTGTGTGTGTGTGTGTGTGTGTGTGTGTGCACACACATACATATATGTATATGTATATGTATATTATATACATAAAATATATGTATACATGTATATGTGTGTGTGTGTGTGTGTGTGTGTGTGTGTGTGTGTGTGTGTGTGTGTGTGTACACACACACACACACACACACATATATATACACATACATATACATATATACACATGTGTGTATGTGTGTGTGTGTGTGTGTGTGTATTTCAATAAAAAAATTAAGTTGCATGTACTGAAATATAACTCTGTCTATTTGGCGTCACCTTTTTTCTTAATTATTTATCCAAATTAGAAAAGAATTATATCATCTTGACATAGACTCTTTTCTCTAGTGCATTTATTTGTTTCAAAAATTTTAAATAAAGTTTAGTATTTTTCCTTTACAAGATAATCAATCTTATGTTGATGACCTACTTTCAATAAACATAAAATATAAAATACTAAAAGAGATATATATATTGGAAAATTCACTTATAGATCTATAAAAGAGCATTTTTACATTTCAAAAAAAAAAAAATTATAAGAATAGGAGTTGTTGAAACTTCGAGTTTTTCAAAAAAAGAAAAAATTGGTAATTAGACCCAAAGTGGTATAAAATATACCTTTAGTAGACAATTCCAATTGGAAAAGTCGTGGCCCATATATAAGATAGCTATAATGAATCTATATAGATCATATGTTTGACTAAAAATAATTTTTAGTTAGAATTACTTAAAACCACTTGTGCTGAAAAGTTGGCTTGAAATTGTTGGCATTTTGGCATTAAGTTGTCATTGATGTCAACCGGTAAGAAAGAAGGGGTGACCGATATGATGGCAATTCACATGAGAGTGAGCAGACAGAAGGAAGGCTTACCGATAAGGCATAAACCGGGATGAATATTGTGTGCATATTAACATGTTGAGTAACAACCGGTAGAGCAATAAACCAATCTGGAGGTTGGTTGCCTGCTTTTGATGAAGAGGCAGACTGTTAAAGTTATCACAAACCACTGGAGGTGAAAATATATTATCGGTGTAGTGTGCACTGCTGGTTAGCAGAAGAAGAAGGTCTCATCAGTAAAGAGATGTATCGGTATGAGTTTGTTGAATGATCAAGTATGAACCGACTATGTGTCGGTGAGCTAAGTCATTGACCATTGTGATGCCATGTGGAGCTGAGGTGGCAAATATGCAGAGGTCAGTGAAGCCTCTATCAACATGGTTGTTGAAACAGCTAGTCGACATTAATGAAACAACCACAAATCATGGGATTGTAAGTGGCTGATGCGGCTCGAGGAAGAAGGAATGACAAAGGAAGATCAAGGAATAGTTGGTGCTTGGATCAATGCAAAGGAAATCAGATTGCAAGAAGACCTCGAAAAGGAAACAGTTGAGCGCTTTATGAGTTGACAGATTTCAAGGTAGGAAATCTTGTACATGATTGCTATCCTTAGCAAGTATGCATCAGATAATGGAAAACATGTACAGATGCATCCCTGAAGTACAGGTGATTGATCCAAGACAGACTGGATCGGATCTCATGAAGATTGTGTCGGGTAAAGGAAACCCTAAGCACTCAGTGTTTGAATGCATTCTTGGCAGGAAACCATGGTGATAAATATATGAGCTCAAGACAGAGCAAGATGATGTTGTAGAGAAGAAAAAGAGAGAAGAGAGATTAAGTGCAGAGAAGAACCTGATAACTTAATGATGAACGAATAATACCAAACCAGTACTAAGAGGGGGGGGTGAATCAGTACAGGCAAAAATACAGTCCAAAACCGATTTGACAGCAAACACTTCAAATGACTGGCAGATAGTGACACCGGTTTGAAACAGAGTGCAACCGGTAAAGCTAAGAATGTCTAAGACAAGCATTAACTGGTTACTCACTTAGCTTTTCACTCAACTCGAGACTATACTACCATTTCACCCTTATGCATGAACAGGTAATCTATCATCAGATCATAATAATAGATAGTTCAACATGTTTTATTGACACGCATAAAACACAGAACCATCATATGCTTGACACACAATAGCAAAGCATCACAAGATAAAAGCATCACACATGACAGACATATTTTTCATGTGGAAACCCAACTGGGAAAAACCACGGTGGGGATGAATACCCACAAGCTGTTTTTGAACTCTTTAGAAGTCCGCTCTATTAGGAGCCTTGTCTAGTTAGAGACATTACAAAAGGTTCTGCTAGGAACCGATCCTGTTAGAGATCACTCGGTTAAGGGATGGCTACAATACCCAATTAAGGGTTAAACCCTGTTAAAGGTTATCTTGTTAGAGGATTTCAAGAACTCAATAGCTAAAGGATTCCGAACTCAGTAGCTCTGAGTTACCCTGTTAAAGGATTTTCAGCAAGCCGATTAAGGCTACCCTATTAAGGGATTTTCCAACTGTTGAGGTGGTTAGAGATCAACAGGTATTACAATGATCTGGTAATAGCACTCAATGTCAATGTAGATCCACTTAGGCTCCTCTTCACCTTCTGCACTTACACTCTTCAGGTATCACTTATCTCCTTTTGGTCTGGCAAGAATCATGTATCCGTTCTCTTGGATACACACACACAACTTTTTCCAACAACCTCAGAAAGAGACACAACATCGACTTTATAGGAAAATAGATAAGTTGGTAGCATAAACCCTAAACCCTAAACCTGTTAGGTTAAGGAATTCAAACGGTTCAATCCTGACCATTGAGCACACTGCATTAAATGCAGTAGATCTTGATCCACACTCAAGACATTCTCCATCATCCATTTCCACCGATTTTATGGCGGCTGATAACCCATCACATGTTATCACCATTTTACAGACTTCGCACATTCCCGAGGTAGATAGGAACAATCTCCCTCATGCAAGATCCTTCACGCAATGCTAACTCATCACACAATATCATCGGTTGAGCCACACAGGCTTGAAGCACATCAAACGGAAACCCTAAAGTTGAGACTACCAACCGGTAGTCATACAATACTTCCATATGTCGGTTCCCATTACTATATGTCGGTTCATCATGAACAAGCACACCGCTTCACTTTGGCACAAATGTCGGTTCACAGTGTTATACCGGTTTGGCACAAATGTCGGTTCACGGTGTTATACCGGTTCTTCATCATATTGACATCAATGACAACATACAGTGTCATTATGTCCTCATATCGGTTCACATAATGCCAACAATCTCCCCCTTTGGCATTGATGGCAATATACAAAGATATATCTCCGCTTCACATCTTCTCCCCCAATTTCTGCAGATATCTTCTCCCCCTTTGACAACAATGCCAAAGTGGAGGCACAAGCTACCCTGTTCCATTATGTTGCTCCCCCCAAGGAGTAGCATCCTTCAACACATCAATCCAAAATAAATTTGACTATGCAATACCTAACTGATGTGGAGCATATGCTTTTAGTTCACCTCCTGAAGGGGCAGTACCCCTAATTCACCTCTTAAGTATATGAATGTAGTCTTTGGGAGAGGCTTGGTGAATATGTCTGCTAACTGCTCTTTACTGGAAACATGCTCCAGTGCAATCTCTTTAGTCTGAACATTTTCCCTTAAGAAATGATACTTAAGCTCAAAGTGCTTGGTTCTAGAATGTAAAACCGGATTCTTGGAGATATTAATTGCACTAGTGTTGTCACAAAATATACTTACTGGTTTAGATACAGGAATTTTGAAGCCATTCAATACATGCTTCATCCAAATTGTTTGAGTGCAGTTCATGAAAGCTGCAACATACCTCGCTTCCGCTGTAGACTGAGAGATACAACTCTGCTTTTTACTCATCCATGAGACCAGTCTACCACCAAGGAAGAATGCACCACTGGTTGTGCTCTTCCGGTCATCTACATTACCAGCCCAATCAGCATCTGTGAACACTTTCATGTTAAAATCATTATTGTATGGATACCATAACCCATAGTCAATAGTTCCTTTCAGATACCTAAGAATTCGCTTGACTGCAACCAAGTGGGATTCTCTTGGACTTTTCTAGAATCTTGCAGTAATGCCAACTGCATGTGCAATATCCGGTCTGCTATGCACTACATAATGCAACTTACCAATCATTGACCGGTATTCCTTCTCATCAGCCAATGCTGAGTCATCCTCTTTGGATAGTTTACAACCGGTCACCATCGGTGTACCAACCGGTTTGCTATCTTCCATGCCAAAGGTCTTCAACACCTCTTTGACATACTTGGACTAAGTGATAAAGATTCCATCCTTCATCTGTTGGATCTGCAGTCCAATGAAGAACTTAATCTCCCCCATGAGTGACATCTCAAACTCTTTCTTCATCTCATCTGCAAATTCATGACTCATCTTGTCATCTCCACCAAAGATAATGTCATCAACAAATACCTCACAGATCAGGATCTGATCTCCTTCAGACTTCAAGTAGATATTGTTGTCTTCACTTGTTCTCTCAAATCCAATCTTCACAAGATGGGAATGCAGGCGTTCATACCATGCTCTAGGTGCCTGTTTTAGACCATATAAGGCTTTATGTAGCCTACACACCATGTCACTGTCTTCAGATAGGGCAAACCCATCTGGTTGCTCTGTATACACCTCCTCTTCAAGTACACCATTTAGGAATGCAGATTTTACATCCATTTGATATACTTTGAAGCCTTTAAAAGCTACATATGCAAGAAGCATATGAACTCCTTCCAATCTGGCTACAGGAGCAAAGGTTTCTCCATACTCTTCTCCTTCTTCTTGAGCATATCCTTTGCATACCAATCTGACTTTGTTTCTAATCACTGTGCCATCCTCATTCAACTTATTTCTGAAGACCCATTTGGTACCAATGACATTTTTATGCTCCGGTCTGGGTACCAAAGACCATGTACCATTTTTCTCTATCTGGTCAAGTTCTTCTTCCATTGCCTTGATCCAGTTTTCATCTTTATGTGCCTCTTTAAATGATTTAGGCTCAAATTCAAAGATCATACATGAGTTTTCTCTGACCTTTCTTCTTGTAAGGATTCTGGCATCCTTATCTCCTATGATCTTATTAGGATCATGATTCAGCTTGACATACCGAGGAATGGTCTTGATAGATTCCTCTTGCTTTTCTTCTTCATCCTCATCTCCATCAGTATCAGCATCTACATCTGTCGGTGTAGGAACACTATTACTGGTACTCGGTTGACTGACAACTGGTTCCTAGAAGGTTGCAACCGGTTCATTTACCACTTGCTCACTGCCGGTTTCCTCAGTTTTCTTAGAGGTTTCATCAACTCTTACATTGATGCTTTCCATAATTCTCTAAGTCCTATTGTTGAAACACTTGAGAGCTTTGCTCTTGGTGGAATATCCAAGGAATATTCCCTCATCACATTTCGCATCAAATTTGCTCTGGTGTTCACTCCTCTTGATGTAACATTTGCTACCAAACACTCTAAAGTAGCTAACCATAGGTGTCTTACCGGTCCAATACTCATAAGGTGTTTTCTCCTTACCTTTCTTGATGAGTACCCGGTTCATTGTGTAGACTGCAGTGCTCACCGCTTCTCTCCAAAAGGTGTGAGCTACCTTTCCTTGAATCAACATGGTTCTAGCTGCTTCAACCACAGTCCGGTTATTCCTCTTTGCTAGGCCATTCTGCTGTGGAGTCTGGGGGCAGACAATTGCCTCTTGATGCCATGTTCTTCACAGTACTTGTTGAATTCACCGGAAGTGAATTCCCCTCCTTGATCAGTTCTCAGGCACTTGATCCTTTTACCGCTTTCCTTCTCCACTAAAGCTCTGAAAGCTTTGAACTTTACAAAGGCTTCAAACTTGTCTTTCAAGAATGTGACCCACATCATTCTTGAGCAGTCGTCAGTGAGAATCATGAAGTACCTATCACCCTGCACACTTCTAGTTTTCATGGGACCACACAAATCAGTATGCACAAGATCAAGCAAGTTGTCAGCAGTGAAAAATTTACCTTTAAAGGTTGAGGAAGACATTTTCCCCAATTGACACTCTCTGCACAAGGTATTATCCGGTTTGCTTAGCACCGACAAGCCTCTAACTGCCTTGATCTTACTAGCCTTTACAATGTTATCAAAGTTTACATGGCAGAGTCTCCTATGCCATATCCAGCTATCATCAAATTTAGCCATAAGACATGTACTTATATTTGCATTCAGATGAAATAGGTTACATTTGGTCTGCATGTCGGTGGCCACCAATTCACCATTCTTTCCTTTGATTCTGCAAATTCCATTCTTGAATTTCAAAGTGAGGCCACTGTCATTCAGCTAGGCAACACTCAAAAGGTTGTATCTGAGACCATCAACCCAATACACATTGTCAGCACTACTCTTTCCATTCAGAGAGATGGACCCTCTGCCTTTGACCATGCATGGTGCATCATTGCCAAAGCGAACCACACCACCATCATACTCCTCCAAGGATAGAAACTTGCTCCGGTCACCAGTCATATGGTGAGAAAAACCACTGTTAATGATCCACTCATTAGAATTATCAAACCGGGAGACAAGAGCCTTCTTATCTAACACATCTTCTTTGACAGCAACAAACACAATATCTTCATTTTCTTCATCCTCTGATTCTTCATCTGTGACACCTTCATCAACTGCCACAAAACAGTTTCTCCGGTTTCCTCCTTTGAATTTCTTGAACCTTTCCGGTTTGTCCTTGTTGTCGCCATTAGGACAATTTACAGCAATATGTCCTATCCGATTGCAAGAAAAGCATTTCAAAGGTAGCTTACCTTTGTATTTGTCGGTTCTTTTAGGAAGTTTCCTAGCAAGGAGAGCTTCAAATGCCATCAAAATCTCCTCACCATCCATTTCTCTACTTTGTCTTGGTTCACCACTAGTGCTAGCTTCTTTTCCTTTTCTGGATGGTATATCAGAAGCTTTAAAAGCTGATTTAGTCTTTTGAACACTGCCGTCAAAACTATTTAGCTCATAGGTTGTCAAATTTGCTATGATGGAGTCTAAGGATACCTTAGTCTTGTCTATTGATCTCAGCTCCTGAATAACAGCAACCCTTATTGCATAGACCGATAATAGGGATCTCAGGACTTTGCTTACAACAATGGCATCTTCTATTTTACCACCTGCACTCTTGATATCTCCAACAACGGTTTTGATCCTTATTTCATACTGTTGAATGGTCTCACCTTCAACCATCTGCATATCTTCAAACTTCCCTCTAAGGCTTTCTTCCTTAGCCTGTTTTACATGCTCATCACCGCCATAGATATTTTCAAGAGTGTCTCATACCTCTTTGGGATTTACCTTATCCTGAACATCAATAAACTCAATGTCAGATAAACTACTGATTAGGGCTTCCATGACTTGCCCATTCTCCTGCATCTCTCTCTTTTGGTCATCGGTAAGGGTACCGATAGGAGCAACATAGACGGTCACAACATAGCTCCAGTGTTGAGCACCCAGGCTTCTGATGAATATCTTCATTCTGTCTTTCCATTTACTGAAATTTTCTCTATTAAACTTTGGACCTTCCCTCTTCATCATTAGATTGGGATCTTTACCTCAAGCGGTTCAGCTTATAGCACAGAGGACCTGGAGAATGCTCTGATACCAATTGATAACTTAATGATGAATGAATAGTACCAAACCGGTACTAAGAGGGGGGGGTGAATCAGTACAGGCAAAAATACAGTCCAAAACCGGTTTGACAATAGACACTTCAAATGACTGGCAGACAGTGACACCAGTTTGAAACAGAGTGCAACTGGTAAAGCTAAGAATGTCTAAGACAAGCATTAACCGGTTACTCACTTAGCTTTTCACTCAACTCGAGACTATGCTACCATTTCACCCTTATGCATGAACAGGTAATCTATCATCAGATCATAATAACAGCTAGTTCAACATGTTTAATTGACATGCATAAAACACAGAACCATCATATGCTTGACACACAATAGCAAAGCATCACAAGACAAAAGCATCACACATGACACACATATTTTTCACGTGGAAACCCAACTGGGAAAAACCACGATGGGGATGAATACCCACAAGCTGTTTTTGAACTCTTTAGAAGTCCGCTCTATTAGGAGCCTTGTCCAGTTAGAGACATTACAAAAGGTTCTGCTAGGAACCGATCCTGTTAGAGATCACCCGGTTAAGGGATGGCTACAATACCCGGTTAAGGGTTAAACCTTGTTAAAGGTTACCTTGTTAGAGGATTTCAAGAACTCAATAGCCAAAGGATTCCAAACTCAGTAGCTCTGAGTTACCCTGTTAAAGGATTTTTAGCAAGCTGGTTAAGGCTACCCTGTTAAGGGATTTTCCAACTGTTGAGGTGGTTAGAGATCAACAGGTATTACAATGATCTGGTAACAACACTCAATGCCAATGCAGATCCACTTAGGCTCCTCTTCACCTTCTGCACTTACACTCTGCAAGTATCACTTCTCTCCTTTTGGTCTGGCAAGAATCACGTATCCCTTCTCTTGGATACACACACGCAACTTTTGCCAATGACCTCAGAAAGAGACACAACATCGACTTTATAGGAAAACAGATAAGTTGGTAGCATAAACCCTAAACCCTAAACCTGTTAGGTTAAGGAATTCAAACGGTTCAATCCTTACCGTTGATCACACTGCATTAAATGCAATAGATCTTGATCCACACTCAAGACATTCTCCATCATCCATTTCCACCGATTTTATGGCAGCTGATAACCCATCACATTTTATCACCGTTTTACAAACTTCACACATTTCCGAGGTAGATAGGAACAATCTCCCTCATGTAAGATCCTTCACGCAATGCTAACTCATCACACAATATCATCGGTCGAGCCACACAGGCTTGAAGCACATCAACCAGAAACCCTAAAGTTGATACTACCAACCAGTAGTCATACAATACTTCCATATGTCGGTTCCCATAACTATATGTCGGGTCATCATGAACAAGCACACCGCTTCACTTTGGCACAAATGTCGGTTCACAGTGTTATACCGGTTTGACACAAATGCCCGTTCACAATGTTATATCGGTTCTTCATCATATTGACATCAATGACAACATACAGTGTCATTATGTCCTCATACCGGTTCACATAATGCCAATAGAACCTTGGCCTTGGAATTTATTCTAAGAAAGTTGCAAAGAAAGTGAGCAAGCAAACCGGTGAGAAGGGTTAACTGGCAGTGATTGAGTACCAGTATAATTGTAGTTCAATAGTCAAGCAAAGCCGGCAAGGTGTAGTAGAGTAAGGCATCAGCCAAGTATGACACAGTGTGTGGTGGGACTGTGAGAGAGAAAGAGTGATAATAGAGACCAAGAATTAGAGAAAGTAATCTCACAACCGGTAGTGTGAGATTCAATGGAGAAGAAAAGATAGTCCACCAGCAGTAAGATATTTGATCAAGAGTTGCAGAATTCATTTGCAACAAGAAGCCTTAACTATATCTAAATTGTATTTCAATATACATCGCCAAGTTGGAGCTTGGTGCAGGGGTTGGTGCTCCTTGGGTTGGTGCCCTAAATCTTTGCAATCCAATATTTTACCTATGAGGCTGGATTGGAGCAGTAGTCTCCAGCAGCTTTTCTCACCGAGGTTTTTCCCATATTGGGTTTTCCTTGTACATCTGGTGTTGTGAGTTGCATTTGTGTGATTAATCTCTTTGCCATTCCTTTCTGCTTTACCAGTTTGATTGTTTAGTGATTAAGTTAATATCAAGTATTTTGAAGTTGCTTTGAATGGTCAAAAAGTTTAGGAACCACTGATTCACCCCCCTCTCAGTGGTACTCTATGTTCAACAATTGGTATCAGAGCCTAGGTTCTTGGCTATATTTAAACCTTGGGTAGATTATGGACTTTGAACACAATGACAAGAAATGAGTCTGCTTCCTCAAAAGCCCCCATGTTTGATGGATCCAACTATGCCTTCTGGAGCAGAAGAATGAAGACCTATATTTCCTCCCTGGGTTTTGATGTGTGGATGTCTGTCAAGAATAGGTATGTTGTTCCTAGTATTCCTCCCACTGATTCGGATGCCAAAAGGGAGTATGAGAACAATGCAAAGGCCAAGCATGTTATCTTGAGTGGGTTGTCTGATAATGAGTTTGTCAAAGTCATGCACTGTGTTTTAGCAAAGGATACTTGGGATAAATTGCAGAGGTTGTTTGAAGGAGATACAAAAGTCAAAGAGGCCAAGCTGCAAGCACTGAGGGGCCAACTTGAAAGCATCAAGATGAAAGATGATGAAAAGATTGCAAACTATCTTCACAAATTTGATGAAATTGTGAACACCATCAAAGGACTTGGAGAAGAGATTGCGGATGAGATTCTTGTCAAGAAGGTACTTAGATCTCTCACACCCAAGTATGATACTAAGGTGTCTGCCATAGAAGAAGCGAAGGATCTGAAGACTTTTACAATGGATGAGTTATTTGGCTCATTGACAGCCTATAAGATGAGAACAACCGGAAATACTTCCTTAAGGAAAGAAGCAACATTCAACATCACCAAAAAGGGGAAAGAAGCAGCTACCCATAAAGAATCCAGTGAAGATTCTGATGCAAAAGTAGCAAACTTTGTCAAGAAGCTCAAAAGAGGATCCGATCGGTATAAAGGAAAGTTGCCACTTAAATGTTTCAACAGTGGGAAGGTTGGACATTTTTCTGCAAATTGTCCCCACAAAGAGACCAGTGGAGATGAGTCAAGAGAGTTCAGAAAATCCACTGGCAAAGATAGAGAAAGAAACGACTACCAGCAAGGAAGGAGAGGCTATCAGAATCAGAACAACCTATATACTATTGAGGATGTTACAACAGATGAAGAAAATGCATCAGAAGATGATTACCATGAGAATGACATAAAAGTCAATCTCTTCATGGCACTTAGTGAACCAGTTGATGAAGATGAGGAAGAGAAGGATATTGAAGCTGAAGTGGATCTGGAAGGTGAATCTATTAGTGCTCTTGAGGAATTGAGTAAAACAAGAAGAGAACTCAAAAAGGTCAAGCTTGCTGCAGCAGATGAACAAGATCTCTTGAAGCAATCCATGGATGAGTCCAGTCAAGTTATATCTGACTTGAATTTGCAGCTGGAAGAAACTAAGAGGATATGTGAAGCTTCATCCTCTGATCTGACAAAGAAGGAAAAGGAGCATCAAGAGTTGGAAGCAGAAATAGTAAAGCTCAGAAAGGAGCTTGAAGAAAGTAAGGAAGAAATAAAAGTAAGGAGCAAATATGAAGGCATCACTAAGGCCTTAGACAAGATGTTGAGCAAACAGAAGCAATCAAAAGACACAGGTGGCTTAGGCTTTGAAGAAGGTCAAAGTTCAACCCACAAAGATAAATCCGGCAAAGAAATAAAGTTCACCTCTTCAATTGAAGGTGAAGAAAAGAAGACATTCACTGTAGGCAAGAATACCGATAAAAAGACATATGCAGATGCTGTTGGAAATCGCCACTCAAACCGGTATACAACAGTGAACTGGAGGCCACACTTCTTGTACCAACATGCAAATCCAAGGAGAAATACAATAGTTGATCATGAAGGATTCACCAGATTCAACAACATGAAGGGAAGCCCCTCAATGAGGTAGTCGCATTCAGGATCAAGGCAATCTAACCGGCATGTTTCAAACTTTCATGGTTACTATTACCAGTGTAACAAATTTGGGCATAAAATAGTTGATTGTAGATTAATCAATAAACCCTCTATGAGTTATGAAAGTAGAAATCCATTTAATGCACTCTGGGATATGAATGTTATCTGTTATCAGTGCAATGGTTATGGTCATAAGAGTTTTGAATGTAGGAAGAATAAATTGGTACCCTACAATAATTTTAAGGATGTTCATTTATATGAAGATGTAAAATGCTATAACTGTCAAAAGTTTAGACACATAGCAAAGTTGTGTAAAAACCAAAAGATCAAGTAGAAGAAGACAAATCTTGATCAAGAATCAGTAACTAAACCTGAGCACAATATAGCAGTTGACAAGAAGAAGGAAACCAAACCGGTATGGGTTGAGAAAGAAAAGGAAAAGGAGGAATCAAGTCTCATAGTGCAACTGCCTTACATGCTGAAAGGAAAAATATATGGGTTGTAGATAGTGGTTTCTCCAACCACATGACTGGTGACAAAAGGAAATTCATCAAACTTGAAGACTGGAATGGTGGTTCAGTAAGATTTGGAGATAACTCATCCATCAAAATAAAGGGATAAGGCACTCTAAGTATTGATGGAAAATTGAAGGCACATGATGTATATTATGTGGAAGGCCTAAAGCACAATCTACTAAGTGTGAGTCAGATGTGTGACAAAGGTTATAGATTCACCTTTGACTCAACCGGTTGCCAGATAAAGAAAGACAGTGCCAGTCAAGTTGTGGTATAAGGAAAGAGAATGGATGGCAATGTTTACAATCTAAAGGAATGCTATGAGTCCCAAAGCATGATAGGACAAGTTGATGAAAGTTGGTTGTGGCACCGAAGATTAGGCCACATAAACTTTGATAACCTAATTGTAGTAAGCAGAAAGGGGTGTGTGAGGAATATTCCACCCATCATCAAATCGGTAAGCACATTTTGTGATGAATGTGTGAAAGGTAAGCAAACTAAGGTGAGCTTTAGGACAAAAGAGAACAACACCTCAAGACCACTTGAAATTGTGCATACAGATCTGTGTGGTCCAACTAGGACAAGAGCACTTGCAGGAGAAAGATACTTTATGCTCTTTATTGATGACTACTCAAGAATGACATGGGTCACCTTCCTCCAAGATAAGTCACAAGCATTTGAAAGATTCAAGATCTTTAGGAAGATGGTGGAGAAAGAAAGTGGGTGCAGGTTAAAATGCCTAAGATAAGACCGAGGTGGAGAGTTTACATCAAATGAATTTGAAGATTATTGTGAAAAACATGGAATTAGAAGGCAATACTCAGCTCCTAGGACACCACAACAAAATGGTGTGGTAGAAAGGAAGAACAGGACAGACAAGGAGATGGCCAGAACCATGTTAAATGAGGCCAATTCGTTGGACATATTGGAAGGAAGTTGTTCATACTGCTGCATATACTTTGAACTGGGTTCAATTAAAAACAAACAGTAGAATGACACCTTATGAGTTGTGGTATGATCGGAAGCCATCAGTCAAATACTTCAAAGTATTTGGAAGCAAGTGCTTTATCAAGAAAGATATGGATGATCTAGGAAGTTTTGACTCTAGGAGTGATGAAGGAATCTTCCTTGGTTACTCATCCAACAACAAGGCCTACAATGCTACAATAAAAGACTAAGAAGAGTCATTGAGAGTGTGCATGTAAAAGTTGATGAGGATATGCACAAAGGATGTCAACCACGGGTTAACCGGTATGATAATTTTGGTGATGAAGATGATGAAGCTCAGTCAAACACTAAACTAGAGGAAGCATCCAAGAAGGCTCCCAACCGGTATGTATAGCTGCATCACCCAGAAGAGCAAATTTTGGGAAATAAGAGTGATGGTGTGCAGACTAGAAGAAGACCTGCCTAGAATGATGAACAAGTCAACCTCTACCTCATGACTGAAGTTCCCAAAATATTCAATGAGGCCAGCAAAAGACAAGAATGGATGGATGCCATGGAAGAAGAACTGCAACAAATTGAGAAGAACAAGACTTGGGAATTAGTCCCTAGACTGGAAGACAAGACCATCATTGGCACAAAATGGGTCTACCAAAATAAGATGAATGAAGAAGGTAAGATTGTTAGGCACGAAGCTAGACTAGTATGCAAAGGTTACTCTCAAGTAGAAGGGATTGACTTTGAAGAAACATTTGCATCGGTAGCTAGATTAGAAGCAATTAGAATGTTTCTAGCCTTCTCTGCCTACAAGGGCTATAAAGTGTCAAATGGATGTAAAATTTGCCTTCCTAAATGGAAATTTGGAAGAAGAAGTATACATGGAACAACCCGAAGGGTTTCTACTACATGATGATGAAACATTTGTGTGTTGGTTGAAGAAGGCTTTGTATGGTTTGAAGCAAGCTCCTAGAGCATGGTATTCAAGATTAGATCAGTATCTAAAGGAGCAGGGATTCAAAAAGGGGAGTGTTGACAACAATTTATACATAAAGAAAGATGGGAACCACATGATCGTTGTGGTTGTATATGTAGATGACATTATCTTTGGAGGCAACAAGGACACCCTCTATGAAAAGTTTGTTGATCAGATGCAGTTAGAATTTAAGATGTCAATGCTTGGTGAATTGGCATATTTCCTTGGTTTGCAGATATTACAACAAGATAAGGGAATCTTTATCTCACAAATCAAGTATGCAAAGGAGACGTTGACGAAATTTCAACTAGAAGATTGTAAATCGGTAAGTACTCCTATGGTGACCGACAGTAAATTGAGCAAGAATGATGAATCATCGGTGGTGGATCAGACTCTATATAGATCCATGATAGGCAGTCTATTGTACTTAACTGCCTCTAGACCGGATATAGTACAGGCAGTATGCATGGTGGCCAGATTCCAAGCTGCACCTAAGCAGTCACATATGAATGTTGTAAGCAGAATCTTTAGGTGCCCACAGGAGACACTTAGTTATGGATTATGGTATCCTAAACAAGGTGATTTTATCTTGGAATCATACACTAATGTTGATTGGGCAGGCTGCATTGATGATCAGAAGGGCACAAGTGGTGGTGCATTCTTTCTAGGTGACCGGTTGGTCTCATGGCATAGCAAGAAGCATGACTCAGTATCTCTACCTATTGCTGAAGTTGAATACATTGTTGTTGCTACATGCTGCTCTTAGGTGCTTTGGATGAAGCGAACCCTCAAAGACATACAGGTGGACATCACAAATCCTATTCTCATCTAGTGTGACAATTCGAGTGCAATCAACATAGCAAAGAATCCAGTAATGCATTCCATAACAAAGCACATTGCTATCAAGTATCATTTTCTCAGAGAGAAGGTTGAAGGACAAGAGGTGAGGATGAATTATGTCCCTACCCGAGAACAAGTAGCAGACATTTTCACCAAACCATTAACGGGGGAGTTGATAGCGCTTAAAGGGGGATCTCGGTATGGATCAAAGGGGGAGTGTACAGTACCCTTGGTCATTGTGTCAAAGGGGGAGAAATGTACTAATATGAAGTGTCTTGCGATAAGTTGACATCAATGCTAAAGGGGGAGATTGTTGGCATTTTGGCATTAAGTTGTCATTGATGTCAACTGGTAAGAAAGAAGGGGTGACCGATATGATGGCAATTCACTTAAAAGTGTTCAGACAAAAGGAAGGCTTACTGGTAAAGCATAAATCAGGATGAAGACTGTGTGCATATTAACATGTTGAGTAATAATTGGTAGAGCAATAAATCGGTCTGGAGGTTGGTTGCCTGCTTTTGATGAAGAGGCAGAATGTTAAAGTTATCACAAACCACCGAAGGTGAAAATATATTACCGGTGTAGTGTGCACTGCTGGTTAGCAGAAGAAGAAGGTCTCGTCAGTAAAAAGATGTACTGGTATGTGAGTTTGTTGAATGATTGAGTGTGAACCGACTGTGTGTCAATGAGCTAAGTCATTGACCGTTGTGATGCCATGTGGAGCTGAGGTGGAAAATATGCAGAGGTCGGTGAAGCCTCTATTGACATGGTTGTTGAAACAACTAGTCGACATTAATGAAATAGCCACAAATCACGGGATTGTAACTGATTGATGCGGCTCGAGGAAGAAGGAATGACAAAGGAAGATTAGGGAATAGTTGGTGCCTGGATCAATTCAAAGGAAATCGGATTGCAAGAAGACCTTGAAAAGGAAACAACTGAGCGCTTTATGAGTTGACAGATTTCAAGGTAGGAAATCTTGTACGTGATTTCTATCCTTAGCAAGTATGCATTGAATAATGGAAAATGTGTACAGATGCATCCATGAAGTACAGGTGATTGATCCAAGACAGGCTGGATTGGATCTCATGAAGATTGTGTCGGGTAAAGGAAACCCTAAGCGCTCAGTGTTTGAATCTATTATTGGCAAGAAACCATGGTGATAAATATATGAGCTCAAGACAGAGCAAGATGATGTCGTAGAGAAGAAAAAGAGAGAAGAGAGATTAAGTACAGAGAAGAACCTTGGCCTTAGAATTTATTCTAAGAAATTTGCAAAGGAAGTGAGCAAGCAAACCAGTGAGAAGGGTTAATCGGCAGTGATTGAGTACCCGTATAACTGTAGTTCAACAGTTAAGCAAAACCAACAAGGTGTAGTAGAGTAAGGTATCATCCAAGTATGACACAGTGTGTGGTAGGACTATGAGAGAGAAAGAGTGATAATAGAGACCAAGAATTATAGAAAGTAATCTCACAACCGGTAGTGTGAGATTCAGTGGAGAAGAAAAGACTGTCCACCAACAATAAGATATTTGATTAAGAGTTGCAGAATTCATTTGCAACAAGAAGCCTTAACTGTATCTAAATTGTATTTCAATATACATCGCCAAGTTGAAGATTGGTGCAGGGGTTGCTGCTCCTTGGGTTGGTGCCCTAAATCTTTGTAATCCAGTGTTTTACCTGTGAGGTTGGATTGGAGCAGTAGACTCTAGCAGTTTTTCTCACCGAGGTTTTTCCCATATTGGGTTTTCCTCATACATCTGGTGTTGTGAGTTGCATTTATGTGATTGATCTCTTTGGTTTTCCTTCCTGCTTTACCAGTTTGATTGTTTCATGCTTAAGTTAATATCAAGTATTATGAAGTTGCTTTGAAAGGTCAAAAAGTTTAGGAACCACTGATTCACCCCCTCTTAGTGGTACTCTATGTTCAACAGAAATGTAACACAATTTTGTGCTTTTACCGTTCTAATGTTGATGTGGGTCTCACCATGACGTGTGTTGATCTGCATTATGTTGTGTGCATTGGAGAATGTTTTGGGGTCGACTAGTTGACATGCTACATTGCTTACTTAGACATTTCAATTAGTGTCGACCTTGGAGGATGTGATAGTATGTGTGGTTCATTGGAATCAGTTGGAAAGGTTGTGTTATGATGTGTTTGGGTCCTCTCTATCTCCTAGAGTGGACGACATTTGATGTTATAGGTTTGGATGGCCAAATTTGTGTAATATTGTATATTTTGTTTTTGGTCAGCCTAGTTTAGGGTTTCAGTGAATTATCTTGTACGATGTATGAGTTAAGTATGGGATGGATATGAATTGATGTGGAGTATATGTGATTGATGTGCAAACAGATTTGATACTGTAGAAGTGTGAAAGATAGTTGAGAAGAAAGTTGAGATAGTGTTTGTGATCAGATATGTTTGCCATGATATTGGTCACTTGACATAATGGTTCGAGGATAGTTTCATGATCTATAGATCTTATTCATTTTAGTTCATTTTTTCCTTTGCACCTATCAAAAGAAGGTGTGTTCATTTTTGCAGTTTGTGCAACCCTTTGTATCTTGCCTTAAAGTTGTGTACCTTAGTCTTGCAAGTCCTTTTAGGGGCAATGAGCTCCTTGGCCTTGAGCCTAAACACTATAATCATTTATTCATACTGTGAGTGTAATTCTCACCATGGTTTTTCCCTATTTAGGATTTCCATGTATAAATTTGTCGTTCATGTGTTTATTGTGTTCTATGCTTTCATGTTTCATAATTGCAGTGATAAGCTAATTATGGTTTAAAGTTTTATGGATCAGAAGTGAAGTGTTTTGAGGTCTGGACTAATTCACCCCCTCTATCTTGTGATGTGTTCAAAAATTGTGTCTACTAAAAATTATGTTTGGTTAAAATAAACTATGAAAATACCATGTATTTAGTCCTACTACTTAAATTTAAAGAAGTAATTTGATCATGATCATGTCAAAGATCTTATTGTCCAACGAGTGTGACTAAGAGAGGCAACGATGATCAATTATCATGATGGTTACACTAATTCAAATGTTATCCTCAAAATAATGGGCACACTTGCTACAATTAAAACTAAATTAGTTTATAAGAAAAAAAATTTACAATGTGATGTACATGTGTGGGAACAATTCTCTTATTACTCTCTTCAAAGGTTAAGGAATCTACTAAATAACATCATTGATCCAAAAACCTAATGAAACTTAATCAAGTATATGCATTAAACACAATCTAAACTAACTTTAACTAAACTCTTTTTTTCATCCAAATATACTGAGTCTAACTAAACCAATGAAAACTAACCACTTCTAAAGATAAATAAAAAATCTTATGAGAGTGTATTAAACATATTCATTCAATATATTGAAAATTAATCTAATAAAACCCTTTACTAAAAAATCTTAAATTATGTCACCGATCAAAAAAAAATTCTTAAATTGTGTCATCTACTTTAAACAATTTTTTTTTTAATAGCATTTCCTAATTTATCTAAAATATTTACCTTTAAAAATATAATACCTTTGTGGTTGCACATGTATCATTATCATTATAATTGTATAGTCATAGGTACTTAAACAAATATGTTAATACATATGCCTCTAATAATGGTGTCACCTATCTTGCCCTAGCAATGTTTGGTATAGGCAAATCTATTCTTAGAAATCAAGTAGGGTCTTGTGGAACAATAAGGTCAAGCAGTATGTGGAGGGAAACCATGATTTCAAGAAGATGCATATGTTCCTATGGAGGTCCATCCCTTCTCCTATTTATACTCTCAAGAGAGGACTTCATGTATTTAATAGGACTTATTTAAATGACAATGCTAGTTTTGTAAATTCAACCAGTGCGAGATCAAGTCACCACTAGCAATCAAGTTTACAACAAAATTAAATGAAACACCATGTTCAAAGTCGTTGCCTCATAGATATTGTACCATATAAAAATATTGTTTACTAATATATGAATTAGGATAGTTGTTATGTTTTTCCTAATCATAGCAACGTAAATTGTAACCCTATATAATTCACAACACTTTTTGTGCCCCTACCTTAGTAAGACCCATTTTCGCTCTCATCCAAGCTTATTTTTAGCTTGCCACCTCAAAACTAGAGTCATTTGTTCATATGGTAGTTCAAACCTTTGTCTTGGGCTATTTACACACCATCTTCACCTTTCACCTAGTTTTGGGTGGAAAATGGCATCTAGGGTGCCATTGTCCTACGACAGTGGTGCTCGAAGTGCCCTTATCCTCCCAAACCAAGCCTAATTTTAAATAGGTTGATGTGTGTTTCTTGTTCATTGGTTTTGGATCACGACGTCTCTATTTGATCATTGGAGGTTGGCCTAATCGAGGAAATACCTCGAGAACCCTATATAAGAGTGTTCCTCTAATTCATTTTATCATCACATCATATCATAAGTATTCATTGAGCGTCAAGGCGACATTTCATCCCACCATATCCTTCAAGCATTCTTCAAGATCTACACACCATGGAGAAAAATATTACTTCAATCATCGTACAAGCGTGTGTATTTTATTATGTCATGTCATGTCATGTCATGTTATTGCATCACAACTTGTGATCGCATTCAAAGCACATTGTATCATCAACCTACAATCATGTACAATAGATCTGAGGTATAACATCTAACATTTACTTCAATTTTTCAATTCATTTCAAGGGTTAATTCTAAACATGGGGTTTGACCTAGGGAAACCCCTATTTCCAACATCTTTCTTCTCTTTTTATGTGCAAGTGACTGTTCAAGAATTGTAAATCTAGAATCAAGCAAAGTAGACAAAAACAATCTGATCCAACTTTTGCAAGCGTACAAAGCAAAGGACAAATTTGGCCTACAATATAGTGTCTGATGAATTTATCGTGAAACTTTTGAGGTAGATTCTAAGTAGCATTCTAGTTTCGAAACAATAAAATTTATGTACAATCAACATTCAAGGGACAAATTCACTCAAAGCTTCTTTATCCCAAATTTTTAGGTCCAAATTTCAATTGCAAGTTCCATTCAACTTCCTCGTCTCTACTTTGTGATTATAGCTTCATAGTTGATCTGCGACTACTTGTTCAAGTTGGTTTATGTCAATTTTCCACCTTTAGCCCTAGATCTAGCATTCATTTTCATAGTTTCAATATCCAATTCAATCCCACAAAGGGAGCCACCTAAAATCAATCAACATTCATCCTTTAGAGGTGAATCTATTGATTTTCAACTCCCTTTAAATGCAAGGACCGTGTGAAATAGGTTTATTCCTTCTTTAAATAGCTAAACTAGTGAATCCATATTTCACCACCTTAGATTTGGTGAACCCGATGCTTCTATCATTTTTCATATTTTTTATTTGTTGTTTTGAAATTTAATTTTTATAATTTCATTGTATACATTGAGTGAACATTGCTTTGGTTATTGATAGTATATCATTAGTAGATTTGGTAAATGGAGTTGTTATCTTCTTTGCTATTTCAATTTCAAATTTTATCCTAGACCTTCATGATGTTCCCTTTTATGCATATGATGATAGCTCATGTTTTCCTTTCATCCATAGCCATGATTTACCCTCTCTTACAATTGGTCCTACTCGTGAAGATCATTTGGTGCAAAAGGATGACATTGTGCCTACCTTTCCTAGTGGCACCATACCTACTGTTCATTTCAATGACCTTACCTCTAGAGATGAAGCATTGATGAGTTTTTGTACCTCTCCTTTAAAGTATCTCTTATTCACGAAGAAAGAATCAAAACTCCTATCAATGATCACTGCAATGGAGATGCAACATTAAAGAGTAACATTGAACCATCCTCTTCTCACAAAGATACTTTGGTGTGAGAGGGACAAAATAAACATGTTAATCTTAGTACATCTATAGCTCTATACCCTCCTTATTATCCTAGAGCTTATCTTAATCATCAACATATTTTAAGGCGAGATGATGTTATGCATTTTATTCATGACCTATATCCAAACATAGCATTGATTAAAGATGAATCTTTAGATGAGAATACTTCTTCCCCACCTAATAAAGTGGATAATCTTCCTACAAAGGATGTCTCTTCCTCATCTATTAATCCATTTTTCTCTTCAACATGTCCTTACATTGTTATTATGAGGATCCAGTTACTATTGAGAGGGGGGGTGAATCAGTAGTAAAATAATTCTATAATACTTCAAAAACCAATACCGGTAACTACTCAAACAATTCTTTAAACTAATTTATCAAACCATTCACTTAAGTGTTCATCAACATGCAAATAAAGTAATGATATCAAATCTACACATCAACAATGCATCACCACATGAACACAAAGATTTTTCATGTGGAAACCTAAATGGGAAAAACCGCGGTGGGAATTAGCACCCACAAAATATTTGCACTCTTTCGAAATGTGCTCGGTTAAAGGCCTAGCCCGATTAGGAGCTTTACAATATGCCCGGTTAAGAGAAGGCCCTATTAGGAGTCACCCAGTTACGGGATTTCACCTTAGCTCTGTTAGGATCTACCCGGTTATGGGATTTCAAACTGCTATAACTGTTAGGGACCAATGGGGCAAATGATCTGATCACAACACTTCCTTGCTTTCTAGTACAGGTCCTTTTTAGCTCAATTCTGCTTCTCACATGTAGACTCTTCAATATGGTTCGACACACTCTTCTTCTCAAACCACCGACACAAAATCTCTTCTCAAACTCAACCTAAATACACTTTTCAACTAGGTTGGTTACATAACCCTAACCACATTCAAAATACAATAAATTTACAATAAGCGTGGCAAAACAATCCACCAAAATACATTACAGATCATTACAACAAATTTCAAGACAATTTCTATCGTTGAATGATCACCGCTCATCACTGCACGTTGATTTGATAAGCAATCAAACCTAAGTCACATTCTGCTAAGCACTTTGTTGTTTCCCAAAAAATATGATCCTTGTATGCGCTTGAACACCATCTTATCATTACACATAGTTTCTGATATGTCATCACTAAGTTATGAACATGATAAGATCCACCTCCATACCATAAATCCTTATCAGTTAAAGATCTGTTACCAATATACATTCTTCTTCACAGAGTTTATGATAGTAAACCATAACTCACTCAATATACTGAATTTGTTGATGCAATGTTGAACATAGATGCATGTTCTTGTCTTCAAAACTCTTATAAAACTGCAACATCTAACTCCTCACCAATTATCCATATCGGTATCTTGATCATCTCACTGTTCCTGCTTACCGGTTTGCAACAACTTAGCAGTTTTGTTGTCTAACACATTCCTCTACCAGTTAGGCTTTACCGGTAGGCCTAGATGACTTAGATGACTCAACAAACATGGTTTCCATCAATGACAACACAAATACATTCATCAAACAACTTACAACTATATCATCGTCATCTAGCCAACAATCTCCATCAACTTTACGAGTTATGCCAATAATAACTTTACTGATCATCTTCTCATCTCATCAACATCTCCATATGCCAACAATCTTCCTATCATTATCTTCATCAGTTATGCTAACAATATGCCAATATACATAAAAAATTATAAAGTTCCATAATGAAAGTCCTTCTTCTTCACAATTGAAAACATTTATAAAGTTAGCTATGATATAGTTTCTAAACAAGGTTATAGTGTATAAGGTCTTGGAAAGTTAGAACAAGTAATCAAGGTCCCTATAGATATTTCCCTACAATCTACTAGAGAAGGCATAGGGTATCCTCACTCATTAGATCTCAAACAACTATGAATGATCTTCTTGAAGTTCAAATACTTACCCGTTATTTTGCGAAAAAAGAAGAATTTGTAAACCTAGTCAAGACAATAACCTTTTCTCCACATATAATCAAATGCATGGCCTTCACTTAATGAATGTCCCGATTTCCAAAATTCAATGCAAAAACTCATTAGAAATGGTGCTATTAAAATGATAGATGAATAGCAATACATTTGTCTATTATGTTGCTCCTCAATATGTGATCTTAGTAGCTTACCTTTTGCGGACTCTTTGTCATTCATGGTACTACAATTTTATGTACAATCATATTTGGGTAGCAACATAATAGCCTATATATTATTGTCTCTACATTGGGGGACAATAATAGTTTTCTCAACCATTCCTTCTTTCCCTTTGTGGAGTTATGTCTTTAATAACGATCTCTTCTTGATTGTGGAGGTACATATCATTGCCAAGGATCTCCTCCCTCTTATTGGAAAATAGTATTCCTGATGAGGATCTTTTATTTTTTTTAGAAGTATGTGTCTTTATAAATGATCTCTCCTTGATAGTATTTCTTATTTTTTGTCTCCATGCTTGGGAGGCAAGAATAATGTTTCAATCATCTTCTCTCTTTTCAAGGATGTCCTTTTCCTTTGTTGACTTGCAACTTTCATAACTTGATGTCCTTTCTTGCATAGAATTATCCTCCATGTGAGTACATGCATGCCCCTTGGTTAGGATTTATTCCTTGCTTGAAATAGTTTGTCTTTTATGAACAATATCTCTGTTATCACAAAATTTTGCACCCTGTGATGATCAAACTTGATCATCAACCTTGTGAAACATTGGATCAACCTCTCAAGTGTGGGACCTTGCGAAATGTGAGGTCGAATCTTCAAAGAATGTTGGCTTACTTTCTAATCCAAGTGCAAGTATTAGACCAACCCAACACTAGTAAAACTAATCTATGATCTGACAGGGAACATGGAAAGAGAAAAGGGTTGCTTGAAAGAAGGGAAAGAGGTTTGCACCTAGACTAAAAGTGATCTTCCTTGCCTATGACTCCACAAAATAGAAATAAGACCACCCAAGACATGCACAAGATTCTATCCTAATTAGCTTCCAAAATGTAGAGTGAGGGTTGGAATTTGCAAGATAGCAAGAGGAACTGATCCAGTTCACTGATGATATCCACAAGGAATCAACACAATCGTCTATACCAAGGAAACAAATTAAAATGCATTGAAACAAAAAGGTAAAAACATTACACAAGTTGAAAGAACTGAATGAAGGCAAAATAGGCGAATTCTATTCATGCAAGGACAAAGCATATTTTTACAAGTACAAAGAAACATACGTTTTCTGCAAAAGAAAAGAAAGAAGATCCCTAAACAGGGTTACAAAATTGCCATTAAAGCTCAGGCATAACTCAGATGAGTATAGTTAGTCAGGGTTAGGTTACAAAATATTAGAGAAGAGGGAAATCAAATCGAATGATCTGATGGTGTGTTAAAACAACCTCTAGAGGTAGTCCTTTGTAGCATGGGGAAAAGCAAAATCCCTGCAAAAGGAGGAAATCTCCGCAATTGAATACATTGGGATTGCGTATCGGGCACAAAGTCTTCATTTTGCAATGAATAGGTATGGGTGTCATCTGGAATCGTTTGCAAGAGTCACATCTAGAGTTATGGCATTGAAATCCAGTAGCTGCATTGAATTTTGATTGGATCTGGGGTGTCGACCAAGCAAAGAAGATCATCTCGACCATCGAGTCGACAAACATCACGGGCAAAAGTGTTTAAATGCCAACGACTTAGAGAGAAATAAAGATTGACCATCGATCTGAGATATTTGTGCGAAGATGGATGAACGAGATCTCTCCATGTAAGCATCCATTAGGCCCAATGCAAGATTAAAACATGGTCATTGGATCGAGCCTTTATGAATATCCAACAACCGCAGATGACTGACTTGACCCCCAGGCCCACGTTCCTGATCGCTGTGAAACAATGATAACACTCTCTTCCTCTCAGCCGCATCGCTTATTGCCCTGTCGTGTGAAAGTGGAAAAGTTGCATTGTTCCTATATGCAGGAAAAGAGTGATAGGCAAATCATGTGATAACAACTTCCTTTCTGTTGGACATTGTTGTTGCTAGGATATGTTGTTGTCATTGATGTCAACATATTCCTGCTCTGGTGATTGCGGATTGGTTCATTGGGATTTTGGTTTGGTGTATGGAGTATTTATAGTATCATTATTTTCTTCTATATTGGTTTTGGTGATCCGGGAAGCTTAATTGATCATATATATGATCTGGTTTTGTAGTTTTTTTTCTAATGAGTGTTTTGCAGAGTTTAGTATTTCCTCCGGTATATTCCGGTGTGATCAGATCTTGAGCTGATTTTTTGGGAGATTGTTTAGGATGGTCTTGTGTATCTTCATTGCAAATGGTTCATGATTTGGTGCCCCGCAAGTTATCTTTCTTTGTGTCAGTTGCTGTTGTTTGAGTTTTCTCAAGGTTAAGATGTTGATTGATGAAGATTTGATAAGTGGTGTTGGTGTAGTTGTTTCTGATGATTCTAACATTCTTGCCTGTGTTTCCTAGTTGTGTCCTATTTGTTTTGATGATCTGCATTGATCATTGTGCGAGTTCTTGGTGATTTTTTTGATCTGGTGATGTTCTTCATGTTATGTGGTTTTCCTGGTGGTGTAGCGTGTTGCGGTGATATTGGAGTGATTTCTAGTGGTGTTGAATATTTGGAGATTTGAATCAGGTCTATGTTATGTCATGCATATCAATATATTGGCCTGGTGGTCGATCTTTGTATCGTGTGCTATAATTTTGTAATTGCGAGTTGAGGGTTTAGTCAACCTTGTTGTCAAGGTTGATGAATTGTATAAATAGGTGATATTGTCATGTAATTTGGGAATCGTGGTTGTGTTTGCATTATCAAAGAGTGGTGTATGTGCGAACAAGTGATTCATCCTTTGACATTGTGATTGAGTAGAGATTGGTGTTGGAGAGTAGACAAATGTGCTTAACCGAAACTGTTATCAGGAATTTGGAGATGTTATTCTTTCAGTTCATTTCTTTTGGATTGTAGTTTGAATCTTATTGTAAGTCAGTGAGACTTCACTGAGGGTTGTAGCCTTCTGGGTTATTATCTTTTGATCAGTGAGCTCTAGGCAGTGTGCCTGAATGCATGTGCATTCCCCATTGTAATATCTACACATACTACTACAGAGTATCATCTTATTGTGGGTAGGTCCCCACCGTGGTTTTTCCCTTAACCAGGTTTTCCACGTCAAAATATTGGTGTTGTGTGTTGTACTTTCAATTTACCTATCTTTGTTATTGTTGCAGTTTATCAAATCTGTATTTGTGGTTAAGTTTGTAGATCCAGTGAAAACTGATTCACCCCCCCCCTCTTAGTTTTCCTTCATTGTTGTTGCCAATAATTGGTATCAGAGCTGGATCCTCCAGAAGAAGCTTAACCGCTTGAGGAGATCCAGGATGGAAACTGGAAGTGGAAGTGTTATCTTTAAGGAGAGTCTGAGATTTGATGGAAGTAACTATGCTATTTGGAAGAACCAGATGGAGGTGCACTTCAGGTGTCTTGGAGAAGACTATTGGAAGATTACTAAGAATGTCTATTATGTTCCTCCAAATGGACCAGCTACTGCTGATGAGATCAAGGAAACAGAAAATAACATTAGAGCGAAGGAAGCATTGCTGAGGGCCCTGACTGATTCAGATATGACAAATGTAATGGGACTTCAGACCGCACATGAGATCTAGGAGAAGATTAAAACCTTGTATGAAGGAGATAAACAAGTAAAAGTTGCTAAGTTGCAGTGTTTTAAAGGAAAGTATGAGATTCTAAAGATGGGAGAAGATGAGAACATAAACACTTTCATGGCTAAGGTAAATGATCTTGTCCTAGGTATGAGATGTGTCAGTGGAACCCTTGAAGAAGATGAAATTGTTGCTAAGGAGATGAGATCTTTGCCTCATGCTTACAAGTATAAGGTAGCTGCTATTGATGAGATCCAGAGTGTGACTACTGTAACTAGAGATATGTTGGTTGGAAAGATTGTTGCATTTGAACTGAGCGAGTTTGGTGAATCACATGGAAAGTCTGAGACATCATTTAGAGCATTTGTATCCGGAAAGCAGAAGTATGATCCCGATGAATGCAGAATATACAAATATGAAAGAGAGAGAAGAGAGATAGAAGAGCAAGAAAGAGAATTGGATGATCTTGAAGCATTGATTGCCCAGAGATTGCCTAAGGGAGCTGGTAAGTATGATGGAAGCTGCCTCTGAAATATTTTTATTGTAATAAGGTAGGACATTTTGCTTCTAGATGCCCATAAAGAATGGCTAAATATGATAGAAATGATAAATTTGATAAGCATGATAGAAATGAGAGATATGCAAAGCATGAGAAGTATGACAAGCCTTACAAGCCTAACCGGAAGTATAAGCATCAGAAGAACTGTTATTGTGCTGCTAATGAAGGTATTGCCGATGAATAATTGGAAGGATATGAAGTTGTGTTCATTGATATCAAGGAAGATGGACCAGTACCTATTGATTCCACAAGTTGCACTACTGAGGAGAAAGCTTTAGTTGCTAAAGTTGAAGAAAAAGATAAATGGGTGATTGACAACGGTTGTTGACACCATATGACCGGTGATAAAAGAAAATTTGCAAGTATGGAAAAGTATGATGGTGGAATAGCAAGATTTGGAGATGACAAAGCCTGTGTGATCCGTGGTAGAGGTTCTATTTCCTTTGATGGTAAGCATAATATTGATGATGTCTTGTATGTTGAAGGTTTGAAGCATAATATTTTAAGTGTTGGACAGATGGTTGACAAAGGTTATGATTTACAATTCAAGAATGGTAAATGCAAGATCCTAAATGCCTCTAGTATAGAGATTTCATCTGGAATTGAGATTGAAGGTAATATCTTTCATTTGAATGTTGGTGAGAAAAGTTGTTTAATTGCTCAAATTGATGAAAGTTGGTTGTGGCATAAGAGAATGTGTCATGTTAACTTTGATTCAATGATTAAGATCAGTTCTACACAAGTTGTTAGAGATTTGCCTAAAATTGTTAAACCTGCTAATCCGTTATGTAAGAAATGTCAAATGGGTAAGCAAACAAGAATTTATTTCAAGAGCAAGTAGTATATATCTGATGGATTGCTAGATCTTGTGCATACTGACCTATGTGGACCTACAAATGTTAGAAGTGTGCAGGGAGATATATACTTTATGTTGCTAATTGATGATTATTCCAGGATGATGTGGGTTGTCTTTTTTAAGGAGAAATCAAAAGCATTGGACAAATTCAAGATATTTAAAGTAAAGGTTAAGACTGAGACATGACTGAAGGTGAAATTTTTTAGATCCGACAGAGGAGGAAAATTTTGTTCTGGTGAGTTTGATTCATTTTGTGAGAAGCATGGGATTAGAAGACAATTATCTGCTCCTAGAACCCCACAACAGAATGGAGTTGTTGAAAGGAAGAAGAAAATTGTCTTAGATGCTACAAGGACTATGTTGATTGAAGGGAATGTTCTGAAGATATATTGGAGATAAGTTGTTAGCACTGCTATTTACACATTCAACCAAGTACATATTAAAGGTGATACCAGTAAGACTCCTTATGAGATATGGTTTGGTCATGTTCCTACTGTGAGACATTTCAGAATTTTTGGAAGCAAGTGTTATATCAAGAGGGATGAGGATATAGGAAAATTTGATGCTAGAAGTGATGAAGGAATTTTCTTGGGATATTCAACAAAGAGAAAATCCTATCGATGCTACAATAAGAGACTGAGAAAGATAGTAGAAAGTGCAAATGTGAAGGTTGATGAGAACTATGAAAAAGACATCAGATCTTGTGAATATGATGATGGTTAGCACATTGTTCTAAATCCTATTCAGATTGAAGAATTGAAGCAGAATGATTTGGTAGAGATTGTTAATCTGGATGTTGCTACTATCGGTGGAGAGGTGCGAGAACTTGAAAAATCAGATCAATCAGAAGACTTCAAGATATGTAAGATTAAATCATTATGAAAATCAAATTATTGGTGATAAAAATAAAGGTGTGATGACTAGAAGAAGGTTAGCTGCTGAAGAAGTATGTTTTATTTCTAAAATTGAACCTAAAGATGTTGAAGCTTGCAAAGATGAAAATTGGATGAGAGCTATGGAATAAGAGTTGAATCAGATTGAAAAGAATAACACATGGGAGCTTGTGCCTAGACCTAAAGATAAGAATGTGATTGGTACTAAATGGGTATTCAGGAACAAATTGAATGAAGTCAGTGAAGTTTTTAGAAATAAAGCGAGATTGGTATGCAAAGGATATTCACGGAAAGAAGGCATTGATTATGAGGAGATTTTTGCTCCGATAGTTAGACTTGAAGTTGTTAGACTATTGCTTGCATATGCTTCTTATAAATATTTCAAGGTATATCATATGGATGTCAAATCAGATGATGGAGATATGGTATGCAAACTGAAGAAAGCTCTTTATGGATTGAAACAAGCCCCCAAAGCAAGGTATGCTAGATTGGATAAGTACTTGCTGAAATTAGGCTTTAATAAAGGTATTGTTGTTAGTAATATGTATTTTAAGATTGAGAATGATAACATTTTGATTGTTGAAGTCTTTATTGATGATATTATCTTTGGAGAAGATGATGACTTGAGCATGAAGTTTGCCAATGATATGCAAAAATAATTTGAGATGTCTATGATAGGAGAAATGAAATTTTTCTTAGGATTGCAGATTTCATAGACTGGAAAAGGTATTTTTATATCTCAAACTAAATATGGGAAGGAATTGTTGAAGAAGTTTGGTTTAGATGACTCAAAACCGGTTGGAACTCCTATGGTGACTGGTTGTAAATTATCTAAAAATGATAAATATTTGAAAGCTAACCAGTCTTTGTAAAAATCTATGGTTGGTGGACTGCTATATCTTACTCAGACTAGACCAAACATTATGCATCTTGTGTGCATGGCTGCTAGATATCAAGTTGATCCAAAAGAGATTCATGTCACTGCTATAAAGAGGATATTCAGATACTTGAAGGGGACTGTGGATTATGGTTTGTGGTATTTGAGGAATGATGATTTTATGTTATGTGCTTACACTGATGTTGATTGGGCTATTGATGTTGATGACCGAAAGAGTACCTCTGGTGGTGCATTATTTTTAGATAAGAAATTGGTTTCATGGGCTAGTAAGAAACAATATTCAATGTCATTATCTACTGCTGAAGCTGAGTACATTACTGCTGCTGGTAGCTGCACTCAAGTAGTTTGGATGAAGCAAATGTTGAAGGATAGAAAAGTTATATATGGTGAGCCTATTGTCATATATTGTGATAATTCCAATGTTATTAATATGTCAAAGAACTCGGTGCAACATTCAAAGACTAAACATGTATCAATCAAATATCATTTATTGAGAGAAAAGTCAATGAAGAGGAAGTAAAGTTGGAATATGTATCTACAAAAGAACAAATTGCTTATATTTTCACTAAGCCTTTGCCTACAGATACCTTTATCTATTTGAGAGACAAGTTAGGGGTATCCACCCCTCCTGATGAGAACTAGATGCATTGAGTTGCATCAATCCGGTGGACTTCACTGTCTTATCTCTTTACCCGGATTGATGAGTTGGTACTGCTCCTCTGGCAGAGTAGTCTGTTGGATTGGTTATATGTTATGATGGAGAGAATCGTGATTTGTTTATTTAAGGAGTGAGTTTGGTTTTCTATTTTGAGATATTTGGCATTGCTATCAAAGGGGGAGAGAAGCATGTGAAAAACTATTTTATCTACTTGATCTTAGGGGGAGTCTATCGGAGATATCTTCTTTCTTTGCATTGATTGTTTTTCACATTCATACGTTGCCACCAATGCCAAAGGGGGAGATTGTTGGGCATTGCTACTACTAGGATATGTTGTTGTCATTGATGTCAATATATTCCTTCTCTGGTGATTGCAAATTAGTTCATTGGGATTTTGGTTTGGTGTATGGAGTATTTATAGTATCATTATATTCTTCTGTATTGGTTTTGGTGATCTGAGAAGCTTAATTGATCATATCATATGATCTGGTTTCACAGTTTGTTTTTTCTAATCAGTGTTTTGCAGAGTTCAATATTTCCTCCGGTATATTTTGGTGTGATTAGATCTTAAGCTGAGTTTTTGGGAGATTGTTTGGGATGGTCTTATGTATTTTCATTGCAGATGGTTCATGATTTGGTTCCCCACAAGTTATCTTTCTTCATGTCAATTGACGTTGTTTGAGTTTTCTTGAGGTTCAAATGTTGATCGATGAAGATTTGATAAGTGGTGTTGGTGCAGCTGTTTCTGATGATTCTAACATGCTTGTTGGTGTTTCCTAATTGTGTCCTATTTGTTTTGACGATTCACATTGATCATTGTGTGATTTCTTGGTGATTTTGTTGATCTGGTGATGTTCTTCGTGTTATGCGGTTTTCCTGGTGGTGTAGCATGTTGTGGTTGATCTTGGCGTGATTTCTGGTGGTGTAGCATGTTTGGAGATTTGAATTAGGTCCATGTTATGTCATGTATATCATTATATTGGTCTGGTGGTCAATCTTTGTATCATGTGTTGTAATTTTGTAATTGTGAGTTGAGGGTTTAGCCGACCTTGTTGTCAAGGTTGATGAATTGTATAAATAGGTGATATTGTTATGTAATTTGGGAATCGTGGTTGTGTCTACATTATCAGAGAGTGGTGCATGTGTGAACAAGTGATTCATCCTTTGATGTCGTGATTGAGCAGAGATTGGTGTTGTAGAGCAGACAAATGTGCTCAACCAAAACTTTTATCAGGCATTTGGAAATGTTTTCTTTCAATTTATTTCTTTTGGATTGTTGTTTGAATCTTATTATAAATCAGTGAGACTTCCCTAAGGGTTGTATCTTTCCGAGTTATTATCTTTTGAGTAGTGAGATTTAGGCAGTGTGCCTAAATGCATGTGCATTCCCCACTGTAATATTTAAACATACTACTGCAGAGTATCATCTTATTATGGGTAGGTCCCCACAGTGGTTTTTCCTTTAACCAAGTTTTCCACGTCAAAATCTTGGTGTTGTACTTTCAATTTGCCTATCTTTTTTATTCTTGCAGTTTATTAGATTTGTATTTGTGGTTAAGTTTGTAGATCCGGTGAAAACTGATTCACCCCCCTCTCAGTTTTCCTTCATTGTTGTTGCCAATACTTTCCTCCCTGTAGAATCGCTTATCGCGTTGTCATGCGAAAATGGAAGACCGGAATAGGGAACAAAGTGGAAGTGTTCATGTTCAATGCAACAAAGCAATAACAAGGAACTTTGCAAGCTGGTAGTGGGTGAAAGGGGCTAATCCCGCCATGAAGAAGGGACCCTCTAGCCGATGATCCTTAAATGATTTGATCGCCGCAACCGGTCAACTTAAAAATAGAACTTGGAGCCCGACTAGATGCAAAGGAAAAGGGGGACCTAACTACTCATTGCCAACATAGGGTGCATAGTATGTAGGTTATGCAAAACTCAGATCGATTATCTTCAAGGGAGGGTTGACACAAAAATGGTCAACATTTCTGATGACTCGGGGGGGGGGGGGACTAAATTTGCTTAGGGCATGACCAAAAGTCTTAGATATACACTGGGCACAAAGTCAAGGCCTAAATAATAAATAATCTTTGCCTCTGCAACCTACAAAATGTCAAAATATGCCATTATGGAAAGAATAGCCTGTGCACGTGCACTTCTTGGAAAGCTGGAAAAAGCTGAAAAAGAACCTAAACTAACTATACACTGCATCTCAAAGAGTGGAATGAACAAATCCATTGACTGGTTTGTCAAAGTAGTTGTCTTTCTTGACCAGCGTCTGATGCTCTTCATGCTTGTTGAAAATTAGTCAAGGAAAGAGAATTGACAAGCATCCAACAGACTGTTGGAATGATTCCCAAAACCTGAGAGCAAAGAAACTCACCCATGCTTAAATTTAATCCTTATGAGGTGGATGGGTGAAAAAAACTTGCTCTCCTTCATGATTCTTAGCTTCATGCTTAGAAATAAGCATGTCAAGGGGCAAATTGCAGATTTGAGCCAAATGTCTGATAGGGCTTCCCCTTGAAGGAGATAGATTTAGGCCATCACTGTTGGCCTGCCCTTTAATCTGTTGATTTGGCGACAAAAGAGGCACCTTTGAGATATGCCCCTACTCTTTGAAATTTGTTGTCTCTGTTGGCAATGTAAGATTTTCCTCTTGCTCGTCTTGATTCAACTGATTGGAAGATGTCAGCTCGATGTCAAAACTTGAGCAAAAACCCTCAAGATCTTCCCAAAAGGAATCATCCTCTAACACCTCTACCCCTGGCTCAGTTTCATGTTGCAGCTCAGATGCAGGCACATTCTCCTCCTCAAAGAAGGAAGGGAGATCATCCCATAATAGGAAAGCAGTCTCCACCTTGTTGCCATATTTTTTACTAGCCAGAGGGGAGTTGTCTGACTGGTTAACATCACAAAAATCTGCCTCTTAGTAGTTTGTAAAAGAAAAATCTCTCTGCGCCACTAAGGCCTAAGAGGCATCCTCATTTCTGCAAGCCACTTGATTAACATGATTGGACTACACAGGGACAAGTGTTCCTGAGGTGCTTGCAATTGCAGGGTTTAGGCTATTGAAAGGCCTAGGGATTTTCCATTGATTTTGCCCTTGAAAATCGGGTCTGTTCTACTGATAGCCTTGATTTTGACTTTGGGGTTGATAACACCTGCTGACTTGAGATTGTTGCCCCTTGATTGAGGCCAAATCATTGTTAAATCCCTACAACACCTTCTGCATGGAGGTCTCCAAAGAGGATCTAAGCTCTTGAATTTCTATAGATAGTGGAAGAGGTGCAGGTAACTGGCATGTTGGTGTTATTGTGAGGATCCGATTGATACTGAGAGGGGGGGTGAATCAATGATAACAATAAACTGAAATATTTTATCAATCTGAAAATACTTCTAAAAAACAATCATAACCAGTACCGGTAACTACTCAATCAATCACTTAAAGCAAATTTACCAAACTACTCATTCATGTGTTCATCAACATGTAAGCAATGTAATGATATCAAAACCACAGATAAACAAAACAACCACCATATGAACACAAAGATTTTTCACATGGAAACCCAAATGGGAAAAACCATGGTGGGAATTGGTACCCACAAATTTTGCACTCTTTCAGAATGCGCCCTGTTAAAGGCCTAGCCCGGTTAGGAGATTTATAATAATGTCCGGTTAAGAGTAGACCCTGTTAGGAGTCACCCGGTGAAGGGATTTCAACCTCAGCCCTGTTAGGAGCTATACCATGTTAGGAGTAACCTTGATAAAGGATTTAAACTCAAGTTAACGAGCCATCCGATGAAGGGATTTACAATATCAGGCATCTTAGGACCTACCCAGTTAAAGGATTTTAATACTGTTGCAACTGTTAGGGAACAATAGATAAATGATCTGATCACAACACTTTTTTCTTACTAGTACAAATCCATTTTAGCTCCAATCTACTTCACACATGCAGACAACTCAATCTAGTTCGACACACTCTCCTTCTCTAATCACCGACACAAAATCTCATCTCAAACTCGACCTAAATACACTTTTCAACTAGGTCGGTTACATAACCCTAACTTACAATTAATTTACATCATAGATCATATCAAATCATTACAAATCATTACAGTTCATCATACAGATCATTACAACAAATTTCAAGACAATTACAGCCATTGAATTTTCCTTGGTTTTCGTGTTTTCAAATTGTAATTATGGAAACAATCATGAGAAGGCATGTCGACTGTGTGGAGTTGATTTCTAATTAATAAGCATGCCAGAATTATATCAAATCACAAGTGGTTTCACACAGAGAATAAGCTAAGCTGAAGCGTGTGTTGGTTCATTTCAGTCTTTTCCGTCTTTAAATATGGGGCGTCTCGGGTAAGGTAATTATTGTTGCCGTTGGCGAAGAGTGGAGACGCAGAAGGTAATTTAGCTTAGTTCTTCCGAGGGTTTCACAGTTTGATGTTGAAGACAGGTGAGTTCAATTGCTTATTTTCCCCTGCTCTGTTTAGTTTTGAAAATTGGAAAGTGTAATTCTTTGCTTCGGAATTGAACGCTGTCTGATTGATGCAATTAAAAGCGAAAATGAGACCGATTCTGCCCAAACTGGGTCAAACATCATGTCTGGTTAGTACCCTTCTAGAGTTAGATGATACAGCCTTCATTCAGGATGAGTTAGATAACTTTTTAGAGAGGGCCAAGAACCCGACAGCTAATTGCATGATGGAAAAGATAGTTCATAGTGGTCTTGTTGAGGCCGCTGCATTCCCAATTGCTGCTCCTTGCCCAGAATTAGTGTATGCATGTATGAACTGATATGATGCTGGTAATAGGTGCATTAGAGCCAATAATGGAGACATGCTAGTGCGGATTCACAGAGAAACTGTAATGGCTGCAATTGGAATTCCTCACAAAGAGCCGTATGAAGATTGGTCCATAGGAACCTCATACGCATTTTTCTCTGAGAAGAGAAGTGTTTATCAGAACGTCATAGCCAGGAACTGGCTCCTTAAAATACAAAAGGGAGGTTCTAGGTTGCCCAAACCCTTAACAAGAGAGCATTTCATCATAGAAGTTAGGGATATTGTGGTCCTTTTGAACAGGCTTAAAGGGAATTCACATGCCTTCTATTGGGAGGATTGGATGTATTTTTACATTCAGGTATTATTAGCTGGTGAGAAATACCTGGACTGGGCGCAAGTAATTGCTGAGAGATTGCATGAAGGGTTGAGTAATTTTGTTGGAACAGCTAATTTTCACATGACTTCATACTTGTTCTATATTTTAGCATGTATCAGAGAATGGCCGGGATTGCATCAGGAACCCTGGGTTAATGGAATGAAGGTTTACGAGTGCTATCCACATTTGCAAATACAGAGATACACGGAAAATTTCTTGAGATGGAATGATGTCTTTGCGGGAAGATTAACTTTTGAATTGCAGGGAAATTTGAATAATAGGATGTCATCTGAGGCATTAAAGTTGGTCACCACTTATGGGAGTTGTTTCATTCAATTTCCTAGATTCACTTATATCCGAATTGGAGGCTTTGGAGATGAACCTTTCAAATTACCCAGATATGCTCTCGACATCTATGTACTTTTAGAAGTTAGCAGACAGCTAGCTCATGTGGATAAGAGATTTGGGATGAAAAGTGAATCTGAAGCAATTTTTCCAATTGAACTCGGACATTATAGTTGCCAAACTGTTTCTGATGCATTGAACTTAGAATTGGAACTCAAGAAGATGAATTTGCCGCCATATGTTGCTCGGCAGGGGTTCGACAGTAAAGAATATGCAATGAAGCAACTGAATGTTGATATGAACTTCTCACATATACCCCAATTAGAAGATTATTGGGAGGATTGTTGTGATGAATTTGAAGTTCAGAGAATATTATGGTCGAGGTTCACTGTACAGCAAATTATTACTTTGAAATTGCCCATGAACATTGCAGGAATACAAGAAGCGGAAGATGAAGATGTATTGGACTTAGAGTTCAATAAAAGAGTTCATGTGCAACCTATTCCTGAAATTGATTGGGATAGGAAAGAAGAAGAAAATATTCAGTCAAGAACCTTTAATGTAATAAGGAGAACGAAGAAATGGTTAAGAGAGCATAGGCCTGGAATAAAATTTGCTGCCAGCTCAGTCGAGAAATCAGTTGAGCAATCCCATGCTGCTGTACCAATTTCTTCTTCTAACATTGTTGTTGATATTGCAGGTGTCACTGATACTCGAAGTGAAAAGGTTCAAACCAAAAGACTTAAAGAACCACTGTTTGGCCCCTCAACGGTTCGAGTCACCCGTTCCAGAAGTAAAAGGAAAGGTGCAGACATCACAGGAAAAGAAACCATCATAGTTCTTGATACTGAGGACGCGCAAGTGAGGATGGGTGAACCAGAAACAGACATTCCTGCAGCTCAAGATGCAGGTAAAGAAAAGGAGCAGTCTGGGGAAGGTCCCGATCAAGTGACTACTTTGGTGACCATGGATTCATCTGCATGTCAAACGCCGCCAACTAAGATATCCTCAAATGTTTCAAGGTGGTTAGGAGCATCAATAAGTAAGAAACACAATGTAGTCCCTATCAGTGTACCCATGGAAGATATGGTGAGCAAATGCCTCGGAAAAACACCTAAGTCCAAAAAGCTAAAAACAGAAACTATGCTGGAGGTGGACGAGAATACAGGGCACTGGGTAGCTGAAGTGGCTAGGCCTATTTCTGACAAAGATCCAGAAAATGCAACGGAACTGGATTTTGTTGTTGAAAAGCTTGATTTAGGAACTGCTTCAAGGGCTACTGATGCAAAACACTTAGAGTCCTCTGCTAAACGAATGTTGTCCAGAACATGGAAGGATGAGAAAGACAAACAAGAGTTGAAACAGACCGTGAAGCAGATGGCGGAGTATATTAACACCATTCATCATCCTAGCCCACAACCCCTATCACAGGTTCCTCAAAACTTTGATCCTAGATCTCCTATGAACCAGAATTTATTGGATAAGGTTCAGAGAAATCATGTCCTGGCAGAAACCTTTGAAGAGTGGCTTGAGTTCATAACTTAGCAAGGAACAGAGTACATTGCTAATCTGGTAAAGGCGTATGAGGATGCTGTGACTGTGACTCAAGAGCTGGAAACAGAGGTGTCAGCGTGGGAAAAGGAAAGGAAAAAATGGGCTACAGTACTGGTTCAAATGAGAGATGTACAGAAGTATGGCGTCATGAACTTCCTTGCAGAAAAGGTAGTAAATGATTTAGATGACAAGGTACTGCATGTGGCCAAGGAAAACATTGAATGGAGAAATTCAATCATAAAACAAGGTCATGAAGAGTCCATTAAGTTGCTAAAATAATTGAAAGAACTCATTGCCGTGATGCAGAAAGACTTGAAGTGCATCGATGTGCAACTTCTGAAGGAAGAAGGACAAACCATTGAACAGGTAGTAGATATGGTGCAGAATTTCAAAAGGAAAATCAATTCTGTTAAAGAATCAAAATCCTTTACCTGCGATGACTTCACCAGAGTGGCCCGCATTGAATCCATGTTGGTTGTCTGTTCGGATCATTTAGAGGTGCATAAAGCTAAAGTCACGCAGGTGGGTATGGATAAAGAAGTCTGGAAGCAACGCATCCTGCACATTGGTCTCCCGCATTACCAAGTAGTTCATAATTTCTCTGCGGCTCATATGGAGTGGCGAAATATATGTGGCACCGCGCACACTTCAGAGACAATTTAGGCCGTTTTCTGTTCTTTTAGTTATGGCTCTATTAACGGCTTGTAGCCGTTTAGTTAAGTTTCAGTTATAGGCAGTTGTTTCTGGAATTTCATATTTGCATTTTATTTAAAAAGACAATTAAGCCTGGCGGCTATATATATTTGTAAGGATGTTTTTGCACGATAATTTTTTTGGTGGAAAAACTTGAAGGACCAGACTAATTTCGCTTGTAATTTCAGTGAAGTACCCATCTTTGAGTGGAATGAAATATATGATACAATTTGAAAAATCTGTGTGTTTTGAATGCATAAAATTTCTGTTGGAATGATGATGTGTTCGTGTATCAATTTCTTTTCTCTGATTTTTCATTTGAAGTCTGCAAATCAATTTGGTAAATGAAAATAGCTGTAAGCTTTTGAATATTCTGATTCCCCTTGTCCTGTGAGACATGAGTGAGTGTCAATCAGAATTCAAACATTCTTTATCATCCTGAGAGTTAATTTCCATTTGAGATCAAACATCTTATTATGAATTTCATTATCCATCCTTAAGCATTCATATTGTGTTGACTAATGAATGTTGAAGCCTTTTGTTTACTTTCCAGTTAAAAGTGAATCACATAAAGAGAAAATTATTCAAAATTCATTGAATATCATATAGGGAGTTGTACCTTAATGTAGAGGGTAAGAAAAATAATTATTTACCCAACTGCTAGTTATCATTGGTTTTCTATTTGGGCAACAGGGGTATTTATTTGTAAATTTTGAGAAATCCAATCTGTTAACCAACACACTGAATATACAACATTCAATTACAAACATGACTTTCGGTTCTCCAAACATGATGTGGTTCCAGTCATAGACACATTATAATGTCATAAGCATACATTCCAAACCGCAACATCTAACTCTTCACCGATCGTCCATACTAGTGTCTTGATCATGGCACTGTTCCAGCTTACCGATATACTGCAACTTAGCAGTTTTGTTGTCTAACTCAATTCATTACCAGTTAGGCTATATTTAGATAACTTAGATGATATACCAAACATAAACAAACATGGTTGACATCAATGATAACATAAATAATCGATCATAAAGCATCATATCATAATTATATCATCACCAACAGTCCATCAATATATCATCACCATCATTTACTGGTACATCATCATCTCTATCAGTTATGTCAACATGCCAACAATTGGTGCTATTGGTATGGGCACCAAAGTAGGTTGTTGTGTAGGAGCCTCTGGGAACAGGGGCATTGAAGACCAAGGAGCTAACTTTCCAGCCTGTATTAAACACCTTTCTGCCTTGATGGTAGTGTCATAAGTTGCTGGAAGGTTATCCCGACCTATTGATTATATCATCGCAGCTATGTCACAGTTCAGAGCCCTAAGGAAATATAAGAAGTCACAATTCGGAGACTGTCTGACCAAAGCAGAGATTTTATCCCAAGTCTTTTGAAACCTGTAGTTAAAGTCTTTCATAAACTCATATGGGGCTCTCTTTATGGTTGTTAGTTGCTCAACTAGTGACAAGGGGTCACTCTTGTCTTCAAATTTCATGCATAATATTTCCCCTAAATCATCCCAGTTATGGATTGAACTAGAGGGTAGACCCCTATACCACTATAGGGATTTTTCCTTAAATGAAGATACTAGAAGCCTCATTGCAACATTGTCCTCAGTAATGTCAAAAATAGAGTAGACGCCTACAACCCTGGATGTGTTCATTAGGGGTAATAGAGGTTTTCCCAGTGAAAAATGGAATGGCCTTTAGGGCTGCAACTAGGATGTCACTCCTTTGAGCTAGAGCTAAGGGGTTGCCACCATTAAATGTGACAAATTAATTTATTCTAGGGACTACTGTGAGAAATAGCAACTCCCTCTTCTTCTAGAATCTGAAAGTTCATACTGTCAAAGAAAAATATCTCTAGAGGATGCTCTTGTTGAAAACTTGATGTGAAATGGCATCTGGTCCTGAACAAGAGCCCGAATTTGATCCTTAGAGTCACCAAGTGTTGAATGTGATTGCCTCAAAAGGCAAGGTTGCTAAGAACAACACTGGATTCTTAGCAAGATGTTGAAATGTGTACCCCACCAGGCATGCAAAAAATTGTGGTATGGTCAATGGCTTGAAATGGGACTGTATTTTTCTTGAATGCTTTAAATGTCTATCCCATCGGGCATGCCAAAAATTGTTGTCACAAAATTTTGCACCCTATGATGATCAAACTTGATCATCAACCTTGTGAAAATTGTTGTCACAAAAGTTTGCACCTTGCAATGATCAAAGTTGTCACAAAAGTTTGCATCGAGCAAAGAAGATCATCTCGACCGTCGGATCGACAACCACTACCTGCAAAAGAGTTTAAATGCCAATGACTCAAAGAGAAATGAATATTGATCGTCAATCTAAGAGATTCGCGTGAAGATGGATGTGCAAGATCTCTCCATGTAAGCATCCATTAGGCCTAATGCAAGATTAAAACATGGTCGCTGGATCGGTCCTTTATGAAGATCCGACGACCACAAATGATTGACTTGACCCCTCAGGCCCATGTTCCTGATCACTGCGAAACAACGATAACACTCTCTTCCTCCTGACCACATCTCTTATTGCCTTGTCACGTGAAAGTGGAAAAGTCTCATTGTTCCTGTTTGCAGGAAAAGAGCGATAGACAGATCAAGCGATAACAACTTCCTTTCCTCCCAGCAGCATCACTTATTGCATTGTTGTGCGAAAATGGAAGATCGGAACATGGATCAAAGTGGAAGTGTTCATGTTTGATGCGATAAAGTGATAACAAGGAACTCCGCCAGTCGGTAGCGAGTGAAAGGGGCCGGTCCCACCATGAAGAAGGGAGCCTCCAACCTGTGATCCTTAAATGATTTGACCGTCGTGACCATGTAACTTAAAAAATAGAACTTGGAGCCCAAATAGATGCAAAGGAAAAGGGAGCTCTAATTGCTCGCTGCCAACATAGTGTGCATAACACACATGTTATGCAAAACTCAAATCGGTTATCTTCAGGGGAGGGTTGACACAAAAATGGTCAACAATCTCCAGAGTGATTGTATGTAATCCTTCACTAAGAATCCACTTTTCCTAGAAATGGGGAAGGTGAGTATTCTTAGTTTCCTTCCCTTTTTAAAGATTTCATCTTTATTAAAGATCTCCTCTATTTTGGGGGGTAGAAATCTTTAGGCAAATATCTCTTCCTCCTTTCACTATGCATCCCTCAAAAGGATCCCTTTACACTTGTTGAAAGATACTTATTTTACAACTATCTCTTCCTTTCTTCAAAAGAGTTATGCCTCTTTAGCTTGGATTAATGTACATTGTTGCTTAAAGGACATCTCCTTGGTGTTGAAGGTGTCTATCCTTGTCACTCATTTCCACCCAAAGACGTCAACATAAGGATATGTCAACATCTCAAGGGGGTGCATGTATGTGGCCTCTTTGTTGTTTATTTTTCAATATTGTGGATTTCCATATAATGCTTTGCTTGGTTATCCTTTTTAATCCATATTGTGGATTTCCTTGCATGCAATGCTTCTCTTGGTTATCCTTTTCAATTTATGTTATGGATTTCCTTGCATACTATGATGGAGGGTGTTGAACACTACTGGATACTAATAGGGCGGGGGTGAATCAACATTAATTAAAACTTGATCAAATTTAACCTCTTAACATTCATTCCATCTACCATATGCATGAAAGTAAATAGTTAAAACCACAAAAGCAACCACACAAGAACACCAAGATTTTTATGTAAAAAACCCAAACTAGGAAAAACCACAGTGAGAACTATCTCATTATATGATAATCAAGTTACAATTTTTAGGCCAGAGGCCAAGGAGTTCACTACCCTTGAGAAGAATTGCAAGACTAAGGCACACAACCTTAGGGAAAGGTACGATAAGGACATGCAAACATTGAAGATCACTTCTTCAAGGCAAGATACAAAACTTCATATAGAATAACATAAATAGAATTGAACTACAAAGAAATGCATCCACTAATATGCTGATCATAATTCCCTATTCAAAACACATCATAAACTATCTTCATTACTGCTATATTATACTTTTGAACCTCTATATTTCTTCACATACACTTATCACCACACATTTAACTTATATGTATGTCTCATTTTTCCTTTCACATTGCATTGGAGTTTTTTTTTTGGGACGACTATTTTGTATTTTCACATTACATCTAATTAGGCTAACCTAATTGATGTTGTCAAGGTTGTGGATGGTATATAAAGGATGAAATCATTGTGGAAATTCATAGATGGAGGTTCTTGTAGAAAATATTGTTGAAGATTCATCCGAATCTTAGTGAGATGAGTCCCTTATGATTCTTTTGAGCATCTAGAAAATTCTCCACCCACGGTTGATCCTACTCCACCATCTTCCCTCAAGCACAATGTCACCAAAACACTTCCCTTCAGGACCACATCATAATTTGTGTCTCCTAGTTCTTAGTTAGTAGAAAGAACCCTAGCTACTCCCTCCTCTTCATGACTCGAAAATATTCTTTATAAAAAGAGGAAAAGTGCTTAGGTCAATCTACTAGATAGAGATATTGTTGGGAAGCTACTACAAAGGACTTCAAAAGCGAAGGAGATAAAACTACATCTTAATTGATGGAGGACAACAATACTAGGGACTTATATGTTGAGATGGTTCACCCTTATTCTTAGAAAGAGCCTAGTCAAACCACTCCTAGTGACTGCAACATGACTAAGATCAACCTAAGACCATTTGTAGAGACAAAGATGTATATAATTTTCAAATGGCTATATCAAAGCTGGTTGAGAGAACAACTAAGGATAAACATGATAAGGATGAACTAAATAAATTAATGTAAGTCCTCACGAATTAACTATAGTCCTTGGTTGACCCAACCCCTCAACCTATAATTTAGGTTAGTTCCTCTTTTGAGCCAAATTCAACTACTGGGAAAGAAATGATGAACACGGTGCAAAAATATAGATAATATGGAAAGTAGCTAAATAATTGGTAGAACACATCAAAGCTAAAGGTCTAGTACATTTATTGAAAACATGATAAGAGTTTATGATGACATTAGGCCACTAAAAAATGCCATTGACATAGATATTGCAAATACCAAGCACAAAGAGGCTATAAGGAAATAGGTGGATAAATAATTAAAATAAATCTTCAACCTAGGCATGGACAAAGCAATAGCTGAGTGAATTCTCCCAAGTGTTGATGATATGAGATGCATCATGTGGAAGAAGAGTGTGGAGTGGAGGGACATTCTTGAAGCAAAATTTAACTAAGAATATAAAATTATTAAATAATTACAATTAGATCAAGTTTGATATTAACAAAGAACTCTCGGCCATTAGAGTGCACTTGAAGAAGAAAGACAATACTAGGGATGCAATTTGGTAGAAGAGCTGAAAGATAAATTTGAAAGAGCCATACAAGAATTGTTCAATGATTAGGCATTTTGCAAAGAGAATATGAGGAAGTTGGCAACAATCGATTCAACTTTGACACGATATGAAGATCATCTAACAACCTTCAAAAATAAAATAGATGGCATCAGATCAGGGAACAAGGCATTGTAGAAGTTACAAACAAAGAATGTTATTATTCCTCAACAATGAGAAATGCAATTAGTCACTCAGACACTCAAGAACTACAAAGCTACATAAGCAACTCAACAAGCACAAGTATGTGGAGTTGATGTAGACCCCAAAAATGTGCCACCTCAACAATATCTTTATTGATCGATGCAATATTTAAAATATCTTTAAATGTTTTATTTTAATAAAATTTAAATGCTTTAAATATTTGGAAAGTCTTTATATATGTAATTGAGAGACATTTTGAGGGATCTTATTTTTCCAAAACTTTATTTTCATTCTTTTTTATGACCAAGCTTGAAGAATATATAAAAAAATTTACCCATTTGAAGGAAGATTCATAAGTCTATACACTTATAAATTTGAATGCTTATATTCTGAAATTCATTGTTTGTCTGTGTGCTAAAATTGTTTTTTGGTAATCATTCTCCTATGTGAGTGTGGTATTCTTTTCAAAGAATTCATTACCTTTGAAACGTGTCAAAATACCTTATCTAGAGTTTATATATTTTCAATGATATTTCAATCTATGTATTGGAATGTATCATTCAATTCATATTCATTCATTCAAAAAGAAATCTTACTATATTTATGTCATGGTTATGGGAAAATGTAGAATGCCTTTCTACATTCTGGTTGAAAGCATACCCCATTTTTTAATTCTTAAAATAAAAAAATTATTGTGTAAGAGATTTGTATCTTTCAAATTTTGAGGGAAGTTGATCATCATACAACTTACCCAACTGTGGATAATAGTTTTTCTTTATTAATTAGACAAAATAGAATCAATAATAATTTATTTTCATAAAGACAAGTTTGTCAACCAACCATAATAATACAAGTACTCTCAATGTCCATGAACAATCTATCCTACAAGCCTGTAAATGAATACAACAAATTTTAACATTTTTCCTCATTGTCTATTTTTACACCCAAAAAGTTTAATTTGCCCAACATAGTAAATGTTCTTATGTCTCTAGTAGCATTCACACTTGTTTGTTTACCTTTATGGATTTGACCTTGATTGTTGTTATTTTTTATTAATTTATATTGAGGTTAGGATGATATAATTTTATATTGGCATTTGTATTCATATTGTATAACTTGTGACACATGTGATATCTTTTTAATTCGATCTAATAGTGTTTATAATTTATTTTATCTATGTGGATATATACATATATACATGTTCATAAATGGATGCTAATATGATCATGTGGGCATTTCAGGTGCATTAGTTATATGATTTATATGAAGTTGTACCCCATTGGATTAGTTTTTTTTATTTAGATATTATATACATGTGTAGGTATGCTTGACATGTGAATCGAGTGTGCAAGTTTGAGTTGTTTTCCACTAGTGGTTATTTCAAAGATATCCCATTGGGCCTTGTAAATTTGTTTAACCTTATCATACTCAATTAAAGTATGATATGTGTCATGTGTGATCTTATTCAAATATATATTCGAATCAATGGTGATTTTGGACTCTATTTGTGATGCGAGTTAATCATAAATATATGATTTGAATCAAATGATTTATTTTAACTTGCATTTGTTTGTGTTTATATAGATGAATCATTGCATTCTAATGATATTAGAAAATAGGAAAAATGTTGAGTTAAATACATGAGGAAATATGTTAAATTTATTATAATTAGTTAATTGTGATTGAAAATATTCCTTTAATTGGGAAACTTCATCGAAACATTTAAATTGTCTAGAAAGGAAATAATTTTATTATTCCATTTTCATTGAAAAGGAGAGAATGACCTAGAATTTTAATTGCTTATGAAATCTATTTTTGGAAAATAGTGACAAAACGAGAAATAAATAAAAAATAAAAAATAGTCAAGCATGAATTAGAGACATAAAGGGTTAAATAATTGTCATTTTATTCATTATTTTAGTTTGTGAGAAGCTCTTTGAAGCATTCTTCTCTCAAATGTTAATATTGGTGGAATTAGTTTGAGTGTTGGATTGCTTGGACTTGTAGTTGGATTGCATAGGATAGATTAAAGGTGTGTGCTTACTTGTGGATTGTTTGTTAGTTTGGAAAATAATTGAAATAAAATTAGCATTCTTGTGACATTCAAACTTGAGGTAGCATATGACCTCTATTCTCAATTTTATTTCTTGAGCTTCCATTTAATTTAATCTACATTTGTAGATTATTAAAATGTTCAATTTTAAGTTATCATTTTGGATTTCCCCCCCCCAAAATTAGGGAAATGAAAATTTTACTCCAAAAGAGTGTAGTTGTGCATATTTAGGCCCATAAAGTATTGTTAGTCTTTTGATATTTTGAATTTTGAACATTTAAGCATTCATCAAAGGTGTTTTTGAATAAAATATGGTTTTTCCTTGAAACAATTTTAAAATTTTATAAATTAGGAATGAATTATGAGGAATTGGGTTGGGGAAAAGTAAGACTCCGTCTTCATTTTTCATCTAGGTTTATTTTAGGACTATGTCCAATTTTGTTTTGCTATCCCATTTTATGCATTGAATTTCATGCCATATCGAAACAAAAATTTGGAGCATGAGGAACCTAAGATTGAGATATAACGGTAGGATGGAGTGACCATTGACATCATCCCAATTCTATAAGTGACTCTAATTGCTATAAATGGGCTAGCTTTATTTAATTAAATTGTAATTAAATAAATTCGTAAGATTAGAAATTAACCAAGATTAAGTCAATTACATGCTTAGAGCATTTGCATAGGTTCGATATTCATACACCAAGGACATATCACCCTAGGGTAGGGTGGTGGATGTAAGCTTGGTACTCCCCACACTTGGAAATAAAGGCTCATACTCTAGTATGCAAAGCCATACCTTTGTGCTTTTGCGATGACACTCCTTCCTTCCTCATCCTTTATGAGGTTAGATTTTACATCCAACAAGTTAAATCATATCTATTCATGTATGTTGTTGGATGAGACTTTCATTTGTATATGTATTCAAATATTTGTTGGTGTAAATAATTATTCATCATGGATATTATTACACCTTACTTAAGTTTACTTGGGAAATGCATTTTATAGTAGTTTGGGTATGAGACACTTGGGTGTTTGTGTCACATTGGGATAGTGTGTGTAGGAGAATTTCCACCTTTTATGGTGTTGATCTTGTTGTTACACTCCACATTCAGTGGGTGATCCACCTCACGTGGACTATTATATTATTTCTCCTACCTACCCACACCTATTTCCTACCTACCCTTGTTTCTTATTGAGCCACGATTGATGATCCAGTTGATCATATTTTGCATCTTGATAGAATACAGTTTATTCCTATCAATATTTTGTTCTCTCTTATTTGTGCTTTCCATTGCCTCTTGATCTTGGCAAAATCTCACATGGTATCAGAGCCATTAGAGTGTCATTGGTTTGCTAATTGAGAGAAATTTGATTTTATTTGGGGTTTGCATTTTGGATCTTTCTATTGCAGGTTTTTATTGAAGCTTGATGGGTCAAAATTGAGGTTACCATTGGATTGAGGAGGTCCAAGAAAGTCAGTTTTGCCTTTTGTTTCATCCAAATTGGGCTTCAAAGGCCAAAATCTAGAGGCATTTGAAGTTTGACGCTGGGGCGGAAATTTTCCAGAAATTATAATTTTGCAGACATTTTTCAAATAGCGATATCTCACTCATCCAGACTCGTTTTTTCGAGCAATTTTTTTTGTTTTTGGGGTAGAAATTCGTGATCTGTATAGTGGTGCAGAAGTTTTCTGATTTTCGGATATAGGTTTTTCAGAAATTGTGAAATCCCATTTTTTCAACTTTGGAGGCTTCATTTGGGTTCATATGGACTCCTTTTCAGGTGCCGTTTTTTTTTAAAGTGCATATTTTTTCATCTACTTTCATAATCTGCCATCTGTTTGCAGTGATTTTAAGTAGAAATTGTACCTTCAGTATTTGGCCATTTTTGGCATATTTGGTACTTACATTTTGCTTGGATCTCAGTTTAGATCACTAGTAGTATTTGTTGAAGTCTCTTAGATCTCATTTTGAGAAGTTGTAAATTGAAATTAGAAGTCCACTTTGTCTTGTTTTGCAAGTGGCCCATTGTATATGCACTAAGTATAAAGTGCCAAAATCACCATTTTGGGGGGATTTCTTGATTGAGTATTTTGGGGGGGTGTCTTGTGTGATTGTGCCTCTCTCTATCTTGTGTTTTTTCATTTTGGTGCTATGGGTTCTCCTAAATTTCCACTTTTAACTCCTCATAATTATGCATCATGGAAAATTAAGGCATGGAGTAAACTAATGGAAAAAGGACTCATTCATTATGTAAATGAAACTATTACAGCACCACCTGATCCTAAGGCTGATCCTAATGCTCAAATTGAATGGCTTACTAAGAATGCTATGGCACTTGGAACTCTTAGAAAGTATGTATTAGATGACCTCTTTTTTCACATTGATAAGTGTACAACAATTAAAGAGGCTTGGGATATTTTTAAGAAATTGTATGGTCAAGTTGATGCCATTAAGGGCTACAAGCTTGGTAGCAAACTCACAACTTTGGATCCCAAGGATTTTGATACAATCCAAGATTATGTCACAAAAGCAACTGAGCTAAGAGCAAAGCTAAAGGATTGTGGAATTGACAAAAAGGATGCTCAATTGGTTTATAACTTGTTGGACAAGCTTCCTTCAGAGTATGCAGCCTTTGTATCTAGCTTGCACACCCATAGGTTAGCTCATGGTTTCTCATACACTTCTCTCTCATTTGATTCATTCATGGAGATTTTGATACTTGAGCAATCTAAGTTGACCACGATGGGGATTCTCGAATCTTCAAAGTCACAAGCTTTGGTGGCTAACAAAGGGAATCAAAGTAATCAAGGAAAAGGCAAGAATCAAAAGCAACCTAAGTCTAAACCACAACAAGATGGAGCACAATATTCCTCTCCACAACAAGGTGATTCACCATTCTCACCTAAGAGGAAATCATATAAGGACAATCTTTTTTGTGGATATTGCAAGAAGTCAGGACATGATGAACATCATTGTTATAAGAAGGATATGGATGAGTTGAAGAATCTTCTTGAGAAGAATAGAATCAACCTACCTTCTAGAATGTCTACATCGGCTTCTTCTTCCAAGGATAAAGGAAAGGATCACTCTTTTGGGATAGATAAAGGAAAGGGTCAAGCTCTTTGTGCTACTACAAGTCATGATTCAGGGAGATGGCTTCTAGATTCAGGGGCTTCTCATCATATGGCATCTTTACAGTTTATATTTTCTACATTTGAGCCTTGCCACATGCCACAAATTTTGATGGGCAATCATACATACATGGATGTGATTGGGAAAGGATCTATTGCCATTGGGGATAACTCCTTCAATGATGTGTTGTGTGTACCCCACTTGACAAATAATCTTCTTTCCATCTATCAAATCACACATGGGGCAACTAGGAAAATTGTGGAGTTCACACCTGATTTAGTTATCATTAGAGACTTGGAGAGTGGAGCTATCATTGTGACTGGGGTGGTTGATCATGCATCTCGGTTGTACTCTTTTTCACATTTTGGTCCTATCGATGAGGTTGATTATTTGTATGTTGATGATTCAGATTTTGAGGAGAACTTTGGGCATTTGAACTTGGGGATTCTCACATGTGACCCCATTCTTGAGCCTTGCATTTCATCTCCTTCTATTGATATCACACCACCTATTGCACCTGATGATGCAGCCAGTGTGACAGTTTTGCCTTCTTGTGATTCAGTGCAGCAGGATATTTCATGTCTTCTAGCTTCAGTTGATTGGGTTGTCTACATGACAGACATTGCAGGTTTGTTTGTGGAGTCCTACACTACAGATTTGGGAGACATCATTGATGACATTCATCTTCTCTTTGATGAAGATGATCCTTCTTCGATTGTTGCGAGGGATCACTCTGACCCTCTTGTGCATTCTCTACATGATCAATTTTTAGAGGTTGACATTAGTGTGGATACTTTTGTACAACACTTGGAGGAGGTCTCTTTATTTTTTGAGGAGACATATGAGTCTTTGGATATTGTTCTACATTCATCTCCACTAGATCTTAGAGTGCCTTTTTCAGCAGTGTGGCACAATTTACCACCTTTGGAGGGGGTACCTTTTAGCATCGACATGGGGACACTTGAGTAGTTTTCAGAGATTCCCTTCATCATGAGTATTTTTGCTTCATCTTCCCTTCATGGTTGGGGAGACTTCATGGATACACCTTTGGTTTTGTTTCTTCCTAAGGGGAGGAATGTTGTTCGACGTTCATGGAGCAGTTTCTTCATTCATCTTCGAGCTTCTATCATTGGTGTAGATTCTAGATTGAAGGGGGACTTCCTATTCTCTCTTCTTCTTCTCTCATATGGGGGGGAATTTTTCCTCACATGGTATTTTGTCCTTCACATACTTCTATGAGAGTTCTTTGTATCTAGTTTTCATCTCTCTTTTGGGGGAGGGTTTTTTCCCATTGGGTTTTTCTCTCTTTCCCCGCTTTGTGAGAGATTTCATTGCATTGGTTTGCATGCATTTGCATTTGTACATGGGTACCTAACATGGCCTAGTAGCCAGGACCCATCTTGCATTGCTTAGTTGCATTGTAGACTTAAGTGCATTCCCCTAAGTTGCACTTGAGGGGGGGTGTTGGTGTAAATAATTATTCATCATGGATATTATTACACCTTACTTAAGTTTACTTAGGAAATGCATTTCATAGTAGTTTGGGTATGAGACACTTGGGTGTTTGTGTCACATTGGGGTAGTGTGTGTAGGAGAATTTCCACCTTTTATGGTGTTGATCTTGTTGTTACACTCCACATTCAGTGGGTGATCCACCTCATGTGGACTATTATATTATTTCTCCTACCTACCCACACCTATTTCCTGCCTACCCTTGTTTCTTATTGAGCCACATGTCATGTTTCAGTGCTCACATATCCATATAGCCTTGCCTATATAAGCAGGCTCATTTTTATTGTATGTAACGATTGATGATCCAGTTGATCATATTTTGCATCTTGATAGAATACACTTTATTCCTATCAATATTTTGTTCTCTTATTTGTGCTTTCCATTGCCTCTTGATCTTGGCAAAATCTCACAATGTATGTTGTTGGATGAGACTTTGATTTGTATATGTATTCATGTCATTTGTGTTCTTAGTGCTTGGTGTGTGTGTAAGCCATGCCCTTACTTGGTGAGTGTAGTTGTTATCCCTTTTGGTTGTGCTAGGAAATATGAGGATAACATGGTTGGGTGGAATGGAACTACCATTGGGGACAAGATTTGTTGGAGTGGCTTAGGATCATACTCAAGTTGGATGAAGGATTCATTTATTATTTTTTTAATTGCAATGAAGTTAGAAAATATATATCCTAGGACATTTGAGTCCCTTCATGTAATTATAATATTAGTTTGAAACCTCCTTATGAGATGAAATTTAAATAACCCACATAAGTGGAGATGGTGAGAAATTACTTTTATCACATATTAAGGGTCAAATGAATATGTCATTTTGCATTTGTTTATCATTATCATGATGTTGGTTAAAAAAAAATAGATAACTTTTGGATTTCGATTGAAAAGGAACGTTCTTGGTATTAAAAAAATTAGTTTTGATGTCATTACAATATCCATTTTATTCATTTTCCTAGTCTTGAGTTTGAGTGTGTGAACAACCTTAGACAAGTGCCATTTGTGTTATCTTTATTTGAGGGTAATTTTTGTTGTGTTGGAATCATTCCTATTCATGCCTCTCATCTTTGAACTTGGTTTTAAATCACTTGTAGACCTTCTAGTTTATGGAAGGTGTCTCCTTCATTTGCTAGTATGTTATAGTTTGGTTGTGGTTGGCTCTTTCAGTTCCCTTGCTATTTTCAGCCATTATACATTTTTTTTTTATTGTAATATTATTTTATGAGTCCTAGGAATTGTACCTAGTTATGAGATCTAAAAGTGGTCATTGTTTCACTCTTTGGACAAAACTATAGCATATGAAATAAGACTATTATCTAAAAATAGTGTTGGTGTAATTATTTATTCTTATAGGATATAATTACACTTTACTTAAGTTAACTTAGGATAATGCATCTCATCGTAGTTTGGATATGAGACACTTAGGGAAGTGTGCACATAGGGATGTAGCTTGTAGGAGAAATTCCACCTTTTGTGGTCTTACCTTGCTATTACATTCCACATTTGATGGGTCATCCACCTTTTGTGGAATATTATATTATTTCTCCTACCTACCCCTAATTTTTGTTACCTACCCTTGTTTCTCATTGAGCCACATGTCACGATTGTATGCTCACATATCCATTTGGCCTTGCCTATATATGCAGGCCTATATTCATTGTGTTGGTTAATCCAGTTGATCATTTGTATATTGATGAGAATACAATTTGTTCTTGTCATACTATTGTCTCTCTTTTGTGCTTTTCATTGTGCCCTTGATCTTGGCAAAATCTCACATGGTATCAGAGACATTGGGGCTTCATTGATTGGTTTTCGGAGACATCTTGGAAGGCTTCTATTTTCGGATCTGAGGTACTGCATGTTTTGGAGGCATCCTAGAGCATTTTCAACCTCACCATTGCATCCGAGAGGCCATTTCCATAAAAATCGAGTATAAACTCGACCTATTTTGGCAAAAGTCAAATTTTGGGTGTTGGAGGAATTTTTTACCCAATTCGGGTAGTACGGTACGGATTTTCGGAAAATATTTTTTTTATTCTACAGTTTTTTTTGTTTATTTGAAAAAAATAAAATAAATATTTGCAAAAAAAAAATTTCAAACAAAAAAAAAAAAAAAAAAAAGAAGAAAAAGAAAAAGAAAAAGAAAAAGAAAAAGAAAAAGAAAAAGAAAAAGTTGTTTTTGCAGGGGTCGTACCCTACGCAGCACGCAGGGCCATACCACCTGCAAGCCGCTTGCAGCAACTCGTCCGAACACCATACTCCTCCGCCCACACACCAGTTGGTCGCTCCTCCCCTCGGCCGCTTCGCCGTTGTCGACCGCAACCAGTAGCCCCGACACCCTGAAGCCTTGCCACCGACCACCGACAGATTGCCATAGCCACCTCTTGTTGGCCACCGCAGCTCTAGCCCTGCCGCGACCTGTCCGTCGCCCACCAGCCTCCTGCCGGCCATCGGCTCCGGCAAGCCACCGGCCATCGACCTCTAGCCCGCCACCAGCCGCAAGCAAACTCCCGTTGCAACGACACATCACCTCCCCAATGAATCCATGTCCACCACATGGCAGGAAGCCACTGGCCCATGGAAAAACATTGACATGTCACCTGCATAGTTGGTTGCCATGTCATTCATACAGTTAGTGCCACGTTAGCATTTCTGTACGGTTAGCCAGGGGGTGCGACAACCATTTTGATGATCATACAACTGTCAAATTTAACATAGCAAACTGCTGACATCAACATGCGTCAACACTTTTTTGAAAATTTTAGACCCCTCTTTGTTGAGCAGTTTGGTTTTTTGGGTCAACTTTGGAGGCTCATAACTTGCTCAATTTTGCTCCTTTTTTGGTGCAATTTTTTTCGATTTGGGCTAATTTTTCGTGCTCTCCGTAGGGGTGTGGTTATTTTCTGATTTGGGTGCACATGTTTTTCATAATTTTCAGATTCTCTCAATTGTACTTGTCCAATCCTCAATTTTGCAACTTCAAAGGCTTTGTTTGGGCTCATACAACCTCCTTTTCAGGTGCCATTTTTTTTTAAAGTGCATATTTTTTCGTCTACTTTCATAATCTGTGATCAATTTTTTAGATATTTTGAGTGGATATTCTACTTTCAGATATTAGTCCTTTTTTGGCCTACTTGGTACTTGTAATTTGCTTGGATCTTAGTTTATATCTCTTGCATTTTCAGTTTGAGTCTCCTTTGGCCTCTTTGAGACAGTTGTAAACTTGAAATCAGAAGTCCACTTTGCCATTTTTTGCAAGTGGCCCATTGTACACGCACTAAGTATAAAGTGCCAAATCATCATTTTGAGGGGGGTTCTTTGATTGAGTGAATTTGGGGGGGTGTCTTGTGTGATTGTGCCTCTATGTCCTTGTGCTCTTTCATTTTTGTTGCTATGAGTCCTCATAAATTTCCACCTTTAACTCCTCATAATTATGCATCTTGGAAAATTAAAGCACAGAGCAAACTAATGGAAAAAGGGCTCACGCATTACATAGATGGAACAATAGTAGCACCACCAGATCCTAAGGCTGATCCTAATTCTTAGTTAGAATGGCTCACTAGAAATAACATGGCTCACTAAAAATAGCATGGCTCTTGGAACTTTGCGTAAGTATGTATCAGATGACCTCATTTTTTATATTGAGAAGTGTTCTACAATCAAAGAGGCTTGGGATATCTTTCAGAAATTGTATGGTCAAGTTGATGAAATCAGAGGCTACAAGATTGACAATGAGCTCACCAAATTGGATCCCAAGAGTTTTTATACAATCTAGGATTATGTCACCAAAGAAAATGAGCTAAGAGCAAAGCTTAAGGATTGTGGAATTGAAAAAAAGGATGCTCAGTTGATATTCAACTTGTTGGACAAGCTTTCACCTGAATATGCAACATTTGTTTCTAGCTTCCAAACTCCTCGTTTGATAGTGGGGAGTTCCTACACTATGCCTTCATTTGATACTTTCACAAAAATGTTGATGTTGGAACAATCTAAGTTGTTGAACTTGGGGATTCTCAAGTCTTCAAAGTCCAAGGCTTTGGTGGCTAATCAAGGGAGTCAAGGCAAAGATTCCAACAATAAGAAGAAGCAATCTAAGTCAAAGCCACAAATGGGAAAAAGGACAATCATCCTCTCCATCACAAGGTGATTTTTCATCCTCTTCCAAGAAGGGGACTCCACCTAAGAAGGATAAACCAACTTGTGCTTATTGCAAGAAGTATGGTCATGATGAGCATCGATGCCACACCAAGCAAGTTGATGATTTGACACATCTCTTTAAGAAGAACAACATCAATTTTCCATCCGCCTACAACAAGAAGGATTCATCTCCTTCCTCTTCCTCACAGTCTAAGAGAAAAGGGCAAGCATTTGTGGCTAAAACAGGTTCTTCACAACAGTGGATACTTGACTCGGGTGCCTCTTATCACATGGGTTCTACAAAGGAGCAGTTTTCTTTATTAGAGCCATCAAAGGTACCTCACATTTACATAGGTGATGATACACAAGTTGAGGTTGAAGGGGAAGGTTTGGTTGACATGGATGATGGAACATTTGAGAATGTTCTTTATGTTCCTAACTTGTCTACCAATCTTCTCTCTATCTACCAAATCACTCACTATGGGAATGGGAAAAAGGTTGAGTTTACACCTGATTCAGTTATGGTAAAGGAACTTGATAATGATGCCTTGGTAGCAATGGGACAAGTCAATGACAACTCAAGGCTTTATTCATTCTCCCACTTTGTGCCAAGTTCTCCTTTTAGGGCCTTGCTTACTCATTCAAATCCAGAAAGTAAGCTATGGCATGAGCTGTTTGGTCACCTCAACTATCGCTATCTTCAGCAGCTTAGCACTAAAGAAATGGTCACAGGTCTACCTCGAATCAGTTTTTCCGAGGGTGTATGCTCAGGATGTTCCATGGGCAAGCATCTTGAGGAGAAGTTTGATAAGGGGAAAGCTTGGAGAGCTTTGGAAGTTCTTCAACTTGTTCACAGCGATGTAGCAGGTCCATTTCTATCACCTTCATTTAGTAGGGTCCGCTATGTCCTCACCTTCATTGATGACTACTCTCACTTCACTTGGTCTATTTTCTTGTTCATAAGAGTGAAGTGTTTGACAAATTTCTAGACTTCAAGGCTCATATGGAGAAGCAATCAGGGAAAGTGGTCAAGATTCTTCAAACGGATAATGAAAGGGAATATGTGAACAAAAGACTTGAGGATTTTTGTACATTTGAGGGGATTGATCTTGAACACTCCGTTGCCTACACTCCATAGTAGAATGGAGTTGCAGAACGTAAGAATAGAACTCTCAAAGAAATGGCTAGCTGTATGATACATGCATGTTCTCTTGATCCTGCCTTTTGGGCAAAGGCTATCAGTTGTGCCACACACATCCAAAATCAGGTTCCTCACAAAACTTTGACAGGTATTACTCCTTTTGAGGCTTGGGCTGGTAGGAAACTGATTGTGAGACATTTCAGAGTCTTTGGGTGTCCAGCATGGGCTCTCATTCCTCTGTAGAAATGCAAGGCATTGGAACCTCAGAGTAGGCCTTGTATTTTTATTGGATATCTCGAGGGTGTTAAGGCATATAGATTGATGGATCCTGAGACACATGAGGTGTTTTATTGAGAGGCGTGTTCATTTTGAGGAAAGCTCTACTAACTTAGCCTCCCTTCCTCCTCTACCTTCCTCCATTGTGGATAGTGATGCGAGTTATTCAGATGATGAGAGTCCCTCAACTCTGACTCGTAGGGTTACACCTCCGCAGGGTCCTTTTGCAGTTGAGGAGACTCGTTCTCCACCTCCACCTAGACCTTATTGGGCTCGATAGACACTTGAGTCAGCGGGTTCTATTGTTGGGGATCCTTCAGATACACAGAGGACTCAATCACAGCATCACGACCTTCCACATGCATACATTGCTACCGCTTCTGATCCACAAACATTCAAGAAGCATCAGGGGTTCCCGAGTGGGACCGAGCTATGGAGGAAGAGTATAGTTCCTTGATGAGGAACAACACATGAGAGTTAGTCCCTCTCCCTAAGGGGAGAAAGATGGTTCGATGTGAGTAGATCTATTAGACCAAGTTTATAGCAGATGGTAGTGTGGATAAGTGTAAGGCTCGACTTGTTGTGAAAGGTTTCTCTTAGGTTCCAGGTGTTGACTATACTGAGACCTTTGCGCTTGTAGCCAAGATTAACTCCATTCGCTTAACACTTTCTATTGCAGCAATGCATGGTTGGGTTGCACATCATATGGATGTGAAGAGTGCTTTTCTTCATTGGGATCTTGATGAGGAGATATATATGGAGCAGCCACAGGGTTTCATCCAGGATTCTTCATTGGTTTGCAGACTGAGGAAATCTCTCTATGGCCTTAAGCAGGCCCAAAGGGCTTGGTACGCCAAGATGGATTCCTTTCTTCTCTCAACAGGATTCACTAGGTGTCATTCTGATCTGAATGTCTACATTTTACGATAGGATGTCTCAAACTTGATACTTGTGCTCTATGTTGATGATTTGATCATTACAGGGAGCACCACATCCATCATTAGCAGTGTCAAATTTGCTTTGCATGACATATTTTCTATGACTAACTTGGGTCTTTTGCACTACTTTCTCAGGATAGAGATTTCACAGTCACCTTCTGGGATTACACTTTCGCAGCCCAAGTATGCTCTTGATCTACTTGCACACTTTCATATGGCTAATTGTAAGCTTGCATCGACTCCCTTTCTTTCAGGTTTCAAGCTTGAGGCTAGGTGCTCTTCTCCACTAGTTGATGCCACTTTGTATCGTCAGCTTGTGGGTAGTCTCATCTACTTGACTCACACATGCCCTAACATTTCATTTGTGGTTGGCATGGTTTCCCGCTTCATGTAGGAACCACATGAGCTTCATTGGAAAGCCACCAAACGCATCCTACACTACATCCAGGGTACACATCATTATGGGATTCATTATGCAAAAGGCACAGGACTTCGCTTGGTTGGGTACAAAGACTCTGATTGGGCTAGCGATCTTGATGATCATAAGTCTACTTCTGGTTACAACTTCCACCTTGGTTCGGGCCCCATTTGTTGGCAGAGCAAGAAGCAACATGCTATTGCTCTCTCTTCGACTGAGGTTGAGTATCGAGGGGTTGTTAATGCAACGACTGAGACTATTTGGCTTCAACATATTCTCATAGAGTTTGGGTTCTCTACTCCACGACCGACAGTTCTACATTGTGACAATCAGAGTGCTATTGCAATCTCGAAGAACCCGGTTCAGCATCAGCGGAGCAAACACATCGAGATTCATATGCACTACATCCGAGAGCTGATTCAGGAGCAAGTCATTGATTTCCAGTATTGTCCTACAACGGAGTAGGTTGCAGACATATTCACCAAACCCTTCACTGAGAGTAAGTTCCAGCAGTTGCGAGCTCTCTTGGGGGTGCGTGATGTCTCATTAAGGGGGTCAGCTGACTTCTCCTTCCTCTCTTATGGGGGAGACTTTTTCCTCTTTGAGGTTTTGTCCTTCTTCTTTGAGAGTCTTTTGTACATTTATCTCTCTTTTGGGGGGGATTTTTTTCCCTTTGGGTTTTCTCCCTTTCTTCGTTTGTGAGAGACTGCATTGCATAGGTTTTCTTGCATTTGCATATTGTACATGGGTACCTATCATGGCCTAGTAGTCGGGACCCATCTTGCATTGTTGACTCGAGTCTGCATTCCCCTAAATTGCACTTAAGGGGGGGTGTTGGTGTAATTATTTATTCTTATAGGATATAATTACACTTTACTTAAGTTAACTTAGGATAATTCATCTCATCGTAGTTTGGATATGAGACAATTAGGAAAGTGTGCACATAGGGATGTAGCTTGTAGGATAAATTCCACCTTTCGTGGTCTTATCTTGCTGTTACACTCCACATTCGGTGGGTCATCCACCTCTTGTGGAATATTATATTATTTGTCCTACCTACCCCTAATTTTTCTTACCTACCCTTGTTTCTCATTGAGCCACATGTCATGATTGTGTGCTCACATATCCATTTGGCCTTGCCTATATATGCAAGCCTATATTCATTGTATTGGTTAATCCAGTTGATCATTTGTATATTGATGAGAATACAGTTTGTTCTTGTCATACTATTGTCTCTCTTTTGTGCTTTTCATTGTGCCCTTGATCTTGGCAAAATCTCACAAATAGGACTATATTCTAGTTTCTAATATCCAACACATTTTTAGGAATTAAATTCATTTTTGGGACACTTGATTAATTGCATGATTTTCCTCTTTGGGCATTACTATCTTGTTTTGGCATTGTAGTCCTCTAGCCTATCATATTCATCTATTTTATCAGATAATAAGTATTTCAAACTATTTTTTGAGGAAAATCTATATACAAAAGTTACTCCCCTTGAACTTGTGAGTCTTCCCATGTTATCATCCCCATGTTATCATCTTATTGTAACATTTCATAATCTTATGGTTATTTCATATTTTGAATTGGGAAGTGTATTATTGCATTTGTCATTTCGTTTGTTATAGATCTTGTATTTCCTAGTGTTATAACCTCTTGGGGAGGTTTGCCCCATGCATACGGTGAAAAATGATGATGAAAAACTATTGCAAAACCACAAAAGATCCAACCACAAGCAAAACCCTAGTTTCACACTGGAGCATTCACCATACACCAATGAAGAAACCTAAGATCTTGCAAATCAACAAATGAAACAATATACCATTCACATGCCAAATAGGGTTTGATCTCCATTGTCTCATATCTCCATTGATCTTGTTTGATATATTTTCTCTTAGATTTTGTATGTGCACAAGAGCTCAACAAAGAACAAATTGTGGTTGTAAAGTCACTTAATCGCTTGAAGGCTAGATAGACGTATTAGTTGGGGCCATGGAAGGAAGAGAGTATCCTCTTATATAGAAGAAACCTTAAAAAATGGAGGGATAAGATTAAGAGATTAAAGGAATAAATGATCGAGTAGGATTAAAGGGTAGGTAGAGGAAATAATAAAAGATGAAGAGGGTAGGTAAGATAAATGACATGTGTCATGGAGGGAAAAAGTTAATGAATTAATTAAATAAATAAAGATTTAAACAAATAATAGAGGAAGTAGGACCAATTAAATAAATAAAATATTTATTTAATTTAGGGAAAGGATATTTTAAATAAATACAAATATTTATTTAAATAGGGGAAAGCTAGAAGAGGATAAATGAATTAATTAAATAAATAAAAATGTATTTAATTAATAGAAGGCTTAAGATAAAATAATTAAATAAATAAAAAAATTTATTTAATTATGAGAGGACAATTTTAGGTGTCTACACCCCATATATTTTGATGTTCTTGTGATGGTGTAAAATTAGGGTTTCACCAATTAAGACAATTTTACTTAAGAAACCAATACATTAAAAAAGGGGGGTAAATCCAATAGATATAGCCACAATTTAATTGGAAAAGGGGTTGAGAATAATGTTCATATTTACTAATTTGTTGTCTCCCCCTTTTAAGTTGAAATTTGGATGTAAATTGTGAAGTTAGGGCAAGACAATGGATAATTAAAGAGGAACAGTAAGAATAGACTGCTACAGGTATCATTTAGAGCCACAAAGGGGGATATGAGTAGAAGAAGAGAATCAAAACTTGTTCTTGAAAGTTCAAGCTGATTTTTCGAGACCAGGTAGATGGAATTTGCCTCGGTCCTCCTCTTTTCAGTCTATCAAAATCTAAACTTGTTCATCATCGTCAACTTTATCAGAATCTTTGAGTACAACTCCCGAGTCAATTACTTGCACACAAAAAGAGAGGAGAAAGGGTTGTGGATAAGGGCTAGCCTTGGGTCTTGATTTAGGAATTAACCTTGAATTGAATAATGTAAGTGTGAGGTAGGAAAATGAGTATAAGATTCAAAGCACAAACAATTAGCTAACCACGAAACTGAATGCTATGAAAGTAACTCCTATCACAATCAATAGAAGAATTGAAAACAAGACATTCAAAAGAAATGAAAACCATCACAATGTCTCCTTCAATTGACCTCCATTGTCCTTCTTTCTCCTCCAAATACCTTGTTTTGTGGATCTCACCTATGAGTGCAATAAGAAAGAAAGCAAGATGATTTTGATAGCGTGAGGATACTAGAAGCGTGGTTGTCAAAATGATTGAAAAAAAGAAGCCCAGTTTATAGACCAAAATTGAGGAAAATCATGAAATTCGAATGATTGATTTGAAAAATGCAAATTGATTTGAAAAGGGCATAATTGAATGAAAAAAATTATGACAAATTAATTATGACAAATTGCTATGACAAATTGGCCACAAAATTTGCTCATTGATTTATGACAAAAGGAAGCTTAAAAAGAGGAGAAATTCGTTGGAAAAGTGAGGAGGGAAAATTAAAAGAAATTTGAAATTTGAAAAATTAGCAAATTAGGTGGAAATGGAAAATTAGAAAATAGGAAATTGAAAAGAGGAAAAAGGAAAAAAGGTGACATTAATTAATAAATTATCATTTATTAATTAACACACAAAGAAGACATAGTTAGCCAATTAAATGAAACATTTAATTATGACAAGAGGACCTAGGATTAAATAAAATAAATTTATTTAACCTAGAGGAACATGATGAACAAGATTAAATGATTAAATCATAAAACCCTAGGAGACAAATTAGAAATGAAAGACGATAATTAGGTCATGACAAGATTGAATGATTGACACAATTGATACAAGGTCGATTAGATCACGATTAAATGATGAGAATTGATAATTGATAAAGTATCGACATTGGTTGACAAGAATCAATGACAAATTGGTCAAAAATTGACAAAAGGATGAAATTGATAGGCACCAATTGAGAAGGACCAATGACTGATCGGTCCAAATTGATGAGAAATGACAATTGATTGAGATTGATGACAAATCGATCAAAGATTGATAAAATGGTCGACTTGATGAAGGTCACATGACAAAAGACCAATGACAAATCGGTCGCAAATTGATAAGGAATCAATAAATTGATGACACAAGATGATCTAGAATGACAATGGTTGATCAAAGATTGTTTGAAATTGACAAAGACCAAGGACAAAACCCTAATTCAACATCGAGAAGGTTGATGATGCCCAATTGACAAGATCAGATTGACAATGATAAAGATTAAGGACAAAACCCTAATTCAATATCGATTAGGATTGACGATGTCCAATTGACAAGACAAAATGATTGATAATGACCAAAGATTGAAAGTCATAATAATATCGACAAGATCTAATTGAAAATGCGAGAAAGCAATCGAAAGAGGAAGAAATGTAGAGGAATAACAAGATGTTGACAAATGATGAAGATCAAGTGCGTGACATAGAGAAATGTCAATAAGATGCGAAAACCCTAAAATAAGGTCACACAAACATATTAAAGTATGGCGCCGCAAGCATTAACCATTTTTAGATGCCTACATTTTGCCCCTCTTTGAGACAATGTGATTGTGAGCATTGTTTCAAAGAACAATAAAGAAATATGCCCCAAACAACAATTAGGATATATGTATGCCCCCTCGAGGAATTGGCCGGAAAAATCCAGAAAAAGAGGCCAATTTGTCGAAAATAATGCCAAGACTAGACCAAGATGACTTCAAGGACTGACAAAAGAAATGTTAGTAAGCAGAAATTAGACGAAGAACAATTAGTGGTGAAGAAAAATTGCTTTCACAAATGCACAAAAAGTAGGTGAGAACCTTTATTTAATATGACAAATGGATGCAGCGCACCATGGCAATGAAGGCCAGGGCGATAATGCAATCCCTTTGCATAAATCAGACACATCGTAGACAAGGAATGAATCAAAACATCTTAAGAAATTATGTGTGTCAAGGGTCTAAGTATGTGCTGCGTTCATAGAGCGGATGTACTTATCACAGACACCCAAGACATACTTGCCCCAGAATGCTAGAAACACTCCACAAACAAAAGACAAAAACAAAAAAGGACCATGAGCCATCCCGACCACTCTAAATCACTCAGTGACATCATCGAGCAACATAGGAGCATGGTCAAAGATAAATCAATAAAAAGATAAGACTCACAAATTCAAACAAGTCAAACAAACATTCTGATCTTCATTACCAAAGTGATAGCGTTGTGACGAAAGGACGATCATGCAGTCTGGTTTCAAGGAATGCAGTACCCCGTCTGAGACTGAACATAGTCTGGTTTCGAGTATACCATACCCTGTATAAGACCCATGATAATGTTGACAAAGACCAATGATAATGTTGACGTTGATTGATTGATATGACAAGTTCAATCAGCTTGAATGCTTGGTTGGTTGAACAATTCATCTGTTGATGAGTGATTTCGTTTAAGCACAATGTTTCAAGTGTTCTGTTGGACGTGTGCTAAAATGTCTGTCTATCTACAAGAGGGACAATTTATTGGCGAAATGATAAAAAATGATTGTTTTTGTATTTTTGATGTTTTCCAATTTTTAGGTTTTTTGTGAATTTTTTGACTTTTTTGTGCTTTTTTAAGGACATTTTTCAATTTTTTTGGTTTTTTTTTTTTGATTTTTTCAGGACTTTATTTGATTTTTTTGAATTTTTTCAGGACTTTTAGGTTATGTACATGTCATAGCTTCCAAGCTGTTCACGATGATAACTCTGTCATTTGATCATGACATGGGATTTTTCTCCCAATCAAGGTCCAATATGTACAAACGACCTAGACAAAAAACATATATACAAGGGGAGACAATTGTCAAAAAAAGACATTGATGCTGACCAATCACAGGCCTAGACTGAGACACTTGGTCAAATTGGAATGAATAGGCATGGCAAAGCTTTGTGCTATGTACAAAAGGAATCATGATAGACGATGAAGCAACGACTTTGATACGCGTGGTGCCTGTTTGCCAGGTTTTCACCATGGTACTTGCCCAAAGCGCCTGTTTACTAGGTTTTCACTAAAGGGCGAATGATTTATCTCTACTATTTTTCACATTTTCCTATTTTGTTCACCCTTTTTTTTTGCTTTCACACAAGGCGCCTATTTACCAGGGTTTCACCAAGGTGATGATTTTTTTCTTTTTCAATTTGTTTTTTTGTATTTTGACTTTTTCATTTTTATTTTTTTTCATTTTTCTCTTTATTTTTTTTATTTTTTTATTTTTCAATTTTTTAAAATTTTTTTCAGGATCACATTGGAGAGCTGCTGAAAGAAAATTATGTATAATACTTCCAGAGGTGTATTCTATTAACGGGATCTGATAGTGGTTCACCCTCCGAAGAGGCAAGCTGATATGCACCTGAGCCATATGTTGTGGTGACAATGAAAGGCCCAACCCAATTAGGTTCTGTAGTCACATAAATCTGTCCATTTTAATTAAATGAATATTTCGTATTTATTTGATTAAAAATCCACTAGCCATCAATAAATTAAATTAATATTTAATTAATTCATCCCCAAACATTCTTCTATTAATTAAATAAATTATTCAATTTATTTTAATTAATTCATTAAATCAAATTTCAATCAATTAAATAAATAAAATCAATTTATTTAATTAAAATCCCTTTTCCTCTTTTAAATAAATTAAATAAAACATTTATTTAAATCATTATCCTCCCCCCCCCACTTGCATTTTCCTACAAATGCAACTTGCACACATTTTGAAATAAATGAATTTTTATTTTAATAAAATCCTATTTTCCCTCACCCACCAAATCCACTTGCAAAATCTAATCCCCTTCTAGATTCTTCTAACCCCTTCCTAATTAGCCTAATCCATCCCCTAATTATTGTCACATTCCTAAGCAAAATGGAGTCACTTCTCAAATGGCCCAAAGTCTTGGATAACCATTGAAGGTTTTCAACCTTCAACCACCAAAAACCCCAAAGTCTTTGAAAACCATTAAAGGCTTCCAACTTTCAACCACTTAATCCACAAAGTCTCCAATAACCATTAATGGTTAATTCAACTCTCCCACATGGTTAAAACATTTGTTTTGACTCAACCTCTACCCAACCCAAGGGTCTCATCAAGCCTTCAATGCTTTGACCATGATTATCTCTTAATCATTTGCACAAAGGTTTATCCTTGGATTAACTCCTAATCCAGTGGGTAATCCTAATTTAGGCTTGACTCTTAGCCTTTAGATAACCATGAGGTCTTCTCAGGCCTTTAATGCCTCCAACCTCTTCTCTCAACCCAACCCTATGTTGACACTTGTCACCATTTCATTGGTGCAAATTGTGCACATGGATCCCCAACTTTCAAGCTTGACCCTTGATTAAACCTTTCAATCCTGGCCATCCATTGCTCCATTTTTCCTATAAATAGATCCCATTCCTTCATAATCCAGATCCTGAAAACTTGTATGCATTTAGACTATAGCCATTTTAGAGAGCATTTAGCATAGCATAACTAAATCTTGTCTTTTTGGTTAAAATACATCATTGTAGCATTAGTATTAGCTTTTCATTTCATGTTTGGAGCTATACTACAAATCTCAATCCTCCATAAGCATCCATAGTGCAAAAAGCTGCTGAGAGCTACACTATTTTGGAACTTGGAGAGGAGAGGAACAAGGGAGAAAGAGCTAATATCATGTTAAGAGATAGTTGGAGATATCTCATTGTCTTACTTCTTTAGTTAGATTCATTAGCATGTTTTTAGTGTCTCCTTTGGAATGCCTTCGTATGTTTTGGTTTTCGATTGATTAACTCTAACATCTTGTGTGATTTTGTGTTGTTTGATCAAGAACTAACATTGTGCCATTTAGGAGGGCATCAGGTTCAAATTTTCCTTTGATAATCTCAGGTGAATTCTTAGGGTTAGCTTTCAGGACCAAGTCTCCCACTTCGAAGTGTTGCCCTCTAACTTTCTTGTTATAGGTGTGATGAAGATGATTTTGATATTCTCACAAATGTGTCAAAGTTGTCTGGCGTCTTTCATCTAACATCTCAAGCTGATGCAACCTAGAAAATTTGTATGCTTCATCATCTATCAGGTGTTGTAAAGAGACCCACAATGATGGAATCTCAACCTCCAAAAGTAAAATAGGTTCCCCACCATACACCAAGGAATAAGGTGTTGCACCAGTAGGGGTGTGGATTGAGGTACGATAGGCCCATAGAGATGGATTCAATTGCACATGCCAATCTCGACCAACGTCATTGACAACCTTTTTGAGTATATTGATGATTGTTTTATTGGATGCCTCGGCTTGGCCATTTCTCTGTGGATAGTATGGGGTTGAGAAGCGGTGTTGAATGTGAAACTTCTCACAGAGTTCCCTGACATCTTTAATATTGAATGGATGGCCATTGTCTGTAACTATAGCAAGAGGAACTCCATACCAGCATATGATATAATTCAAGATGAACTTATTAATCTGTGTGCCAGTGATATAAGTCATAGGTATAGCCTTGATCCACTTAGTGAAGTATTTCAGGTTGTTATGATGAATTTATATCCATTTGCTGATATCGGGTGGATATTTCCAATGAGATCCAATCCCCATTGAGAAAAGGGCCATGGAGATATGAGAGGCTAAATTTCTTGTGCTGGCACGTGAATATAGTCTCCATGCAGCTGGCATTTGTAATATTTCTTGGTAAAGTCATGAGCCTCTTGTTTCATTGTCGGCCAATAATAACCAGCTAGGCTAAGCCCATTGAAATGAACCCTGCATATACCATCATGTAAAGTCATTTGTGCTTCGTCAAAATCCAAACACCTGAGGAGGGTATGGTCAAAAGGGTGGCAATAAAGGGTATCATTGATGATGATGTATTTGGCAGCTTGTCGCATGAAGTATCGACGTTGGTTGGAGGAAAGGTTTGGTGGTATAATTTGGGATTTTAGATAATCATAGATATCATGATACCATGGAGAATTAGGACCAATGAGGACACAAACCAAATTTGATGATGGGATCTCAAATGAAGGTATCATCAGCTATTCTATGAGAAATTTGTTATGATAACCGGTGAACAACTAAGAGGGGGGGGGTGAATCAGTTGTTAACAGATTATATCAATTAATCCACTTAATAAACTTTAACCAGATCACACAAACATTAAGTACTGGAATAGCAGAAACACATACCGGTAAGCAATGAAACTTAACAATAAAGTAGATAATCAACACAATGAAACCATACCACATAACACCATGATTTGTACGTGGAAAACTCGGAAAGGGAAAAACCACAGTGGGAAGCCTACCCACAATTAGATGATAATTCTGCAGAAAGTATGTGATATAATGAGGGGCCTGCACATGTAGGAAGGCACATTGCCTAGAGCGTACTGCTCATTACAAAAGAGTCTCACTGACTACAGAGAGGTAATAACCATAGATGTATAATTCAACAATCTTCCACTCGATGGCCAGCTTGAACCTGTTTACCAAAGCTTCATATTCTACAATATTGTTTGTGCAAGGGAAGAGAATCTTGTAAGGTTTCGGAATTGAATATTTTTGAGGAGTAATAAAAAGTATTCCAGCACCAGAACCATGTTGAGTGAAAGACCCATCAAAGAACATCTTCCATGATTTTTCAGTAAGGTGCATGATTGATTGATTTGGGAATTCTATATGCAGAGGTTGATTGTCTTCAAGTGGAGCATCAACAAGTTGGTCTGCAATAACTTGTTCTTTGATGGCTTTACGTTCCACATATTCGATATCAAATTCCGTAAGAACCATAACCCATTTGGCCAGTCTCCCTGTAAGTGTTGCTTTACTAAGAAGATATTTGAGCGGATCAATCTTGGCTACTAGCTTAATAGAGTGTGCCAACATATAGTGCCTTAATTTTTGTGATGCAAAGACCAATGCCAAGCATGCTTTCTCTATTATAGTGCAGTTCATTTTATACGACAACAATATTCTATTGATGTAATAGATAGCTCGTTCCTTTTTATTGTCATCCTATTGTGCCAGAAGTGCCCCTAGTGAAGTATCTGTAGCTAATATGTATAGGATTAGTGGCCTACCTTGAATCAGTGGCATTAATATGGGTGGATTAGAAAGATATTCTTTGATTTGTTGTAAATGTTGTTCACAATCTTTATCCCAATTGTATTGAACTCCTTTCCTTAATACCTTTGTGAAGGGTTGAGCTTTGTCTGCTAGCTGAGATATAAAATGCCTTATTGACTGAAGATGGCCCTGTAAACTTCTCATTTGACTGATGTTCTTGGGTGGAGGCATTTCCATTATAGTTTGGACATTTTCCAGATCAACCTAAATTCCTTTTTTTGAAATTATGTAACCAAACAATTTTCCTGATATTACCCCAAATGCACACTTTTTAGGATTTAATTGAAGTTTGAATCTTTTCATTCTATCTAGTATGAGGCCTAGTTCTTGAATATGCGTAGATCTCTTTATGGTTTTCACCAAGGCGTCATCAACATAATCTTCCATGTTTTTATGCATCATATCGTGGAAGATAGTGGTTACTGCTCTTTGGTAATTTGCTCCTGCGTTCTTTAGACCAAATGGCATAACATTCTAGCAGAAAGTTCTCCATGCACATGTGAAAGTTGTCTTTTCTTGATCTTCAAGTGCTATCTTGAACTGATTATAACCAGAGAATCCATCCATTAATGAATACATCTCATATCTAGTAGGGAGTATGGTACAGGAGCACCCTTCCAAACTCTTTCTCTTTCTTGTTTTGTTGGTGTTATGCTTATTATGAAGCCATTGTACATGAATAAGAGCCATGAGCTCATGTGTGCTAGACTAGGTCCTAGTTAGGGTCCTAGTGGAGATCTTAGGGGTCATGAGTCAGGATTGTGAGTATGTGTATCCTTGAACTATTTAGGGGTCCTTTATAACATGGTGGTGTCCTTAGGTTGGCCCATTGTGGGTCTAGGAGTCATGAAGAGCAACATTGGGAAAGTTGCTCAAAAGTTGCATGACAACTTTTAAAAGTTGTCAAGCAACTTTTCCACCATGATGTCAAATTCTTTAGGTTAGCGTGGAAAACCCTAGTTTGGGCACACAAACTGAGGCAAAGGTAGTATAAGTACTTGCAAACCCTAAATGAATGGGCTGGATGTCAGACATTGTACGACCCTAGCAAAAAGATCAGATTGAGACTGTAAAACTGTTACCAGTCAATTTGTAAGAAGAAAACAAGCAAGTTAATGGATTGAGAAACATCTGAATCTATGTGGAATGTTTGTCATGGTGTAAATACTTTCATTTCAAGCAATTAGTTTAGGTTTTTATTTGCAGATTGAGTGTGTTTGTAAATAGTCTGTAAATTGTCTTCTTTCTATCCAATTTTGGACAGGATTGTGTAAATGGCTGCATAACTCCATTCCCCGTTGTGGAACCACCATGAAACCATGCGGAATGAGAGTTCAGACCTTGTACCATACTAAAAAACAAGTAGGGCCCTTAAAAATGCAGGAAGGCCAAGCAAAGACCCACTCCTAGGCGAGACTGGATAGTGCCCGGTTAGGAGAGGTTAGATTGTAGAGGTATTGGAGAGCAAGGTTGGAAAGAGGAGAGTATATCCTTTGGAGGAGGTGTAGAGGAGTGTTAGAAGAATCATTGGTGTGAAGGAGGAGCCTCCACCAATCCAAAAAAGGTGGCTAACACACAAAACCTTCACTGTGACCCAGGTAGACTACAAAACCCTCACAAAACCCTTGAAAAACCCCAAAATTCGCCCTAGGCACTGTACGGCCACTTGGAGGCCCAAAACCTAGAAAATCCTTGAGCCCTTTCCAATTGAATGGTAGTCCATTTTGGGAGTTAGGGTTTTGTATGCATCGTTTGTGAGAGAAAGCCCTAGAAGACCGGTTAGGAGGCCTAATTGGTCCTAATCCTTGTAGCCTTGTTTTGTAAGCAAAAACACAAAACAGTGAAATTGGTAGAAAGGATGAAGGTAGCAACTTCTTGGGGGCTCATAAATGGGTGGAAAAACCTTGAAATAGACCTGAAACAACCTTGCTAAGACCTTGGAAGGTGTGGAACAAGATTAGCCCTTATTAGCCATAATAAGGGATTTTGAGTCTCATGAGTAGGTGAGACCATAGGAGCAGCATAGCAACAAATTGGTGGGTGGATTGGGCAAGGTTAGGGGATTACTCAAGAAAAAGGGAAGTCCTAGAGACCCTAGGGTGTGGAGAGAACACCAGGTGATCCTAGGGAAGGATCCAGGAGCATAGACTAGGCTAGTCTATGCCAAACCCCATCCCATCAGATTGGTATTAGAGCAAGTAAAAGACTTGTTGGACTATGTATGTCTCTATATACTGGTGAATTAGTAGGGGAGAGAAAAATGGTTACTAATGCAGAGCTAGCTACAGAAGTGGAAGAACAGAAGGAGAAGAATAGACTCCTTGAAGCAGCAATGAGTGAGATAAGGGATAAACTGCAGGAAGTGGTGGATTAGAGAACACATGAACCTTGGGATGAAGAAACCAAGGGTAAAAGCAAGAGAAATATAGACATAGATGACATAATTCCTGAACCAGATCCCTTGTTCAATGAAGAACCTTTTGTGAAGGCTATCAAGGCTTTGAACACCAAAGCTTTTGAAGGATTGCCACATTTCAGTGGAAGAATGGACATAGACACTGTTATGGAATGGATTGAGGGCATGGAAAACCACTTTGAGTGTGAAGGAGTGACATAGGCTCAGAAGGTTCAAGTTTCCAAATCAAGATTAAGGGGAGCAAATTTGACATGGTGGAAGTACTTGCAAGAAGAAAGGGTTAGCATGGGAAAGCTACCAATTGCAAATTTGAAGGCCATGGTGAGTAAGATTAAGGAGAACTACTTACCAGAGGATTATGAAATCCAGCCTCATAAGAAGAGACAAGGATTGAAGCAAAAAGATCTTGATGTAACTTCCTACACCGAAGAATTCCAAAAGCTATGTCTTAGATCAAAGGTTCAAGAAGATGAATCTATTAAGGTGGCTAGGTATCTAAGCAGCCTAAAGTGGAACATTCAGGAGGAGATAAGCTTATGGACTCCTACTACTGTTCAGAAATGTCATCAGCTTGCTGTCAAGGTAGAAGAGAGGAACAAAACGAAAGGAGACTCCAATAACAGGGGTAGATGCAGAGGTAGAGACCAAGTGAATCACCGAGGTGGTTACCAAAGCAAGACAAACGAGCCAAGGAACCAAGGAGAAGCCAAGTTGACTGAGCATGGTAGTGAAGCCAATCTCAGAGGAGGACATTCTAGAGGAAGAGTTGCACAAGGTGGTCCTAATAGGGGTAGAAGTATCGGTAGAGGTAACTCCTATTTTGAAAGAATGAAGTGTTACAATTGTGGACAATTGGGACACCCGACATATAGATGCCTTGACAAGCCTACCACATCAAACAGTGGAAAGAGGGTTATTTATGCACAAGAAGACTCTTCAAGCAGGAAGACACTGGATGTGGACCAGATTGAATCAGAAGTTGGTGAGAATCCGATGTTCAATAGGATTTTGATCAGACAGCCGGTTAAGGTGGAACCCAAACATAGGAGAGCATTGTTTAGGGTGAGATGCAAAGTTCTTGGTAAAGTGTGCAAGGTGATAGTTGATATAGGCTCAACTGACAACATCATCTCAGAAGAGGCAGTTAGGAAGTTGAAACTCACAAGAATACCCCACACGAATCCTTACAAAGTGACTTGGTTGAACAAAGGACAGAGTGTGCTAGTTAATGAGCAGACTTGGGTAGAGTTTTCTATTGGAGGATACAAGGACAAGATCCTTTGTGATGTGTTACCTATGGATGCATGCCACTTATTGCTAGGAAGACCCTGACAATTTGATAGGAAGGTGATCTATGATGGAGAGGAGAACTCCATATCATTTAAGAAGGACAACAAGACCTTCAAGATTCAGTCTTTGACTGAGGATGAAGAGGGCACTTCAAAAACACCTAGTGTTTTAATGGCTATTGGTAAAGAATTCTTGAGTTTTCTACATGAGGAGGAGATAGTGAAGTGTGCCATCTTTGTGAAGCCAAGTGAGAAAGCAAACAAGTTGCAGGCAGAAGTACCCAAGGAGGTAAAGCAAATATTGCAAGAGTATAAGGATATAGTGAGTGATGGAGCACCTGCAACACTCCCACCAAGAAGGTCCATAAGTCATCAAATAGACTTTGTTCTTGGTGCATCCTTACCTAACAAGGCTGCATATAAGCTCACACTTGATTAGAATAAGGAAGTAGCAAGGCAAGTGCAGGAGTTATTGGAACAAGGACTAATTAAGAAGAGCATCAACCCATGTGCAGTCCCAGTAGTGCTAGCATCAAAAAAAGGAGGTAAGTGGAGACTATGCATTGTCTCAAGAGAAATCAATAGGATTACCATAAGGTATAGATTTCCTATTCCTAGAATAGAGGAACTAATGGACTCTTTAGGAGAGGCTATGTATTTTACCAAGCTTGATCTTAAAAGTGGTTATCACCAGATAATAATTAAAGGGGGTGATGAGTGGAAGACTGCTTTTAAAACCATAGATGGATTGTATGAATGGCTTGTGATGCAATTTGGGCTTACTAATGCTCCAAGCACCTTCATGAGGTTGATGAATTAGGTGGTGAAGGATTTCACAGGCAGATTTGTGGTAGTGTACCTAGATGACATTCGCATCGATAACAGAACCAAGGAAGAGCACCTTGAGAATTTGAGGTTAGTTTTAGAAAGGTTGCATGAGGAGAAGTTATCCATCAACCTCGAGAAGTGCAACTTCTTGAAGCAAGAGCTGGTCTACTTAGGATTTGTGGTGTCCAAAGGAACCTTGAAGATGGATCCAAGCAAAGTGGAGGCAATCTTGAATTGGCCTGCACCTAAAACAGGGACTGAAGTTAGAAGTTTCCATGGATTAGCTCAATTCTATAGGAAATTTGTGAGGAATTTCAATGGTATATGTGCACCAATCCTTGACACCATTAAGGGAGGTCTTAAAACTAAGTTTAAATGGACTGTGCAGGCTGACAAAGCATTTCAATTGTTGAAACAAGAAGTAGCCACAAAACCTATCCTTCTCCTACCTACGTTTGATAAGCTATTCACTTTGGAGTGTGATGCAAGTGGAATTGCAGTAGGTGGTGTATTGAGTCAAGAGGGAAGGCCTGTGGCATTTTTCAGTGAGAATCTTAATGAAGCAAAGAAGAAGTACTCAGCTTATGACCTAGAGTTGTATGCATTAGTGCATTCACTAAAGAAATGGAGGCATTACCTACTTCCAAAAGAATTTGTAGTGTTCATAGACAATTAGGCATTGAGTTACATAAACACTCAAGAGAAGCTAAGCAATAGGCATCTGAAATGGATGGAATACCTCCAATCCTTCACCTTAACCATCAATCATAAGAAGGGGCAGCTTAATAGGGTGACAGATGCATTGAGCAGGAAGTTGTTGACAGTTCAAGAGTTAGAGTTGCAGAGCATAGGAATAGAAGGTGTAGACACCCAAAATTGTGATGTCTAATTAAATAAATATTTTATTTATTTAATTACTTTAGCCTAATTCTTCTTTTAATTAAATAAATCTTTATTTATTTAATTAATTCATTTATCCTCTTCTAGCCTTATTTCTCATTTAACATTACACTTTGCAAGAAAAATCTCAAAAAACGCGTCTGTGTTAAACAGAGCCGCGTCTGTGTTAGGAAACCGCGTCTGTGAAGTATACAGGCACGTCTGTGTCCAGAATTGAAAAACTGTTACAGTCCAGCAAAACAAACACAGTCTTCGGAATTCTTGAGCTTCCTAGGTCATTTCTCCAGGGTTTCATCTAGCATTCAACCTGTCCTTGGGTCTCACAAAATCCATCATTGCTTCATATTTCACTTTACATTCACAATTGTCTAAACTTGAGTCAAAAGGTCACTTGCTTGTCCTCATCATACTTTGTCAACACACTACATACAACAACACTTTGTTAAGTGGTCCCTCATCAAGGTTTCTTACCTTTGGGTCTCATTTGGTCTTACTTAGAGTCAAGGTCAACTTACCTCATCAAGAGAAACTATCCTCTCTTTGGAAGTCACACCTACTCTACTACATACATACTTGGTCTTACACTTTGGACATTGCAAGTGCACCTCAGATTCATTTACATTCCATCCAACTCTTGGTCTTCCATACTCTTTCCATTTTTTATCTAGTCTCACACATCTTGGTCAACACCTAGTTCATGGTTGAAACCTGTCTTCAAAAATCTAGGAGAGAAACTAAAGAGGCTCAAGAGTCCGCAAACATGAGTTCTTATGAGTATGACAATGAGCTCTTTTTCAATTCTGATCATACTACATTACCTGACATGGATGCTTATAGAAACATTCCAAATGTTGAGAACATGGACATTACAAACAACAATGCTGCACACAATGACAATATGGACAACTTTTCCATACATTCAGCAGATGTGGAAGAATCCATTATGAATCCCCATTTCAATCGATTGGTTGAGGAAATAATGAGAAGGGATAGACAATACTTTTTACAAATGATGGCACAAAGTGGAGCCAAGATACCTCATGATTTTGACATGTCTCAAATAATGGAAAATCAACCTTTGCAACAACCTTACTCCAACATGGATCAAAGGAGACCTAATAGTGGAGGAAATAGAGGACCATATATGGTACCTGAATCACCATCAGCTTTGCTTCAAAAACTAGAGGTCCCACATACACATGGTCAAACATATGATACTCACCTTCGTAGACCATTATGGAAGTATTATGGAGAAAAATATGCTCAATCACATATCAATTCTAAGGATCAACCACTAAAGCAATGGGATATTCAAAGGCATGCTCAAAATTTGGACACAAGGAAACCCCGTGTCAAATTTGGGGGCAACACAATAGAACATGACATGCCTGTAGAGTATGGTATACATGCACAAAATAGATATGGTGTTCCTCAACATGAATCTATACCAAGTGGTCCATATATGCAGCATCACTATAGACCTCCTCCATATGAGCATGTGTATGATCAATATCATCCATATATGCAACATGCTCCTCTTCCAATTGGTGCCTCAAGCATGGGGTATGGTCCAAGAAGTCGATCCCCACCTAAGAGCAATTTGGAGCAACAAATCAGGGACTTACAAAAGAAAATGGAGGACATAAATACACCGAAGCCAACATACACAATGAGAGACATATGTCCTTATCCATTTGACAAGAGCATTCCATTGCCTCCTTTTCCTACACACTTTGTGAAGCCTAAATTTGATAAGTATAGAGGAAAAGGGGATCCTAAGGCACACATAAGACAGTTTTTCACAGTTTCCATTGAGGTAGCAGCAGAAGAGACATATTTGATGAGATTATTCCCACATAGCTTAGGTGATCAAGCTATGGAATGGTTCTCCCAACTCCCACTTGGTATTAAGTCATGGGGTGATTTAGCAGAGGCATTTATTCAACATTTCTCCTACAATATAGAAACAGACATATCAGTCACTACTTTGTGCAACACCAAGCAAAAAGAGGGAGAGTCTTTTGCATCATTTTTACAAAGATGGAGAAATCTAGCCAGCAGATGCTCTTGTGAAATTCCACAAAAACAAATGGTAGAAATGTTCACCCAGAATGTTAACAAAGACATTGGCTATGATCTAAGGAAAGCTTGTTTGTCCACCTTCAAGGACGTCATTGAAAAAGGCTTAGCAACAGAGAAGGTCCTAATTGAACAAGGAGTCATTAAGATATTCAAGGAAAACAAAGATGACTTTAAAGGAAAAGACAAGCCAAGATTTTGGAATAGAAACAAGAACACAATCAATGATGGTGTTCTTGATGCCAACACAGTGCGACCCAAAGTCATCTTTTCAGGATCAAGTTCGACAAACAATCAAGTGAATACTCAAACAACTTCTAGATCACGAAGGAAGTACACTCCATTGGGAGAACCACTTGAGTCAGTTTTCAAGAAGCTTGTGGCAAACAAGGTAATCACAGTTCCAGATTTTCCTCCATATGAACCAAAGGTTAAACCAAATTGGTGGAACGATGATGAGTATTGTGAATTTCATAAGAGCAAGGGTCATAAGACAGGAAATTGTCATCGACTGAAGAACATCATACAAGATCTCATTGATAGAGGTGACATTGAGATTGAGGGACATTCGTCTAATCAAGAACATGAGATGTTTAAGGAACCATTCCCAAAACATGACAAGGGAAAAGCTAAAGCCACAGAGGATCAAACCAACTATACCAGAGCATCCTACAACTATGATTCAGCCATCAATCACATTTCAATGGACAATTATGTCTCTACCATTATCATCAAGGACAAAGCATCTGAGAATTCTACTCAGAGACCCAGGATTGTCCTAAAAGGTGTTGGATCTTCTTCTGAACCTACTTCTGAATGTCATGTCACAACTTGTCGAGGCAAAATCACTTTGCAAGGTGCTCCAACTAAAAACACCACTTCTTCATCAACCAAACCTGAGTATGACCTTGTAGAATAGCTAGGGAAGACACCCGCGCTCATTTCAATCCTTGAGCTATTACACATATCTCCCGCACATAAAGCCATTCTTGACAAAATCTTGAGAGATATTGTTGTTCCTACTGATCTAAACGTGGACCAGTTTCAAGCCATGGTGGGATACCTTTCCATTCCACATTCACTTACTTTCACAAAAGCCGATGACGCCTCCGTAAGTCAGCCACATAATGCACCATTACACATTGAAGCCTTCATACACAAACATCAAATAAAATGAGTCCTGATAGATGGAGGAGCAGGTCTAAACATTTGCACATTAAGCACTATTACACAATTGGGATATTCTGATAAAGCTGTGAATTCTACAAACAAAATCACCATTAAAGCATATGATGATGAAGAGCATTCATCCAAGGGTACAATCATTTTACCTCTCAGAGTTGGGCTAGTTACAAAGGATGTGGTTTGTCAAGTCCTGGATTTAAATCTCACTTATAACATATTGCTAGGACGTCCTTGGATTCATGAAATGAGGGCAGTCCCGTCTACATATCACCAATGCATTAAGTTTCCTCATAATGGAGTGGAAGTAACAGTTAATGGTGATCCTAATCCATTCATATATTGCAATAACTTGAAATCAAAGACTGAGACCATCATTCCCAGTAATCGTGAGGCTGTTCCTTCCTCGGCATACATTGATCCTGAGTCATTAAAACCTTCGACATCAAAACAAGGTGAGCTTAAAGGCAAGTTTCAGGACAAAGGCATGGGGGAATATACTTTCAATCAGACCATGTACTTATGACAAGTCATGAGTTCCCCAAAAGAATATGGAAGACCACATCCTAACAAACAAATCTCCATCATGATGCTCAAATGGGACCCTACTACCTTTCAAAGATGGGGTGAACTAGAAGAGGAAGATTTATACCAAATGCTTTTCAGAGACAATGAAGAGGAAACACAAGACCACATCAATCTACCATGTGAGAAATATGGCAAAGGCTTCAAAATTCTACAAAAATTCGGGTATGATGGAAAAAGCCCTCTGGGGTTACGAAAGGAAGGCATCATTGAACCTTTACAACCTGAATTGACTTTCAGGAAGGAACACTCAAAAGGACTTGGTTTCTTAACTTCCAAGGTCCACACCCAAAGGATGGAAGAAGCCTTACAAATCAAAGCTGCCAAAATTCAACAGGAGGATCGCTATTCCACAGATTCCAACGAATGGGAATGGGGTTCTGACAAGTTTTCCAGTGACTACGAGCTCACCGAGACATTCAGAGAGCCAGATGAACCCACAGAAGAAGAGGAGTTTTATAACAAGTTCAGAGTTGGTCAAGAAACAACCCATGAGGATTCCACACAGTCCTTGTCTCAAGGTTCTAGGTTGAAATCACATAGGATGAGAACACCTATTCCAGAATGCGCTACTAGTGATGGTAATTTGGATTCGCTCGCAATCGAGACTGATGAGGAGAGTGCCATCGATGACCTCGATAATTACCTTGACATACCCGAATATAACCACATCTTCACTCTTAGCCCCGCTAACTTTGAAGACATTAACGACCTTCCCCTTGTTCACCACCAACTCATTGACTGGGATCATGAAGGACCTGCACAGTTTGATACATTCCAAAATGATGAAGCTTTTATAGACTATCTGGGCATAAGAGATGATCTTCCCCCTGGAGACCATAAAGCGGGATACACTATAGAACTAAATAGCATGGCATATTTTGGTGAGGGTGTCGGACCTTCCAGTCGCAAAAATATGAAAATAAGAACAAGTCAAAGGTCTTATGGCAAAAACCACATTTTGGCGCTATCTGACCCCAAAAAAGTAAAAAGAAAGGACGTATCTGAGGGAAAAAACCTCTCTGAGGCACCCGAAGATGGAAGGCTCGACATTCTCCCAGCATCATATGAGGAAAAGTCATCCATGTTGGTAGAGGAGACTATCAAAACAAACATTGGTACAGAAGAGGTTCCACACAACATATTCCTAGCTCAATCACTGACAGAGTCCGAAAGGTCAAAATTCATAAGTTTCTTCAAAGAACGACAAATCAACTTTGCCTGGTCATACGCTGATATGCCTGGATTGGATCCGGATTTGGTAATGCATCATTTGACAGTCAAACCGGGGGCAAAACCAGTAAAACAGAAACTAAGAAAAATGCATCCACAAGTGGCATTACTAGTCAAAGCAAAACTTGAGAAATTACTCGATGTCGGATTCATACGCCCAATTGATTATCTTGAATGGATCTCCAACTTGGTACTTGTTAGTAAACCAGATCGCAACATCAGAATTTGCACAGATTTCAGAGACATCAACAAAGCTTGTCCAAAGGATGACTTCCCATTACCAAATATTGACTTGATTGTTGATCTCACAGCAGGTCATGAAATGTTATCATTAATGGATGGATTCTCTGGTTATAATCAAATAAGGATCACACCCGAGGATCAACACAAAACATCATTTACTTGTCTGTGGGGAACTTTCTGCTGGAATGTCATGCCTTTCGGGCTAAAGAATGCAGGTGCTACATATCAAAGAGCCATGACTACTATCTTTCATGATCTCATGCACGTAACTGTGGAAGATTATGTCGATGACCTCTTGGTCAAATCAATAGACAGAAATACACATTTGGACATACTTTCAGTCGCCTTTGATCGGTTGGAAAAATACAAAGTAAGATTAAACCCCAAGAAATGTGTCTTTGGAGTAACCTCCGGAAGCTCCTAGGATTCATTGTATCCAAAAGAGGAATTGAAGCTGATCCAGCAAAAGTTAAGGCCATCTTGGAAATGCAACCTCCAAGAAATATCAGTCAACTTTGATCCTTACAAGGCAGACTCCAGTCCATCCGAAGATTCATAGCACAACTGACAGATAAGTGTAATCCTTTTCAGCACCTGCTACATAAAAACTTCAAATTCAAATGGGATGATAACTGTCAACAGGCTTTCCAGACGCTCAAAGATTATCTTCTAAATCCGCCAGTTCTGATGCCACTAGTTCCAGATCAACCTCTGTTACTATACATATCAGCTACTCCAACAACACTGGGGGCACTCTTAGCACAACAAATTGTTGAGGGCAAGGAAAAAGCAGTATACTATATCAGTCACACATTAGTGGGATACGAGCTAAACTACACACCAATTGAGCGTGCATGTCTCGCCGTGGTCTTTGCTCGCAGAAATTACGACATTACATGCTTACTCATAAGACTAAGTTAGTTGCAAGAATAGACCCATTGAAATACCTTCTCAATAAAGCAACACTTACTGGGCGACTGGCCAAATGGGTAATGATCCTGAGCGAATTTGACATTGAGTATGTGGACAGAAAAGCAATAAAAGGACAAGCCATCACAGATCAATTAGCAGATACTCCCATGATAGATGATGTTCCTCTAAGTTCAGAATTTCCAGATGAATCCATTTTAACAATGTCACATACAAAGCCATGGCAACTGTACTTTGACGGCCCCTCTTTATAACTCCTCAAGGGGATTCTATACCAAAATCATACCGCTTATAATTTCCTTGCACCAACAATATAGCGGAATATGAGGCATTAACAACAGGATTACGAATTGCAGTTCAATGGAAGATCCAGGAACTTCGTGTTTTTGGGGATTCCCAACTTGTCATCTATCAAGCAACTGATGATTACCAAACAAAAGATGAAAAGTTAATGCCTTATAAACAAATGGTGGATGAATTGAAACAACACTTTACAAAGATAGACTTTGAGCAGATACCAAGAGAGCAGAATCGCGCCGCAGATGCCATGGCTACAATTGCTTCATTGATCGATCTACCTCCACATGAGACCCGCTATGAGTTCTTGGTGGATAACCTTTTGGTCCCTTCATATGAGATCATGCCTACTGAGACGCTATGTGTTGTTGGTCCTGAATCCCAGTTATATGGTTCCATTTTCATATACCTACGTGACAATACTTTACCTCCTGATCTATCTAATAACCAACGTCGCACTTTCATTCGCCAATCCTCTCGATATGTCATTTTAGCTGATATCCTATACTGGCGAGGTTTGGATGGCACTCTTCTTAGATGTTTAGAAAGTGACCAAGCTCAGATTGCGTTACGAGAAGTGCATGAAGGGATATGTGGTCCGCATGCTAGTGGTCCTACCTTGGCCAAGAAACTCATCAGGACTGGATATTACTGGCCCAATATGGAGAATGACTCATATCAGTTTGTCAAGAAATGTAAGACATGTCAAATTCATGGAGACCTCATACATGCGCCAGCACAAGAACTTCAACCACTTGTGTCTCCTTGGCCCTTTTGTCAGTGGGGACTCGATCTCATAGGCAAGATTCACCCTCCTTCTTCCAATGGTCACAAATTCATTATCACTGCCATAGAGTATTTTACAAAATGGATTGAAGCCGTGCCTCTCACACAAGTTACAGGAAAACAGATTGCTACATTCATCCTCAACTATATCATTTGCCGATACGGTATTCCTGTTTCCATTATCACTGATAACGGGCGTCCCTTCAAAAATCAGGATGTTCGTGAACTTTGTGACCACTTCCATATTTCCCATCGTTTCTCCACACCATATTACCCCCAATGTAATGGCCAAGCTGAGGCGTCTAACAAAACAATCCTTAAAATCCTAAAGAAGACAGTCGACGATGCTGGTCGTAATTGGCATATCCAACTTAATCTTGCACTTTGGGCCTATCGCACAAGTGTCCGCACACCTACAGGAGCTACACCCTATTCACTTGTCTATGGCACTGAAGCTATCTTGCCTATTGAGGTTGAGCTACCCTCTTTACGGGTCTCTTTGCAAAACATCATCAGTGATGAAGACTATAGGGTCTCTCGCTTACAAGAGCTGGAACTACTGGATGAACGAAGACAAACTGCTTTTAATCGTCTCAAGGCTTACCAACAACGAATGAGTTGCAACTACAATCACAAAGTCAAACCTCACACATTTGAGGTAGGTGACTTAGTTCTCAGAGAAAATCCTAAAAATCAACAAGACAGAGAGAAGAAGGGCAAGTTCGAACCAAATTGGCTTGGTCCCTACATTATTACAACAGCATATGGATCTGGTGCATATCAGCTCTCAACTACAGAAGGTGAACCTTTGGAGGATCCTATCAACAACATGCACCTTCGCAGGTTTTACACATAGCTCTTCGGAATATCCTAATTCAAAAATACAAAAAAATAATTTTTTTTTTCAAAAATACAAAAAAAAAAATCAAAAATTTCAAAAATACAAAAAAATTATAAAACAAAAAAAAAATCGTTACTTGGTGAAAACCTGGCAAACAGGCGCCTTGTGACACAAAAACATTGAAAAATAAAAAAAAGTAAAGAGAAATAATTTCGTCCAACGGTGAAAACCACTTCGGTGGCGCCCTGGGCAAGTACCATGGTGAAAACTGGGTCACCAACACCATGTGTAGAGACATTGCTCCTCCCTCCTTCAGGATTCTCTTTCATCACTTCACTTTGCACACACTCACGACCAATTCATCCATAATAAACTTACCCATTCCCATCATGGCTTGTTATTGATCTCCCTAAGATTGGTTAGCCATTCATAATAAACCTCCATTTTCATCCCTTTCCATCCATAATAAATCAGATCCTATCTGTGGCTAAGGCTAATCCTACGTCTAGTGATGGGTGTGGAACTGAGAACATCACATGTTTCGAGGAGTACAGTTTCTTCCAGCTTCCTTCAGTCTATCCATGCACAATCCACAATAAAGCAACATCTGCATCACAGATCCGCAATAAAGTTTCGTCTTCTCCGCAATAAAGTATCAGTTCATGGATTCAGTCAGTTTCAGATGAGACACAGCAGTAACAATGGGCTTCAACAAATCAAATCTTTCAACAGACTCAGACAACATATGGTTCAGTGCTATCCATCCATTTTGTGAAAGTAAACATTGTGACCATAATCAAATAAGACTTATACAAGTGACAAGAGACACTAAACTTGAGGACTACAGTGGATGTTGGTGTCGAGTCTTGGTTTTCTTTTGATTTCATCTTTTTTTTTTTTTTTGGTGACATGTCTTTTAGCTTTTCCGGGATGTCTTTGACTAGAGATTCTATCTCCAAGATGTCTTTGACTAGAAAGGCGAGGATGGGGTATCGTCACCTATTTGTATTTGCTGTCTGTGGATTGTCTCTTAGTAATGCTATGACTTGTCCAAGGATATGAGGACACTGTGAGTCTAGTATGAATTGGGGCATTCCTTGTTTGTGACTGTCTTATCTCCATGCAAACAGGTACAATGACTTTCTGGGTCGAACATATGCCTCGATTGTTATAACCTACTTGCCATAATAAAGCTCAATGATGATAACGCACAAGAAGCTCTTTCACTTTCATATCTTTTGTCTTCCATCCCCCTTTCTTGATTGACTTCCATCATCCTTCTCGAGTCCGCGTAGCTTGCTATCACATGACTGAGTATAATGACACGCCAAAAACATTTGCATTCCATATAGTTTCACCTGCATTACCACATATAAGCATTTCATACATATATATATATATATATACATATATATATATATATATATATATATATATATATATATATATATCACAATTGCATCACATCCTGCACACAACACCTGTTAGTACAATTTACATTTGCATTATCATATTCATCCACATTTCATACATTCACATTTGCATCATGCATACACATGTAAAATACAAAAGAACAAAAATATTGAGTTGCATCATATACATATTTGCATCCATCTCATAAACAAACATCACATAAGAACATCTCATCACATAGGTACACATGCATATAGCTGCCGCAAAGATGAATCATCTCATATATATAATCATAAAAGTGTCATGATACTATGATGTCAAAATCATATGGCTACAAAGCACCCGCAGGTGTCTACAATACAAAAATGGTATAGTACTGATACAAAGGGAGCCCTCTATGGCTATGATGAACTCCCTCCCTCAGAGCTGCTTGGCCTCGACGGAATCTGAGCCCCTGAAGGACTCGCCCCAGGATCATCCCTCCCGTCCCCTCTATCTGGTGGTGGTGGAGGACCCATAACCCCACCACTCGATGCCTATCTCCTCTGGCTCCCTCCCGTGGCTGTCGCTGTACGCGACGGTCTATGGAAGCTCCTCGCGCGCTGATTTGCTGGCACTGCACCATAGTAGAGGTCTCTCTAGTAGGCTATCTCCTCCCTTGCCCATAGGACATAAGCATATCCTGCCCCTGTATCCTCCGTTGCCTGTCTCCCTGCCCTCAGTGCTGTCTCAGCCTCTGTATAGCGCTGGATAGCCTGATCTCACTCTCGCTCAGTATCTCTGAGCCTCCTTCTGAGCTGATCCCTCTCCCTCTCCAGCTCCTGGATCTCATCTACCTGGCTCTAGCAGATCTCCCTCAGATCTAGTAGCTCATCCTCCACTGGGTCAACCCCCTCTGCCTCTGCCTGTGGCTCCCCCTGTACGGGTGCCTACCCCTGTGCCTGTACCTGTACCTGTACTGGTGCCTGTACAGGTACCTGTCTCTGTCCCTGTCCCTGTATCTGTACCTGCCTGAGACCCTATGCTGCTGGCACCTGTAGCGGCAATCCACCGTGACCTCTCACCACCCGAGCCTGCCTCTCCTCGCCACCCTTCCTCCGAGGTGCAACCCGCCTCTCTCCAACTACTCCCCTCCTCCTCCGCTGGCCTTGGCCCCCATCACCTCCACCATCATCATCGTCTCCACCCCCATCTCCCTCCAATGCCTCTCCCAGATCTGTCAAGCGTGGGAAGGGATGCTCTGCCTAGTAAGCTGTGTACTCGACATCCATGTCGGCGTCCTCAATCTCTAGCCACATGTCCCAGGGTAGGGGTATCATCTCCACTAGCTGAGTCACTGTCTGATCATATGACAGCAAGGGCCTAAACTGTGCCTGATCTCTAACTGTACGGGCATACATGTCTGAGCCCCGGGGCATCCTCTGAATCCGGCCAAACTGTTGGCCAGTCCTGTCTACAAGCTGTCTCTCTAGTACATAGGGCGTCCGCCCAATCAAGTACCTGCTCCGGAAGGTGTACGATAACTCAACTGCATCATCCTCCCACTACTCGCAGCCCAGATATGGTCTCCATATGACCTCATCAATATCGTCTATCATTCGCCGCCAATACTCTAGCCTGCCAATCCGTGGTTGCAATGTGATCATATCATACAAATGAACAAAGCTGCGTCCATGACCCCTGCCCCTGAAGTGTATCGGTCGGGTAACCAGTAGATGCTCATAGGCCCATACCTGCAGCAATGTAACTCCATAGCCCAATCCCACTGATCCGTGGTAGACAAACTGATGCAGCTCATAGTAGAGGTGTGGCAACACACACGGTCCCCAAGCGTATCTGGTGTGCTGCATCATCAGCGTCTCCAGTACTCCTCCCCAGCCCACAGCCAACCCCCGTGTCGCCCTATCTGGACACAGGAACCCACTGATAGCTCCTCCTACCACTGTCGGCAATGCTAACCCTGTGGCTGTCATGGTATCCCATGCCACATGTCCTGCCCTCATCTCCAGTCCTGGGTCCTGGAACACCTGTCTCAGGGCCTCTCTGTCGCCATCTCGATCGTATGGGATCAACTCCCCATCGATCGGTATCCTCAATATCCTATATACATCCTCCAAGGTGACTGTCATCTCACCCATCGGTAAATGGAATGTGCACGTCTCAGAGTGCCATCTCTTAGCTAATGCAGTCAGCAGTCCCATGTTCGCCCGAAATTCAGGCACATATAGAACATGTCTCAGTCCCATCTCCTCAATAGCAGCTCGCTCCTCGACTGTCAACTCAGGTCGCAACCTCTGAGTAGATGGGAATCTCTCCCGTGACTCTAGCATAGGCAAATACTCCTGCAGTCAAGCAAATCACTCATGTCAGTCATAGTGGCATTCCCTGTTCATCACAAAATGCTACTTTTTATCCAAATACATATTGCTATCTACCCTAGTGACACTCACTGTTCATCACAAAGTGTTGCTTCTATCCTAGTGGTACTCCCTGTTCATCACAAAGTACTACGTGTGTGACACTCACTGTTCATCACAAAGTGTTACTCACCTTGGCACTCCCTGTTCATCACAAAGTGCTACTCATACTCTAGTACTCCCTGTTCATCACAAAGTACTCTATCTTGGTACTCACTATTCATCACAAAGTGCCTTGATCTATCGTAGTCTTCCCTAGAGGACCTGCTTGAGTGTATCCTCTCAGCAGCTTATCCAATCGACAGCGTATGTTCATCACAGAAATGCCGATTTGACCTAGAAGATGCAAATTCACACTTTTTCAAACGCAAACGCGCTTACCTGACATAAACGCGCTTTTAGACTGCACAGACGCGCCTGAACAACACAGACGCGCCTGATCGACATAGACGTGCCTATGCTCTGCACAGACACGCCTGGGCGACATAGACGTGCCTTCTTGGCACAGACACGACTGACCATCACAGACGTGGTCACATTTGACATAAACGCGGGGTCCAGACATAGACGCGCCTGGCACAAACACAGACGCGCCTAGCGAACACAGACGCGCCTGGCACCAACGCAGACGCGCCTAGACATTTTTGACACTTTTTGGACCCTAGTCTAAGCGCATTTATGACCCTATCTACCATGCATTAATGACAACAATAAATGCATCAAAGTACGAGGAGGTTTGGTGGTACTTACCGGCTCTCCTACCTTTGCTGGCCTCCGAAATCGGCAAATGCGATCGAATCTATGAACGAAGGCCATCGCTGCTAACTGTTGTTGCTTTATTTTCGCTCTGCAATCTGCTCTCGTGGATGTGTAGATGACAATGAGGATGTATTTTCCCCCGTGGTCTATCTTATAGCCTACCCTAGCCCTCGCCTTCATTTCCCGAGTGAGTCTTCTTTATCCCGTGACTTTGTCACTTTATCCGGTCAGTCCATTCTAGCCTTTCTTCCTTATCGAGAGATTATCTGCGATCTTTTCAGACATTTTCATCCAATCTCTCGAGGGGGCATATCATTCCCATCTTGGGGCAACTCTGTATCAGTTCATTTTATCTTCTTTGAAACAACTCGACAAGCCGCATTGTCTCAAAGAGGGGCAAAATGTAGACACCCAAAATTGTGATTTCATTTGATTAGCATTGTCTTAGGTAATCTTCATATGTTATGGTGGATCTTTGTTGTTGTTAGGCTAGGGTTTTGTGGTTGAATTCATTTAGCCTTTCAATATTGTTATTGTTGTTATCCATTTTCACCATATACAGAAGGTTTCAAAGACCTCTATGAAGGAGATGAAGACTTCTCAACAGCTTACACGGTTTGCAAAGAGTTTGAGAACCATTTCCATGGTGAGTATGCAGATTACACTCTCTAAAATGGTCTCTTGTTCAAAGGTAACCAGTTGTGTGTACCTAGAGCATCTATGAGGGAGAACCTCATCCAAGAGAAACATAATGGCAGTTTAAGTGGACACTTTGGAGTCAACAAAACCTTGGACTTAGTACAGAGGTACTACTATTGGCCACAGTTGCCAAGGGATGTGAAAAGATATGTAGAACAATGTGGTGTATGCCAAAGAGCCAAAGGTGGATCAAGCAATGCCGGTTTATATCAACCATTACCGGTCCCTAATAGACCTTGGGAAGGTATAAGCACAGAGTTTGTAGTATGACTTCCCAAGACAAAAATAGGTATGGACAACATCTATGTGGTAGTAGATAGATTTTCCAAGATGATTCATTTTATCCCATGTAAGACTACACATGATGCAAGCTATGTTGCACATCTCTTCTTCAAAGAGATTGTTAGGATTCATAGACTCCCTTTAAGCATTGTTTCAGACAGGGACAACAAGTTCATGGGTCATTTTTGGCAAACATTATGGAGGAGACTAGGAACTAACCTGTCATTTAGCTCAGCTTACCATCCACAAACAGATGGTCAAACTGAAGTCATCAATACGGTGTTAGGTAACTTGCTGAGGTGTTTAACTAAGGAGTATGGCCAAACGTGGGACCTAATCATTCCTCAAGCAGAGAATGCATATAATGACAGTGTGAATAGAATTACCGGTAGAAGTCCTTTTGAGGTTGTCTATGGCAGACATCCAAGAGGAGTATGTGAGTTGAGAGACCTTGGTAGTTTGGAAATGAAGAGTGGGAAAGCAGAAGACTTCACTCAAACCATCAAGGAAGTTCAGGAGCAAGTTAAGCAGGCCATCCTTGAATCCACTCAAAAACTGAAAGCCAAAGTGGATGAGAAGAGGAGAGAAGTTCAGTTCAAGGTGGGTGACTATGTGATGGTCCATTTGAGTAAAGCTAGGATGCAAGGAGGTAAGCCTACCAAACTGTAGATGAGAAGGGTAGGACCTTGTATAATCCTGTCACAATATGGTAAGAATGCCTACAAAGTTGACCTGCCTTCAGATTTAGCTATATCACCAGTCTTTAATGTAGCTGACCTGATCATGTACAAGGGTGAGATAGCAGGGCAGACTGAGAACCAAGCCAAGGTACTGCAGGACCTTGATGTTAATGTCTTACCACAGGTGAAGAAGCCTAAAGTAGAGGAGGTCTTGGAATCAAGGGTGAAGAAGTCAACTAGACACCAGGTCTACATGGAGCACTTAGTGAAATGGGCAAATCAACCAGTATTTGAAGCTACATGGGTGGAGAAGAGCAAGTTCAAGACACTTGGAATAGACTTGGCTCTCATCTCTTCTTCTATTTCTTAAGTTTTGTGCAAAGGGGGAGTATGGTGAAGGAGAACCCTTCCAAACTCTTTCTCTTTCTTGTTTTGTTGGTGTTATTCTTCTTATGAAGCCATTGTACATGAATAAGAGCCATGAGCTCATGTGTGCTAGACTAGGTCCTAGTTAGGGTCCTAGTGGAGATCTTAGGGGTCATGAGTCAAGATGGTGATTTTATTGAAAATGGAGGGTATGTGTGTCCTTGAAGTGTTTAGGGGGGTCCTTTATAACATGGTAGTGTCCTTAGGTTGGCCCATTATGGGTGTCATGAAGAGCAACGTTGGGAAAGTTGCTCAAAAGTTGCATGACAACTTTTAAAAGTTGTCAAGCAACTTTTCCACCATGATGTCAAATTCTTTAGGTTAGCATGGAAAACCCTAGTTTGGGCACATAGATCAAGGGAATGGTAGTATAAGTACTTGCAAACCCTAAATGAATGGGTTGGATGTCAAACATTGTACGACCCTAGCAAAAAGATTAGACTGAGACTGTAAAACTATTACCAATCAGTTTGTAAGAAGAAAACAAGCAAGTTAATGGATTGAGAAACATCTGAATCTATGTGGAATGTTTGTCATGGTGTAAATAATTTCATTTCAAGCAATTAGTTTAGGTTTTTATTTTTAGATTGAGTGTGTTTGTAAATAGTCTGTAAATTGTCTTCTTTCTATCCAATTTTGGACAGGATTGTGTAAATGGCTGCATAACTCCATTCCCCGCTGTGGAACCACAATGAAACCATGTGGAATGAGAGTGCAGACCTTGTACCATACTGCAAAACATGCAAGGCCCTTAAAAATGCAGGAAGGCCAAGCAAAGACCCACTCCTAGGCGAGACTGGACAGTGCCCGGTTAGGAGAGGTTAGATTGCAGAGGTCTTGGAGAGCAAGGTTGGAAAGAGAAGAGTATATACTTTGGAGGAGGTGTAGAGGAGTGTTAGAAGAATCATTTGTGTGAAGGAGGAGCCTCCACCAATCCAAAAAAGGTGGCTAACACACAAAACCTTCACTGTGACCCAGGCAAAGTACAAAACCCTCACAAAACCCTCACAAAACCCCAAAATTCACCCTAGTCATTGTACAGCCACTTGGAGGCCCAAAACCTAGAAAATCCTTAAGCCCTTGCCAATTGAATGGCAGTCCATTTTGGGAGTTAGGGTTGTGTATGCATCATTTGTGAGAGAAATCCCTAGAAGACCAGTTAGGAGGCCTAATTGGTCCTAATCCTTGTAGCCCTGTTTTATAAGCAAAAACACAAAATAGTGAAATCGGTAGAAAGGATGAAGGTAGAAACTTCTTGGGGGTTCATAAATGGGTGGAAAAACCTTGAAATAGACCTAAAAAAACTTTTCTAAGACCTTGGAAGGTGTGGAAAAGGATTAGCCCTTATTAGCCATAGTAAGGGATTTTGAGTCTCATGAGTAGATGAGACCATAGGAGCAACATACCAACTCATTGGTGGGTGGATTGGGCAAGGTCAGGGGATTCCTCAAGCAAAAGGGAAGTCCTAGAGACCCCAGGGTATGGAGAGAACACCAGGTGATCCCAGGGAAGGATCCAGGAGCATAGACTAGGCTAGTCTATCCCAAACCCCATCCCATCAGATTGGTATTAGAGCAAGTAAAAGACTTGTTGGACTGTGTATGTCTCTATATACTGGTGAATCAGCAGGGGAGAGAAAAATGGTTACTAATGTAGAGCTTGCTAGAGAAGTGGAAGAACAGAAGGAGAAACATAGACTCCTTGAAGCAGCAATGAGTGAGATAAGGGATAAACTATAGGAAGTGGTGGATCAAAGAACACATGAACCTTGGGATGAAGACACCAAGGGTAAAGGCAAGAGAACTATAGACATAGATGACATAATTCCTGAACTAGATCCCTTGTTCAATGAAGAACCTTTTGTGAAGGCTATCAAGGCTTTGAACACCAAAGCTTTTGAAGGATTGCTACATTTCAGTGGAAGAATGGACATAGACACTGTTATGGAATGGATTGAGGGCATGGAAAACCACTTTGAGTGTGAAGGAGTGACATAGGCTCAGAAGGTTCAAGTTTCCAAATCAAGATTAAGGGGAGCAAATTTGACATGGTGGAAGTACTTGCAAGAAGAAAGGGTTAGCATGGGAAAGCTACCAATTGCAAATTTGAAGGCCATGGTGAGTAAGATTAAGGAGAACTACTTACCAGAGGATTATGAAATCCAGCCTCATAAGAAGAGACAAGGATTGAAGCAAAAAGATCTTGATGTAACTTCCTACACCGAAGAATTCCAAAAGCTATGTCTTAGATCAAAGGTTCAAGAAGATGAATCTATTAAGGTGGCTAGGTATCTAAGCAGCCTAAAGTGGAACATTCAGGAGGAGATAAGCTTATGGACTCCTACTACTGTTCAGAAATGTCATCAGCTTGCTGTCAAGGTAGAAGAGAGGAACAAAACGAAAGGAGACTCCAATAACAGGGGTAGATGCAGAGGTAGAGACCAAGTGAATCACCGAGGTGGTTACCAAAGCAAGACAAACGAGCCAAGGAACCAAGGAGAAGCCAAGTTGACTGAGCATGGTAGTGAAGCCAATCTCAGAGGAGGACATTCTAGAGGAAGAGTTGCACAAGGTGGTCCTAATAGGGGTAGAAGTATCGGTAGAGGTAACTCCTATTTTGAAAGAATGAAGTGTTACAATTGTGGACAATTGGGACACCCGACATATAGATGCCTTGACAAGCCTACCACATCAAACAGTGGAAAGAGGGTTATTTATGCACAAGAAGACTCTTCAAGCAACAAGACACCGGATGTGGACCAGATTGAATAAGAAGTTGGTGAGAATCTGATGTTCAATAGGATTTTGATCAGACAACCGGTTAAGGAGGAACCCAAACATAGGAGAGCATTGTTTAGGGTGAGATGCAAAGTTCTTGGTAAAGTGTGCAAGGTGATAATTGATACAGGCTCAACTGAAAACATCATCTCATAAGAGGTAGTTAGGAGGTTGAAACTCACAAGAATACCCCACAGGAATTCTTACAAAGTGACTTGGTTGAACAAAGGACAGAGTGTGCTAGTCAATGAGCAGACCTGGGTAGAGTTTTCTATTGGAGGATACAAGGACAAGATCCTTTGTGATGTGTTACCTATGGATGCATGCCACTTATTTCTAGGAAGACCCTGGCAATTTGATAGGAAGGTGATCTATGATGGAGAGGAGAACTCCATATCATTTAAGAAGGACATCAAGACCTTCAAGATTCAGTCTTTGACAGAGGATGAAGAGGGCACTTCAAAAACACCTAGTGTTTTAATGGCTACTGGTAAAGAATTCTTGAGTTTGCTACATGAGGAGGAGATAGTGAAGTGTGCCATCTTTGTGAAGCCAATTGAGAAAGCAAACAAGTTGCAGGCAGAAGTACCCAAGGAGGTAAAGCAAATGTTGCAAGAGTATAAGGATATAGTGAGTGATGGAGCACCTACAACACTCCCACCAAGAAGGTCCATAAGTCATCAAATAGACTTTGTTCTTGGTGCATCCTTACCTAACAAGGCTGCATATAAGCTCACACCTGATTAGAATAAGGAAGTAGCAAGGCAAGTGCAGGAGTTGTTTGAACAAGGACTGATTAAGAAGAGCATCAACCCATGTGCAGTCCCGATAGTGCTAGCATCAAAAAAAGGAGGTAAGTGGAGACTATGCATTGACTCAAGAGCAATCAATAGGATTACCATAAGGTACAGGTTTCCTATTCCTATAATAGAGGATCTAATGGACTCTTTAGGAGGGGCTATGTATTTTACCAAGCTAGATCTTAAATGTGGTTATCACCAGATAATAATTAAAGAGGGTGATGAGTGGAAGACTGCTTTTGAAACCACAGATGGATTGTATGAATGGCTTGTGATGCAATTTGGGCTTTCTAATGCTCCAAGCACCTTCATGAGGTTGATGAATGAGGTGTTGAAGGATTTCATAGGCAGATTTGTAGTAGTGTACCTAGATGACATTCTCATCTATAGCAGAACCAAGGAAGAGCACCTTGAGCATTTGAGGTTAGTTTTAGAAAGGTTGCATGAGGAGAAGTTATCCATCAACCTTGAGAAGTGGGACTTCTTGAAGCAAGAGCTGGTCTACTTAGGATTTGTGGTGTCCAAAGGAACCTTGAAGATGGATCCAAGGAAAGTGGAGGCAATCTTGAATTGGCCTGCACCTAAAACAGGGACTGAAGTTAGAAGTTTCCATGGATTAGCTCAATTCTATAGGAAATTTGTGAGGAAATTCAGTGGTATATGTGCACTAGTCCTTGACACCATTAAGGGAGGTCTTAAAACTAAGTTTAAATGGACTGAGCAGGTTGACAAAGCATTTCAATTGTTGAAACAAGAAGTAGCCACAAAACCTATCCTTCTCCTACCTACTTTTGATAAGCTATTCACTTTGGAGTGTGATGCAAGTGGAATTGTAGTAGGTGGTGTATTGAGTCAAGAGGGAAGACCTGTGGCATTTTTTAGTGAGAAGCTTAATGAAGCAAAGAAGAAGTACTCAGCTTATGACCTAGAGTTGTATGCATTAGTGCAGTCACTAAAGAAATGGAGGCATTACCTACTTCCAAAAGAATTTGTAGTGTTCATAGACAATCAGGCATTGAGTTACATAAACACTCAAGAGAAGCTAAGCAATAGGCATCTGAAATGGATGGAATACCTCCAATCCTTCACCTTCACCATCAAGTATAAGAAGGGGTAGCTTAATAGGGTGGCGGATGCATTGAGCAGGAAGTTGTTGACAGTTCAAGAGTTAGAGTTGCAGAGCATAGGAATAGAAGGTTTCAAAGACCTCTATGAAGGAGATGAAGACTTCTCAACAGCTTACATGGTTTGCAAAGAGTTTGAGAACCATTTCCATGTTGAGTATGCAGATTACACTCTCTAAAATGGTCTCTTGTTCAAAGGTAACTAGTTGTGTGTACCTAGAGCATCTATGAGGGAGAACCTCATCCAAGAGAAACATAATGGTAGTTTAAGTGGACACTTTGGAGTCAACAAAACCTTGGACTTAGTACAGAGGTACGAATATTGGCCAAAGTTGCCAAGGGATGTGAAAAGATATGTAGAACAATGTGGTGTATGCCAAAGAGCCAAAGGTGGATCAAGCAATGCTAGTTTATATCAACCATTAGCGGTCCCTAATAGACCTTGGGAAGGTATAAGCATGGAGTTTGTAGTAGGACTTCCCAAGACAAAAATAGGTATGGACAACATCTATGTGGTAGTAGATAGATTTTCCAAGATGATTCATTTTATCCCATGTAAGACTACACATGATGCAAACTATGTTGCACATCTCTTCTTCAAAGAGATTGTTAGGATTCATGGACTCCCTTTAAGCATTGTTTCAAACATGGAAAACAAGTTCATGGGTCATTTTTGGCAAACATTATGGAGGAGACTAGGAACTAACCTGTCATTTAGCTCAGCTTACCATCCACAAACAGATGGTCAAACTAAAGTCATCAATAGGGTGTTAGGTAACTTGCTGAGGTGTTTAACTAAGGAGTATGGCCAAACATGGGACCTAATCATTCGTTAAGAAAAGTATGCATATAATGACAGTGTGAATAGAACTACTGGTAGAAGTCCTTTTGAGGTTGTCTATGGCAGACATCCAAGAGGAGTATGTGAGTTGAGAGACCTTGGTAGTTTGGAAATGAAGAGTGGGCAAGAAGAAGACTTCACTCAAACCATCAAGGAAGTTTAGGAGAAAGTTAAGTAGGCCATCCTTGAGTCCACTCAAAAACTGAAAGCCGAAGTGGATGAGAAGAGGAGAGAAGTTCAGTTCAAGGTGGGTGACTATGTGATGGTCCATTTGAGTAAAGCTAGGATGCAAGGAGGTAAACCTACCAAACTGCAGATGAGAAGGGTAGGACCTTGTAGAATCCTGTCACAATATGGTAAGAATGCCTACAAAGTTGACCTACCTTCAGATTTAGCTATATCACCAGTATTTAATGTAGCTGACTTGATCATGTACAAGGGTGAGATAGCAGGGTAGACTGAGAACCAAGCCAAGGTACTGCAGGACCTTGATGTTAATGTCTTACCACAGGTGAAGAATCCTAAAGTAGAGGAGATCTTGGAATCAAGGGTGAAGAAGTCAACTAGACACTAGGTCTACATGGAGCACTTAGTGAAATGGGCAAATCAACCAGTATCTAAAGCTACATGGGTGGAGGAGAGCAAGTTCAAGACACTTGGAATAGACCCATCTTTCATCTCTTCTTCTATTTCTTAAGTTTTGTGCAGAGGGGCAGTATGGTGTAGGAGCACCCTTGCAAACTCTTTCTCTTTCTTGTTTTGTTGGTGTTATTCTTCTTATGAAGCCATTGTACATGAATAAGAGCCATGAGCTCATGTGTGCTAGACTAGGTCCTAGTTAGGGTCCTAGTGGAGATCTTAGGGGTGCCCACTGTGGGTCTAGTAGTCATGAAGGGCAACATTGGGAAAGTTGCAAAAGTTGCATGACAACTTTTAAAAGTTGTCAAGCAACTTTTCCACCATGATGTCAAATTCTTTAGGTTAGCATGGAAAACCCTAGTTTGGGCACATAGACCGAGGAAAAGGTAGTATAAGTATTTGCAAACCCTAAATGAATGGGTTGGATGTCAGACATTGTATGACCCTAGCAAAAAGATCAGACTGAGACTGTAAAACTGTTACCAGTCAGTTTGTAAGAAGAAAACAAGCAAGTTAATGGATCGAGAAATGTCTGAATGTATGTGGAATGTTTGTCATGGTGTAAATACTTTCATTTCAAGCAATTAGTTTAGGTTTTTATTTGTAGATTGAGTGTGTTTGTAAATATTTTGTAAGTTGTCTTCTTTCTATCCAGTTTTGGACAGGATTGTGTAAATGGCTGCATAACTCCATTCCCCGTTGTGGAACCACCATGAAACCATGGGGAATGAGAGTGCAGACCTTGTACCATACTACAAAACAAGAAGGGCCCTTAAAAATGTAGGAAGGGCAAGCAAAGACCCACTCCTAGGCGAGACTGGATAGTGCCCGGTTAGGAGAGGTTAGATTGCAGAGGTCTTGGAGAGCAAGGTTGGATAGAGGAGAGTATATCCTTTAGAGGAGGTGTAGAGGAGTTTTAGAAGAATCATTGGTGTGAAGGAGGAGCCTCTACCAATCCAAACAAGGTGGCTAACACACAAAACCTTCATTGTGACCCAGGCAGACTACAAAACCCTCACAAAACCCTTGAAAAACCTCAAAATTCGCCCTAGGCACTGTACGACCACTTGGAGGCCCAAAACCTAGAAAATCCTTGAGCCCTTGCCAATTGAATGGTAGTCCATTTTGAGAGTTAGGGTTGTGTATGCATCATTTGTGAGAGAAATCCCTAGAAGACCGGTTAGGATGCCTAATTGGTCCTAATCCTTATAGCCCTGTTTTGTAAGCAAAAACACAAAACAGTGAAATCGGTAGAAAGGATGAAGGTAGCAACTTCTTTAGGGCTCATAAATGGGTGGAAAAACCTTGAAATATACCTGAAACAACCTTGCTTAGACCTTGGAAGGTGTGGAAAAGGATTAGCCCTTATTAGCCATAGTAAGGGATTTTGAGTCTCATGAGTAGGTGAGACCATAGGAGCAGCATAGCAACTCATTGGTGGGTGGATTGGGAAAGGTTAGGGGATTCCTCAAGCAAAAGGGAAGTTCTAGAGACCCTAGGGTGTAGAGAGAACACCAGGTGATCCTAGGGAAGGATCCAGGAGCATAGACTAGGCTAGTCTATCCCAAACCCCATCCCATCATCTACTATCATGTCAATGTTGGGCAATGGAAAATCATTTTTTGAACAAGCTTTGTTGAGATCCCTAAAGTCTGTGCAAATTCTAATGGATTTGTCTGCCTTTGATACAGGTATTGATGGCTGCGAAATGGGGGAAGGTTAGACTAGAACCTGTGGTGGAATAACACACAAAACCAAGAAACTGTCAGTGTTAATCAACCAAAAACTAATCTAAGCAGGCATATCAAAAGAGACACCAAAAACATGAAGAAATATTTAACTAGGAAAGTAAATATAATGAGACATCTCCAAATGCCTACTAACATGCTCTTAGCTCCTTCTGCTTTGTTCCTCTCCTCTCCAAGTTCCAAACTAGTGTAGCTCTCAGCAGCTTTTTGCACTATGGATGCTTATGGAGGTTCAAGATTGAAATGTTTACTCTACAATGCTATGCAAATGTGAATGAAAGCTAATATTAGATGCTATGATGCTCAAATGATTTATTTTAGGCCAAAGTAACAAGATATTAGTGATTTATGCAAAAATGCTTTCTAGAATTTACTATAACTTAGATGCACACAAGTTTTCAGGATCTAGATTATGAAGAAATAGGCTCTATTTATAGGAAAAATGGAGCAGTGGATGGTTGAGATTGAGTAATCTCAACAAGGTTCAGGATTGAATGATATTCAATCCATGTGAGAACTTTCAACCCAATTCTAGGATGACAAGTGTTTATATGAGATGGGTTGAGAGGAGAGGGAATACACATTAAATGCTTGACATGACCTGAGAGTTAACTTAGGAGTTAAGGTCAAGGTTAGGTTGAATGAATAAATTCTTTATTCAAAAAATAAAGCTTTTATCCAATGGATAAACTCTTGTGCAAAGGCAAAAGAGATAACCATGGTCAAAACAATAAATGCTTGAGGAGACACATGAGTGCAAGTTGATTTATCCATAAATGGTTATGTAAGAGCTATTGATGGTCATATAAGAGCCATTAGTGGTTTTGGAAGACTTTAGAGGTTAGATTGTTGAACACACAAAGCATTAAATGCTTTTCAAAGACTTTGAAGTCTTTGAGAAGTGACTCCAAGTTGCTTAGGAATGTGACAATAATTAGGGGATGGATTAGGTTAATTAGGAAGAGTTTAGAAGAATCTAGAAGGGGGTTTAGGAATGCAAGTGAATTTGGTGGGTGAGGGAAAATAGGATTTTTAATTAAAATAAAATTTATTTATTTCAATAAATGTGTGCAAGTTGCATTTGTAAGAAAATGCAAGTGGGGGGATAAATGATTTAAATAAATGTTTTATTTAATTTATTTAAAAGAGGAAAATATGATTAAATGAAATAAATATGATTTATTCATTTAATTGATTTGTGAATTTGGTATAATGAATGAATTAAAATAAATTGAATAATTTATTTAATTAATAGGAGAATGTTTGAAGATGAATTAATTAAATATTAATTTAATTAACTAATGGCTAGTAAATTTTTAATCAAATAAATAACAAATATTCATTTAATTAAACTGGACAGATTTATGTGACTACATTTGCCCCTCTTTGAGATGGTGCGGTTTATCGCATCGTTTCAAAGAAAGAAAAATAGGTGTGAAGAAATGCCCCTAAAATGTTGATTTAATAGGTGGTATGCCCTCTCGAGAGATGGGCCGAAAAATTTCAAAAAATCGGGCGATCTTTCTAAAAAGAAATGAAAATTGGCAGGGTGATAGAAGAGAAGAAGTTAGCAATGTTGGTGAAAAATAGAAGAAATCAGAGATAAAATGAAGAAATGGAAGGCTCGGGAAGTTCACGAGGACCACGGCGGTGAGCGGGGGAAAATTTGGGTTACGACAAAGGGTTTATATGGAGAGAAAGGGGTGAAAACTGTTAAAATGTGGTGACTGATCAGCAAAGTACTGTACACTCAGATTGTTAAAAATTTTTTGCCATTTTTCGTTGATGAAAACTGACATTGTAATAAAACCCTAAAAAGTTCGACTTTGTTTGTTGCCCTAAAAATGCATGTTATAAGCGACTGGGATGCTTAAGGCATTAGAAGGTTGATGTACTATTTTTTGCTGGATAATAAGAAAGATTGGACGACTGTGTATGGTGGACGTAACCCATTCTGGGTGAACCACGTTAAATCTCTGTGTTATCTGTGTCTTGTTTTATTTCTTTATCTTTTGTATTTAAATCTGCACATAATTGTTATTTCATATTTGCTTCGGATCTACTTGAAACCCTAACAATTGGTATCGGAGCGAGATTTTCTGTAAATTGGCAGGACTTTCAGATTTGAGTGGGAGCAATGGAGGATTCCAAATTCAAGGTCGAAAAGTTTAACAACCAGAATTATCAGTTATGGAAAATGCAGATGGAGGATTACCTGTATCAAAAGGATTTGTGGTGGCCATTGGAAGGAAAGACATAGAAAGCGACCACAATGTCAGATGAAGAGTGGGACATTTTAGATAGAAAGGCACTAGGATCCATTCGATTGTGCCTTGCACCGTCTGTAGCATTCAATATAATAGAAGCAAAAACGGCTGTAGATTTGATGGCAATATTGGCTAAGTTGTATGAGAAACCCTCGGCTTCGAATAAGGTATTTCTTATGAAGCGTTTGTTTAATTTGAAAATGAGTGAGGGAGGATTAGTAGCGGAGCACTTAAATGAATTTAATACAATTACCAGTCAATTGTCTTCGGTAAAAATTACCTTTGTAGAAGAGGTTAGGGCTCTCTTGATTTTATGTTCTTTGCCAGAAAGCTAGAATAGCTTGGTTATGGCTGTAAGTAACCCTCTCTCTAGTAAAAATACTTTGGTATTTGATGATATTGTTGGTGTTATCCTAAGCGAGGAAATGCGAAGGAAAAGCACAGGTGAGACTCCAACATCATCGGGTAGTGTTTTGAATGTGGAGAACAGAGGAAGATCAAAGGAAAAAGGAAAAGGCCCTGGGAATGAGAAGTCACGAGGGAAGTCAAAGAAAGGACGCTCTCAATCTAGAGGAAAGAAAGATTACTGGTACTGTGGAAAGCCTGGTCATCTAAAGAAAGATTGTTGGTCTCGAAAAAACAAAGAAGGAGACAAAAATGAAAATAACAATAAGGAAGCTAATATTGCAAGTAATACTTTACAAGATGCTTTAATCTTATGTGTGGATAATGTTAATGATTCCTGGGTAATAGATTCAAGGGCTTCATTTCATGCTACACCCCATAAAAATATTTTCTAGATTATGTTCAAGGTGATTTTGGACAGGTATATTTGGGTGATGATGAGCCCTGTCAAATTGTTGGAAAAGGAAAGATAAAGATCAAGTTGCAGAATGGTAATGACTGGTTTTTGCAGGAGGTAAGACATGTTCCTAATTTAAGAAGAAATTTAATTTCTGTAGGGCAACTAGGTAGTGAAGGTTGCATAGTTACCTTCTCAGACAGTATGTGGAAAGTCACTAAAGGATCATTAGTAGTAGCTAAAGGTGCGAAGGTAGGCACATTATATCTATGTATTGGTAACACTTACTCTACCTTAGCTTCTACAGATAAAGTTACTGCAGGGACAACAACAATAAATGTTGCAAGAACAGATTCGATAATGTGGCACCATAGGCTTGGGCACATGAGTGAGAAAGGGCTGAAAACCCTTCACTCCAAAAATCTATTTCCAGGACTAAAGAAGATTGATTTAGAGTTCTGTGAAAACTGTGTTTATGGTAAACAAAAAGAAGTCAGATTTCTCAAGGTTCGGAAAGAGAAGAAGAGTGAGAAGTTAGAGCTTGTACATTCAGATGTATGGGGACCGGCTCAGGTATCATCTCTTGGTGGCTTTTGTTATTATGTTATTTTTATTGATGAATCAACCAGAAAAACATGGGTATATTTCATAAAACAAAAATCAAATGTTTTTGAAACTTTTAAGAAATAGAAAACTTTGGTTGAGAATGAGACAGGAAAAAAGTTGAAGTGTCTCAGATTAGATAATGGAGGTGAGTATTGCAGAAAAGCATTTGAAGATTACTGCTCCTTAAATGGGATTCGAAAGTAGAAGACAGTTCCAGGAACTCCACAGAAAAATGGTGTGTTAGAGAGAATGAATAGGACTATTATGGAACGCGCGAGGAGCATGAGATTGCATGCTGGATTGTCCTTACATTTTTGGACAGATGCTGTACATACTGCTGTCTATTTGATAAATAGAGGACGTTCAACCCCTTTGGATGGAGGTATTCCAGAGGAGGCATGGACTAGTAAAAAGGTAAATTATTCTTTTCTAAAAACTTTTGGTTGCGAATCTTTTGTCCATGTTGATAAAGAAAACAGAACCAAACTTGATGCTAAATCTCAGAAATGTACCTTCATTGGATATGTGATAGATGAATATGGCTATCAGTTATGGGATTTTGAAAATAAGAAAATAATTAGAAGTAGAGATGTTATATTCAATGAGAAGGTTATGTATAAAGAACAGATGCAGGAAAAGAAGCATGAACAGGACAAACAAGAATATGTGGTGTTGGATGAGATTTCTGAAAATGAAATGCCACAGGTACCTGATGCTCAGCAACAACAGATTGTCCCACAAACTCCTGCAAGTGTTAGACGTTCTACGAGGACAAGTAGACCCCCTGAAAGATTTTCTCCTTCTTTGTATTCTATTTTATTAACGGATTTTGGTGAACCAAAAGAATATGAAGAAGCAATGCAGGAAGATGCCAAACAACAGTGGGAGCGAGGCATGAAAGAGGAGATGGACTCCTTGATGAAAAATAAGACTTGGGACTTAGTCCCTTTACCTACAGAAAAAAGAGTCTTGCCTAACAAATGAGTTTATTGGCTGAAGGAGGAGGAAGGAGGTCAGAAAAGATATAAGGACAGACTTGTGGTAAAAGGTTTTGCACAGAAAAAGGGTACAGATTATGATGAATTATTTTCTCTAGTTGTAAAAATGACTTCAATTAGAACTGTACTTAGTCTTGTGGCTGCAGATGATTTACATCTTGAACAATTAGATGTCAAAACAACTTTTCTCCATGGAGATTTGGAGGAGGAAATTTACATGTTGCAACCATAGGGATATGAGGTCAAAGGTAAGGAGAACTTGGTGTGCAGGTTGAAGAAAAGTCTGTATGGCCTAAAGCAAGCACCCCGACAATGGTATTTAAAATTTGATAGTTTCATGACTGAACACGGTTATCATAGATGTCATTCTGATCATTGTGTATATTTTAAGAGATTTGATAATGGCAGTTATATTATCCTGTTGCTTTATGTTGATGACATGCTTGTTGTTGGGTCTATTGGGTCTAACATGAAACATATAAATGATCTGAAACAGAAATTAGCCAGGTCATTTGCTATGAAGGATTTGGGTGCAGTTAAGCAAATTCTCGGTATGAGGATTACACGGGACAGAAAAAATAGAACCTTGAATTTGTCCCAAAGTGAGTATATAAAGAAGGTGTTGAAAATATTTAACATGCAGGATGCAAAAGCAGTTAGTACACCTTTGGCTAGTCTTTTCAAATTGACTAAGGAGATGTCCCCAAAGGCACAGGAAGAGGTTAATAAAATGTTTAACATTCCGTATTCATCAGCTGTTGGCAGTCTGATGTATGCAATGGTATGCACAAGGCCAGATATTGCACATGCAGTGGGAGTTGTGAGCAGGTTTATGAGTAATCCGGGTATGGAACATTGGAATGCTGTGAAATGGATTTTTCGGTATTTGAAAGGAACTACTACGAAGGCATTATGTTTCAAAGGATTTAATGCTACTCTAAGTGGATTTGTTGACTCTGATCTGGCGGGTGATATTGATTCATAGAGGAGTACTACAGGGTATGTTTTTACTATAGGGGGAACTGCAGTCAGTTGGATTTCTAGGCTGCAAAAGGTTGTTGCACTTTCAACCACTAAAGCTGAATATGTTGTTGCTACAGAAGCCAGTAAGGAGATGATTTGGTTGCAATGTTTTCTAGAGGAATTGGGTCAGACACAAGAGGATAACCCATTGTATACTAATAGGCAGAGTGTCATTCATCTTGCGAAGAACTCTGCTTTTCATTCAAGGACAAAACACATTCAGCTTAGGTACCACTTCATTCGGACTGTTTTGGAGGAGGGTCAGTTATGGCTTAAGAAGATTCACACAAGTGAGAATCCTGCTGATATGTTCACGAAGGCAGTTCCATAGGAGAAACTGATTTCTTCATCAGTTTCTATTGGTCTTCTTGATTGATAATTGTGGAATTTATACCAGTCGAGTCTTAGTGTTTTATCTAGCGGATGTTGCATGTACAGTGGTGTCGTGTAGTATCAATCTCCAAGTGGGAGATTGTCCGGTGTGGAGCCTGATCAGTCTCCAAGTGGGAGATTGTTAAAATGTGGCGACTGATCAACAAAGTACTGTACACTCAGATTGTTAAAAAAAATTTGCCATTTTTCGTTGATGAAAACTGATATTGTAATAAAACCCTAAAAAGGCCGACTTTGTTTGTTGCCTTAAAAATGCATGTTATAAGCGGTTGGGATGCTTAAGTCATTAGAAGGTTGATGTACTATTTTTTGTTGGATAATAAGAAAGATTGGACGACTGTGTATGGTGGACGTAACTCATTCTAGGTGAACTATGTTAAATCTCTGTGCTATCTGTGTCTTGTTTTATTTCTTTATCTTTTTTATTTAAATCTGCATATAATTGTTAGTTCATATTTTCTTCGGATCTGCTTGAAACCCTAACAAAAACATGGTCATTTGTATCCGCGACCATAGTGAAATTGTAGCTCTAATAGTGATTTTTTAGAGGAGCAAGTAGCAGTCAGGATGCCGATACCCGTAGCAGAGCATCTATTAGAGCGAGTCTGACGATTCCAGCGGCCAGATGACTACGGACTGGTGGTATGTGAATTTGAGTTTTGAATTTTTGATGTGTTTTTAGCTAGGTCCAAGTTGAGTCGAGACAATAGCGCTGAAACTGTGTTTTGACGCTTTTGTCAATTTAACTAGCGCTTTTGTGCCGCAATGGCGCTATTGTGAAGTTGTTTGAGAGCTTTTGCAAATATTAGCGCTATTGTATAGATGTTTGAGCGCTATTGTTTTCTTAGCGGTATGGAGGAGTTAATTGAGCGCGATTGATGTGAAGCAGCGCTATTGCATAGTTACTATAGCGCTGTTGTAGTTTAAGCGCTCTTGTATAGTTTATTGAGCGCTTTTGTTAGGGTAGTGACGCTATTGGTAGGAGATAGCGCTTTTGTGTGCAAAATAGTGCTTTGGTGCAGAAAAATAGATGCCCCAGTGTTTGAACAAATAATCTTCGGATGCCAATGATGGATAGAGATATGAAGTGAGAGTTGTTTTGAACCATAGTAGCCCTGATGAGACTTAGGTCATTAGGATAAATGCCTATTGAAGTCTAGGTGTGCCATGATTGCTTACCTGTTGAGACCTGAAGATACTTGATCAAAGTATCTGTTAATAGTTTAGGTTTAAACTTAAGAAAGTTTGAAACAAAACAATTGATGATGATGGCCGATGTAGTTGTGTAGGAGGATCTGCGCGTCTTACAGTTGCACGAGAGACATCCCACCATAGAGGGGCTGCGTGATCGGATGATAGAGGTTGAGGTGGATTGCATTGCAATGACTAGGTTTATGATATGATGCATATGCCCGTGATTCAGATGAATGACGGTTTGATGATAGCATTGGCCGAGCGCTGATATAGTGAGACATGCACGTTTCACTTGGCGCAGGGGGAGATGACTGTGACAGTGGAGGATGTATTGCGCATCCTGCATATTCCCATTCGAGGTGAGATGGTGACATATGATAGAGCATGGGGGACCCTAGCGATGCAGAGATTCTTTGATGAGGATGTTTATATTGATGATGGTTTGATAGCATGGGAGGACATCGCTGCATTGTATGAGCCATTACCAGCAGTTTTGTCAGGGATCGTGGGGGACTACTATGCCCAGATCGACGATCACATGGACTGACAGTTGGTTGGGGGCAGGTGATTGAGTAGATGATGACAGAGGGGACCCAATTTGTTTGGGGACCGTGCATGTTAGCGCACTTATATTAGGAGCTGCATGAGGTAGTATATCGCGGGAGGGGCTCATTGGCAGTGGGAGTGACATTGTTGCATATTTGGGCATGGGAGCACTTACCGGTTACCCGACTAGTGAGTCTGAGATTTCAGGTAGTTGACCAGCCCTATGTATTTATGTATAGCGATATGATGAGTCAGCCCCACCTGGGGAAGTTAGAGTGGTGGTGGCGGGCACTGGATGATCTGGATGCAGTGATCTGGAGACCCTATATTGAGTGTGAGCCTTGGGAGGATGATGCGGAGGTGTTGCCGTATGTATTCATGACCCGATTCCTCATTGGGAGGATAGCCTACCATGTGGAGAGATAGTTGCCTAGCAGAGTTTTGAGACAGTTTGGACGATGATAGGGATTGCCTAGGGGATCGGGGGAGTATGCCAGGGTGATCTGGGAGAGGTACGCATGGGGGCCAGTACTACCTTATGATTAGGCTTTAGCCGAGTTTCAGATGCTACAGGTGAGACCATGGGATATACGACCGATGATGGTAGATGCAGGGGTGTCGGAGGAGTATACATATTATATGGCGGCTCATCTGATTCCTCAGATATCAGATCCGACAGAGCCGATTCCTGATTTTGAGGAGGATAGGGGACAGAGACAGAGGAGGAGAGGAGGTCGAGGACCGATAGTAGATGGATGGGGGAGAGGGGATGGTGGTGATGGAGGAGGTGGTGATGGAGGAGGAGGGGATGGTGGAGGTGGTGATGGAGGAGATGGAGGGGATGGTGGGGGTGGTGGATTCAGAGGTGGAGGTGGCAGTGGTGGTCGGGTTCAGCAGAGAGGGAGAGGCGGTTTGCCATTACAGATATCATAGGGACCTCTGATGCAGGGAGGAGTTAGATTAGGTGGGAGAGGTATGGGGGAGAGAGAGGTACCGATGGATAGAGGGGAGGGAGCCACTGGAGAGGGAGCTACAAGTGAGGCACCTATGGATACAAGGGAGGTAGCGACAGGGGGGAGATCTTCGGGAGCATATGATATTACATTTACAGACTCGAGTTATAGCAGCCGAGACATAGGTGGAGGATCTGGAGGTCAAGGTTGCAACTAGAGATGTGCAGTTGTTTGCATGAGAGTCAAAGCTGACTGTAGTGCTACGGGAGAGGGATGGTGCGGTGGAGAGAGTGATTCAGTTGTAGGAGAGAGTGCGGGTCTTGGAGGGAGTACCGAGACAAGGGCCGACTGTGGAGGCTTTGGTGAGGGAGGTCCGACGTGCACAGGCTGAGATAGAGTATTGGCGGGGTTTATATGAGCAGGTGGTGCCAGCTAGTCAGCGAGCATTGAGCTATTCATAGATGTGGCAGGCCAGATTAGAGCAGTCTCAGATGATGCAGAGCAGTGGGGGTGTGATGGGTCCTCTACGGAGAAATAGGTCAGGTGGCGCATGAGCTAGTGGGGGTTTGATGGGGCCTCCATGGAGAGATAGATCAGATGGTGCAAGGACTAGTGGGGGAGAAGGTGGTGATGGTGGTGCAGCATCTGGTTAGAGTGGCATTTGAGAGAGCATTATGCATGTATTTATATTGTTATTTTGGACTATGTCTTGGATGGCTCTTGGTAGCCGATTTTGTAGACTTCATTGTACTCTGAGATATGAGATGATATATATGAGGAGATCCCATATTTTTGTGATGATATGTATTTTGATGACATTTTATGGATGTTTAGGCTTTGATGGTGATTTCATGATTTATGCTTAGATGGATATTTGTTTTATGCTATATGTATGTTCTTATGAGATGATTCCTATATGATGTCTATATGCATGTTGTATGATGTTGGATGCTAACATGTGGATGCAGGTTGATATATGTGTGCATTGTGATGTTTTTGGGATAGAATGCCAGATGGATGCAATGCCATGATGTTTATGTATGCATAATAAAATGATGATTTATGATAGTATAGATATTATTTTGTATTTTATATCAATACAATGATGAGATAATGATATGCAATGATGTTAATGTAATGCTTTTGAATGAATGATTTATTTATGGATATGCATCTAGATGGTTTAAAATAAATGTCTATGTGGATAGACAAGTGTAAAGTACAAATGTTTTAAATGATGATTTCTAAATGTCCAAAATATGAGGAAGTAAAATGATAATGTGATTATAATGCAACTCATGTTTAATGAATAACTGCACCTTAATGCAAATAAAGGGATAATGAATGCAATCTAATGAATCCTAAGTGAGATAAAATGGATGAATGAATGCACTTTAACTAATGAATAGATAAACGAATGTATGCAATTATGAAAACCTAAACAAATGTATGATACATAAGTGTTGAAATGATGATAAATGATGATCACTAACGGATGTTAAATGAATGTATAGTAATGAGTAATCATGGTAGGAAATGCAAATAAGTACAATTATCTATGCAAGTGAATCTAAAATGTCATGAGGGTAATAATGAAAGGATACAATGACTGTAATGCAAATAAAATGAGAATGAACTATATGGGGTAAGTGCAACTAAATGATATTTAAATGTACGCTAATGAATGGCTAAATAGTAATGCAAATGTGACTAAAATGTAATGAAATGATGATGGGATGATGATAGATGAATGAAGGGTTGTTTTAGACTTTGCATGATGCACTTGATGATGTATCAAAGTACTTTGTTGCGATTGTATCCAAAACCGGCTCAATTTTTGCATAACTGCTCATATTTAACTTTGTTCACACTTGCATGCAAAATCACATATATGAATAAGGAATAAGTAAATGGATGGACGACATGCAATGAAATGCAATATAAACAGATGAGATGAAGTGACGATCCATAGTGCTTTATTTTTCATCATCAAGCTTTTAAAATGTTGTAAGAAAATACAAGCAACTTGACATAATGATTCAAGATGACCTGAGTATTCCTTACATGGAGTTTGATATAGCAAGTTAATACAAACAACTTGATATAATGGGTCAAGTTGACCTGATTATTGCTTGCGGAACAGACAAGAATTATCTTCTTTCATGCATGACTTGGAACATCCTCCTTGATCTTTTTGCCGATCATATCCTAAGACAAGTTCATACCGTAATAAGAGATAAAAATGTTTATCCAATTTGGATGAGGTAAGAGGAACCAAAGAAAGAGAATTGCACATGTAAGCAAACAACATATATAAAGAATAAATAATTTGGATCCTTGGTAATGGTTCATGCTCATATGGTTGAGGTATACGCTGTAGTCAGCAAGCCGTAGTGATCTATGACTGCATTTTGCCTATGATCGCGTAGCTTAGTGAACTTCCCACGTAGACACCATTAGTACATGCCCCAGAACTTCATCAGAATAATTTGCAGAAGACATACAAACAATGCCGCAAGAACCATCTTGGCTACTCTTAATCACTTGCGGATATCCCGAAGTAGCGTAGGAACCTGATATATATAAATGAATGAATAACCTATAAATCAACCAAGTACTTGATAGCTTAAACATAATTTTCTTGTCAAAGAAAATGTCATTTTGTCTTTATTTTGGTAAGGAAGGATGCATCCGTGTTGAAGACAGTTTGAGTGTTGATGTTGATTGTTTGGTCGATTTGATAAGTGGTCATTGTTTGGAGTATGTCTCAATGTTTGCGTGTTATCTGCTTTGAAAAACGTATGTACAGGGTGTTGCCATGTTTTTGTTTGATGTTTTCTGATGTATTTGGATTTTTGTGATTTTGAATGTTTTTGGTATTTTGTGAGACAATTTTGAATGAAGAACTTAGTGAATCACAAAACAATGTAGTATCCACTTCCATCAAATAGATTAAGGGCATTGCCCCCAGTTTCTAGACATGACTCCAAAAAAGCAGGATGCAAGGCGCATGAAGTACTATCCTTAATTGCAGATCAATAACGAGCCATGGTTAGGGATGGATGGATGAGTAAATGTGATGGTCTAAAAGACAATGGAGCCATAGCCTTTACGAGTGGTGCTTGTTTGCCAGGTTTTCACCATCGTACTTACCTAAGGGGAGTGGTTGCTCACCATTTGGATACATGATTTTTCTTTACTATTTTGATGTGTTTAGTATTTTCTTCAGGACATTTTTTTGAATGTTTTTGGTGTTTTTGCCGGTATGTATGGGAGCCTGATGCTTTATGCAACTCATGTATAAAACTATTTAAGGTGCATGTTGTTGATTGGATCTGCTAGCGGTTCTCCTTCTGAAGTAGCCAACTGATATGCCCTAGACCCAAATACAACAGTGATAATATATGGACCCAACCAATTTGATTCAAAATTTCCCTGATGTTCTCTGTTTGGTTGGTTACGAGGATTTTCTTGGAGAACAAGATCACCTACCTCAAATGTGCGAGGTCGAACTCGATGATTATAGCTTCGGCTCATGCGCTGCTGATAGGCTTTGAGGTGATTGTATGCAGCTTGTCATTTCTCATCAAGTAGCTCTAAGTCCTAAAGACGTGATACTCTGTATGTTTCATCATCGATGAGATTGTGCAAGGAAAGCCGTAGTGATGGTATCTTGACCTCAATAGGTAAGATAGCTTCTGCGCAATAGACTAGTGAGTAGGGAGTTGCGCTTGTAGGGGTTCGAATGCTAGTTCGATACATCCATAGTGCTGGATTCAATTGAATGTGACAATCATGACCGACATCATTGACTATCTTCTTGAGGATTCGTAATATGTTTTTATTTGATGCTTCAGCCTGACCATTGCCTTGTGGGTAATAGGGCATGGAAAAGCGGTGTTGGATGTGAAACTTCTCACAGAGCTCACGAACATCCTGATTTTTGAATGGAAGTTCGTTATCTGTGATGATGGACATGGGTACACCATACCGATAGATGATGTAATTGAGGATGAATGAGGCAATCTGCTTGCCAATGACTTGGGTAAGTGGAACAACTTCGATCCACTTTGTGAAGTATTCAGTGGTAGTAATAATGAATTTGTGGCCGTTGGATGAAGATGGATGAATTTTACCCACAAGGTCAAGGCCCCATTGACAAAAAGGCTGTGGTGTTGTGATTGGTTGCAATTCCTGTGCCGGTGCATGTATCAGGTCTCCATGAGCTTGGCATTTCTTGCACTTTCTGACAAAGTAGTAGGAGTCTTTTTCCATAGATGGCCAATAGTATCCAGTGCGCAGGAGTTTCTTGGCGAGTAACAGACTGCTTGCATGAGTTCCACAAATTCCTTTATGTACCTCTTCCAAGGCCTTTGTTATCTCATCCTATTCTAGACATCGAAGGAGAGTACCATCAAGACTACGTCGGTATAGGGTTTCAACAATAATGGTATATCGAGCGGTTTGGCGAATGAAGGTTTTATGTTGGTTATTCGATTGGTTAGGAGGAAGTGTGTGATCGCGGAGGTAGGTGTAGAACTCACCGTACCATGGGGATTCAGAACCGATAAGGTAACATATCATCTCAGATTCAGGGATATCATAAGCGGGAATCCAAAGCTGTTCGACCAAGAACTCGTAGCGTGTTGAATTCTATGGAAGATCTAGGAGAGAGGTAATTGATAACTCAATGATGAACCACCAGTACCAAACTAGTACTGAGAGGGGGGGGTGAATCAGTACCAACACAAATACAGTCCAAAACCGGTTTGACAACAAATACTCCAAATGACTGACAAACAGGGATACCGGTAAAACAGAGTAAAACAACTCAATCAGTCATGAACCGGTCACTCAATAAGCTTTCCTCTTACCTCAATACTACAGTATCATTATATTCTCATGCATAAACAAGTAAAATTAACCATCAAATCTTCACAACAGTGAGTTCAATATGTTTTATAGACAAGCATAAAACATAGAACCTTCATGTGCTTAACAGGTAAAACAAAGCATCACAAGACAAAAGCATTTCACATGACACACACATTTTTTCACGTGGAAACCCAACTGGGAAAAACCACGGTGGGGATGAATACCCACAAGCTGCTTTTTGAACTCTTTAGAAGTCCTCTCTGTTAGGAGCCTTGTCCGGTTAAGGGCATTACAATAGGTTCTGGTAGGAACCGATCCTGTTAGGGATCACTCGGTTAAGGGATACCCGGTTAAGGGTTAAACCCGGTAGGGTCACCTTGTTAGAGGATTTCAAGAACTCAATAGCTGAAAGGATCTCCTAAGCTCTCTAGCTTCTCAGAACTCATTAGCCTCGAGTTACCCGGTTAAGGGATTTGAATCAAGCCGGTTAAGACTACCCGATTTAAGGGATTTTGAATCAAGCCAGTTAGGGCTACCCTGTTAGGGGATTTTACAACTGTTGAAGTGGTTAGAGATCAATAGGTATTACAATGATCTGTTAACAGCACTCAATGCTAATGCATATTTGTTTAGGCTCCTCTTTTCCTTCTCCACATTCACTTTGCAGGTATCTCTTCTCTCCTTTGGTCTGCCAAGAATTACGTATCACTTCACTTGGATACACACCCACAACTTTTGCCAACAACCTTAGAAAGAAACACAACATCGACCTTATAGGAAACATACAGGTCGGTAGCAAAAACCCTAAACCCTAAACCTGTTAGGTTAAGCAATTCAAGTGATTCAATCCCGACCGTTGAATCATACTGCATTAAATGCAACAATCTTGAATCGATCTCAAGACATTCTCCATCGTCCATTATCCACCGATTTCTTGGCGACTGATAACTCATCATGCGTTATCACCGTTTGACAGACTTCACACATTCCCGAGGTAGACAGGAATAGTCTTCTTCATGCAAGATCCTTCACGCGCACAGAGCTTACGTGGCAACACGATCTGTCCTCCATCATACTGCTAACTCATCACACAGAGATCACCGATTGAGTCACACAGACTTGAGGTACTCCAACTGGAAATCCTGAAGTGGAAGCTACCTACCAATCGGTAATCATACAATGCTTCTATGTGCCAGTTCCCATAACTACATGCCGGTTCCCATAACTACATGCCGGTTCACCTTGAACAAATATGCCACTTCACTTTCTTTGAACAAATATGCCGCTTCACTTTGGCATATAAATCGGTGCATACATATGCCGGTTCCTCTCTCTCTTCACCTATCACATGTGCCGGTTCACACCATGTCTCATATTGACATCAATGACAACATACAATATCATTATGTCTTCATACCGGTTCGCATAATACCAACAATCTCCCCCTTTGGCATCGATGGCAATATACAAAAGATATCTTCTCTACTTCACATCTTCTCCCCATTTGCTGCAGATATCTTTTTGCTTCACTCCTTCTCCCCCTTTGACAACAATGCCAAAGTGGAGGTACAATCATCATTGTTTCATCATGCTGCTCCCCCTGAGGAGTAGCATCCTTAAACACACCAATCAACCAAAAATTTGTCTTTCCAGTACCTGACTGATGTGGAACAATCACTTTTAGTTCACCTTCTGAATGGGTAATACCCCTAATTCACCTCTCAAATGCACAAATGTTGTCTTTGGGAGGGGCTTGGTGAATATGTTTGCTAATTGCTCCTTACTGGGCACATGCTCCAGTGCAATCTCTTTATTCTGAACCTTTTCCCTCAAGAAATGATACTTAAGCTCAAAATGCTTGGTTCTAAAATGTAAAACCGAATTCTTTGATATATTGATAGCACTTGTGTTATCACAGAATATGCTTACCGGTTCAGATATAGGGATCTTGAAGCCTTCCAGTACATGCTTCATCCAAATTGTCTGAGTGCAGTTCATGAAAGCTGCAACATACTTCGCTTCCGCTGTAGACTAAGAGATACAACTCTGCTTTTTACTCATCCATGAGACCAGTCTACCACCGAAAAAGAATGCACCATCGGTTGTGCTCTTCCGATCATCCACATTACCTGCCCAATCAGCATCTGTGAACACTTTCAGATTGAAATTATTGCTGTATGGGTACCACAATCCATTGTCAATTGTTCCCTTCAGATACCTAAGAATCCGCTTGACTGTAATCAAGTGAGATTCTCTTGGACTCTTCTGGAACCTTGCAGTAATGCCAACTGCATGTGCAATATCCGGTCGGCTATGCACTACATAATGCAACTTACCAATCATTGATCGGTATTCCTTCTCATCAACCAGTGCGAAATCATCCTCCTTTGTCAATTTGCAACCGGTCACCATCGGTGTACCAACCGGTTTGCTATCTTCCATGCCAAAAGTCTTCAACACCTCTTTGACATATTTGGACTGAGTGATGAAGATTCCATCTTCCATTTGCTGGATCTGTAGTCCAATGAAGAACTTAATCTCCCCTATGAGTGACATCTCAAACTCTTTCTTCATCTCATCAGCAAACTCATGACTCATCTTGTCATCTCCACCAAAGATGATGTCATCAACAAAAACTTCACAGATTAGAATATGATCTCCTTCAGACTTCAAGTAGATATTGCTATCTTCACTTGTTCTCTCAAATCCAATCTTCACAAGATGGGAATGTAGGCGCTCATACCATGCCCTAGGTGCTTGCTTTAGACCATATAATGCTTTATGTAGCCTACATACCATGTCACTGTCTTCAGATAGGGCAAACCCATCTTGTTGCTCAATATACACCTCCTCTTCAAGTACACCATTTAGGAATGCAGATTTTACATCCATTTGATATACCTTGAACCTCTTAAAAGCTACATATGCAAGAAGCATATGAACTCCTTCCAATCTGGCTACAGGAGCAAAGGTTTCCCCATAGTCTTCACCTTCTTCTTGAGCATATCCTTTACATACCAGTTTGGCTTTATTCCTAATCACTGTGCCATCCTCATTCAACTTATTTCTGAACACCCATTTGGTGCCAATGACATTTTTATGCTTTGTTCTGGGTACCAAGGACCATGTACCATTTTTCTCTATCTGGTCAATTTCTTCTTCCATTGCCTTGATCTAGTCTTCATCTTTATGAGCCTCTTTGAATGACTTAGGCTCAAATTCAGAGATCATACATGAGTTTTCTCTGATCTTTCTTCTGGTAAGGATTCCTGCATCCTTATCACCTATGATCTGCTTGGGATCATGATTCAACTTGACATACCAAGGAATGGTCTTAATTGGTTCTTCTTGCTTTACTTCCTCATCCTCATCTTCATCAGTATTAGCATTCACCGGTTCAGGAACACTGTTACTGGTACTCAGTTAACTGACAACTGGTTCCCAGAAGGTTGCAACTGGTTCATTTACAGCTTGCTCGCTGCCGGTTTCCTTAGTCTTCTTAGAGGATTCATCAACTCTTACATTGATGCTTTCCATAATTCTCTGAGTCCTATTGTTGTAGCACTTGAAAGCTTTACTCTTGGTGGAATATCCTAGAAATATTCCCTCATCACATTTAGCTTCAAATTTGCCCTGATGTTCACTTCTCTTGATGTAACATTTGCTACCAAATACCTTAAAGTAGTTAACCACAGGTGTCTTACCGGTCCAATACTCATAAGGAGTTTTGTCCTTACCCTTTTTGATGAGTACCCAGTTCATAGTGTAGACTGCAGTGCTCACCGCTTCTCTCCAAAAGGTGTAAGCTACCTTTCCTTGGATCAACATGGTTCTAGCTACTTTAACCACAGTCCGGTTATTCCTCCCTGCTAGGCCATTCTGCTGTGGAGTCCGAGGGGCAGACAACTATCTCTTGATGCCAAATTCTTCACAATACTTGTTGAATTCACTAGAAGTGAATTCCCCTCCTTGATCAGTTCTGAGACATTTGATCCTTTTACCGCTTTCCTTCTCCACTAATGCTCTAAAAGATTTGAATTTCCCAAAAGCTTCAGACTTGTCTTTCAAGAATGTGACCCACATCATTCTTGAGCAGTCATCAGTGAGAATCATGAAGTACCTATCACGCTGCACACTTCTAGTTTTCATAGGACCACATAAATCAGTATGCACAAGATCAAGCAAGTTGTCAACAGTGAAAGATTTACCTTTAAAGGTTGAGGAAGACATTTTCCCCAATTGACATTCTCTCCACAAGGTATTATCCGATTTACTCAGCACCGACAACCCTCTAACTGCCTTGATCTTACTAGCCTTCACAATGTTATCAAAGTTCACATGGCATAATCTCCTATGCCATATCCAACTATCATCAAGCTTAGCCATAAGACATGTACTTATATTTGCATTCAGATGAAATAGATTACCTTTAGTCTACATGCCGGTGGCTACCAATTTACCATCTTTACCTTTGATTCTGCAAACTCCATTCTTGAATTGCAGAGTGAGGCCACTGTCATTTAACTGGGCAACACTTAGAAGGTTGTGTCTGAGACCATCAACCCAGTACACATTGTTAGCACTACTCTTTCCATTCAAAGAGATGGACCCTCTGCCTTTGACCATGCATGGTGCATCATTTCCAAAGCGAACCACACCACCATCATACTCCTCTAAGGATAGAAACTTGCTCCGGTCACCAGTCATATGGTGAGAACAACCATTGTCAATGACCAACTCATTGGAATCATCAAACCGGGAGACAAGAGCCTTCTTGTCTGCCACATCTTCCTTTACAGCAACAAACACAATGTCTTCATTCTCTTCATCTTCTGATTCCTCATCTGTGACACCTTCATCAACTGCCACAAAACAATTTCTCCAGTTTCCTCCTTTGAATTTCTTGAACGTTTCCGGTTTATCCTTGTTGTCACTATTAGGGCAATTCATAGCAATATTTCCTATCCGGTTATAGGAGAAACATTTCAAAGGTAGCTTACCTTTGTATTTACCAGTTCCTTTTGAGAATTTCCTGGCAAGAAGTGCTTCAAATTCCATCAGAAACTCTTCATCCTTCATTTCTCTGCTCTGATTAGGTTCCCCACTAGTGCTAGCCTCTTTTCCTTTTCTGGAAGGTATAGCAGAGGCTCTAAAAGCTGATTCTATCTTTTGAACACTACCATCAAAACTATTCAGCTCATAGGCTGTCAACTTGGCTATGATGGAGTCTAAGGATGCCTTAGACTTGTCTATTGATCTCAGCTCCTGAATAGCAGCAACCCTTATTGCATAGACCGGCAATAGGGTTCTCAGGACTTTGCTTACCACAGTGGAATCTTCTATTTTGCCACCTGCACTCTTTATTTCTCCAACAACTGTTTTGATTCTTATTCCATACTGCTGAATGGTCTCTCCTTCAACCATCTGCATGTCTTCAAACTTCCCTCTCAAGCTCTCTTCCTTAGCCTATTTTACATGCTCATCACCACCATAGATATTTTCAAGAGCATCCCATACCTCTTTAGGATTTGCCTTGTCCTGAACATTAATGAACTCAGTGTTAGATAGACTACTGATGAGGGCTTTCATGACTTGCCCATTTTCTTGTATCTCTCTCTTTTGGTCATCGATGAGAGTACCGGTAGGAACAACATATACATTTTCAACATAACTCCAGTGTTGAACACCCATGCCTTTGATGAATATCTTCATCCTGTCTTTCCATATACCAAAATTTTCCCTGTTAAACTTTGGACCTTCCCTCTTCATCATTTGACTAGAATCTTTTTCCTCAAGCGGTTAAGCTTACAACACAGAGGACCTGGAGTGCTCTGATACCAATTGATAACTCAATGATGAACCACTAGTACCAAACTGGTACTGAGAGGGGGGGTGAATCAGTACCAACATAAATACAGTCCAAAACCAGTTTGACAACAAATACTCCAAATGACTGACAAACAGGGATACCAATAAAACAAAGTGCAACCGGTAACATTCAGTACAACTCAATCAGTCATGAATCGGTCACTCAATAAGCTTTCCTCTTAGCTCAACACTACAATATCATTATATTCTCATGCATAAACAAGTAAACTTAACCATCAGATCTTCACAACAGTGAGTTTAATATGTTTTATAGATAGGCATAAAACATAGAACCTTCATGTGCTTAACAGGTAAAACAAAGCATCACAAGACAAAATCATTTCACATGACACACATATTTTTTCACGTGGAAACCCAACTAGGATAAACCACAGTGGGGATGAATACCCACAAGCTTCTTTTTGAACTCTTTAGAAGTCCGCTCTGTTAGGAGCCTTGTCCGGTTAAGGACATTACAATAGGTTCTGGTAGGAACCGATCCTGTTAGGGATCACCCGGTTAAGGGTTAAACCCGGTAGGGTCACCTTGTTAGAGGATTTCAAGAACTCAATAGCTGAAAGGATCTCCTAAGCTCTCTAGCTTCTCAGAACTCATTAGCCTCGAGTTACCTAGTTAAGGGATTTGAATCAAGCCGGTTAAGACTACTCGATTTAAGGGATTTTGAATCAAGCCAGTTAAGGCTACCCTGTTAGGGGATTTTACAACTATTGAAGTGGTTAGAGATCAACAGGTATTACAATGATCTGTTAACAACACTCAATGCTAATGCAGATTTGTTTAGGCTCCTCTTTTCCTTCTGCACATTCACTTTGCAGGTATCTCTTCTCTCCTTTGGTCTGGCAAGAATTACGTATCACTTCACTTGTATACACACTCACAAATTTTTCCAACAACCTTAGAAAGAAACACAACATTGACCTTATAGGAAACATACAGGTCGGTAGCAAAAACCCTAAACCTTAAACCTTTTAGGTTAAGCAATTCAAGCGGTTCAATCCTGACCGTTGAATCATATTGCATTAAATGCAACAATCTTGAATCGATCTCAAGACATTCTCCATCGTCCATTATCCATCGATTTCTTGGCGGCTGATAACTCATCACGTGTTATCACCGTTTGACAGACTTCACACATTCTTGAGGTAGACAGGAATAGTCTTCTTCATGTAAGATCCTTCACCCGCACAAAGCTTACGTGGCAACACGATCTGTCCTCCATCATACTGCTAACTCATCACACAGAGATCACCGATTGAGTCACACAAACTTGAGGTACTCCAACCAGAAATCCTGAAGTGGAAGCTGCCTACCAACCAGTAGTCATACAATGCTTCCATGTGCCGGTTCCCATAACTACATGCCGGTTCACCTTGAACAAATATACCGCTTCACTTTCTTTGAACAAATATGCCACTTCACGTTGGCATATAAACTAGTGCATACATATGTCGGTTCCTCTCTCTCTTCACCTATCACATGTGCCGGTTCACACCATGTCTCATATTGACATCAATGACAACATACAATATCATTATGTCTTCATGCCGGTTCACATAATGCCAACAACAATAGTAGCCATAGCATCAGCCACTTGATTTTGATCTCTAGGTATCTGTTCAAAGGTGATAGTAGTAAATGATTCCTTTAATTTGTCCACCAGTTGTTTGTATGGCATGAGTTTGTCATCTTTAGTCTGATATTCATCAGTGGCTTGTCGAATGACCAGTTGGGAGTTGCCATATACTTGTAATTCTTGTAACTTCCATTGTATGGATAGCCTAAGTCCTGTGATCAAGGCCTCATACTCTTCTATGTTTTTGGTGCATGGAAATGTGAGTCTATAAGATTTCGGGATGCTGTCACCTTGAGGTGTGATAAACAGAATGCCTGCCCCCGAGCCATGCCTAGTGTATGAACCATCAAAGTACAATTTCTATGGTTGTGTTGTTGTGATCATGAATATCTTCTCATCTGAAAAATTGGAAATGAGAGGATGATCGCCTATGAGTGGTGCATCAGCCAACTGATTTGCAATGACTTGACCTTTGATAGCTTTACGGTCCACATACTCAATGTCAAATTCACTTAGAATCATCACCCATTTGGGCAAGCGACCTATCAATGCTGCTTTGATGAGGAAGTACTTGAGTGGGTCAATCTTTGCAATTAGCTATACTTTGTGTGTTAACAGATAGTGTCTCAGCTTAGTGGCTACCAAGATTACTGCTAAGCAAGCTTGCTCAATAGGTGTATAATTGAGTTCATAGCCAACTAGCGTGCGAGAGATGTAGTAAACAACACACTCTTTGCCTTCTGCATTGTGTGGTGCCAATAGTACACCCAATGCTGTATTTGTTGCTGATATATAGAGTAGTAAAGACCTACTTGGATCTAGTGGAATCAACAATTGTGTATTCATGAGATAGTCTTTAAGTATCTGGAATGCTTGCTGGCATCTAGTATCCCATTGAAATCGGATGTTCTTGTGTAATGGGTGTGTAAATGGGTGACACTTATCTGCCAGTTGTGCAATGAATCTTTAGATAGATTGAGGTCGTCCTTGTAATGTCCTTAGTTGACTGATGTTCTTTGGAGGTGGCATGTCCATGATTGCTTTGACCTTTACAGGATCAACCTCAATGCCTTTGCTTGAGACAATGTATCCTAGAAGCTTCCCTGAGATTACTCCAAAGACACATTTCTTTGGGTTGAGTCGAACATGATATTGTTCCAGTTTGTCAAAGATTTTCTCTAATATGTTTAGATGACCTTCTCTTGTTAGTGATTTTGCTAGTAAGTCATCAACATAATCTTCCATTATAGTATGCATCATATCATGGAAGATGGTGGTCATTGCTCGTTGATAGGTCACTCCTGCATTCTTGAGACCGAAAGGCATTACATTCCAACAGTATGTGCCCCATGGACATGTGAAGGCAGTCATATGTTGATCTTCTGGGGTGATCTTTATTTGATTGTATCCTGAAAAACCATCCATGAGTGAAAGCACGACATGTCCTACTGTTAGATCCACTATGATGTCAATGTTGGGTAGGGGGAAGTCATCTTTAGGACATGCTTTGTTCAGATCTCTGAAGTCAATACAGATACGAATGCCCCCATTTGGCTTGCCGATAGGCACAATATTGGATATCCAATCTACATAATCAATTGGTCTAATGAAACCAACATCTAGGAGCTTCTTAAGTTCTGCTTTGACTAGTACTGCAATTTGAGGATGCATCTTGCGAAGCTTCTTCTTGACAGGTTTGGCTCCTTCTTCTACGGTGAGGTGATGCATGACTAAATTTGGATCAAGCCCAGGCATGTCTGCATATGACCATGCAAAGTTGATCTGACGCTTCTGGAAGAACTCTACAAATTTAAGTTGTTCCTCTAGAGTTAAAAGAGATGCCAGATGTATGTGGTGAGGCGTTTCAAGAGTCCCTACATTGTATTCTTTTGTTTCTTCAATGAGAATTGTTGATCGTTCCTGCTGTGTACTAGAAGGGAGAATGTTAAACCTTTCATCCTCTGGCACCTCAAAGAGGTTTTCACCATTGGATACACTCTTTCTTTTTACTTTTGTAGGGTCAAACAGTGCCACCGTGTGGTTTTCACTAGAAGATCCATGTTTTATTGTTATATTTTTGCAGCCGAAAGGTTTGGCATCCGCCCCGAAGTATGATGCACTATTAAGTTCAATGGCGAATCCAGCTTTGTGATCCCCGCTTGGTATGTTATCCCGTAGTTCCAAAAAGTCAATGATCACCTCATCGTTTTGGAAATGGTCAAGACATGGGGGATTAGGTTGGTTCCATTCGATGAGTTTAAGATGGATAATGGGCATTATTTGATCGATTAGGTTAAGTTCATTAGACGTGTCAGTGAGGGTCAAGACGTTGTGGTGAAGGTCATTGATGGTACTCTCCCTGTCAGAATCAGGCGTAGGATGGGACGTAGGATCTATGGAAGATGTTTCCAACTCAGGAACCCAAGAGGTCTTTATCTGTGCTTCTCCGTAAACAGGGATGTCTTTGCGAGGTGGAGGTGGTGATATGTCTTCCTCATCTGAAGTATTAAGCTAGATGGAATAAAATTCTCATTCATGTGAGTTGGTCTCTGAGTAACTTTTAGTATCTGATTACTATACTATACTGGGATGTCCCTTGAGTTAAACATTGCAGGTGTGATCGGTTTTGTAGATGAAATGATTGGTGCTGCAGGAAGGATTATGGGGATCAATGAATCTGATACGGAGAGTATCGGTAGTGTTGACTCTGCTGCTTCTGCTAGAACTGCTGGTGTCATAGATACTATTGTGGGTTCTAATACAATTGCTGCTGCTAATGGTGCTATTGATGTTATTGTTGCTGCTGATGGGACCACTGGTTTGATTGGTGGGATGAAGGGTGTTGTAGATGGTTTTGTTGGTATTTTTAGCCTCGATGGGGCAGTTGCCATGGTATTTGATGCTGCTTTTATAATCAGAGGTGACCTCTTAGTAATAGGCTGATATAGTGGTTGGCTGGGTTTTCCTTTGAATCTGAGCTTAGGAAGGATCTCCTTTTGAAAGCCTAAGCCTCTATTATCTGTGGGCTTTAGTTCTGGCTATAGCGGTTCATATCGTCCTTGCTTGCAAGGTCCTAAAGCACTCTGACCATCATAACCCATTCTTTGCATAATGAGAAGGCCTTTTCCATACTGATCTGTGGGAAGCTTAGCTTGCGAAATATTGGTGGTGATGGGATCTTTATAGAACCATTCTGCTAAGTCCTCATCTCTTATTTCTTCTTCTTGACTCTTTCCCAGGATGAAAGGCATCAAAGTACATGCTGGCTTGATTAGTGGTTGTTGAAGTAACCGTTGAGGTTTACCATGTGTTCTAGGAGAAGTAGGCATTTATCCCACACAAAAGAGTTGGCTGAGATTGTATTCCCTAGGACCTTCCTCTGTTATTTTCATTTTGAGCTTCTCTTGCTTGGGTATAGTGGTGTTTGAACTGGAAAGAGAGGCTTGACTTACGTAAGATGTGGAGGAGATGACTTCTCTATTGTTAGGAACAGTAATCTCTAGTTGATGACTGATATTATGCCAATATGCAAAGGGGTTTGCATCTCCTAGGACTGTGATCTCTACACCATTATGCGGGAACTTGATACATTGATGGTAGGTGGATGGAACGGCTTGCATGGCGTGTATCCAAGGTCTTCCTAACAATAAATTTTATGGCAGAGGAAGGGCCAGAACTTGACAGATGATGTGTTTCACCACAGGGCCCACTCAGATTGGTAGCACCACAGCTCCTTTTGATGAACGCTCTGCATCATCATAGGCTTTGATTGTTACCTTCTTGCGGGGATCCACTGATTCTATTGCATATCCCAAAACTGTGACTAATTGTAGAGTGTAGATATTCAGGCCTGCTCCATTGTCAATCAAGACTCGCTTGATCCTATGCTAGTTGATAAACCCTTCAATATGGAGTGAGGCGTTATGAGGTTGCTAGAAGGAGGAGTTTTCACTTTTTGAGAAAGTGAGACAAGGTGATGATCTTAGATTATCGACCATGGCTTGGAACTGATATGTATTTAGGTTTGCAGGGACTGACGCCTCTTGGAGAGCTTGATCCAAGATTGTTTTATGGGATGGAGATAGGCACAATAGCTCTAAGATAGATATCAGTGCGGGCGTTTTGTCTAACTGTTCCACAAGGTTATACTGCTTTGGGATAGATGGGGTGCTTTGTGGAGTTGCTTTTATGGTAATCTTGCTGCGACGTGTAACAAAATTGCAAGTTGAGCTGGGATTTTTGATAGTTATAGTTGCAATCTGGTCACTGGCATCGTATAGGTGATTCACAATATAATTATATGCAGCTTGTGTATAATTGGTGGTATCTGTGTTTCTCCCTGAAGTGGAAGGACCCCTTTGATCTTGTGATGGAAGTGGATTTTTAAACATGAGATGATAATTGTTTGTTGTCTTTGGGTCATGTCCTTCGATTTTGATTTCACCTCGGTTAATAAGATCCTGAATAAGATCTTTCAATCTGTGACAATTGCTTGTCTTATGTCCTTTCCCTTGATGGAAATCACAATGTTCAGTATCCCTCCACCATGAAGGTTTGACTTGAGGTTCATAATTTGATGTTTTGGGTAAGGTTACCAGATTTTGAGAAACCAACTATTGTAACACTGTTTCGATGGGTTCCCCTAAGGGAGTGTATGTTCGCTTTGGTTTTTGTTGACATTGTCTGGGTTCATCTTGAGATGTGATGCGGCCTTGATTTGGAGGAGCAATTGTGTTAGTCTTAGGTGGGGGATTCTGTCCTGCAAATCGAACTACAGGTTGTGCACTTTTGATAGTTCTTGCATCTACAACCCCGTCATTGACGACATTTTTGTTTTTGTTCCAGAAGTTTGGTTTGTCACTATTGAAGCGTGGGCGAGGGCCATCCTTTGGTTCATTGTAGATTTTGATAAGCCCTTTTTTGATGAGAGCCCGCTCACATTTTAAGCCTTTGGTGATCATGTCATTGAAAGAGTCTGTGTCTTTTACGTTGAGGTGAAATTCCATTTCGTCATTTAAGTTGGAAATAAATATTTCCACTAGTTCTTGTTCAGGTAACTGAAGAGAATGTCTGCTAGACATTTGATGCCATCGTTGTAGAAAGACTGAAAATAGCTCACCCAGTTTTTGTTTAGTGTTACATAGATCAGCCATGGTGATATCACGTTCAATGTTGGGTGAGTAATGTGCCAAGAATTTTTGGACTAACTCTTCAAATTTCCTAATGCCACCTGGTAATCGGGAAAACCATGATGTGGTTGTTCCTCCCAAGCTTTGGGGAAAAAGTCGCATTAGGTATGTATCCTCATATGCCACTTCGAGGCAAGCTGAATGGAATTCTCTAACATGATCACGAGGATCTCCTTTTCCTCTATACTTTTCGAACTTGGATGTTTCAAACCCTCGCGGAAAAGGTGGCATATGAAGATTCCTATCAAAGGGATAGGGACAAATGTCATTGAGTGAAAATTGATTTGTTTTTACACCACTATGAATTTGTTGGGCGAGATTTTCGACTTGTTTCCGCAACATGTCTATTTCTCTTGGAGGAGGAGGAGGAGGATTACCTTGATGAAAGTTGTATCTAATGTGTTCTCGACCTCTTTCATCCTCATTATGACTTTGGCATTCTGATGCTTGTCTTAGTTGTGCAACATCAATGTCAGAGGGTAGTTTAGCCCCTTCTTGAGCAAGTCTTAAAAAGTGAGCATCAACATTACTCTTGAGTATCTCATCAAAAAGTCTATTGAAGAGAGGGTTGTGTTGCGCCCTTTCTATTGCCGCAAGAGTAGGAGTGCTTGGATTTTCATCATTTATATTTCCTCCAAGGGCTTCCTGGAACTCATTGATATTTTCTTTCTCTTCCTCTTCAATTTCTTGTTGTCTAGATCGGGACCTGGTATGAGCCATTGTGTTTATAAGTTTTTGTTGAAGTTGGGTGAAAATGATGATGAGTTGTTGATGAAATGAGAGATTTATGGTTGGTGTGGTGTGTTGCATATGGATCTCTAGCACTTAAAGGTAGATGTGACCAAAGTTCTTTCTTGAATTTCTTGTTGTGTTTAATAAGGTTTGATGTGATAAGGTTTAGAGAAATCTGAGATGTGTTACATACTTAACTACTTAGTAATGAGAGGATTCACTCATAGACTAGTTTTAACCTGTGTAGAAATGTCTCTTAGGATGAGTTTATCCTAGATGTAGAGACACTCCAAAAAGTGACGTGTTGCGTTTGATTCAAGCAATATCGAAATAGAACTAAGGACAAAAACTTTTTGATGTTTTGAGAGTTAGAATAGATTTGATGAGATATGAATGTGATGATGGATGAAACGTGAACTTCAATAAAAGCTTCGTGTTACATAAGGGACAAACTCTTCTTCTTCTTCTCTCTCGGGAGTTGGTGGTTCTTCCCGAGCTACGTTATATGTGATGCAAATGTCGGGAAAGAAATTAGGATTGATTTTGTCTCTGTTGTTCTTGTGATAACTCAAAGCTTGATATTGCATAAAAGTTCTGTAGTTCAATGACTCTTGATCAAATTCATTTGATTTCCCTTGAAGATAAAGATGCATTCAACGTAAGAAGGCTCTATGAGAGACAAAAATTTGTCTATTAAGATAGAAGAATTTCCTCCTTTTGATAAGAGTCTTTGAGCTCAATGGTCTTCTCTTCAAGTTGATGTGTTGATGAAGATTCTTCTTTCTCAAGATGTGAAGAATGGTCATATATTTTGATATTTTTGCTCTTTGTTTTTGATCTTTTGTTGGTGTTCAGAAATGTTTATGTTGGATGAATATTTGTTCTTGGAATTTGATTTTTTGATTCTTTCTTTGACAAGAAAACAAAGCAAGCACACAAACACAAGAATGTTGCCTCAAAAGGCACAAATAAGTATGGGTCTAGATCAACCCAATCCTTGGACCTTTTATGACCCTTTTCCTTTAAGTGTATTTTTAGGTGTGTTTCCAAAGCCTGAAGTTGGCTCAATTTGCACTAGTCTTGACTCAAAAATGAAAACACTTCAAACACTTTTTATCCCTAAGGTCAAATGACCAGTTGTGATAAATTCAGCCCACATCTTGAGATTTCTTCGACTTTGGTACTACATAACTTATGAATCCTGTTGTGGCAGGTAAGGATGTGATATACTAAGTCTTGCATGAGCATAACAAATAGATGATCCCTATGATGGGGGAGTCATCACTTTCATCAAGCCACAAGTGACTTTTCAAAAAGCTATGTTTCTACTTAAGGAAATATGTATGGTGAGTATCTTGGGAGCAAAACCATCTATGTTCGTGCACTGAATTGTATCACAAATATCCTCAATCAATATAATAGGTGGGCTACTACTTAAAGGTGTTTAGTAATGTTCGATATTTTTGGACATAAGTTCATTCTGCAGTGACTCACTTAAGAGCCTTGTAACTTGTGGTGGGGCCCATTTGTCCTTTCGGCAAGTTACACTATAGGAACAGCTATACCCAAGGCTACAGCTTTCGCTCTCACTTGATTTCTATAGTGGCTCGAAGGATTTACCGCGCGAGGTCATTCCCAAGAGTGATGTGTCTTTTGGTAGGCCTCTCTTAAAAATATAAAACTTGAGTGTTACTAACACTTTTCTCTTGCACCTAGGACCACGAAAGCCAAGGGTGAGGATAGTGTGTGTTAGAAGTAGGACCACTCGACAAACACTTTTGCACAAGTGTGCCAAACACAAAATACACTTGTTCTTTTTAACTTGTCATTGCAATGATGTTTTATGTATTTGGAGATGTTGCTCCAACAACCATGATGTTCTTTTTAACTTCTAAAGCAATGTGTTTGAGTAAACTAGAATTCAAAATCTTGGTCAACTGAAATTAAAACAAGTATGCATGAAGTAAATCGTTTTGCAAAATAAGACAAGTTGATTGTTCTTTTTATTTGCACCAACAATTGAAGTGTTGATTGTGAGTTTTGCTTAAGTTTGATGCAATAAAATGAAATTTGTCTTGTCTTGTTTTAAGCACCAAAAAGAGAGTGTATCCTAACTTGCAATGAAAAAAAAATTGTGTTGTTTAGTTTTAGAGAACCAAAACAAAATTCATCCTAACTTGCAAGAAATGAAAATTTTGTGTTGTTCATTTTTAGAGCCCCAAATGACAAATTTTAACTTTTAAACAACAAAAGGAGTTAGTTTAAACCTGCACAAGAAACGAATAGTTAGGAAAATCCGAACCTATGGTGGGCTTCTACAAGCCTAAGAAAATTTACTTTTTCGGTTACATGGCCTTTTTTTACAACATTCTGTTACAATAGCGCTACTCTGTGTGCAAACATAAGCGCTATTTAACATAAATGCGCCAAAAAGAAGACAAAAGCACTAAAATCAAAATTTTAACAACAAAAACAGAAGCGCTAAAACTTTTACAAATGCGCTACTTAAGCCTCAAAAGCGCTAATATATAGGTAATAACGCTAAATTGAGACAATAGTGCTATTGTGAATACAATAACACAAGAATATCAAATTGCAATAGCGCTAAAACGCGATCAAAAGCGCTAGAGCGCGACCTGTGTGTCAAGCTAAACATTCAAACAAGTTAGTTTAAAAAAAAAATTGTTTTTAGGTGTTTGGTTTCACGTCAGGTTCACCAAATGATGCAATGCAAAATGGGGGAAGGTTAGACTAGAACCTATGGTAGAATAACACACAAAACCAAGAAACTGTTAGTGTTAATCAACCAAAACTAATCTAAGCAGGCATATCAAAAGAGACACCAAAAACATGAAGAAATATTTAACTAGGAAAGTAAATATAATGAGACATCTCCAAATGCCTCCTAACATGCTCTTAGCTCCTTCTCCTTTGTTCCTCTTCTCTCCAAGTTCCAAACTAGTGTAGCTCTCAATAGCTTTTTGCACTATGGATGCTTATGGAGGTTCAAGATTGAAATGTTTACTTTACAATGCTATGTAAATGTGAATGAAAGCTAATATGAGATGCTATGATGCTAAAATGATTTATTTTACGCCAAAGTAACAAGATATAGATTTATGCTAAAATGCTCTCTAGAATTTATTATAATTTAGATGCACACAACTTTTCAGGATTTGGATTATGAAGAAATGAGCTCTATTTATAGGAAAAATGGAGCAATGGATGGTTGAGATTGAGTAATCTCAACAAGGGTCAGGATTGAATGATATTCAATCCATGTGAGGAGTTTCAACCCAATCCCAGGATGACAAGTGTCAATATGAGATGGGTTGAGAGGAGAGAGAATAAACATTAAATGCTTGGCATGATCTGAGAGTTAACTTAAAAGTTAAGGTCAAGGTTAGGTTGAATGAATAAATTCTTTATTCAAAGAATAAAGCTTTTATCCAATGGATAAACTCTTGTGCAAAGGCAAAAGGGATAACCATGGTCAAAGCAATAAATGCTTGAGGAGACACATGAGTGCAAGTTGATTTAACCATAAATGGTTATGTAAGAGCTATTAATGGTCATGTAAGAGCCATTAGTGGTTTTGGAAGACTTTAGAGGTTAGATTGTTGAACACACAAAGCATTAAATGCTTTTCAAAGACTTTGAAGTCTTTGAGAAGTGACTCCAAGTTGCTTAGGAATGTGACAATAATTAGGGGATGAATTAGGTTAATTAGGAAGGGTTTAGAAGAATTTAGAAGGGGGTTTAGGAGTGCAAGTGGATTTGGTGGGTGAGGGAAAATAGGATTTTTAATTAAAATAAAATTAATTTATTTCAATAAATGTGTGCAAGTTGCATTTGTAGGAAAATGCAAGTGGGGGGATAAATGATTTAAATAAATGTTTTATTTAATTTATTTAAAAGAGGAAAATAGGATTAAATGAAATAAATGATTTATTCATTTAATTGATTTGTGAATTTGGTATAATGAATGAATTAAAATAAATTGAATAATTTATTTAATTAATAGGAAAATGTTTGAAGATGGATTAATTAAATATTAATTTAATTAACTAATGGCTAGTGGATTTTTAATCAAATAAATAGAAAATATTCATTTAATTAAACTAGACAAATTTATGTGACTACAGGTACTATGTTTGATATCCATTCTGCGTAGTCTATAGCTCTGATAAATCCAGCTTTTAGCAATTTCTCTAGTTCATCCTTGACTAGCAGTGCCACATGAGGATGCATCTTACAGAGTTTTTGCTTGACTGGTTTAACCCCTGGTGTAATAGAGAGATGATGCATGATGAGGTCAGGATCTAGTCCTGGCATATTTGAGTATGTCCATGCAAAGTTGATCTTCTTTTCTAAAATAAGATTGCTGAAATATTTTAACTCTTCTGTTGATAGTGATTGAGCTAAATGAATGATGTGTGGTGTCTCTTGACTCCCAATGTTCACTGGCTGAGTTGGCTCGATCAATATGGAAGATCTCTCCTGAAAATAACTTGGCAGTATATCAAGTATCTCACCTTCAGGCACCTAAGAGAGGTTTTCACCCTTAGGTACGTCCTTTATTTTCTCTTTTTTAGATTCTGATACCGCCACAATGTGGTTTTCGCCATCAGATCTTTTATTTTTATTTTTCTTGTTTTTGTGACTAAGATACTTGATATCCACTTCTGTCATGTTTTCATTCTGTTCGCTGGTGGAAGAGTACATGGGTTCAACTGCATTGAGATAGTAGGCTAATGTATAGTCATTGGCAAAATTAGGTACATTCAAGGGTTGGTTATAAAGAGTATAATCAATCAATTCAGGATGTATTAAGGATAAGGTTGGAACAAGATCAAGGGAGTTCACGGTACTATCATCATGGCTTCAGACTGACCAGTTAAGTTCCAGAAGACTACCTTGTGTATGTGTCTTGAGACCAGGAAGAGTTACGACATGATTATCGAAATTCATGTTAGTATTTATTGGACCTAACCCAACTGACCTACTTCTAGCATTGTCACCTACTTTTGACTGGACTACATACCGTGGTGTGACAGTAATAGGGTTAGCGGACAACATCTCAACATTCATGAGAGAGTACTCATAATGTGTTGTTGAATAATCGTTGTTGTAGACACCCAAAATTGTCCAGTCTAATTTTATTTATTTAATTATCTAAGCTTAATTCTTCTATTAATTAAATAAATCTTTGTTTATTTAATTAATTCATTTATCCTCTTCTAGCCTTATTTCTTATTTAAATAAATACATTTATTTATTTAAATTATCCTTTTTCCTAAATTAAATAAATATTTTATTTATTTAATTGATCCCACTTCTTCTATTAATTAAATAAATATTTATTTATTTAATTAATTCATTAACCTTTTCTACCTATGACACATGTCATTCATCTCTTAATTCATACACTACCTACCCTTTCATTATTTTATTATTTCTTTTACCTACCCTCTAATCATAGCCAACCTCCTTTTACACCTCTCAATCTTATCCCTCCATTTCTTATAGTGTCTTCTATATAAGGAGATACTTCCTTCATTATCAACCCTAATGAATTTTATGTACTTGACGACACTACGATCCTACTTGCAACCACATTCCGTTCTTTGTTGAGCTCTTGTGCACATAAAATTTGAGAGCAAATATATCAAGCAAGATCAATGGAGATAAGAAGAATGGAGATCCAAACCCTATTGGACATGTGATGGTATAATCTTTGTGATTTCATTTGATTTGCATTTTCTTAGGTAATCTTCATATGTTATGGTGGATCCTTGTTGTTGTTAGGCTAGGGTTTTGTGGTTGAATTCATTTAGCCTTTCAATATCGTTATTATTGTTATCCATTTTCACCATATACATTTTGGCACGCCCGGTGGGACTCTTGTCCCTTTTGCATTTAACATCCTTGTTGCAGATTTTGTGTTTTGAAGTTGCAGATTTGACGTTTTCGACAACATTTTGATATTCCCGCGTCTGCGCACTTTCGGATCGCGTTTTTGATTTTCTGGCGCGTCTGCGACATCTGGAATCGCGTTTGTGTTATTGGTAGTATTTTATTTTGCAGGTTCTAGGAATCGCGTTTGTGTTATTAAGTCGCGTCTGCGGTGTTTTTATCCGCGTTTATGTCCAGAGGTCGCGTCTGCATTCTGGAGCCGTGTTTGTGTTTCACAGAACCGCGTCTGCGTCAGGAAGTCACATCTGTGTTGAGGGTAATCACGTCTATGTTCACCGGTTTCAAATTTTGGGTTTATTGATTCAGTTTTGGATTTTGCATTTAAAGTTTCAGATTTGGTTTATTTGAGCTAACATTTTCAGATCTAGCTAACGAAATTGGTGCAGCTTGTCTTGAAAGCAAAATCGTTTGGTTGAAGACCCCTATTTTCACTAACAACTCTTTGTTGTAGGTCCTTGGAAAGGGTTTTTTGGATTTTTATTGTGTGCCTTGTTTTCATAGACTAGCAAATACTTCAATTGGTGCACTAAAATTGAATCATTGTCTTTTGTGTCTTGAGCAATAGGCTCTTTTTGTTTAATCTTTAGAGGGTCTGTCTTCCCGTGTGGTCATTAGGACTACTAGTGAGAAGAGAACGACCCAAGTGGTAGTGAGGAAAACCCACCTCTTCTGAACCACTATAAATAACTATATTCATGGTGAAAACTATGAATAACGTGTGCTGATTAGTTCATACCGACACTATGTCTCCCCATAAACCCGTTTGATCAAATTTATTTGATCAGTTGTAGGGCGTAACCCCTACCGGCTGGAAGCCTTCTGTATTTACAGAGCTGAAAGTGCCGCATGTATGGCCACACGAGCGGATGCCCTTACTAACACCTTTTTGTTTTAGAAGCCCAAATCCTTCTAGTTGTTGGGGCAGGAGGTCGGACCTCTGGTAGTGGCCCACACACATATGGTTCTTAGTAGAGATACAAAGTTCACCACGGGGAGTTTTCGTGGGGACTGATGCTTGGCTGACCCGAGAAGTGAGTGCCGAGGGTGGAGCCAGTGAGGTCAAGCATCTAAGTATCCACTTTGAATAGCGTAGCCTCGGGGGTAAAACCCCATGTGGGATCAACAACTATTGTCTTGGCCAGCCATAAGAATTGTGCTTGACTTATTTTAAACATTTAAAACATTCAAGACCAAACAACAAAACATTGTGTCTTTTGTGTCTTCAAGTGTATGCAAAACATTTTTACATCAAACAACACACTTTTCTTGGAGTCATTTTGAGTCTAAACACTTGCAAACACTGGGTCTTCATCAACACTGTGTCCTCTTGTCACGAAAAACAGTCAAACAGTCAGAATTGGTTACAACAAAATGACTTCACAGATTGGAAAAGATTGCATAAATTTTGCAGAAACGCATCTGTGTTTGACATAATAGCATCTGTGAAGGGCAGAAACGTGTCTGTGTTTACAGAATCAACATTACACTTTGCAAAAAAAACTCAGAAGCGCGTCTGTGTTGAACAGAGCCACGTCTGTGTCAGGAAACCGCGTCTGTGAAGTATACAGGCACGTCTGTGTTTAGAATTGAAAAACTATTACAGTCCAGCAAACAAACACAGTCAGTTTCGAAATTCTTGAGCTTCCTAGGTCATTTCTCTAGGGTTTCATTTAGCATTCAACCTGTCTTTGGGTCTCACAAAGTCCATCATTGCTTCACATCTCACTTTACATTCACAATTGTCTAAACTTGAATCAAAAGGTCACTTGCTTGTCCTCACTCTACTTTGTCAACACACTACATACAACAACACTTTGCTAAGTGGTCCCTCATCAAGGTCTATTACCTTTGGGTCTCATTTGGTCTTACTTAGAGTCAAGGTCAACTTACCTCATCAAGAGAAACTATCCTCTCTTTGGAAGTCACACCTACTCTACTACATACATACTTGGTCTTACACTTTGGACATTGCAAGTACACCTCAGATTCATTTACATTCCATCCAACTCTTGGTCTTCCATAATTTTTCCATTTTTCATCTAGTCTCACACATCTCGGTCAATACCTAGTTCATGGTTGAAACCCATCTTCAAAAATCTAGGAGAGAAACTAAAGAGGCTCAAGAGTCCGCAAACATGAGTTCTTATGAGTATGACAATGATATCTTTTTCAATTTTGATCATACTACATTACCTGACATGGATGCCTATAGAAACATTCCAAATGTGGAGAACATGGACACTACAAACAACAATGCCACACATAATGACAATATGGACAACTTTTCCGTACATTCAGCAGATGTGGAAGGATCCATTATGAATCCCCATTTCAATCGATTGGTTGAGGAAATAATGAGGAGGGATAGACAATACTTCTTACAAATGATGGCACAAAGTGGAGCCAAGATACCTCATGATTTTGACATGTCTCAAATAATGGAAAATCGACCTTTGCAACAACCTCACTCCAACATGGATCAAAGGAGACCTAATAGTGGAGGCAATAGAAGACCACATCTTGTGCCTGAATCACCATCATCTTTGTTTCAAAAACCAGAGGTCCCACATACACATGGTCAAGCATATGATACTCACCTTCGCAGACCATTATGGAAGTCTTATGCAGAGAAATATGCTCAATCACATATCAATGTTGAGGATCAACCACCAAAGCAATTGGATATTCAAAGGCCTGCTCAAAATTTGGACACAAGGAAACCTCGTGTCAAATTTGGAGGCAACACATTAGAACATGACATGCCTGTAGAGTATGGTATACATGCACAAAATAGATATGGCGTTCCTCAACATGAATCTGTACCAAGTGGTCCATATACGCAACATCATTATAGACCTCCTCCATATGAACATGTGTATGATCAATATCATCCATATATGCAACATGCTCCTCCTCCAATTGGTGCCTCAAGCATAGGGTATGGTCCAAGAAGTTGATCTCCACCTAAGAGCAATTTGGAGCAACAAATCAGGGACTTACAAAAGAAAATGGAGGACATAAATACACTGAAGCCAACATACACAATGAGAGACATATGTCCTTATCCATTTGACAAGAGCATTCCAATGCCTCCATTTCCTACACACTTTGTGACACCTAAGTTTGATAAGTATAGAGGAAAGGGGGATCCTAAGGCACACATCAGACATTTTTTCACAGCTTGCATTGAAGTAGCTTCAGAAGAGACATATTTGATGAGATTATTCCCACAAAGCTTAGGAGATCAAGCTATGGAATGGTTCTCTCAACTCCCACCTGGAATTAAGTCATGGGGTGACTTAGCAGAGGCATTTATTCAACATTTCTCCTACAACATAGAGACAGACATATCAGTCACTACTTTGTGCAACACCAAGCAAAAAGAGGGAGAGTCTTTTGCATCATTTTTACAAAGATGGAGGAATCTAGCCAGCAGATGCTCTTGTGAAATTCCACAAAAACAAATGGTAGAAATGTTCACCCAAAATGTTAACAAAGAGATTGGTTATGACTTAAGGAAAGCTTGTTTGTCCACCTTCAAGGATGTCATTGAAAAAGGCTTAGCAACAGAAAAGGTCCTAATTGAACAAGGAGTCATTAAGATATTCAAGGAAAACAAAGATGACTTTAAGGGAAAAGACAAGCCAAGATTTTGGAATAGAAACAAGAACACAGTCAATGATGGTGTTGTTGATGCCAATACAGTGCGACCCAAATTCATTTTTTCGGGATCAAGTTCTACAAACAATCAAGTGAATACTCAAAAAACTTCCAGATCACGAAGGAAGTATACTCCGTTGGGAGAACCACTTGAGTCAGTTTTCAAAAAGCTAGTGGCAAACAAGGTAATCACAGTTCCAGATTTTCCTCCATATGAACCAAAGGTTAAACCAAATTGGTGGAATGATGATGAATATTGTGAATTTCATAAGAGCAAGGGACATAAAACAGGAAATTGTCATCGACTGAAGAACATCATACAAGATCTCATTGATAGAGGTGACATTGAGATTGAGGGACACTCATCCAATCAAGAACATGAGATGTTTAAGGAGCCATTCCCAAAGCATGACAAGGGAAAAGCTAAAGTCATAGATGACCAAACCAACTATACCAGAGCATCTTATAACTATGATTCAACCATCAATCACATCTCGATGGACAATTACGTCTCTACCATTATCATCGAGGAAAAAAACCCCGAGAATTCTACCCAGAGACCCAAGATTGTCTTAAAAGGCATTGGATCTTCTTCCGAACCTACCTCTGAATGTCATGTTACAACCCGTTGAGGTAAAATCACTTTGCAAGGTGCTCCAGCCAAGAACATCGCTTCCTCATCAACCAAACCTGAGTATGACCTTGTAGAACAATTAGGGAAGACACCCGTGCTCATCTCCATTCTTGAGCTCTTACACATATCCCCCACACATAAAGCCATTCTTGACAAAACTTTGAGAGACACTGTCATTCCTACTGATCTAAACGTGGACCAATTTCAAGCCATGGTGGGATACCTTTCCATTCCACACTCTCTTACATTTACAGAAGCCGATGATGCCTTCGTAAGTCAACCACATAATGCACCACTACACATTGAAGCCTTCATACATAAACATCAAATAAAATGAGTCCTGATAGATGGAGGAGCAGGTCTAAACATTTGTACATTGAGCACTATTAAACAATCGAGATATTCAGATAAAGCTGTGAATTCTACAAACAAAATTACCATCAAAGCATATGATAATGAAGAACGTTCATCCAAAGGCACAGTCACCTTGCCTCTCAAAGTTGGGCCAGTTACAAAAGATGTGGTTTGTCAAGTCCTAGACCTGGATGTCACATACAACATATTGCTAGGACGTCCATGGATTCATGAGATGAACGCAGTACCATCTACATATCACCGATGTATCAAGTTTCCACACAATGGAGTTGAAGTGACCATCAAAGCTGACCCAAATCCATTCATATATTGCAACAATTTGCACCATAGATTGGAAATAACAATTCCATCCAATCGAGAGGCTATTCCTTCATCGGTATATGTGGATCCAGAATCCTTGAAAGATTCTACATCAAAGCAAACAGAGCTAAAAGAAAAGTTCAAGATTAAAGACATGGGATGTGGTGAGTATATCTTTCATGTTGATCAATTCCCACTATCTCCTAAGACATTCAGTCAACAGGAACAGTCTACAAGCAACTTCCAATACCAAGGAATTGGGTGTGAACCACCTAGTGTTGTGGCTACTAAGTCTGAATGCAAATCTCCTCTAGTGGTGCAAGCAACTCTTGATATCAATAGTCCTAAGAGTAGTTCCAACAAAGAATCTATTGAGTGTATCGCCAAACCTCTTGAGAACTCACATAGCTTTACCATATCATCCACTCATTCCATTTCCAGACCTCTCCCAGACTTGGATCAACAAGAAATACAAAAGCCCTTACTCATTGGGGATCAAAAATCAAACTTTGAAAAGAAAAATCTAAAAGTCAAAAATAAAGAAAAGTTCTTTAGTCCATATCAAAATCAAAAGTTATTGGACTCTGCAAAGATCAAAGTCAAGGATAAAAATCCTATGAAGCAAAAAGAGAAAGAGTTGATCTCCCCTAATATCAAAATAACTGGGGGCAAAAGTTCTAAAATTTCAAGTCAAAAAGTATACTTGTTGATCCTAAGTCTCCATCATGCTATCCTACTTTCACTTCTTTTCACAATCATAAGCCTTCATAACTCATCCACTTGTTTTGTACATCCTGTCCCTTCTGGCAATACATCATGGACCTTTAATGAAGCTTCCTTGAAGGACTTTGTTATCAAGGGTGCCCAAAATTCTTTAGGTGACACACATATGGGCCTGTGTAGTCCATACACTAGTAATTCTATCTCAGTTCCTTTATCAAGGAAGACAATCACTCAAGCTACATATCATTCAGTCAAGGAATGTTGCAGTTACAATCACAAAGTCAAGCCTCACACATTTGAGGTAGGGGACTTAGTTCTCAGAGAAAATCCCAAAAATCAGCAAGACAGAGAGAAGAAGGGCAAGTTTGAACCAAATTGGCTTGGTCCTTACATCATTACAGCATCATATGGATCTGGTGCATATCAACTCTCAACTACAGAGGGTGAACCTTTGGAGGATCCTATCAACAACATGCACCTTCGCAGGTTTTACACATAGCTCTTCAGAATATCCTAATTCAAAAATACAAAAAAATCAAAAATTTCAAAAATACAAAAAAAAATCAAAAATTCAAAAATACAAAAAAAAATTATAAAACAAAAAAAATCGTTACTTGGTGAAAACCTAGTAAACAGGCGCCTTGTGACACACACAAAAAAGAAAAAAGAAAAAATTAAAGAGAAATAATTTCGTCCAACGGTGAAAACCACTTCGGTGGCACCCTGGGCAAGTACCATGGTGAAAACTGGGTCACCAGCACCATGCGTAGAGACATTGCTCCTCCCTCCTTCAGGATTCCATCGCATCCTTTCAATTGGCACACACTCACAACTTATTCATTCACAATAAACTTACCCATTCCCATCATGGCTTGTTATTGATCTACCCAAGATTGGTTAGCCATTCATAATAAACCTCCCTTTCTATCCATAATAAATCAGCTCCTATCTGTGGCTAAGACAAATCCCACGTCTAGTGATGGGTGTGGAACTGAGAGCATCACATGTTTCAAGGAGTACAGTTTCTTCCAGCTTCCTTCAGTCTATCCACGCACAATCCGCAATAAAGCAACATTTGCATCATAGATCCGCAATAAAGCTTCATCTTCTCCACAATAAAGTATCAGTTTCATGGATTCAATCAGTTTCAGATGAGACACAACAACAACAAAGGGGCTTCAACAAATCAAATCTTTCAACAGACTTAGACAACATATGGTTCGGTGCTATCTATCATTTATGTGAAAGTAAACATTGTGACCACAATCAAATAAGACTTATACAAGTGATAAGAGACACTAAATTTGAGGACTACAGTGGATGTTGGTGTTAAGTCTTGGTTTTCTTTTGATTTTATCTTTTGGTGACATGTCTTTTAGCTTTTCCAGGATGTCTCTGACTAGAGATTCTATCTCCAGGATGTCTTTGACTAGAAAAGTGAAGATGGGGTATCGTCACCTATTTGTCTTTGCTGTCTGTGGATTGTCTCTTAGTAATGCTATGACTTGTCCAAGGATATGAGGACACTGTGAGTCTAGTATGAACTGGGGCATTCCTTGTTTGTGACTATCTTATCTCCATGCAAACAGGTACAATGACTTTCTGGGTCGAACATATGCCTCGATTGTCATAACCTACTTGCCATAATAAAGCTCAATGATGATAACACACAAGAAGCTCTTGCACTTTCATATCTTCTGTCTTCCATCCCCCTTTCTTGATTAACTTCCATCGTCCTTCTCGAGTCCGCGTAGCCTGCTATCACATGACTGAGTATAATGACACAACAAAAACATTTGCATTTCATGTAGTTGCACCTGCATTATCACATGTTAGCATTTCATACGTACATATAAATATCACAATTGCATCACATCCTGCACACAACACATGTTAGCACATTTTGCATTTTTATCATATAAATAATCATTTGCATTATCATATTCATCTGCATTACATACATTCACATTTGCATCATGCATACACATATAAAACATAAAAGAACAAAAATATTGCATTGCATCATGTACATATTTGCATCCATATCATAAGCATCACATAAAAACAAACATCATCATAAGAACATCTCATCACATAGGTACACATGCATATAGCTGCCACAAAGATGAATCATCTCATATATATATATAAAGTGTCATGATACAATGATGTCAAAATCATATGGCTACAATCACCTGCAGATGTCTACATCATCATACAAAAATGATACAGTACTGATACATAGGGAGCCCTCTATGGCTATGATGAACTCCCTCCCTCGGAGCCGCCTGACCTCGACGAAATCTGAGCCCCTGAAGGACCTACCCCAGGATCATCCCTCCTGTCCCCTCTATCTGGTGGTGGTGGAGGACCCATGACCCCACCACTAGATGCCTGTCTCCTTCGGCTCCCTCCCGTAGCTGTTGCTGTCCGCGATGGTCTATGGAAGCTCCTCACCCGCTGATCCGCTGGCACTGCACCATAATAGAGATCCCGCTAGTAGGCAATCTCCTCCCTGACCCGCAGAACATAGGCATATCCGGCCCCTGCGTCCTTTGCTGCCTGTCTCCCAGCCCTCAGTGCTGTCTCAACCTCTGTATAGTGCTGAATGGCCTGGTCTCGCTCCTGCTCAGTATCTTAGAGCCGCCTCCTGAGCCTGTCCCTGTCCCTCTCCAGCTCCTAAATCTCATTTGCCTGTCCCTGGCAGATCTCCCTCAGCTCCGTTAGCTCATCCTCCTCTGCCTCAGCCCCTTGTGGCTCTGCCTGTGGCTCTCCCTGTATGGGTGCCTACCCCTGTGCCTATGCCTGTACTGGTATCTATCCCTGTACCTGTCCCTGTACCTGCACCTGTCTAGGACCCTGTGCTGCTGGCACCTGTAGCGGTAATCCACCGCGACCCCTCACCACCCGAGCCTATCTGTCCTCTCCACCCTCCCTCTACGGTGCAACCCTCCTCTCTCCAACTGCTCCCCTCCTCCTCCGTTGGCCTCTGCCACCATCATCTCCATCATCATCTCCATCTCCACCACCGTCTCCATCTAATAGCTCTCCTAGATCCGTCAGACGTGGGAAGGGATGCTCGGCTCAGTATGCTGTGTACTCGGCATCCATGCCAGCATCCTCAATCTCTGGCCACATGTCCCAGGGAAGGGGCATCATCTCTACCAGCTGCGTAATAGCCTGATCATATGATAATAGGGGTCCAAACTGTGCCTGATCTCTCACAGTCCGTGCATACATGCCTGAACCCCGTGGCATCCACTGAATCCTGCCAAACTGCCTGCCAACCCTGTCCACTAACCGCCTCTCTAGCACATAGGGCGTCCGCCCAATCAGGTACCTACTCCGGAAGGTGTAGGGAAGCTCTACAACATCATCCTCCCACTTCTCGCATTCAAGGTATGGCCTCCATATGACCACATCAATGTCATCAATCACTCGCCGCCAATGCTCCAACCTACCAATCCGTGGCTGTGATGTGATCATGTCGTATAAGTGAACAAAACTGCGTCCATGACCTCTGCCCCTGAAATGTATTGGTCTTGTCACTGGCAGATGCTCATAGGCCCATACCTGTAACAATGTCACCCCGCAGCCCAATCCCACTGACCTGTGGTACACAAATTGATGCAGCTCATAATAAAGATGTGCCAGCACACATGGTCCCCAGGCATATCTAGTGTGCTGTGTCACCAGTGTCTCCAATGCTCCTCCCCAGCCCACAGCCAACCCCCGTGTCGCTCTATCCGGACACAGGAAACCACTGATCGCTCCTCCTATCACTGCTGGCAGCGCTAATCCTGTAGTAGTCATAGTGTCCCAAGCCACATGTCCTGCCCTCATCTCTAGTCCGGGGTCCTGGAACACTCGCCTCAGGGCCTCCCTATCTCCATCTCGATTATACAGGATCAGCTCCCCGTCGATCGGTATCCTCAAAATCCTATATACATCCTCAAGGGTGACTGTCATCTCCCCCATCGGCAAATGAAACGTACATGTCTCGGAGTGCCACCTCTCTGCCAGTGTAGTCAGCAGTCCCATGTTCGCCGTAAACTTAGGCACATAGAGCACATGTCTCAATCCCATACCCTCGATCGTAGCTCGCTCCTCGGTTGTCAGCTCAGGTCGCAACCTCTGAGTCGATGGGAATCTCTCCTATGACTCCAACATAGGCAAATACTCCTGCAGTCAAGCAAATCAATCATGTCAGTTATAGTGACACTCACTGTTCATCACAAAGTGTTGCTTCTATCCTAGTGACACTCACTATTCATCACAAAGTGTTGCTTCTATCCTAGTGGTACTCCCTGTTCATCACAAAGTACTACGTGTGTGACACTCACTGTTCATCACAAAGTGTTGCTCACATTTGCACTCCCTTTTCATCACAAAGTGCTGCTCATATTGTAGTACTCACTATTCATCACAAAGTACTATATCTTGGTATTCACCGTTCATCACAAAGTGCCTTGATCTATTCTAGTCTTCCCTAGAGGACCTGCTTGAGTGTATCCTCTCAGCAGCTTATCCAATCGACATCGTATGTTCATCACAGAACTGCCGATTTGACCTAGAAGACACAAATTCACATTTTTTTGGACACAAATGCGCTTGAAGACTGCACAGACGCGCCTAAAAAACACAGACGCGCCTGACAAACACAGACGTGCCTATGCTCTGCACAGACGCGCCTGGGCAACATAGACGTGCCTTCTTGGCACAGATGCGCCTAAACATCACAGACGCGGTCGCATTGATCACAGACGCGTTTTTTAACACAAACGCACCTGGCACAAACACAGACGCGCCTCCTGATCATAGACGCGCCTGGCACCAGCGCAGACGCACCTGGACATTTTTGGACATTTTTTGGACCCTATTCTAAGCACATTTATTGCCCTATCTACCATGCATTAATGACAACAATAAATGCATCAAAGTACAAGGAGGTTTTGCGGTACTTACCGGCTCTCCTGCCTCTACTGGCCTCTGGAATCGACGAACGTGGTCGAATCTATGAATGAAGGCCATCACTGCTGATTACTGCTACTCTTTTCTCTCTCTGCACTTTGCTCTCGTGGATGTGTAGATGATAATGAGGATGCATTTTCCCCCGTGGTCTATCTTATAGACTACCCTAGCCCTAGCCCTCGTTTCCCGAGTCAGTCTTCATTATCCCGTGACTCTGTCACTTTATCCGGTCAGTCCATTCTAGCCTCTCTTTCTTATCAAGAGATTGTCTGCAATCTTTTCAGACATTTTCATCCAATCTCTCGAGGGGGCATATCATTCCCATCTTGGGGCAACTCTGTATCAGTTCATATTATCTTCTTTGAAACAACACGACAAGCTGCATTGTCTCAAAGAGGGGCAAAATGTAGACACCCAAAATTGTCCAGTCTAATTAAATATCTAAGCTTAATTCTTCTATTAATTAAATAAATCTTTATTTATTTAATTAATTCATTTATCCTCTTCTAGCCTTATTTCTTATTTAAATAAATACATTTATTTATTTAAATTATCTTTTTTCCTAAATTAAATAAATATTTTATTTATTTAATTGATCCCACTTCTTCTATTAATTAAATAAATCTTTATTTATTTAATTAATTCATTAACCTTTTCTACCTATGACACATGTCATTCATCTCTTAATTCATACACTACCTACCCTTTCATTATTTTATTATTTCTTTTACCTACCCTCTAATCATAGCCGACCTCCTTTTACACCTCTCAATCTTATCCCTCCATTTCTTATAGTGTCTTCTATATAAGGAGATACTTCCTTCATTATCAACCCTAATGAATTTTATGTACTTGACGACACTACGATCCTACTTGCAACCACATTCCGTTCTTTGTTGAGCTCTTGTGCACATAAAATCTGAGAGCAAATATATCAAGCAAGATCAATGGAGATAGGAAGAATGGAGATCCAAACCCTATTGGACATGTGATGGTATAATCTTTGTGATTTCATTTGATTTGCATTGTCTTAGGTAATCTTCATATGTTATGGTGGATCCTTGTTGTTGTTAGGCTAGGGTTTTGTGGTTGAATTCATTTAGCCTTTCAATATCGTTATTATTGTTATCCATTTTCACCATATACAGTTGTTATGAATGGAGCTCCTGTCTGAGTTATCAGAGTCATAAGTTGAAGTTTCTGACTCGTCTTCAAGTGGCTTAGTAAAAGTATATATAGTATCAACACACACATCTTTGATGTTGCAAGTTCCTTCGTGATTTAGTTCATTGAATACTTGTATTTGACACACTTGTGGACATAACCTTGATGGTTCTGTTAATCCCTGTCGCTTATTCCATTCAACTTCCTCTGGACTGATGACTGGTTCTGTTTCTGTAGCTTCTAATTCTTCTTTTGTAGTTCCGTACTTGATTTGTCCTATCTCATTAGAGGTAGAGTTAGTAGGTGAACAAATTGCTTGTGTCCTTTCTTCCTCCATCTTTCGTTCATAGTCTTGTCTTTTTAGTCCGATTTCTTCCATTTCCTTTTGCATTTTTAGGCGTATCAGCTCTTATGCATCATCTGTGATATCACTGGATTCTTCAAGGGTTTCTATAGTAGATGTATCTGAGAGATGGTCAGGACCCCATTCATACTCATTTGAATCAGTTTTTGAATCATCTACTTGTTGTTTGCCAGTATATATGACCAAAATGTTCAGCAGTGCAAACAATTCTCTGATTCTATATACTTCATCTCTCATATCCTCTGGGACTTCTACTTCCTATGGTATTATAGCTGATATGACTAGAACTTGATTACCGTCTGTTTCCTCTCTCTAGGTGGGCAATTCTCTTTGTTCATCGTCACACTCTTCCTGAGTTTTTGAGTATTAATTTCTTGTGTTGTTAAAGGTAGTACCTTTTTCTTCCACTTACGTTGATGGTGGGATGTGTGCTTCTGATCTGATGAATTTCTTGGATCACATCCTCCAGCTTTATCATTGGCAGACTTAGTTTGTAATTGAATAGTGTTGGCATATGTGCAAAGCATGATGATATTGTATGTTGTCATTGATGTCAATATGCTGAAGTATGAATCGGTATGTTGTAGTAAGCAAACTGGCAAGAGAACCGGTATGATGATGCAAACTAGTATTTGTGAAAAAGTGAAGCGGTATGTTTGTTCAAGGTGAACCAGTATGTTGGAATGAGAACCAGTAAATGGAAGTTTTGTATCGGGGTTTCATTTGGCATGACTACCGGTTGGTAGTCTCAACTTCAGGGTTTCTGGTTGATGCATTCCAAGATTGTGCGATTCAACCGATGACATCTTGTGATGAGTTAGCATTGTAATGAAGACTAGATAGTGTTGCCACATCACCCTTGTGCGCATGAAGGATTTCCTTGAGGATCTTGCATGGAGATTGATCCTATCTACCTCGGGAATGTGTGAAGTCTCTGTAAAAGGTGGAGAGCGCGTGATGAGTTATCAGTTTCCTGAAGCGGCAAAGAATGAATATTGGAGAACATCTTGAGATCTGTTCAAGGCTGTTGTATTTGATGCAGTGTGATTAATGGTCAGGATTGAACAGACTGGATTGTAAAACCTAAATGTTTAGGGTTTAGGGTTTATGCTACCGACCTATCTGTTTCCTATAAGGTCGATGATGTTTTTCATTTTGAGTTGTTGGCAAATGTTATGTGTGTATCCCAGTGAGTGATACTGGATTCTTGCCAGACCAGAGAAATGTGTTGATACCTGCAGAGTGTGATTGCAGAAGAAAAGGAGCTAAAGTGGATCTGCCTTGGCATTGAGTGCTGTTATCAGATCAATGTATTACTTGTTGACTTCTAACCATTTCAGCAGTTGGAAAATCCCTTAACCGGGTAGCTTTAATAAGATTTTGTGTAAATCCTTTAACAGGGTGACTCAATTCAATGAGTTCTTCAAATCCTCTTGCGAGGTAACCTTTAACAGGCTTCTAACCTTTAACCGGGTATTTAGCCATCCCAAAACCGGGTGATCCCTAGCAGAACCCATTGTAAAAGTCTCTAACCGGACTAGGCTCCTAATAGAGCGGACTTCAAAAGAGTTCAAGAATAGCTTGTGGGTATTCATCCCCAGCATGGTTTTTCCCAGTTGGGTTTCCACGTAAAAAATCAGTGTGTCATGTGTGATGCCTTTCATGTGATGGTTTAGTGTTTTATGTCAAACTGGTAAAATATGTTGAACTAGCAGTCACTATATTTTTGATGATAGATTACTTGTTTATGCATAAGGGTGAAGTGGAAATGAGGTATTAGATTGTATGGAAAGCTAAGGGTTACCGGTTTATGTCTTTGACATTCTCACTGTGTTTTACCGGTAGTAATCTGTTTTAGACCGGTATTATTGCTTGCCAGTTAAAGTTCAATGTTTGTAGTTAAACCAGTTCAAGAAAAGTGTTTTGGCCTGTACTGATTCACCCCCCCTCTTAGTACCGGTTTGGTACTAATTGTTCATCATTTATTTATCAATTGGTATCAGAGTGTCCTCCAGGTCCTATGTGTTGTAAGCTTAACCACTTGAGGAAAAGATCCTACTCTAATGATGAAGAGGGAAGGTCCGAAGTTCAATAGAGATAACTTTAAAATATGGAAGGATAGAATGAAGATATACATCAGAAGCATGGGTGCTCAACACTGGAGCTATGTTGTGAATGCTTATCTTATCCCTACCGGTACTCTCACTGATAATCAAAAGAGAGAGATTCAGGAGAATGGGCAAGTCATAGAAGCTCTAATCAACAGTCTATCTGACATTGAGTTTATTGATGTTTAAGATAAAGACAATCCCAAAGAAGTATGGGATGCTCTTGAGAATATCTATGGCGGTGATGAGCATGTGAAACAAGCTAAGGAAGAGAGCCTCAGGGGAAAGTTTGAAGACATGCAGATGGTTGAAGGAGAGACCATTCAACAATATGGAATAAGAATCAAAATTGTTGTTGGAGACATCAAGAGTGCAGGTGGTCTAATAGATGATTCCACTGTCGTTAGCAAAGTCTTGAGATCCTTATTACCGGTCTATGCAATAAGGGTTGCTGCTATTCAGGAGTTGAGGTCTATAGACAAGGCAAAGGTATCCCTAGACTCCATCATTGCTAAGTAGACAACTTATGAGCTAAATAATTATGATGACAGTATTCAGAAGACTGAATCAACCTTTAGAGCATCTGCTACACCATCTAGAAAGGGCAAAGAAGCTAGTACCAGTGGTGAACCAAGACAAAGCAGAGAAATGGATGATGAGGAGATCTTGATGGAATTTGAATCTCTTCTTGCCAAGAGACTTCCTAAGGGAACTGGTAAATATAGAGGTAAGATCCCTTTGAAATGATTTTCTTGCAATAAGATAGGGCACATTGCTGTAAATTGTCCTAATGGTGAGAACAAGGACAAACCGGAGAAGTTCAAGAAGTTCAAAGGAGGAAATAGGAGAAACTGTTTTATAGCAGTTGATGAAGGTGTCACTGATGAGGAATTAGAAGATGAAGAAAGTGAAGACATTGTGTTTGTAGCAGTTAAGGAAAATGTGTCAGACAAGAAGGCTCTTGTCTCCCGCTTTGATAATTACAATGAGTGGATTATTGACAGTGGCTATTCTCACCATATGACTGGTGACCGGAGTAAGTTTCTATCTCTGAAAGAGTATGATGGTGGTGTGTTCATTTTGGTAATGATGCACCATGTATGGTAAAAGGCAGAGGGTCCATCTCTCTGAATGGAAAAAGCAGTGCTGATAATGTGTACTGGGTAGAAGGTCTTAGACACAACCTTTTGAGTGTTTCCCAACTGAATGATAATGGACTCACTCTGGAATTCAGAGATGGAGTGTGTAAAATAAAAGGTAAGAGTGGTGAACTGATGGCCACCGGTATGTAGACCGAAGGTAACCTATTTAAGCTAAATGCAAATATCAGTACATGTCTAATGGCTAATTTTGATGATAGTTGGATATGGCATAAGAGACTCTGCTATGTAAACTTTGATAATATTGTGAAGGCCAGTAAGATCAAGGCAGTTAGAGGATTGCCTATGCTGAGCAAACCAGAAAATCCTTTGTGTAGAGAGTGTCAACTGGGGAAAATGTCTTCCTCAACCTTCAAAGGTAAATCTTTCACTGCAGACAATTTACTTGATCTTGTGCATACTAACTTGTGTGGTCCTATGAAAACTAGGAGTGTGCAGGGAGATAGGTATTTTATGATTCTTATTGATGATTGCTCAAGAATGATGTGGGTCACATTCTTGAAGGACAAGTCTGAAGCCTTTGGAAAGTTCAAAGCCTTCAGAGCACTGGTTGAAAAAGAAAGTGGTAAGAGGATTAAGTGCCTAAGAACTAATCAAGGAGGAGAATTCACTTCTGGTGAATTCAACAAGTACTGTGAAGAGAACAACATCAAGAGGCAACTGTCTGCCCCTTGGAATCCACAACAGAATGGCCTAGTAGAGAGAAACAACTAGACTATAGTTGAAGTAGCAAGAACAATGCTGATCCAAGGAAAAGTTGCTCACACTTTTTGGAGAGAAGCGGTGAGCACTGTAATCTACACAATGAACTGGGTACTCATCAAGAAAGGTAAGGATTGTGAGACATGGACCAGCTCTGATACCATGTGAGATTTTGCCAAGATCAAGAGGCAATGGAAAGCACAAATAAGAGAGAACAAAATAGATGATAGAAATAAACTGTATTCTATCAAGAGAAAATACTGATCAACTGGATCATCAATCGTTCCATATAATGAATATGAGCCTTCTTATATAGGAAAGGCTATATGGATATGTGAGCACACAAACATGACATGTGGCTCAATAAGAAACAAGGGTAGGTAGGAAATAGGTGTGGGTAGGTAGGAGAAACAATATAATATTCCACATGAGGTGGATCACCCACTGAATGTGGAATGTAAAAACAAGATCAACACCATAAAAGGTGGAGATTCTCCTACACACACTATCCCAATGTGGCACAAACACCCAAGTGTCTCATACCCAAACTACTATGAAATGAATTTCCTATGTAAACTTAAGTAAGGTGTAATAATATCCATGATGAATAATTATTTACACCAACAAGGATAAAACACCTTATGAGTATTGAACCGGTAAGACACCAGTGGTAAGCTACTTTAGAGTGTTGGTAGCAAATGCTATATCAAGAGGAGTGAACATCAGAGAAAGTTTGATGCAAAATGTGATGAGGGAATATTCCTAGGGTATTCCACAAAGAGAAAAGATCTCAAATGTTTCAACAATAGGACTCAGAGAATTGTTGAAAGCATCAATGTTAGAGTTGATGAAACCTCTGAGAAACCTGAGGAAACTAACAGTGAGCAAGTAGGATATGAACTGGTAGTAACCTTTTGGGAACTGGTTGCAAAACAACCTAGCACCAGTAACAGTGCTCCTACACCGGTAGATGTTGATGCTGATGAAGATGAGGATGAAGAAGAAAAGCAAGAGGAAACAACTAAGATCATTCCTAGGTATGTAAAGCTGAATCGTGATCCAAAGAAGATCATAGGAGACAAGGATGCATAAATTCTTACAAGAAGAAAGGTCAGAGAAAACTCTTACATGATCTCTGAATTTGAGCCTAAAACATTCAAAAAGGCACATAAATATGAAGACTGGATCAAGGCAATGGAAGAGGAACTTGACCAGATAGAAAAGAATGGTACATGGTCTTTGGTACCCAGACCTAAGCATAAAAATTTCATAGGCACCAAATGGGTTTTCAGAAATAAGCTGAATGAAGATGGCACAGTGGTAAGAAACAAAGCCAGACTGGTGTGCAAAGGATATGCTCAAGAAGAAGGAGAAGACTATGGAGAAACCTTTGCTTTAGTAGCCAGATTGGAAGGAGTTCGTATGCTTCTTGCATTTACAACCTTCAAGGGATTCAAAGTATATCAAATGGATGTAAAATCTGCATTCTTGAATGGAATACTAGAAGAGGAGGTGTATATAGATCAACCAGATGAGTTTGCCCTATCAGAAGATAGTGACATGGTGTGTAGGCTACATAAAGCCTTGTATGGACTAAAACAGGCACCTAGAGCATGGTATGAACACTTGCACTCCCATCTTGTGAAGATTGGATTTGAGAGAACAAGTGAAGATAGAAATATCTATTTGAAGTTAGAAGGAGATCAAATTCTAATCTGTGAGGTATTTTTTGATGACATAATTTTTGGAGGAGATGACAAGATGAGTCATGATTTTGCAGATGAGATGAAAAAGGAATTTGAGATGTCACTTATAGGGGAGATTAAGTTCTTCATTGGACTACAGATTCAACAAATGAAAGATGGAATCTTTATCACTCAGTCCCAGTATGTCAAAGAGGTGTTGAAGACCTTTGGCATGGAAGACAACAAACCAGTTGGTACACCGATGGCGATCAGTTGTAAACTATCAAAGGAGGATGACTCAGCGTTGGTAAATGAGAAGGAATACCGATCAATGATGGATAAATTGCACTATGTAGTACATGGTAGACCGGACATTGCACATGCAGTGGGTATTACTGCACAGTTCTAGAAAAGCCCAAGAGAATCCCACTTGGTAGCAGTCAAGCAGATTCTTAGATATCTGAAGGGAACTATTGACTATGGATTATGGTATCCATACAGTAATGATTTCAAACTAAAAGTGCTTATAGATGCTGATTGGGCTGGTAATGTGGACGACTGGAAGAGCACAACTGGTGGTGCATTCTTTCTTGGTGGTAGAATAGTCTCATGGATGAGTAAGAAGTAGAGTTGTATCTCTCAGTCTATAGCAGAAGCAGAGTATGTTGCAACATTTATGAACTGCACCCAGACAATTTGGATGAAGCATGTATTAAATGGCTTCAAAGTTCCTATATCTGAACCGATAAGTATATTTTGTGACAACACAAGTGCAATTAACATCTCCAAGAATCTGGTTTTACATGCTAGAACCAAGCACTTCGAGCTCAAGTATCATTTCTTGAGGGAGAAGGTTCAGAACAAAGAGGTTGTAATGGAACATGTTTCCAGTAAGGAGCAGTTAGCAGACATATTCACCAAGCCTCTATCGAAGGCTACCTTTACCTATTTGAGAGGTAAATTAGGGGTGCTACCCCTTCAAGAGGTGAACTAAAGGTGCGTGCTCCACATCAATCAGGTCTTACATTGATATATATTTTTCAGGATTGGTGTGTTGAAGGATGCTACTCCTTAGGGGGAGCAGCATAGTGGAACATAGATGTGTATGCCTCCACTTTGGCATTGTTGTAAAAGGGGGAGAAGATGTGAAGCGAAGAAGATATCTGCAATATTAGGGAGAAGATGTGAAGCAGAAGCAGAAAGATATCTTTGTATATTGCCATCAATGCCAAAGGGGGAGATTGTTGGCATATGTGCAGAGCATGATGACATGATGATATTGTATGTTGTCATTGATGTCAATATGCTGAAGTATGAACCAATATGTTGTAGTAAGCAAACTGGAAAGAGAACCAGTATGATGATGTAAATTGGTATTTGTGAAAAAGTGAAGTGGTATGTTTGTTCAAGGTGAACCAGTATGTTGGAATGAGAACTGGTAAATGGAAGTTTTGTATCGGGGTTTCATTTGGCATGACTACCAGTTGGTAGTCTCAGCTTCAGGGTTTTCGGTTGATGCATTCCAAGACTGTGCGATTCAACCGATGACATCTTGTGATGAGTTAGCATTGTAATGAAGACCAGATAGTGTTGCCACATCAGCCTTGTGCGCGTGAAGGATTTCCTTGAGGATCTTGCATGGAGATTGATCCTATCTACCTCGAGAATGTGCGAAGTCTTTGTAAACGGTGGAGAGTGCGTGATGAGTTATCAACTTTCTGAAGCGACAAATAATGAATGTTGGAGAACGTCTTGAGATCTATTCAAGACTGTTGTATTCGATGCAGTGTGATTAATGGTCAGGATTGAACCGACTGGATTGTAAAACCTCAATTTTTAGGGTTTAGGGTTTATGCTATCGGCCTATCTATTTCCTATAAGGTCGATGATGTTTTTCATTTTGAGTTGTTGGAAAATGTTATGTGTGTATCCCAATGAGTGATACTCGATTCTTGCTAGACCGGAGAAGTGTGTTGATACCTACAGAGTGTGATTACAGAAGAAAAGGAGCTAAAGTGGATCTGCCTTGGCATTGAGTGTTGTTATCAGATCAATGTATTACCTAGTTGACTTCTAACCATTTTAGCAGTTGGAAAATCCCTTAACCGGGTAGCTTTAACAGGATTTTATGTAAATCCTTTAACAAGGTGACTCAATTCAATGAGTTCTTCAAATCCTTTTGCGAGGTAACCTTTAACAAGGTTCTAACCTTTAACCGGGTATTTAGCCATCCCTTAACTGGGTGATCCCTAGAAGGATCGGTTCCTAGCAGAACCTATTGCAAAAGTCTCTAACCGGACTAGGCTCCTAATAGAGCAGACTTCAAAAGAGTTCAAGAATAGCTTGTGGGTATTCATCCCCACCGTGTTTTTTCCCAGTTGGGTTTCCATGTGAAAAATCAGTGTGTCATGTGTGATGCCTTTCATGTGATGGTTTAGTGTTTTATGTCAAACTAGTAAAATATGTTGAACTAGTAGTCACTATATTTTTGATGATAGATTACTTGTTTATGCATAAGGGTGAAGTGGAAATGAGGTATTAGATTGTATGGAAAGCTAAGGGTTACCGGTTTATGTCTTTGACATTCTCACTGTGTTTTACTGGTAGTAATCTGTTTTAGACTGGTGTCATTGCTTGCCAGTTAAAGTTCAGTGTTTGCAGTCAAACCGGTTCAGGAAAAGTGTTTTTGCCTATACTGATTCACCCCCCTCTCTCAGTACCGGTTTGGTACTAACTGTTCATCATTTATTCATCAAATAGGTTCAACAATACCTTTTTGACGTTTGCCTAAAGGACCAGTACCTGAATATCCCATGAGTTGAAGCATCTTATAGCCTGGACCATATTGTGTCGAGGAAATCTCACAATGTCATATTTCTTTATTTGCACTATCTTCTTTGAAAAGCGATTTGAGAACATCATCCTCTTCTATTTCACTGACAAGAGAAGTAGAGGACTTTATAAAGAGACCATCATACATGACTTTTGGAGTTGAAGTTTGTGGCTTCATAACCTCTAATGGTTTTCCCAATTGTCTTGGTGATGGAGGAAGAGACATTAGCAAGAGTATAGGCTCTATCTTGTAGCCATCCATGCCAGTGTTTGTGATTTTCAATTTCTTTTCTAAATCTTTCAGCAAATATTTTGAACTTTTAGCTGTAGAGGCTGCTCTATTATGAGGAACAAAAGAATCAACACTCTGTGTTAATGCATTGCATGTATAACATGTATCAACAGGAATACTGACTTCAACTCCATTATAAGGAAACTTCAGGCATTGATGATACATAGATGGTACTGCTTTCATTTCATGAATCCATGGCCTACCCAGTAAGATGTTGTATGAAAGATGAAGATCCAGGACTTGAAAAATGACATCTCTTTCCACAGGTCCTACTCTGATTGGTAATAATACCAAACCCTTAGAGGTTGTTTCTTTTTCATCATAAGCCTTGATTGTTATTTTCTTTGTTGGATCAATAACATTTGCAGAAAATCCCAGCTGTGTCAGTAGATTATATGTATAGATATTCAACCCAGAGCCTCCATCTATCAAAACACATTTAACTTGGTGTTTATGGATCATGGCTTCAATGTGTCTGTTTGTCTATTTGGTAAATTTGATGTTGTTTGATCAAAAGTTGAGGAACTAACTCCTGGGAGAGTAATCTTCCTTTGAGCGTGAGTCATGGCATTAGCAATTTGTGCTTGACTTTGGTGATCCTGGATTATGATCACATTGCAATATTCAGGTTGAGCATATTCAATCATGTTGATCACATTATCATTGTTAGTGTAGGTATAATTGACTCTAGCTCCTCCCTTGAATTTTGAGGAATCTCCTTGTTCATAAGTCGATAAGGGATCCTTAAAGGCTTTATGATCAACATTAGTTGCGTGATTTCCAACAAAGATCTTGCCTAGGTCAATGAGATCTTGGATTTCATGTCGGAGTTTCATGCAGTTGTTTATGTTATGTCCCTTGTTCTGATGATATTCACAGTATTCATTTTCTCTCCACCATTTGGGTCTAATTTCTAGGTCATATGGTCTAGAATTGTCTGGCAATGTTATCAGATTATTTTCCAATAAGGTTTTAAAAGAGGATTCATATGACTCATCTAGAGGAGTAAAATCACGTTTAGGTTTTGAAATCCAAGGCTTTTCTTTAAACCATTCTCTTGTTTTCTTTGGAGGATTTTTTGCCACAGTTTCAGCTGCCTTGAGCGCTTGCGTGCCACTGGCCAAGTTAAATATTGTGGAATTTGTTTTTTCTTGGACAATATCTACCACTCCATCACTAACAATGTTCTTATTATTATCTTTGCCGTATTTCTAGTATTTACTCTTTTCTTTAGAGCTAGAACCTTGCGATGTTTCTTTCCAAAGTGATATATCTCCCTTTTTTATAAGCACACCTTCCATTCTGAGGGCGTTATCTACCATTTTGTTGAATGAAGGATGTACTTGCATCTGGACATTGTACTTTAATTCATAGATTAGGTTTTTGACAAAGATATCTATTTTCTCAAGATCTGGGATGTTAGTTAGATGAGAGGGGGGGGGGGAATTAGATAAACTTACAATTCAAAATATTCATCAGATTCAACCTCGGTAGAACTTACTTGATATGCAATTATGACTGTAAATCATTTAAACTCATAAACTGATAAACTTGAAACATCAAAACACATTTAACACCAAATTTAAAGTGGAAACCCAAATAGGGAAAAACCACTATGGGATTTCAGACCCACTAAGAAAATATACTCTTCTAGAATATGCTCGGTTAAAAGCCAATCCTATTAAAGATTACATAAACAAATTGCTAGATGTGACCTGATCAAGGGGTTTCCCTCAGATTTATCAGAATCTTGCACTTTGTTAGAAGTGACCTTGTCAAAGGATTTCAAACACTCATTCAGAATGTTACCTTACTAGAGGATTTACAAATAAGACTGTTAGGTCCACCCGGTTAAGAGATTTCCTGTCACTTACAAAAATAAATAACAATAATAAAATATATCTATAACTTCACATCTGAAATGTTAAAGCAGACTCTATGTGCTCAAAATAATCTTGTCATAAGACTTATCTTCCTCCTTGCTGGGCTTCTCAATCTGTTCTTCAACCTTCTGTACTCGGTAATCACCTCTGCAATATCACTGCTCTTCTATTTGCCTGCATACATTGTTCATCAACTTTTCTTTATTTATAAGCAATTCCTAACCACTTAATCTCCTTAATCACATTTCCCATGATTAATCTTAGCCGTTAGATCTTCAAACTTGACTAGGTTTATTGAATCCTTCGAACTGAAAAATGTTTTATATTGCATTGAAACTTGTATTCCTTCCTTGGTACTTGTGCTCGGTTATGACCGTTCAATCTGTGCTGTAGATCTAACTCTTGAATTTTCATTGCCATTGATCCTTAACAAACTTCTTGCATGACATTCCAATCTTCTATAAATCTCCAGCTCATTGGCATCCTTCATTTAATAATGTATTTATTCATCCAATGCATTCTATTACTGCTTGGTTGATACTCAGTAAATACTGAACTTTACTCGGTAGACATTTTGTATTTGTCTCGGTTATTGTCTCGGTAGCTTTGCTTGCTGACGACACTCGGTAACTTCTTTCTTCTTTAACCGACATTGATAACCTTGGTGTTTACCGACTAGCTCCTTGCTTGGTAAAATAGAACAGTATCAAACCTTTACTCATTCTATTGCATGAAATCTTTTCTCCTTCTTATTCAGTCTTCGAATACACATATATAGGATATCAAAAAAATCAAAATATCATAATCTCATCACTGTCTAACTCGGTAATAGTTGCCCATTGAATAACTTATTACTCCCCTTCATTTTCACATTCTTTTTGTGTCACGTACCGACATCTTTATACTCATCAAAACATACTCTTTAAGATATGGCAACATCATACTGAATCAGAAAATCAATTGCTTGACATCAATGACAAAATAATATCATTAAGACAGTAATCATCCTTTATCAATTATATCATCAATCTCGAACAACCTTCTGAATATCATCATACCAACAAACTTATTGTAATGCCAACAATCTCCCCCTTTGGCATTGATGGCAATACCAACTTGATTTATTCCAGTTGATTCGAATTGCTGTTATTCTTTTCCTGTCATCCTTGAGCTGTATTCTTCTCTCGTAATCTTCTCCCCCTATCATTAGTCTTCTCCCCCTTTGACAACAATGCCAAAAGTAAAACTGATTCATGATTACTTCCCCTGTGAAGTAATTTCCTTGCTGTTAAAACATATACAAATGTATCATCTTAGTCTCGATCAGAGCATCTTGTCTTCATTCATTGTTTCCTACACAACTTTAGACAACCTTCTAAAGTGTGTAAATCAGCATCAACTCACATATAATATTCTGTAGAGTCATAGAATTGATGCTTTCACCGAACTCTGTCAGTGAGTACTAGATAGGGGTAGGACCCCTAACTTACTTCTGAGATACTCAAAAGTGTCCCTTGGCAGTGGCTTTGTGAAGATGTCTGCTATTTGTTCCTTTGTGCTAACATATTCCAGCACAACTTTCTTTTCTTGAACTTCTTCTCTTAGATAATGATACTTTATAGAAATATGCTTTGTCTTAGAGTGCATTACCAGATTCTTTGAAATGCTAAAAGCACTTGTATTATTACAAAATATAGTTACTAGCTCGGTAACTGTTTCATTCATACCTGCGAACAATTGTTTGATCCATGCTATTTTGGTAGAATTCAATGCTGCAGCGACATATTCAGCTTCAACTGTTGACTATGAAATGCATCCTTGTTTCTTGCTAAGCCAACTCACTAGTCTTTCTCCCAAAAAGAAAGCTCCACCGCTTGTGCTTTTCCTATCATCAATATTTCCTGCCCAATCAGCATCAGTATAGACTTTTAAGTCAAAATCATTCCTCTTTTTATATAGTAAACCATAATCTTCAGTCCCTCTCAAGTATCTGAAAAATTCTCTTGATTGCTGTCATATGGGTTTCTTTGGGATCTGCAGAAAATCCTGCAGTTATACCTACTGCATGTGCTATATCAGGCCTGCTATGAACTACATATTGCAACTTTCCAATCATAGATCGGTAAAGTGTCTCATCAACAGATGCAGATTCATCATTCTTTGATAGTTTACAATTAGTAGTCATAGGAGTACTTACAGGTTTAGAATCCTCCATTCCAATTTTCTTCAAGATTTCCTTTATATACTTGAATTGAGTAATGAAAATCTCATTTTTCATTTGCAGTATCTGTAAACCTATAAAATACTTTATTACACTGATTAATGACATCTCAAATTCTTTGCACATTTCATTTCCAAAGTTCTTACATAAAGAATCATTTCCACAAAAAATAATATCATCAACAAATATGGCTGAAATCAGTATTCCATTATCCTCATCATTCTTCATATACATGTTGCTGTTTTCACTAGTCCTCATAAATCCAATCTTTATTAAGTAGGAGTGCAACCTTTCATACCATGCTCTAGGTGCTTGCTTTAGGCCATATAAAGCTTTGTTCAACTTACATACCCGATCTTTATTCTTCTCTTCAATAAATCCTTCAGGCTGTTCAATATAAACTTCTTCTTCTAGCATACCATTCAAAAATGCAGATTTAACATCCATTTGATATACCTTGAAATTTTTGTAAGCAACATATGCCAACAATGTTCTCACTCCCTCAAGTCTTGCCACAGGTGCAAAAGTCACACCATAGTCTATTCCTTGTTCTTGAGCATAACCTTTGCAAACTAGCCTTGCTTTATTCCGAATGACCTCACCTTTTTCATTTAGTTTATTTCTGAAAATCCACTTTGTACCGATTACATTTTTCTCTTTTGGTCTTGGGACCAGTGTCTATGTTCCATTTTTCTTGATTTGTTCAATCTCTTCTGTCATAGCATTCACCCAATCTTCATAGCTTAGTACCTCTTTTACTATCCTCGGTTCAAACTCGGATATCAGACATGTGTTCTATCTTAGTTTGTTCCTTGTCATCACTGGATCATCCTTATCTCCTATAATTTGACTTGATGCATGATTTCTTCTGACATATTTTGCTAATATAGGCTCGGTAGGCTCTTTATGATCTTCTTCATCACTCGGTAACTGAGTATTTTCTTCATTGGCTTTCTCGGTAAAACTTCTCGGTTGTACATATACAAACTCTTCATAATCTTCTGGTTCTTTGGAGTTTCCTTCATCATTCATTTCTACAAATTCATCAATTTTCACATTTGCACTTTCCACTATTTTGTTAGATGATTTAATCAGACATTTAAATGCTTTACTCCTAGAGGAATAACCAAGAAATGTTCCTTCCTCGCTTTTCTGATCAAATTTTTCATTTCTGTCATCTTTGTGAACATAACATCTACTTCCAAATATTTTAAAATAACTTACATTTGGTTTCTTGTCATACCAGATTTCATACGATGTCTTCATAGTTCCTTTCTTCAGTTGTACATGGTCTAGGGTGTAAACTACAGTGCTTATTGCTTCTCTCTAAAATATTTGAGGTACTCTCTTGTCTATCATCAAGGTTCTAGCACAATCTACAATTGATCCGTTTCTTCTTTCAACTATCCCATTTTGCTATGGTGTTCTTGGTGCAGACACTTGTCTCTTTATACCATGATCATTGTAGAATAAGTTAAATTCATTTGAAATGAACTCTCCTCCTCTATCAGATCTTAGACATTTAAACTGTCTTCCTGTTTCATTTTCAACTCTTGCCTTATACCATTTGAACATTTGAAAGGCTTCTGATTTCTCTTTTAAAAACATAACTGACATCATCCTTGAGCAATCATCCACAAATAATATGAAGTATTTATCACCATAATAACTTTGAACTTTCGTAGGACCACAAAGATCAGTGTGTACAAGATCTTAAATTCCTTTAGAAGTGTAAGACTTACTTGTAAAGCTTGATTTTGTCATCTTACCCATCTGGCATCCTCAACATTTTGCATTCTCAGGTTTTTCCAAGCTCGGTAGACCTCTTACTTGGTGCTTCTTACTTATTTTGATCAGGTTATCAAAATTTACATGACAAAACCTTTTATGCCATAACCAGGTATCTTCTATTTTTGCATACAGACAATTGTTCCGAGTTGAGTCAAGATGAAATGTATTACCTCTTGTTTGAGTCCCGGTAGCAGCCAACTTTCCATGTTTGTCATGAACTTTGACAATTCCTTTCTGAAATTTTATTCGGTATCCTGTATTGTTTAGCTGTGCTACACTCAACAAATTGTATTTTAGACCTTCAACCCAATATACATCATCACATTTAGCATTGTCAAGAAGTGTGATAGAACCTTTACCTTTCATAGGACATGGTGCATCATTACCAAATCTTACATAACCTCCATCATAATCTTCTAATTTAACAAACTTGTGTTTATCACCTGTCATGTGATGTGAGCATCCACTATCTATGATCCAAGAATCATTATTATTTATGTGTGATATTAAGGCTTTTTCTTCATACCTTTCTTCATTTGATCCATCTTTGATAGCCACATATACAACTTCCTCTGTCTCAGTCCCATCAGATTTATCATCATTGGATTCTTCATCAGCTACTAGGCATGTCTTTCTATCTCTCCTTTTGAAGTCTCGGTGCCCTCTGTATTGGTTGTCTTTCTGTCTGTCATCTTAGTATTCTCTCTTTTCACTAGATTCTTTGTCAGGATAGTTAGAAGCCACATGTCCAATTTTATCACAGTTAAAACATTTCAAAGGTAACTTTCCTTTATACTTACCTTTGTCTCTCGATAACCTTCTGGCCAATAATGCTTCAAACTCTTCTTGCTTTCTGATTTCCTCATATAGTTTGTGTACTTCTTCCATGTTTTTGCAAAATCTCTCACTTGCTCCACTATGATTTCCTTTAGCACACTTATACATTCTATCATTGTAATCATTAGATTCATCAAGATGAAAAGAACTGAATGCAGATTCAACTTTGTTAACCGAAGACCCACTGTTATCAAAATTACTAACTCAAAAGCATGTAGTTTACCGATAGTAGCATCCAAAGAGACTGGCATGTTTGGTACATACCTTAATTCATTAATTACAGAGACTCAAATGGCATAAGAAGGTAGAAGTGTTCTCAACAACTTACTTGTTACATCCTTTTCTTCAATAGTTCCTCCTGCTCCTTTGATTTGATTGACAGTTTCCTTTAACCTTGCACTGTATTGGATTATGTTCTCACCTTCATTCATTCTCATGGATTCAAGTTGTCCTCTTAGACTGTCTACTTTTTCTCTTTGAATATGTTCATCACCACCATACACAGATATAAGCTTATTCCACATAGCTTTGGCATCATTACCACCTTCTAGATCATTAAACTCTGAGTCGGTCAATGCTGATGTTATTTCAATCATTGCTTGAATATGTTCTTGCTTTGGCTTTATCTCTTCCATTATCATCGGGTAGGTTCTAGGTGCAGTGTAATCATTCTCCAGATAATATGTTGTATATTCTCCAATTCTTGATAAGTGTAGCTTCATCCTTTTCTGCCATGTGGAGAAACTTGACTTGTACAACTTTGGTGCATCCCTTTTATACATCTTCGGATCTTGCCTCAAGTTCCTTTAAACTTTTCTTTCAGAGTTCCAGCTCTGATACCAATTGTTAGTTAGATGAGAGGGGGGTGAATCAGATAAACTTACAATTCAAAATATTCATCAGATTCAACCTCAGTAGAACTTACTTGATATGCAACTATGACTGTAAATCATTCAAACTCATAAACTGATAAACTTGAAACATCAAAACACATTTAACACCAGATTTAACGTGGAAACCCAAATAGGGAAAAACCACTGTGGGATTTCAGACCCACTAAGAAAATATACTCTTCTAGAGTATGCTCGGTTAAAAGCCAATTATGTTAAAGATTACATAAACACATTTCTAGATGTGACCTGGTCAAGGGGTTTCCTTAGATTTATCAGAATCTTGCACTTTGTTAGAAGTGACCTTGTCAAAGGATTTCAAACACTCCTTCAGAATGTTACCTTGCTAGAGGATTTACAAATAAGACTGTTAGGTCCACTCGGTTAAGAGATTTCCTGTCACTTACAAAAATAAATAACAGTAATAAAATATATCTACAACATCACATCTGAAATGTTAAAGCAGACTCTGTGCTCAAAATAATCTTGTCATAAGACTTATCTTCCTCCTTGCTGGGCTTCTCAATCTATTTTTCAATCAGATCTTCAATCTTCTGTACTCGGTAATCACCTCTGCAGTATCACTGCTCTTCTATTTGCCCGCATACATTGTTCATCAACTTTTCTTTATTTATAAGCAATTCCTAACCGCTTAATCTCCTTAATCACATTTCCCATGATTAATCTTAGCCATCAGATCTTCAAACTTGACTAGGTTCATTGAATCCTTCGAACTGAAAAATGTTTTATCTTGCATTGAAACTTGTATTCCTTCCTTGGTACTTGTGCTCGGTTATGACCGTTCAATCTATGTTGTAGATCTAACTCTTGAATTTTCATTGCTGTTGATCCTTAAAAAACTTCTTGCACGACATTCCAATCTTCTATAAATCTCCAGCTCATTGGCATCCTTCATTTAATAATGTATTTATTCATCCAATGCATTCTGTTATTGCTCGGTTGATACTCAGTAAATACTGAACTTTACTCGGTAGACATTCTATATTCATCTCGGTTACTATCTCAGTAGCTTTGCTTGCTGATGACACTCGGTAACTTATTTCTTCTTTAACCGACACTGATAACCTTGGTGTTTACCGACTAGCTCCTTGCTTGGTAAAATATAACAGTATCAAACCTTTACTCATTCTGTTGCATGAAATCTTTTCTCCTTCTTATTCAGTCTTCGAATACACATATATAGGATATCAAAACAATCAAAATATCATAATCTCATCACTATCTAACTTGGTAATAGTTTCCCATTGAATAACTTATTACTCCCCTTCATTTTCACATTCTTTATGTATCACTTACCGACATCTTTATACTCATCAAAACATACTCTTTAAGATATGGCAACATCATACTGAATCATAAAATCAATTGCTTGACATCAATGACAAAATAATATCATTAAGACAGTAATCATCCTTTATCAATTATATCATCAATCTCCAACAACCTTCTCAATATCATCATACCAACAAACTTATTGTAATGCCAACACTGGGATAGTCCGTGAATATCTAGAGAACATCTTTCTCCATCGTTGGGGAAAAGTGAGAAAGGGTTCTCCTATCTTTTGTTTGGTATTGCAAAGTTCTATCATGGTGACTGGGTGATGAATGTTGGATGAGTATTGTTGTAAAAATAGTTGGATTAGTTCTTCAAATGTTTTTATTCCTTTGGGTAGACTTGAGAACCATTCCATTGCTTGACCCCCTAAACTTCTTGGTAAAAGGCGCATGAGGTACGTTTGATCGTGCATGAACTCCATACAGGCGGCATAAAACTCTCTGACATGATCTTGAAGATTTGAGGTACCATCATATTTGTCTAATTTGGGGATCTCAACTCGTGAAGGAAATGGAGGCATGTAAAGGTTTTTTTCAAATGGGAATGGGCAGATTGTGTCCAGAGAATATTGTTTTGGTGTTTTATCTTTGTTTTGTAGTTTTGTGACCACAGTTTGTAATGTTTGCATTTGTTTGCTTATCTTTCCCCATGGTGTCTCTTCCTCTTTAGCAACGAGGGCCTCCAGATTATAACCAGTAGGGAGTTTGGTGCCTTGCTTTGCTAATTCTAGGAAATAGTCTTCTTTTTCCCTAGCCATGACGACCTTCATCATTTTTCAGAACTCTTTATCATTATGACATCTATGTATTTCGGCTTTGGGAGGTTCAGGAAGCTTAGATTCAGTCGATGAGGAATCACTGTCAGTGGCATGATTGCTAAAGTCATCATGAGTGTCTCGTTTACTAGCTTCTCTTTCTTGTCTTTCCCCAGACATGGTGGGAGATAAAGGCTGACCAAAGATTGGTAGATCGTAAACTGGTATCTGTGATGAGGACGGTTTATTGTAAAAGGGGTTTTCCACAAAGAATGGATTATCTTTTGATGAAAACAATGTTTCTTTTTCTTTGTCACTTTTGCTATGAGAATTTCTGGTTTGAAAAGGCATTTTGTAACCGATAGGACCGAGAGCCAAATGTTTTACAAAAGTCAAGATCAAATTGTAGCTAGTAGTTTGTTTAACGCGGTGATTGAGAGAAGTAACTAAGATCTGGTTTGGTTTCAGGAATGATCTATCCTATGTAAGACGCTATCTAAGTTAACTTAGGTTTGATAAGATGTTTGTTTGAACTAGCTGAGAGATGATCGACAAAATCATGCAACGCAACGACAGAGGTACACTATCAAGGTTGTTTATGCTCAGGAGGATGATAACCAGTTTTAGGCTTGCTGTAGACTATTTTAGATAGGTTTGACTATTTTGGACTGGCAAAATCAGAGACTTGTACGACAAAATTTATGAGACCGTACAATAGTATAACAGCTTCAGGATGACAACAATTCTTTTTCATGCGAGTTGCTACCTAGTATGGTACGGCAAATGGGTATGTCCCGAACGATAAAAGATTTAGTGCAGTTCTGTCTCGTACGACATAGGATTTAGCTTAAACGACAGACTGCTGGGTCTTGTACGACAGGGGATTTAGCTCGGACGACAATTTAGAATACTTGTACAACACAGGATATGGTGTAGGACGACAAATGATCAGGCTCGTACGACTGTTAACAGGACAGAGACAAGAATTTTGAGTTTTTTCGATTGCTGAGTATGACAACTGAGTATGACCAATTCTGAGGTGGACTGATTTTTGACCAGGATAGACTAGCTTCGACACGGATAGAGTTTTATCACTGAGTTGTTGATTTATTTGATTTGTTTTCTCCAGTTTTCGTATTCCAGTTTTAGTTTCAAGGATGAAAACACAGAAAACATGCAGTATAAATAGTAACTCCAATCACAGCATGCAAACCCTATGGAATTTGGCTTAGAGAAGAAAACCTTTGCTTGCTGACTTAGGTACACACCCAATAGCTAATCAGAATACGGCCACTGAGTCTGACGCAATGGATTCTCAATGCCGTATTAGCCGACTCCAAACACTAATGGGGGCACGATATGGCAAGTGTCTTGGGAGAGTTACTATCTCTCTTGCACAAAGATTATCAACCTTTCGGAGGTGAATCAGGTAGCTTCTAATTTTAATTGGATCTAGTAAGAGTTCCGTTCGGCGCGTCGAGGTATAAACTCAATTAAGAGGTCTCCCAGCCTTGAAAACCAAGGTTCAATATGCCCAAAGGTACTGAGGAGAGCTATTCCCGAGCACTGCACTTGACTTGATTTTCGTCAAATCACTTTTATTTTATAGTGGGTTGGAGTACTTGGCGTTTAGCCATTCCCACTTAGGTCGTTCTCTTCTTTTTGTTCCTATCTTCTGGAACACTCTCATTTGGAGGCTTCTTAGTCCTTCACTTGAGCTTTCATCTCTTCTTGGAGAAGAGTTTTGTTCCCACAGGGTTTTCTCCTTTTTCTCCACTTTACAAAGATTTTATTGTACTTGGGTACCTCATCAGGCTTAGTTGTCGGGACCTATTGTTGCTTTCCTGCATTTTTTTCATGCTTTTTTAGTCCTTACTTATTTTTTAGCTACTCCCTAAGTTCATCTTAAGGGGGGGTGTTAGAGTTATATTTTATTAGCTAATAATTATTTATTTAATTATCAGTCTATTATACTCTATGCTTAAGCTAAACTTAGGAATCTTATAATTCTATAGGTTTTTCTCCTTTAGGATTTTGAGTATCCTTTTATAAAGATTTTCTCTTTGTATTTTCATAACAATTATAATTATTGAATTGCATTATTGTTGCACAACAATATGACTCCTCTTTTCTGGATCTCTGAATTTTGGCCTCCATAGCTTTTTTGCTTTTCTCCTTCTATGACAAGTTTGCATGCAAATGATCTTTGGGAGCTGTAGAGTTGATTTTTCCTCAACTCCAATAGTATTGTATCAAGATATCAGAGTGATCCTAGAGAAAATCATGAGAGAGCGGTGAAAAGGATTTCTAGGTACTTATAGGGAACAACTGAATATGGTTTGTGGTATCTTAAAAATGATGACTTTACATTATGTGCATATACGGATGCAAATTGGGGTGGAGATGTTGATGATCAGAAGAGCACATCTGGTGGAGCTTTCTTTCTTGGAAAGAAACTTGTTTCATGGATCAACAAGAAGCAGTCATGTACCTCTTTATCTACTGCTGAAGTTGAGTATGCTTCTGCTGCTACTAATTGTACACAAGTTCTATGGATGGAGTAAATGTTGAAGGATATAAAGGTGGATTGTAATGAGTCGGTAGTTATTCACCGTGATAACTTTGCTGCTATTGATACATCAAAGAATCCGGTATTTCATTCTAAAACAAAGCACATATCTATCAAGTATAACTTTTTGAAGGAGAAGGTGGAAGCAAATGAATTCAGACTGGTTTATGTGAACACTAAAGAGTAGATTGCAAACATCTTCACTAAACCTTTGCCTAAAGAATCATTTGAGTACTTCAGAGACAGATTGGGGGTTTCTGCCCCTTCGGTAGAGACTTGAGTGATGCTGATCGACATCAGTCCGGTATGCATTATCAAAACTATTACTCATTCTAGATTGATGTGGTGGTGCTACTACTCAGGGGGAGTAGTCAGCTATAAGAATAAGAGGATTTATGACTTTTGTTTGATATTTATGTCAGACTTCTAGCATTGATGTCAAAGGGAGAGTGATATATATGAAAAACAAAGCTTAATAGAATATCAGTCGAAGGGGGAGAGATAAGAGTTTAACAAAGATATATTCATTAGGGGAGTTTGGTTCAAAGCTTCATTGCTATATCATTTTGTGGGAGATTGTTGGTTGTCTTCCATAGGGGGAGACTTGTTTGGCATTTCTTGGCACTTGGATGTTTTGCACATCTAGTGTTGCCATCAATGCCAAAGGGGGATATTGTTGGCAATTTGGAGGAATTGATTATGTGTTGCATTGATGTTTTGTCATTGACGAAAACATCGATTGTTTTGGTTGTTTACTGGTTTCCGGTTGGTTCCGGTAGAGTGGTTGGATTACGATATTGATCTGGTATGCTTTGGTTTGTGGAATTGGTTTGGATCTGTCATTCATGCCATTCAGATGTGTATCACGATCGGTTGGTTCAGGATTTGATGACTTAGGAGCTATCATTTGTTCTAGTAAGCCTTCTGGTTACCGGTAAGAGTTTTATCAACAGAGCTTTGTTGAGGATCTTTTGATGCACGTGATAAGTGGTGTTGGTGCGGCTTCTAGATGGCTTTTGGGATGATGTTGGTTATCTTATTCATGTTCCAGTTCATCGGTGGTGTTGGATTTGGTTTATGGCAACCTATTTTGGGTCCGATGTTATCTAGGTTATGGACCAGTTTATGTAACATGTTGGAGGATGTTCCTGATGCGTTACCGATGGGATTTAATGTTTGGTTTACATTTTTTTCGACCTAAGATGACTTGGTTGATCATTGGATTGTAGGTTTATATTATGAACTTATTGTATTATCTTTTAGGTGTCCGACCTAATTGTTTAGGTCCAGGGTTGGTATAAATATGATGTAATATCTCTTTGTAGATTATGGGCATATGGGATTATCTGTGTGCGAATAATGTTGTAATCATATACAGAATGTTTGGTCGATCATAGGTGATCGAGTTGGGTTGGTAAGAGAGGTTTAAGGCCTCCAGTACTGAGCTTAACCGGAGTTGTACTCAAGCATAGGAGATGCTATCTTTGCAGTTCACTCTTGTTTCCAGATTGAGTCTGGATTTATTTTGTAGTCAGTGAGGCTCCTTTTTGTGATGAGTAGTGTGCTCTAGGCTGTTGGCCTTCCTTCATGTGCAGGCCCCTCATATTGTAATCACATACTTATTGCAAAAGTATTATCTGACTGTGGGTAGGCTTCCCATCGTGGTTTCTCCATTTACCAGGTTTTCCACATACAAATCTTGGTGTCATGTGTTATGGATGAATGATAACTATTATGTGATTTATGCTTATGTTTAATTGTTATATCAGTTATTCTGGTATTTGGTTTATGCATTTCGATATTGAGTTTATGTGTTTCGGTAATAAGGTTTTGAATGCTTGAAGTTCTGTAATCCGGTGACAATTGATTCACCCCCCTCTCAGTTGTCCTTTGGTTATTTGAGCTGTCTAACATACCTATGAGAAATGTTTGGTACATAGAGTATTCACCACAACCTTGATCTTGTATTTTCAGTTTTCCTTTGATTGATTCAAGCAGTATATTAGGATCCACATAATTAGGTGAAGACGCCTCTCTGTTGACTGACCCCTGTTGTTGTGGAGTATATTTTAGGTTGGCACAAAATTGAAAGGGATCAGGATCTCCTGGGATTGTTATTTCGGTTCCATTGTATGAATATTTTAGACATTGATGATATGTAGAAGGAACTGCTTTCATAGCATGAATCTACGGACGACCAAGGATCATGTTATAAGGAAGGTCTAAGTTTAACACTTGCAACAAGGTTGTTTCTGTTACCAGACCCACTCTGATAGGCAAGAAAATGACTCATTTGGATGGACACTCTCCATTATCATAAGCTTTTATTGTAATCTTATTTGAGGGATCTATATCAGTTTCAGTATAGCCAAGAGCAAGAATAACTCTCAAAGTGCAAATATTTGGGCTTGCTCCACCGTCTATCAAAACTCTTCTGATCTTACAATTGTGGACAAACACTTCAAAGTGTAACAGGTCGTTATGATGGGTATTACCACATGGCATATCTTTGTCTGAAAAGGCCACATGTTGGGAAGTAGAAAGGTTTCCTATCCTAGCATGAAATTGGTCAACATCAATATCAGTTGGCAGTGTTGCCTCAGCCAAAGCTTTATCCAAGACAACACGGTGCACAGGGGAAATTTTTAACAACTCAAGGATTGAAATCTACGCAGGTGTTTTCCCCAAATGATCAAGGAGATTATACTGAATGGTTAAGGCTGGTTTGGGAGGATTAGAAGGAGCTCCTTTCAATACTATCTTGGACCAGCAGGTAGTTATTGCATAGGAGGAATCTTGTTCTTTTATCATTATGGTTGACACATAGTCATCTGATGCACGAAAACAATTAATAACATTGTTATGACTCGGATTTACATAATTTAGATTGCCTTTTTGATTCGAGTTTGAGGAAGAGGGTTTTTCCTTGTCATGATCAAGCAAAGGAGTCTTGAAAATTGTATGATCAGCGTTAGAAGTTGCAGTGGATGGATCTACTTCAATCACACCCTGGTCCAACAAGTCTTGGATAATATGTTTCAATTGAAAGCATGATGCGGTCTTGTGTCCTTTAGATCAATGGTAATCACAGTACGTATTATCATTCCACGAATGTGGTTTTACTAATGGCTCCTCTTTGACATTTGGCAGCGTGATAAAATTAGCTTGAATAAGTTGTCTCATTACCGATTCAATAGGCTCTCCCAATGGCGTAAATTGGCGAGGAGACCCATCTCTTGACCTAAAGGGCCCATGTTGTTGGCCTTGCTACTGCTGATTGTGTTGTTGGTTTTGTGATTGTTGAACGACATTACTCGTTTGATTTGACATTTGATGAATAGGTTGAGAAGTTGGTGCATTAGGAGTATTCGTTCTTTTGATAACAAACTTTGGTTGATTCACATTTACCATCCTTGCATCAACTACACCATCATTAGTGACACTCTTGTTTCTGGACCAAAATCTGTTCTTGTCACTTGAATCACTTGAATTATTGTCATCTCGGTTAACCTTAATTATCCCCTTGGCAATGAGCGCATTCTCAATTTCAATTCCCTTTTTGATGAGTTCATTGATTGAACTTGGTCCCTTTAATTTTAACTCATACATCATTTCTGGCACCAAGTTCTGTATGAACAACTTGACTTGTTGTTCTTCAGGTATATCAAGAGAACACCAACTAACTAGACTTTGCCATCTTTGCAAGAATGCCATTATTGATTCACCTGGTTTTCGCTTCGTGTTGCATAAATCTGACATTGTTATTGTTAGAACTTAATGTTATTAGGGATCACATCCTTATAATATTTATATATAATATTCTAATATAAGGTTATAAAATCTTATATATTATATGCTTTATAAGCATATTCCATTTGAAATAATTATAATCTAATAACTATTAGATTATTAATTATTTATGAGTGGGGGCTATTGAAAAGGTGTGACTAGTGAAGCCACCCTTCCTCCTATATTTAAGGAGTTTCTCTCTCATTTGGGAGTGGTGAGAATTTGGAGCTTTATGGTGAGTTGTATCACTATGCATATGAGGTATTATTGGCCATGTGGAAGTATTGGAGGAGTGTCCCCAAGTTTGAGTCTATTTTATGATTGACTATATTTGTAAGTGTTTTAATAAAATGATGTTTTATGGGGTTTTTTACCCGAGAGGGTTTTCCCCATGTATATCTTGTGTAATGGGTACATTTATGCATGTATGATTCTCATTTCATTTATTTTATGATCTTGTTTATAATTATTAGTATCCTAATATCCTAATTTCTAACAATTATCTCATTGTCAATATTGAATGCGAAATGACAAATAAATTTCTCAGCCAGCTCATTTCAAGATTTTATAGTTGTTGGAAAATGTACATACCAATCCATAGCTTGTCCCGTGAGACTGCATGGGAAAAGATGTATCAAATATGTTTCATCATAAGATACTTCAATGCATGCTACATGAAAGGCTCGAATGTGACCTTTCGGATTACCTCTTCCCTTATATTTGTCAAAAATTGGAGCTTCAAAATGCTTAGGGAAGGAAGGCATATATAAACTCTTATCAAACGGATTGGGACACAAGTATTGACTTGTGTACAATTTCATTGTGCTTTTGTTTTCCAATGCCTTGATTTTTTTGTCACATCACCTCAAGTTGCTGCATTAACGAGTCTGATTGCAAAGTCTTTGGAGGTTCATTATTCTTCTCTGGATATCCTCTTTGCTTATATATATTGCCTCCAAATGGTTGTTGTTGTTCAAAAATTGTTGTCTTTGGTGTCTTTGGCACATATATGTTATTATATTGTTCTTTTTGTTGAGGAAGTATCATATTTTATTTTGCCACTTGAGATGGAAATTCCCTTTTAACTTGGGGTTGATATTGTAATTTCGGTTGTTGAACTTGCATTTGCAGCTGGTAATGCATGTCCATTTGATGTTGTTGCGACACATTGACTTGTTTGCCCCTGTTGTACATATTGAGGAATATATTGTTGCTGGTACTGATGCTACGCATTATGAATCAGAGCTTGTTGACTTTGTACTTTTTGTTGTTGTCCCGATGTAAATCCAATTAACTGCAAGAAACTTTGTTTATGTGGCTTTGGTTGTTTGACTTTTACATGCGACACGACATTTGCATTAACTTGTTGTGAAGTTTGTCTGAGTGATTGTTGTTGTTGCAAGTTTGTACTTGTTTGCAATGGCGTAGAAGACATCATCATTTGTTGCTGAGGATGGTGTTGGTGTTGTTGTTGTTGTTGTTGTGCATTGCTTGCTTGCATATTTATTGATACTTGTTGTATCTTTTTTAATTGTTGTAACACTTGTTGAGGTTGCACACCACTACTTGTTCTTTGTGTTGTCATGATAGAAGGTCCTATCGAAAAACTTTGTGTCACTTGTGTATTCATATTTATCACATGTGTATCACTTGAGTACTCATAAGCCTTTTGTTGCACTGTTGAATTGACTGGCACATCAGTAACATTTGGCATTCCAGTTGTAAAGTGCTCTTGTGTTTTCAATTGCGAACCACTTTGGGAAGTTTGAGATATCTTTGGGTATGTCTCATTTGCCAACATTTTCATCATTACCATTTGATCTTGGGGAAATGGTGTGGTATTGTATAATGAATTATTTATTGCCTCAAACATTGAATTTGGTGGAACACTTATTGTCAATAATTTTGAAAGATGCTTTTCATATAATGTCATTGGAACCTCTTGTTGTGTATTAATTTCATCTGGATGAGGTTCCAAACTCAACAAATTTTCAACTTCATGATGTGGTCGTACATCTGTTTGATCATTTGAAGTTGTAGCAATGTCGATCATATCTTTAAACTTGCTAGGAAACAATTTATGTATCTTACTCAAATGTTTGCTCATTTTTCTTTCCAACTTTTGGTTTTTGACAAATGTTTCAATATAATCAGAATCATTGGAATTTGATGAAGAACTTAGTGCATTTTTGGGATCAATTTCTTGTTCGAGATCTTGATTTGATCCAAATCTTTGTAACGAGTGTTTCTTAGGGGTAAATTAAGCATATAGATAATCAAATGTCAAAGAGAGAATCACAACTCTAAATCCAATTACAATTAACTCCTAAATGACAATGAAATAATGCTAAATCAATTGAATAATGAATGAAATCTAATTAAAATCCCTCAATTGATGTAACAAGGCTTCTATTTCTCTTCTCCATAATTGCTGGTTGATTGGCTCTTAGGTGTTGCACTGAAATTCTTGCATAAGATAGACAATTATTTTGAAGACTGTGATTCTAGATTTTGTGATTCTAGATTGATTTGTGAAAATGATGCTGTTTATATAGATTTTCAACACAGAAGGGGTGAGGATTTGAACACAAGTCCTAATTGATTTGTTAACTAAATTGATTGGTCTGCTAACATGATTGATTGGAGAGTCAACTGAATAGATTAGCTAGTTGACTGAATAAATGGATTAGAAGACTGAATTGGTTGACTAGTCAAAAAAAGTTGATTTGGAGTGAAAAGGTGTGATTGAAGAGTTAACTGAGTTAACTAATTAGTCAACTGATTTGATCAATCAATTATGATTTCAACATGTGTTGTAGGATTTTGAAATTGAATTTGATTTTCATTTTCAATTTGGATTTGAATTTGGACTTTCAAATGCTCAAATGCACATGAAATTAATTTTAATTTATTGAAATTCAGATTTGGTGAAATCTTAATTTGATGACTTGGAATTAGATGAAATTAATTGAAATTCACATTTGGGGAATTTTGAATTTGAGAGAAATAAAATTAGATGGAATTATTTGAAATTCAAATTTGGGGAAATTGGAGGAATAAGTTAATTAATTTAAATGAAATTATTTAAACATTAGAAATTGGATTAATTAAATAATAAAGATTATTTAATTAAGGAATAAATCATAATTAATTAAATAAATAATATTTAATTAATATTTAAAATAGGGTTAAATGATGAATTGATTAAGAAGTGGAAATTGAATAATTAGTAATGTAGAAAGTGATGATTTGTTTTGTTCAGAAGAATAATTTACTTAATTAAATAATTAAAGAATTACTTAATTAATTAGGACAAATAATTAGTACATGATGAAAAAGACAATTTTTAGTGTTTACATTTGCCCCTCTTTAACATAGTGTCAAGGTGATGTTGTTTCAAAGAAAACAAAAATTTCTACCCTTATATGCCTCGATGACTCTTTATAGTGTAAATATGCCCCCTCGAAAAAAGTGGTCGAAAAATTATGAAACTGAGATCATTTTTTTGATACCATGGTAATGAGCAATCGTGTGAAGTTTCATGCGATTTTGAGTTCGTTTGGCCGTGTTGCAAGTGCTTTGAAGTTTAGTTGGACTGAGACCATTAGAGAGGTAAAAACCCTAATTTTGGCTATAAATAGTGAATTAGCCCTTTTAATTTTATCATTTGCATTCATTTGATTTTGTGGAGCTCTTCTTGATTTCAGTGCTTTCTGACAAATTTGGAGCGTGATGGCAGGCCAGAGAGAGAGATTGCACTTGTCCAATCGAGTGCGTTCATACCAGAGACCGCCTGACACTGGAGGCATGATATGTCTTCAAATATTTTGCTCGTTTTTGCCTGTTCTCCAATTTTTTTTTCTTTCGATGTCAGAGAGATTTTTTTTATCTTATGCGCAATTGTATTAAATGATGCACAACTGATTATTGAATGCACAATTGCCTTTAATAATTTGCATTTGTAAATTTTGATGCACAATTGCTTTTAGTGATCCGCAATTGTGAATTTTAATGCGCAATTGACATAATTGGTTCACAATTCAATGTTGTTGATGCACATTTGTAAATATCAGTTCACATTTGTTGATTATGAAATTTTTCCAAAGTACTTGATATGATTTTTGTTGTGCGAATAAATTATCAGATATTTTCTCATGTTTGACATGTAGGAGAACTTTCATGTGTTGATAGGAAGACAAACAAGGCCTGATGGTCTTGATCGACGAGATGAGTTGTTGCAGGAGGATGTTACCTTGATTAGGCATTTGGGCTTATATCACATCCTTTATCTTCCAGAGGTTACGACCAATAGGGCCATGATCACTACTTTGGTTGAGCGGTGGCACCCGGAGACTTGTTCCTTTCATTTGCCCACAAGAGAGGCATCCGTTACCTTGGAGGATATGTGGCGTATCCTTCAGGTTCCGATCTTTGGTGCTAGAGTTACATTTGGTCACAGATATGGTATCCATAGTTTATGCGATCTATTTGAGTGCACTGGGAAGGATCTACAGATACGGGGTAGATATGATATCCCATGGGATGTTTTGGATTATGATGATTTGACTATCGTGTTATACAGTATTGTAGCCGGTCCTCTGATTCCTGATAGGAGGACACATGGATTCCCAATTGGTTTGGGTAGAGTCATCCATGATATGATCATACTCAGATGAGTATTTGCTTGGGGTCCATGTTTATTAGCCACTTTATACCATCAGATACATGGAGTTGTTTATCTTGGACATAAGTCCATCAAATGCAGGATGACATTGCTCCAGGTATGGGCTTGGGAGCACATAGCTATCTCCCAACTTGTTATTCATGATGATCTTGGTGTTGAGGAGCCTTATTCTTATAGATACACAACTGGTATTAGACATAGGGTGTCAGGGAACACCCTTTACTGGAGACACCAGATTGATATTTTACAGTATTTCACTTGGAGACCATATCTTGATTGCCTTGGTTGGGCTGATGATGCACAAAATTTGCCATATTGCCGGAAACAGAGATATCTTATTGGGAGAGATGTTGGCACTAATAGGGTTATTGATATTCATCTTCCTGGTCATGTACTTTGATGGTTCGGGGAGGTACAGAGGGTTCCTGATGTTACTACTTATTTTGCTTGTATCTATCGAGAGATCGGAGATTGGGGGGCTTGTATACATCCTCATGTTTCTATTGCAGAGTTTGATTCTCTTTGTTTGGTACAGTGGGGTTGGTCCACCGATGTTGCAAGTCCTGGTGCCTCACTGCAGTATGATTCTTGGTGGGTACATCATCTACTAGTACCTTTGACAGATCCTACAATTCCTATCTCTCCTTAGCAAATTCAGCACATGAGGGCATGGGGAGGGAGAATTTGAGGGAGAGGGAGAGGGAGAGATGGTGGAGGCTGAGATAGGGGGAGCATGAGGTGGAAGTCAGATTGGTTTGATTGTAGCAATGGTAGCAACAAAGGTAGAGCGAGAGGATAGTGAGGGTGATGTAGATATCGGTGGAGACACCGAGTCTATGAGTAGCTCTGACAACAGTTGGGAGTGAGAGTGATGATTCTGAGACATGATCATCTAGCAGTGGGGGGAGTGATGGTGGGGATGGTGGTGGGAAGGACCTTGAGATGCTTCAGGTTGGAGATGCACCAACTATAGAGGGAGGCAATGATGAGGAGGGTGAGGACAAGCAGGTTTTGAGAGTATGAATTAGGAGCTTAGAGGATCTAGTTGTCACATTGCGATAGTGCCGAATGGATGATAGGGAACACTTCCATAGAGCATATGGTACTTTAGAGGCGCAGAGAGATCAGATTGCGAGAGAGAGGGATAGGGCTATTGCGGATAGAGGTCATCTCTAGCAAGAGCAAGATGATGCAGCGCGAAGAGCACAGGTGGTTATGGATGCATATGATCAGTTGTTTGGCCCAGGGACCGAGGAGCAAAGACATCCAGATAGATTTTTCACTGCTGCTCATGAGGCAATTTATTACAGACATGCATATGACAGAGCCATTCCTAAGGATCAGAGGGAGCCTACTTATCAAGCTTTTAGATCTTGGAGCGGGTCTAACAGGGACACTAGTCAATGAACGAGTAGCAGAGGCGTGATGGGTCCTCCTAGGGCATCATTGGGTCATCATGGGGCAAGATCGAGCAGACATGATCCACTTAGAGATATGGGAAGTGTTGGTTGAGACATTTTGTCTTGCATATGTTATGATGTATTTTGACACTTTTGAGATATATATGATATGCATTTTGGCGGCATTCTACATGCCTTGTGTTATTTGTATGATGTATGATTCTATAGGATGTGTATATGTGATGTGTTGTGTGTGATATCTTTTATGATTATAGTGCATTCTATTTTATGCAATGTGATATGGCTGTGTAACTAATGCTTCTATGTGATAATGAGTCTAAAATGATATGATATTTATCTAAATGTATCTAATGCATTGACATGTAGATGAGATTAAGCTTGAGTAATAATGCAAGTGAATCTAAGTAACATGCAATCTAACTAATGAACTTAAAATGATATGCAACCTATATGAATGTTTTTGTTGTGACAAAATACATAGTTGATTGCGCCACTTGACTTAGAAGAAGTGTTAGTAAGAAAGATAGATTTGGATTAGACAGAAGAAATAGTAGAAAATGAAGAATCAACCGTGTTAACTTAACATCAAAATCGATATGATGTGATAGGAATGATAGTGATGAGTACTCTTCTTTGCCTTTATTCACAGTGCAATACATTATCATCATTGAGCCTTATTATGTAATAATGAAGCTTAGTACACCAAGTTATAGGGAACCAGGATGTATAGATATCTCATTGCAAGAAACAAACAAGTAGCAAATAAGGAATGAACTCTCCATTCTGGGAATTTCACTAGGGGTTGAGGTATGTGTGGCATTCATAGGCTGAATGCTCCTATCACATACACCCACTAGAGCAATTTCCCCAAGACTTCATTGATTCACACCACAAAAAAGCAAACAAAGTAAAGGATCATGCCCATCATGGCTCCTATAGTCACTTTTTGGACATCCTTGAGTAGAATAGAAACATGATCTTCATCAATTGATAAAAGATAAAAACCAAATTAGACAAAATTCAGCAGCTAAACTGACTGTTCCTTTGCTTTGATTTGTTTGATGTGATGGTTGATAATGTCTAGTTTCAAAAGTTTTGGACCCTATTTAAGACTGAACTGTTTGGTTTCGAGTGTATCTGATTATGTCTAAGACATGAAAATGATCACGTTGATGTGGATAGAAGCGATTGATAAGACTTGATCAGGTTGGTTGCAAATGTTTGATAAGATAGTTATATCCTTTGTTTAACTTTGCGCGAAGTGTTTGCTGGATATTTGCTAGGGTATTTATTTCTCACGAGACATTTTATTGCAAGGTTTTAGTTGTTTTCAATATTTTTGGATGTGGTATTTTTAATTTTTCGATGTTTTTGGTATTTTGAATTTTCGTATTTGAATGTTTTTTGGTATTTTTCAAGATCGTATTTGAATTTTTTTTTTTTATTTTTTTTTATTTTTTCTTTTTCTGATGTTTTTGGTATTTGTTCAGGACTTTTTTTGATATTTTAGGATTTTTTTAGGACTTTATTTGAATTTTTAGGTTTTTGTGTTTTGCAAATGTTTTTGGATTTTTATAAGATTTTATCTTAATGTTTTTGATTGATTTTTTCAGGATAATTTTCTGATTTTTAAGATTTTATTTAGGACTCTATCTAAATTTTTAAGGATTTTTTTAGTTATGCCCCTAACTATGCAGACCTATGATGATATCATGATGATGTATATGGAGACAACAAATTTTTGATTGAGTTATGCTAGTGCAAGATGCAAGATGAAGATGCAGTTCCTATTCAAACAAGGGTGAGTATATAAGTCTTTCATTCTGAAATGCACTGATTGAATTAAAGGTGTGAAATGTTTCAGAGATAGGAGCTCAATCCATTCTCAAAAGACTTTAGATCATCCAATCTTAACACATTATGTAATCAAGATTTATGAATGGAGGCGCAGAAAACTTCTCCATCAATTCTTGAAACTTTGATCCCCTTTTGCCCATGTGTGTGCACTTGAGTTCATTCCAACTCTTATAACTGTCAAAGACCCTTGGAATCTTATGTGGCTAGCTACGTGAGTTATTTTGACTTCAAAAGCATCCCAGATAGAGCCTCACTGGAAACAAGCTTTTAGGGCTCTGACGAGGTTATACACTGTAATCTCTCGAATATTGCTCCATTTCCAGCAGGCGTCCATAGCCCTGATGGAGTTATTTGTATGTTCCCTTAGTCAAGCTTTATTGCACATTTTTGTATGATATTTCAGTTATATATTTGTGCTATTTTGCCTTGAGATGGATATTTGGCATAAATTTTCTTTTTTTATTTTCTTGCCTTAACTTGTAAGTAATGAAACTTACTTGGGTATGACAATTACAATGGCACTGAAGCAGAATATTGGATTTTTCACTAGCCACATGACCAACTAGGTACCTGTAATGACTTAGAGCTATTGATTAATGTGTGATATATAGCAATCGATAGATTTCGGGTAACAAGGCTTAATAGTGAAACCTCTACTCAACCATGGATAAAGCTCAATCACAAGGTGACATTGAAGGTAAATGAGTAAAGACCTCTTAAAACTTCATGAACAAGTATCTAGGAAATGAGACAACCTTCTCTCCTTTTAGTGCAGACAGGTGAATGACTCAGACACTCACCTTGTTTATCGATGCAACTAGATGTGAAAACAATAATGATATGTAGCTAGATGTTTGTGTAATATGAAATGCAACTATGATGCACTTTGAAATAGAGATATGCGATGCAATGTAGTAAAGAAACATGAAAATGTAGTACTTAAAAATTTAAATGAACCCATCCCTTAGATGTAATATCTTTTTAGGTGTATGTTGTTCATGGGTTCGGGGAGTGGATCTCCCTCACGATCTTGCAACATTTTGCAAATGGTTGTTCATTTCGTATATTTTCTAACTGTTGAGGTGTGGTTGGCAATGGTATTTCACAAATGTCATTTGCCTTTGCAATATCAATCCTAGCGTTGGGGAGTGAAATCATAGAATTTTTTGAACATACCTTTTCTTCCCATTGCTTTATGTTGTTCACATGATCTTCCTCATTATTGGGTATCATGTCTTTGAGAAATGTCGCCTGAACCTACTAATATTCTGTGCTTCTTTTATCAAGAGATGTCATCCTATCTTCCTCTAAATAGACATTACCCAAAAATCCTGTTATGGTATTGTCATTATTGGTCCATTCTAGCCATGGTAGCACTTGGGATTCTCAGTCAATTGGATGCCAATCAATTTACTTTGGGTGAAGAGTTTCTTGCATCATACATACTTGATTATGATGATGTTTTGCAATGATACAACCTCTCATACCTGGATTGAGATGTCTTACTGTCTTAGCACTTGGACTTTCTTTTGTTGCAAGATCTTATCTTGTCATCATATCATCTTGTGTTGGTCCTTTAGTATCTCCTTGAGAAAGGAGTTTGATGTCTTCCATACATGACTCAGTTATTAGCACTGATGTTTTTGAGTGTTTTGACTCTTCTTGTCCCCAATCAATTAGATGTGAATGTGAAAGGGGTTTTTCTTTGCTTTTGTCTACTAGAGAAGTGATTGACATCATGCAGATCTGGTTATTATGAACATGTTCATAGACAATGTCATTTTTTGTGTCTATTGTTCGGGGGCTATTGTCTTGAATAGATAGAAACTCATAGTCATGAGAATCTGTCATACTTTCTATATATGTCCCACTATCTGAGGCTGTGTCACTTATCTCATCTTGCTCTTGTTATAGAATTTGTTCTTGACTTGATGATATTCTGAATGTGGTAGAAACTCTTCTTAAACCTGGTATTAGACATTGCAATCTTTCCTCATCTGACTCATTAGGTGGAGCTAAACTTGTTTTCCTTGGTAAAAGTATTGACAGAATCCAAGGATCAGGCGCACTTGTAGGTGGTGACCCAGTTTCTGCCACCTCATTTTCTTGTGAAGTTGTTTCAGACACCATATTGTCAAGTGGTGTCTCATTATTTTTTTGCAAAAGATATTTGAGATCTTCACCATCTGATTCTGTACTAGGATATGTCATTACTTGCTTGCTTCTATGAGACGAAGAAGGGAGTCTTCATGTTGATAACTAGTTTTGAGGTATATACTCAGATGTTAGGCTTGGCTTATTTAGTATATCCAGTGTTTGTTGCCTTGCTTCTATTATTTTGGTGACATGCTTATACCCTAACCCTTGATTCTTTGGGTTTTCTTGAGGTAGAATAGGCTCTAATCTCCCTTGTTGCTGTAGTCCCAAGCCTGTGGTGCCATCATAACCATGTTTTTGTAGCATTTTAAAAACATTTCCATAATGATCTAAGGGTAAGCGAGCTATTGCATGTCATCCTCTTCTCTATATAACCAGTGATTAACATTTTCTTCTAGGGATTCTTCCTCTAAGTCTCCCCATCTGATGAAAGAGCATGAATCTAAATATCTGACTATCTCCTTTCCTTTAACTTGTTTCATCACTATATTCTGAGGTTTGCCGAAAGACCTTGGAGAAAGAGATACTTGTTTGACATTTGATGTATTAGAGAGAGTATTCCCCACAACCAACATCTTTGATTTGTAAAGAAGATGTTGTAGGTGTATCTTCTTGTGCTTCTCAGATTGTTAATGAGTCCATGTGTGTAATAAGCGGCGCTGCTATGTTATTTGGAACTTGCTTGTTGGTGCTTTCTCTTAAAGTATTGCAATGTTGAAAGGGGTTAGGATCCCCATGCATAGTTATTTTTACTCCATTGGTTGGGAATTTGATGCATTGACGAAAAGTAGAAGGCACCGCTTGCATGACATGTATCCATGGGCATCCCAATAGCATGTTGTATCCCAGTTCTTTGTCCAACACTTGGAATTTGATGTCTATATTAACAGGTCCAATTTGTACCAGTAATGTGACTAACCCTTCAGAAGGACGTCCCTCATCATCGTAGGCCTTGATGTTGATCTTCTTAGTTAAGTCTATGTGAAATTGGGAATAACCTAATTCCTTGATCAACTTAAGAGTACATATATTGAGTCTTTCCCCTCCATCTATGAGCACTCTTCTTATTCTCTTGTTATGAATGTAAGCTTCTAGATGTAAAGGATCATTGTGCCTGATTCTATTTGTGGGGATGTCTTTCTCTATGAAGGCCACCTTGGATGAGGTAGTTATAGTTCCCACCATTGCTTGTAATACACTTTCATCCATGTCTTTGGATACAATTGAATCTTGCAATGCTTTATCCAGAATTGCTCTATGAGTTGGTGAAATTTTTAGTAACTCAAAGAGTGAGATTGGAGCACGAGTCTTTTTTAGTTGATCCACAACATTAAAGTTGCTTGCTTGATGGGGTGCCTGAGGAGGTACTCCTTGTATTGTGACTTTGGATCTGCGGGTTACCAATGCACAATCTCTGTTTCTAGGGTTGATGGAAATGATTGCAACCACTGCCTCCCCTTCACTAATTGTATTGATTGTATAATCGTATGCAACCTTGGTGTAGTTGGTTGTATTGTCCTGTCCTTTTGATGTAGATTCTTGTCCTTGATTATGCTTCACAAAAAGATCTTTGTATATGATACGTGTTTGGTTTGATGATCCTTTATCTAGATTTACTGTTACATCACCTTGTTCTATCAGGTCCTGGATGAGATTCTTGAGCTTGTAACAAGTAGATGTTTTGTGTCCCTTGGAGCGATGGTAATCACAAAAATCATTATCATTCCACTACGCTAGTTTTAATGGGCCTGGTTCATATGGTCTTGCTCCTGGCAAAGTTATCATGTTCATTTGTATCAACTTATTTAGAGCAGCATCAATAGGTTCCCCCAAAGGTGTGAAATTTCTCTTTGGTGCCATATTTCTTGGAGGTCTAACTACATTAGATTGGACTACATTGGTAGTGGCTGTAGTTGTATTATTTGCTTGTGACTGATTCACATTTTGGTTTGGTCCTTGTAATGATAGTGTGGGTTGAGCTCTATTGACCACTCTTGCATCAACCACACCATCATTTATAACATTCTTGTTCTTTGACTAAAATTTGGGTTTATCTACACTTGCATTGTTGGGTGCTCATGCATCTTTACTATTTTTAATGATACCTTTCTCCAACAATCCCTTCTTACATTTGAGACCTTTTTTTTTGATATCCTTGAATGTATCAAAACATTGCATTTGCAAAGGATATTTGACCTGTGGAAGAAGATTCTCATTGAAAAATATCCACTTGTTCTGCCTCTGGTATATTGCTTGGATACCTTCTATACAATGCCCTCCATCTTTGTAAGAACGTAGCAAAAGTCTCTGTTTCTTTCTGTTTTGTGGTGCACAAATATATCAAGCTTACTGGATTATCTATATTATGAGAGAAGTTTGAGATAAACAACTCTGCTAGCTCTCCCCATGAAGTAGTTTTAGGGGGTATATGTGAGAACTATTCTAGTGTGGGCCCTCCAAGACTCTTAGGAAATAGTCTTAGTAGATATGTGTCTTTGTGTGCCACTTCTATGCAAGATGTGCAAAATTCTCTTATATGATCTCTTGGATCACCCTTTCCTTTGAATTTATCAAACTTAGGTGTCTCAAAGTATGGAGGAAAGGGTGACATATATAGATATCTATCATAGGGATAAGGCCTGAGATCTTCCAATGTGTAGCTTTTCTTGTCCTTGCTTGCTTGCATGCTCATCATTTTCTTTTGTAAGTTTTGGACTTGCTGAGCCAAAACATGTTTGTGTCAAGGGTATGCCTGATGTATATATGTTTGCAACATATGGTGAAGTGATGGTGTATACCAGTGTTGTTGAAGATGCTTGACTTGCACTATATGGAAACCACTACTAGGTGCTGTGAAGTAAGTAAACTGAGGCACTGTGTTAACCTAAGTAGACCCAAAGGGATTGGTATGTCCATGCTATATAACTTAGCTACTAGTTGAAAATCCCATTGCTACTGATGTAGTTGCTTGCGGAGTACCAATGGCTTGTGAGTTGAACATGGGCATTGATTGGAACCTTGTTGAAGTAACCCTTGAAATTGGTGTAGCTGCTTGTGTTGTGTTTAACTAAGTTGGAGCCATTTGTGTGCTTGGAGCAACACTTTGTGTACAAGTTGTTGTTGTAGATGTATTGGACATTTGTGTTGCATTTAGGTTCAATGTCACTCCTGGTGGCATTATTGTGGAGATGTCGAAATTAGGAGGGAACTTTGTTCCATTTTGAATCAAGAGAGATAAATACTTGTCTCTATTGTTGTTGATAAGGGCATTGATCGCTATAGAGACTTGAGGGTCTTGTTGAGCTGTCTCTATTTCCTCTTGTGTTAACCCTATTTTCAAATCCTCTATTGTTGGTAATCTATTAGCATATGTTGGTATCAAAGCCCTATTTCTTGATTGAGAGCTTGAGCTTCTAGGTGTGTTCATGTTCCAAGTTGGGTTATAGTATGGGTCACTGTTCGGATCCATCTGATCCTTTGACTTCTGTGATCTTGTTACTCTCATGTGATCTTGACTCCTTATGAATTACTATGATTTCCTAAATGTAAATGGTAGGCTAAGATGGATGCAAGACTTATGACTTAACTATGTATGCAAAGTACAAATGGCGACTCTCTCCTAAGATTACTGGCGAGGAATATCCGTCATAAGTTTTTCGACAAATTGTCAAAATTCTTCTTGTTCTCTTTGTTTCTTTATTTCTTTTGCCAACTTAGTATCAAGGCGAACAAATTTCCTAATTTCATTGTCTATGGTGACTTCTACTTCTTCATATTGTGGGAGATCAATTCTTACTTCCCAAGCAAGGTTGTCCAAACCATCAATTATCTCTAATTGATCATTGTCTGGTCCAAGATTGGGTTGGTCAAATGGAAAATCACCATCTCCTTTTAGACCCATGCAAAGGATATATTATTAAGACTTCTATGATGAAAAGGACTATGACGAATGAAGACTATGCAAATTGATTTGGGTACTAAGATGTGTGATGTAAGGACTCTATCCTAAGAGGGGTGTCAATGATGGACTTTTACTCTCCTAATTGTGAAAATTTATGCAAGACGTGGATAAAAAAATTAGACTATGCATTCCTGTATGTGTGAGGATCCATGCTCACATGAAGCATCATTTCATTCCATATTCTTGAATGTTGGGCAAAATTTGTTGAACTTGTTGGATGCAAATACTTGGTTAATTTTTTTTTTTGAATTTTTTACTCTTGATTGTTGCGTTGAGAAACTTTTGGTTGATGTTGGTTTGAAAAACTTGGTTGATATTCCACTTTTAAATGTTTGACCATGTAGCAAAGACACAACGGGCATAGAAAAAAAAGGAATAATAACATAGAAATAATACTTGTTTAAGGAACTTTTTCAAATCCCCATGAATGTTGGAGTCTTTTTCAAAACCCCATTTTGTTTTCGTTGTAATTTGGTCAATCAATTGCACAACAAGAAGAATATCCTAAGGTCAAAAGGTCACAAATATTACTACAACCCACATCTTGATACTCCGATAGCTCAAACAATCCCATCACACGCTAAGGTGCACCCATTTTTTTGCATTTGTTCAGAAATTAAACCAAAGAGGATCTCTCCTCAATTGGCTCATTATCTTAGGAGATATATGGTGAGTGTCTTGGGAGAAAATTATTCCCCACCCTTGCACTGTGATAATAAAGTGTTTGGTTACTAACCTAGTTGGGTTTCTAATTTCTAAGGTGTTTAATCAGACTTCCATTCGAGTGGGCATAGATCCGACAAATTTAATCGTCGCTATGCCATTCTAGCACCCGTTGCTTATAATTTTCATTGCAAACACATTTATTTTATAGTGGCTCAGATACTTGGCTTTAGCCGTTGCCACTTTAGGTCATTCCCTCTCACTTGGCTTTATGGGCTACTTGGGAGGCAGGCCTTCAAAGGGTTTTATCCTAATGTAGAATTGAAAGAAAGCATAAGAAGAGATGGTTCTCGCTTTTTGATCACCCAAAAAAGGGAAGAGCATATACCTATCACCTCACAAACACAAAATACAAGGATTCTTTTTAAACCTTCATTGCAAAATTGTCTAAGCTAGATGGAGATATTGCTCCAAGAAGACATGATGTTCTTTTTATCCAATATTGCAATGATGAGTAAAGATAAGAAAACATAATGTTTTTTTTTTAAAGCACCAAAAGCAAAGATTTGGCTAATCTAAGTCCAGCCTCCTGCAAGAAAACATGAGAATGGTTAGCACATGGTGGGATTTCCAGCCTAATCTTTTGTTTGATTACAACTATGACTTCTCTGTCATGTGAATACAAAACATATTTATGACAAAATTATGACAAACTAGAACAATAATGTTTTTTTTTTTTGAATCCTAACTGTATACACCTAAAATTGGCTATGAGCAATTAAATAAATACTTTATATTTATTTAATAATTATTCTTCTATTAAATAGTTAATTTGAAAAGATTAATTTATTTAATTCATTTTTATGTCTTTCTATTAATTAATAAATTTATCCTATTCTTCTAATTAATTAAATATCTAATATTTAATTATCCTTCTAATCAATTAATTAAATATCTAATATTTAATTATCTCCTCCAAGCAATTAAATATCTAATATTTAATAGTTATTCTCCTATCCTATAGTCTCAAATATTAAATAATTCCTAAATTATTTAATCCCTTATCCAACTCATTCTTCCATTTCCACTTCATCTTTCCTTTGCCAACTCATCCATCATGTGGCTAAGGAATTTATCATTTATCTTCAACTTCCACACTTAATGAAAATTGTGTACGTACACATATTTCATAATCATCGTCTATATTCTCTTCAACACCCCCTACATCTTAGGAAGGACTTGAGTCCACTTGTCCTACCATGCCTAAATTTCCTCCAACCATCCCTAGATTCCCTCAGTCAGCAACCCAGTCAAGGTGAGATGAGTGACACTTGTCTTCTCCTTCCCCCTTTCTCTCAACCTTCACCTTTGCTCACAGCCATTCAAATCTACAGAACTGATCATGACCCTTGATCTAAGCCACATCATCTTATCCTCTCAAAGTCTATAAAACCAAGAGCTTCAGTTGAGAGGAAGTGAGTCTTCAAAAAATAGTTTTCAAGCCAATCTTATGCATCTGTGAGTTTTTGAAGCAATTAGCAATTAACAAATATCATTTTAGCAATATTACCATATAGTATCATTTAGTATAATCATGTAGCTTTGCATATCATACTATCAGTTAACTACAAGTTATTAGTCCATTCTTCATATGCCATCTTGGAAGCCAACAGTGCATTGTCTGAGAGCACGCCATCTGCAACCAGGAATAATGGAGTTAGGACACAATGAGACATAAGCCATGAAGGCAAAATAATGTTTTATTTTAATATGTATTTCATGTAGTTTCATTGGTTGAATTTGGATTTCTAGCAGCATTTCCATTTGTATTTTGTGAATATTTTAAGCATAAAATTCAAGCTCACACACAAACAATTGCACATCACCTACCACAAAATTGCAAACTAATTTAACTACAAATGTGAACTCCTGTCAAGACAAATGAGAATCTCTGACAACACAATTGCAAATTTTTGTCTGCACAAGTGCGAACATAAATATGAACAATTGCGAATTACTTAAACATAGAATAAAAAAAGATAGAAGATAGAAGAGGTAAATCAGTTTGCAAGCAGATCACTCCAGATGACTTAGGTTATTACTTCAATATCCTCAAAGAAATCGAATTTAGCAAGGAATCTATGTATATTTTTGTGGTGTTGGGTTATGGCTTCTTCTTCTTCTTCAATTTCTTGGATCTTCCTTTCTACCTTCACAAGACTCTGATAGGATTTTTGTTGTCTTCTATTCTCTTTTCTTCTTCTGGTACGTAAAATTTTGAATGTCACCCTTCCTGCCATTGGGTTAAGAACATTTCATGCATTAAAAATTATCTTTCTAGAATTGCAAGATTTTTCTGGGTTAGCAGTGCAAATGTCAGAAAAGCTGAAATGACAAACAAAAATCAAATTTTGACCTATCCCTACAATTGCGAATTAGAATTAACAATTGTGAATTAGAATGACTATAATTGCGAACCAATATGATGACAAATGCACATCAAAATGAATAAATGCAAATTTTTGTCAATACAATTGCACATCATATTTTCCTGTTCTGTACAAAACTGCAAATTACGAGAAAAATAGATCAAAAAAATAGTTCACGTCGGGTTCACCATTGTTTCTTAGGGGTAAATTAAGCATAAAGATAATCAAATGTCAAAGAGGAAATCACAACTCTAAATTCAATTACAATTAACTCCTAAATGACAATGAAATAATGCTAAATCAATTGAATAATGAATGACATCTAATTAAACTCCCTCAATTGATGTAACAAGGCTTCCATTGCTCTTCTAAATAATTGTTGGTTGATTGGGTCTCAGGTGTTGCATTGAAATTCCTGCATAAGATAGACAATTATTTTGAAGATGTGATTCTAGACCGATTTGTGAAAATGATGTTGTTTATATAGAATTTCAACACAGAAGGGGTGAGGATTTGAACTCAAGTCCTGATTGATAGTCAATTGATTTAGATTGATCAGTGAACTCATCTTGATTGATTTGTTAACATGATTGATTGGAGAGTCAACTGAATAGATTAGCTAGTGGACTGAATAGATTAGCTAGTTGACTGAATAAATGGATTAGAAGACTGCATTGATCAACTAGTTAGAAAAAACTGATTTGGAGTGAAAAGGGGTGATTGAAGAGTTAACTGAGTTAACTAATTAGTCAACCGATTTGATCAATTAGTTATGATTTCAACATGTGTTGTAGGATTTTGAAATTGAATTTGATTTTCATTTTCAATTTGTATTTGAATTTGGACTCTCAAATGCTGAAATGCACATGAAATTAACTAAAATTTATTGAAATTTAGATTTGGTGAAATGTTAATTTGATGATTTGGAATTAGATGAAATTAATTGAAATTCACATTTGGGGAATTGTGAATTTGAGAGAAATGAAATTAGATGGAATTATTTGAAATTCAAATTTGGGGAAATTGGAGGAATAAGTTAATTAATTTAAATAATTTAAATGAAATTATTTAAACATTATAAATAGGATTAATTAAATAATAAAGATTATTTAATTGAGGAATAAATCGTAATTAATTAAATAAATGATATTTAATCAATATTTGAAATAGGTTCAAATGATGAATTGATTAAGAAGTGGAAATTGAATAATTAGTAATGTAGAAAGTGATGATTTGTTTAGTTCAGAAGAATAATTAATAATTAAATAATTAAAGAATTACTTAATTAATTAGGACAAATAATTAGTACATGATGAAAAAGGCATTTTTCATTGTCTACAACAAGTTTTGGTCTTCATGTGCCATTGAAGTTTGAGTATCATGTTGTGGGATAGCTTGTTGCAATATTTGGAGTTGCATGTCATGTTGTTGGTTTATTTGAGTAAAATCAAATGGTGCACTACATGATGGTGTTTGTGGAACACTACCACATCCTGGTCTCATTGGCATAAATATGGGCTCATAATATGGCGATGGTCCCAATTGTATTGTCCCATATTGTGTTGTTACACTGCTTGACGGTCCCACATTTGAATTAGGTGCTTGGTTTTGATGTTGTTGCATTTGAATGTTTTGCATGTTATCCATTGGAAATGACATATCTTGATATGCTGGTTCGTATGACTTCTTGGATTTTGATCTTGTTTCAATAGGCATGTCATTATACAATGCAATATTTTTAGGATTTTAATTTTAGGATTGATGTATGCAACTAATGCAATCTAAAAGGATGACAATGCAACCTATATTTTTGGAGCTTTTGGATTTTGAAATGACAATGAGTTGCAACTAAATGCAACCTATATGATTGATAATGCAACTTATGTTTTTGGTCTTTTTAATTTTTGGAATAATGATATGCAACTAAGTGCAACTTTGGGATATGACAATGCTATCTAGGGCAAGAGTGCAACCTATGTTTTTTTGTTGTTTTTGAATTTTGAAATGACAATGAGGTGCAACTAAATGCAACTTAAATGATTGACAATGCAACCTATATTTTTGGACTTTTTTTGAATTTGTAGAATGACAAGGGTATGCAACTAAATGCAATCTTAGAAAATGATGATACAATTTAGGGCAAGAGTGCAACCTATGGTTTTTGTATTTTTGAAGATTTGGACAAACTTTTGGAATGCAAACCTAAAGATGCAACCTTGGGAAATTGAATTGAAGCCAAGACCTTAAAAGGACAAGAGGACAAAGGAGAAAATGATAACAGGACAAATGACAATGTCTCACCTATACACTTGGATACTAAGCTAGGTTTAAAAAAATGATGTTGACAAGAGGACAAATTTTGGACAAGGTCAAGACTCCCTAACAACAACTTAGGGTTTAATCTAGAGATTCAAAATTTTCAAGTTTGGAAAATCTTAATTTTGGGACTATTATGCAAAAGGACAATGACTATTGACAAAGACCTAGGGTATGGACCCAATATATGATATGAATATGACATAAGAAAATAAAATGAAATGACCTAAGGGTATGAAATATCTCAAGGATATTATGTAATGATATGAGCTTAAGGTATGAATGAAAATATTGACAAAACTTGGAATATGATATGACCTAAAGTTTTCGACTATGCAATAGTATGATCTAATGCAAGAAAGGGGTATGCAAGGAAATGATATGACTTAAGAGAAGACCTAAGTTTGGGGATGACAATGATAATGCAAGATTGCAACCTAAGTGAAAACCTCGCTTGGGTATGACAATGCAATGAAGGCCTAGGGAAATGAGTTTTAAACCTAAGTACAAAATGAGGTTGATTGCAATGAAATGGACTAAAAATGAAGGAGGATGACAATATGTCCTAAGACCTAAGTTGGACTATGCAAAACCTAGCCCTAAGCAACATGAATGTTGAAACAAGGGTACCCAATCTTTTGACAAGCCACGTTGATAAATTTTTTGCAACTTGTTGCATGTATACTTTGAATTTCCTTGAACCAAATTTGACTTTGTTTGAATCTTGTTTGGACAATTGTTTGGGTTTGATGATCAAAGTTCATTATAACTGCTTTTTGAAAGATTATTTTTGCCAATGTTTGTAAGGTTGATTATGTCCTTTATTTATGATTCACTTTTAACAAGCACAAAAGACAAGAAGTTTGTTTGACTTTGACAAAAGACACTCATGTACATTCAATGAAAAAATCCTAAGGCTGGCAAGGACAATACTTGTTGAATCCCCTTACCCAAAATACCTCATTCAACCAGATAGTTAGAATCTTGGTAACACTGGCTCCCCTCCACGACACTCACTTCTACGGGCATACCGAGCTTCGAATTCAATGGGCATCACTTCCCAAGAATTTACTATCTCTAATTGAGGGGTACATGAAGGGTTTCTTCGACATGCACGTATCACACTGCCTGAGTCAACAAGTAGAAGTTTTTTGGTCTCTAAGCACAAAAGTTTTTAGTTAGGGCATCCGTTCGGGTGAGCATAGATCCAGCGAATTTAATTATCGCTATGAAATTCCAACACCCATTGCTTGCAAATTTCATCACAAACACGTTTAATTATAGTGGCTCCTAAGAGCTTGGCTTTAGCCCGTTGCCACTTTGGGTCATTCCCTCTCACCAATGCCCATGCGAAGTGCCAAGCAAATCGGGAGGCAGGCCCACTTCTAAGGGTAAAAACACGCAAGTAAAATAAAATAAAACATGGCATACATGGTGTTCATTAATCCTTAGAAAGGAAGCGTGCAACTACTCTAAAAATCATAGACACTCAGTTTTGATGAAATTCTTTGGCCGCGTCCTGCAACAAATACATTAGTAGTTTGTGAATAAGTCTTTGTCAAACATTTTGCCAAGGTGCTGTACAAATCATCAGTAACACATAAAGCCAAAATGCATGAAACAGAAAGCAATCATCATATTTTGCAAGTAAAATTGACCAGTTATACCTTAGGTTTTGCCCTTGCACGAACGTAGTTTCAGGGCACACAGGCGCAAGATCAGAGCACACATGCACATAATCAGGGTACACAGGTGAAGAATCAAGAAACACAGGTGTAGATGTGTAGTGCACCTGCAAAACAACAAAATTTTCTCAAACAAAGGGTAAATTTTGCAAAATTAAAGCCATATCATGCATGAAAACCCTAATTTTTGATGAAAATTAACCTGATTGGACTCTAAAACCCACTAAGATGGCCAAATTTTATCCAAATATCAAAAAACCATGATGGATCTATGCCCAAAATAGATAATGCACAACCAAAACCCTAAATTGCACAAGCTTATAATGCTCAAAACTGAAATGCAGGAGTTATGACCTCAAAAACCCTAATGACTAAAATGTGAGCATTTTTTGTTCATTAACCATGCTAATTAGGCTATGTGAGTTCATTTTATCCCTAATTAGACTAATCACACCTAATTTGTAACAAAATGAAAAGATTTGTGTTCAATTTAGTACCCAAATTGAAAAGTGTGGAGTTCTTTTTAAGACGATTGCACGAAAATTGGAAGTGTGAAAGTTGTTGTTCATTGACCAACCCAATTAATCATTATATGAGTTCATTTTAAGCCATCATTTATCAAAATTTAAACCTAATTTGAGCTCACAACCCTTCAATAACGTTAATGCAATCAAATTTTTGGATCTTTTAACTCAAAACCCTATTCTCTGCATAGGCACAAAACCACCTTGCATAGGCACAAAAGTATCTTGCACAGGCGTAGAAATAGCTAGCACAGGCACAAAAATAGCCTGCATAGGCACAAAAGTAGCTTGCACATGCGCAAAAGGCCTGAAACTGCTAAGAAAGGGGGATTTTCTTGAAATTCAACCCTCAAACACCTCAAAGACACTCAAGAAGGATCAAATTTAGTTAGTTCACATCAACTTCACCAAGAAATGTGAGGTAGGAAAATGAGAATAAGATTCAAATCACAAACAATTATCTAACCACGAAACTAAATGCTATGAAAGTAACTCCTATCACAATCAATAGAAGAATTGAAAACAAGACATTCAAAAGAAATGAAAACCATCACCAATGTCTCCTTCAATTGACCTCCATTGTCCTTCTTTCTCCTCCAAATAACTTGTTTTGTGGATCTCACCTATGAGTGCAATAAGCAAGAAAGTAAGATGATTTTGATAGCGCGAGGATACTAGAAGCATGGTTGTCAAAATGATTGAAAAAAAGAAGCTCAATTTATACACCATAATTAAGGAAAATCATGAAATTAGAATGATTGATTTGAAAAAGGCAAATTGATTTGAAAAGGGCATAATTGAATGAAAAAAAATATGACAAATTAATTTCCAAATTTTCATGTCAAAACATGATAAATTTCTATGACAAATTGAGAGAAAATTATGCTTCATGATTTATGACATGATTGAGGAAAAATAGCCTCCAAATTATATGACAAATTGCCACAAAATTTTCTCATTGATTTATGACAAAAGGAAGCTTAAAAAGAGGAGAAATTAGTGGGAGAAGTTAGGAGGCAAAATTAAAAGAAATTTGAAATTCGAAAAATTAGCAAATTAGGTGGAAATGGAAAATTAGAAAATTTGAAAGGATGAAATTGATAGGTGCCAGTTGACGATGCCCAATTGACAAGATCAGATTGACAATAATAAAAATTAAGGACAAAACCCTAATTCGATATCGATTAGGATTGACGATGTCTAATTGACAAGACAAAATGATTGATAATGACCAAAGATTGAAAGTCATGATGATGTCGACAAGACCTAATTGAAAACGCGAGAAACACAATCGAAAGAGGAAGAAATGCAGAGGAATGACAAGATGTCGATAAATGATGAAGATCAAGTGTGCGACATAGAAGAAATGTCCATAAGATGTGAAAACCCTAAAATAAGGTCACACAGACATATTAAAGTATGGCACCGCAAGCATTAACCATTTTTAGTTGCCTACAGTAAGTACTAAAGTACATGATAGGAGTTATACCTCAGATATGCAATGGTTAATAGAAAGATTGATGATGTTATGCTCTTTGGATGTAATAAAATGACAAACACATGGAAATAAGAAAGGAAACCTAATCAAACACATATGCTTGCATGAAGATTGATGTAACTTTTCTCCATAATGCTTGAAGGATAAAATGTTGCCTTGAATGTTTGAAAATTCTTGATGATAAATGCTTGACAGTTTCAAGAATAATGGGGTATGTTGTGTATGATCAATTGCTTCTAGGTGAAAATGAATTTATAGGATGTCTTTATATAGGTTTCCTTGGGTAAATTATTAATTAGGTTAACCTCCAAGGGTCAAGTGTAGCCATGAGGAACAAAATCCATTGGGGAGGAAGAGAGCCTGCCTAGATTTAAATTGGGTACTATTTAAGGGGCACAAGGGTGACGAGGGGCACCCTAGTCCAAGACCAAGGTGGCCCATGCCCTGGTCCTCCAACAATAGGACCAACAAATCAGAAAATGGAGGAAGGTAGATCTAGGATGGGGCCCACTCAGCAGTGTCAATAGGTGACATCAAAGTTGGAGTAAAGAGGACGAAAATGGACCTAGGGGGACAAAGATAGGACACACTAAAGTAGGAGTGCAATCATGAGGTGTGAATTGTACCGGTTATAATTTACGATGCTACATTCATCCCCCACTTTAACTGGAGTATGAGCCTATGCAAATACTTGTGATAAAGTAGAAAGACGAGAGAGAAGCAACTCAGAGCAAGATCACAAGGAGATAAGACAACAATAATTTTGAGTAACCAAGTCTCCAATCTTAGGATCTTAAATCACACAATCACATGCAAGGACACACAAAACAAGACAAAGAGAAAAATACAAACAAAGACAAACAAAGACAAAAGACACACAACAAAAGGGGTTAGTACTAAAAACAAAAAGGCTCCAAGTCAACTAGTTGAAGAGACCTTGATAATCAAAATGTCTTAGCCACTAATCTCATTCTTGAAATGTTATTACAATAACACAAGTGGTCACATGGAAAGAGAAAAAACATGCATCAAGTGATGTGTTGGTGTTATTTCCTACAACCCTCAGTCCTAAGGATTTCATCACATTCCAAGGTGGGGATAAAACATTTAATGTGGTCTTTAAACTATTTATAGACTAAGGAAAGGGAATTCCAATAGCACAAGGCTCTCACAACCTTCTTCACTTCGAGCTCCATTATACTTAGGAGGTTGTTCCTATTTTGGGCCTGCATAGATAATAACCTTGCAACATCTCAATCTACATGCCTACTAGAGATGGAATGTTATCAAACACATAAGGCCATTACATACATTGCTTTAAAATCAAGCCAAATCCCATTTTCTCTGCCTTTGAGAATGTCTGAGAACACACAGACTGAAAAACAAGGAAGGGGAAAAAAGGAAGGAAGAAAGTTGATTAAAGAATTGTTTAAGAAATGAATCCTAGACTACAATAGGCCAGTGTCTATCCCAAGGCACAAAGTCAATTCCTTTGTTGTGAATGCAAACCTAAAACGATATCTAGCTTTGAACTAGTGAGCTTTTCAAACATTAATGCCTTACATTAATGCAACTCCTTATGTTGTTACATAAACCATTCTTGTTAATCCATAAACTATTTCCTAAGTTCATAATGATTTGCATATAGAATTTAATTCCTTCCTTGAAGGAAATCCATAAACACAATCACACATTAACATGGAAAATGTCAAGACAAATCAAAACATCCTTAATATTTTGATTCATATGAAAACATAAAATACAAATGGAGACAGTTTTGCAACAATTTAACAGTTTGTTTATTTACTAATTGAAATTACTGAAAGATTTACATTCATTTTTTAGGAATTTTCCTCCAGTGAAGAGCTATACAAATTCCTATTCTACCCACCTAGAAAATGAAAAAACTCCGAACGCTTATATAGCCTTGGTATTCCTTTTATAACATAAGGAATGCACAAGCTACATGCTACTTACAATTGGCTAATTCTATAATTGACATGTCATCCCTATGTGCCAAGAAAAGACCACCTTGCTGGTCCTAGAAGAGACAAAAAACTTGGCCTGCGCGTTTCAACCGCCTAATGGAAAGTCAAATCCTGTTGTTGCCTAACTGTTTTGAGATGTGCCACCATCGCATGGTCGTTACTTTAACTGACTTGTTTTGGGTGAAATGTAGGAGAGGTTTCTACCATTGTAGTCTCAAGAGAGATGGCCATGGACCATGAGGTTACAGATATGACTAACTAATGTGGAGTAGGAGTTCCTGGCTATGGTTGAAATATACAAGGTCAAATGATGGACAAAGATAAAAGCCCATTAGACAATGATGATCGTTCTAGTGGAGTAATGACACAATGACACTAGTAGCTTCCACCTATCTATAAGGGAGATGGCAATTACTCTGGAGGATGTGTGGAGGATCCTACTCATTCCCATTTAGGGTGAGCCAGTGGATTATGATATTAGTATTTGGGATGTATCCATGGAGATGATATTTATGATAGATTACCTACTCCTAAGAGGCATTAAGATGGATCTTGAATGAGATATGAATATATTTTTGTATTGTCACTCTATGTAGTTGGGTTGATTAATAGGATTTTGATGCTAGACTAGAGGTCACATGGATTTCCTATTGGGTGGTCTTGAGTACTTAATTGAATAGTTGCAGGAGTGGTATATGGTTTTTAGTGTTGTGTTTTAGCTATATCAATATATGCACATGGTGTTGTACTAGGGAGGGGGGATTTTGGCACGTGGATTGAATTTTCTTCACATTTGGCCATGGAAGCATATTGTAGAGTTGAGGTTAGTCTTGCAAAGGTAGCAAGTAACAAGACATTCGTTCATGTATCAATATGGAGGAGTGATGTAGCATAATAGGATGAGACCTAGATGAGGTATGGACATTGTGAGTGTAATTGTAAGAGACATTTTTATTGAACGTGGATAGTTTACCATTATCTTGTTTCTAAGGAAAGGTGTTTTTGTATATACCTAACAATGAATTGGCTTTTTGGCCTTCAATTTATACTATCTCACCTCGGTCAATGAGATCTTGGATATAAATCTTGAGTTTCATGCATTTAGATGTGCTATTTCCTTTGACCCTATGATATTTATAATATTCATTATCATTGTACCATGCAAGTTTAGGTTGATTTTCATCAAATGATTTTGTCATAGGATATTTGACTAGATTGTCTTGGATGAGTTTGTGAAAAAAACTTCTATTTGTTCCCCTAATGGAGTGTATTTTTGTTTAAGATTATTATTTTGTTTTGACTATCCTTGTGGAATTGTAGTGTTATTATAGATAGTTTGTGTTTTTGAATTATTTTAAGAGGATGATGGTGTTTTTTGTTGGACATTTTGGACATTTTTAGCATTAGGCACACCATCATTGACTACATTTTTTGTTTCTACCCTAAAAGTAAGGTTTTCCATTAGATTGATTATTGTTAGTATCTTATTTATTTATAGATTTTGACCAATACTTTGACAACAAAGATTTTTTCTATTATTGTAGACACCCAAATTTAACCTTGCCACATACTTAATTAAATTCAATATTTAATTAATTATTCTCCTCTAACCTACTTTTTCCTTTTAATTAGTTAAATAATTATGCCTTTCCCCTCTAATTAATTAAATTTTATTCAATTAATCACATTCATCACATTCCTCCATTTTATTAAGTTTATTTAATTTAGTTACTTTGACCTTTGTCCTCACTCTGAAGACTTCTAAAACTTATTAATTAATTAGGTAAATCACTCTTTAATCTTTATTAAACTTTTTATTAATTTAAAATTCTTCTAAATTCAAAACTTGTCGTTATCTATCACGTGTCATTCATCTTCACACGTGTAAGCTTGCAAACTCTTCCATTAATTCTTCCCACCACTCTCCACAAATCCAGTAAGGAGTAATGTCAATTTTTAGTTTGATTTTGCACGAGGCCAGCTCCCTCTTCTCAATAAAACCCATTTTAAAATTCCCACCTTACTCAAAATTAGGAAAAAGTTAAATATTACCTCTTTCAAAGATCCTATCACAATCTTCCTTTTTCTTAGCCAATCTCCATCACCAAGCCTATATTCCCGGCAATAAACCCTCTTATAACACGTCTCCATTTCCTCTTGTTTGAGAATTTGTCCTTGATTTCTTAGCAAGATCTTAGCCCCCTATCCCTTTCATCATCAATCTATAAATTGAAGTCTTCAGTCCTTGATTTTATCATCTTATGCTATTAAGTTCATGCTTTAATTTTTTCTAAGCTTCCATTGCAAAAAGGTTATTTTGGTTTTAATATTGAAAAATCCACATCCTATCATAATCGAGACCATATCAAATAGGGTTAGGGTGCACTCTACTTTTACCTCAATTAAGGAGAAAGAAGGCGATTTGAGGTAAATTATTTTTGTTATTGCATAATTTTCATTTGTTATCTTGCTTCTTTCACTTTTTCTTATCTTCATTTTGGTACATTTGGAGGGACACACACCCCTTTTTACTTGTTATTTTTTGAGTTTTTCTAAAGTTTTGTATAGGTTTCAAGAATGATGGCTATGACTATGATTATATGCTTTCATTGTAAAGTGTCATTTGTGTTATAAAGCAACACCTTTAATCTATTGGTCCTCTTGGTGACTAATCCATTATTGATTGATATGTGAGTCATTTTTCCATACCCACTTGAGCTACATCATAGACAACAAAGCTAACACAATAGAATCAAATTCAGGGGTGTCAATTATGCTAAAGCTAATGGAAGTGACAAAATGATTCTAGCATTCAAAACCTTCAACATTTGATATAATAAAACCAATACCAAATCCTAACATAGTCATTGCAAAAATAATTGCTCTAATACCACTTGTTGTGGAAGCCGAAGCATTAAAAAAAAAATATTACAACACAAATTAATTTTGAGTAAGTAATGAATAAAATAAAATGGAATTAAAAATACTAAACAAGACATAGATTTACATGGTAAAACCTTGACAATATGTCAAATAAACATCCATATCTAGCAAGATATCAATATTCTTATTGTTCAAAAAAAAAAAATTACAATCTTCGTAACTGCTATTACCATATTAATTCACCTTCAAGACTACAAAGATTATAAAATATCTTCAAAATAAGAATCACTATCAAATTTTAAAAAATTAAAAAAATCTTTTAAAAAAAACAGTTTTTCCAAAAAAATAAAATAAGATCTGTTTTATTCTTTAATTGTTATCATTACCGAACACAGACCTATTGATCCATTATTATTGGTGGTGATTCTCATTGTTTAAAATATTCAAATTAACTGCTTTTTTTTTTTCCCTTAGCTTACACCTTTAAGAGTAAGAAATTTTTTCATATTTGCCATGTAAATATTTGAAGAGTATAATAATACAGGAAAACATTGGATAAACATCCTCTTATAGTCACCCTAATCATACATACTCAATAGTAATGCCCCCATATGTTCTTTAACTAAGGAGAAAACTGAAAAATTTAATTGGAATGTCATCTTTCAGCCATAGATATTTAATTATATCAGTTCATAGATATTTAATTATATCAGTCCTCTTGCTGATGGAAGAAATGTATTTAACACAAATATAGGTGCATAATAAGTGTAAACACCTAAAAATGGTCCAAAGATAATTAATTAAATAAGCAATTCTTTTATTTTTTTTATTTTTTTTCAATAAAAGTGGATTATTCCACTAAACTTTTTTATTAATATTTTTTAATTTTTACACAGGATTCAAAGAGCATACCAAGGAAAGAACCCTGAGAAGAAAACCTTCGGTCACAACTCATAAAATAAACCTATAGTATCTAATGGATCAGTTTATACACCCCGCCCAAAACCACATACAAAATGCGGTCACAACACATATAATATCAGTTTTGCATAGAGCCCATATGACAATTTGTCAAAAAAACCCATCGAATAATTTTCAAATGTAGACTCCACATCTGCTATCAATGGAAGAAGACAAAATTTTCCAAAGCCCTTTGCCAAATCCCATGAGCCAAAAACCTTCCTGCCAAAAAAGAAAGTATCAAAAAAACTTTGGAAAAACACTATTGCATCAAATACCATGAGCTCGAACTCTCCTCCAGACAAGGAACATGAATATTTGAAATGAAAGGGGAAAGCAGGAATAATTATCATAATAAAATTTTACATCAACATTACTCAAGAAAATCACATAACTATTGCTGCAAACCTTCCCATACCCTAGAAGGAATTTCCTCAAAACCCACCTCTCACTGATTGGCATTGCTATCTGTGTGGGGGAAAAAGCGAGACTAGGTTAATCATGCCCTAATCCTACCTTTTGACACACATTACGGAATACGAAAGAGCCTAGAGATATCGCACAATTGGCTACTTCTTTTTGTGAAAGAGAGAGCCACGGGATATCTATTAGGATTTCTATTCCCTTGTTGAAATTGTAAGATCAAGTAATGCAAGTTCAAACCCTAATCCCAAAATGCAAGTATGAGCTAATAACAAGATTGCGGAATTGAGATTAAACAATGAACAGCTGTAAATACAAGGATGAAATAAGAATGCAGATGTGTACCTGGAGTCAAAATCGGACTGAAAATGTTCGGGACGGGGGCGCGGGCGCCACTGTCCTGAAAACTGCATCGGAAACTGCTGTTCTGCACTCTGGAACACTGTCGGAAAGCTGTCCGCAAGCTGTCTGTTCGGAGGACCAGGGCGCCCAGCGCCCCTGTCCCAGTCTTCTGCTCTGCAATTTGATACAGAGTGCTGTCTCGACCTTCTTTCTCCGGATCTGTATCCCGCGGCGTCGTCTGAATCCCGAAACCTGCAATGATATCTGAAAAAGGGGGGATGGGCGGCTATATAGGGTTTTGCCTTAGTCAAACCCCCGCTTCGGTGATTTCCACCTCCACGAATAGCCAAGTTGTTTTGTAAAATGTATTGTGTGTGCAGACCTAGTGTGTGTGCAAGGTCCTAAAATGCAAGAAAGCAAACTAGAGCAACCTAGAAAGTAAACCCTAATTGCTTGTAAATGATAACGTAAATGCTTTAAATCAAGATGCAAAGTGATCTAAAGCATGAATAAATGATGTATTGAAGCTTATGTAAAGACATGAAAACAACATGAAATCATACCCAACCCTCAAGGGAGGAGTACAAGCCAATCTTCAGTCGGTAATCTCCTATTGTTCTTCAATGTCTTCCAAGCCCTAAGTGGATGAATGAATTTGATAGATGCTTGATAGAAGGATGTTGTAAGATGTTGAAGTCTTCAAAGATCTGCTCTTTCGCTGCATATGAAGTTCCTGAAAACCAAAAATTGGATCCTCTCAAATGAAGAAAGAGAGCTCTTATGTATGAAACCCTAGGTCGCAATTTCGTCTTTTGGCTGACCTAGAGATTGAATATCCCGCCAATTTCTTGGGGTTAAGCTTTATTTTATGATTGGATCGCGCTCCTAAAATTTCGGGAAAAATGTCCGGGACCATGTTGCACTCCGGGCGCCATGGTCCCGACAACTTTTCACCAAATTTTCAGGGCCGTCGGATATGATGATTTTAGAGAGAATCCCGAAGTTACAGGTGATTTCGAGATGTTTTGACCCCCGAAATTAAGCCCCCAAGCTCAGAATAGGGCCTAATTAGGGTTTTTGATTGAGTGATGTATTGGAGGAATAAAATGCGAAGGGCGCGCTTTAGTGAAAGGGCCCAACTTTATGATGTAGAGAATGATGAAATAGGACCTTAGACCTAATTAATTTGATTAATTAAGTGCTAAAGGAGAAATGCAATGCAGAATGTAAAATGCACTAAGGCGGGTGCTAAACTAGGTGTGAAATTGTACCACCCTAGCGAGTGCGTACAATTTACGACGCTACACTATCAATGGCTAAATTTGCCAAATAATCCGCAATCTTATTAACTTCTCTGTAACAATGGGATACCAAGAAATATTCAAACAATTCTAATTTTTGTAAAATGGGATCAAGTATATACTGCAAATTCCAACAATTCGATTTCTTTTTTAGAACACATTGAATAATCACCATAGAATCACCTTCAATTATTAAGTCCTTAATTCCCAAAGAGATTGCCATATCCAAACCAAAAGACAAAACATGAAATTCCGCATAATTGTTAGTTTTAAAACCAATAGCATGACACTTAGCTTGAATAAAATTTGCATTGTGATCATAAATTACCATGCCTATCCCAGCCGGCCCAGGGTTACCACGAGAGGCCCCATCAAAATTCAGTTTAAAGTGCCCCTGTGGAGGAGGTTTCCATCTAGCAGAGCGTCTCTTACCTATTGCATCATTCTTTTTTAAAATTGAACCATGAGAGGGTAAAATCGACAGCATCTTCCAAACTCTAGTAACTCTACTATCCCAGTGCAAAAAAGAAGTAAGATTTTCCAAATTCTTATAAATAAACGACAAAGCAACCTCAGAGATTGAAGACTCAATTTTTAATAGAACCTCAGACACAGGAGACCTTGTTTTTTTAAATATCCTGTTGTTTCTCTCTAGCTAGACATTCCAAATCACAATAGATGGAGATATGATCCAAAGGCATGAATAAAAAGATGAGGCAAACATAAAGGGCCAAGATCTAAAATGGGAAATGAGATCCTTACCAATAACAAAGGATATATTTAACTTCTCAAACAACCACTGCCAACATTCATAAGCATAATCACAATGTAGGAACAGGTGTGAAGAAGATTCCAAATTTTTGTTACAAAGGACACAAGGGAAAACAACAGTAATACCAAGCCTGTCTAGTCTCATACCTATAAGGACTATGTCCTGAATTGCCAACCAAGCAAAGGCTCCAGCTTTAGGAAGACAAGCCGAATGCCAAAACAACTTATAAGGCCAAGATGATAAATCTTTAGCAACCATAAGAGAGCTGTAACCATCTTTAACAGTGTACTTACCAGAAATATTCTTTGTCCAAATAAGTTCATCCTCAGAATCATAAAGAAATATAATTCTATCCCCCAAAATCTTCTCAAAATCTAATTTCATGCTTTGATCAACATCTAAGAAATCAATCGACTTCCATCTAGCTAGCTTAAGGGGACCACTAGTCACAATTTCAAAATAATCTGCTACAAAAACACCCCAAAGGGAGGAAAGAACAATGATCAGAGGAGACCAATCCCTAATATTCACCAAAGGTGTGTGTCCATTCCATACTTCATCCCAGAATCTGACCTTTCTACCATTATGAACAATCCATGAGAGATGAGGCAAAATAACTGATCTACATTTACAAAGAAAATTCCAAACAGCAGAACCCAAAGACAAATTTGAGACTTTAAAAATGTACTCTCTTGGTCCATTATTTAAATATTTGGCAAACATAATTTGTGCCCATATGGAGCTAGGCTTGTCATATAATTTCCAAACCAACTTAGCACCTAAGGCTAAATTCTGATTCTCGAGACTCCAAATTCCTAATTTAATTAAATTCATTAGGCAATTTGATTAAATTCCCCCTTTCATCTACTTATTAATAAATCTAAGGATTTATTTAATAGGTTCATTTCAATAGTCCCATTTGATTAATTAATTCAAATTAATTAATCCTCCCCCCCCCACTTCAATCAATTCTTCTAATCCTCTAATTAATTAAAACAAATCAATTTATGAGTTGTTGAGAATTAATTAGTCTTTTCCTATTATTTGAATTTTTAAATTCAAATTACCCACATGCCTCCTAACTTCTAACCACCTAACCTAACCCATTCTACCTAACCTTGGGTTTAACTAACCCTATCCTATCTTGCACATTCTAACCTCCTTATCCTAACCTCCTATGGTGTGGATATTTTTTTCTTGAGACACATGGCACTTTGGCCACATGTCTCCTCTCTTGGACACTTGCCCTTTTATGAGCAAAGCTCTTTGACACTTGTCACCACAAAGATGACAAGTGTCTCTTCCTCCAACCTCTTCTTCAACCTCCTCCAATTTCACCCTTGATATCTTCAGACTCAATCTTGACCGTTGATTCCTGCCACCTCACCCCTGGCCTTGGAAATCCTATAAATATCTCCCATTTTGGAGCAATAAGGATCCCATCTCATGGCAATTTAGGCATTATTACTATAGGTATATCCATTCTAGCATATCATTTGAGCATTGTTGTTTTAAGCAATTGCATCTTAGATCTAGTTTAATTTAATCATTTTCTAGCATAATTGTTGATTTATGTAGCTTAATCAATCTCTTTTCTAGCTTAATTGCATCATCATCATAGCTTAATCATGCATATCATTAGGTTAATTAGTCTTTTGGATCAATTTAGCATAATCAATCTCATCTTTACACATCATTATCATTTCAAATCCTTCGTCTAGGTGTAGTCAAGTAACTGGGATTGCTTATCCAGATCCGAGAGCAAATCCATACTCGCATCTCTTAGGGGGAGATAGGTCGCTTTGTCATGGTTCATCTATTGAGTGTTTTGTGTTGCAGCTACAGGTATCAAACATCACACGCACGACAATAAATATACTCACAATAAAAATTCCATCAAAGGAACAATCCAATGAATACAACTTGAATATCATAAGTATAGAGCAATAATAGCTAATAGACAAGCAAATAATCACCATTTATCACACTATATTGTGTTGTAAGGAATACTTCATCTCTTATATTATATCTTTTGAATTAATGTTTGAGTCTTAATGTCCATTAAATTTTCAAGCATTTGGTGGGAAAATTGTCTTCTAAGCTTAACAAATTATCTTTTCATGTAGGCCAACTTTTTATAATCCTAGTAACATATTAAACAAACTTAACAGTGTACTTTCAAGTTTGGGTTAGGGCTGCTGGTTTTTTGCAGCCTGTTGGTGTTTGGTGGGGGTATTTGTTGTTCCCCTTCTTTTGATTGGCTGTGCCGAGTCTCTATTGTATTCTGTTTCTTTGAGTGGACTTTCAAGTTTATCTTTCGGTTCAGGTTACAGGTCCTTCTAAAACCTATCTTGTAAAGGGTTTCTGGTCCCTTAAAAACTTGTTTTTCCTTAATCAAAAACAAACTTAACAGTGTAGGGTGTGCACAATTTTTTCTCATGAGTCAAATATTTTAAATAAACTTTTTAAAGTAGAGCACAATTCCTCTACTAGGTAACCAACTGAGATAGGGAAGTTTTATTGAAGTAGCTGATACATTTTAATAATCTGTTATTTGTGCTTTACATCTTATAATTGAATAGAGTTTGCATTTTCTTATGTTTGTATCTTTATATATTTTGGATCTCATTAGTAAATCCATCATTTTCAGTGATAGAAAATTGAAATCTTAATAATATATTTGAATTTTATTTTTTTTTCAATAGTTTTTGTATTTTAAGTACATTTATGTCTTACATTTTAATAGAGTTTGTATTATAAAATTTGTAATAATGATACATTTGAGTATGTTAAACAAACATGTCAAACACTATCATTATTGAGACAATAAAAACTTATCATATCATTTTAGAAAAGAAAAAAACTATTTTGTTATCTAAACTATAAACTTCATTTATGTTTTATTTTAAAATTGAAACCCTAAATAATATCATATTAAAAACTTTCTAATATCAACTATTAATATTAAAATAATATTAATGCTAGAGATCATTGTTAAATTTGAAATCTAAGAATTTTTTAACAAATTCTGTATTGAAACAAATAATATCAATATAGTAAAACAAATGAGTGGGCAAAGAGTGTCAAAGAAGAGCGACCAATCAACTTTATCCACAACGCAAACAATTCTTATTGATAAATCAACATATGCCTATGGTAAAGTTGCCTCCACTTATGTTGTGTGAGCCTACTCATTTGTAAAACAACTAACATATGTATCTCAAATGCACACAAATAACTCACTTCAGTTGGAAGCATAATTATATATTTACATACACATTTGTAGCAAGAAACTAGAGTGTAATCTCCAAACCAAGGCATAGAGAACACAAGAGGTACAAGATACTCATATTCACTACAAGTTAATAGATCAATGACCAATTAACTATTTAATATAAAAATTCAAAGGAGTCCTTATTTACAAAACCAATTATACAATTGCAAGGAGTTCCTATGCAATCGTAACCAAGGGGGCTAGAGAAAATTTAGAAATAACAAAAAATGAAAGAAGTGAATGGATATATGCCAAAATTGTTGCAACATATACCAAATGATCTTCAAACAATACAATATTGACAATTAAAACAAAACACATGCAAGTGGTTAGAAACTTTGGCCACAATTAATCAAAGCCATGATGGCCTCTACTTAGCGCATGAATAATTTTTTGTGCTTCAATATAAAGTGGTCATGGAATTCAACAAAGATTAAATCTCAACCAACCACTACAAATATCCCTTTGAAGCTGTTTTGGAGCCCTAAAGTAGTTCCAAAAGTGGGCATCTTTGCATGGCTGGCCTTCCAAAAAAATATTCTAACTGCAGAGAAGTTTACAAGAGTGGGTTATGAAGGACCATCAAGATGCATTTTATGTAAAGCCCAATCAGAGACAGTGGACCACCTTCTCTTGAATTGCCCCTTTGCTTTCAAATGTTGGAGATGGCTTTGTGCCAAGTTGGGTTTGATTATAGCCTTGCCGAATGACATCAAATCCCTATTCCAAAGTTGGTCCCTTCCTATTAAGGAGAGTTCTCTAAGTCTGGAGGTATCCCCGTCATGTTTAATCTGGGAAATCTAGAAAGAAAGGAATCGCAGGTTATTTGAAGGCAAAGCTAGGAGACATGACTCAATCTTGAATTCAATTGAATCGACAATTGTGGACTCAGTCAATTGCAAAATAGCATTTTCTTTGGATCAACCCAAAGTCTTTTCTTCATGGGACGAAAATATTAGGCTAAAGTGGCAAGGAATTAACATCCCTTATTCCTCTGGTCAAAAAATCAATGCTAGAAAAGATGCAACCTGGTCCCCCCCAAAATCGGATTGGGTGAAATTAAACTTTGATGGGGCCTCTAGAGGCAATCCTGGCCCTTCTGGAATTTGGTTATGTTATTAGAAATCAATCAAGATCAGTTATTGGGAAAATGGCAAAGCCAATTCCCCCAGACACCAATAATATAGCAAAATTCACTGCCCTGCTAGTTGGCTTGAAGGATTGCATTGACCATGGTCTAAGAAATGTCTCACTGGAAGGAGACTCAGAGATAACAATAAATGCAATAAGGAAAAAAAACCCCAAATTGGAGACTTCAAGCAATATTAGAAAAAATCCTCGATAATTTGAACAGACTTGAGCAATTTGAGGCCAAACATATCTATAGGGAAGCGAATGCAGTAGCAGATGCCTTATCCAAAATAGCAGCTCAAGGTTCTTCCATTCATTGGTGGTCTCAGAGTTTTCAGGGTAGTGGTTATGCAGATTAGGTCACCTAACAAGTCTCATCTATCTGGAGTTTTGGGGTCGCTCTCTGTCAGCCTGTTAGAGGAATGTAGATTTCAAATTTGAATGTTTACTACCCGCCTTTCTTTAGCAGTTTCCGCTAACGGCTAATTCACTTCTTTGAATTCAAGTGTCCACCTAAACCTAGGGTTTATGGTGGGCCCGGTTTACCTTTGCCAGTAGTCCGTTAAATCTAACCACGTCTTCATCTTTCTGAGGTTTTCGAAGCTCCAGCTGGCTTTCGCCGTCATTCTGTACCCTTTGTATGAGTTGTTCGCAGGTTGCTATTACCATTTGTGCTTGGAAAGATTTGGTTTTGATTTGGACATTTATCCTCCGCCACCTTCCTAGGAGCCTTTAATGCTCATCTGCTCCTCATTATTAGGTGTTGAGACGTGCGCCCGCTTTCCTGCTGGAGTGTTTTCTGCACGCAACCTTCATTTCTTCCAGCATAATCATCAACTTTCTCTCTGGTTTCCGTTCTCGCTTGCTCTCTCTTCTTTGCTCACAATGTCTTCTGATCCACCGTTTGGATTCATCATGAGCGTCTACCCAAGGCCCTCCTCGTGCTTTGGTGCAGACACTCCTATTTCTCTCAACACATCCACTTGGTAGGTTTCTTTCAGAAGGATCGCGGATTTGAGACTGAAGTGTCTCCTCTCCCATGCGGACCCTCCAGTTTTGCTTGTAGTCAAAATGATCCTGGGTAGTGCCCATTTGAGTAGGGAAGAGTACCCGCGAGACAATACCAGCGTTTCCTCTAGGTTTGTGGCTACTCTATTGCACTAGAAGCTACCCAAGCAAGCTGTTTGGAGCCTTACCAAGGCGTTTTTTCCCAAGGAAATTCTCCAAGATTTCCAAGAAATCTTGAACAAGGCCCTCCACAAGTCTGGGGCACCTCGGCCAAGCGACCGAATTCTTTTCAATGCTCACAGAGAGCTCATCAAATGCTATCCTTTCCTACTTGATATGAAAGGAAAAGATTTGGATAGGCACAAAGTCTTTGCTGGAGTGGGTTTGAGATACCTTAAATCGAGGTTTTTGGGAGACGATCTAGAGGCCGTAGGGAAAGAGGAGGACCTCTTCCAGTTTGCAAAATTGAATGGAATCTTGCCCATGAAAGATGTAGAGGCAGAACTGCAAGTTGGACAGAGTGGTAGAGGCGGTTCGAGCAGAGGCCGTAGGGGTTCGGGTCATGGCTGGGGTCGTCTAGCAGGCAAAGGCTGAAGAGGAGCAAGAATTGACCCGCACCAACCTGACCCTCCCTCTACAAGCTAGGCTCTCTTTTGTTGTTGTGTTAATTTCCATTATCGATACTAAGCGTAAAATTGTATAAAGTTTATTTTGGTATCTTTTGCATATGCTTAAACACTTTGGTTCTGGGCAGTTGAACCTGTCATAATCATTTTTAGCACCATTTTCATCAGACTGCTAAATTTTTTATGGCTCTATTAAAATGGCTAATCCATAAGTTTAATGGTTTCCTGATTGTTTAGGAAATCAGGTCTTTTTGGGTTCACTGAGAATAGTTTTTTAGTGGCATTATTCTCAGATAAGAATTTTTTGTACTTAATCTAAATCTATATAAATCTTGGCTTTGCCTTTATCGACCAAAAAAAAATAATAATGTGGTAATTTTTTTTTCAATAGTTGTTGTAATGAAGGGAAAGTGCATGATGAACATGAGGTGAGAGGCACCAAATCAACTTGTAATATTTAATTACAGATCTAACACACTTTGTAGAAGGAAGAATAATGTTGCATTACTGCAATGGAAGCCAAATTTCATGTGAAGTTCCTTGAGGAAGTCTAACTTCATTTTACAAAAGGAAGCCAAAGAAGCTGTGGGCTCTAAACCATTAGATCACTTTTCAATATCAATAACTTGCACCATCATTTCATTCACAAGCATCCCTTCAATAAGGAAGTAAGCTAGTTATACACCAATCAAGGAGCAGTTTGCAGATGCATTTATCAAATCTTCGAGTAGAGATAAGTCTGTAAACTTTCATGAAGATATTGGTGCTAAATATTTTTTTTTACTTGCATAGCTAATAAACCTATTTGTTTTAGGCCTCCATCATCTGATAACTTTGTAATAATAAAATTTATCAAAAAATAATGAAACTATACTCTCTATTTAGAATCTATAAACATATGTCACATAAGAACATCTGTCAATATATATTTTATACTTAAAAGAAACTTTGAATCCTAAATAATATATAGATTTCAATCCCAAAACATAATATGCTTAAAAATCCTTTACTTTTTACATGAAGGCTCAATCATTTGAGAGTGCCAGCAATGTCAATAACAAAACGGTACTTGACATCAGAACTCTGGAGTCTTTTCATGGCAGTATTCAAATAGTCAATTGAAATTTTCTCAATCTCACAAGTAATATTGTGCTCACCACAGAAATCCAGCATTTCCTGTGTTTCTTTCATTCCTCCTATCAAACTCCCACCAATCATTTTTCTTCCTGCAAATACATAGATAAATTGAGGCAAACAGTCAATAATATGTCATTCTCTGTCATCTATTATAAGAATGTTAAAGAGAATTAGAGTGTTACCAAATAGTAAAGGTAATATGGGGAGCTGCAAGGGCTTAATAGGAGCACCCACAAAGACCAGCTTTCCATTAAGCTTGAGCAGATTCAAAAGAGGATCTATTGGATGTTCAGCAGAGGCTGTATCTATGATGTAGTCTAGACTTTTTGCTGCTTCCTGGAGACCATTTTTTCCATTCAAGGTTAACAACAGAAAATCCAATATAATGAAGCTGCAAAGTAAAAGTATAGGTTACATTTTGGTTCCTCAAAACTGGTTTTCCATTCTACCTAAGGGCCAAGATACATATATAACCTTCTACTTTTGAGTTGGGTATTTTTTACAAGTATTTCATTAACATCAGATAGGCATTCAATTAGTGTTTCTGATAAGAAGATTTTCAGTTAATTTCATTGGAAATGTTTAATGGGTTAATTAAAAAGATAAATTCTATTTAATCATATTTTCTAAGCATATGTAACATAAAGACACAGTTGTCATGTAGAGACATGTCTGTTTAGATATTTTGTCTATTTAAATGATCTTTGGATACATATATTTGACATAGAGTAAATCTATTCAGTGTTATGTAATTTCAATAATTGATATCAGAACAAGGTAGTAGCGTAGATCCGTAAGATTAGTGCTAAAAATTAAGGGGCTGTGAGATTATTTTTTCTACAACATAAGGTTTATTAAGTGAGCAACATTGATATAAATTTGTAATTTGAAGGAAATAAATTTGTGATTCAAATAAAGAGAAGCCACAGATTGAAATATAAAGCTTTGAATAATACAAATTAAACCAAAATGAAGCTTGTGTGCAAATATTATTATTAAAGTCTTGAATTAATGTGCAAACAGTAATTAAGCATCTTTGAAAGCTTAAGGCTACTTTAAATGGTCTCATGAATACAAGTGAGTTATTGTTGATAAAGATCTCATCTTCATAACTCTTAATAGTTTTCCATGTCGTTATTTGAGAATTTCAAGACTACACTCACATTGAGTGGAAAAGTGGCAACCTTGAAATTCAATGCTTTGGAGTATACTATTGCAAATCAAACAAATTCTTAATAGAGATGATGAAGCTAAATCAATAAATGTTTTTGCATTTGAGGTCAAAGTCAAGAAGCCTAAATGGAAAAGACATAATGTATAGATAATGATAACTAGAGAAACTGAAAGGTTTTCTATTATTGCAATCACCCTAGTAACTAGTGCCAATGCTTCAAGAAGAAGAAAGATATGAATAAAAGCAAACAAAGAGGTATCCTTGTATAATGATTGAGTTTGCATAATGACAAATAAAAAATCAGGTGTAATCTCTATTAAGTTGATTGGTGTTGATAATTATGAAGAATGAAATCAACAAATGAAAACAAATTTCTTTTGTTGCACGCCACCTCCATTGTTAATGGAAAGTTATAACAAGACATCCCACAAATGTTCATCTATAAGGAGTTTGATTAGAGATCATATGAAGTACTAGCCTTTATAAACATGTTTATAGGCAATAGATTGGTAGAAAACATACAAAACACAATCACACCAAAGGAATCTTGGGATGAAATCACCGCAATATTTTAACAATAGGGTAATGTAAGAGCACACATGCTTTGAACTCAATTATATAACTTAAGAATGGATGGATTAGTAACTATACATCTCTCGCAATTCAAGGGAATTTTAAATGATCTCATTAAAGCAAGTGAGACTATTACTGATAAATATATTATCTTCGTAACTCTTAGTAGATTTCCAAAGTCATTTGATAATTTCAAGACTCCACTCACATTGAGTAGAAAAATGAAAACCTTAAAATTCAATTCTTTGGAGTCTACTAAATTGCAATAGAAGAAATGCATAATAGAGATGATGAAGTTGAATCGACAAATATTTTTGCCTTTGAGTTCAAATGCAATAAGCCTCAATGGAAATGACATCATATTATAGATAATGATAAGTAGAGAAAATGAAAGGTTTTCTATTATTCTAATCACCCTAATTATGAACACCAATGCTTCAAGAAGAAGAAAGATACAAATAAAAGTAATCAAGGAGGTATCCTTGTATCATGGTTGAGTTTGATATTGAATATGAGATGAAATTTATGTACTTTTTTCAGCAAATGCTTCCAAATATGTCAAAAATTGATGACTTTTGGATCATCAATTCAAGTGCTACTCATCATATGATTGGTAATACCAACAACTTAAAAAACATAAGAAAACAATCAAGAGATGTTACATTGTCACATGATTCACAACTACATGTTGAAGAAGTTGGAATATCTCATCAAAATGTTCCAACCCAAGGTAAAACATGTATTGATAATGTTTTACTCGTTCCAAGAATAAAGAAAATTTGTATTCAATCAACTAAATCGTTTCCAAAACCATATGGGTTTCTTTTGAACCGGGAACATGTAATTTTTTTGATAAGAAAAGGAGGTTGGTATCTAAAAAATATATTAAGGGGGACTATTTTATTGATAGAAAACTCCTCTAAAGTCATAGTTTCAAGTGTTATTTAAAGAAATCAATTCTAGCATGGAAGTCTTGGCCATATCAACCTCGAGACACTCAAGAACATGTTTAATTGGAATATTTTTTAATTTTCTTGAACCCATCACTATAAAGAAATGTGTCTATGAAGCTTGTGTTATGGGGAAACAACATAGAAAAAAAGCTTGATTGATTTTGAGAAGCACAAAGAGCTTCCAAAAAAAAATTGGAATTGGTTCATTTTGATCCTTGTAGATCGATGAAGTCAATTTCCATTGGAAAATATTGATATTTCATCACATTCATTTATACCTTTACCCAAAAGGTATGAGCCTATTTTCTAAAAAGTAACTCTAAAGTCTTTGATGATTTTAATGAATTGTACACCAAGTTGAGAATGTGACGAAAGTATAATTGGAGGAGTATAGCTCAATTATTGTCAACTTCTGGAACTTTCAACTCCATATACTCCACAACAAAATGTAGTACAACTAAAAGAATGAATGTTACACTTCAATAAAAAGCTAAATCAATGCTCAAGGCTTGTAATCTTGAAAGTGGTTTTCAAAAACTTGATATTGATCCAATTGTCTATATTTATTTTTTTATCACAAGCTACTGTTGATTATGTTGTATGTAAATGATATACTTATTACTGAGAATGAACAATCACTTATATATGGAGTGAAAGAATATGTGGAGAACAATTTTGAAATGTCCAATCTTGGATTACTTCATTTACTTCATTGCAATCAAAATGTGACAAAAACCTATAAAAATATTCCTCCCTTAAATAAATATTGTAAAGAAACTTTCACACAATTAAAAATGTAATATTACAAAGCTTCACCAATGCCAATGGAGACAAATTGATTGAAGACCCATTTGGTAAAGCAAATAATGAAACATTGTATAGGAGTTGGATAGGAACTTTAATTTACCTGATTGCTACTCATCTAGAAGTATCTCATGTAGTTGGAATCTCATCTATATTAATGACTCCTCCAAAACAAAGTCATTGGTTAACTACAAAGCGAGTTTTGAGATATCATCATAGAACACAAAACTTTGAATTGGAGTTTTTGGGGAGTGAAGATTTTAAACTTGTTGATTTTTTATATTCAAATTGAGTAAGTTGCATAGACTCGAAGAAATCAACTCTCAATTACTACTTCAATCTTGGAACTGTCGTTGTTTTAGGAGTTGCATGAGGGGCAAACTAATGTTGCATTGGCATCCACTATATGAGAGTACAAAGTAGTTGTTGCAACAATATGTGAAGCAATATGGCTTAGACAATTTTTTAAGGACGTTTTCCACTCATAACTTGTAATGTCCCTTGTAGGAAAACTTGTAGAATATGAAGTATATTTTCAATATATTTGATAAATGAACAATCTTTAGATAAATGATAAAAAAAAAACTATTACAATGATCCTTAGGTTATAATAGAATGTCTGATATAAAATTTGATTTATTGACAAGAAAAAATCAGATTTGCCTTCTTCAAAATAATTATTGAATATTTTTATTAATGATATACCCCACACAGTGAATTGTTTGCTACTCCTTAGTGTTGTCCTTATAACTATTAACTTGAATATATCTCTGCCTATATTTGCTCATATACACAATGCTTGAAGCTTAGTTGCAAGTCAGTAAAGGATTTGATAGTTATTATAAAAAGTCTAAAACTCTGTCCTAATATTTAAGCCTGCAGAGTTTTACGGTTGTAGCCCAGTAGACATTATAAAACTGCATGAAAACTTTGAAACTCCATCCAAGGTAAATTCATGAGTTTTAATTTACAAGATCTAACCTTTCGTAGGATCAATTAAAAATTAGGCAACGAAGGAGACTTTTCAAAACAGAGCATAAAGAAATGAGCTAAAAACACACTCAAATTAACTACATGCTTATAGATTAATGACCAGCCAACTCTTTAATATACAATCAAAATAAATTTTTAAATATATTTAGATGAGTACTAAGCCCATATTTATAGTATCACCGGGAATCACCATGCAAGTAAGGGAGCAAGGCCCACCAGAGAGTCAGAGGCAATGGGGCATGGAGTTAAAGTGAAAAAAATCACAAAGTTGGATGCTACTGCAAATCAACAACGTATTTAGCAGTCAAGAGAAACCTCCGAGAGGAAAGAAGACAAAAAAAAAAAAAAAAAAAAAAAAAATGATGGTGGAACCTATAGTGATCTCAATGATTTCAAAGGGAAGCTACTTGTGTCATTAAGTCTAACGATGAATAGCATACAAGAACTTTTGATTGTTGAGTCACCAAAAGAAGAAAGAAGATTATGAAACCTATTGAAAGAGAATATCAGGACCCACATGATCAAAAGGCTCACAAACAAAGAAGGCTTCGGATTCATTGAATGCAACATTGAAGGTCTTTTAGAGAAAAGGGCTGAAGATGTAGTCAAAATCACAAACAAGGAGTTATAAGTAGTACCAAGGCATCAAGGAAGACTTTGTAGACATCACGACTGGACATAAATTATAGAAATGATTCAAGAATTGAAGAAGATGAAGGTGACAAACTCAAGAAATATTTGAAACTTGAAGACAAGCAACATCTTTTAAGTAATAGAAGCTCTTTGGGGGTTAAGTGTTTTTCGCAGATGAGGATTTAACTAATAGACGACAAGAGGAGAGAAAGTGGGAAGTGAAAATATTAAGAGAAACAAGAGATGAAAGCAAGTGAGCATGGTTGTTCAATCAGACAAGCCAACAAGCTAGGAAAAAAGAAAAAACAATCGATTTTATAGTAGGATGAAAAGCAACAAGGTCATTTGGGTAGTTAAGGGGAGAGACTCAATTTTGAGTTTTGTGGACCAAATAAATAGCATTCAAAGCCTATTCAAGTTTACCTAAGTTTAGTTTGTTGGAAATGTAGAGGTCACTCTTGTAGGAGGGGACCTAGGTTAGGGCCTATTGCAAAAGGTAGAGGCATATTTTGTCTCACATAAACTCATGAGCACGATGGTTGTGAGACTCCTATGTTTGAGGGATACACAAAGTTGGTGGCTTGGAACAATGCAATGGGGAATGACAAAGATATGGTGGTATTATGATTCTAGTGAAAGAAAAAAAAAAGGGTGTATATTCAAATGGAAAGAGAAGACACAAATAAATAGTCTATTTGGTTCATAATTTTGGAAAGTGAAAATTACATAACAATTGTAGTATGTTATTTTGCCCCACAAATTTCGAAAACTTACAAAAGTAACAAGCTAGACAACAAGGACCTATATGCATCCCTAAAAAAAGATATTGAGATGTTTTCTCAAGAGGGGGAAGTTCTCTTAGTGGGAGATTTCAATTCTTGGGCTGCATACAAACAAGCTTGCATTCTTTGCTACAAAGAGATCATGATCCTATTTGGCTTATGAAAGAGAAATCATCAGTGATCAAGATCATTTAAAGAAAACAAGGTTAATAATCATATGGAGAGGAATTTATTACTTTATGTGGAGCCTTTAAGTTAATTATTTGCAATGGTTTGGATAGATAGAAGAAGTCTAGAAAATTTACATGCAATACATACAATGGGGCAAGTGTCGTTGATTATGCAATTTTCTCACATAGTTTGACTAAAAGGTAGAGGAAGTTATGATTAGTGAGCATTATTGATATTTAAAATTCTAGACCATAGACCAATTTACTTAATGCTATCTTGGCAAGGAAAGAGGTAGCTTGGATGGAAAACTCATTGTATTAGGCAATCTCTTCCAAAGGGAAAAGTTCTTTTGACTCAAGAAAATTGTATGATATTCAAGGCAACACTAGAGAGGTTATTTAAGAAGAAGACTTGTCTATATGACCTCAACAATTATGACTTAATAAATATACTTCAAGGAGCACTTGGGAAGTTCAAAAGAGTGAAAAACAAAAAATCAACTTTCTGATTAATGTTTGGTTCAATGAGGATTGCAAAATTGCAACAAGAACTTTGACAGAGCCAAAAATAAGAAGATAAATATTAAGTTGTACAAGTAGATTTTAAGAAAAATAAAAAGCTGAATTATTGAACTCAAGGAGGGAAGAGCTAATCTACCTATGAAAGAATAACCTAAAGCTCTTTTGGAAGGGACTTCAGCCAAGAAAGAAACAAACTAAAAAAAACATTATATCTAGTCAATGGTTTGAATATGCAAGGTAACTTTATGAGAAAGAATTAAAAGTTGGCTGGGCTCCCATTGGTCAACACCACAACAAATATTTTCACCTTGCAAGAGGTTGAGATTGACATTAAGAAACTGGGATAGGAAAAATAAAGAACCTAGTTGAACTTTAGGTAGAGTATCTCAAATGGGGAGTGAGAAGGCTCACACCACACATTATGAGAATTTTCACTAACATTATTCAACACCAGTTCCCAAGAGAATAGACTACTAGCCTATAGCAATACCTCTTTTTAAGAGTGTTGACGTTAATCATCCTTGTAATTATAAGAGGTCCATAATGATCAACCCTTTACATTTTAAAAAGTTATTTGGCAGTATGGTGGAAAATAGAATCAATAAATGAGTAGAAGATAAAGAAAAGTATGCAAATGGTCAAGTAGAATATAGGCCTAAGAACTCTACAAATGATCAAGGAATCACTTCACGGAACATCATTGAAAAATTTTGGAGAGAAAGGGAAGATGATTTTTCTTGTTTTGTTGACTTCAAAAAGGCCTACGACATAATCCCCAAGGATAAGTTATGATGTAGATTGGAAGAACTTGGGATTCCTTTGCATACAAGAGCAATTGTCCATAGACTTTATAAGAAGGTTAAAGCCAAAATCAAAACTTTAACAAACATTTTAGAAAGTTATAGGAGTGGCATTGGGGTCAAAAAAGGGTACCCACTATCCCCTATATACTTTGGTTTATATATTTCAAAAAAATTGAAGGATGACTAGATTTGCAAGGTGGAGATGGTGCTCATTTGGGAGAGTTTGTGTCTAGGCTTTTTTGATATGTCGACAACCTTATTTTGATTGCTAAATCAACCCATAGGTTGTAAGAGCACTTATATGCCCTTTAGTATTTTGTACAACAATTGGAATGCAAGTCAATACCGATAAGACCAAAATCATGATCTTTTCTAATAACAAAAAGTATCTAACCAACATAAGTTGAGACAAAACCCTCGAAGTAGGGATTGAGTATGACTATGGTCTTAGGATTGACTTTAACAAGAAGCTTAGTTGGAGGGCTACAAAAAGAAGAGAATTTTGGAAGGTTGGAAAGCTCTATATGCTCTTCAAAATAGATGTAGAGAGGCAAAGTTATGCGATTAGAAAACTACTCAGATTTTGTTTTGGCTTTTAGTTCTTCCGGTGGTTCTTTATGGGTGTGAATTGTGGACTAGTAGTACCTCAAAGTCAAAGTGGAAACAATTTGAGAAAATTCAAAAGTGCTTGATCACAAGTACAAAATAAAAGGTTTAGTTCCTTATGAGATTATGCTTGGTGAAAGAAGAGCAACTCTTATTGAAACAATTGTTATGGTAACCTCGTAAGGTATTTAAAAAGAATTGAACAAATGGAAGTAGGTAGATGGCATGAGTTTGTTTTTCAGTGATACTGCAAGTGAAAAAAAAAGACTTGGATGAAGCAAAATAACAAATGGATGAAAAAATGGAATATTCACCAAAGTGCATATTCCACAAATAGTGCAAGAGATAAATGCTTTTGTTATGGATAAATTTTGCAAACAAATATGGTAAAGTGCTAGGGAAAAAGAAGAAATATTACATTGAGGAGTTCAATCCTACACGTGACCACCAACAAACAACACACATAACATCCAATATTTTGTGGAGAGCCAAAATTCTAATTGCTCAACTAAGAACTCATTCTCATAAACTCTAATGTGAAATAGGAAAGTGAAAAATGTCTAAAGAAGAATGGGAAGAAAGAGTGTGTAGTTTTTGCAATACGAAGGCACTGGAATCAGAAAAGCACTTTATTATGGAATATGATGCCTTCAAGGATATCAAGGACAAACATGCCAATATCATGTCAATTATTTCTTGGTATAGTTTATTTAGCAAAGGGACTATTGAGAAGTCGGGGTGCTCATCATCTCTTTGAATAGGAAAATGATTGATATGCAAAAGACAAAAATGACAACGTTGACTATCCCATAGGCTATTCGTGAACATTAAAAGTTATTCATTCATTCATATATTCATCTAACCGAAATCACAAGAGGTTACGATTAGTACCAAGCATACTTAATGCTTGAAGAAGAGGAACCTCGTAAACCCAAAAAAGATTTAAAATTTGAAAAATATAACTAAAAGAATTCAAGAAATTCATCTATCCAGACATGGATTACTCAAATAGTGTTCATGTCAAAAACACACTACAAAATCTTTATGTTATATCAACTATTTTATAAATTTTAACCAAAAAAAAAAAATCTCAATACCAAATTTAATATTTGACTTCAAAAACAACTCATGTATAAAAGTGTAGATGTGTCTTTAAAAAAATATTTCTTATAAAAATAAATCAACTATTTTAAGTCCAAGGGGTTGAGCTTAACTGGTTAAAACACTAGGTTCTCACTATAGACCCAAATTCAAATCCTAAAATAAAATAAAAATAATCAACCATTTTTTAATTTATTAAGATGATTTTCATAATTTAAATTAATTATTTTATTTTTTTATTTTTTTATAAAAATATATATTTTTCATATATATATGTGACCCTCGGCTTTTGCCTTTCCTTAGTGAGGATGGGGTTTACCTGCATTTGCCGGTGATCCTTACTAACAAGGAAGTCATCCGCCCCAAGCAATTCCTTGGCCTCTCGTTCTTTGTGGGAAGAAGTGCTGATAACAGTCACCTTCATGCCAAGCGCTTTGCCAAACTTAACCGCCACGTGTCCTACGCCACCCAATCCCACAACTCCCAAATGCTTCCCCTGTGCTGCCTCTGTCATCCCGTAGTATTTCATGGGACTGTATATTGTTATTCCTGCACACAGAAGAGGAGCCCCCGCATCCATTGCCAGATTCTCTGGAAAACGCACCACAAATCTGAAAGAAAAGGAATTTAAATCATTCATACACACCTTTTTTTCACAGAAATCTTGTTCTTAATAAACTTAGATTGGGTTTGAAATCAGAACTGTTTAACCTGTAATTGACAACAATTATGTTGGAGTAGCCTCCAAAAGTAGGAGTTCCATCATGGTAAACGCCATTGTAAGTGAGGATGATATTTGGGCAATAGTTTTCTGAGCCTTGGTTGCAGGGCTCGCAGGTTGGGGCATTGCAAGATCCAACCATGCATCCCACACCCACTCGATCACCTTTTTTGAACAAATTTTCAATCTTGCTTCCCACTTCACTTACTATACCAGCGATCTCATGCCTGTATTTTTAACATTTTTAGATTGTCAGAACAGGTCCAAACTTTTTTGAAATAAGTTCAAATCATAAAAATATAATTTTTTTTTTTTTTAATTTCGAATTTGAGTGTCTAGATTTTTGTTATCAGCATTTTGGATCAAATTTCATGATATCAGTTATTATGAGTATGAGTTGTGGAAATTTTATGATTTTAATCAAATTTTTGTATCCATCATCAGATTACGAAAATGAAGATAAGAAAAATGATCTGGTTACTATACCAGTGATCTCGTGCCTATATTTTAAGTTTAACATTTCTAGATTGTCAGAACAGGTCCAAACTTTTTTTTAAATAACATCAAATCATAAAAACATTAATTTAATTTTTTTTTTTTTTTCGGAGAGTTAGTCTTGAATTTGAGTGTTTAGATTTTTTTATCAGGGTTTTGGATCAAATTCATGATTTCAGTTATTATGGGCTGTGGAAACTTTATGGTTTTAATCAAATTTTTTTATATCCATCATCATAATATGAAAATGAAGATAAGAGAAATGAAGCATGAGGTTTCATCAGATATATTAATAATAGAAATCCATACAGTCAAATTCACAAAAAGATTGAGTGTTTAGATTTTTGTTATTAGTGATCAAATTTCATGATATCAGTTATTATGGACTGTGAAAACTTTATGGTTTTAATCAATTTCTGTTTAATCCATCATCAGAATATGAAAATGAAGATAAGAGAAATGAAGCATGAAGTTTCATAAGATATGTTAATAATAGAAATCCATACAGTCAAATTCACAAAAAAATTGGTTAATTATGTTGAAATTACATGATTTTAATTTCAAGAGTGACAATTGAAATGTCCAAAATTACAATTTTCAAAGAATTCAAATCAATTAAGAACTTAAGAGTGAAATTTTGATTAACTTGGAAAATTTCATGATTTTAATTTCAAGAGTGATAATTGAGATGTCTGAAATTACACCTCTCAAGGATTTCAGATCAGTTAAGAGTGAAATTTTGACTAATTCTAGAAATTTCATGATTTTAATGTCAAAAGTGTGAAATGTCCAAAATTACAATTCTCCAAGATTTCACACGAGTTAAAAATGAAATTTTGAGTATGATTTTAATTTCAAGAGAGACAATTGAGAAGCTCAAAATTATAATTCTTAAGGATTTCAGATCACTTAAGGTTGGTGCTTGATACACTTAGAACAGAAAAGTTGTTCATCAACCCTGAAAAGAGTGAATTTGGTCTTCTTGGGTAGTGTTATTTCAGCTAATGGATCGAGCATGAATCTTGAAAACATTAAGGCCATTCTGAGTGGCCTACGTCTCAAAGTGTCACAGAGGTATGGAAGCAGTGGCCTACGTCTCAAAGTGTCACAGAGGTGAGGAGCTTCCATAGAATTCTGAATTTTTATAAAAGATTCATTAAAAAACTCAGTGGAATAAATGCACTTATTACGGAGTGAACAAGGGGTGAAATTTCGATTAATTTCAAGAATGACAATTGAGATGTTCAAAATTACAAATTCTCAAAAATTTCACATCAGTTTTCTGATTTTAATTTCAAGAGTGACAATTAAGATGCCTAAAATTACAATTCTCAAAGATTTGAAGTATCTCTAAAAATTTATTATTTTTGAGTGACAATTTAATTGCCCAAAACAATTACAATTCTCAGAGATTTCAGATCAGTCAAGAGTGAAATTTACCCGGGAACAACTGGATAGGTAGTCTGCCCAAAGTCGTTCTTGGCGTTATGGAGATCTGTATGACAGATGCCACAGAAAAGGATCTTGATACTCACATCTTCAGCTCCTGTTGCTCTGTCATTTCATACTAGTCAGATTTAAAGTAGCATAGAACATAGAAGAACAAGAAGATGAAAAAAGGGTCATGGAGCAATACCTCCGAGAGAAGTGGAAAGGTGAGAAAACAGCAGAAGTGTCTCTAGCAGCCCACCCCAGAGCTTCTTGAGACAGAGTTTGTGCCATTAAACAAACTTTCCAAGAAATCTGATAATTGTTTTTATTAGATAAGTGAGAAGACAAGGGGCCCGATCTTATACAGAACAAAAAAGATCCACACCGGCCGGAAATAGCAATCTAACATCAACAATCAACCAAAAACAGCAGAGAAAACAGAACAGAAAAGAAAAACACAGAAACAGTGAAGGCAGATCAGAAATTTGATAAGTTTTAGATGCTCTTGCACTATTCTGTAAGTTTTTATCTACCAGTGTTTCATTAGTCAGCTGCTTATCCGACTCAAATCGACATCAGAAAACGTATTGCTCGATCTAACAAATAAAGAAATTGTTTGAATGTTGCGAGCAGACACAATTTCTGTTGGGTAGTAGTGAGTAGCATTAATTAAAGTTAGTGACAGTTGGGTCAAATGTCAATGTCCTCTGCCAACTTTTATTCCACTGAGATTACGAGGTAAGAAGTAAAATTGTATGAGTACGACGCCATGACATCCACCTTCTCTCAGCCTTTCATCATTTTCCACTGGATAGCTTCATCATCATATACTACTTCTTGTGTTTCGAGAAAGATAAGGGATTTTGATGATCCGAAAATATTGAAAAGATTCTTTTTGGATCAATTGTGTATAAGCCTATCATAGTTTCTTATATTCAGAAGTTTTTAGGTAGTGATGTGAAATGTGTCAGAGATAAAAACAAAGGATGCAGTACATCAACTCCTGTCAATATTTTCCAACTCCTGGAGAAATTTTTAGGTAGTGATGTGAAATGTCTCCAACTCCTGGAGAAAGTTTTAGGTAGTGATGTGAAATGTCTTCAACTCCTGTCCTGTCAATATTTGAAGTATATGGAGAGAGAAATAGGAGGGATATGGAGAAAAAGAGATAAAATAGTAAAAGAGGTGGAGAGAGAGTGAGATAAATATAAGAAAGATATAGAGAAAAAGAGAAAAAAATACGGAGATAATAAGAAGGGAGTCGAGAGATAGAAAGATAAAGATATTAAGAGGTATTATCTTAAACTTTCTGGATTAGATTGCGTAACAGTTTTATTGGCATCAATGTTTTGGATCACACTCCGTGATTGTTGATGCCAAAAAAACTGCTACACAATCTAATCAGAAAGTTTAAGATTATACATTATGGATTGTGGAAATTTGATATCATTAATATTAAGAGGTGACAAATAGAAAAAAAGTAGAGAGAGGTAGATATAGAGAGATAGAGATATAGAAAGGCAAAGATATAAGAAGTGATATATAGAGAAGAAAGAGAAAGAAAAATAAATACATAAAGCTTGCTATCATTTGTTGAGATTAGTTGTAAAGTAAAATAAACTAAATTTATATTATTGGTCTAAAGGTATTTTACAGTAACAAGAAGTGGTTAACTCTAAGCACGTGAGTATGTTAATAAAAACTTTTACCTTTTATTTTAATTTTGAAATCATTTTGATATCAAAGTATTCAAATTTTAAATATAATATTTAATAATAAATATAAATAAAAAAATTTAAATGAATCATTTTTTTGTTTTGTTTTTGTTCTTCACAAGATTTTTCGTAAACACTTTTTTTTTTTTGTTTTCTTTTAAATAATGCATTGATCTATTATAATAATAATAAAATAATAAGATAAATAAATTAATTAATTAACTTTGTGTCATTTATTTAGTTTAAATTAACAAATGCTTTCGTAATGTGATGGTAAAGGAGACAAGAAGTGAAAATGTGCAAGTATATTTCATTTACATTAGCAAAAATTGAATTACTTTTGAAAATCAACGCATACAAGGTCAAGAAAAAATCATTATTTATGTCAAACAATTGGTCATCAAATGTGTCTAGACTTTTGCTTACGAGAAATAAATATGAGCATGCACAAAAGACTTTAGTGAGAAGGAACTTGTAATTGAACTTATTCATGTATTTTAAAGAATTGATTCTAACATGAGTAAGCCCAACTAGAACTCTTTAAAAGTTAAAAGCCACCAGAAGCTTGGGTTTTAACTAACCCAATCCAATTTATGCTAGGCTTGTTAGTTACATATGAACCATGCACCTTAGATATGTTTGAGTACAAATCTCTCTCTTTTAGCATGCCAGATAAACATGAGTTAATGCATGTAGAGGAGATATCTAAATTAAATTAGGTAATATGAAAATGTTTGCTAATGACTTGAGAAATATAATAAGCTACAGAGAGGCTCTTATACATCTAGATTTGAGATATTTATTACATGAACCTAGTTGGATTTTAGAGGAAGTTTTAATGCGTTCATGAATCATCTAATAGAGGCAAATGATCATTGTTTAAAAATCATGAATAGGTGATAAATACCCTTTTCCTTTACACCAATGACAACCTCTTCTAGGTACAAAATTAATGGAGTGAATACAGTCATGCAATTGCATTATCCTTTAAAATACAGAGTCAAACAAACTGTGAAGCACAAGCAAGTGACCACATTAGCACATTTTGAATAGTCGGATAGGCCATGCATGTGTGTGAAATATCACATTCCTTTACCAATGACAACTCTCTTGCTAGAGCATTAATAAAGTAAACATAATCATGCAATTACAGTTATCCTTAAAATGCAATCACATAGGTTGTGGAGCATGAGCAAGATAACCATAGTGGCAGATTTTCAACATCATAGCCATATTGACATCCAAATAGTTTACTTGATACAAAAGTGCAACAACAAATTTTGAAGTAAACAAGAAATCCATGAAGCATTTAACTTAATCACTTTATAATAAAAAACTTTCTGTTTTAAATAGAAACAAAAAAAATGTAATGGACAAGCCATTTAAGCTTCTTGGCATGAACATTAAAATGGATGGGCAAAAAAGACAAGATTTAAGACAGTAAATTACAAGCTAAAATAACTTTCAAAGTGGGGCAGAGGTTGGCCTTAAAAGGAAGAACTTGGAAACATATAGAGATCTATCAAGACGACATTGGATACTCTTTGCAAATGAACAAGTAAACAAAATTCAAACTTCCCTTGCTACATTTTCGTATACATATGCCATGGAATCACCTCCAATTTTCCAAGCATGTTGAAAGACTTATCTACAAAAAGAAGGATTTGATGAAACTATTATATAAAAAAAGAATTTGAGAAGTTCAACTTTGGTTGGAAGTTATTTACTTGAATGCCAAGGAAAAGGGAATAGTTAAAGTTTTAGAAACACTGAAAAATGTTTCATAAGCCTCAATGAATGATAAAATAGAAATAAATTTCAAGTAAACAAACAAAACACAACTTAGACTTACAAAATAATGAATCAAAATTGATAATTATCTTGGCAACAAATGATTCGTAGTTTGTAAAAGGAAATTCAAAGCATGATTTGTCAAAAAATTTATAGAATATATATGACCTGGAGACATTATTTTCTACTCATGTCTTCTAAATAGACTACCCAAACTATATCTGACTATCGACGTAACCATTATCCCCCCCGTTGGGGTGCAAGTGCTAGTACTAAAAAAATAACAAATGTCTATAATCATTCGTCAATGTTTTAACAATGTAGGAGTATTTAAATTAGGTTTCTTTTGGATTCACATGATTCTATGATATAATTATATATCAAAATCGAGAGAGATTTAATTCAAACATTTAGAGAATGATGCTTATTTGGTTTCCACGTTGCACATGTTTATGTAAGGTTCTAAGGGGAATCAATTAACTAAAGGGGAAATACATGTATTTCACATTTATAAAACTGTATATACAAACCTGATTTCGTATATTAGTCAAACAAAAAAAATTCCTATAAACTAGCCATACCAATCCCTTGCATAAATGTGATAACAAATTCTCACGAATAAACATTTTTCAAGCCAATTCCCAATGAGCTATACTTTTCGATCTCTATAGTTTTATTTCTATGGTTTTCAAAAATATTAAATGTCTACACATGCAGCTTGGATGATAGAGCCCACCACCTTTTGCATCAATTGATATTACAATTAAAATGTGCATTCATCAATTTTCTATATTATATGGTTGTTATATCGTGCTCTTAAAAGTCATTATCTTTTTTATTTGATGTGATCTATTTGCATTTGATTGGATTAATTTTGTCAAGTTAATTTGATTTTATAGTGTATAAACTTATATAAAAAGAGAAAAACAATTGTTTTGAAATTATTAAATAAGAAACTAATTACAAACTATAGAAATTGTTGTTCAAATTTTTAATTTTGTGCATTGACTGGCTAGACTAATTAAAAAATTCAATTGAATGGATGCAATAGTATCCTAACAATAGAAAAAGAGAAATTTTTTTTTTTGAAATTATTAAATAAGAAACTAATTACAAACTATAGAAATTATTGTTCAATTTTATAATTCTATACATTGATTGGCTTAGATTAATTAAAAAATTAAATTGAATGGATGCAATAGTATCCCGCCTTGATAGGAACTAATAATTTACAAAGATTATCCATCAAAAACTAGTTGTGGAACACAACCAAATGATACTATATAAAGTCTTCTCTTGAATTTTTGTTATCTTTTTCCTTTTTAAGTTTCTTTTTTACTATGTTTTGATTAATAGTTTAGAAACCTTTTGTAATATTTCCTTCTTCAAATATGATAGCCAACAACCTCTCCTACAAGTTAAAAAGAGTATAGTGATATGAAATATTGATACAAAAATATATACAGTTGATTCTAGAAGCAATCTTTTGAAAGCTATATGAATTGTGAAAAATACATATTCGAGATGAAAACAATTTATTGAATTTATTCATCTAAAACTAAAGCAATGAAATGCCACCAAAAGATACTATAATAAAGTCTTATCTTGAATTTTTGTTATCTTTCTCTTTTTGAAGTTTCTTTTTTTCACGATAAGTTTTAATTTATAGTTTTCTAACTTTATAACTATAGACACCTAAAAATATCCTTTAATTAAATATATATTTATTATTTATTTAATTTTGTTCTAATGTCCTCTATTGTTGATTTGAAATAAGTAGAGAAAATATATAAACAATATAAATAGAGAAAGAAAATAACACAAGGACACAAGACAACGAGATTTATAGTGGTTCACCATAAAGGCGATGTCCACTCTCAAGCAATGAATACAAGTGATATCAATACATGACTGTACACATCTATTTATGCATTCACATTATGACCATTGGGCTTCAAATTCCCAACAATCTCCCCTGTGAAGGCCAACTATTACAGCCATGCACAACGACATCCCAACTTCCATTTCTAAACTCATAATATAACTAGACGCATCAAAGATTTGAGCTTTGCCAAATTTTGTTCCAGAACAACTCGAATTAATCTTCTCCATGGCAAATCAGAGTTAAAAACATCTTCACCTACTACTCTATCAGACACAAAATCGCCCATCGAACTACAACCAGAAACACTACTTTCTGTAGGTTCAAAATTAACTCCTCCATCTATTGAAACATCAAATGTTCCAAGATCAAAAACAAGTATAGTTTCATTATATCCCCTTTGCTCAAATACCTTGTAGACGTTCCCTATGCTTCTACTCGCATACACATTTCCTTTAGGCATTTTGTCTTCGTGGTTGGTGATGGAATAGTCAGGGTAGAGCCAATCGCCAATAGTAACAACTATCAAAGGTGGATTCAAACATGACCTATGTCATGGGCTCACGCAGCTATTGCACAACAACTCGTAGTAATCGAGTGAAACCACCTTGCACGCCATGCAAACCCCATCTCCATCACATGGGAAATTCATCATTAATAAAACACAAAGAATATTCCAACAGGTTTGCCACGACTTAACACACTTCTGTAGTGCACTCTCCTTGTCGTGCAACTTCTCAAGAAAACACGCCTTCATCTTGGATTGCCACTATATCACCGTTGTAGAGTTCGTCAAACGAACGACTTCTTCTAAGGCCTTGTTATTGCCTTGTGTGGACTGTTGTGAGCCCTAGGCGGGAAGAGGCGGTACTGTGGTGGCATAGTAATTATCAACATTGTCAAAAATAATAAGACCATATTCCTCCACTTGGATTTGTAGGTAATTGTTGAGGCAAATGGAGTAGGAAAGCTCCTCACTGCATAATCGTTTCTCTAAAGAAGGTAAAAGCCAGTACAATTCTAAGGTAGCCTAGTCAAATCCTGCCATGGCCGTTACCCTTGTTTCTCTCTGTACCGTCTCTCTCGGTGCAATAGGGGTCGCTATTCTTTTGATGTTGTTGGACTTTCTAGAAGCATTACTGGGTGTCGAATTCCCCTTAGAATTCCTCCTTGCATCAGACTTTCTGTCCTTGTAGGGTTCACTCATGTTCTTCCCAGCATCATGATGGCTTGCAGCTCCTTTGACATGCTCTCCAAAATTGACCCCTTTGCCACACCGGTCTCCTTCAAACCTTTTTCTCTTTTGCACATTTAGCTCTATTTTTAGAGATCCACCATTTTGGGCATCTTTGTTGATAACCTGGAAGAGCCTCACATCCATGATGTTGCCATTTTGACTCCCCTCTTAGTTCTCCTTCAATGACATGTCATTGGTGGCAAATTCTGCTTGCTTTGCTCCATCCACGGGCATCCCCTCACACCACCAAAATCTGGGCCTCTCATTTTTCAATAAAATGAGCTCCTTGGGCCTATACATATTAGTCTGTGACATGGGCGCAACCACTAGTGGTTTCTTTCACCAAAGAGAATCTTCTCTATCAACAAGAGATGCATTTTTGTGAGGAAAGAGTATTCTGTCAAGTTCCGTTGGGCCTGTTAGGAAAGCACAACATAAAAACTCCTTCCACAGTGTTAAATTCAAAGAGGAGATAAGAAAGGATTACTTTTAATCCCAAATTACAGTCATTAAGATGCACATTTCCAGAGTAACAGAGAAAAACAAAACAAGATTCACACATAGAGTTGACACCAAATTTTTATGTGGGAAAACCCTTACGGGTGAAAAAACCCACACACCAAAGCAATAATCACTTGTATTGCAATAAATAGGATTTACATACAAGTTATAGGTTAATCACTTTGAATCAGTCTATGTTCAGGTAGCATACAAATTATCAGATCAAATTAGATCCACACAGATTTCAGGCACAACGTTCTGCAATTCGGCAATCAACAAAACCATCAATTGATCAACCTCTAATTGAATGACTTCATCAATTGATTGATCAACCTCCAACATCGTTTATTCAGATGATTTATATCTCTGTCAAGAAAAACACTTCGTTTCAATTTCCTCACGATTCAACTGTCAAACTTCTTCATCTATCAAAAACATGTTGTGTAACCTACACCGAATTCCAACTGCGCTCCACAGACTCCAGCTCAGACCAATTATCATCCAACCCAATAGGTAAAATCGAGTCACACTTGGTCCCCACTAAGTCTCAAAGGCTATCGACAAATGTTCCAACGCCAACCAACCAACGACTTCCAACTCAATAGATGAAACCAAGTCATTTGTGGTCCCCACCAAGACCATCTCAAACCTTATTGTCATATCGCCATCTGATGGGAGTGTAACTCATTAGTTCTCATTGTCATCAATCTTTGTTCCACTCGATCTCCGATCCCCAATAGTGATGTGTCAATGGGCCCCTCACAAATATCATATCATCTTATCGACATAGAAACGAACATCGACATTAAAATAGCTTTTCCGAAAACTCAAGTTCTACTGATAACACTTTTGACCAACATTGAACAATCTTATCAGAAAGAGCTCATTGAACATAAAAGTGACTTCGGCTTTCGAAAACTCTTCTACCGATAACACTTTTGCCTAACACTGAAATGACTTCAACGTTTAACGTTGCCAAGACTTCTATAAGTCTAATCGAACTTGTTGCATCTCCAACTGTGTATAAAACATGAAAGGTATTTAGCTCCCTTTGGAGCTGGTTGACAACACAAAATTTTTCCACAACGAACTACTCGACAAGAAACCAAATGCCGTCAGATCGAGGTTTCAACCAGTAAGTTTGAGACACCCATTCTCAACATTCTTCCACTTGACGAAGAACTTACTGGTATCTCCAGAACATTCAAGACTAGACATCAATTAGAACAACAACCAACATGACTGCTCCCATCCAACTAATAAACCCACGAGATTGAAAAATAGCACCCACAACAAGTGCTACCCATCCAATCTCACATACCACAAAGGTATCCACCAACATTAAACTCATGCCACTAGAAAAACTAACCCATATTCTGCAACCACAAGCTCCATGTGGAAACCAATCAATGAAGACCAAACACATATAGAAACTCCCACTACATGGGTAGTGTTGAATCTGAAAAGAATAAAAAAACATACAAAGTCTACCAATCACAACACATAGAAAAATTAACCATGTAGTACCAAGGACCATCTATAAAGATAAGCACATCTTGCAAACAACATTGCTGCAAGAAACACCTCTCTCAACAAGTCTCACGTAGCTCTTCCAAGTTCTCCACATCTGACAGAAAAAAGAGATACATGAATCTCCATGTCATCACCCAAGTGACAACATATGACCACAAACTAGTGATCATTGTAGCTCCATAAAGAACCTCACATCCACTGACAAGTGAATCTGAACATTCAGGAAGGTCATTAAAAATCCAAAAAGATAAAGCTGGAAACCATAAACATGTAGCATGTCCTTCTACATACACCTCTAAGTGTTAGTTGTGACAAGTAGGATCTCCTTTATAACCCCAAGAGAAGATCAAACTATTCCATTTCCGATTTTAGGAAAACAACCCACTACCATCCCCCATGTTAAGGAGATAAACATGCTATCCTTCTCTCACAATGAATCTACCATAACTGTCTAATTTTAGGTCAAGATCCATGAGTATGAAAAAAAACATAAAGCACCTGAGAAACAATGGGCAATACCTCTCAAGTGATAAACTATCGAGTAGACCAAAAGTGGGGAACGAGAATGCCCCTCCAAGATTTCCAAGTCATCATGACTCATCTAAGAGAAATCACCTCATAGGTCTCTGTTGGATTCACATCCAACCAAGATGTAGGCTCCTCAGATTTCTAACTGAAATCTCAACATGCATCTCTCATCTCAAGAGAACTATAGCCTCACCTAAGTCTCTATGTATCCATGAGTACCGACAATTGATCTATCCATGCCAAACTCCAAATGCATCTCTTCATTCCCATGAAGTTCTTAGGCATATGACCGACACACCCAATATAAAGAGAACTCATCAGACCACTGTCAAAGCTCCAATTTGTAGAATCAAGAACCCATCATGACATTGTGATCTTACCATCCCCTCTTAGGAGATCTTATGCTCCAAGTGAAAATACCATGGTCTCAAGAGCAATGTACATGCCAGACTCTAAACTACTATCAAGAGTGTACCATGACATAACACCAACATACTCTAAACCAACACCTCAATCAAGGACTCCGTGAGCCCTCAAGATGTCAACATATATCATTTAGATTACCATCTCCTACAAGTGTACCCATAAATGTGAAAGACACTTCTGCAGGAACAGGATCTAAGGTGTCCTCCAAACATTTGCACACTAAGAAGATCATCCACCATCCAATGGTGAATACGCAGTCATTGCTAAAGCTCCCATTGATCTGTGGTACTGAGCTCTTCAAGCATCATGACACACCATCTCCCAAATCTGAAAATCTTCTAGGTCCACACACAGAGGTGTATTGCTAGTCAAACCAAGTGAAACCAAGATCTTCAAACCAAGGAAATACACCATGCTATAGGACCCCATAACCGACTATCCAGGTAGTCACTTATCATTCATCCTCTTATCTCAAAGAAACCACACCAATGCACAAGTGACCACATACAAGGCCAGCTAACAAGTCTACATAAGCACTGAATCAAATCTCATGGACATAGACAATCCACATCCAAGTTATCCCACTGCAACTGAATAGGTGATCAGCCCACACAACTGCATAACTCATAGATCCAATAGCTACATGCAAACTCAGTATCACATTAGCTACATGCAAAATGAGTTCTCAAAGAGAATATTCATGCAAACAACATGACTTAAGCACCAGATCAAGCACATATCATATTTTCCAATCATGTCCACATCGAGCATCATATTCTAAGAATCCATCAAGCACCACCACAAATATGCTAAGTGACTAATCACTATCAACATCCCCATTGCAAAGAAAGCATATTGCCTCCTCTCACCATGCACAAAGCTTTCATGTAGAACTGCAACTACCTCATCCAGTAACACCCCAAAGGAACAAGACCTAGAAAATATCTCTTGAGCAGATCCACAAGTCTCTTGGTATTCTAGAGCACCTCCATGATCAATCCATGCTAAGCTCCAATAGGAAACACTGCATCATCATGAATCTCTCCAAGCAAATGACCAAAGTACTCAATACCAAAACTTACCTCTATTGAGATGTTATGTTTCCAAGGCAGCACTATAGGCACTAGCATCGCTCTACAAGGACTCAATGTCAAAAGTGTTCTTCTTCGCCTTCTCCTCACAGTCCTTCTGGATATGGCAAGTCTGCCCACAATTCTAGCATCTTGCCTTGGACTTCTTTCCCGAAGACTTTGATCTCCCCTATGACTTGGATTTGGACCTCTTGTCCTTCCACTTACCTTTTTCTTTTGATCTACCTCACACAACCAGAGCATCCTTGACTATCTCAGAAGACCTCCTTCGTGATTCCATTGACAGTAGCGAAGCAACCACATCTTCCATTTTGAAAGTGGTTGTTGTACTTCCAAAGGCCATCACTAGGTGATCCCATGTGTCATGCAAGGAACATAACAAAATCATACATCGATCCTCGTCTCTGATTGTTACACCCACAAAAGTTAACTGTACAACAATCATGTTGAAAGTATTCAGATGGTCTATTATATATGTACCTTTGTTCATCTTCAAGGAGTACAAGTTTTTCCTCATGAATAACTTATTTACCAGAGACTTTCCCTGATAAATGTCACCAAGTTTCTTCCACAGAGTAGCTGTTGTCTTCTCCTCATGAGCATTCAACATAATAAAATTTGCAAGACAGAGTCTAATCAGCCCTTTGGCCTTCCTATCTATAAGATCTCAATCTTCTTGTTTCATGCTTGATGGTTTAGTTTCAAACCTTGCAACCCAAACGTCTCTGTCCACCAACAGGTCTTCCATCTTGATTTTCCATAACTCATAATTGCTACCATTGAACTTCTCAACATCTTATCTCGTTGATGTGCTCGCCATCTCAATCTACAATCAACGGTACTTTGCAAAACTCTCATAGTAGAACTAACACAAAAAACCCGTCCTACCCACAAGGATAACGCAACTGGACGGGCTATGATACCACTTGTTAGGAAAACACAACATATAAATGTCTTCCACAGTGTTAAATTCAAAGAGGAGAGAAGCAGCGATTACTTATAATTCCAAATTACAGTCATTAAGATGCACATTTCCAGAGCAACAAAGCAGAACAAAACAAGATTTACATAGAGTTAACACTAGATTTTCATGTGGGAAAACCTTTACAGGTGAAAAACCCACACACCAAAGCAATAATCACTCGTATTACAGTAAATAGGATTTACATACAATTTACAGATTAATCACTCTGAATCAGTCTCTATTCAAGCAACATACAAATTATTAGATCAAATTAGATCGACACAGATTTCAAGCAAAACATTCTAAAATTTGGCATTCAACAAACCAACAATAGATCAACCTCCAATTGACTGACTTCATCAACTAATTGATCAACCACCAACATCGTCTACAACCGTTTCTTTAGATGATTTATATCTCTGTCAAGAAAAATGGTTCATTTCAGTTTCCTCGCGTCTCAACTGTTAAGCTTCTTCAGTTGTCGAAAACAAGGTGTGTAACTTACACCGAATTCCAACCGTGCTCCACAGACTCCAGCTCAGACCAATTATAGACATCCAACTCAACAGGTCAAATCGAGTCACAGGTGGTCCCCACTAAGTCTCAAAGACTATCAGCAAATGTTCCAACGCTGACCAACCACTGGCTTCCAACTCAGTAGATGAAACCAAGTCAGTCGTAGTCCCCACCAAGACCATCTCAAAGCTTATCGACATATCGTCAGTTGAGGGAAGTGTACCTCGTTAGTTCTCATTATCATCAAGCTTTGTTCCACCCGATCTCCAATCCTCGATAGTGTTGTGTTAGTGGGCCCCTCACAAGTCTCATATCAGCTTATCAACATAGAATCGAACATCGACATTAAAATAGTTTTTTGTGAAAACTCAAGTTCTATCAATAACACTTTTGCGTGACACTAAATAGTCTTATCGGGAAGTCATCAAACATAAATGTGACTTCGGCTTTCAAAAACTCAAGTTTTGTTGATAACACTTTTTCTCGACACCAAAATGACTTCAATGTTCGACATTGTCAAGACTTGTATAAGTCTTATTGAACTCGTTGCATCTCCAACTGTGTATAAAAAACGAAAGGTATTCATCCCCCTTTGGAGTTGGTTGACAACATGAAATTTTTCCACATTGAACTACTCACTATAGAAACTAAATGTCATCCGATCGAGATTTCGACCAGTAAGTTTGAGACACCCATTCTCAATAGGGCCTTCCCATCACTTTCCTCTACCTAAATTAAGGTCTTCGAAAAACTCTCTCTTTCTCGAAGTTGGTTTTTTCCAAATTCATCATATGACACAAAACCTCAATTTTCTGTTCCATACAAATCAATTGGTTTGTGAGTAAGAAATTATATTCCTTCAACCTCATAATTCGGTTTTCCTAGTAATCCTTCTGATTTCGGGTCTCATCTTCCTCAAATTCATCTCCACTCACCTCAGTGTCCTCCACTTCAGCCAAATCCAAATTGTCACTAGAAATTCTTCAATAACAAAATCAACCTCATCTTCTTCTTCTATCTTTGCTCAATCACTCACCAAGCTCTGATACCAATTGTTGATTTAAAACAAGCAAAGAAAATATATAAACAATATAAACAAAGAAAGAAAATAACACAAGGATACAAGACAACAAGATTTATAGTGGTTCGCCATAAAGGCTACGTCCACTCTCAAGCAGGGAATACACTTCTATTAATCGATATCAATACATGACTATACACGTATTTATACATTCACATTTAGTTGTGAAACCAAGAGTTAGGAGAAGGTGAATGGTCATGTGATCGTTGGGCTTCACATTCCTAACATCTATTAGTTAAATAAATATTTTAAAATATTTATTTAAATAATTCATTATCGTCTTCTTCCTACTTTAAATAAATATTTGTATTTATTTAATAATTCACTAAGCCTCTTTATTAAAATTTTAAATAAATATTTATTATTTATTTAATTCCATTCTCTCTTTGCCGAATTAAATAAATATTTTATTTATTTAAATTTTTAGCCTTTCTTCTATCGATGAAAGAAATACTTTTATTTATTTAATTAATTCATTTACATTTTTCTTCTTATCCACGTGACAACATTTCTCCCTAAATACCTACTCCTTAATCATAGCTCTCCATTTTAATTTAACCTCTTAATCATATTCAACCTTATCTTTTACCTTTCCACCTCTTAATCTCCTCCCTTCATCTTTACCTACCCTTCAAGCCCATTGAGTCTCTTTCACCTATGTGATCTTGGCCATTCTTTTCACCTCTCAACCTTAGCCTTTGATTTTCTTGGACGCTCTTTATAAAAGAGGCTTCCTCCTCTTATTTTCCATAAGATAGCATACTTACATTCTGTTGAAATCACTCTAGCATATATCATCACATCATCTTTGCATCATAGCTATACATCATCACAACCACATCCATTCTTCCTTGAGCTTTTGTGCTTGTGTGACACAAATATGAGAGCAACAATATTAAATACAAGATCATGGAGGATAGGAGAACAATGGAGACAAAACTACTTTGTATATGATATGTTGAATTAATTTGTAGACTTAGGTTAGTGGTTGGCTTTATTAGGGTTTACAAATAGGATTCAAAATTCAACATAAATATTTTGGCAATGCTCAATGAGACTCTTATCCCTTATTTCTAACATTGTTGCTTGAGTATTAGGTATTTTCAGATTTTGCAGGTTAGAATATTGCTAATCTTTTCTTGTAGGATTTAAAGGGATTACTTTTGGAAACTACTAATTCATGCTTTGCAGGTCTAACTAGTTGAGTATTTGTGAATCTTAGATTAGCTCACATTTGGATTTGGCATAGTAAAAAGAACTCGTGTTTGTCGTGTCTTGTGTACTTGCACACTTTGTGTTTAAAACCTTGAGGTGTTGTGTAAGTATCATCTCCCCTCGCCTTCGTGGACCTTGGGTGTAAGAGAAAGCACGGTATCTTATTTTTCCTTTTGTAGAAAGCCTGCCTTTGGAGAAGTGATCACTCCAAGCGGAATGACTCAAAGTGGTTTTTCCTTTGACCTGTTATATGGATGGTAAAGATGAAAACTAAAGCCTAACATGAGGGTGTAGGTCGGTAGTGTCAATTTGGGGGTAGACTAAGAGCCGAATAGGGTTGACTAAAGCCTCAAGTGGCTTGCTATTTATGTCCACACAAACAAGTCTCCCAAACAACGACTAGAAACCTTATTTTAGAGGCCCACCCTTTTGATTGAGTTTTGATGGTGTCTTGTTTAGTGCAGAGGATGTGAATCACGCCCCGAAGTTACTCACTATATGACTCCCTTGAGATAAGACATAAATCCCTAGCTTTGTATAAGCTATACATAGCTTTTCGAGGATAGGGTGATTGGGTCATCATTCTAGTCTTGGAGGCCCCTACATGTCCTCTCTCGCAAAGACAAGATTGTAACACACTCCTTAAGGTGCTAAGCATTTGAGTCTAATGAGATTTCAAGTAGGTGTGTGCAAGATGTTGAGTCCAGTTTTTGGATTAGCCAAAAAGTGGAAGTGTTTTCCCTAATTTTCACATTTTGCCACATTTGACCAAAAAAATTGAAGCACTTAGAGATTGAATCTTGAAAAACGTTAGTAATATGAAATGTAGCACTCAAACTCTAGTTTCCAAATATGTAATTTACTTTAATACCTAGATAATAGAAATTGACTTTCAAAAAGGATATCTAAAAACCACTGTTTAAAAATGTTTGATTTAGGACCATAACATGCACATACATAACCATCACTCGAACCCTTTTGGGAAAGTATTTGTAAGACACTGAAGATTGATGAGGATATATTTTTTAATATATTTTTCTAAAAAAATTTATTGGCCCTCGTTGCTATTTTAAAAACCCCTCATGTAAAACCACCATAATTTGACCTAAACTTATTATTTTCTTGTTCTTTTTAAAAGAATTTTGTGTAGATCGATGTCATATAATTTGTTTCATATTTTATCATTTGGTTCTTTTTGGTGAGTATGGGTGTAGTGAGTTTGATAGGTTTATACACATTTGTGTTTGTTGTAAAATCTAATAATTTTTACGTATAAACAACTACAGGCCATAAAAATTCTATTATTTATTGATATTTACTGGTATATTCAACTTGATGAAGTTTCCTTTTGATTTGGCTATCAAACTATCAAATTTGGGTGTAGATGTGTAGTGAAAAATTGGGTGTTTTTTGAGGTAATGAAAAATTTATTATCAAATTTGAATGTGTTCGCAAATATTTTGTGTGGGTTATTATACAGTTGGGCTTAAGAACCTAGAGATGACATTATTCATAGAAGAATAAAGCCAAAGGTAATACAAAATTACCTTATAAGGTCAACGAGGATTCAAAATTACTACAAGTAAACACAAAGCTAGGCATAGAATAATAATAGTAACAAAAATGTGAATAGATATTGCTAAGAAGCCATAATGAGAAACTAATAATCATGCTTAATGTTAGTTGATTGGTGTTGTAATTGATATTACAATCTATATGAACTGCAAAACTTATTTAAAAGTAACTCATACTAAAACCTATCAATCTACTTTACACTTTGGAATTTGGAGAAGTGATTAAAGGAGGAACATATTTCTACACATAGTTTGATCAACTTCTTCAATCACCTTTGGTTGGGGCTTCTTAATCTTCAAAAATGAATATCTGATAATTAACCCCTTATTCCCTTACACCTAGGGATTCTTATTGTAGTTTTTACTTTATCAAAAAATTGAGAAATCGTACTATGTGGTCACTTCTAGGTATGGGGGACTCTTACACTTTAACCTTAGCATTAAGCTTTCGAACCGTCCACTAATTTTTTAATGTCATGTCGATCTAGATTTGTCTAGGAATTCTTTTCGTTCAATCCTAGATTGAGTTATGCTTCAAAGCCATTAGTGAAACTCTAGGCAACTTTGTGTTGATAGATAAAGGCCACATCACCATGCCCACATACATTTTTTGGCGTATTCTAGTTAATTTAGATAATTCAAAGGACGTTCCTATAAACATCACTCTAAAAGTAGTCCCACACTTGGGCCCAACTTCTAGATTATCAAGGGTTGTCATTTATAAAGTATGAGGAGCTCCATTTTGTTGTCATGGGTGCTATGATACAGACTTCGCTACAAATTGCCCTAGTGTCAAAAATATAATTGGTTTGTCAAGTCTCCTAATGGAAATATGCTCTACTCTGCCATCTATTTGTGAAAGCTGCAAAAATGGAATCATGCCCTTCATCTAATTCAACACAAGTACTAAACATTGTGTTGTCTAACACAAATACATTTGAGGCAACACCCTCCCTAGTCAAATGCCCATCTGCCATCCAAAAGGAGGTTCAAAAAAGAATATATCACCAAGCAATAGATATTTCTTAGCTTTGACACATGATATAGGTAATGATAGTATAATATAAGACTATTGTGTGAAATACTCAAGATTCTACACCAAATGCTTTCTTGCTCCCATGTAAATATGAACATGAAAGACTCAAGGATAATGTACTTAATTTATTTTCGTTTGTGTGCATATATTCTTTACTATCGATGTATATCTATAATTAGCATGAATCTAATTTTGCACCTTTACCCACTATCATTTGAAATCTTTAAAAAAAAAAAAATTCTTAATTAAAAAAAGACCGTCATTATCATCACTTAATTTTACTTTTTTTAAATTATAAAACAATATCAAACTGAATTGAATGAAGGTGCACAAGACATCCAAATTCCCTTCGAGACTCTTTCTTCTTCCTAAAGTAATCCCTTCTCGTTGAGGATTTTAAGAAAGAATTATCTAATCTTGTAGATAATGATTGGGTATCACCATAGACTATTCGTATATATTTATTAGTGGACATGATAAAGCAATATTGTAATTTGACTAATTTAGATTTGGCATGACTTTTATCTTTCTTTTGACTTCGTTCATGTTAATTTATATGGGGAAGTGTATAAGTGGGGTGATATATGTTTTCCCTATAAAAACTCTTCTTTAAAATTTTGTGGTAGTTCTGTTACTTTCTTGAACATTCATAAGACTGCCCTCGGTAGAAACAAGGTTTTCTTTTTTGTTTTTTTTTAAATTTTTTTTAAAGAATCAATTATAGACTTAATATATACATACCAAAAATTCATTCTATGTATCTTTTGAAAAAAAAAATTGATTAGAAATTTGAAAAATATCTATAGTATAGTATCTTGGATTTGGTAATATTAATGATGCAAACAACATTTATTATTATAATAGATTTTAAATATGGGTACAAACAACCTTTTATAAGCATCTATTAGTGCTTTTAATAATTATAAATAAATTAACAAATAATTTAAATTATTAGATTTATATAAGAAATTTACATACACAGTAACGCAATGATATTTTAAAACATGCATAAGGCATGAAAGTGAAGCTTAGAGGTTGGAAATTGAGAAGATTCAAACCATCCATCCAATTTCATCTTATGTATTGTTTGTGCTGGATTATTTATACAATATTTTACTTTTATTTTATATTACAATTTTTTATATAAGAACTTTTAAGATTTGGAAAAGCAATTATCACCCAGCTATTCTATTATTTTTAAATATTTCACATTAAATAAAAAAAAAACGTGTATACTTAATTTTTAAAAAACATCTTCAACATTTTTTAACAATTAGCTAAACCACTCAACCTTCAATTATACAATGGCTTAAAAGAGCCATACTCCACAATTGAATCTCATTAAAAAAAATTTAATAATATGAAATCCATGAAAAAATCTAATCAAATTTAACATTAAATAACAAAACATCAAAATAAAAAGAGAACATCAGACCTGAGATTTGTGCAATATAATATAAAAACATCTAATATATACTTTCAAGTTTCTACAATAGAATGGAGAAAATGGCTAGCATAAAATTAAATTAATTACTAGCTATCAAATAAGCAAAATGACATCAATGCACCATACATCTTCTAGTACCTAATGATTATCTAGAAATGCCTATTACTATTTTTGTTTTCCTATTTAGATTTCGATTTCTATTCAAAAATTGAATCAGAAATCCAAATTGAAATTGGCACAAACACGTCAAATTACAGCATATATTTGATTTTATGATCTACGATGATTTTTAAACTTGAATAAAATTCACTCTTCCATGATATTTTATATCCAAATCTAGAATCTCTGACCTTTACTCCGATCTAGTATATCCATAACTCCAAAAGGCCATTGAATATACCTTAGAAGCCAAAGCCGGCTGAACTTTGAATCTCTCTAGCATGGGCCAAGAGAAGGTGAACAATTCCAAATTAAGTCATTGTTTACTATGTAATATAATTAATAAAAAGGGGTGTCTAATGCAAGGCAAATAATACATTTGGATAATATAGAAGCAGTCACCTTCATTGCTTTTTAATGTCATTTTATTTATGTAGCCCTTTATGATTCTGATGATAATTTACAGAGTGTGACTCAAAATGTTGATACTAAAAAAATCAAATAGTTAAATCCCAAAATGATTCATGACTATCATGAACTGTGGAAATCTAATGTCTTTAACTGTAGGTCTTTCTAATCTATAATCTTTAATGAGTGTCTAATCTTAATCACAAGATTCTCTAAATGCAGTTTAATAGAAGTTCTCGAACACGATATAAATATTTTTCCTTATATTTTCTAACAATATCAGATGTACTGTCATACAGACATTAATCGATACTAACTTCAGCTCCTTATAACAATGGGCAATAAGATGACAAATTGAGAACAAGAACTAAAATTACTGCAATTAGAAAGAAGCCATTATTCAACTAAAAGAGGGGTAAAAATTTATTCAATCACAAGAAAAAATACAAAGCACGAGCATTACACAACCCTGTCTTTCTCCACTAATTGGTCTAACTAAGAGACAAATCGAGATAATTGTCTCCTATCCCTAATTTTCAAAAATGGGGTTTACAACTGTTTCACCTTCTTTGCATATCATCTAACCCTCTGTCTAGAAAAAGTTTGCGACTCAAGAAAAGATGTGCCTGTTGTCCCTCGCTGTCGCTTTACCTGTTCAACATATAAATAAAATAATAAATATAATTGTCAGCGGCAACTAAATTAAAAGAAAACAAAATTATTTGAATTTCTTATAGAGAAGGCTCTGGGAATAAATCAGATGATGAAAATTCATACACGGTCAGCATTGAATAGATCTTCCGCAAGAGCTTCAGCTTCTTTCCGCATTTTCTCCTCTCTTATATACTCTGCCATTTCTCGTGCATAATCAGATTCTCTGTGGGAAATACCAAACAGTTCACCATATGACATCCGACATTTTATTTAGCAGCGATTAGAGTAATTCGGCTCAGCAAACCTATGAACCAATTAAGTTTTTATGCAATCTTAAAAACCAAAATTTGATTTTGTGTATTAAAAGGATAAAAATCAATTTCCAAGGTAGTCAAACAAGTGTGCTTACTTGTAAGGATCTCTTGCAAAGGGAATCAGATCATTGAAGCTGTTACCAGACACTGCATTTTTCTGCAAATCCATTGACAAAATATGGTAATCGTGAGAAAAGAATCTAGGTTAATGGTCTATACCAAAAGTGCATACAGAAAGAGCCTGATTAAAATTTCTCATGCACATAAATAAGTTTTTTATTGTTTCTTTTTCTGAATAAAGATTAAAAGATTAAAAATGATTATTAAAGAAACTAAAATGTCACTAAATCTTCACTCTGACGTAGCTGGACAGGCAGAAAGTGAGGGTGAGATTTACAAAACAGCAAGTAGAGATCAAATACCATTAACCAAGAAGCCTCACAAGAAGTGAATGCTCTAAATTCTCGATGAATGTAATTTAAACATTGTATATACTATAAAGTACATCTTAAAGGTAGCTCTCTGCCTTTTTCTGTCCGAACAAGCTATTGCATGTAGCTTGCCTTTAACATGAATAGAACCCTAAATTTATTCCCCTGCCTTTTTCTTTAATCATTCTCTCCAACGTAAAAGATGCCTAAGAAAGTCCAAAAACTTTTCCAAACCAACTAAACTAAAATTTGTCTACAGATCTACCTTTAATCACCTCCAATTGCACTGGTCACACATAGATGTAGTCAAGGCAAAGACCAGCTGAACTGTATAGAACACATAAAAAGCTAGACATTCGCAGCAACACTAGCACCAAAATATACATACAAGCAACAAGGCACATGTCTGCACCACTCAACTTTCATAGGGGAAGGAGCAATATTCTTCTGTGCAGGAGTCATCATCATCTCAGGTTCTTCATTTACAAGTTTGTCAGGCTCTTCCCTTTTACTCACGGTGGGAAATAAGCAATGCAATAGATATTTGCCCAGAGCATCAGTGGAGGGTTTGCAGCTAGAATTGCCCAAGATCACCTTGACACAGATGGAATTTCCCAGGTACACACAAGCACAATTCCATACAAATCTGGGTGAAAAAATTCATGCCCTAGCCCGACCACAAGTGAATTGAACCCCTTTTTCAGTTCCAAAGCTAATCTTAACGAGAAACATCTAGTTTTTTGCCCAATTGCTTAGATTGATAATGATGTCATGGTATCTATACACATGTAAATTTGTGTGTTCACTTTCAAAATGGTTAGGAATGTAATTTCTCACAATTTTTGAGCAAGTATAAAAAGTTAACTAAGATATATCATGACCCAAGCAAAATATTATGGATTGAAACTGATGTCACAGGCTCACATTTTCTGTTAATATTCTCTACAAAGGAATTAAACACATTGAGGGGTTGGATGATCCCTGGAATCTGCCCTCTGCTGGATAGAGATTGGGAATGCTAAGTTGGAAGTTGAAGATCCGTATATCTTCATCCTCACTAATATCTTTCCATCGTCTCTTGAATAAATCATTCATTCTAGGCTGGAAATCACAATGTTTCGCATGAACATGTTTCCAAGGTTTTTATGAGATTTTGGGAACAAGGAACATCCTAGGAACAGGGAGGCAGGGACAAAACGTCCTCTCTCCATTTCCTTTCAAATTTTGCTTTGCCATTATTATGTTATATAAACTTCAGCAACAGGTGATATAGGGATTGATCAGGAGTTTATGACTTGTTATCTCATTAGGGTTTTGAATAAATTGATTGTAATGTATAACCCTGATTTGTTTTTTGCTTTTTCTGATGTCGAAATTCGACACACAAATGCTTGCCAATACAAATAAATGCTTGCAATAGTGATCTGATTTGTTTCATTCATTAACGGCAAATGCATGTCTATGGAAAAGCAACATTAACATCATCTAAAACTGAAATACATGAACCATACAAACTGTTGTACACAAAATCAGGATGTTTTGACATTCAATTTGGATACTACAATCAAGTATTCACTTGGCTAAATAGACTAAGCGTGAGTACATTCAAAAATATGTCTTCTTGATGTTATAGGCTTGAAATGTCTTCAGAATCACCATCAATTGCTCACACAAAAAATACTATAGGCCTGCCATGTTATTTCAGTCATAACACAATCCACGATCCACCAAACCAAGCCTTTTATACTCAGAAAATGCAACTCAGAAGTCTGCTCCAGCAACTAAATGCAAGGAAAAGCAAATAAGAATTTTCAGTCACTTCTCTTTTCCCATCCAAACTGAACCAGAACTGATAGGTACCCTTATAGCCACCAAGGAATAATTTTGCAGCTTTGAAAACTCAGAAAATGCTTCACCAAACCACATGTACCAAGGCTCAAGCTGGGCACTCCCCTTCTTGGGCGATTTGGATCTTAAAATATTAAAAACCAATACTAAACCAAGACCCACATATTTTATATCAAAACTTATCGCTCAGAAGTAGGAAATAGTTTGCAAAGATACCCAGAACAATATAAAATTCACTTTACAAGATATAAGCATATAATGGTTACCTGAATCTCTGAAAATGGTAGGGCCAGCCCTGAGGAAATGCCCAAAACACACCAAACTCGAACAACACTCCAAAAAGGAATTAAACACATCAGAAACAGAATACCCAAATCAAAATACTTCACGAATCTTCATTCGTACCAGAATCTTATCACCAAACTTTGAGCCAAACTGCAAAAACTCAATCTGAAAATCAACAACCAGCTAGGGTGGATCTTTCATCACCAAAACCAGAGTAACTTAGGAGGGTTTTTGTCCTCAACAATCAAAAGAAGAAATCTCCAAGTTCATTCGAACAGCATCTTGTTATGTGTGCACAAGCAGAATAATGCAAATGAGAGTGCCAATCCTCCTCTTATAATTTTTGAGAGCTACTTTAGGAAAACGTATTTTTCTTTTTTAGTTACTTTTTTGAAAAGCATTTTCTGCTTCTTTTTTGGAAATGTGCTTTTTAGCTTTTCTTGCCTTCTTGAAAAAAAGTAGTCTTTTGCTTTTACCAAAAAGCAACATTCCACTCAAAAAAACTTCTTTGAAATAATAACTACAATTTATGTGCAAAGGCCCCCAAATGACTTTTAAAACACAACTTGTGTCTACTAGCTAGACGTCCCCTTTTTGAGACATACTTTATAAAATATTTATCACTTAAAGTTAAATATTAAAACGTCATCTTTTACAAACATAAATGAAAATATTAAAATAATTTCTATCACCTTATGAAAACTCACCAAGGCACCAAAAATAGAGAATCAAACATGCTGAAAACATTGACAAATGATAACTAATGCTGACACAACAACATACTATAAATAGCAGTATTCTCTAAAAACCAAAGAGAACAAACCTAGAAAAACCCAAAAAGATCGATGCCATGCAAGTACTTACTATAAATAGCAGTGTTCTCTGAAGACCAAAGATAACAAACCCAAAAAAACCTAGAAAGATTGATGTCATGCAAGCACTTACTATACGTAGCAATGAAAGAGAACAAACTTGGAAAGATCGTTGCCATGCAAACACTTACTATAAATAGCAATCCTCTTTGTAGACCAAAGAGAACAAACCTAAAAAGTTTGGTGCCATACAAGCAATTACTATAAATAGCAACTATTGTCAAAACTTGCTAAAACTGAGAATCAAGCTCGCCAAGAACATGTTGACGTGGATGAAATCGCATCGCTGCAAACTCCATACAGCCAACGCAGAATAGAATAAACTCACTGAGTATCCTACCCTCTCTTGAAATAAGGGAATCCCTAATGCTATTTTCTACGTTTTGATCAATGGGGATAACCTCAAGGTTTCTTTTGTCAGGTCTTGACTGTGGGATCTCTCAGTGGCTTTATGTGTTTATGCTGGAAACACAAGGGGACTTACGTTTGATTGGCAATTCCATGCATAAATTCCAAGGGACCTTTTACAGTTTTCTTTCAGGTGACGTTGGTTAATTTGAAGCTGATTTAGCAAGACTGCAGATTTCTAAAAAAAGGGGATAAAATTAGGAGGAAAGAAAGGAAGGGTAGGGAGAAAGAGAACTGTAAATGTTAACTAGGACAGCAGATTTACTCAAGCAGACAGACACCTCCAGGAAACCAAATTAAGCCTCATCAGTCATTCAGACACAATGTTTGCATAAACTTAGTGCAATCTTCAAAGGAGAAACCAGATTTTCATATTACCACATACAATATTAGAACTTCTACATTCATGATATGTATATATTTGATAATCGAACTGAATCATAAAATAGCCTAGATTAACCATGCAGAAAGGAAAAAAAAGCAATCAGCTATCCTCTAATGGTATGGACTGTGGGGGTTCTATCAGATGCTTGGTAAAAACTGCTGTGCAAAATGAGTAGACATAATTAAAAGCTTTCTAAATTAAATGAAGAAGGAGACCATGCACTCACAAGGAAATTTGAAAGTAATTGTAATCCATAGTATTAATTCCTGCAAAATTCCTTCAGAGCTTTCACAACAATCCAAGAACTTCCTCCCAAATGAGGGAAAACCAGTCCCCTTAAATAGGTTTCCAAAAATGGATGAATGGCCAAGATCTAATCTAGACAAGTGGCCCAGATTCATCCTTACAAAAAAGAGGGACCCACACCCATAAATGGGGGTAAATATCTACAACTACCCCAAAAGGGAGCAATAACTACCAAAGGATAATTACAACTTTTGAAATAATCCAAAAAAGGAGGGGTACAAAAAACTTTACAATATGTTGACCAGAAGTCAACTGTCACCTTTTTGGGACAAAAGTGCACCTTTTAAGACTTGGAGGGAAAAAGGCATTTTTGAGAAACTACTTTCTCTATTCTGGTTTCACATTCTTTCTGTAGAAACTGGTCTTCGCCATGCAGGTATTCTCGCCATAAATCACGACCTGCTGCCCGTTCCTTGCGGACATATTCTTGAAACTTGATACATAATTGAAAGAGGGGACTAAAAGGTGGCATGGGAGGGTGGCGAATTTTGTACTGCATGCCTTCGAGATATTGGTCCACGTGCCTTAAACCGTCCTTCCAGCTGGAGCGATTACGCTCGAAGCACAATATGTTTGAATGGAACTGACCAGCAAAACTCAAGTCTTCAATGGAATAAGAAACCTTATCTGCTCCCAACCTTTCCTCCCAATCCGGCCGGATTACACTGTCGGATAGGTCATTTATCCACCCTGAAACCATTGATCGGAGGATGGTCTTGCCTAGTTCTTGCATGTTCCCCAGAATTGCCTCACATGCGTCATTTTCTTTGTCAATAATTTCCTGGGCGTCGTTCTTCATGGTGACGGTCCAGTACCATTCCTTGAGAACACTGATGCCATGGGGATCTAGGATGTCAGGCAGAGTGGGAATCTGTGTATGTGTCCAGAAAAGAGCTCTTAGGAGGGGAAGGGTAGAGGCCGCTACTTCATGCATGTGAAGGGATTCCCTCTTTACTTCCAACAGCCTGACTAGAGTGAGCTCTCGATGGAGAGCCATTTCCTTTACTTCTCTGAGGATCTGTTCTCCCTTTTTCTTGATGTCCTGCACCCATTCCTTGACGGCCTTTGTGGTATCCCGAATTCCTTCAAATTCAGTTGTGGTCCTTTGCGCCAATGCTATTGGGGGAATATGGGATTCAGAGGGGTTGTGTAATGGCCGCAGGAGCTTATCGATGTATCCCTCGGCCTGTTCAGCACGGGCCCGATACATATCCTTTTCGGCAGTGATTTCCTCGAGCTGTCTGAGTATGTTCTGCACTGAGTCCTTAAATTCCTCCTTTTCTTGCTCTTTTGTAGCTCGTCCGATGGGGACAGTCGTAATGCTATAATCTGCCAGTGTTATTTGATCTGCTGGCTTGTTCACGGGTGGGGTGGCAATATGAAGAGTGCGGTTCCTTTGCTCATCCCTGGTTATCTTAGAGTATGTTCTTGGTTTCTTCTTCCCTTTCGCTTTTGCTTGATCCATTCGTGAGAAGATGTCCTCTAGATCGATGGGTGCCTTGGTGGCGGCCCTGCGCTGAGCTCTGGCGATCAGCCACTCTTGAGGCACTGTCTGGGTTGAGGATAGGGTTAAGTTAGCACCTTGTTCTCCCATGCTTTCAACCGGCTGATCACAAATTAGCAGCCGTCCCGCCATCGGAGGGGTGAAAGAAGGAGGAAGCTCCTTGTTTGCATCTGAGTTCTCCCCTATCTCACTGAATAATTGTCTGACATCTTCCTGTGACGGTGGCTCCTTGGTTCCCTCGAGCTCATGGATCTCGTCTGTTCTTTGTTCCCCTTCGACAGTCGAGTCATCCTTGGCTGCATGGAGGAGTAGCAATTCGTGGCGGCTCTGCTGGGTAGGTTCATGCACTTTGATCCCCTGGGTGGATGGGATTTCTCCTTCCTCTATTTGGTCACCCGGCTTAGTCGAATTGGGGCCCTTTTGCTCGGTGTCCGGCATATCTGGAGCAGGAGGATCATTGGCTTGGAATGCCTCTATGTCGCTCTGGGAAGGCGGAGCAGGTATGCAATCCAAATCTATGGCGTCGTCGGACGAACTGGGGTCCTTTGAAGATGAAGTGGTCTCTGGCCTCCTTATGGGAATCTTCTCCCTTCTTGTTCTTTTGGACGTCCGAGTTCCTCTGCAAGCCTTAGCTTTCTTTCTTTTCTCTGGTTTCTCAGCTGATGTCCTTTCGTCTTCGGAAGACTGAGAGTCGAAACTGCCCATCAAATGGTAAGTAAACTGGACCCCCTCATGGACTAGCCTCTCGATCTGGTGATGTAACCATTGATCTGTGTATCTTGCCGGGGCTGCCATGACTGCTTCGAAATCCGTGATTGGGTCTTGAGACCAATCAACGCCTGGCAAGAGATGCCTTACTGCTTCGAATTCTCGGACTTGGAGGCAGTTCCCCGAGTCTGTGAGCTGATCCGGGACCTGATGGTACTCAAAGAGTCGCATTTGCTGCACACTCAATCTAGAATATTCCCGTCGCCTGACTTCGTAGTCATCGGAGCAATTTTTCCAATAATCTTCAATTGACTCCTTTGCTCTGTAGCGCCTACCATAAGCTCTCTTTGCCAAATTGTCATGATCAAAACATTTCCTTGGGAAATGTTTCTGTAGGCCATAAGAGGCTAGCTCTGCAAGGGACTCCTCTGCTAGGGTGGGGGTTCTCAATTGGACATCATGGTTGCCTATGATCATTGGAAATGCGAATCCAGCCTGCTTGCTCTCTCGTAGTAATATGCCGGCAGGGCGTGATTGTCTTGCCACCTCCATGAGGACTACTTTATCGGTTGGGTACTGCGGAAGTCGAAGGGGGGCACCTTCGAAGCCAGCTATTCGGATGTAGGAGAACCTTGGGAACTGAATGAACCAGGCCCCATACCTCTGCACTAAAATGGTAGCTTGCTCCGAGAGCCTTATGTGTAACCCTCCCTGCATTAGCCTGACTAGGCGCATTGTGAAGGCGTCGTTGACGCGTTCGTACTGACCAACCGCGTAAGCCGGGCTGCTCTTTTCCCTTTGAGCTATATCCTGGTAGTGCAGCTACGGGTAGCAATCATAAACCTTTACCTGACCAGGCCCATTCCCGATCTCACCTTTCATTATTAACCCTGGCAGTGGCTGGTTCTTTGCGAACATATAGACCAAATAGGAGGTCATGGTGAAATACTTCTTTGTCTCGAGCTCAATCAGCTGAGCGTGGATGTTATCACTTATGATCTGGGCCCAGTCATACTTAGACTTTCCGGCAAAGACCTGTTCTGTAAAATAGAACATCCATTCTTCAAAGTAGTTGGACTTAGGAAGTCCCATGACTCGGCTAAGTAAGGTGACCATGTCCCCATGTTCATTATGAAAGTCACTCCTGGGGGTCTTTTTCACAATCCTGGTGCTTGAAGGCCTTTTCTCCTTGAACCATTCTTCGTTAATCAATGCCCTGCATCGGGCCGGGTTCATATCATATGCCCCTTGTGCCTCGTCCATTGTTGTAGCTATGGGATTATTTGGAAAGGGGATATCAAATGCATCACCGATAGCCTCAAGGGAGAAGTCGGCAATAGTCATATCTTCCAGAAGCACTAATCTGGACTTTGGTTCGTAATGCCGAGCAGCCTCCACCACTAATTCATAGTTCTGGATTGCTGGAGGAAAACCTGCTGCTTGGGCGATGCCACTTTCCACCATTTGCCTAGGCCTGCCGTATGCGTTGGGTGAGAAGACCCGATCCCTGAAATCCTGAATATCAATGTGGCCAAGGTCGGTGTCACCAATGTTGTCCCAGACGCTCTGGACCTTTGACTCTCTTAATCCTCCCCTCTGATACTGATACTTCATTCTTTCAACTTTCCGCGGGATGTCTGATTTGGATGCTCGTGAGGTTTCGGCTGCAGCGGGTGTTTTTGATGATTCTGCCGCCGATTTAGGCATTTATCCTGCACAGCCAGACACGGATTACAAGGTGATACAAGAACGATAATGCGAGTTAGATAATAACAGAAGTGCTTCAACAGACCGGGATTAGTTTAAATATCACTTTGGCTAACAATTTGATTAACTTTAACAGCATCATATTCCTGAAGATTTATGACTATGCATTCTTACTTTCGAATTTTTTGGATTAATTTTCAACAAAGGCAAAACATGAGAAGTTTGAATTTGAAAAGAGATGCAGTTTCTGGCCAAACCTCGGGAATGAATCCTAAATTTCGGATGTTTGAATAACATTTTATGAAAAAGGAGACGCAGACCCCAAGTATTTCAAATTTTGCGTATTTGCCTATTTGATTTACACATTTTAAATGACCATACGTGTTAAAGCGTACTTACCTGATGGGAGCGAATGACGAGAGATTGCCCAACCTCGTTGCGCGAAGCGAACGGACGGTCCTGCAAAATTTGAATCCCAACGGTTATCCTTCTTATTTAAATTTTTGCGGTTTTTGGGGGATGACAGAAGATTTATCAATTTCACATGGTTCTATGCCTAGCAATCTGAATTTTAAATGGTTGATGGGAGGATAGGCGTCTTACCTCCTTGTTTTTCGGATTTGAGAGCTCTTTCAAATTTTGAATTGCATTATTTCTAATTTTGAATTTTGACAAATTTGGGAGGCTTCAGATTTAACCTGGCTTCACTCGGTCTGCACGAAATTCGGAGTTTGGGCGCTATTTGCAACCATGGAGATCTCAACCTGCTCGTTCAGCTTCGGATTTAACCTCTGCGGACTTCGGACCTGAGGTTTTTCTTCGTGTTTCTTTGCCCTCTGCGTTTTTCCTCGGAGCTCAAGAAATGATCGCATTAGTTTTTTTTTTAACTTTGCCTTCGTTTTTAAACTTTCACCTTCGCTGAAGGTTCGGACCTGGGGTCCGAAAATGATCGCGTTGTATTTAAACTCTCATCTTCGTGTTGGTTCGGACCTAAAGTCCGAAAATGATGGCGTTGTTTTCAACTTTCATCTCCGCATTGGTTCGGACCTAGAGTCCGAAAAGGAGATGCATGATGTTTTTGACTTGTCTTGACTTTCGGAGCTCGGAGCTTTAGCCCGAAAAGGAGCGCATTTGTTTTTTAAACTTCCACTTTCGCCGAAGTTCGGACCTGGGGTCCGAAAAGGATCGCACAACGTTATTTTTTTAACTTGAATTTCGAAATTTCGGACGTGGGGGTCCGAAATGTGATTGCCATGTTAAGTTTTTACTTTCACTTCGAAAGTTCGAACGTGGGGGTCCGAAAGTGATATGCGTTATATTTAAACTTTCACTTTCGTGAAAGTTCGGACCTGGGGTCCGAAATGTGAGATTGCACTCGGTTTAAACCTACCTTCATGTTTTAAACTTTTACCTTTGTAAAAGTTCGGACCTTAGGGTCCGAAAGGGATAATCGCGCTATGTTTTTGCTTTACTTTGCCTTCGCAAAGTTCGGACCTTAGGGTCCGAAAGGGATAATCGCGCTATGTTTTTTTTTAAAAACGTTGCCTTCGCAAAGTTCGGAGCTTAAGGTCCGAAAGGGATAATCGCGCTATGTACTTGCTTAACTTGACTTTCGCCAAGTTCGGACCTAGAGTCCGAAAAGGAGCGCATTCGGCTTAAACCTTCACTTGACTTTCGCCAAGTTCAGACCTAGAGTCCGAAAAGTGTTTACATTAGGTCTAGACCTTCACTTTAGACGAAGTTTGGACGTGGGGTCCGAAAAGGAGATGCATCATGTTAAACTTGAAATTTTGGAACAAAGCTTTCGGCATTTACGCCCGAAAGCCAGATCAGTCAGGAGGACTCATTGGTTCATTATTCCAACGTTGATCAGCTTATGGACTGGTCACGAACTCGCTCGAGGAGACACGAGAAACTCTGCTTGGATCCTCGGGATAACAATCAAAAAACTCAAAACTGGAAAGGGGGACCCTGTCGGCGACAGGGAGCGTGTGCAACGCACAACAGAACACTGGAACCATCCTAACGTATCAAGAAACCTACACAAAACCCTAAAAATTGGCTAATGCTCACAGAATAAGATGGCATAAAAATGGGGATATTACATTGAATTTATTGAAATCCTCACTTTTTGTGGAATGGTCCTTTTATCACAATACAAATAAGGCTCTAGTGGGGATTTATGATTTAACAATTGACATTGTTAGCAATAATCAGCCATGTATGATTCCAATTCTATATTTGTTATTTAAAATTGTGTACATGTATGTTCTCAATTCTGTATTTGTTATTTAAACTTATACGTGTACATTCTCAATTCTGTATTCATTATTTCAAATTGTACATTTTATGTAAACTATGGTTATATATATATATATATATATATATATATATATATATATATATATATATAGAGAGAGAGAGAGAGAGAGAGAGAGAGAGCCATCCTCCCACAGTCCCAAAAATTTAGGAAAAGTTGTCATTCCCAAAACCGAATCAGCACTCAAAGAAACACTAAAAAGCCATTATATCTAAACCAAATCAACACTATGAGATGAATGAGGAAAGTTATTGTAGAAAATGGTTATTGTTGAATGTAAAGCTATGATACAGAGTTCTTCCCCGGAGGCCCAAAATTGGAGCTAGGTCTGGATCAAAGTCCAGTCCGGCCCTGGGTTCGTTGCAGGTTCGCTGTAAATTTGTCATTGTTCACCAAAACAATCGTACAACTAGGGCTCAGGTAATATCGTTTTTAAAAGACAGTTTTTTTCGGTGTTTTTCGGATAGTTGTGTTCGATTCTTTGGGTGACGTGTTGATCACTGCAGAATCAGATATTATACATTCAAGCATGAGGAGTTGTTCTGAATCCCACTACCTGCTAGGCGTGTATGACTCCTCTCCCGCGACTCCAATATCGTGTCAGTCAGTCGATTGCACTCATCGTCCACAATAAGATAACGTTTTGTTTTTATTTTAAATCTTTTGTTTTAAATAAAATTTAATATCCTTATATTTTGTTCTTTAACTGATTTTTTTTTTTTTTTTTAATTCAATATGTTTATTAGATTGCCCTTGTTTATCTTTAATAATGTTTAGTGAAATATGTTATTTATTTATTTTAATTTTTTTTAAATTCACACAATATAATATAATAGATATTTTTTTTTTTGGTTAGGTAAGTTGTGGACAAGGGGTCCACTCCCATCTATAGAAAAGATGAAAAATCGATAAGAGCATCAACCCTCTAACAGACGTGCATCGGAACTATTCTAAAACAAATGCCAAAAATGCAAGCCCTAAATTCAGGGGTACAAACAAACAATTACTTTATCTAGACTCAATCCAGCAAAGCACCATATGAGAGCTCACTCCTTTTTTCAAAATCTCAAAGGCATATGATGAGTGGGTCTAACAGAGGGAGATTTCTTCTTCTTAACTTCAGTCCAACCTTGATCTAGAGAGGTATGTAATCCAAGCTCCATACCACCATTTGAGTTGTCAACTATGTTAAAATGTCCCTCTCAACCAGTAAGAAACGGAAATAGAGGTGAAATGGTGAGCATACAACCCCTCTAAAATCTTCGTTCTCTAGCATAGTCCTGGAAGCATTAGCAGATGCAACAATCAGAGGTTCCACAAGAGAGGTTTGAGGGGAAGAATCATGTCGCTTTGTAGTAGCTGGTAAAGAAGAAAATTAACAACCCCTTAAAATCTTCGTTCTCCAGCATAGTCCTGGAAGCATCAGCAGATGCAACAGTCAAAGGTTCCACAAGAGAGGTTTGAGGGGAAGAATCATGACATTTGGTAGTAGCTGGTAAAGAAGAAGAATAGAGAGTTAAGTTCGTGGAAGTTGTAGCCATTGTAGATCTCAACTCCATTGAAGGAGGAACAATATAATGGTGGGGCTTGGCACCAATCCACCAAGTGTGCGATTCTCGAGAAGAAAAGATCCCATTACCATGGGTTCTAGATTTCAGACACTGTGACGAGGTATGTTCTATTGATAAACACAATCTACATTTGAAAGCAATCCTTTCATAGTCCACTTGCTGCTGCCGGTTTCGCTTGCCCAGCTTCAAGAGAATCTCAACAGGGAGACCATTTGAAAGGTCCATCTCAACACAAATCTAGGCACAAGTGGAACTTGCATAATCAATAGTCTTCTCTAGGGCATAGAAGTATTTCCCCAAACCATTGCCAATAGCTTGCAAGCTCTCCAACTCCCAAAATTGGAAAGGGAAATGAGGTAAACAAACCCAAAGAAAAGCTAAAGTAAAGACCTTTGTTCGAGGATCAAATGATGGGTACCAAGGCTTGATGTACAATAAATCTCCCTGGAAAACCCAAGGACTAGTCTTCAACACCATTTCCTTATCTTCGATAGAGTTAAACTCAAGCATGAAAAAACCTTATGCACATGGAAAAATGGTAATTTCTTCCATCAAACTGTATTTTCAAGTAGATGCGATCTAGCTTTGAAGCTCACTCAATTTAGGCCACAAATTAACAAATCTGCATATGAGCGTGTGGTCTTGCAAAAACTCTTCCTTGTCGTGGATGGAACCCTCAATCCGAACCTTTGGAATGAATGTAGATTGTTGGAGTGAAAGAGGGCAACAAGCAAAGCTTCAACCTTTCAACGCAAACTCAATACGACTGCACTGAGCAAAGAAGGCATTATGGGAGAGAGCACCAGCATCGGGGTTCCCATTGACACCATCACAATGAGGGGCAGTATTGAGCCGAGCCGCCAAAATGCTAGAAGAAGCCATACCGCACAGGCTAGGGTTTCATTGAGGAACAATGGGTCTGCGAGAAGAATTGCACCTTCCCACACCCAACCACACTGCGTTTGAGGAGGGCTTGTGTGTAAAGACACCAACAACACCAAACGCAGCAAAATGATATCCAGAGCCATGAGGAATCACATCCGCAGAAGACGACGACATCGCTACAAAAGGAGCAAAGTAAAGCTACAAAGTATTATAATATAATATAATATATAACATATATTATAATATTTGTCATACCTATGAATCCATTCCCAAACCATTAACTTAGATGTAAAGTTGTAGTTTAATATAGTTCCACTGATTTCCTAATATCATGTCTTGTACTATGATAAATGCGAGGATAACCCTTGCCCTTGTGTGCTTTAAGATTCTTCATTTGAAAAAGCAATGGCATCCATTGATTGATCCTTACATTGAATGTGAAATTTTGTGAGGTGACAAGAAAGGAAAGGGAAAATGTTACAAAGAATATATTTGTAGGGTTGTAGGAAGAGTTGGATGTTTTAGAGTTAGTGTCTTATTGATAGGATGCCACAAATTCCCTTGTTAAATAATGTGGAGTTGGCATGATGCTAGGATGATGTGTGGGGTACAAGAAAGGGAAACATAGGAATAAAAGGAGGAGCAAATGGGTAGGAAATGATAAAATGTTGAGGGACATGATGGGGTAGCATGTGCCCTCTAGGGAAAATAAGGTTGGGAAAGGACGACTAAAAATAAGAATGAATATTTTTTTTATTTTGTCTATGTGTATAGATAAGGATTCAATATTTTAAAATCACCTTCAATAATTAGGTTCAAGGCCTTGATTTTCCTACCTGTGAAAATCCCTCATTACGAGAAGTTCACTTGACCAGATTATTTGTTTGGTGCCCCAAAGTTGTTGATAATTTATGATATGATTACCCCAAGTGATTTCATACTAGTCCTTCCATGCCAATTGCACCTAGGTTGGCAATAGTAAACTTGGCAAACCAAAAATCTTTTACTCAACAAATAAAAAAATAATTCAATTTTTGAAAAAATATCAAATTTATACAAAATACAACTTAGGAGATATATCAAATGAGTTGTTAGGGTTTGGGGACAAGGTCTGGGGACAAGACCACTCAAAAGATTCAAGGGCAATGCCCCTAGCGCATTCCTTATCACATTACAAGACAAGGTCAAATGCTAGAGCCTTCGTGACCAAGACCAAATGAAGACCTTACAAACCATATAGACCTTCATGGTGCTCACCATTTTCTAATTTTTTTATAAGGCAAAAACAATGCTTCTAAAGCCAAAGGCAACATTTTTGTAGCATTAATCCACATTTTTTATGTGCAGCATAAGTGGCAAGATCAGACACACTAAGTACCCTCTAAGTGCTTGCCAAAAAACTTGTGCAAACCCACCAATAACTCTGCAACAAAAACTTGCAAGTTTAGTTCTCAAAAACTAGTTGTAGGAAAATAATGGTAAGTACTCGACAACTCACTACGTTTGCAAACTATGCTACATATGACTTGAAAGTTGAATGTGAAAAATATCCTTGACTTTCTTCATTTGCATATTGTTGATGGGGAAGTTTGCACTTCCGTCAACGCAGAATAAAATACATCGAGTATATCCTATTCTCTCTTGAATAAGGAAATCTTATATGCCCTCTGACTGTCCAAACAAGATAACCCCAAGGTTTTTAGTGCCAGGTCTTGACTGTGCTTAGGATAACTCAATGATGATGTGATGTGTTGGTAATCACAAGGCTAGTTTGCATTTGATATGGCAATTTTGTTGATGCTTTACTTCTCAAATTGATTAAAATAAAGGGCAAAATGGATAGGGTTTAGAGAATCCAGGGACAATGACAGTAATTGTTGGTGTTACAGGTCGACAAACTTCACATAAAATTGATTCCTATTTAGCCAGAGGTAAACTCACAACACCACAGATAACCCCAAGGTTTTTAGTGTCAGGTCTTGACTGTGCTTAGGATAACTCAGTGATGATGTGATGTGTTGGTAATCACAAGGCTAGTTTGCATTTGATAAGGCAATTTTGTTGATGCTTTACTTCTCAAATTAATTAAAATAAAGGGCAAAGTGGATAGGATTTAGAGAATCTAGGGACAATGACAGTAATTGTTGGTGTTGCAGGTCGACAAACTTCACATAAAATTGATTCCTGTTTAGCCAGAGGTAAACTCACAACACCACAGAAATAGTGCAATCTCCAAAGGAAAATGAAAAGTTTTTCAGACCATGAACATACATTAAGTACCCAATTTTGGCGCAACTTAACTGAACATTCATAATTGCACTAAGAGCAATAATGGGCTCAGACTAACCATGCACAAATACTTACAATCAACAGTATGAACCAGAAATCAATCAAATACCCGCACACTTCACCATTAAAATAACCGAACTTCAACTAATTTGATGAAAGAAACCATGCAAAATAAGAGAAGACAACTAGTAAAAGACCATACTTCAATGCTTTATTCATTTTCTTCAACTATTGTACAGCAATCTCTATTCAACAATTCCTATTCTACTCTAGTCTACTTGTTGGCTACTGCTACTTCTAATTTCTAACCCCTTACAATGAGAGAGGCACTGGCCTTTTATAGATTTTACATTTTACATCAACAGCCAAGATTTAATCCATTCAATGGACCAGATTTGCCCTATAGAAACCCTAACAGCTTTTACTTAATGATTTCAACTACTCGACAAAATGATAGCCCGGCAAAATAACAACTTTTGTCACAAATGACAAAATTGGCAGCTGGATAAATAACTAACTTTCTTAGGAGAATAATAATACTTGGCCTTACAATATTGCTTTAATTTAGCCAAAATATTCTTAAAATTACAATAAATAAATTCCCTTTTTACAATAAATCATCATCAACTCATATCCAACTCTCAACTTTCTATAGCTCATCATTGTCTTCCAGAGTTTTGGAAATGGCATCATTTGGCTTTCAAGACTGTGCTAGTGATATTTCATCTTCATCTTTGTGACACGTTCACCCTGCAACTCTGCAGCATGTTCATTGACATCTTCGGGTGTTTACATAATTCTTCATTTCTATGAGCATGCTACTCTCAATCCTCTTTGGAAAGACATCATCTCTAGGATTTTGACCTTGATTTTGTCTTCTTTTCATCCTGGTAACCTTCTGGCACACTTGGGAAACGCTATCTAAATTGCTTGGATCCTTGGCTCCTTTGAGCGGTCCCTTCCTCTTGGCTCCTCTCTATAAATTGCTCTTCATTGTGACCATACCTTCAATCTTGTGCTCCAGATTTCCATCTTGTTCTTTCATTGGTGGTATGGACCTGCAAGGACAAATAACTTTATTATTTCAAGGGTTTCTAGAGTTAGTATTTCGTATACCCTTTCATATTTGGCCTATAATTGAATCCATTTCATACTTTTTACTTAGTGAGACTTCACCACTCAGCTGCCTTATTTTTGGAAGGATCTCATTTTGATGGCAATATAACTCATAGTCCCTAAATGCTTAGGATTTTAATTCAAAACTCTCCATTTGATGGTTCATACATAGAATGCCTGAATCTATTGTCTCAACATGCTGCTAGGAACCTAGTTGTTGTGCGAGACGGATAAAAAGTGGAATTCAGACCTGAATCAAGAATCTAGCCCCAAACTCGAATTTTGAAGCTGATTAAAAAAACGCAGACCTGAGGCAGCCATGTGGAATAAGGAATTGGTATTGGATTTTGATTTGTCAATGTAGAACTTGGCTGAAGGAATGCTGTTTCAAATTTTAGTGCTTGCAATGCCACTAGGAAAACTTGGCATTTGGGAGACAATCAGGAAGATCAAACCAAAACTCAGACCTTTGAAACATTCTGGAACTGCCAACTCGGTGAAAGGAATCAGATTAGGAACACACACAGACTCGTTTTTTGGAAGGACTGTAGGATTAAGGAGAAAATCTGGTGCTATGACAAGTTTGAGGATTAGTGCTTTATTCTGATTTTGACTGCAAACACCAACTTTGTGATGGAAAACTTAAGTTTGGGGGGCAAACTCAGTACTTGGAAAACTTTTAGGAATAATGCTTACTCCCACTTTGGCTGCAATAACTGAACTTGGGAAGTTTGGTTACAAATTTGGTGTTTGGAAGGATTTAGGGATTAAGGACCTGATTCTGATTTGAGTTCAAAACACTGAATTTCTGAGTTGCAACACTTGTTTGTGCTCATGAAAAACCTTGATACTCCTCACAACTCTGACTTGGATTAACTCAAATCTGCTTAAATATGAAATGTCATGGAGATTCTTCTGTTTTGAACTTTCAATTTGTAGAGGAGGCTGCAAATTCAGTGTTGGGAAACTATTTAGGAATAGTGCTTATTCCTCATTTGTGTGCTATCACCGAATTTGAGGAGAGAAAACTTAAGTCATGGGGCAGAATTCGGTGTTAGGAAGACATTTAGGAATAACACTTAATCCTAATTTTAGTGCCACCACCAAACTTGGTCCCTGAAACTTGGTCATAGCAGCATTTTTTGAAATTCCCAAAGTTCTTCCCAACACCGAGTTTGGGGAGATCATGGGGCAAAAGTCAGTATTAGGACAGGTTTTGGGAATTAGGCCTTGTTCCCACTTAGAGAACAAACACCGAGTTTTAGGGAAAACTCCAAAATTTATTTCAAGTTTGGGCTGGCCAATACTTTGAGGTATTTAAACTTTGCTCTTTGTCCCTCCCTAGATAAATTTTGGTTCTTGAATGCCCTTCTTCCTTTTTCTTCATTTGTCACAAAAGACCTTTGGGTTTGAAAGGGGGGGGGGGGGGCAGGGCGCTGTTGTGACCATTTCACACATCGCCCCATCGCAAATGGGGACCCCCTCTTTTTGCTTGTTTTTCGCTTGTTTTCGCTTTCGTTTTTAGGGTTTTGTTAGTCCGTTAGTCGTCTGGATTTAGGGCTAAGCCTTAGGGTTTTAAATATTGCCTTTTCAAGCCAAAATCCAGTCACTTTTGAGAGCTTTTTGAGCTTCTTTTCTAGAATGCAAATTTTTGAATGCAATGAATTCGCCAAAATGGTCTAATTTTCAATTGGAATGTTCATGTAGAGCTTAAACTTGTCTAAATGATGACCGTCAATGTGAATTTTTGTCTGATTGAATATTTTGACCAAATTTTGACTTTTTTGAAGTTTGATCCTAGGCATTGGAATTGATTTGTTTTCGCCTCGTGAAGTGTTAAAATGTGAAAAATCTTGTTATTTTGGCCTGTAGGAGCAAAATCGCTCCTGTCCCTCAGTGAAGGACGGGAGCTCATTTTCAGATATCTCATCATCCTTGTGGAGTCCGGACAAATTTTACGTTTGAAGTGATAGAGAACGACAAGATCTTTCCATTGAATATAAATTGAAGATTTTCATGAGCGCGGAAAGGCCTCCAGAAGGAAAATCGCTCCTGTCCCTCAGTGAAGGACCGGAGCTACAATTCAAATTTCGCCATGTCCATGCAAGATTTTGATGACTCAGCAATTGGAGGACGTCCGAAGGAAGATACTTTGCCAAATGAATATAATTTGAGATGCAAAAAATGAAGGAAAATGACCTATATTGACTAAATCGCTCCTGTCCCTCTCCAAGGGACCAGGGCGAGGTACCTTGTAGCTCTCGTCCCTCTCCCAGGGACCAGAGCGATTCCCTCCATTTTGCAAAATCCAGACAAGGGTCAAGGCAAGTTTACGTTCAAAAAACGAAGGAGAACATGAGATGAATGCATTGAATATAAATTGAAGATTTTTGGGACGTCCATACCAATGCTAAATGCCTAGTTCGCTCCTGTCCCTCAGGAAGGGACCAGAGCGATTTTTGATATAATTGCTTTTCTTGCAAAGTTACAGATGATGTCGAGGCATGGACGAATGGAGTGAAGAGGGACGAATCCGTTGAATATAAACTTGGAACCTGGCAAAGTGAGGTAGTGGCCACAAGGGAAGGATCGCTCCTGTCCCTCTCCAAGGGACCAGGGCGATACATTGATGATAATACTCCCTACGCAAGTTCAAGGTCGTTCCTCCGAAGTTCGAGCCCGATCCAAGCCAGGACGAAAGGTGGCGAGGACATTTCAAGGCGCTTTCATCATGCGTAAACACTTAAAGGACGTTAAAATGAAGAAATTGACACCCTATAACATAGATCGCTCCTGTCCCTCAGGAAGGGACCAGGGCGATGTTAGATGCATTGGCCATTTCATGCAAAATTTACGTAAGGACAAGACATTACAATGTTTTAGAGGGTCCATGGTACGACAACAAGATGATAAACAAGAGTTTTGAACGTTAAATAATCACCAAAATGGATCTAGGTACCATATCGCTCCTGTCCCTCTCCAAGGGACCAGGGCGATTTGCTTTGGATTCCTTGTTTTGCTTCAAGATCAAGCTAAGTCAAGACGTCTTAAGATAGCATATGGTCCAAGGCATCGTTTGAAGACAATTTGCAAGAGTTTTTAACGTCCAAACATTGCTAATCGAGGTAAAAGCCTCACATCGCTCCTGTCCTTTGGACAAGGACCAAGGCGATATCATCAAAAGCACGCACGTTCCTTCAAGATCAAAGCGAAGCAAGGTTAGGTAAGGTGAAGGACGACGTTTGAAGGACGTTACAATGAAGATCGAAGTGCAAAGTTGACAAGGTCAAGGAAAGGACATGGATCGCTCCTGTCCCTCTCCAAGGGACAAGGGCGATGATCCCTTCAATACGCTCAAAACTTCATGCGAGCAAATGGAATAAGCGCAAAAGACACGAACAAAGGATGTTATTCGCCCACAATAAAAAATCGAAGTTAAAAGATGCAAGATGGACATGAAAACAAGAAGATCGCTCCTGTCCTTTGGACAAGGACCAGGGCGATATGCACTTAAAGGACACCCATATGCGCACACAAGGCGATCAAATTCGAAAGACCATCAAGGTGATCGATTTTTAACGTGGAGATGAAGGAGTTGGACGTAAGAAATGCAAAAGTCAAGACAAAATGGTGAATCGCTCCTGTCCCTCTCCCAGGGACCAGAGCGATGAGGTACGTCCCTTTGTTTTCCAATTTTGGCGCCAAATAAACAAATTTAAATTTCCTTAAATGCTAAATCGATTAAAAAATTGAAAATCCATTTTTATTTAGCATTTAATATGGCGTTATCTTTTATTAATTATTTTTTGCCTTTATTAAAAATCGAAATTCTCATTTAAAAAACGCAAGGCATTAGTAATTAATTAATTAATTAATAAAAAAAAATCGATTTGAGCGCTCATAGATGGGGTCGGCCTTGTTATTTCATTGCAAATCATTTAAAAAGTGGTTTTGTTTTTATTAAGTCGGCCTAAGGGGTAGAGGATGCAAGCGCTATATAAAGGGGTAAAAGTTATCATTTCTACATCATTATTTTACCTTCCTTTATGCGAGTTGACAAGAGGAGAACATAGTGCGAGTTTCATTTATCCAAGGTGGCGAAGACACTCCAAAGGTGGTGCGAATTGCATTGAAGACCAAAGGTGGTGCGACTTCAAACCAAAGGTGGCGTAGACATTCCCAAGGTGGTGTGAGGCGTGCGAGGTGTGTTTAAAGAGGTGCGAATTGCATTGAAGATCAAAGGTGGTGCGAATTCGAAGACCACACCAAAGGCGAATTTGGAGATCATTTGAGACCACGTCTAAGGCAATACTTGAAGATCACGTTCTCTCCAGAGGTGGCGAAGTATATTTTGAGGGAATCATATTGAAAATTATCTTATACCTCAAATTTTGCCTAGGCAAATTTTGTTTTTGCATTCTAGAGTTAGCTCTCTATCGAGGTATGGCGATTTAAATTTTATTGTTTTATTCATTCATCGTCATATTTCAAATTTTGAATTTTAAAATCTCTTAGCTCAATCGTTGTATTTTAGGAAATGATAACTCTAGGGACTTATCATGAGGTTTCCTAAAATATATCTCTCTTATCTACGTTATTTATTGCAAAATCTATTTCTTATAATGAAATGTTGTGTAGGTATGGCGACCCCAAAGACGGGAGCATCCACCAGTCGCTCGGCTCTCATGAAAGAAGATCAGAAGACTGAAGAGGTGGAGACCAAGATCGTATCCAAGTGGAGTAACATTGGAGATACAAACTTGGGAAACTTTAGCACGAAGAAGTTCCGAGAGGTCCCTTACATCGGCAAGCCATCACCTGTCGCCCGGAGAATAATAGAGAGTGGCATCATCAAGGCGGCCGGTTTTCCTCCAGCCATTCAGTGTCACGAGTTGATGATCGAGTGTGCCCGTCATTACAATCCACAGTCCAGGACAATTGTGTCCAATGAGGGAAACACTTTGGCGTACCTTTCAGAGGAGGCCATAAGTGAAGCCTTCCATCTTCCAGAGCACAGGGACATGCTATACAAGAGCATTGAAGGAGCTAGATCAGTGTACGATGACGATCCAGATGCTTGCCTAAGCATAATCAACAAGAACTGGCTACTCAAGAGTCGTCCCCGTCTGAGCAAAGTACCGAACACACCACACCGGATTGATTTCCAAGAAGAGTACAGAGATTTGATTACCATGCTCAACAGAGTTACAGGAGCACCTCATGCCTTCTATTTTGAGAAATGGATGTTTTACTTCATCCAGGTGATTGTTCAAGGAAAGGGTACAATACATTGGGCTAGGATAATTAGCCATTGCTTAGACGTACAATTGAGAAGACTCAGGGCTACTAAGTCCTTCCACATGAGTTCATACGTCATCTATGCCTTAATCAGGAGCGTCGAGTACGCAGGACTACCTCACAGAGGAGTGATTGGAAGGGGACCCGGCGAGGTCAGAGTTTGTGAATCCTATACCTACTTGCATCATCCACCAGGGAAGAACTACAAGTTAATCAATGATACTTTCACGATGAACATCACCAGGACGTTGCAAGGAGGGATTCACAACAGATTATCTCAGGATGCCCAGGAGTTAATCAAGAGGTACGGTGCTTGGTTCATTCAGTTTCCCAAGTTCACTTACATTAGAGTGTATGGATGTCCTTTACCTCCATACATGTTGCCGAGGTACCCGACAGACAGGATAGTGTTACTTGAAGTAACAAGGCAGTTGGCAGCATATGTGAAGGCATTCAGACACAGACATCAGAATGGAGTTCAGGTACCTATTATTTTGGGTAATTCAGTTGAGGTATGTCCCAATGTCTCAGCCATGGATGACGCAGAGAGGGAGTTAGCCTTGTATCCTTTTTCATCTTTTGCTTGGAGGAATAGTTTTGATCCTCATGGACATTTAGAGGAGACAGTCGGTAGAAGATTTAGACATGAGTACCAGATTGAAGATTTTATGATGAATCTCCTAGATGATCTCGAAGTGAAACGAAAGATACATTCTAGATTGCCTTTGGATTTCATCAGGAAATGTAAGATTTACAGAGTGGCCGACCAAGCTCAGGACAACGGCAGGCACATCCAATCTTCATATGATAGAGAAAGCAAAACAATAAGTTTGAATTGGAATGAGCCCGAGGCCGTGGATTTAGATGATTTGATGGCACCAGTCTTGTCTTGTACTCGCAGATGGGTAGACATTCAACATCAGAAGTTGAGAGAACAAGGCATAGCCATGTCTTTTACTTTGGAAGAAAAGCCAGCCGAAGGTGGAGCCAGTGTTAGTGAAGGCAATCCTAATCCTAGGAATTCAGGTGAAGGTAACCTTCGATGTGCCAGTGAGGGCAATCTCCATCCGAGAGGTTCAAAGAGAAAGGAAAGATCAGAGAAGAAAGAGCCTTTCAAGAAAAAGCAAGGTGCTAACAAAGACCAAACACCGGGTACTTCTTCCAGGCCAGAAGATAGAACAGTTCGAGTGGAAGAATCCATGGAATCAATGGTACAGAATGATAGGCAGGAGGAAGAACGGGCACAGCATGTTTCATCCGATGGATCTCTCCAAGACTACGATTTAGATAATGATAATGAAGTAACATCTCCTCCCAGACAAGAAGAAGTAGTACACAAAGAAATTCAAGTTCAAGAGACAAGATCAAATATCCCAGACTGGTTGAAGGAGAGATTGACTAAGGTGATCGTAATTGAGGACGAGGACAGTGCAATCGATCTAGAGAGCCTTGTTGGACGCTCACATATGACAACAGAGAAGAAGAAGGCTGCAAAGATGTCCAAGATGATTCGAGATGAGACTGGATCTAGAAAACTGCAGATAGCTACACCGGCGGCAGACAAATATGAGGGTGAGATCCTAGCAGAGGACTATCATATACAGACTATTGAGTTAGGACCATCCACAGCAGAGCAGACTCTAGATGATGCCACCGACACATTTGAGGCATTGAAGGATAAGTTTAGAGAAGAAGTAGAAAAGAATAGAAAGCTTGAGAGAGAGGTCGGTGCATGGAGAACATATTTCAGTCACATCAATGAACCTTTGGGACGTCAGGATCCAGTTAGATCACCATTGCAGGCATTGCCCCTTCAATCAATCAATGAAGCAGAAAGATTCAGGAATATGGTTCAGCGTACATGTAATTGGATGGATAGATCTCACACGGTGGCCATTGAGTTTATTACAAGGATGTCGAAGATCACCCATCAGGCTATCCAAGTTCTTGAGATAATCCACAGATTGATGGCAACAGTAGCTGCATTTGCCCATACCAAGGACGTTGTCATCCCTGTCTTGAAAGTTATAAGACATACATCTAGAAGAATTTTAGCACAAGAGAGGATCTTAGAGGGTGATTCTCACAGTTTGTTTCAGTGGTCAACCTTACTCCATATAAAAAGTGTTCTCTTTGAGGACATCAGTATTAGATGTGGTCAAGTTGAGGAGGTGATCAATCCGATCCAGGACAGAGTATTTGAGGTACTTCGTACCATTCTTGGCAGGAGGATCGAGGTCGAGACAGATGTGGATTTACAAGAGTTTGAGGATAGAATCACTATCATCTTTCGCAAGGACGCAGATGTTACAGATGAGCAGTATGATCAGATGTATGCCACCATGCTCCTGATTGATAGAACAAAGGAACTTGAACCTACTTGGGACACAGCTCTTCTAGATGCATTTGATCAGGTTATCCACTTAGAAGAGAGTATCAAGAATCTTCCCGAGATTCCAATCACAGAAATCGAAGGAATTGTGACAAAATTCATTGCATATGCTAAGAAGGAAAATTGGAAAGGGAATAAGATTCTAGATGAAAGGTTGTTACAGATGACATGACATCTTATTTCTCATTGGTTGATACCTCCTAGATTTTTGTGCCAAATTTAATATTTGGCTATGTATTTAATATTGTTCAGTAAAAAGGAGGTCATTTGTAACAAACCCTAATTAGGGTTTAGGTGTCATGATCTTGTCCGTTGATTTACTTTCAATCTGGACCTTTCATTGTAATTGGGGATGCTATTTATACCCCCATTTTCATTTCATTTGTAATAGTCAGTTAATAGAGAATAGAGTTAAGAGTGAAATAGAGAGATTAGAATTGTAAGCAATTTTTATTTTGTAGCAAGATTGAGTCTTGAAGAGAGAAGTTCAAGCAATTGTTGTATATGATGACTTGGAAATCAATAAAATATTGAAGTTACGGTGTTTTGTTGCAAGTTCCTTGAGTTATCTTCATGGTTGTTGGATGTACTTGAATCACGCTCAATCAAAGTAGTTTGTTAATTAGAAAGACTAAGTGTGAGATTTGATATTTGGTAGGATTCGCAATCCAAACCACTAGCTTCTTGCTGATTGTAGGAACGCCTTGTGTGGTCGACTGGAAAACACCTTGAGTCCTTAACCTTCAAGCATTTTCGTATCTAGGATATGTACCTTCGTAGTAGTGTCCTTGGTCTTTGATGCATTGAACATCATTATTACCTTAGAAGATCGCACTAATTTCAGTTGAGTTGTTGTCTTATGGCGAAATTGAAATTGGTTGAGTCTTGCCAAATCTCATCCATGCTAAGTCGTTCATAGGGTTAGACTAGATTAGACTTACTTAAACCCTGTCCTTTTTCCATTTTTTGAAAGTTCCTTTTAGATTAGTAAAACCTTCGAACTATTGAATCCGTAAGAAGCCTTGAAGGAAACAGCAAATCACATCATACCACTAAAAAAGCTTGTCCACACGTGGAGACCCCACTAAAAGAACCTTGGAGTCCACCTAACTGATCCTTTTTGCAGATCTTCAGCAGTTAGAGACTATTTTCTCAAGAGAGGATAAGATGCCTAATGGTATTTTATTCTGTGTATGATTGTGTACAAAATACACGTCAACAGGCGCTGACATTGGTCCTCTGCTCATCCGATAGGTAGGGGTTAGATTTGAACTCCTAAGCTTACACTCTTGTGATATTGATCCAATCTTCCTCTCTCTTCATCAATCAAGGACCACCTATACAACACTTGAGGCCCCAACCTCATATGAGGCCTCTCAAAATGTGAAATTGGAAATTTGCATCCTTGCACTTTTCTAAGCAATCAATAGCTCTAAGAAAATAAGAGCCAACTACACATGCGACTATGATGTTGATGAATAGTCAATGCTTCATACCAGTCCACCCATCCATGGCAATAGAGTAGCCCATCCTAACCTAAATTTTCCTCATGTCTACCATCACCAAACTTGCTTTAAAAAATTATTTGTCAAGGAGGGCGTTGACGTGTCGAAAGTCATATGGCTACAACTCTCTCCGATCAACGCAGAATAGAATGTTGAGTATCCTATCCTCTCTTGAAATAAGGAAATCCCTAATGCTGTTTGGTTTGATCATGTGGGCGTGACCTCAATGTTTTGGTTGTCAGGTCTTGACTGCAGGATAGCTCAACGGTTTGTTGTGTTTTGCTGGAAACACAAAGGGGACTGATGTTTGTGGATGGATTTGGCTCGAAAGGTCTCAGACAAGATTTCCCCTAAACTCTAAGAATTGATTCATCTGATTCTGCAGTATGTTTGATGCTGCCATGGATACTTTACTTTCAGATTTAAAAAAAAAAGGAAAAAAGAGGTGAAAAGGGGAAGGAGGATGCTAATTACTTCTACCTAAAAATAACACATTCAAGCTGATAGACAAAAACCTTGCAATAATCAAATTTTATTTCGCCAGCAATTCACAAAACTAGATAAAATTGATGCAATCTCCAAAGGGGAAACAAATTTTCATGCTTTTAAACATAAACACTGAATTTAAGACATTCATACATTCCATGTTTAATAACCAAACTAAGCATGCTAGTGAGTTCAGACTAACCATGCAGAAGAACTGGGAATCAGCCAATCCTTAATGGTATGAACTAAGATTTCTATCAGATATCAACCTGCAAATTATTTTGTAAAACAAAATGCATAACATAAATTCAAAGAGTGAAGAAATAGACCATGCACTCACATGAAACAATAACAGCTTTAATCTTCATTAGGTCTGAATGTATTTCTACAAAGTTTCTCCAACAATCCAAGATTTCTTACTAAAACATAAGGGAGAAACCATCCCTTATATAGACTTTCAAAAATGGATGAATGGCCAAGATCTAATCTTACAAGTGGCCTAGATTCATCCTATAAAACATGGCTGTCCACACCCATTAATGGATAACAAAATATCATCACCAACCATCAACTAACTAATAACTACCAACTACCAAACATAAAGCTGCTCCAAAAAGTGCACTTGCACGGAGCTCAAAAATTTACAATGATTTTGGTAGTTGGAAAGAAACTTTATGCTGAAAAAGTGCATTTAGAATTTAAAAGAAACAAATATTTTCAAAAAGCACTTTTTCTTTTCCCAAGGTAGACTCTTTTTCCAAAAATTCAAATTCCTCGCGCAGGTACTCTTCCCAGATGTCTCGGTTTGCTGCACGCTCTACCCGAACGTGGTCTTGGAATCTTATGCAAACAGGGAACACCTCTTTATTAGAGGGAAAGGGAGGATGGCAAATTTTGAACCGCGCGCCCTCGAGATGAGTGTCCACCACCCTCAGTTGCTCGTGCCACTGAGATTGATTATTACTAAAACGCAGTATGTCTGCATGCAGCCTGCCAATACACTCCAAGTCTTCCATAGAGTACATAGTTTTATCAACCTTTAACCTGGCATTCCATTGTGATACCACATCAACATCCCCCACGGTGTCCTTCTAGCCAATGACTAATGCCTTAAGGATGTCCTCACTGATGCTCTCAATGCCAGATAAGTCATCTTCACATTCCTCCTGAGTTTTTTTTATGACGCCCGCCATGTCCATTTTCATGTTCAGAATCCAAAACCACTCCTTGAAAGTATTGATATCATAGGGGTCCAGGATAGTGTGTAGTGTGGGAATCTGAGTGTGAGTCCAAAAAAGAGCTCTCATGAGTGGTTGAGCCAAGCCAATTGCCTCTTGGATTTTGGCATACTCCTTTTTCACCTCTCCTATCTTTATCCGAGCTGCATGTATTTTGAGTGTTACTTCAAATACATCATCAATAATCTTCTTTCCTCTTGTTTTAATGCCCCAGATTCATTTTCTAACGGCCTTGGCGGTGTCACGCACTCCTTCGAATTCAGCCGTAGTCTTTTGTGCCAACGTGTTGATGTGTTTTTCATGCACATGCGAACACAAAATAAAATACCTAAAGGTACCTTATCCTCTCTTGAGCAAAGTTTCCCGACTACTGAAGATCTCGCCGAAGGATCAATCGAGGCAACTCCAAGGTTCTTGTATGTAGGTTCTCTACTCATGGATAACCTCTTTGTGGTATGATGTGATTTTGCTAGAATCACAAGGGGACTTACACTTGATGATTGAACGTATGATTTGCTTTGAATATTGCTGGAACATAGGATTTCACTAGTCTAGATTTTGAAAAAAAAAGGAAAAGGATGAGGGCGAGGAAAGGATTTAATTCAGACACTAAGAATGTAGGAGCAATGGATAACCTTTGATGAAATTCTAACTAAGTCTTGTTTTGACATCCCAGGACCATCTCCACAAGGTTAGTGCGATCTTCGGAGGAAAGCTTTATGATGTTCAGATCATCGCTACAGGCATAGACACCATCAGGCTGATGCATATCAGTGAAGAAGCGACAATTGAAGTTAAGCTTAAGCTGAATGATTCCAGTTGACTACACAAGGCAAGTCTGCAATCAACAAACTGCTAGTAGTATGGATATACAAATTTCACCATCAATCAAACACATTTCTTCCACTCATCAAATAACATGAAATCAAATCCGAGAAGTATAGAGACCATGCAAATTGTTGAATCGACCCATAGATTTCACCATTTCTTCAATGAAGTTTTACAAGCCTTTTACAACAACATCTTGGCAACAATCTTTGCCTTCTCTTTCTATTCTACTCTAATTGCTATACTATTAACTGACTTATTCACTATTTCTAACTATTCACCTTCTAACTCCTGACTAACTATTAGCCTTTACAAATGAGGAGCCAGGGCTTTATATAGAGAGCCCTTTACATTTCAATGGCTTCGATTGATTTAGGATGAATGGCTAGTATTACAAGATGAAAACCCTAATTAGGGTTTGTTACAACAAAACCTTTTAGCCAATGAGAAAATTACATTCAATGCATGAGAACCAATAGGAAACAGGGGTAGGTGCCTCAAAGTTTGTGTTATCACTGATGAGTCGGGTACATTAAATCTGGACATGCTGATGTGGACCTATCTGACTGGAGGAAAAGTGACTGGGATGCCACCTTGTCTGGTACTTCCTCTGTGATGACTTTTGTCGATCCTCCATCGTCCTTGATATACTTGATGAACGACGTACCCTTCCTTGGCTCTCTTGTGTTTGCCTATGAGATCCTCTTGAAGAGGTCTTCCTTTGACCTTGATGTTGAAATATTCTTCTTGAGATCCTCGTTCCGATCTTCCTCCAACCTGGTCTTTCTGATTTCTTTCTTTTCCTGCTGCAAAACAAACAAATGAACATCAAACACATGATATATAGCTTATACAATCTCAGATTTTATGTGATTTGCAGGTCTGATAGGTGCAGGTTTAGGGGAGATTGTCCTTTTCTTGAGCAAATTTGCTCTTGCTATGATGAATTCAGTCCTTCCTTTATTGAATTTTGCTGTTGTTAGGATGTACTCTGCGCCTTAAAGTGACTGGTCTCTATAAGACCTGAAATTTGCCTCCTCAATCACCAATCTGTCTAATGAAATCTGCTTTTGAAATTCGCCTTGATGAATTCAGTTGCTTCTCAAATTCGCTCTTGTCGAATTCGGCTTGTGAAGATTGTTGACAAATCTGGAATTTGCTTCTTAACTGCTGAACGATTTCGCTCTTTGAAGAAGAATGTTTGAAATGAATGATGAATAATTTAAGAATCAACCTCCCTTATATAGGCGCCTTTATGGGGGAATGCACTTCTTTGATGAAAGCCAACTTTGTTTGGATGAATAAATCAATTGTATTTCCCTTTAGTTGGCTGACTTCTCTTTAAAAATTCAAATTTGCTTTTGCCGCCAAAGTGAGATTGGTTTATTAATGCATCAAATGTTTCTAGGTTGACTTGCAATTAGTCTTCTCTTGATCTTTTCGGTTTTTTACCATAATGCAATTGCCTTTAATAGAATTTCGCCTTGGTACCTTAAGAGGGACATGAGCGAGCTAGGATATAAGTCAAATTTTCATCAATATTTGATGAAGGCAAGCTTAGTTCTCATGATCCGCATGAAGTTTAGGATGCTTGAACACTTGAAACCACCATGAAGAAGACTTACAACACACCATCATTAGCATATTACTCATCCTCAATGCATTTCGCTCCTGTGCCTTTGGAAGGTACCTGAGCGAACTAAGGGCTGATCTTAGTTTTCTCACTCACATACTCAATTTTCATTATCATTAGAAGGCTCATGCTGCAACAAAGGTTTAAATTACCTTCAAGAAGGCTTGTCTTGATATCTTGATTAACTAAACATTCTTCTTCAAGAGATTTCGCTCCTGTACCTTTGGAAGGTACATGAGCGAATTTCTTCCTCTTGACTCAATTCACGCTTCATTCCTATCACTTTGCCTTAGACTTGATTTTTGAAATTCTCTTCTCATCGTGCTCAAGTCAATCTGCTCCCAACTTTGCTTAAAACAAGATCTTCTTAGTGTTTTAGGTGAGATAGGAGGTCCTTCCAAGAGATTTCGCTTGTGTACCTTACAGAGGTATGGGACCCTTAGGAAAATTCGCTCCCGTACCTTTGGAAGGGTCAGGAGCGAATTTTGCTTGATAGCTCAAATCCTTAACCTTTTGCCATTCAACTTCATTTCAATGTACTTCAAAGGCATAAAGGAATCATCTCCCCTTCACTCAAGGCCTAAAAGCATGAATTTGATCCAAATGAGAAGGAAGAGGGGAGGTCTAGTAAAATTTGCTCCTGTACCTTTGGAAGGGTCAGGAGCGAAATTGACAATGCTGCTCAAATTCTCCATACTTCATCGTTCAACTTGGTTTGAATTCTCTTTTAAAGGCACGCATAACTCAATTTTCTTTCAATCAAGCCTTGAAGGCATGAGTTTGGATCCAAGTAAGGAGCAAGAAGGTGTTTTTAAGAAAATTCGCTCTTGTACCTTTGGAAGGGTCAGGAGCGAAATTGACAATATTGTTCAAATTCTCCAGACTTCTTCTCCAAATTTCTAAGTTCAAGCTTGTTTAAATTCGTCCCCAAAGGTAAGTTCAATTTGATTCCTCTCCAATCAACACTCTAAAGTGAGATTTCCATCCAAATTAGAAGCACAAAGAAAGCCTAAGAAGAATTCGCTCCTGTACCTTTGGAAGGGTCAGGAGCGAATTTGATGCTCTAGCTCAAATTCTCATCTCTTTCTTCAAATCTTCACGTCTAAAACTCATGACCTTGCTCCTCAAAGGGAAATGAATGGAATTCGTATCAAACAAAGCCTTAAAGTGAAGTCTTCGATTCAAATAGGGGGGCAAAGGGAGCCTAAAGAGAATTCGCTCCTCTACCTTTGGAAGGTACATGAGCGAAATTTGATAATCTAGCCCAGGGTCTCCAATTTTCTCCAATTTTACACGCTCAAGTCTCAGGAAAACCGGTGATTTTGTCCTCATTTGCCCAAGCAATTGTGCTTAATGAAATTGTGCTAGATTGTGTTGAATTCACTTCTTGTAAAATTCAGGTTTCCTTTTCCCATAAATCTGTCACTTTCAGATTGATGAAATCCAACCTGAATCTAATATGGACCAGGTCTGTAGAAATACCCCCAATCTGCTCTTCGTTATTCAAATTAAGATCCTTCTGCCTCAACCTTGAATTAAGCACAGAACTAGGCTTCAAACAAGTTGCTTTTGCTTCATCTCAAGCAGAAATTGACCTCAAATCAGGTCTGATTGTAAATTTAGTGTTGGATGATTATGATGGCTTGCATCTAATTAGGTCTGCTCCTTTTGAATCCTGCTTCCTGAATTAATTTAGGTTTGATCTGCTCTGATTTTCCCAAGTCTTTTATTCTTTCACCTGAAAGTAAAAAAAAAAGACAATTTCAATTAAGAAGAATCAAACAAAACTTAACAACATTATTAGCTTTATCAATCTGGAAATGAATTATCTCTCGGTACTACTGTCTTGAAATCTAATATTCTTCACCTTCCATCAGATTGGACCCTGAAAGATGACACTTGGTGAAATTCGCATCAACATGATTGAGATTACCTTCAAAATAAGTCTGATTCACCTTTCCCCCAAGCTGGAAGTTAACTACCTTTATCTCTGCCTTGTTCAAATTGAGAGTTTTATGCTCTTCTGCTGTAGATCATATTCGAGCCTGCCCTGCTCTTCTATGATTTGATTTTGAATTTAAATCCCCCCCAATGTTTTGTTTATGTGACACATCTTCCACTTCAGAGGCCAGCTTGTTTATTTCCTAAGTGCCACACCTTACATTGTGTTTCATCGTGGCATGTGTTGGGAATATTAGGAGCCAAATAAAATGATGAGGTGGCTGCTTTCCTTTTAAACAAATAAAAATAAAAATGTCTCAAAAACTTTTTCCTTTACCTTAGAGTTTGGTGGGGCCCAATCCAGGCTACGGTGGTAAAGGAAGTCAAAGGAAATACTATGCCTTAAAACAAGCTTTTAAAATCTCCATTTAAGATTTGTGGGGCCCAAGCAACATGTGGCATAGTATTTAAAAACACTTAAAATCCCCAGGCTAAAGCTCGGTGGGTCCCAACAAGAGTCTTTAATAAAAAGTTAATTCAATTCTCCATTTTGAGTTTAAAGTGGGGCCCAAAAAGGTGATGAGAGGAATGTGAGGGAAGTGGTAAGGGAAGCTGCTACGTGGAGAAAGAGGGGAAATGGGATGCTGGACGAAAGGGGGACATAAGGGATATAAATGATGGAAGTAGGAGAGGCGTCGGGTTAGGAGGTATAAGAGGTAGTGGATGGAGTTAGGGAAGGTTAGGGAGTAAAATGTAATGGGAGGTATGAGGGGGTAATGAAAGGGTAGAGGGGTGTAGGTTATAATGGGATGAGGTTTAGACTAGGGGAAGGAAGGTGGGATAGATGGGTAAGAAGGTTAGGGGTAGGGGTAGAGGTAGAGGTAAGCTTAGGGAAATAAAGGAAGTGAGACTTATGGGATGTGGGTTAGAATAGGTGATTTTAGGGGAATAAAGGGGGAAAGGAAGTTAGTGTGGATGGTAGGCTAAAGGGAGTGTGAGATAGAAGGTATGAGGGGAAGGGAGATGTTAGGATAGAATAGGGGTAGGGGTAAGGTGGAAAGGAAGTTAGTGAAGGGAGGTGAGGGTGTAAGATGGAAGGGTAGGTTTAAGTTAAGTGAAGGGAGGTGAGGGTGTAGTGGTAGGACTAAATGTAGGTGAAGGGTAGTACATGAGTATGTTAGGTGAAGGTGATAAAAGATAAAGAGAGATAGAAGGTAAGGGATATGGAAGTGGAAAGGGTAGGGTGAAATGGTGATGGTAGGAAAGGGGAAGTGGAAAGCCGTTAAGATGGAGGGTTATGGAATGAAGAGAGAGACGAAAGGATGAAAGGGTGCAATGGTGATGGCGAAGGCGAGGAATGGAAATGAGAGTGATCCGGCCTGGGCACTGTTGACGTGTATTTTGTACACCATCATACACAGAATAAAATACCTAAAGGCATCTTATCCTCTCTTGAGAAAATAGTCTCTAACTGCTGAAGATTCGCGTAAAGGATCAGTTAGGTAGACTCCAAGGTTCTTTTAGTAGGGTCTCTACGTGTGGATAAGCTCTTCGTGGTGTGATGTGATTTGCTGGAATCACAAGGGGACTTACATGTGATGATTGAACTTCCGATCTGCTTTGCTGGACACAGGCTCTTACTAACTTAGATTTAAAAAATGAAAAAAGGATAAGGGCGAAGAGAGGATCTAATCCTAATACTAAGAATGTAGGAGCAATGACTTGATTTTTGATGAAACTCTAACTAGATCTTGTTTTGACATCAATGGAACATCTACACAAGACTAGTGCGATCTTCTAAGGGAGCTTTATGATGTTCAAATCATCACCGCAGGCATAGATACCATCCAAGTTGATGCATATCAATGAAGAAGTGACAAATTGAAATTGAGCTTAGGCTGAATGATTCCAGTTGACTACACAAGGCAAGTTTGCAATCAACAAACTGCTAGTAGTATGGATATACGAATTCCACCATCAATCAATCACATTTCCTCCATTCATCTAATCATCTACCATCTAAGATTGAAGACTCAACAAGAAACCATGCAAATTGCAAGAAAACGACATATTTCACCATTACTTCAATGAAAATGGAATTTGTTTACAATCAATGGCAACAATTTCTTGCCTTGTCCTCCTATTCTACTCTAATTGCTTCCAACTATTCTCTAACTATTCTAACTATTTACAAACTATCTCTAACAATTGCTAATTATTGCTAAATTATCTTTTACAAATGAAATGCCTGGGCTTATATAGTGCCCACAATACAATTTGATGGCTTAGATCAATTCGAGATCAATGGCCAAGATTTTACAATGAAAACCCTAATTAGGGTTTGTTACAACCATTACATAACATTTAATGCTTGACCAATGACAAAATTGTATTGCTTGGACACATGTCCCTTTTAGAAAAATCGACCAATGGATAGCCGGGGTAGGTACATCGGAGTTTGTGCCACCTTCTATGAGTTAAGTACATTGAATCTGGACATGCTGAGGTGGACCTCACTGATTGGAGAAATGATGACTAGGATGCCACCTCATTTGACACTTGAAGCTTGGTAGATATTCAACTTGATGTTGTTGAGAAGCTTGCTTTAATTAATTCATCTGGAACTATTTACTTCTTCAACGAGCCCTTGTTCTAACTCCATGTATCCTTGATGTGCAGGATGATGATGTACCTCGCCTTGGAACGTTGGATTGAAAAAGGTCGCCCTTGTCCTGGCGAAGACCGTCCTGGCGAAGACCGTCCTTGATTTTCCTTGAAGAGATCTCCATTTGATGCCTACACCACATTTCAAAATTAGTACCATGATTTTGCAATACATAACATAAATTAGAGAGCAAATTTTAGGAAACTTAATGATAAGTCCTTTATTAATCATTTCCTAAAAAAGACTGAGCTAAGGAAAAACAAAATTTTCAAAATTCAAAATTAAGGCAATGACAATCAAAATTCGAAATTAAAACAAGAGATCTTGCCATACCTTACTTGAGAGCTTAACTCTAAAATGCAAAATGAATAAAATCGCCTAGGCAAAATTGAAATTCGATAGTTTTGATGTGATCTTCAAAAGAACGTTCCTCATATCAACTTCGCCACCCTTCAAGTCTTGGACGTGATCTCTAATGCCTTGGCAAATTCGCTCAAATAGATCTTCAAGTATCGCACCACCCTTTGATAGACTAGCGCCACCTTGGATGGAATTCGCACCACACATGAAATACTTCGCACTATCTTCGCTTCTCCTCAAGATCGCATGTAGAGGGTTAAAAATGATTATGTGAAAATGATTGTTTTTCACCCTCCATATATAGCGCTTGCATTGCATTCATCCCTTAGGCCGACTTTTGTGAAATAAAGCAATTTTTAAACGATTTTTAATTAAATAATAAAGGCCGACCTCCCTATCTAAGCGCTCCTCTTGATTTTTATTAATTAATAAATAATTAATTAAATGCCTTTATCATTTAAATTGACAAATTCGATTTTTACAAGGCAAAATAATTAATTAACATTAAGCGCAATATTTAAATGCCATTTAATTGAATTTTCAAAAATTATCGATTTTCTTAGCATTTAAATAAATTCAAACAAATTTGTTTGAGCGCTAAATTTTGAAGATGAAGGATACGTACCTCATCGCCCTGGTCCCTGACTGAGGGACAGGAGCGATCCATTACCCTGGTCATGATCCTTGCAATTTTGACATCCAAAGTCTTCATTTCTACGTTGAATTTGCCATTTTCCTTGGGATCTTCGAACTTGATTGATTTATCCTTGCGATTGAATGTCCTTTTGTGGTGATATCGCCCTTGTGAGGGACAAACAATGTTATTCCTTCATTCCACTTTCGTTTCACTTGAATTCAACGAGGCGTATTTGATGTTAGGAGGAATATCGCCCTTGTCCCTTGGAGAGGGATAGGAGCGATCCTGAAGCTCTAGCCAAAACGTTTCATCTTTCATCCTTGGTTCCTCGTTCATTGCCTCTTAAAGGACGTCCTTGACCTTAGCTATCCTTGCATTGTCTTGATTTTGTCGGAACATGAGTGTTTTAGTAAAAATCGCCTTGGTCCTTGTCCAAAGGACAGGAGCGATATGAGTTCCTTAGCTTAATTGATAGCATTTGGACGTTCCAATCTTTGATATATCACTTTCAAAAGACGCCTTGGACCTCTTGCGACCTTGGAAAACCTTGACCTCACATGATTTTGCATGAATTGGCCAATATAATAAACATCGCTCTGGTCCCTGACTGAGGGACAGGAGCGAACTTCATGATTTTGAGCTTGTCATTGCCTCGTTCAACTTGTCATCGCTATCATCGTGCAAAATAAAGTTCCTTGATCCTTCGTGATCACTTGATGCTTGATAAACTTTCAAATTTTATGCCTTTATGCAAATTTCGCTCTGGTCCCTTCCTGAGGGACAGGAGCGAACTGGGATATTTTAGTGCAAATCTTTCAATGTTGATGACCTTTGATGCTTTGTGTTTGACGAAGATGCCTTAAGACGTCCTTGCCACCTTGTTCTTCGCCTTGGAGTGTCTTGAATTTGGAGGGACGACAATATAATCATCATATCGCCCTGGTCCCTTGGAGAGGGACAGGAGCGATCTTGGCTTTGTATGCTTCACTTCACTTTGTCACCTTCAAAAACTACCTCCAATGGCTTCGTAACGTACCTTTTCACTCATCCATGCCTTGGGATTCATTGTAACTTGGCAAGAAAATCATCTATAACAAAAATCGCTCTGGTCCCTTCCTGAGGGACAGGAGCGAACTAGGCATTTTGGGACCCTTGTTGACGTTTCAAAATCTTCAATTTATCTTCAATGAGTTCATTTCACCTCTGTCCTTGCCTTCAAACATAAACTTGACTTGATCTTCGCCCAGATCGTACCTTATGAAGAATTTCGCTCTGGTCCTTCAGTGAGGGACAGGAGCGAATTTGACCCTCTAGGCAAAAACTTCATCATTTCGTTGTTTTTGATCAAGTCTGGATGCTCTATCATGCTCATTTCGTCCTTCACCATGCCTTTGATGTCTCAATTCGTCCAAACACGGTCAGGAATAGCTCAAATAAGTATCATCGCTCTGGTCCCTTGGTGAGGGACAGGAGCGAAATTCGCTCTGGATCCTCAGTGAAGGACATGAGCGAAATTTGACTTTTCGCACTCTCTATCAGGATAATTTTTATGGAATATAACATTTAAGTATAAGAAAGAAGGTTCTTATACTTTAAGTTATATTCCATATATACTTTCAGGATGTTTGAGAGTGGTTTCAGACCTCCAGGAGATATATTGCAAAATCTAGTTTTTGGAGGTTTTTTCAGTTTCCAGACTTAGTCAAATTTCAGGATCAGGACATTCCAGACTTAGCCAAATTTCAGGGTCAGGACTTCACTCAAGCCGGACTTGCTACCCTATTGATCTCCCCGACAGCGCTTCAAGTTATATTCATTTGATAAAATGCACCTCTTTGGACCTTTTCACATCGTCCAGACGTTAAAATCTTGCAAGGACAAAGCAAAATTGGATTTGTAGCTCCGGTCCTTTACTGAGGGACAGGAGCGATTTTTCCCCTGGAGGCATTTCTGTGCTCATGAAAATCTTCAATTTATATTCAATGGAAAGATCTCGCCTTTCTCCATCACTTCCAATTCGTAATTCATCTTGACCCTGCAGGAATAGTAAGATATTTGAAAACGAGCTCCCGTCCTTCACTGAGGGACAGGAGCGATTTTGCTCCTACAGGCCAAAATAACATGATTTTACACATTTAATCACTTCACAAGGCAAAAACAAATCATTTCCAATGCCCAGGATCAAATATCAAAAAAGTCAAAATTTGGTCAAAAATATTCAATTGGACAAAAATTCACATTTCATCTTCAACACTTAGACAAATTTAAGCTCTGCATCAACATTCCAATTGAAAATTAGACCATTCTGGCAAATTCATTGCATTCAAAATTTGCATTCTAGAAAAGGAAATTCAAAAAGCTCCCAAAACTGACTGGATTTTGGTCCGAAAAGACGGTAATTAAAACCCTAAGGCTTGACCCTAAATCCAGACAACTAACAAACTAACAAAACCCTAAAAAAGCAAAGCGAAAACGAACAAAACGAGCAAAAAAAACATGGGTCCCCATTTGCAATGGGGCGATGTGTGAAAACGTCACAACAGGCACCCACGGGCAGTGTTGGGAGAAGTGGAAGTGATAAAATCTTGGCTGGGTAAAGGAAGTGTCGAACCTCAGTTCATCTTAAAGAGACAAACTTGATCAACTTCTGACCTCTTGACCCACTATACCTCTTCAATGCAAAGGTTCATAGCGAAAGACTCAACACTAACCTAGAACTAAGCTAAGAGGACTAATCATAGAAAGCGAAAAACAAGAGTCCCCATTCGCAATGGGGCGATGTGTGAATACGTCACAACACAACGCCATTGGAGGAACATGGGACTCAACGGTATGATGCAGTGGTCTCAACAGGAGATCTATGTACCCCTCGACTTGTTCAGCACGAGCTCGATACATATCCCTCTCAGCAGTCATTTCATCTAGTTGTCTAAGCATATTTTGTACGAAATCCTTAAATTCTTCCCTCTCCTGCTCTTTGGTTGCTCGCCCTATTGGGAAGGACGTGGTGCTATAATCAGCCAATGCAACCTAATCTGCTGGTTTGTCTACAGGTGGGACAGCAATATGAATCGTACGATTCCTTTGCTCATCTTTGGTAATCCTGGAGTAAATCTTTGGTTTTTTCTTTACTTTAGTTTTTATTTCTCCTATCCGGGAGAAGATATCCTCCAGGTTAATTGGTGGCTTGACAGTCGCTTTCCACTGTGCTCGGGCTATCAACCAGTCATGAGGAATGGTTTGCCCATATGTGACTACTAAATCCACACTCTGTTCATTGGATGCCCCAGCTGATCCACTGCCTATCTGCAACTGATCGGACACAGAAGGAGGAATGGGTGCAGTATCTAATCCTTTACTCACGGTTGAGTTTTCTCCCACCTCACTGAGTAACTGATGGGTATCCTCTAATAGTGGTTGTTCTTTAGTTCTGCTGGGTTCTTGGGTTCTATCTTCTTCCCTTTTTCCTTCAATCGTGGTGTCATCCTTGTTGCTGCCTTCTTGTTGCAACTCATGCCTGCTCTCTTGGGTGAGCTCTTGTTTACCAATCCCTTGATCAGGTGCAATCTCTCCTTCCTCAACTTGATTCTCAAGTCCATCCAAACCAATGATCCTTGCCTCTGCTTCTTGCTCATTTTGTATTTGTGGATTATTTGTTTCTAATGCAATGGGATCATTCTGTGAAGGTGCAGTTGGCATGTGATCAAGTTCAACCACATCATCTTCTGAACTGGGGTCCTTAGATGAGGAAGTAACATCTGGCCTCCTGATTGACATCTTTTCTCTTCTTGTTCTTTTTGATGTCCGAGTCCCCCTATTGGCTCTTGCCTTCTTTCTCTTTTTTTCAGGATTCTCAACCTCTTCTTTTGGCACACTTGAGGTTCCTTCGTCTTTTGGAGACTGGGAATCGAGACTACCCATTAAATTGTATGTGAATTGGGTTCCTTCATGGGTTAGCCTCTCTATTTGTTGGGATAGCCAGTTATCTGTGTACCTTCTTGGACCCTCCATGACAGCTTCAAAACCTGTGATAGGGTCCTGAGTCCAATCAATGGCTGGCGGGAGGTCCTTGACTACTTCAAATTCCCAAACTTGCAAGCGATTTCCATAGTTTGTTACCTGATCTGGAACCTGGCGGTACTCATAAAGTCGCATTTGTTGAACACTCAACCTTGAATATTCCCGCCGATGGACCTCAAAGTCATCTAAAAAATTGCTCCAATAGTCCTCTATTGATGCCTTGGCCCTGTAATGCTTGTCGTAGACCTTTCCCAATCCATCATGATCAAAGCATTTCTTGGGGAAATGCTCCTGTAAGCAATAGGATGCTAACTCGGCAAATGACTCTTCAGCTTGCACCGAATTCTTGAAGTGCACATTAAGGTTACCTATGATCATTGGGAAGGTGAGTCCGGACTTCTTTTTGTCCCTGCTAGGTGTGTCTGTCTTGCTACCTCCATGAGGACTAATCTATCTGATGGGTAACGCGGAAGCCGATACAGTGTTCCCTCAAAGCCGGCTATTCTAATGTAGGTGAATCTGGGGAACTGGATGAACCATGCACCGTATTTCCGGATCAGGGTGGTAGCCTGCTTTGATAGCCTTATGTGCAACCCTCCTTGCATCAATCTGACTATGCGCATTGTAAAAGCGTCATTGACTCGCTCATATTGAGCAATCGCATATGCCATGTTATTCTTTTCTCTTTGAGCTATGTCATAGTAATGCAACTGAGGATAGCAGTCGTACACTTTCACCTAATTCGGTTTGTTCCCAATCTCACCTCTCTTGATTAATCCTGGCAGTGGTTGATGTTGAGCAAACATATAGACTAGGTAAGAGGTCATAGCGAAGTACTTCTTCTCTTCGAGCTCAACCAGCTGTGTATGGATGTTATTGTTGATAATTTGAGCCCAGTCAATCTTAGATTTCCCAGCGAAGACTTGCTTAGTGAAGTAGAACATCCATTCCTCAAAGAGGTTGGATTGCGAAAGTCCCATGACTCGACTGAGCAAGGTAACCATATCACCATACTCATTGTCGAAATCGCTTCTGGTGGTCTTTTTACTGATCCTAGTGCTCGGGGGTCTTCTTTCCTTGAACCACTCTTCATTGATTAGTGTTTTGCACGGAGTAGGATTCTTGTCATAGGCAATTTGGGCTTCATCAATGGTCACAGCAGTGGGACTATCAGGAAGCAGGATATCAAATGTTTCCCCAATGGCCTCAGGTGTGAAGTCGGCCATTACCATTCCTTTTAGTACCACTGATCTGGTTTCCGGTTGATAGTGCTTAGCGGCTTCAACCACTAGTTCATAATTTTGCACGGCCGGTGGGAAACCAGCAGCTTGAGCAATACCACTCTCCAACATCCGTCTGGGCTTGCCATAGGCGTTAGGAGAGTATACCTTGTTCCTGAAATCCTGAATATCAATATGTCCCAGGTTCGTATCTCCTATGTTGTCCCACACACTCTGGACCTTTAACTCCTTGACTCCTCCTTGGTACTGGTATTTCATTTTCTCGAACTTGTGGGGAATGTCAGCTTTGGAAGTTCGCGATGCTCCAGTTCGCTAGGTGCCTTTGAAGACTTTGTCCCTGATTTAGGCATCTATCGTGCATAACCGAACATGGATTACGAGACGAGATTAAGGTAAAAAAAAATGGGTTAGCAAGGCCGAAAGACGGCGTTAGCATTAAAATTGATGATCAGCGAGATAATCAAAATTTGAAAACGTGCTATTTAAACAATTTGAATTCTGATCGTTGGGGATTGAATGCAGTTTGAAGTTGAAAATCGGTCGGATTGGTGGAGCGAATTTTCAAAATATCGCTGCTCCTTGTTTTGCTAATGGTGGAAGTTGCAAACGTTTTGGCTTGCGTGATTCAGCGTTTTGAAAGATGGGCTTATGTTTTCAATTGTGGACCGAACTTTTTGAGTTTGCCTAAGTCTAAAGATTTTCGGCTATTGGGCCAATTCTGGCAGTTTGATGGTTAGGTTGGTGTTCGCTCTGGTTTAATCCTCAAGATTTTACACAATGCAGCAACATAATAACCTTTAGTTTTAAAAAAAAAGAAATAACCCCCTTGCACAAATAAAACCAATTTTGGGGAAACTATTGGCATACCTGGCAATATTGAAAAGTTTGTCCCTGATGCCCTTGGAAGGCAAAATTCGGCTTTGATCCTTTGATTTTCAAAGTTTTCCTCTCTGCACGAACCATGCCTTAGCAACATTAGGCTTTTTTGAAGAAAATATGCGATTTTGGATCTTAACTTAGCTCTCTATTTTGCACCTTGAGAAAAGAATGCGTGACTTAGGGTTTCAAATGCCTCCTTTCTAAATTTCGGATTCCTAAGACGAATCGCGCGATTTTCTTCTTATACCCCTTTACTCCCTTCAAATTCGGTTTTTCTTTTGACGATTTGATTCTAACGTTTTATCAAGCCCTTTTATGATAACTTCGGTCTTTTGAGCCCTATTCACGCGATTTTCTTGTTCCTGAAGATTTTTGGCCTTGAGACTGATTTTGAGAGCTTCAAATTGATGAGTCTTGTTCACGCAATTTTACCTTATGATCATTTTCGGGCCAAATACCTCTATTGCACGATTTGAATCATTCATTTGGTTTTCCGCTAAATGAAGAGTTTTGCGAACTTGGAACTTTTTCCCTTTTTTGCTTAGAAGGCTATATGGAGCGATGTTAGACTTTTGAAGATTTCTGAGCTATCTGATCAATTTACTTTGTTTCAAAATTCCGCAAGTTTGCCTCATTGTTCAACTGCGTAAACTCCTAAAGTTTTTGGAGAATAAGAAAACTTTGCAAACTTGAATCCCTTATTCGTGCGATTTTACCTCATTAACTTTTTCGGGTCCTAAGAAGATTTTGAAAGTTTTAGAAATTTTCGGGCTCTGTGGTTATCTTCTCTTTAGCGATTTTCTCACGTGACTTGGAGTTTTGAGAGATTTTCGGCTTAAAGCTACACTTTGCGAACTTTTCACTTCTTGGATGATTTCAGCTTATCGACGTCTTGTTAGTGCGATTATGAACTTTGTTATGTTTTCAAAATTCGAGTAAAAAGCTTGAAATGCGCAATTTTCTTCATGGCTTGGTTTTCGGCCTAGAGGCCTCTTTTGTGAGACTTTAGACTTTAGGTCTTTTTCGGGCTATTCAAGAACTTGTACAATTTGGAAAACCTCGCTAACTTGAATTCCCTTTCTTCTTTTCAGGCTAAAAGGCCATTTTGAGAGCCTCTTATGTGTGTGCCAATTTCGGCTAAAATCGTTATTTCATGAGTTTGGGAAAACTTTGAGTTTTTCAGACTAAAAGCCTATATTTCATGATCTTTGAAATCTTGACTCTAAGTTTGTTTTCGGGCATTTTGGCCTTGTTGCACGATTTCAAAATTAATCATCTTTCCTTGTTTCGGCATATGAGCTTATTCTGCGAACTTTTGAAGTTGCCTATCATTTTCGGCAAATTAGAAGACTTTGCACGAATTCTCATTTTGATGCCTTAAGTCTCCAAATTTCGGGCTCTTTAGGAAAAATGCAAGCTCATTGTACGATTTTAGAGATTAATGAAATTCAATGACTTCGCGCTATTGGGAGGTGTTCTCGTTTTCGGCCTACAGCAAGGAAATGCGAGCTTTTAGTTTTCTTTCCTCAATTTCGGCTTACAAGCCGGTTTTGTGGGCTTTTTTCCCATTTCGACCTCTTGGGCCGACACTTATGAATTTGAACGTTTTTGGCCCACGGGAAACGAGACCTATTCACAAACTTCATTTCTCAACTCGGCCTATGAAGTCAATTTCCAATTTTGGGCTCTCACTTTAGTCTTTTACAATTCAGTCAAAAGGTGTATTTTGATTTGCCTTAGGCAATTCTTGCTTTTAGACTTTAAACTCGTTGATGAGCAATGTTGACTTGACAACATTTCGGGATTTCACCTCAGCCCCCTTTCTTATTCAAGTAACCAATTTTCTTATCAGTTCAAGACCCTCTTGTTAGACTGGCGATCTGATTTAACTACAACATTTTGCTTCTCATTTTTAAGATGCAATTAATCCAGTATCTACGACTCGGGCTGGATCATTTTCTCAACACTCAAACTCTTAGCTGTTGCATCATCTCTCTGTAAATTTACCCAAAACTTCCTACTCAAAACCTCAGTGAGGACGAGATGGAAAAAAAAAAAAAGGGGGGACCCTGTCGACGACGGGGAGTGTGTGCAAGGCACAACAAAGGGTAGTGCATATTATATGTTCTCCAAGGGGGTTGAATTAAGGACCAATAGAAGCTACATATTTGAACGTTTGTTTGAAGGAGAACGTGCCATATGAAATGAGATGGCATGCACAATAAAAAATTGGTGATAGAAGACCTGCCACATCTTGTGCTTGCATATTGAGCATACTTGCAAATGTACCCAACTTCTCTCTAGGGCTAGTCTTTCTATTTCCTCGTGTAAATATCACCACCACCACCACTAACAGCCATGGATGGTATATACATAGCTGATTGTCTAAATTTAGTTTACATTGGCACACCCTTAGACCTTTCTTCCACTTCCATATGCAATCTATTAACTTCTAGCTCCTCGTCCTCCTTTATATTTGGACTAACCTTAACCCCAAGTCTTGTAAAGCCCAATAGATGAGAACAACCCTTGTCATAGCTCCCTCTAAATTTTGTCTTGAAAATATGACTCAACCACAGTAATGTAATATCCCCTGCAGTGGTTTGATTGAAAACATAAGGGATATTTGCTAATGAAACTGCGTGCTATGCGGTTTTTAGGAATTTGCGTGTTATGCTGTTTGCTGTCTCAGAAATTTCAGATTGACATGAGGGTGAACCATCACATATTCTCATAAGTGGACAATTACTGATGACTGCAAATGTAGGCATGAAAGCCAAGAATGCATATACAACAGATTTAGAGTATTCTATGTCAAATTAGACCCACAAACATGTACTTTCAGCTAACTGACATTATACCAAACAATTGTCATGTAACCTCAGAATATCAAAACTCTGAATGCAATATTACTTCTCCTTAATTTCAATAGATGATAATCAAATAACTCATACAAAACACCTTCCTTCACCAATGACTAGACATTTGTTATCCTATACTCAGAATTTTCTGAGTACAAGGGCAGCCATGTCTTCATACATATATATTAACAAACTCATTGGAAACAATGCCAAAATGCACCTGGTTGGAATCGCCTTGATGGAAGGATGAAGAAGCAACCAATATCCCGAACTTAGGTGTCTTTCCTTGCCAAATTGGACCAATATCAAAATCGCCCCTGCTGTAGCAATGGTGAACTGATAGTATATTAAAGATCAACTGCTAGCCCTCGATTCTTCTTCAAAAATATTCACCTTTGGTACCTGAGTGTGGTGCTACCCGTCTTCATGTGGTTTTATGCCAATATAGAGCGCTATGAACAAAATCGAAGGGTAAAGGTGGGCTGCTACGATTTTTTTTTTCAGACTGATATGGCATCACTAATCACCTTCAAAATGTCTTAAACAGAGTCGCCTAACTCCTCCAAGAACATTGCTGGCCTTAGTGTGAATGTTTGATGAGTAAATGATGAAATCTGACTCAAGTTGAGGGTTTGGAGACAAAATACGAACTTGTCTTCAGACCTGCTACACACCACAGCAATTCACAAAATCTTTCTTCAAATTACTCTCCAATAGGATTGCCTTTGTCTCCTATATCCAGCGCTGTCCTCCTAACTGAGATACAATGCTGCAGTGATGGAATATGTAGCAAATTGTGGGCTTGTAGCTGAAGGTTCCATTTGATCTCAGATCTGAAAACTTACCAACCTTCACTCAACTCCACCTCCAATCATCTACTAATGGATTTGCCTTCTTGCTTCAAATAAAAATCAATGCAAATGGGCACTCAGTCTGAAAATATGAGGATACCATGAATACTTATTCACCATGACAAATGAAGTAACTCAATTAAGTTCAAGTGAAAGGACTGATTTGTCCTTCCCAACCACCATAAAGTCGTTATGCACAATGTGGAAAACTGAGTATCTCCCACTCCCAAGAAGAAGAACTAGGGTTTCATCCAGCCCTCCTATCAATCTGCTGAAGGTTTGTGTCCTCGGAGATTCAACTAATGCAAAGCATCAGACAGTTCATCAAATCCATAATCCAAATCTGCCTTGAAGCTTCATCTTGATCTCCTTAAATACTTTTTCACTCCAACATCCAGAAGCTTCTAGAAGTGACTTTATGAAATAATATTTAAATTGTCACTTTATTAAATTATTTAAATATAGTGTCATCTTTAATTTTTAATTTATTTGATAACTTTATAAATAATTAACTTAATATTATTAATTAAAAAAATTAATCAAGCTATCCATAAAATATATCAATAATTTGTATAACTTAATTAATTTAATTAATTAATTAATTTCTCTCCAAAAATGGGGACATTACTTGAGTAATCATCCAACAGAGCCATCTAGCCTATTGTATTCCCATAGGTTATGATCAGGCTTAATGTTTTGAATAAAATAAAATAAATTATTTATAAAGTTATCCAAATAAATTAAATCATATGGATAACTTTATTTTTAATGAATTTAATTAAAGTGAAAAAAAATAATAATAATTAAAAGTCATTTAAAAGATTCTTCTAGAAGCTTTAAGAAGATTAAATAAGATATTTCTAGAAGACCTAGGGGGACCTTTTAATAGAGATGAGAGCAGGTCATTTGGGCATCTTGATTTGGCTATTTCATTCAAAGCGTTTTGGAGAGCTTGTGTATGTAGGTTCAAGTGTGCCCTAGGATGAAACCCCTTGGGTAAATTTGTTGTTGGACAAAAACCCAATCAGCCTAGTGGGTGGATTCCCTTTCAGAATTCACATTATGCTTCATTGATCAGTTTTGGGAAGTTATTTGAGCATCAAGAAATATATTTCTGCAGTAACTACTATTTGCTACAGTATCATTACAGTACAGCTACAGTCATTTGTTACAGTAATCACTACAGTGTTCACTACAGATCACTACAGTGATTGCTACAGTTTGCTACAGTATTTGCCACCATTGTTAGTTTATTTGCAGACATCATTGGAAGAATTTGGGCAGCAATTTCTGGAATCATTTCCAATCTATGCAAGGGGCATTTCATTCCAGCATTTGAAGATCATATGACGTCACCATCATTGCAAATCTTAAGTCTCCTACACCACATAATATTGGGTATGTCCATTTTATAAGTTGTAGTCTGAAATAATTTGTATCAGACCTGATATCTTTTGTATTCAGACCTGTTATAGTAATACTAAATATCAGATTTGAGGTTGAATGCCTAATATTTGTTTATGCGAATCTGCTGGATATCATTTCTATGTATTGGCAAATGTTTGGTATTGAAATTCAATCAAAAACAAGCAAAACAAACACATAAACACTCAGAAATCAGAGCCCAGTCAACCTGCATGCCAAACCATCAAAACTGAAAATTTTCTTACAACCACACTCCATTACCCCCTGAATTTTTCTGTCTTTGTTTAGGGCTATCACAAATTGGAGAAAAGTTTTTTTTGAATTAAAAGAGCCCTTTGCATTAGGTTTAGAGATGGTGGAAGGGCACTCAAATGGGTTTTGAACTTTTGCGGCTGTTTCCCTCACCCATAGCACTCTCACACCCTAATGAAGCCCCAATTGATACTGAAACTCCAACACTTATTTATTCTATTTCACGTCCATTACTTGTTGCCCATGTTGTTTTGTGAAAATAATGCAAGTAAATACTAAAAAATTTAAAAATTTAAAAAAATCATACATTTCTTTCTTAAAAATTTGAAAAAATTTAGGGAAAAAAAAAAAAAAGGAAAGAATCACTTACCTCCGCTCTCTCTCTCTCTCTCTCTCTCTCTCTCTCTCTCTCTCTCTCTCTACTCATTGCCCACCAATCTTAATTTCTCTAGCTGCACCTTAAAATCTTGCTCAAAATGAAAAATAAATAAAAAAACCTTCCAACTTATCTACAAATTTTTTTGGCATGTAGAAATGAATTAGAATAAAAGAGGGAGGCCTTTTTTAACTCATTTAGGACTAGTGTTGTGAGGGCCTCAAAAAATAATATTTAAATAATTTATTTATTTTGGGATTAAAAAAAAAAAGAATTTAAGTGTTTAGCCATAGGGATAGCTAAGAGTTTCACATTTTAGTGTTGCTTCGAGGACGACGAGGTGGCCATTTCCCAAGCATCCCCATATCACCGTCGAAGCAAGGATAGGTCAAAAAATCTTGGGGAATGAATCCCTAAGGAACATATTTTTCAAAAAAATATTAAGCACACTTCCATCTAAAAGTTCCTCTAGGCACACTTTTCAATGACAAAAAGGCAAGGAAATACCTTGCCACTAATTTTCTCCACCTCATCTTGGAACCCTAAAACAAGTTCATACAATAAAGATGTTCTCTTTCAAGCATATAGTTGCCACCACAAAAAATTCAAGTTTGAGTGTTTGTCATATTATCGTGACTAAGGGTTTCAAAATATTTCTTAAATATATATCATGATTAGAATAGGGAAAAGCTTCATCAAAATTATCCAACGCTACCTATCAAAAAGTCTATTTGTAGACTACACCAAAAAATAGCTTATTTATCACATTTTTCAAAGGAATGAACATATTCTAGGTTTTGATATATTTAGCTTTCCTCTGGTTATAGCATTCACTATTTTTGCCCCTAGAGTTAGCTATTGTTAGATCGTTTATCATTAAATCTTTTGTCATATGAGAAATGTGTTTGTAATAATTTGTACCAACAATTCAACTAGAGATTGTCATTCAATTGCATGCAAACAATTAGCAACAAGAGAAGACATGGATTTAATTTCTTTAATCTATTTTCATGCAATGTTTATTAAACCTCATAAATTTTATAAGTGCTATTTGCACTTAGATTTTTAGTTATAATTTTCATGACTATTTGTTGCTAAAATTGTCATTCACTAAGCATATCGTTAACCCAAGATTCATTATTCGATCCATAGTTGAACTATTTGACAAAAGCAAAAACTCGCCAAGGCCCCAAAAAAGACTTAATGAAAACTCGACAACTTAAAAAATTGCTTAATTTAATACGAATGCATTTTTTTTCAAAATTCAATGAGGAGATGCATCCAACGAGTCAATAAATGAGTACACAAAAGAAACAAGCTGAGTCTACATATATTTGATTAATTTAAATGCAAATTGGGTACAAAATGGCATCTTCTTGTGGAATGTTGATGGCTGATAGACTGAAACAAAATGAAATAGCCAATTGTTTCTATAAAACTAAAACTAAATACTACATCAAAACATTTTAGTTTTTACATCTTCCTCTTCCCAATTCTAGTGAAAACTAGGGGAGAGATAGAACTAGAGGGTCTAGTCCTAGGAGTCCGATGTGGTTTCTCCACTTCGCCAAAATTAGGTTGAAGGTAGCACCCCTTGCGGGCATTTGAGGGTGAGAGAGGGGTAGAGACATAGGTCTAGATCTTGGCGGAGAGAGGAAAGAGTGAGATAGAGAGTGGTAGAGAGAGCAGATAGAGGAAGAGTGATAGGGATATAGGTAGGTCTACAATTCAAGGTAGATAAAGTGAGTGAGATAGAGAGAGCAAGAGAATGCTGATAGCAGCCTACTGATTACTGAAATTTGACTGTCTGAAAATTTAAAAGATCTTCTAAAACCTAGAATTTGCATTATAACTCATAGAGATCTGAACCACTCTCAAACATCCTGCCAATATATACATGAAATATAACTTAAAGTATATACTTAAACGTTGTATTTCATGTATATATTTTGATGAAGAAAATGAGGCTGACTTGAAAAAAAACATGCTTGGGCCTCTTTTTTTATGCAGCGGAGTTTTTGCCGAAAACTCACCAAAAACTTGGCGAGTTTCTTCTACGAGTTAATGGCATAAATACTCACTGAGCAAAAAAACTCGCGAGTTTTTCAAAACTCACCGAGTACTCGGCGAGTATTCCATCTATGCATTTCAATCAATATAGGTTAGTGTTGTGACCATTTCACACATCGCCCCATTGGAAATGGGGACCCCCTCTTTTTTGTTATTGTCTAGAATAGTTATATAGTCTTTACTCTTTTGCTATTAGCCTCTCACTTGGAAGAGGTGTAGCATCTTAGTTGGTCAAGAGCTGATCAAGTCAGGGTTCTCTCTTGAGATGAAGTGAGGTCAGTCAGTTCTCAAGGCTTAGGAATTGAATGATTCACATCTTTTGCTTGCAAAATCAGAAATGAAATGCTAAATTTAGCTAAGGCAAATTGTTTTCAATGCTTGCAAGAGGATAGGCTAGAAGTCTAAATCATCATGAAAAGGCTCAAGGAGAAATGAGTAAGTTATCAAAGTTAAGCATTTTTCATCATTTCCTTTGATTGCCTAGATTAGCGACCTAAGCATTTTGAGCACTTACTTTTCTCAACCATGGCATTGACATCACTTCCTTTGCCCCCTTGAATCAGCAAACTAAGGTTTTGCATTGCATTGCTTTGAATGAGGTCGTTGTTCTTTGCCAAGAACGTTGCTAAGAGGCTCAAACAATATCAAGTGTGAATGAAATTGATTACTTCTAATGGAAGATCCAGTCCACGACTTAAGACAATTCCATTTTTCCCTTCCATCGCTTAGGATACCTCTTTAGGATGGTTCATTCCCTTTGATGGTCAAGATCAGCAAATTAAGGGATTTTAATTTTCAATCAAGTTTCAAGTGATGATTTCATTTCCTTTGGGATCTAGAAATTCGATGTAACAATCTCGGGCGATCTCCTTTGCTCAGCGACATAAGGCATTTACATCCTTGGCAAAGGATATTAGCGACTCAAGGTTTTACATCCATCCCTTGGCAAAGGATATCAGCGACTTAGGGTTTTACATCCATCCCTTGGCAATGACCAAATACCTCCCCTGGCAATGGAAACCAGCGATTTTAGTTTTGCATGCATCCCTTGGCAATGACCAAAGTCCGTCCTAGGCAATAACAAAGTACGACTTAGGGATCGGAAGGCTTCCTTAGGCAATGACAGCATTTCCTCTGCCCTTCCATTTCAATGACAGCACGTCTTTTGCGCTCTCAAATCCACAACCAGGCATCAAACCATTGTCTTTGCCCTCCTGGAGGCCCGATCAGAATCAATGCCCCACTCAAATGGTGAAAAGGATGCAAAGGAGAAAGGAAGGAAAAAAGCTACTTCCTTTGCCTTATGAGAACAACGAACTTCCCTTGCCACATGAAACCAATGCACATCAGACCTGAAACTTATCAAATCAGGCATATAAAAGTGAGAAATCGGACATAAATCAGGCCTGAGACACAAAATCAGATGTTTCCATGATCAGAAAATTCATTTCCAGATCTAGAGAAGGTAGTAGGAAACTTGATTAAGTTTTTTTGCAATATTTTAATTCAAATTACATTTGTTTCCAGGTTTAATGGAAGTAGGATGAACATGCAAAGCAAGTGATGAGGATCAGCTCCAAAATGTTCAGGAACATCAGCTCACATACAACATCAAGATTTCACCACATAAGCAAAGAAAAGGCCCAAGGAAGACATTGCAACACTTCAAGTCTAAAGCTCATACAAGGTAGCTGATGGGATCATCATCACGAACTTCAAGCAAGATCACACAAGGAAGAGTAAGATCAATGCATTCAAGGCAAGATCAAGATCAACATCATGAAAGAGAAAAACACTTGTGATGAGGTGCAAGAGCAAGCATAGGAATGCATGAACTTAAGGAAGGAATTTTACACAATCTTGATTTTCCTCCGGAAATCCAAGAAGCATTGCTACTACAAAGGAGTAATCAAGTAAGGGAAAGAAGATCAAAGACAATCAATACAAAGGATTCCAAGGATGGGAAGTAAAACATATCCAAAACGAAAGAGTTTCTACACAAGACAAGGAGAATGCAAGTGATCAAGACGACAGTTAGTTTCAGAAGAGTTAATCAAAGTTAGAGGATTGATTTGAGCAAAAGTCATCATCACATCAGGCACTTGGAAATGTTGAGTATCAAGAGATATGATTAAATCACCTACAACACTTGTGATGAGTTGCAAAAATTAACCAAGCTTAGGTGGTGCCTAGTCATCACTTAGCCAATCATATTATTTCAAGCTAAGGCGTCTAGATTCAATGTACATGACTCATCCAACAAAGAGATAACTACCACATGGGCACAAGGCCGATGCACCTACCATTGTCATCTATTGGTCAAAAATTCAAGGAAGGACATTTGTCCCATCAAATGTAATTTTATCTTTAGTCAAGCATTAAAGGGTTTGTAATGGGTGTAACCAACCCTAATTAGGGTATCTATCTTTCGATGTTGGCCATTGATTGTGTATCAATCTGAGCCACTCAATTGTAATGAGAGCACTATATAAGGCTCTACTCTTTTTTTTGTAAAGGTTAATAGTGAATAGTTGGTAGTATAAGATAGAAGCAGATAGCAAGCAGATAGTTGGAGTAGAGAAGGAAGAGAATGCAAAGATTGTTGCCAAGACATTGTTGTAAGAAGCATGTTAACTTCATTGAAGATATGGTGAAATTCATATGTTGATTCAACAATTTGCATGGTCTCTACTTCTCATTTGATTTTCATGTTGTTTAGATGAATGGAAGAACTTTGTGTATGATCAATGGTGAAATTTGTACATCCATACTACTAACACCTTGCTGATTGTAAAGTGTCTTGCGTAGACAACTGGATACATCTTTGCCAAGCTTAACTTCAATTATCACTCTTTCATTGATATGCTTCACCTTGAGGGTATCTATGCTTGTAGTGGTGATTTGAACATCATTAGCTATCCCTGGAAGATTGCACTAGCCTTGTGGAGATGTTCAATGCATGTCAAAGCAAAGCTTAGTTGAGTTTCATATAAAATTGTCCATTGCTCTTACATTCCTAGGATTATATTAGCTTTCTAAACCCTAACCTTTTACTCTTTTTTTCAATCAAGTTAAGAGAAATCCCATGTTCCAGCGATATTCAAACATTCAAGCATTCAACATAAGTCCACCTTGTGATTCCAGCAATATCACATCAAACAATTGAGTCTATCTAAGAGCACGTCAAGACCTAACATCTGTAACCTTGGAGTCATCCCATTTGATCACGTGGTTTAGCATTTGGGAGGATTTTGTTCAAGAGAGGATAGAATACTTGTATTTTATTTTGTGTTGCATAGTGCGTAAAACACCATCAAAAGTTAGTAATGGCTATCTTGCTTCTAAATTGTTAATGAGATATTTTGTGTTATTTGTTATATGTGTTGAAAGAGCTCAAATTAGTTTTAGCGAGTTTTCAAGCTTGTTCCAACTTGGAGTTTGTGGCTTTATACCAATCCTTCAATTTACAAAAGCATTCATGTCCTTATGTAAGAACCTATTCAATATTAATGCATACTTGCACTATTTAGTCTCTAAGCTGAACAAAGTAGCCATGTATATAAAAATCATTGAGTTTTCTTTTAGGCCAAAAACAATGAAATCATTTGCCTAGTGTTGAAGAGTGTTAGTGTTTTGCTCTAGGCAAACCCAAAGAAGATACACCTTTAGTTTTATTTAGCATGAACATGAACCAGCCAAAAAACATTGTACAAGTTGTAAATAGCAAGTACATATTGTTCTTATTAGATTTTTCTTATAGGGCATTTCCCTTCTAATTTGAAGCAGTTTTATTGTACATCTATTTCATTTTATGTTGCCTAGAATAGTGTGAATTAAAATGCTAATGTCATTATCTTTCAAAGCAACCACGATACAGATTCCCAAATTATTGTTGACAACATGTTGGTTAGCAATACAATCCAATAGAGGTTTTGTAACTTTTACATCAACATCCTAGCTAATGATGACTTTAAGAAACTAAAACGTGCCACTAAACTAGAAACACAAAACATGTGTTACCTCAAATTTGAGCTTGAATAAAGAATCTTTGAGAATCACATTCTACAAAGATGGACTTATATTTTAGAGATATAATGACATGCTCACCACTTTACCGGGCCCTAATATCCATATGGCACACCTATATTGTGCATCAAAAATGGATCTATCTACATGATTGTTCCATCTTTTCTCTCAATCATCAATTAGTAAAAGAAAATACCTTGCACTAAGGATTGTAGATGATTTATATATGGCTTGCATAGATATGCATGAATGAGACCCAAAGCCATCTTTGCATGTCATGATTCTTTAATAGACATGGCTTCTATTCCTACTTACTAGATAAACATCCTACACATAAATCCTATTACATAGCCTAGTACGTGCTATAATTTACATTCTCTAAGCAACTCTATTAGACATAATTTATGTGCTATTACATCATCACTCTAAGAAATAAATGCCTATATCTACATATTAGTCTATAGATGTGATGTTTAACTTGTTACCCAAATGTGTATAAAGATTAATATTCCCTAGATTTGTATAAATAGGATAAACACGTTGTTATGAGGAGATGCAACATTACGGGTAACGAGATAGAGATGGGGACATTGATGAAATTAGACTATGCACGTAAATGAATAAGAAAACAGTTTTATTTTATATAAATGCAGTCACCAAAAATTGTGGGATGGTGATGGGGATGCAGCCAATGTTTGTATGATAAGAGTTTCTTGGGAACTATGGATAGAAGTTATTAAATAAAGCAATACCTAAGTGCATTCTTAAAAGATTAATTGGTGTAATTAACGATTTCAAAGGATATGTTGGTTGACCATTGATCAACTTGGAAAATTATTTATTTCCTTGTGAACTTGGATATTTGGCACGGTGGAATCTTCTGGTCAAGAGAGTAAGCTAGACAATAGGCACTAGAGGAGGGCTAGGCAGGGCACATTCAATCAAGAATACAGGGTATACCTTAGTCCTGGCCAAGGCAAACTGTGATTATGTGTGTATCCTTTTCCTCATTTCATCCACTATATTAAGGACCTTTGCATCTCATCACCAAAAGAGTGGAGCCAAAATCCAAGGAAACAAATATTTATTCACCATTAGCTAACAATTTACATATTTCATGATGAAATTTTCCATTACTTCTCTGCAATTCTCAAATGTATTTTTCTTTGATGCATTGTTTTACAAGATTGTATATGATGTTTTTAACATTGGAAATCAAATCTGTATAATTTAAAAAGTAGTTTACTACACAATGCACCTAGTCATGTTTTCCAATTGAGCAGTTAAATAATTCCCACTGAATTTCTGTTGCTGAACAGTGTTCAGTTTAAACATATCCAGTTGTCTTTCCTCAATTTTATTGTTGTTTAAGATTTATAAATAGGGTAGCTATAGGTTATATGTAAGAAACCTATTTAGAAGCAGGGGTAACAAATTCTACACTAACACTTGGTCTTGGACTTATAATGATAGTATGGCCTGAGTGGGCTTAACAATAAAGGTATGTGCACTCCATAGAGGAGGCAAAGGTTAGAATCCAAAGAACGGTCAGGTGGGTGCACCACATTGAATAATATATAAGGTAAATGGGAAAGCAATCAACTTATAAGTTTCTACAAGGGAGGTTTCATACACCAAATCAGTGTCTTGCTTGACCGGACCTGAAAAACTGCCTTTAGCTTTACCTATCCATGTGACTTATAAGCTTTTATCAACGCACAAGGATCAGAATGTCTCATGTAAAACTTATTTCATCCTTTCATCTTTTGATTTAACAGTATTCTTATTGAAATCTAAACAAAAAATGATTTGCCTTTGATTTTAATACAAAATTCAATATTATCCGAAAATGCAAATCAAACACAAATAGTGACAATAGAAATCAACAGAAGAGGCATACTAAAAAAACTTTAAAAAAACAATTCAAATGTTACCTTTCTAAAGCATTTGAAATTTGGAATATCAGCCTTCAATGTAATTTTTTCATTTCTACACTCCCCATCTTTCCTGACAATAAGATTTTTATCATATATTATGTCAGGTTTCTGGAAATCTTGTTTGTCAGTACTAACATCTCTCTCTTCTCTCTTAATATGCATAGTTGTTTCCTCTCTAGCCTCTGAATTGTTTGCAAGTTCCTTTGTCTTCTGATTAACAATTTCAACTGTCTTTCTACCAGCAGATAAGAATTCCTTATCACCAGTAACTGTTCTGAACTGCATAACAGTTTGATTTACAGATGATTCTCCCAAAGACCTTGTCAAAAACAACTGAGTGGAGTTAACTTCTGGTACAGACTTAAATCTTCTTGTTTCGTCTGCATCTGAGAGGATTTGTCTTTCTCCCGAAATTGGAGATATGTCAGTACCATAACGTTTCAAACTACTCCATCTGGATTCAATAACCTGCATTACAATTGTCCAAGATGCTCTCATTAATTAATCTTCAAAAGTGCATGCAAAGTCTCTCATTTGTAAAAATACTGATATGAAGGCAGATTATTGTTTATATTCACATGTAAGAAAGTTTCAGTGGACAATTCTGAAGACAATATCATTAACGTTTTTCCAGTACCAGAGAGTACCTGGAATTATTCACCAAAATGCAGCATTGTGAACAAAATCCTGGAATCTTAAAGTAGAATCTAGATCTATCACCAACCTTGGAAAATTGATGAGAGGTGGTAACTTCAACTTCATCTTCGGAATCAGCCACGTCAACTGTTTCCTCTGTCCTAGAAGATGATACAGGGCCTGTTCGCAAAATAACATGATGTTGGATCTGTTTATTTGACTAATTTTTTTAGGAAACCAAAGTATCAAAAGCAATGAAAAACAGAAATAACTCACTCAATGGCGGTTTGAAGGAAGATGCATTAAACTCTCCAGATAAAACAATTTCAATTACTTTATATTCATCCAATCTAGGGATTTTCTTCATGTAAGAAAATTGATCAGGCCCCAGCCCTGAGTTCTTTTTTGCATCTTCTGCTGGAAATACCAGAAACTCACGTTCTACCGGTATGTCTGCTTTCTGAACGTATGTAATAAATAGAATAGGATCACTGATAAATTTGATACCTATAGGCTATTTTATGAAATTTACACTACAAATTTTAGTGTCATGACTCAAAAACAGATGAGGCAAAAATGACAATAGAAAACTCATTTAAATCACATGCACTCCTACCTTTTGAATGCATATAAAAAACCAATTTATTTTTTACCAGTTTACCCTGGGGAACTTATCCCAGGGCTAAACCAGTGTCTCCATGTTTGAGGACATTTTCGGAAAGCTGGGATGGGGACGGAACTCCCCTCCCCATCCATCTATTGTGTCAGCATCCCCTGCCTTCCATAAACATCCAAGTCAAAAATAAAAAATAAAAATAAAGGCTTTATGACAAAGTACTGTGCCCTTACTTGATTATGTGTATGATAGAGTGTTGATTGGGATGTTTGAGAATTGGTATTTTAATTGATTTGTTGTTATAACTGTTGGAACTTTGGTGTGTTATTACCTGCAAAGAATTCCTAGATAAAAAGCAGATGTTCAAATGTTTGATAGCAGATTGGTAGACAGCTAAAGAATACTATGAAGTACATTGTAGTGAGTTTCAAACGTTACAATTTAGCATAGAGGTTTGTCCTAGCTTAGTGTTGCTATAGTTGCGACTGCAAGGTATTTGATGAAGAACTCACTACCACATTTTCATCAAAGTAGTTATTGAAGTGTGTATCAGTATGACGAGGCAAGTGCACATGTAGCATTGTTAGAGTCATACATGCAAAGAATTGCAATTATTTGCAGAACCCACAAGTAATCAGTAATAATGCTTCTAGTGAAGTTGCCAAAAACCTTTCACTATGTATGCATGGCAATATCCAAGCATATAAATGGTTATCCATATGGAAAAGTCATGTTTGGTACTGTATGTTATGCTGACATCATGGCAGCCATGTTTGGGTTGGAAGTATTGACAATACAGGCCCAAGGTCTAGATTATTTTTGTCAGAAAGTTGACTCAAACTGATGTAATAAGAAGGAAATCAAAATAGTTGTGGTAGACAAACATATACATAACAGAAAGATTGAGAATATCTACAGCATAAGATCAATATATTCATATATTCATATCATATCTACGTTCCATGGAACTTCTTTAGGGGAGGATGGGGGCTGCAAGGGCTTAAGTTTGGGAACAGCAAAGGCACAACAACATGGGGGATGTAGGGCGCTAGAGGGGCAGCACAGATACATATGGTACTTGGAAAATTAGTTATAAGAAGATGTGTAAGGAATAAGTATAAGAATTACAAATGAAACTTTGGCATACCAAGTAAAGTTTGAACTACTAAACTCTACAATATCAATATATAACCTTTTGGTAGAAATCACAATAGTTGTTGTTGTCATTTTTATGACATCCTTGCTCCATCAGTAAGAACTGATTAGAGATATGTTCCATGGACCAGAGCTGCCCCAATTGATCAAGGACAAAGCCAATGGTCATGAAGTGTTAAGTGTTGTCTGTCCGGAGGCGAAGTTCCAAGCCTTTTCCTCGTGATCCCAGAATCTTGGAACCCCAAGGTCCAAGCCTTTTCCTCATGACCTTGGAACCCTAAAACCCCAAGTTCCAAGTCTTTTCCTCATGACCCCGGAATCCCAAACCCCAAGTTCCAAGCCTTCGCCTCATGACCCCAGAATAACGGAACCCCCAAGTTCCAAGCCTTTTCCTCATGACCCCGAAATCCAAGAACCCCAAGTTCCAAGCCTTTTCCTCATGACCCCAGAATCCTGGAACGCCGAGTTCCAAGCCTTTTCCTCATGACCCCGGAATCCCAAAACCCCAAGTTCTAAGCCTTTTCCTCATTACCCCAGAATCCTAGAACCCCCAAGTTCCAAGACTCCTCTCCCCTTGCGGCAAGACCCGACGTTCGACTTCCAATGACTTGCAACACTTCCAAATGATGTGATCAACACTCAAGGCTCTTAGTGCTCCACCAACCCCTACGACTTGTCTACTTCTATTCATGGAGCTACAAGTGGAGTCCAAGGCCATGCTTATTTATGGTTACTTGATGGCCTTCATGTCAGGCCTACATGATCTAACTTTAGAATGTCAAACAATCCACCTTCTAGAAGTACTTTTCTTCTTGGGATTGCCTTGTTAGGGTATGGCCAGGTTGCTTGCATGTATGCCATGTCAAGTCTATGCACTTCCCTACCTTCCCTGACTAACATTCCTATGCACACACAAGGGTCAAGGCTTCCCTTCCTTGACCATTGGTCTCTTGTCTGCGACCAGTTTGCTATATATAGGCTGTTAAGCCTCATTGTAAAGGATTCTCACTCTACTGGCTTGAGCTATTTTTTGCTCTTTCACTTCTCTTGAAGACTTGTATATTTCTTGCATTTTTGCAACTGTGAGTTTGGCCATTGGCCTGAGAATGAATGGAAATTATCATTCTTGCCTCTCTTCAACTTATGCATGTTGTGCATGTTTTCTTACCTTCATTGTAAGTGTATGTTTTGTGGCTTGCTATCTTTCACATATATGTTGTGTTAACTTGTTTTTGGGTGTGGCTTGTGGGAAACCTTCTCCCCTTTTGATATTCAGCAAATTCTAACCTCTATACATGCGTTTGGGGTCATTCATGCAACTGAAGTTTGTGCATCTCCTAATTATTTCGATTGATTCTTTGTGTCAAAATCTAGGTGGGGAGAGAATCATCTCTTATCTTGGTGCATCACCTCCTTTCATTTTAGCATTTCCTTCTTCCTTTTTCTTCTGCAAGTTATTAGGATAGGTTTCAAAGTAGGATTTGGAGTATTGAGTTGGTTCAACACCTACACTTGGATTGAGAAGGAAGTCGGCCTTCTCTGGAGATTCAACCCCCTTACGTAAGGTCCCACACTTCGAGATTGTTTCCATGTTTCACAAGGTTGTTGAGTTGATAGCTCAGCAAAGGTGCAAACTTTTGTGACAACGGGTTTTGGCACACTCAATGGGACAAATCTGACTTTCAACTTACATGCTAAGGATTCAGTGTTGTTCTTAGTATCTCAGCCTTTGGAGGCAATAATCTTTCAAGCACTTGGTGACTCTACTCACAGATCCAATCTCTTGTTCATGACTTGTTGCTGATTTCATGCCCAGGATTCATAAAAGGGCATTTTCTAGAGGTAATTTCCAATTTTCAGAACTCTCATTTTCAAGTTCTGGAAGGTGAAGAGGTAGACCTTCATTGTCACCAGTCAGGGGTGTTAATGTTGTAAGCACTCCATCACCCAAGTCTTGTTCTACGCCTCCATTTACAAGACCATTAGAGCCTAGGACTCCCACCACTCGTATCAATAGACCAGTATTTCCTATGGTTGTCCCTAGAAAATAGGCTTTTGTCACCTTTAATGGAGGCAGTCCTCTGGTTTTAGCCCGAAAGGATGTGTTGATGTGTCTTTTATGCACATGCGAACACAGAATAAAATACCAAGGTATCTTATCCTCTCTTGAACAAAGTTTCCCCGAATGTTGAAGATTTCGCCTAAGGATCAATCAAGGCAACTCCAAGGTTCTTATATGTAGGGTCTCTACGTGTGGATAAGCTCTTGCGGTATGATGTGATTTTGCTAGAATCACAAGGGGCCTTACATTCGATGACCTGAGCGTCTGATTTACTTTGGATATCACTGGAATGTGGGTCTTTACTGATCCTTGATTTTTTTTAAAGGGAAAAAAGAATAAGGGTTGGAGAGGAATCTAACTCTAATGTTAAGAATGTAGGAGCAATGGATGACCTTTGATGAAACTCTAACTAAGTCTTGCTTTGACATGCTATGATCATCTCCACAAGGTTAGTGCGATCTTCTAAGGATAGCTTTATGATGTTCAGATCACCGCTACAAGCATAGACACCGTCAGGTTGATGCATATCAATGAAGAAGCGATAATTGAAGTTAAGCTTAAGTTGAATGATTCCAGTTGACTACGCAAGGCAAGTTTGCAATCAACAAACCGCTAGTAGTATGGATATACAAATTTCACCATTGATCATACAAATTTCTTCCATTCACCTAATAAAATGAAATTAAATTTGAGAAGTATAGAGAACATGCAAATTGTCAAATCAACACATAGAATTCACCATTTCTTCAATGAAGTTTACATGTCTTTTGCAACAATGTCTTGACAACAATCTTTGCCTTCTCTTTCTACTCTACCCTAAAAGCTAATTGCTCTTGAACTACCACTACTGATTATTGACTATCTCTAACTATTCCCCAACTATTAACCTTTACAAATGAAGAGCTAGGGCTTTATATAGAGAGCCTTTTACAAATTGATGGCTCTAATTGACTTAGAATCAATGGCTAGGATTACAAGATAGAAACCCTAATTAGGGTTTGTTATAACAAACTTCCTTAGCCGATGAGAAAATTACATTCAATGAGTGTGGACTAATAGGAAGTAGGGGTAGGTACACCGAAGTTTGTGCCATCCCTGATAAATTAGGTACATTGAATCTGGACATGCTAAGGTGGACCAATCCGACTGAAGGAAAAGTGACTGGGATGCCACCTTGTCTGACGTTTGTATCTTGGTTGATCCTCCTCTGTCCTTGATGCGATCAATGATGCACTCCTTGATTCTCTATGTGCTTGATGAGGCTTCCTTACTGTCAAGTTCTTCTTTCTCCGATAGCATACCTCACCTTGAAGTGTTGGTAAGGTCATTTTTCTCTGTCATCTAGTGGTCTCTTCATGTGGTATAATGGAAGTTTTGAAGATAGCTTGCAACTCCTCGAACACTTGTAGCCTTCCAACGCTTCAAAACACCTTGAGTTATCCTTTATGCATTTGAAGTGTCCTTAATGATGATGGGACTGGAATAGGTCATCCTTGTCCTGACTTGATCTTCCTCCTTCTGCAAAACAAACCAAAAGATGATTAAGTACACATGATATAGTCATTCTAACATAGCATTTCTTACCTTAAATCATCAACAAAAAGGCATTAGAATGAAATTCGCTCAAGATCCTCCGCAGGGAGAGGCCCTATAGGGAATTTCGCTCTGGACCCTCAGGAGCGAAATTTGCATTTTAGCTTCAATTCCATCACTTCATTGCTTTAAATCACCTTTCAAAGGCAAGTACACATCAATTCTATCCCAACCATGCCTTAGAAAACCAAGGATTTGACTTTCTCCAAGGGGAAAATAGGTGCTTTCAAGAATTTCGCTCTGGACCCTTTGGAAGGGTCAGGAGCAAAATTCATGATTTAGGACAAAATCCTTCACTCATCCACTTCTAATCACTTCCTAAGGCAAAAACATGTCAATCCACTCCCAAATATGCCCAAGGAACTAAGATGTTGGCCAAAACAAGGAAGAAAATGAGGTTTATGGAGAATTTCGCTCTGGACCCTTTGGAAGGGTCAGGAGCAAAATTCACATTCTAGGTTGATTTCACATCTCTTTGATCCAATCCACCTTAAAACTTGATCACACTCACCTCTCCTTACCACCATCAAGTCTATTTGCCATCTACTTAGCTCAAAATCCTCACTTTTCAATGCCTTAGGCCAAATAGGGGGTCAAATTGAGGATTTCGCTCTGGACCCTTTGGAAGGGTCAGGTGCGAAATTCTCATTTTGAGCTAATTTCTCACTTCCTTTCTCCTTCTCATGCGTTGGACATACTTTGTTAGGCTTCCTTCCATCTTGATCAAGTGAATTTGCTCCTCAAGTTGGCATCTAGTTCAAGATTTTGTGAAAAAATAGGGTCTTATATGAATTTCGCTCTGGACCCTTTGGAAGGGTCAAGAGCGAAATTTGATATTTTAGCCTCTCCGTCAGGATTCATATATGGAATATAACAAAGTATAAGTGAAGGAAATGTCACTTATACTTTAAATTATATTCCATATATATTGCCGGGATGTTTGAGAGTGGTTTCGGACCTCCAGGAGTTATAATGCAAACTCTAGTTTTTGGACGATTCTTCAATTTTCCAGACTAGTCAAATTTCAGGATCGGGATGACATTCCAAACTTAGCCAAATTTCAGGACATTTGAGGATCAAGATGACATCCCAGACTCCATAAGGCGAATTTGCTCTGTCCTTGATGTAAGGGATGGGACCTAGGAGGACATTATGCATTCAACCAAGGTTTGATTTAGCAACTTGAAGTGTGACCGGATAGTACACAAAAAACACCCTAGGAATGATCTAAATAACCCCTAATCACTTAATTGACCTGACCTCTTGAGGAGATCCACCTGACTCAAGCAGAGCCTGCTATCCTAATGAGCCCCCTGGCGACCCTCCAAATGCAAAAGGTCAATAAACAAGAACCTAGAAGACCAAGAAAATTAACCCTAGAAAGCAAAAGGTAGGGGTCCCCATTTGCAATGGGGCGATGTGTGAATACGTCACAACAGGATGATATGCCAATAGCTACCCTAAAAGCTATACCCTTATTTACAGGTGAAACCTTTGTCACCCCGATTGAACATATCAAAGATGTTGCTAACATTTGCATTGTGTTTGATGTAATTGAAGATAATGTGCAGGTAGGCTTCTTGCATCATCAAGGTCGTACAATGGTATAGAGGGTTGCCCTCCAACTCCATTCACAATTGGGACTGGGATGAGTTAGGAGAAAAACTATGCAAACATTTTGAAGACAAAAGTGACCATTTGTCACTTGTGGAGTAGTTGATCACTATTAAGAGGGCACCTAATGAGTTAATGGGAGATTTCAATTACAGATTTCAAAAGAGCTAGGATAGAATCCCTGCCTTGGTCAAGCCATCTTCTAATCATGCCTTCATGTATTTCCTACATAAGGGCCCTCAATAGTGATATTGCTATCATGATACAGTCAATGGGAGGAATGACCTTACCAAATGCATATGACATATGCCATAAAGGCATAAAATTGTTTGATATAGGCTAGGAAGATAGCTCCAAGACCGCCAATGCCCCTATTCCCAAAGGCTCCTACACAACAACACATTTTGGCACCCCTCCTAGTGGCACTACAAGTCAACAACTCACGCATGCACCTACTTCGTCCAAAACAGAGATGCAGGAGCTCATGGCCATGGTCCAGGGTTTAGGCAATGAGTTGGTTACAATTAAGAGACAACAGTCTCAACATAGCAGGCCTTATCAAGCACAAAATCAAAAATACTAGCAGAATAGGCCACCTTTTCAAGGGCAAAACCAATGGAGCAATGCCAAGCCTTTGAATAGTTTGATTCCTACAGCTGCAAATACCTCAAAGGCAATAGTTCCTATGCAGAACGATCTTGCCCAGGAGCAAGATCCGTGTCAAACATGCAATCAGCCACACAACCAAGCTGCATGCCAGAGTGGAGAGTTTGTCCAAGCTCTAGTAGTGCAGAATGAGCTAGCCACCTCTGGCCAGCAATATGATGCAAATCAGCCAAGTGTTGGCAATCAAGGTCACATACAAGGAGATTCTACTTTTGTCAATTGGCAAGAGGCAAAATTATGTGGAATAAACCAAACAAATGGTGAGACTATGCTACAATGCACAAGGTTAAAAAGGGAAGCGGTAGTGGGTACCTCACCTTCAACATCTACCCAAGCTCCAACATCCAAGGTAACCATCCAGGATACAAGTCAAAATATCATTCAACGGAGCAGGAGGCAGGAAGAGGCCTAGGTCGCCCAAAAGACAAAGGTAGACCTTGTAGCTTCAAGGGGCCCTCCAAAATCAGTTGGTGTTCCTTTCAATATAGTTGACCAAATGAAGAAGACCAATCTCAATGTCACTATGTGGGGAGCCCTTTCCATCCCATCTAAAAGGGATTTGCTTAAGGAGGCATTAAAGGACATCAACCAATCAAGTGATGAGGAGGCAGCGGTCAGCAAGAAGACAGTTCCAACTAGTTTGGTACAACCCAAGGAGGAAGATTCAAGTAAGATCAATAGGCCTCCCCCCTTCTATCTCTCTTTAATCATAGGAGATAATTTAGTTCACAATTGCATGATAGATTCAGGAGCTAGTAGCTCAGTCATGCCTAAGAAGGTACTTGATCTTCTTGGTATAGAATATGAACCTGTGACTAAGGGGGTTGTCCAATTGGATGGCACTTCTATTAAGATAGTAGGGGTGGTTAAAAATTTGAAGTTAACCTTGCACGCATGCCCTGGTTGCACTATCTTACAAGACATATAAATCATTGACCTCCCTGCCTTCTTTGCCATTTGTCTATCTACAAACTTCACCGCCAAGATAGGTGGATACTTGTCTTCTGATTGGTCCCATATGCTATTTCGAACAAGGGATGGTACCAAGGTTACCATAAAGGCAAAGCCCATTGCACAAAGCCACATTGAGCCCTGCACCCCCAGCCCTATAAACATGAAATGCACTTTGCGCGAAGAGGGGGAGGAGTGTATTGTCCGTGAACCTGCTACCCTTCTAGAGGAGGTTCCTGATTGCTTACTAGATGAATGGGCCAATGCTTTTCAGTTTGATTCATTAGCTGAGACTGGAGAGACTTGCTTGGTACCTATTGTATTCATGAGGAGGATACTCCTATTCCTAACCTCATCAAGACACAAGAAGATATGGAGGGGTTATGTGTTGGTTGAAAATTTTGTATACTTGGGGAAATATACAAAATTGTGGTTTCAACTACATCGTGTGAGTAAAACTCTCCTAATTAAGGGAAGGCTCCCCCTATCTAACTACAACTTTGAAAATAAAATAGGATGGGACAGCAATCTTTCTTCTTCCTTCAAGAAAGACAATATCCGTTTCTCTTCACAGAAAAGGATAGCGATTTGATATAAACAGCAGTAACCACTTTCAAAATGAAATGAGAGAAAGGAAATGAAGTTTCCTGAAAGCGCAAAGACTTCCGTCACTTCCTTCGGGACGGGACAGCAATATCAAACTCAAAGACTTGATTATGTGAAGTCCTATCTACCCTTTTCTATACTAATGCTATAAAGAACAAATTATAGCAGCTCAAAGACTAAAATATCTTATTCTTTTCTACTTAAAAGAATGGGAAATAGCATAAGCTCAAAGACTTACAGCTATTTCTCACAAAATCTACTCCTAAATTCTCCTAAGAACAAGTGAAAGCACAAAGACTTGCAGCTTTTCTCAACAAAATATTTGTTTTAATCTATATTAACCTCAACTACTTGCAACACAAAGACTGCAAATCAGATGTGATTAAGCTCTTTAAGGAACACTTGCAAGAAAGCTAATATAGAACACAAACTCAAGTATGTAGCACAGAGACTCAAAGCTTGAGCAATTTTCTTCTATTCCTTTCAATTCATGAATTTTACACATGAAAGCTCAAAGACTTCTTTATTGTAAATTTGGCAGAGTTTTTGCTTGTTTTCCAAAAGATAAAGATTACAATAGACCCCTCAAGTATTTATAGAAGAGGAGCATTGAGAAAAAGGTGGTAGGATCCTAGCTAACTTGAGAGATTCTCTCAACCACCAAGACTTATTCAATACCTAACTAAGACTTATTCCAACTACAGTCCTAATTAGACACAACTTGTAGTTGCCTTACATGTAATTACAAAAGTGCAAGTAATGTGTTAACTTGCTTTTTACAAAAAATACTTTTACATGTAACTTGTCAAAACAAAATTACAACTAAAGATTACAAAAGTGGGAAAATACAACTAAGTGTTGGAAAACACTTAAGTTGCAGCACGTGAAGATACGAATACTTTAAACTTCTAGATGCTCATTTGTAGTTCATCGCGATTCGGTTCATGGGTGTTCTTGGCAACAACCATGGTCTTCACAATAGTGTCATGACACTGGAGGAGCATAGAGTTGTTTTTATCCAGGATAGACTGGATTTCATGCAAAAAGACTTGGTGTTTCATCAATATCTGAATTGAAGCGGTCGAGAATTGTTCGCTCCTCCATTCATTATGAATCGTCATCTATAAATCAGCAAGAACTTCTTCTTCTGGAATCAGCTCTCCATCCTGACTTAATATGTTGCAAGAGGCCCTTTCACAATGTGAGACAATATCTCGAAAAACTTCACCCCGGAATCTCTTTGCATCACTGATCTCCTCAATGAGGGATTTAAAAACAAGGGCCTTGTTTTCCAGAAGCTCTTCAAATTCCAAGTACATGACCCTGGAAGAGATGATGGCATTCTCCTGTAAAACTCTCAGCTGTTGTTGGGGTATGGTACGCCAGATTGTCAAACTTTCTTCAACACTTTCCAGATTCTTTTTGAAAGTATCAGAAGTCTGATCCAGTTTCTCCTCAATGGTTTCTAACTTAGACATCATCTGAAAAATGTCTTTCATTACCTGTGCACATAGATCATGAAGCTGATCAACCCAGGAATCCAGTGCTTGTACCTTTTGAGCAGCCCTTTCCACTCCACGAATTGATTCTTGGGAACCAAAAGAACCTATGGAGTTACTCCCTTCAGCAGCAGGTTTTGTGATTTTATGAATGGCTGCCATAAGTTGTTGGTTTTCTTCCTCTAGCTTGTCTTTCTTTGCTAGAAGTTCATCACACCTTTGTACCAACGAAGCTACAGAAAACTGAGCATCATGTTTAATGACCTCATGCGTTTGTTTGCCCAACTCTATCCTTGTAACCTTATAATCAGCAGCTGACATTTCTTCAAGTGGCTTATCTGCAATGGGTTCTACAATTTCAGCTACCTTCATCTTGTTGCTGTCAACAGTTACTCTGGAGATAGTCTTGGCCTTCTTAGCAACTTTGGATCTGGACTGTTTTAGTTGCTGATAATCAAAGGCATCAGATGAGATTTCTTGCTTCTTCCTTTTTGGTGTAAAAGAGCTAAGCCATGGAGGCAAAGTCATCAATTCTCCTTCTGTAGCAGCTGTAAGCAAAGGAGAAGCAGTTTCTGTTTGAATCACCGTGGTCATCCTGGGAGGAATATTTGTTTGGACAGCGACCACAGTTTGATCAGTTACCAATGGGCATGAAGATTGCCTCATAAACTCTTCAAAATCAGAAGTGGAAGTATCAATTTCTGACAACTGGATGCAAGTAGGAATATCCTCAGGAACTTCCAACACACTCTTTTGTTGATGATCAGGAGGTGGCTCGTATGCTGAAATGGGAATGACATTCTGAGGAGATTCATCCACAAGCAAATCAAGAGGAGAAAGAGGTGTCTCAATGGAAACTAGAGGAATGATCTCATGAGGCGAGTCTGAAACTGGAGACTTAGGAGCACCATCAGATTGCTGCCCTTCTTTTGGATTATCTAGATCAACCACCTGAACATGAAATAGTGATTTTTCCTTCCCACGAACTGTTGTTTCCTCAAGAGGAAGCACTACTACCCGACTTAAATGCAACTTGATCCTTGTGCCCGAAGACGATGCACCTTCCTTGTTGTCAACCTGAATCTCAGACTTACGTCCAAGAGGCCTCGTAGAATCATCTTCTTTTCCAACCTTGATTTTTATAGGTCTAACAGCATTATTTTTTAGCCATGCATTGGTGTTAGTCAAGATAGGCTGAAATCTCTCAAGGATGGATATGCACTCTTTGTATGACCATTGGATCAAAGGAAGTGGAGCTTCCTCAACCCTCCGCAAAATGTATTCAGGATCAAGTATGTGCCCATCATCAATCATCCCTTGTGGGATATCCACCAAGTTCAAATCAACAATTTGCTCAACAATGAGCCTGCAGTAATCCATCTTTAGAACTTCGACCTCTGTGCGGAGATCTACCCAGATGTCTTCAATGCAATGCACTTGCACAAAGGATTTCTTGATCTTCTCTTTCATACCCCTGTAATCAGAATCAGCTCTAGGTTTAAACCTTTTGAGCTTGATTTCCAACATTTCAGTCTCCATGGCCTTAGCTTTCACAGATGTGACAAGGGAATACCGGCCAATTTTCAATGGGTTTGTGGTAGAGATCCCCATTCCAACCTTGTCTCTAGCAGATTGACGAGTGTGGACAGCCATGATATGTCTTCCCAACTCTATAAGAATGATCCTGTCAATCGGGTATCTAGGAAGCATATATGGTTGACCACTATAGCATCCGATCCTCATATAGGTGAAGGTGGGGAACTGTAGAAACAAACATCCGTATTTGCACACTCTTTGCCATGCCTCATCTGATAATCTTTTGTTCCTCAGAGTTTTGTCAAACTGACACATGAAATATCCGAAGAATGCATCTTGGACTCTTCTGAAATGCAATCTGCTGGTCTCAAAGGCAACTGATCATAATATTCCCAAACTGGTATAAGTGAGCGATCACCCTTGGTAGAAAGATCTGGAAAGTGTCTAAGTGAAGCTGCCAAGTATACCATATATGAGTTCATGTAAAAAGTCATGGTGGAAGGGACTGCTACAAGTTGTTCGCACAAGGCATCGCTGATGACTTCTCCCCATGATATATGATGCAACTGCCTTATGAACATGATGAACTGGTACATCCATGGCTTAAAGACATTAGAATGCTCAAGGCCCATCATCCTGTTGAGAAGGGTTATGGTGTCTCCTATCTCCCATTTGAAATCACAGCGGTACAACTTAGCCCACCTTGAGAAGGAGGCTCGTGGCTCTTGGATCCACCTATTGATATGCCACTTACAATCTTTTTCTTTCTTCACGTAATACTCAATTGCACTTTCTTTGGAGATTTCCATGTAAATAGGTGCGGGAAGTATTCTGAAAACCTTCTCGATTGTATCTGCATCAAGACGAATTATTGCCTCACCATCATCATTTTTGATGACTCTTGTCTCTTTGTCAAAATGATGGGTGCAAGCGAGAACAAATTCAGGTTCTAGGGCAGCCACCGGGAAGGAAGATGCATGATGGATATGGCTGTCCAACAGCCGCTGCATGTTGTTATCTTGTGGATCTTCCACCCTCTTGACAAACTCTGACATATCCACGTGCCCTATTTCCGTGTCTCTAATACGATCCAAAGGGGAAAAAACTTGGGAAGGTGCAACCTCGTTCTGATACTTGTCATACTTGTACTTCATCTTTTTTGGAACCGGAGATGATGGCAAATCTGACATTGATTGGAAACCTGGAATACTTGAATGAAGACTTAAAAGTGTTAAGGCAACATCATAGTCAACTGCAAATAACATTCTTCCTTCTTCAAAATGAGAAAAACTTCGATTCTTGAACTTCACGATTTTGTGAGAGGAAGAGGTGAAATATATGGAAATGGGAAAATCTTAACTTTGACCAATTTCGGATCTTGGGGGAATTTTTGCAAGTATACAAGTTGGAAAGAAAATACATACAATCGGATTTTTAAAACTCGAATGCAAGTACACTTGTAAATTTGCAAATGGAGAAATGGATGGAAAATGAGAATTTGACTTGCGGAGAATGACGAAAATGGAAAGTACGGATATGGGAAACATGAATAGATAGAAATGGGAAAATCCGAGAATGTCAAACCATAAATGGTTAAATTCATTAACTGTAAGGGAAGAACAAAAATCTCCAGCCAACTTGTAATTTGGATTTAAAATCCGGAATACAAGTAAAGAGGGAAAATGGGGAAGAACAATGCAATTCAAAAAATTGCATACCAAGGGGAAAATCTCTCTCACAAAACCGATTTTTGGGGGAAGAACAACATATTTACAAAAAGCAGCTAGAAAGGAAAACTAAGAAAACTAGAAAATAATAAAATGAAACAAGAAAGAAAGGAAAACATACCTTGAATGAAACTGAAAATGCTTCTCCAAAAATGCAAACAATCTTTGAATGAAGAAGAATACCTCTTAAGCAAACACAAACCGCAATCCAAACCCTTGCCACGTTTTTGAAAAACGTTTTTAGCAGCAAAAACGTGGTTATAGATGCAAGAAAATAGGGCCAAATCGCTAAGGAAATACCATGTATGAGAGTCTCAAAGCCAAACGCCCAAGGATGGAGAGAAAACGTGGCACCAAAACCCCAAGATGTGGCTTGGAAGAATCACGTGGAAAACGGTTTTGAAGAAGTAAAACGCAGTAAATGAAGTGTAAACCATTTACCAAATCAAATGCAACATGTTTCCAAACTCACAAAAATCGCCTTGCAATCATATCGCCTCCTTGACCGATGATTTTCTCCACAAAAATCGATTGAAACTTTCAACATGTGAGATTTTGCCAAGATCAAGGGCACAATGAAAAGTATAAAAATAGAGACAAAAGAATGACAAGAACAAACTGTATTCTCATCAATATGAAAATGATCAACTGGATTTTTTAATACAATGAATATAGGCTTTCTTATATAGGCAAGGCCATATGGATGTACGAGCACACAATCATGACATGTGGCTCAATGAGAAACAAGGGTAGGTAAGAAATACTAGGGGTAGGTAGAAGAAATAATATAATATTCCACAAGAGGTGGATGACCCACCGAATGTGGAGTGTAACAACAAAACAAGACCACAAAAGGTGGAATTTCTCCTACAAGCTCTATCCCTATGTGCACACTTCCCTAAGTGTCTCAAATCCAAACTATGAAGAGATGCATTATCCTAAGTTAACTTAAGTAAAGTGTAATAATATCCATAATGAATATTTATTTACACCAACACAACAAATTTGCCACCAATAGCTAATAAGGTTTTTAGAGACAAAGTGTAAGTTCGAATTTGCATAAAAAAATAAATATCGGGTTTTTTGGAGACAATAACAAGTTTAAAACTTCACTTTTTCAATCATAAGGCAAAAATCGGGTTTTTGGAAACAAAGTGCAAGTTTAAAATGTCAAAAATGCACTTTATAAGCAAAATCGGGTTTTTTGAGACAGTGCAAGTTTTGAATTGTCACTTTTTCATTTTCAAGGCAAAATCGGGATTTTTGGAGAGAGATGCAAGTTTAAAATGACTTGTAAAGGGGAAATAAAATCCCCACAAGAAGTTATAATTTACTTGCACACATGTAATAGGGGTTTAAAATCCCTTTTACATGTAGAAACCATTAAAGTAGGGGTTTTTGGAAAGAACTACAAGTTTACTTGTAACTTAACCAAAAAATCCCTATTTTAACTAAAAAAGTCAAAAAACAATAAAAACAATAAAGGGGAAATTTAAAACAAATTACAAGTTTTCATTTTTAAATAAAGTGCACAAGTAATAAGCTAAAAATTTCCCTACAAAAACCAAAACAATGGAAATCATTAAAACTTGCAGTTCAAGGAAAATTCTCCACCTGCAGTCGGGATTTTAAAACCCGAAATTGAAGGAAAGACATAGCAAACGAACCCAAAATTCGACGAAATTTGAAACGTAGTTTGAAGATGGACTGAGGATTAAGCCAGACCAAGGATTAGTCGAAATTCTGCCTTAGGAAGCATGTCATAGAGTAAAAATTTTCATTTTTTCACAAAAATTTAATGTAATGGTCCTTCATTTTTGGAAACAAAAATGAGGATAACATTATGGAGTATGCTTTTTGATGGTTCAAGAAACAGAAATGTTGTAGCTACTGGTGTGATGCTTGTTTCTCCTAAGCATGAGAAATATTTCTTCTATTTTAGGCTTCATTTTAATTGCACCAACAATGTAGCTAAGTATGAAGCCTTAGTTCAAGCTCTCCAACTTGCACAAAAGAGAAAGATCATATATTTACAAGTACTTGGGGATAGTGAGTTACTAGTTAATCATATTAGAGCTCAAAGCATGACAAAGAACAACTTACTCAAATCATACAAACAAAGGGTTTGGGACTTGATTGAAGGATTTGAGGCCTTCAACATCCAAAGCGTTCCTAGGAGTCAAAATAAGCATGCTAATAGGCTTGCAGTGGTTAGTGCTCAGTTTAACATATTGTTGTGACGTATTCACACATCACCCCATTGCAAATGGGGACCCCCACTTTTTGCTATCTGGGGTTAGCGATTTGCATTTGGAGGTATTTTATGGAGTTTTCAGTGCATTTTCAGACCATCTTATCACAGTTCCAAGTCTGAAAATTCCATTGTTAGGCGGTTGTCTTCAGAAATTTTCATTTCCAACCACCTAACCATTTTGGCGATTTTGCTTGGAGCTGATTCCTTAGCCATTTTCCATCATTTCAGGGATTTCTAACTACTTTGCAAGGTGCTGGTAACTCTGAAGTAATCAATTTTCAAACTTGTCCTCAGAAATTAATCTTTTACCAGCCACACTTACATTCCTGAATATGATTGTTTTCATCATTAAAACTGATTTTTATCGAGTTTATGCACATTTTTGGAGATTGCAACATGTTTTAAAAGTCTGATTTTCAGGTTGTCTTCAGAATTGTTGACCTCCATTGTTGACTGTGAAAGGTGTCTTCAGACATACATTGTGTGAAAACACAACCTTTCACACCTTTCCTTAGTCATCATTAATCCGGTATACCCCTTTGCATTTTAGCTTGCATATTTTTTAAGCATAAGGAGGTATCAATGAATTTTATGGAAGGTTTCCATGCCTTAGTGTTGTCACACTTTGAACTTAATTGTTAAAATTTACCAAGTGTATGGATTATTTTCCTGACTCCATGCTCTAAGTTAGCTAAAATCTTTAGAAAGTCAGGAATTTTATTCAAAGTATTATTCATTTTCCTAAGTGTAACTTCAAGCTTCGTACAGGTGCGATGTCAAAGTCTAGATATAAGGAAAGGAAAGAACTATTGAAGATGTTGGAGATTGGATTTTATCCAGAACTTAAGATATCATCCAGATGGAAGGAGATCACAGATACAAATATGCATTTCCTAGACTTCGACCAGATGCAGCGTTGGATGTTCGAAGTCGGAGATCAAGTTCCTTCCCCAGCATATGCGAACATTATGAAGAGTGGTATTTTTCATGCCGCTGGATTTCCACAGTCCATACAGTGCAGTGAGCTTATCCTGGAGTGTGCACGATGTTACGATCCGCTCACAAGAATGATCAAGACTCCTAAGGGCGTTATCATCGCCTACCTTGCTGAGGATGCTATTGCAGAGGTGTTCGGAATTCCATGCGGAAGAGACATGAAGGATGTGACCAAGGATGAATATGCAAAAAGATACACGGAGAAGATGGGTTTATGCAAGAATTTGATTAACAAAGAGTGGATGATTGAGCCTAGGTCTCATCATTCCAAGGCTTCCAAGACACTCATGTGCATAGATTTCAAGGAGGAGTATAGTGATTTGATATTCCTACTCAATAGAGTGATGGGGATACCACAGGGAGAAATATATTTGATGGATGGATGTTCTACTTCATCCAAGATTGTCTTAGAGGAACACTAGTAAATTGGTCAAAGATTATAAGTGACAACCTGGATTTTCAGCTAAATAATGTAGAGCGGTCCAAGTCATTCGCCATGACTTCTTACTTGGTATACCTGTTTGCACGGTTTGTTTCATACAGAGGATTAATATGCAAAGGTGAAATTGGAAATGGGCAAGGGCAATTCCGGAGTCATGAATGCTACCCCCAGCTGAGCATGTATAGAATTGAAGACTATAAGAGAGTGAATGATGCATTCACTATGTACATCACACGGATGCTGCAAGGCGGAATCCACAGAAGATTGTCCAAGGAGACAACAGAGTTAATAGAGAAATATGGATCATGGTATATACAGTTTCCCACTTTCACATATCTCAAGATTCATGGGTTTCAATCTGAACCCTACAGACTTCCTAGGTATCAAACCGACAGAAAGATCTTGTTGGAAGTGGTGAGACAACTTCTAGAGTTCGATGTTATTCAAAGAGAGAAGCACTAGCCAGGTGAAAGATCCCTGATGGATCTCTTTTACTAATCTGCTGTAATTTTTATTATTTTAAATTGATTTTTCTTGCTTACTAATATTTTCTTTCAGAAATAGACAGGAGTTGCAGAAGGGTTGGATTCTTTTTGTATTTTGATGATTTTTCAACAAGTAAATAATGAAGTACAAGTACATGAACAAAGTACTGAAAATGAAGTTCATATACAGCCAAGACAAATTCGATTCAAGGCAAATTTCTGAATATAAAATCAAATATTTGACCAGATGAAGATTTCCAATAATTTCAGGAAGATTACACTCAGGAATAATCCCAACCTGGATGCTAAAAGAGTAACATAACCAAGAATGAAGCTGTGGCAAGATTCCAGCCCTCCAAGTGTTGCACGTGGGAAGGAAAGTGGCTGCCAGGTACAGCCGTACGGCTGCCAAGTACACCCAACTGGTTAGAAACCCCAAATTGAACTCTGTCAGAATCGCTAAACCTTCAGAAAGAATGTCGTACAATCTCCAAGATGCTAATAGCTGCAAACAAATCCAAACCACTGTATTGGGGGCTACGTCCCAAACAGGCAAGGCATTGGGGTTGGTGTCCCAGATGCTGAAAAGCTCTTCCAGAGCCAAATCTCAAATCCAAGATGTAAAATATGTAAAAGATAATAAGAATTAGGTCTCAACTTCCTTATAACATCTTCCCACTTAGCTCGAACCCTAAAAGTGACTCAATGGGGCGTTTAGGGTTAAAATGTTATATTTCTCATTTTAAGTTGTCAAGTGCATAGAAAATGATTTTTTTTCAAATATAAAGAAATCCGTTCACCGAAAGGATCTGAGTCAAAAGAGAAATATTTAGAAAAGTCCAAGACCTTTCCAACGAGCTATTACACCAAGGGATACGCATCCAGATGAGGCCAAAAACCCCTTATTACTCCAAAATGGCTATAAACATAGCCTTATTTAAATAATTAAACGCTAACTTAGGAAATATTTAAATATATTAAAAATATATCCCAAATAGCTATAGAAGGCTCAAATGATTCCAAAAGCTTGAAATGGAACCTGCCACCTGTCTGTGACTGAACTCGGAAATCATAGATCAACTGGCAATCTCATCCCTAAAATCTAGGGATGCTCCTAGAAACTAGGAAACACACCCAAATCTCCTGAAACTGAAACCATCTAAAAGGTCATGAATAACCTCACGACTGGCAACTGTCACGACCTCTTAAAATTTAGGGATACCCCCTAAAATCTAGGAACTGCTCCAAACTGGCTCCAAACTGCCTGTAAAGCCAAAATCCAATCACTATATGCACTGAATGAGTCCCAATCAACCTCTGCTAGCCTACGAGACTCCAATGATAGGCCAACTCCTCCGTCTCTGATGTCCACTCTAGAAAAGGGACATGACAACAGACATGACATTCCCTATTTCAGTTGGGAAGACATCAGAGGTTTGCCAGTTTGCCATAGCCACCAGCACTGCAAGGGAGCTTGCATTCTATCGATTTGCTACATATAAGAAAAGAGAAAGATTTGATCCAGACAAGAAAGTAGGAAGGATCAGGGGAGAGAAGCTCATTCACAAAATTGACATAAAAGATTATTGGGCTAACCTGATGGACGAGCAAGCAGTAAAGAGAAAAATGTGGTCCAGAATGTCCATGGATTTTATGAGAAAGTGTGGACTTTTCAACATTCCTAATCAGGCATTAGATGATAGAGATCATACACATCCACAGTATGAGAGCGAAATAAAGAAGGCAATCCTATTGCCAAATTGGTCAGAGTCAGAAGAGATTGACCTGAATATATTGATGAGAGAGGTCTTGAGTTTCTCCCGTACATGGGTATATATATAGATGAATAAGTTAGTTGACATGGGTGTTCCCTTTACTTATGAAAGGATGAAACCGGAAGAGTCTACTTCCGAGGAAGATCAGAGGACTATCAGCGATGTCAGGATTCATGCAGACGAAGAGAGTCAAGCTCCTAAAAGAAGGAAGAACACGCTAGGAGAAGTCAAGGCCAGAGGGAAGAAGATTGAGGAGGTGAAGAAGAAATAGAAGATTATCATTCCTCCACTTATCATTCCTTCACCCCCTCCCAGTGCCTCATCAATCGAAGTGATTGAAGTAACAGAACAGAACAAGGAGACTCAGCAGTGTTCCAACACAGTGATACTACCAAGGAATACTCAGGAATTTCATGCCACAGCGACATCTGCACCTCCTAATGAGAATGATGATCAGCCGGGATCCCCTACTGTTCTTCTGGAAGTTAGTTTGGGAAATGAGGTATATGATTGAACCAGGAATAATCTTGATGATAATGATGATGTTATCTCGGCATTGAGAGGACTTGATCGAGAAATATGTCTCGATGATGGTATGGAGATGGCTGCTATTCTTGAATGGCTGATGAGAAGTATGGAGAAAAGTAAACAAATGATAGAGGTACAGCCTATTGACGACATTGATGACTACCTAGCTAGGAGTGCTCAGGAGAAAGAGCCCAAGAGAGCGGAGATTTTGTCGCACATAGCTAGAGATGAGACAGGAATGCAGATTGCTATTCCTATTGCAGGCGTGATAGCGGACATTGCTACTCCTATGGATTTCCAGATCACTTCAGTTGCCCTTGGTCATACATCCAGAAAGCAAGAATTTCAGGAGGTTGGTGAAAACCTCAAGGCAATCAATGCAAGGTTAGATAGAGAAATTGCGGAAAAAGAAAGGTACAAAGAAGAGAATATCAAACTTAGAGAGTATATTGCAAGGACAAGGCGTGAAGATCCCACCCTTATTTCCCCTATTGCAGTTGACCATGGAATCCATTCACACTGTGAGGCAGTGAGAGGTACACTCTCGGAGGTGGAAGAATGGATTGAGAGCGCAAGAAAGCAGGCAGATGATTTCATTACTCAGTCTGTCCATGCAAATGATAGGACAACAAGGCTCGTATTAAGAATCCAATATTTGGAGGGAGTTTGGGAAGAATTCCGGCCTATCCAAGAGAAGACTATTCCACGCCTCCAGGCTTTGAAGAGGATTCCTAATTCCACCTTGGTCAACGAGAACATTGTGCACAGTGGAGACAGATATGATTTCCATGGCTGGTATTGTTCATTAGCTGTGAAGAAATCAACTTATGAGAACACCCAGTCGAGTTGTATGGAGATGGAAGGATTAATTCAGAACATTCAGATGAAGATCCTTGCCTCGATTGAGGAATTATTGGGTATTGATGTTAGTGATGCTAGTGGTTTACACTTAGCCGAATTAAGAGACAAGATTAAATTTATGTATTTTTGCCAGTTGGACTCTTTGAAGAAGAGTCAGATAGACGACTTGGTCTCTTTGTTGATTCATGTTCATAGTTCGCAGAAGCTCATGCCAGAATGGGGGAACACTTTGAATGCTTGCTCGGATTCATTGGACGTGATTGATTTACAAGAGGATACCTTGCCTAGCATTTCCATGGAGGTGTTAGATTCTTGGAGTATGCTAGGGAAGAGAGAGATGCAGGGAGGAATCTTCTAGAAGATTCCCTATTTGATGACTAGGTATCTTTTCATTGGGCCATATGTAGGTGGCACCATTTTTTATGTAACCCTAATTAGGGCAATTCTAGGGTTTTGTTGGCATGATCTCGATCGTTGATCTTAGATCAATCTTGGCCATCCATTTTGTAAGAGACTATATATGCCTCCTTGTCTCTCATTTGTAAGAGAGTTTTTGTAGAATTGTTGGTATATGTTGCAGCTATTTGAATCATAATCATTGTTCAATTGTTGGTGATTTTGCTCTTCAAGTGTTGTATTTGCATTCATGGTTCTCAATTCCTCCAGGTTAGATTAGAATTTTAGATTAGAATTTATTTTCATGTATGTTAGATTGAGTGGAAGATTTGTTGAATTCATTTGTGTGGAATCCTTAATCCATACCCCTAGCCTCTTGCCGCTGGTAAGTGCGCCTTGTGTGGTCAACTGGAATTTAAGTAAGCTTAACTTCAACTATTATGCATCCCTTGACAAGCATCAACTTGGATGGTGTCAATGTTTGATGGTGATAGCCTGAAAATCCTCAAGTATACCTTAGAAGATTGCACTAAGCTTGTGTCAATACATGATTGTGAGACCTTGCCTGGTTTGATTCCACTAGATCCATTCATCATTTCCTACATTCCTAGGCTTAGAATAGACTTCCTGAACCCTATTCCTTTTGTCTTTTTTTTAGTAAGAAGTAAATCCAGAGCCATATTGACAAATCTTAAGTTGTCAGCACACCTATTCCGCATCATTCATGATAATCCAAACATTTGCGTAAGTCCCCAAGTGAAACACAGCAATTCACATCAACTATTGAGTTACCCACTCGTCAAGACCTGACATGTAGAAACATTGGAATCATTTTAGTTGATCTCATTCTTAGCATCTGAGGTGATTTTGTTCAAGAGAGGGTAAATTACCTTGGTACTTTATTCTGAAATGTTTTGTGCATAAAAAAGACATCAACAGGACTCCACCTAGTCGTTCATTTAACTTCTTACATTCTAGGTCCTAGAATAGATTCTCTAAACCATATGTTTTTGATATTTCATTTCCCAGTGAGTAGATAGGACTTGAGTTCCAGCAAATCAAACGCTTAGGCATTCGAATGTAAGTCCCCTTGTGATTCCAGCATAATCACATCAGACCAAATTGAGCTTATCCACACATAGAGACCCTACATACCAGAACCTTGGAGTTGTCTCGATTGATCCTTAGGCGAAATCTTCAGCATTCGGGGAAACTTTGTTCAAGAGAGGATAAGATACCTTGGTATTTTATTCTGTGTTCGCATGTGCATAAAAAACACATCAACACATACCAACGCATGTTGCAAGCAAGAAGGAAGAACACATCAAGTTTTTGTGAGGCCTGTCGTCAACTTGTAGTTGGAATAAGTCATAGTTAGTTAGTTAGTTAGTTGTGGAAAAAGTCTTAGTTAGTTAGACTTCTCCCACATTTTGCTCCCACCCCTTCTATATATACATGAAGGTGCTCTATGTAATTTTTATGTTTTTGGCAAGCAAGTAAACTCTACAAAATTTTGCATTCATAAAGACTTTGAGCTTCGAAGTTGTAAATTGTTTTCTCTCAAGTAATATCAAATAGTTGGAAGTTTAGACTTTGTGTCCTTTGTGTTCTTATGTCATATTGGAGCATTCCTTTGTACTTGCTTGAGTTTGTGGAAAATTGTTAAGAAGAGCTTCACTCTAAATATCTGCAGACTTTGTGCTGAAAATATCGAAGGTGGCATGAGTTTAGTTTGTTATTAGAAGTTGAGAAGAGTTGCAAGACTTTGTGCTTGTAGTAATTCCCATCTAAAGTGACTTGAAGGTGCAACATACTTGCAGACTTTGTGCTGCCATATGTTGTACATTGTTCTTATTTCATCATTCTGAAAAGGGTAGATAGGAATTTAGAAACTCAAGACTTTGTGCTTGTTTGTTGTTTTCTTGTCCCGGAGGAGGTGACGGAAGTCTTTGTGCTTTCAGGAAACTTTATTTCCTCTCTTGGTTTTATTTTAAATTGCTGCTATTATTACTTCAAAATCGTTGTTTCTTTTCTATGAAGAGGAAAGAATATAATCTTTTATGAAACAAGAGAAAAGGTTGGTGTCCCACCCATATTAGATTAGATTAGTTTTAGTTAAGTGTTAGAAAAGGGGGAGCCTTCCCTAAATTATGAGAGTTTATACTCACGTGTTGTGGTTGAAACAACAATTTTGCACATCCTCACGGGTGTACAAAATTTTCAACCAATAGTTTTTTGGTGACTCTACTGGGGACACGAACACATTCGAAAGCCTCACACTTTCGTTTGAAGTCTAGTCTCTTGTTATTTTTAATATATTCTCTTGGGTTTGAGCTAACTCTCTATGCTAGAAGGAATTTGCTATTACGTTTTCCGCAAGAAGGGTGAAAGTTCTCAAGAAGTTGTACCCGGTTTAGCTGAGCAAGCTAAATTTCACCTCCTTACCACTACATCTTCTCTTTCACAAACTACCAGTTTCCCGTCATCAAAGAAGAAAAAGCCCATCCCGAGCGAATCATCACCTTTCTTTTTCAGGCCATTAATACCTTCCACTCCTAACATGGCAGCTGTTGTTGCTGCTATAGGTCCCTGGGGGCAGCTTTTGGTCCTCTAGCTTTGACTCCATCGCTCCATCCCCTTCCACAAGGCTCCCGGAAAAATCTTCCTAAGTTTTATGGGGATGGTCAAGAGCATCCCAATGAGCATATCAAGTCTTTTTACATGGCTTGTGGTGTTCTTAGTGTAGAACACCAAGATGTTGCAGTCTGGTTGTTCGTGGAAACTCTGCAAGGTATTGCAGCCGACTGGTTCTTTAATCTTCCTGCTGGTTCCATCACTTCCTGGGCCACGTTGAAAACTAAGTTCAAGGATCATTTCAAGCCTGCAAAAGATGAACACGCTCTGTTAGCTAAGCTAACCCAAATGAAGAAGGATGCACACGAAGGCATGCGAGAGTTCATTTCTATGTTTAACAAACTGGCAAATAGAATTCCTACAGCTTCTCAGCCTACTGCTGAAAATCTCAAGTGTTTCTTCATTAACACTCAGCTTCCTAAAGTCAGCTTCCTATTAAGGAGAGCTTCTCCAAGGGACCTGACCATTGCTCAAACGATGGCTACCGAGATTGAAGATGATTTAATCTTGGCTAGAAATGTCAAAAAAGACCCTAATTGGTCTAAAGGGAATTCACTGTATGAAGTGTCTAGCTCAAGCACCACCGATCCCATGGTGCAGAAACTGGCAAATGAGATTCTTGCCTTGAAGAAGCAAATTTCTCAAAATTCATTTGCTGCAACATGTAAGGATATTCCAAGGCGAACATATCCTAATTCTACGTCCAGTTATGCTGCCAAAAATCAATCCAAGCTGCCTCCTCTTCCAGAAAGGCTTGCGCTTGAACCTCCACCACAAAATGCAGCAATTGGATACTATCAAGCTGATCAAAATGATTCTTCATAATTTGATTACCAGTTCGAAGATGTTGCTATTCTTCATCAAGAAGAAGAGGTAGCTGGCGACTGTACAATAAGGTACATGCATTACGATGATTCAGCAGCAGCTGAAAGAGTTCATAGTCATGCATATGTCGTAATGACACGTTCCTAGACAAGGCTAGCTCAACAAGAAGAAGCAGCAAAAGTTGCGGGTGATGTTCAGTTGCCCGTCACTATCGCTAAGAGAGGAACATCGCTGCCTACTCTTCCAAGGACGCAGCGAAAAACCAAGTGGTGATAATCCTTCTTTTGTTTCTCCTAGTAATTCCAAGACCTGTGCGCCTAACCCGAAACCCCAAGCTGATAATATTCATCCATCCCTAGCTGGCTCATTCCAATCTTTTGACATCATTGACCATGCTAAGAAAACCAAGATACAAATGTCAAAAGTTGAATACCTGCAAGCTAATCCCGATTAGTTTAATAGGTTAGCAAATTTTGTTAAAAGCAAGGACACTCGTCCTATTGTTGAAAGTTCCCATGTTGTTTCAAAGCCTAAGAATTTGCCCAACAATCTGGTGACCATTCCATCTGCTATATCAGGGATAATAGAACCCATCTATATTTCTTTGTTGATTAATGGTTTCCAACTGAGTAATTGTGTCTTGGATTCTGGTGCTTCTGATAATGTTATGCCAACAAAGCTAGCACACGCCTTAGGATTATCCTTGACCAAAACTTTTGGTCATTGTTATTCTATGGAAAACAAGCAAGTGCCTCTCATTGGGCAAATAAAAGATGCTTAGTTTGCATTTGCAGCTTTTTCTAAAAAGATCAAAATGACCGTCTCAGTGGCAGATGTACCCGCTCCTTACGAGATCTTACTTAGTCGTAACTTCGGTAAGGATGTAAGAGAACAACTCAATATGGACATGACTGAAGCGAGGATACCTGTTAAAGGTGTCATTCAAAAGTTGGTACCCGAAAGAGAGACCAAGTACACGATGGTCAAATCTAATGATCCCCATGCCCAAATCCTTTTTGAATTTGCTGGATTTGGGAATTATTATCTCCATATTGACGAGGTCTCTGAGTTTGCTGAAGATTGGCCTGCCAATGGTTCAGAGACTTCACTTCTTTCAGATAGTGAAAGGTTTGTTGATGCTAATTGTTGTGCCTTGCACACCCTCCCCGTCGTCGACAGGGTCCCCCCCTTTCTCTCTTGTCCTCACTGAGGTCCTGAGTAGGAAGTTTTGATAAATTCAGAGAGAGAAGATGCAACAGTTAGCAGTTTGAGCTTTGAATAGGTGATCCAATCCGAAGACGAGTTAACCTGGAACTATAAACCAATCAAATGTCCTAAGTCCTGGATTCTAGAGGGTATGAACCTTATAAGGAAGAAGCAGAATTTTGCAACTGAGTCTGACTGCCAAGCTGACTAATTGTGAGCTAAGGAAAAGGTTGGCCGAGATTTTTAAAAATGTAAGACAAAGTTGAAAACTATCAGAGTGGTCAAGTAGAAAAGAGGGAGTTTTTTAAAATAAAGATCACTTTAAAAGACTTAGACTCCCAACATCTCCAAAATTCGCACAAAATGACCAAGTCTAAATCGACTTCAATAAGCCGAAATTGAAAAAAAATGCATTATTTAACCAAAAGACGTCAAGATGACTCTAAGGCCGAAAATTTCACTTCCATTGCGCCCCCCTTTGGGAGCAAAATTTGCTTCCTTTGCTCATTTATGAGAGCGAATTTGCTTCCCAAGCCTCCCTTAATGATAATTTGACACATCTACACACTAGGAGAGCAAAACCACAAGATCTAAGTTTATAAAAAAGGGAGAGATTGTTAAAACCTAGCTAAGTGGTGTAAATGTTTGTTCAATTTACAATTCAATATGCAAGATGTATTCTAATTGTATTCTTTATATCTATGTATTTTATCTCTATTATAATTCTAACTATCTTCTTTGTTTGGCAGGTAAGAGGAGTATTTATCGATTTCAATATCCTCTTTTTCAAATGCCAAATGATATATATATATATGAGGGGAGGATCAAGCAATGCCTTGACTGGTCATGTCTTATGGACATGACTGATCAAGACACTACTTGATCACACCCTTTGGTATATAATATCAACCGGTGTTAAACATATTTGTCAGCCCGATATTAATCGGAGTTCACATAACATATAACATATTTACCAATATGCCAATCGGTATTAATGATGGCGTTTGGCATTGCAAATTAACCGAAGTGAATCAGTGTCTATGTTAACCGACACCGGTCACTAACTAAGGGTTACATTCATTAACCAGTGCATACTATGCCACCTGATAGCAATATAACAATCTCTTGTTGAGAACACATCCGATATAGACCGGGATAGATGGTTAATTAGATAACTATTGTTGATTACCAATATGCCATGATATGATTATCAATATTGATATACATGAGGAATAATCATCAAATAAAATAGCTTGAAGTTTTTCTTAATGGTTAAATCGATGGGATAAATGATTGAATGAGAGACTTCATTTATCTCTCATTCAATCATTTATCTTACCGTAGCTACCATGCATTAACAAGTGGTGAATTTGAGGGTTGCTTCCATTGCTCCCTGATTGGAGCGAATTATGCTTCCATTGCTCCTTAATTGGAGCAAATTCCTCTTCCTTTGCTCCTTCATGAGAGCGAATTCACTTCTAAGGCATTCATTGAGGGCTATTTGATGATCTTTTGTGCATAGAGACTAAAACCTAAGGAATGAGTTGGTGAAACCAAGCTAGATGGCGAATTTGAAGTGATTTAATGTGATTTCCTTTGCTCCCCTCCAAGGGCGAAAAACCCCCATTGCTCACCTTTAGGAGCGAATTTCCCTTCCTTTGATCCTGGTTAGGAGCGAAGTTGATTTTAAAGCCTTCCTTGAGGTAGTTTGACACATTCACACGCATAGAGGGCAAAATACCAAGAAATGAGTTCATAAGACCAAGTTAAGGGTGAATTTGAGTGAGTTCCTTTGCTCATCTCCAGGAGAGAAATTTGCTTCCATTGCTCCTCCTTGGGAGCGAATTTGACTTCTATTGTCCCATCCTAGGAGGGAAGTCATCTCCAAGACATCTGGTGAAGGTGATTTAATGACTTTGCACAAGGAGGATAAAAACTGAAGGTATGAATGGGTGAAATTGAGCTAAATTTAATATGATTTGAAGCGATTTTCACTTCCTTTGCCTATGTCTAGGAGCAAATTTCCTTTGCTTCGTCTTGAGAGCGAAAATCACTTCCTTTGCCCCTTCTTGAGAGCGAATTCACCTTCCTTTGCTCCTCCATGAGGGCGAAAAACCCTCCTAGGCAATTTTGATGATCACTTGAAGCATTTCACAAATGAAAGATGATAAAATTAAGGCATAAGAAGGTAAGATTGATGAAATTTCGTTAAGTGGGCTGAATATTGGAGAACTTCCTTTGCTCCTTGATTGGAGCGAATTTCTCTTCCATTGCTCCCTTATAGGAGTGAAAGTTACTTCCATTGCTCCCTTAGAGGAGGGAACCTCCTCCATTAGCACTCAAAAGGTCCGAAATTCTTCTTTTAGTATGGTAGGGGTGTATTGATTCAGTTAATTTTGTTATTTCATCAATATGGTTCAAAATGTTTTCTTTTCCAAGTCTGATTGGAGAATCAAAGCGAGGAATGAGGAAACGCATTCAAGATTACATCGAGATAGAACTCAACACAAGGCAAGCATGATATTCAAGAGGAAGGATTTCACTGGCAAGAACAATGATACCAAGAATGTGACTACACAAGAAGCATTCACTTATACAAGAACATGATCCACACATCCAAGGATGTGGATGAAAGAATCAACAACATGAAGGGAATCATAAAGAAAGAGTTTCAAAGGAGGGAAGAAGCAGCTATGACATCAAGGGTTCATTCCAAAGCAATATCAAGACTAAGAGGAAGTCAACATATACACCTCGCACCTTTATGGATTTCAGCATTGAGAAATCCAAGAAGATAGTATCAGAAGAGTTAATCAAAGTTAGAAGATCAGCTTGAACAACATGATATAATTTGGAAACACGCCTTCATCATCATCACTGCTGAAGCTTGATAATGTTGAGTATCAAGAGATATTATTCAAATCTTCATTCATGATGATCATTCCAATCTACAAGTACAAATTGAGATGGCATCCTAGTCACTACTCCACCAATCAAAGGGAGTCCTACATTAGCATGTCTTGATTCAATGAACCCGACCCGTCCATTAGGGCACAAACTCCAATGTACCTACCCCCATTTTCTTTTGGTTCACATTCAGCATTGAACATAAATGTAATTTTCTCATTGGCCAAAGAGAGTTGTTTAAACAAACCCTAATTAGGGTTTCTATCTTGTAATCTTGGCCATTGATTGTGGATCAATCCTGGCCACTCATTGTAATGAGCACTCTATATAAAGCTCAAACTTCTCATTTGTAAAGGTTAATAGAGAATAGTTAATAGTTTAGTAGCAAATAGCAGCTAGAGTAGACTAGGAGCAAAAGGCAGAAATTGTTGCCAAAGTTGTAAATAAACTTCCTTTTCATTGAAGTTATGGTGGAATGTGTGGTTTCTTTTACACTTGCATGGTTTCTTGTTGGACTTTCACGTTAGCTAATGATAATTAGGTGGATGAAAGAACATTGTGTATGATTTATGGTGAAACTCTTAATCCATACCACTAGTCTCTTGTTGATTGTAAGTGTGCCTTGCGTGGTCAACTGGAATACTCGAATGAGCTTAAGTTCAATTGTTATTCAATCATTGATATGCATTCAACTAATGGTGTCTATGCTTGATAATGATTTGAAAATCATCTAATTTCCTTAGAAGATCTGTAATGTCCTCTTTCTAGCATTCATAGCATGATGTTGTTATTAGCCTATTTCCCCATGGTCCTGTGGGCTAACTAGGACATTAAAGGGACTTAGAGGCCATTTGGCCTAGACAGTTTCAGTTGCAGGTCTTCCTGAGGGGTTTTGATGCAGTTTTGGGCATACTTACTGTTGGGACTCATAAATTTTGAGGAATTTGAGAGGCCCATTTCGAAATTTTGCATCTGCACTTTCAAATGACCACCTAATGAATCAACCTGATAGGCCTATTTTGGGGCATGCAAAAAGGAGCCAATTGATTGTCATGAAAAAACACTTGGGAAATGTGTCCTACATCTTTCATTGAGCCTATGCAGTGGGTTACAACTTTCAGAATTCAGTTTAGATCAGTTTGTCATGTACCCTTTTCAAGGGGTGGTCTGAAAGTTGTTCTATACACGAATTCAGATTTTACCAAGTGGCCTACTTTGAGGCTTTGCATTTTATGACCAGTTGATCGTCATGTTGAAATTCAAAGTGCATTGAATTGTAGGCATATGAGAGAGTCCACATGCCAAATTTCAAGTCCCTATGAATCCATTTGCTCAGTTTGGTAAGCTCAATCCATTTGCAGTTTGTATTGTTTGCATAAGTCCCTGTTTTAACAGCTAGTCAAAGCACCACTTTCTATATGTGTAATAAATGCCCCGATGAGTGTCATATCAAAATATTTATTCCAGGGTACTGCTAGTATGAAAGACAAGCTATGTTTCCAGTTTGAAGCTCCTACCAATCCGTTTGATCAGTTTTCCAAGATGTTTTCTTGAGCCATTTTATTCAGTTTTCTGCACTTTCATTGTTACCTCTGTTAAAGTGGCTATTTTCATGAGCTCACCATTTGCACCCTATCAGCTTCTCAGTTGAACTGAGCATTCCATGGTCTTCTCTGTACTTCAAGGTACCTATATCCCAGATTTGGGGATCCACAGAGCCTATTTGATATTTTTAATGTGTGCACTTCGAGGTCCCTGCACTTGGATTTTATCAGGTTCAAATGCTGACAGAGACATTTAATCAACTTCAACAATTAATATCTCATCGCCCGGGATTCGTCATGAGGAGTGGTTTTGCAAGATGAAAGTTAACATATCAGAGTACACGCCTATCAGTTTGTGAAGTCCAGAAAGGTGTTCTGACCAGTTTTTGAAATGCCTCTTTGGGTTTAAATGTGAAAATGTGACACAAGCGCCTGAAAATTTCAAGTTGAGTTCCAGTGATCAGAAAATTGTGCAGATCAACTCCAGAGGTATGTTCAAGGTGCTTGAGCCATTACAAAGGTCAATCTCCTTCAACAACCCCAAGCTATTTCTTAAACCCTCCAAGTAGTCTTTCCCCAAAACAATATTGGGAGACCTTATAATCTACTTAAGATAGTTATTCCCCAATCTTAAAATATATAGATAGGAGAAGATAAAGTACTTTCTTGATCTTTCTTAGAAGGGAATCAAGCCAGAATGAAACCTCTAGGGAAGGAGAAAAGATTTGGTTTTAGTTTTCATATTTACCACATCCCAAAGGGATAGCATTAACGCAAGAAGCCATATTTTGGATGTAAGAAGTCCACAATCTACACTTTAAGAACCCTAAAACCATTTTAAAAAACAAGAAAGAAAGACCAGAAGCAAACCCTATTAAGATTCCTGCTACCCTTGATTCTACCCTACATTCCTTGTTCGATCAATCGAGCCTAAACCTTTCCATATTCTCACAGAGGAACGGGGGGCTGAAAAAGAGAGAAAATTAACGCTGGAGTTGCAAGAGCAGGAAAACAAAGAACACGAGGCTCGGATTCCAAAGGTTAATCCATTACCTTATACCATTGATTTTCCAGTTATACCACCAAAGCCAAAACCAAAGGAGTGCATTAAACCAGAACCTTTTCAGCTTGAGAGCTTAATGAGGCGTGAAGAAGAACTACAACGAATGATGGAGGAGAGGGCAAGAGCTGAGACGGAAGAAGCTGAAATGAGAAATGTTGAGAAGGCGTTAGAGAACTTCAGGCAAAAGCAATTGGCAGGTGTAAAGCTTAACTCCACGACCCTTGCCAGCATCCTCCCTGCGTGGTATGAGTAAAGGCGTTAGCAGCTTTCAGCAAATGCAATTGGCAAGCTCAAAGCCAACCTCCCCCTTGCATTGGGTGAAGAGGGCGTTAAAAAACTTTCAGGAAAATGCAATTGGCATGTGTTAAGCCAGCATCCTCCACGCGAGGCAGTTGGGTAAAACTTTAGTAACTTCAAGCAAATATTGGCAGGTGTATTGCCAAGTTCCACGACCTTTACCAACTCCTCCCTGCGTGGTGCGTGATATGGGTGAGAGGCGACGGAAATGTTTTAGTAAATGCATAATGGCAGGTGTAATTTCAATTCACAATCTACGCATACTCCCCAGCCAACGCAAGAATTGTAGAGAAGGCTTTAAGATTTTCAAGGTAATGCAGATGAGAAATGTTGAAAATGCCATAAAAACTTTCAAGCAAATGCAAACGTCAGGCATAAAGCCTTTATCCCACATTGGTGGCAAGATGACATATAATAACTTTTAAATATAAGAACACTTATATGTAAAGTGTCAAAAGCATGTGGCTTTTGGCGTGAAGAAGTTACTTCGCGACCCAGTGGACCCCGCACGTGCACGCATCTCGAGGCCTATATTTTGAAGCAAAAATGAAGATTAACGAGCGTGCAGGTTGAAGATGATCCAACGGTGGTCGCTGGACCGCAAAGAAAAGCTGCTCGACAGTTACCCATTGCGACTTGGCGACAAGGCGGGCCCAGGTCCAATGACGAGCTCAGCTCAAGGTGAGGTGGCGGTCAGGTGGCGGGTTAGGTGGCGCCCAAGTGGGTTCCAAGCGAATTAGATTGTGACACGTGGCACAGATGGATGCATAGCAAAGGTTATTAAATTAAAATTAAATGTATAGTTTCAACCATAGATGGCATACTTGCAGAGTACTCGGCAAGTTTCAATAACTTGTCGAGTTTTTGAGCTCTGCGAGTTTTTCTAACTTTAACTCGCAGCAAAAACTCGCAGAGTTTTTGGCGAGTTTTTGCAAAAAACTCTGCGAGTTTCTTTTAAAAACTCGGCTAGACTAAAAAAAGAGGTCCAAACATGTGAAAAAATTATCAATTTTTGTTTTTTCAGGTCAGTTTCATTCTCTTCATCAGAATATACACATGAAATATAACATTTAAGTATAAGTGACATTTCAGTATGTCTTTTTCCTTTCTTATACTTTATAACACCCGACGCCTTTACCCCGCAAGGGGCGATGCCCCTTGACCCCAACTTGGGGGCGCTACCCCCAAACCCCCGTCGAAAAATATAGGGGGAAACTGTGCTGATGGAAGTAGGGAAGATTTAACCTCCGAGTTTGATTAGGCTCCATATAACAACATAATTAGCATTGAAGAAATCCTGGTATTATACATTTTATAGTTGAAAGTTTGAAACTATGAGTATGAATGATGAAATTTCAAATATGATGAAAGTTTGAAACTAGTTTTAGCTAGAGCTGGGAAGAGGAAGTTGTAATTGTAATTTGTAATGATATATTTACTTTTGGGTTTACAAAAACTATTTACTATTTTGCTTCCAGCCATCAGCATTTCTCATGAGGATGTGATTTTGTACACTTTGCATTTAAATATATCTAGAATCAGCTTGTTTCTTTTGTGTTATCATTTATTGACTCATTGGATGCATCTTCTCATTAAATTTTGCAAAAAAAATGCATTTTTTATTAAAATTAAGTGTGTTTTTACGTTGCCGAGTTTTTCGCCGAGTTTTTCCGAGTTTTTCCCGAGTTTTCGCCGAGTTTTTTTCTCAGAGGGCTTGGCGAGTCGAGCCGAGTCGCGAGTAGTTCAACTATGGTTTCAACCATGCAAAAATTCAAAAATTTAAATGACTGTAGTGGAGAGAGAGATTAATGGTTGAGGGATTATTTTTTACCCAAATATACAAGTGTTATATGTCGTTGGGAAGCTCTCGGAGCGAATAGTTCGTTTCTGCAATCAGTTTCAACACATGTCAAATGTTTTGAGAGCAGTTTCCACGAGAATGATGCAAAGAATTTTTCAATTGGGGAAAGAGGACACTTGGCAATTTGTGATGCAAATTTGGTCTTTTCCTTCTTCTTCATATTCTCAGTTCTTCTTATTTGTAAGGGTTCCAGAATTTTTGTGAGGGGGCTCCATAATCCTGGTTTCCAATTCTGAGTTTTTCTTCCAAGTTTGTATAGTGTAATGTCTTCTTTCAAATAATGGAGTATAATTCTTGTTGTAGGTGTTTCTAGTTGCAGGTTTCTATGTATGTAAGGCATGTATAAATTCATCACAGAATTGTCTCTGAGATGTATTTTCATTTTATTCAAATCAGATTCTCAAGGAGGATCAAGTTTGTCATTAGCACCTGTGTCTGTGAGTGTAATGCTTGTTTGTAGGTATTCTTCAAGGAAGAATTTAAACTTTGTAAGCAAACATTAATAAAATGGGGTTCATATTTTGGATCTGATATTTCTGTGAATGAGCTAAGTAATGCATTTGTGTAAGGCATTAATGCAGGAATATTCAATGATGAAAATGGATTTGCAGTAGAAGTTTTCATTTACAGTTTGATGTATAACTCCATGCCCTTGAATAAGGCACTGGTCTTGCAGATTCTGGGGATTCTTAGAGATTTAAAAAAATCAAATATCCATTTACTTTTATGTTTGTAGTTATAGTTGGTTCCACCTATCTCATGCTCCAATTTAGTTGAGTTGTCAATGTAGATCTAGCCCATCTGCAGTAACCTCCTTGTTGTTGAGCCTTTTGAGATTTATCTGCTTTTGTTGATGTTGTCTTGTGTGTAATGGGTCTGATTCAACGCATCAAAGGTACACCCACCTAGGTTTTGCAGAGCTTGAAGAGTAGAAGGATTTAGATCCTTGTCATGTTGTCCAAGTCCTAAAATATTTCATAGATTGAAATTGGCTATTTCATAGATAAATTGAGGTGAACTTGAGTTACTCATTTTTTAGAACAACACTTACTATTTATAGTAAGTCATTTTGAACATGTCTGGACATCAAGTGACGTCGACATGTCGATGGCAATTGTTTAAAATCGACAAGAAAATTTATTTATTATTGATATGATTTATTGCTTGATAAAGCTATTTTATAAAGTTAAATTTAAATATTTAACTTTATTAATGCATAAACTATAGTTTGTGGGAAATATTTAAATAAAAGAGTCCCCTTTATTTTATAATACATCGGAGACATAAGTTAAATAAAGGGAGTTATGTTTTATCCCACATTGACAAAACGAATGAATGGGCTCTTGTGAGAACATTATAAAAGAGATGGAAGAGCTTCCATTTAGCATGCTTGGATGGGGATTAATGTTATGCTGTTGGATTTCCTAGAAATCTGATTATCGAGCTTGAAGGACGAAATCCCTCTTTGCTAGCATTCTCTTCGCTGTTGGAAGACACAGTAAAGAGGATTAATGGTGTTTTCATCTCAGGAAACACGTTGAGCTTATTGGATATTAAAATATAGAAGGGCAGATTAGTGTTTTGCTACAATGTCATGAATAGTGTTTTTGCTACAGTACCGTGGATAGTGATTTTGCTGCAGTGCTATGAATAGTGTTTTACTACAGTGTAGTAAATAGTGAAATTGCTACCGTGTTGTGAACAGTGCAGAAAGTTTAGTTTGTTCATTGTAAGGGTTTGGTTGTGCAGTAGCTGATGTATTATTGCACATATGCAATAGCTGATTTATTATTGCATACTTTTGAGGTTTAGCAACAGCTGATGTATTGTTGCTTGGGTATTCATCTTGCTGGTTAGAAGTTTGGGAGGCTGCCATTTCATCTACAGATCACCACAACACCCAATTCCAGGTTTCTTCCATCATATTTTCATATCTATGCATTGTAGTTGTTGAATACAAGTCTGAATATTTGTCGCAGCCTATAAGGCAATTGTATGTGCACATTAACACTGCAAAATCAGTCTTTAATCAGCAAATAAGGAGTTCAGATTTTCCATATATTGTACTATGTTTGCCAAGTGTTTGACAAAATGCCATGTTGAGTTTTAAGTAATTTTGAATGTTATTACATAGTTGTTCGCAAGTCTATTTCATTGGAAATCAGTTTATTGGTGAAGTCAGCTTTATTAGTTTGCATACAAAGTGTTTGACAATATTCCTTGAGGTCAATTTATACGAGCCAAGGTTCAAATCAGCAGGGAGTATTACAAGATCGCACTAAGCTTTGTGGAGTTGTTGCTTCGCATGTCAAAGCAAGGCTTAGTCGAGTTTCATCAGAGATTGTCCATCATTCCTACATTCTTAGACTTCCTAAACCCTACGTCTTTTTGCCCTTTTTTAATTCTCCAAGCTAGTAGTTAGAATCTAAGTTCCAACAATTCAAGTATTCATGTACAACGTAAGACCCCTTGGAGGAACAACAATTACAAAGACCAATTGTGCTTATCCACACGTCGTGCCCCGACATATTAGAAACCTTGGAGTTGTCTCAAGTGTTCCTTGTGCAAATCTTCAGCATTTGAGAGACTTTGATCAAGAGCGGATAAGATACTTTTGGGTATTTTATTCTATGTTCGCATGTGCCTAAAAAACACATCAACATACCCCATGTATGATTTTGTCAAGGATCGCCCACTGGCCTTAATTGGTTGGTCGCACGACCCAATCACGAGCTTGGAAGTAATAATGAGGGGGCCAAAAAGGTACATTGACGCTTGGATACACCAACGAACTGAAAAACTAATGCGTGAAGGTGTGAAATTTACATATAACCTGATGGGGCCTTGAATCACAATCCTTTGAGAGAGAGGAGGAAATACAGGCTGCAGCCCAAGAGGCTGAACAAAATGAGGATAGTGAAGTAGGGCCTCTGAAGCAAAGGAAAAAGAAATAGGCCAGCAAAGAGCCCAAGGCGTCTAGAAAGTCTAGGAGGAAGAAAAACTCATCACCCGAGGGTTGTACTCGCAAGAAGTTGAAAACCAGGGAACCCTCAACTACTACTACCTCCCAAGAGGATTCCATGATTGCAGGAAATGCAACAGATATAGAGAGCCTGCCTAGTCCTCCTACGCTGCAAACAGAGGCAGTCTTTGTAGAGACGACCAATCCTGAAGAGTTCGGTTTCCAACAACAAGAAATACAGATCATTTACCTAGAGGACCCTGCGAATGAAATTGAGGAAGGAGAAATCTCGCCTGTGGGGTCGGATGATAGAGAAGAGGACATAGATAGAGGCACAAAACAGCAAGAATAGAAGTGCATCAACAACCATTGAGTGAAATTGGAGAGAGCTTGACTGGAGGGAAGGAACAAGATACTGCTGAGGATCAACCTCCTTCTATGGACAAGAATGAGAACGTAAACACTAAGTCAGTTGCAGGTTCCAGAGAGTAGGGGAAAGAGATCATAGCCACCTCCAGTCAATCTACACCTCCAGTCAATCTGCACAGACCAGAATAGAAAAGAAAACATCAACAAGGACATCTCTAAGTCTTGACGACTTGTTTGCAAGAGTAGGACAGATCAAAACCAAGGAAAGAAAGAAGCCCAAGACCTACTCGAGAATAACTAGAGATGCAGAGCAAAACTGGGTTGTGCATGTTGTTGTCCCACCTAAAAATAAATCAATTGAAGAGGTGGCACTTGCTGGTTACAGAGTTTTATCAATGGATATGGGGAAGGCGACAAAGGAGCAAGAGGTTGAGGAGTTTTGGGACTCTTCCAAGGCAATACTAAGAAGATTGAAGAAAGAAGGGGAGAGAAAGAAATGTATAAGGCCCGAGCCGAACAAGTAGAAAGATACATTGATCGTTTGCTCAGACCATTGTAGCAGGCAGAGGAATCTTATGTCCCTCCCATAGCACTTGCACAAAAGACAACAGCTGAATTTGAAGAAAAGAGGACCTATGCTAAAATAACAAAGTCATGGTTTGAAAAGTTGACTGCAAGAGGAAGCAACGTGCTCAAGGAGTTAATTTCCCTGGAGCAGGAAATGGATGCTAATATGCAATCAATGGAGAGCCTCAGGGATTGCCTGGAAGAGTTCGGTAAATTAGTTAATAATGCAATTCCTCTCTTGGCAGCCTTAGTGTGGACCTTTCCTGAGATTCCCACAAGCCAACATATTATAGAACTGCATGAATTCAACACCATCGAGGATTGGTATCAGTCTCTAAGGTTGAAAAGCGACTTGCTGAGCACTATTGATAGGGGGTGGGATGATTGTGAAAATGCCATTAAGTTTGTCAGAGACAGCTATTCCCTGCTCTTAGAGAGTATGATTGGCAACAAGCATCCCAAAATGGAGATTGACAAGTTAAAAATTCTTTAGAAGTTCAGCTACGAAATGACAAGACCCCATTTTCCAAAGGTGATATGGAAACTGCTAGCAGGTTGTGTGTTATAATGCACACATACGAAACCAACAAGGTTGAGTGAAAGCATGAGCTAAGAAAGGTAGAAAACCATATTAAGGATAGCAGGTATAGGTTTCACAGCACTTTTGTGCCTCCTGATCAAGAGGCAAAGTCGGTCCTAATGAAATTCCAGGAATATATACGAGCGGCAGGCCGAGACATATGGAAAAACTATTTGAATGATGAAAAGGAGTTTTTAAATGTAAAAAGAAATATCTATTTTGGGCTAAAATAAAGATAAAAACACAAAGCCCAAAGTTAGTTATTTCTACAACTAGAAAGTCACCTTTTTGGGTCTTGAGCCTCGCGCAATTTTACTTTTTGAAGAAATTAATTGCTGATAGTTGCATGTTAGTTAAGATGTGATATGAATCCTTAAATGGGTATGGTGCATGTGTTTGGGGATGAATCTAGGCCATTGAATGAATTAAATCCTGGCCATTCTTCTAGTTCTTAGAATCTATAAAGAGAGCAAGCTCTCTCTCATTTGGTAAGAAGTTTCAGAATCGTTGCAGAAATTCTCTCGGAATTAATACAGAAATTGTTAGCAGAATGATTTATGTATGATTTCATGTGAGTGCATGGTTCTTCCTTCTTCCATTTATTTAGTTTTCTTCATGCATGTTAATGTGAAATGGTTTCTGAATTAGTATTTGATGAAGTTTTTGTTCATACCATTAGGAATTAACTGAATGTTGATTCTTGTGCATGGTTAGGCTGAACTTATAAGAGCTTTAGTTCAATTGCTGAATGTTTATATTAGAGTGCTATATGTCTTTTGGAGTTCAATATATGCATATTAGTAATCTGAAAATCTGTTTGATCCCGTTAAAGATTGCACCAGCCCTTGCTAAGTTGTGTTATACTGGCAAAGCTGGGCTTGGTTTTTTAAAGGCTTCGTCTACCATCTTAAAAATTATTTCACTTACACTAGATTAGCTCTCTCAACCCTACCCTTCTGATATTTCTTTCAAAAACAGTTGTGAAAGTATTTCATAAAGCATGACAAATGTTGAAAATCTGATGTTAGTAGGGCCTATGGATGTATAAAGTTGTTTGTCGCATTTATCCTGAAAAATCTATCCCGAACGATAGGCATAAGTCCCCATTGTGATTACCAGCAAATCACATTAGTCCTGACCTGACAATAGGAACCTTGAGGTTACTTTATTGAACAGTCCGAAGGAATACTAAGTTTCCTTATACAAGAGAGAGTAGGATATACTCAATGCATTTTATTCTGTGTTGACGGAAGCCCTACATTTCCCCATCAGCACTACCAAGCAATAAATTGTTCAATTTTTCTTGTTAGGTCACAAGCTAGTTGACTTGATGGAGTGACCATTTTTTTTGCCATCTTTTGTCTCCTCTGTTTCCTTGTCTTTTTCTAGTGGTTCTAAATTTTCTCCCCTTATTTCTATTTAGAGATCGTCTCCAATCTTAGTGTCCAATGTTTCTAGCATTGTTCAATCTGTTCCATTTGTTCATCTCCTTGTTGCTTGCCTTGGTTTTTTGTCGACACTTCTTTTTCAACCACTAGTTGTTGTAATGCATCTTGTGTATGCAGTGGAGAAGGTAGTAAGATGGTGTCCTTAGGCCCTTCCCCTTGTGGTTGCTTCATCTGAGCTACTATGTTGTAGGCATGTTGAGTTGTTTCAACATCTTCCTCATGTAACCTTTATTTGAATCTATCACTTTTAAGATTCATAACCAAAGTCCTTTGTTTTTAGCTTTTAATCTTGCAGATCCTGTACTCGTCTTTTCATATTTGGCAAAAGGCCTAGGTCCTTGGCAAGCTCTTCCATTGCTTTGTTCTTCAATGAGATGTTTGTCTTACAAGCTTCTCAACCTTGTGCAACAACCTGATTTTGCATTATTGTCCTTAATTCCACCAAAATTGTTCAATTATTTGGTCTACAGAATACAGGCTAGTAGAAATGAAGTCCTCCATTGCTTGTATTTTGTGTTTCTTGTTGGTTGTGGTGGCAAAAGGATAATTATTGGCTACCTACAGTGATCTTCTGGCTATAAGGAGAGACTTCATTAATTTGTGTTCATCAAAAACAGGGTTCTATCATTTTTCTTTGGCCACTTGCTGTTTTGTTCCTTTTTGTGGTATAGTTTCTTTTCTAATTTCTTCTTTCTCCTTTGAGGAGCTATCATACTGTACCGATTTTTTTTATGTGCTTTTTGTTTTCTTCTTTTATGGCTTCCTTTGCTCATTTGATTCCTATAACTTTTTGCACTCATTTTTAGCAAAGTTTCTATGGTTTCCTCAAATGGAGACATAGCTGGGAAGGAGTTACTTCAATTTGGATCACTTCCTCTACTCATGTTCTTTTCTTTCCCTTCTTTTCTTTTTGTGGTGTGTAATGTTCCACTTTTGACAGGCTTAAATATTATGCAATTTCTGAAGGTTAAAATGCAGCAAAATGGGAATTAAAATTAATTATTTAATATTATTACCTAAAAGTTAATTAAAAGGTAATATTAAATAATTAATTAAGTGACTTTAAACAAGTGACTAATTAAAGTCACTGAACAGATAACCATGCGGAAAAACTGAAAATAATATTATAAAAGTGACTTTGGAGTTGCTATGGAACATGGAACGATTTTATGTTTTCTTACAATATTATTTTTGAAGAGTTGCTCAGATTTAGAGACTCGGGACGGAAAACCTGAGGAGTCCATCTTCACCAGTGAGACAAATCTGCTCTAGATGGTCTTGGAGGAGTCACTCAAGCTTTTCAGTTGGTGTGTAACAGTTGGAAGTTTCACACAAATTTGTAAAGTCTTCAATGAAGACAAATTTCAGAGATAAATGATTCAATATTCAGAATAAGGTAGTTTTGGAGGTATTTTATTATTTTTCAGAGTAAGGGTTTAATTACAGATGATATTCAGAATAAAGATTATTTATTGGATGACTGTTATAAAGTTGGTCGTTGTCTTTCTATAGATTAATTGATCCAAAGGTTTAATATTTTAATAGGCTTAGCATTCGAAAGGAAAATGGTAAATTGGTAATATTGGTGTATTATGTAGTAGCTAATATTTGACTTGGCATAATATTTAAGGGAAGCCGATTCAATAATGATGGACCATTAAATATTATGAGGTTGATGAAATTATTTCATAATGGAGTCGTCCTCTTAAATATTTGGCGTGAGAGTTATGAAGTATTGGATGCATCAATATTTCCCATTAAAACTGAGTTACCCAGTTCATGATCTAAGCCTGTCATGCTTGGACCAGGTTCATGTGGGTTTAGCTACACGCCTGGGTACGCACGGATGCGCCCCAGAGGCTCGAGTTTGTTGTGGGTCTGTGAACACAAATCCACAGTGAACCTAGGGTCCCTGAGGTGCACCTAAGCCAAACCCGAGCGAACCCAGGTGCGAAGCTGGGCTACTCCATCGAGAGTCACTTGAAAAATTAAAAAAAAATTATTTTCCATAACATAATTAAAGCTAATATTGAAACTCTGAACTATAAATTGGCATTTGGCATTGATCAATGATGAAGTAGCATACTATTAAATGCATTTAGTTTTATGTATATTTCTTTAAATTTTTGCATATAATATGTATATATATACATGTGCGGACATACCCGACCCACGAACCCAAAGGGCAAAAAAAATTTGCCTAAACCCACGAACCGGGTTTGTGTCCCTAAACCCAAGCCTGAACTCGAACTGGTAACTTAGCATTAAAGTCAATATCGTTGTCTAAAGTTTTTGACAGGCATGCTTATATCTGAAAATGGCTCATTATACATAGGCACGAGCACTTTGGCATTGTATTTTGTGAATAGTCAATTTGAAACAAAGTGATTATACTTCCCTTTTGCTATAAATTGTGAAAGTTGCATATGAAGTTCAAGCCTAGAGAGAAGTCATGGAGCACAGAGTGAATATAGTTGGGTGTATGAAGCTAGTCAAGAGGCATTATACCAGTTGATGGTTGGAAGACAATATTATCATTGCCGCGGCTTTCCAACAAAGATTGATAAGCACATGATTATAACCATGCAATAGCTTGTTGATCTTTAGAAATCAAACATCAATAGTTCCAATTCCCATAGTCAACCATAGTAGGGTTCGGAAAGGAAGGCCACAAAAGGTGCCCAGTTACTGTTCAACCCAATTAAGCCCAAGAGCGTGCAGCATCCAAATAAGACAACTCACCCCTTGGCCCACAAGCGGCAAGAACATCCATCTTCAATAATTCCATCCCTTGGGGTGGCCTACTAAATTCGATGGGAACCTGGGTTGTTGAGCAAGACCATTCAGCGCAATTAAGCCCAAGAGCACGGACCATCCAACTAAGACAACTCGCACCTTGGCCCACAAGTGGCAGGAATATCCATCTTTGATAATTATATCCCTTCGGCTGGCCTACTTAATTCACGGGAGCACATATGCTACCTCTCCCTAACATATTTCCCTCCATTACCACAATAATTGTTTGAAGGAATAAAGAATAGACAAACTTATTAATTGAAGAAACATGCTACATTTTCAAAGTTTATTAATAACTTGGTAAAGATATACGCTAGAGATTATAGATGCATAATAACATTGCCTTTATTGCATTAATGCACAATTCTGATATTTGCCTTATAATAACGGATAACCTGATCGGCTGCTTATACTCAGGTATATCCTGCTTGGATGTAGAGTTCCTACTTTTATACCTTTAATTGGTGATAGAGTCATGCCCCTTCATCCCATCATTTCCTTTTCAAGAGTCACACCCTTTCATGATTGCTACCTTTTGGAGAATAATTTTATAATAAATCCCTTAACTTACTGCCCTAGATCAGCCCTTATTTATTAGTTTCATTTTGCCCAGGTCAACCCTAATTTATTACCTTCTTTTTGCCCAGGTCACCCCTAATTATGACTTATTTTGTGCCCTAAGTTTAGTTATTAATGCTGCGACCTATTACGTCTTTCTTTCTTTTGTCCTTATATAAGGTAGCGATTTCAAACCCTTTCTCTGCTGCAACTTTCTTAGTAATGTTTTTTTTTGACGGGGCATGACACAGCGCAGTTACTAAAGTGTCATGGCAGTCTTGACAGTGACAAGTGGCAATTTCACAAGAGGACACAGAAGGGTTGGTCACCATTGTTGCATGCTACGAACACAGTTACAGTCAATTTGAACCAGACTATGTATTGGAGCAGCTCTAACCAGTTGTATTTCATCCATTGTACTGTTTCTAAATAATAAAACGAGGTGGAAGTACCTGTGGCACCTACAAAGCGGGGATTTCTTCCTCTACATCAAGGGTTCCCCTGCTGAAAATTGTTATTATGTGTGTGTGTTCGAGTGATGCAGCATTTTTTCATTCTTAGTTGCATCAAAATAAGCTTCCATTAGGAAATACTGCATTCTAACTAGAGCATAAAGTAAAATTTTGGTGCTTTGTAGCTAAAAAGCTTAGTTTTGTAGTAGGCAAATGGATCAGTGTCATCATGTCCTCCTATCCAGGAAACTTGGAGAAACAATGCTTTTGACTTTATCAAGAACATACAAATGCATTGCTAAAAATATCATCTAAAATTAAATGTCTGTAAATATATGATGTATGTAGACTTAATGGAAGATAAGCCTGGCTGACATTGCACTAGAAAATTAAGAACCAAAAGGGCATTTTATTTATTTCAGAATGGGTAACAGAAATCTTGTGATACAGGACACAGGTACCCCATACCTGTATGCTTTCATTTTTTTTAGCAACAGGAATTACAGTTGCTCCACAAACTTCCAGCAGAAGCTTCAATCTCTCTTTGTAATGGTACTGCAATAAAACATTCATCTGAAGAAAGATCTCTGAGGTAAAATCAACTTCACAAATCATAGGAAAGGACTAAAAACATTACCGAATCTGATGGTCCAACCATAAATGTAAATCCAGATAAGCATGTTTCCCGAAATTTTGAATCTACAATCTTGACTGGTATAGATACTGGCCCTTGTTTTAGCATTAAAGTAGGACCAAAGCTGGACAAGAAAAAAGAATTACTATCTGAAGGAGCCAAAGAATAGTGGAATAGAAGAATCAGATATATATCAAATATTTAAAAGTCCAGATTTCCAACTACAAACTTCAGACTTGAGTTTTTCTCAAATGGTAGTACATCAGCAGAAAGGAGTATTTTCAATACCTCGAGCAGTTTGGAATTTCTGAAAGTGAAGATGCTTGCCCCATCATATCCTGGTAGAAATATATAAGGCCAGCACGTTAAAATGAACCAAGTATGACTTGAACAAAAAAAGTGACCATGCACATGGTAAAATTGTAAATAGAATAATTTTATTGTTTATCGCATGATACACCAGATCAATGAATGGATTATTAATCATCAGAGTATTGCGTTAGCTGCCTGAATTAGATATAGGCACTGCCAAGGCATCTAGATTTAGGTGTTGATCACAAAACTTTCATTTTATTCTAGCCCTGCCTTCTTGCTCCGCATTCCTTAGTCCAAAAGATTAGCTAGAGAAACTGATAGCTGATGTTCAATATATAAGGATTGTGAAGGGTGGAAACTGGTAAGGAATCCACTGCCATCATATGCATGGCCTTGGGGACTTCTCTGGAAGCGAAGCCCAACATTCACTATGGATTTTTGTGCCAACAACAATGTCAGTGTTCTAGCATCATTTTTGTTGAAACGAACTAAATCATTTAGATGGACTGTGGAAACATCATGTCATATCTTCTTCTTTAATCAAGATAACTTGCTAATAAAGTAGCAAAACTGTTAGGAAGACCTTTAGCATATTGCCTTTGCATAGGCCCTCTCGTGGTGATGGATGATGATAGTGCCAGCTCATGTTACCCAATATCTATGTGTTGGTGCTGAGTAGTGTTTGAGATGTAATCAGAACTTCAAGGAGGGGTGCTTGGGAGTTGCTTTGTGTATTACAATCACTTTGGTCAAAGATATTTGTATGTGGAGTTACTTCTGTTTGGGAGAACACTCTCATGTCATGGATCATAAGAATTTTGACCATGGTATTTCGGAACCATGGTATTGTGTTATAGTAGTTTTCTAAACCTCCTTAAGTCTATATGTTGAGGGCTTGACATGGAGGATGTATTATGTGAGTTAGAAGTAAGATTTGTAAAAATGTTTTTGGATAAAGATATAAATTGATGGGTTGAAACACTCACGTATTTGAGATTAATACAAACCTATGCTCTCTTTGGTGGTCTGGTTTTTAACAAATAAGTTTTTCCCACATACATTCATGTTCCTGTGGTTTGTTAATTTCTTGTATGCTTCTCTATGTTTCATTTCATTCTTATCGTTTAATCACATGCATTAATCAAATTTAAACACTATTTGGTTAATGTTCTTATTGCACCGTTTACCTTGTATCCAACAATTAGAAGCTCTTGTGTGAAGTAAAGATTAGAAGTGCAATGGATGGGGGACATTGACAGGGTATATAAAGAGATTTTGTTTTGTCACAAAGATGTAACTCATTATATTAATCAATGTTTGAATATTAACCTAAATATGATTTGTTTTAATAAAGGCATTTTACTCTTCCCTGCTGAAGACTCATATTGAATAATATAATATATGCCTGAGCATAACCATGTGAAGCACAGAACTGAAATTGTATCAGAAAATAGAATCAAGAGAAGAATCAAATCTTCAATTTTTTTCTGATATAAAATCTCTCTTGAGTTTTTAATGGGTAACCATACATTCTACTAGTCTGTGTTTTCTATGGGTGAATCCCATTAGTGTTTTGTTATCTCTATAAACCAATTAAATTATTTCTTATATTGTTTCCCCTTGACAATTCAACGTTGTCATTAGGCAATTCTGCAGAGGTAGATTATTAAAATGGTCGTAAGTGGATGTGCAGAATTCTAAGACAAAATTGCAAGAAAATCTGGTAACTCATGGTATACTCCCTTTGTCTCTTATAATTTCTTTCCTTGTTTCCTTTTGTTGAGACATGGACCAGCTAGGACTCGAACCTAGGACCTTCCATACACTGCTGGAGTGCTCTACCACTGAACTACTGGCCCCTCTTGGACCAGTCCATCGTCGGTCTGGGTGTGGCTTATTTCCAACACCAACACCCCCCCTTAAGCCACACCTCTCATGTGCTTGGGGCTCCTAGCCTAGACCTAGCTCTGATACCATGTTGAGACATGGACCAGCTAGGACTCGAACCTAGGACCTTCCATACGCTGCTGGAGTGCTCTACCACTGAGCTACTGGCCCCTCTTGGACCAGCCCATCGTCAGTCCGGGTGTGGCTTATTTCCAACACCAACACCTTTTCTCACTTCCCTGGCTATTTTTTGTCATTTTTTATAAACCCAGATAATCAAAACAGTTTAGAATAGTGATTAAATTTCATTTCAGTGAACAAGCTTTGAAACGTTATATTATCTAATTTTAACTTTGGGCATAAAATGGTCAAATCCTTCAGTTGAATACCCCTCTGGACCGTGAGTTTGAATGTTAAATCTTTTTCCAGTTTTAATGAACTTTCAAACATTGGAGTAAACACAAAGTTGCATACAAACAAGCCAAAACTGATTTGACACATTTCTTTCCTAGAAAACACCAGCAGCTCCTTAACAGAATAGTTTTACATAGACATTTAGTGAACCCAAGAAGACTAGACCACATATTCACAGCCTTGGAGGAAAATAATTCATTTTCAAGTAGGAACCAATCAAATTGGTGTATCAAAACGCACATCAACATCTTCATATACAAAACCTAAATGTCCATGTAAGCCAGGCATTCTATTAAGAAATGCTTCTTTGTTCCTATTGCTCTTGTAGTGCAAAAAATGCATATCCTCTACTCCAATTCTTCCCTAGGTGTCATCCATCTACATACCTCACACTTGAACCTGTGGGAGCTAGTCCATATTTGAAATATGAGCATCTCCTCCCTCCATTTTGGTCACTACATATGCTTTCACATGATTTTCACTGGTGGGGTTGAACTCTATAAGATTCTCTACCCAAGTTCTTTCTCCATCTAGCAATCCTAAATTTTCTGTTTGCATAGCTTTAATTTCTTTGTTATAGTTTGGGCATGCATTTGAACTAACACCTCATCTGCTCATCCTTCTTTTCTATTATTTCATTCACACGTAAGGTTGAACCGTATGAAGTATGACTTCACGATTAACAAGATTTCAAATCAATGTGAGATTGCAAGTATATAATAGATTGGTACACCCAAACTTTTCTTAGGACTCTTAAGTATTCTGATAAGACTAGATATTCACTAGAAGGATTCATGAAGAACAGATCATTCTTTAAGTGGAAAGTAAACTAACAAGAAACAATTGAGCAGTTAAAGAACATTACATCAAATATACTCAGGAACACACATCTAAGTCATTATAGCAGTGAAATTTGTATTCCAATCATATATCATTTTATATTATTAAAGGATTGCCTCTAGAACACCAACATAAGGGACTAGACATTTGCACTAAGAATCACAAAGAATTGCCACTTCATCTTCAAAACATCTATAATACAGCCCTTATCATGGTTGGGGGCTTGCGAGATCGATGAATATCATATTGAACCAACCTAGTGCCACTGTTGATCAGGGCTTAAAAGAACAACTGTTGATCAAGCACATAGAGCACAAACAAAAGCAAAAACAAGAAAGAAAACAAAGGAAACCAAATGAAATTGCAAAAATAATGGCAAGAATACAAGGAACCACCAATATGTGCAACCCAATCTATCTCTCTCAGAAAGCCAAACTATTCAAAAGAGCAAAGCTCCATTATCTATAGTGCGAGCCACTTACCCTACCATGAAGGACAAAAGCTCGTCACAGAAATAAACACGCAATCAGAAGATTACTCAAACAGCACAGTGCTGTCTGACAATGAACAATCTAGCCAGCCCTTGATAAATTAAAAATGATAGTCTTATGACCTAGAATCAACACACAATCAAAATATCTAATTGTGTCATCTAATAGAAATATTCTCATGGAACGACCAACTCCCTAACATGTGACATCATCTGACCACTGTGAAGTACACACACAAATACAAGTTGCATGAAGGATCAAAGGCAAGTCTTCATCGCACAAGAACGTGCACTCAACAGAGATTCAAAGGGATGCATCAACAGGGAATAGAATGTGCAGAACACCAAAAGCCACCCAACATGACACAATGCACACTATTATGCCAATGAGCAACAATCTACCACAGCACAAGACACAAAGAATAAGCTCACATGCAGGAAGGTAAATATCTATTTTTGAGTGATGCAAGATTGTGCCAACCCAAGGATGTCGTTGCATCAAATCCCCCTTACATTCCAACTACTAGCTGTTGTGACGTTTTCAACTTTTCACACATCACCCCGTTGCAAATGGGGGCCCCCACTTTTCACTTCACTTAGGTGTTTTGTTAGTCGTCTTGGCATGACAGTAGTCTCCTAGTCGTTAGCCTTTTCTCTTGAGAGGAGATTGCTAGTGTGAATGTCAAAATTAAGGTCGGATTGCAAGGTTGCTAATGTTGTCATGTGTTGTCAATATTGTCAAAATGGCTGAAGTTACAAATTTTGTCAAGTTGAAAGTCGTCAAGTTGCTAAGGGTATGGGGGTGTCATTAGGAGTTGATGATTGAGCATATAGTGGCAAATCAGGGTTTTGAATTTCAAGTCCTCATCATGCAAGGTCAAGGGGGGAAAATATGAAAAATTGCCTAAGTAAAAACTTACTCATGTATAATGTTGTGCATCCTAATGCCCTCAACCCGCCATAGATTTGTGTGCATGTGCCTCTTAGCCCCACCAATACATGCAACTCCCTAATTTCCACCTTGGCTCAACGGTCAACATTGTGAATGCCCACTTATCAAACCCGCCAAGGCATTGACTTGTGCAGAGCTATAGTCCTAATGCGCTCCATTTAGGTTGAGCATGCCTACCATCTATATACCCTTAGCATCACAACTTGTACACGACACCACCTTGTATGCGCTCAAGACAAAGTTAAGGCTAAAATTTGGTTAAGTAAAGATCAAACCCTCTTTGAGAGTGTACATTCATTGGTGTGGGTGATCCTTTCAATCCCGCCAATACTAATCACCTAGCTATATGCGCTCATTAACTTGTGCATAAGCATACCTGAAAACCACTCTAAAGATAAGGCCAAACTTTATGCAAGTATCATCCCAAGGTGCACTCAGGGAGAAGGCAGTTTTAGGGTCATTTAAGTGTTGAAATCTGTTCAAAGTCTCCATTGATGCAAACTTGCCATTGATGTGCGCTCATAAGGATTGGATGTTGTGCTCAAACCCCCCTAAATGTGCTCAAGGGGTAGCATTTACTTAGAATTTGATCCACTTTACTTTGTGCAAGCTAAGCCCCTAGGTGCGCACTTTCCTTGTAGTTGTGCAAGACAACCTCAAAATCCCGCCATACTAGGCTATTGCTCAAATGTGCCCAACTTGTATCAAATCATGCATTATAGGCCTTCAAACCCATCATGCAATATAGGACTTGGCGTGCGCTCAAGGTGAGAATGGTAAAAAATGTCTAAGGCAAAATCAACCCTCTTACTTTGTGCATGAAATTGTGCATGTGTGACCTTCATTTGCACTCATGACTTTATGCATGAGACTCCCTTAAGTGCACTCTATTTACATACATGCTTAGCTTAGAATTTGTGCAGGTTGTCCCTCTAAACCCGATATGCAAGGGTTCCTCTAATATGCGCTCAAGAGAGGAGTAACTTTAAAAAGTTGTTTAAGTGTTCTTGTTCTTTCAATACATTCATTTGTGCAAATCAACCATAAAATCCCACTCAAACACCTTACAATTATGAATAGCAACCCCTTGAATGCACTTAGCAATTTTCTTTGTGCATCTAGGACTTCTAAACCCACCCTACAAGACGGGGCTAGTTTTGAGCCCATCCTTCTTATGCATATGGGTGTCTTAAATACATTCTATATGAAGTTGTGTAGGGCTTAAAGGTTTGAAATTTATATGATAAGACTTCTTGTATTTAATGTTTTAATTTGTGATTGATTGTTTGTAGGATCAAGGCATGGAATGTGAACATAAGGAGGCACAAAGAGGAACATCTCCACACCAAGGTTCAAGTATTCAAAACATTCAAGACTACATCATGGGGATCGCCCTACAAACATCAAGATGTGCAAATCACAAGAATGAGGATAAGGAAATTTTACCATCTTGAATTTCCTTCGGCAAGGGAGATCAAGGTCAAGCACATCATACAAAGGAGAATCAAGCATAGGCATCACAAAGTCTATATCAGGCATTCAAGGTGCAATGTTACATAGTCACAAGGATGAAATTCCCAAGTTAGAAGATGAAATGCAAACATGATCAAGGAAGCAAATAGTTTCAGAAGAGTAAAGTAAAGTTAGAAGGTTTGCTTGATCATCCAAAGATGATACAATTTGGGAATATGCCCCATCATCATCACATTAGGCAGCTGGCTAATGTTGAGTATCAAAAGATATTGATTGCTAAACCACAAACACTTTGTGATGATGTAGCTGAGGTGGCATCTTAACCATCATCAACTCAATCAAATTGTACCACAAAAACATGTCCAAGTTCATTGAACCCGATTCATCTCATGAAGGAGCAAGCAACACATGGCATTGAAATTGTTCAACATACCTAACCTCATTTCCTATTGGTGCATACTTAAAGATGGACGTGTCCCAAATAATGTAATTATTTCATTGGCCAAGAAAGAGTTGGTTGTAACTGACCCTAATTAGGGTTTTATTGTAAAATCTCAGTCGTTGATTTGAGAATCAATCCAGGCCCTTGAATTGTAATTGTGGTGTCTATAAAAGGCCTAGTTTTTTCATTTGCAAAGGTTAATAGATAGTTAATAGTTCTTAGATAGCAATTAGAAGTAGCAATAGAGAAGGGGGAGGAAGCTTGAAATTGTTGCCAAGTTATGTTGAAATCAATTCAATACTTTCATTGACGTTATGGTGGATGTATGTGTTGTGTTTCTACATTTTGCATGGTTCCTTGTTACTTCTCAAGATTAATTAGAGTTTATTGATCATGGTGGATGCTTATGAAGATATTGAAGGAAAAAAGAAGATGGGAGCTCAGAATATTATCACATTCTATCTCTTTGAACATAGCAGCAACTATTCCAGAAAGAAAACAGTACTCCTTGTGGAAGCTCTAAGGGTTCATGGGCTGAAGAACTGTGCAAGGAAGCCATAACCAATGATCTCTCTCTCTTCATTTTCCAGGTCATGTTAATTTTATAGACCTAGTAAGCTTTGTGTATACTTTTTCTTTCTTTCTTTCTGAGCCAGAATTAAGGAGGGATGAACATAGAGAAAATGCATACGGAAAATTACAGTATGGCTGTGAATTATGTATCCAGCTGAGAGGAAACCCTTTGACAATAGATAAAATATTATATACTGTGTATTACAGTATGGCTGTGTATTATGTATCCAGCTGAGAGTAAACCCTTTGACAATAGATAAAATATTATATACTGTGTATTACAGTATGGCTGTGAATTATGTATCCAGCTGAGAGTAAACCCTTTGACGATAGATAAAATATTATATACTGCGTATTACAGTATGGCTGTGTATTATGTATCCAGCTGAGAGTAAACCTTTTGACAATAGATTAAATATCATATACTGTGTATTACAGTATGGCTGTATATTTCAATATGGCAGAATTTCATTCTTAAATGATATGGGAAAAATATTTGCCTAAATTGTTTAATTGGTCATGGTAACCTTGTATTAAGAAACCCCAAATGGGTTCTCAATTAAACACTTATAACCATTGAGGTACATTACTACTTAAATTTATCCAAGAAGTACATGAATGAGCTGTTTAGATTGCATTTTTAGCTCAGACGTAAGATAAACATGAGATGGGTACTATCTTCCAGCTGGGGAAGCTGCTCAAATAACTAGAGATTAATTTTGTCAACCAAGATGGTTAACTTATCTTAGTTTGGTAAGAAACGACAGGTAAGAGTAGAATTTCAGAGCTCATTAATGCAGTTGGGCATAACAAATTCTATAGGTGCACTTAGACATTTAGTAAACAATACCTTAGTGGGAAAAAATTTGATAGGCAAGGAAACTTATAGCGCTTCTTATTGCAGATAGTCATATGCATAGAAATACATAGCTTCACCGCTTCCTAATGCAATTTGACATGCATACAAAAATATATAGTTTCACTGGACAGTGCAGTAGCAGCACGAATGCTCATAATACATTTAGAGCATAGAAAATTAAGCTGATGAGGAAGATAGCATCCTGTTGTCTATCTCATCTTTCCCGCACTAAGGTAAGCATATCGGTTAAAACCACGTAACAATGAAACTAGAAGGGAGCAAATTACATCTAAAATACAATAAGGCCTTTAACCTCAGGATGAGGTAGAGAACCGGCCGATAAAATCAACTATGCCAAACTGAGGAGAACTATTGACTGCTTTGTCAATTCATGTAATATTCATGTGTGAAAAAGGTCATTCTATGTTATGTCCTAATGGTCATCCTTATTTAGGAATTCATAAAAATATGCCTATGTCATAAAAGTTCAAGTTGCATCCATGAAGGGATATAATCATATGTAATCTCAATGGCAGATACCAGCTAATAAAGACCTAGTATGGGCTACTTCTCATGAGTAACAGAATTGGGACTGTGTGAAATGTGAACTATTCAACTGTTGTAATTTAAGACTGGTAAATTTGTACGGGACATTGGCTCATATAAAAGAGGAATGGTGAATTCCACATATCCAGTAAGCATGGATTCATTCTTGTACTCGTGAAAGAGTGGATTGCTAGCTCAAGGGTAAAAGTATGAACTCAGTATTTAACTAATCTAGGGTTTTGTCAAAGATAGGTTACACCCTAAGAGTATAAGTCACCTCAAGTTTGTTGACCAGTATGTGAAAATTGGGTCCAAACATAAATGACAGCCAATGAGCCTCATAGAATCAAAATGCAATAGCATAGAGATAGACATGAGGACCTGGTTACCTTCAAGGATTCAATCCAACCAAGAAAGATGATGAACAAATGACTTCATGAATTAGCATGTTTGCAATGACATAGAAACCCTCAGTCAAGGTGATGTTACTTTTGTAAGCGTCAACCAATTTGTTAATCCAGTCAAAGGTCATACTAGTTAGGGGTAGCCTATAGTGTATGACCAACTAGGGATCTGTGTAGGATTACCCTCCAGTCAAATGGCATGAATTAGACTTTTGTTACCTCCCTACGAAGGGTCGGGCCAATCCAATTGGATATGGTACGGGGGACTAGCAAGTTCGTGGTTGGGCGGAAAAGCGCCCTCATGATACTTTCCCTCCTCATTGGTCAATTGATGAAGTTATGAAAGTTTTCAGAATATTGGCATCTGGAGAAATGTATTTCCTAAAACTCTCTTTTCATTTAAATCGAAATGTTAAAGTACATTCATATCTACTATTTTCACTCATAGCATAGATCTATGTTTAATTCAAGATTTCAGTTAAGACAAGTTTCCTTTCAGTTATTTGATGTTCAAAAAAAAAAACAGTAGTTTTTCCCTCCCTTTTCTGCTGAAAGGATGTGAAAGTTGTTATTTCAAATTTGCATACGTTGTTGCATGTTACACATTAAGTCGCATTGTTCACATTGTAAACCTTGGAGTTTCCTTATTCGATCACATCATTCAGCATATAAGGTTTCTTTGTTCAAGAGGGGATAGAATACCTTGGTATTTTATTCTATGTTCAAGGTGTCCTAAAAAAACATCAACAGTAACTAAATAAGAGACATACTTTTATCGCCCACTATTTTTTTAAATAATCAAATCTATGAAAATATTCACTAACAGCCTAAAATTTTCTGCAAGAATGGCGTACTAGCAGACTCACAGATATCAACTTTATCTGCATGAATATGTACAATATAAGCAAGGAACATCATGTTAATCCCTCAAGATCTTATACACTAGTCACTGTTCTTCTCTCACAATTTACTCTTGCATTTGCAAGTTCACTCATACAAAATGACAGATGGATGAAGATAAATATCAGCAAGAGAATCTAAATGAGCAAGCTAAAGAATATAATATAAAATGAATTGAATTAAAATCAGTTTATGTATCATAGAGCCAATGGCTTAGTAAAAATAACTTAAGTTGGTTAAATGAAACATGGCACTAGTGTAAATCTTACTAACAATACAAAGGTAGAAAGACGTATCTATTTCCCAAAGTGTATGCAAGAGCAAAGCTCTATAATATAAAGATTTTGAACAGATGATGATCATTGACATAAACATTTTGAGTTTGGACAATTAGCTAATTATGTATGAACTGTTTGTTCACAAATGTAGTTGTAATTTGACTATCATTAGTGTAATGCTACAATGCAGGAAGCTGACAAAATGTAGTCTAATTTATCTTTACCTTGAACTTTGTACCACTCTAAATGTTTACAATGCTTATTGGATGTTTATGCTCTTTTGTTAATAAAAGTACCAGCAACTTTTAATAGTGAAAGTTAAATAATTTTTGGAGCACTGCTCTTAAATACCTAAAAAGTAAAAACAGTTCTTTCCATGAGATTACTTTGAACTTTGAAGAGAGATAAGACCAATAACCCTATGCTGGAGAAGCAATGCTAACAGAATCTATAATACAATAAAAAGAAATTAATAGCACACACAATACAGCAAAAGAATTTATCAGAGGAAACCTTTTCATGAAAATACCCAGAAAAAATAACACTCACTGTACTAACTAGACCATCACGATACAACAAGTTATTTCTCACTTGTGCTTAACCCTTATTCATGCACAAATACTCATACAGATCAATTTAGGCACTTACTAAGCAGCATTACAATACAATGGATGTGTAACTGTAAAAGTTAAAACCATTGCCCAAAAATCCACCTCTAAGGGCCCCAAAAATTTCAGTGGCTCCTCCTCCCTAACCCCAGCATGAGGGGTTGCTGGCCCCCCATATCCTCCAGCTGAGGGGCTGCCCCAGACTCCACTAATTTGGTGTGGTGTAAAGATGCAAAGTATACAAAAAATATTCAATATTTTTCTCTTCATCAGGCAATAATCAAATGATATTATACAGTAGTCGGATAGAAACCTCATTCCTAGTTATGAAACTATTTCAGCATCAGATATAAACTAAAACTGAAAACTTACTTGAATCCAGTTGCACACAACAATAGGTTTTTTGGCCACAACAGCATCCAAAACATCATTTGTTATAGGAGAAGAGTCTTCAACAATAAGATGAGTACAGTTTGACTTCCATTTCTCTATTGAATATGCCCCTGAAATCGTGCAATCGACAGTAATGCTAGGAAGTCAATGATAGGGATGAAGAATCCTGTACCTAGAATTTGCAATTTGCAGTAATTCACCCATTCAATAAGCAAAAGTGCATTGTCTAGACAGAAATCTGCAAAAGATTTACACAAGCAAAGGACATATCCCACCATCTATTTGGTCTTCTTCCTGTATAATTATATTTAGAAAGATATCATGCAAACAAGGCAAATGCACAGATACGTTGCACATGAATCAAATAAGAACGGGTAGTTTAACATCACAATCTGTCAAATTTACAAGTACCATCTTCAATGATGCAGAATTAGAACTACCAACCTATTGATGAGACAGTGTTATGTACACGATGTTTCAGGTCCAAATCTTCTATAGCTGTTATACAGAATAAGAACGGAATAAAGCTCAACCTGTCAAGAGTTATTCAACATTGATTAAGACCAATCTAAAGAGTTTTATTATACAGTTTCAGAAAATCTCCCAATGACCATCCAACCAACTGGTTGGAGTATTAAATGAAATCCATAAAAAGTGGTGCTAACAAAATTTAAACAGTAGAAAATACAGGGCAAGTGCTCACCTAAATATTGTATTTGTTGTTCCAAACGTGATCAAGTCTCCATTGTTTAAAACTGTCTCCTTATTTGGTAAGGAAAAAACTGGTTTTGAACCGACTTCCTTGTTAACAAATGTGCCAAACTTTGAAACATCTTTTAAGCGAATTTCTGGGGGAGGAATATCTGTAAAACCTTGCAAGTTATTATAAGGAGAAGCTGCCTCAACTATGATCTCTGCATGCACTCGTGAGATTGTCTTGTCAGTCAGAATTGTTACTGCACAACCTAAAGAAGGCAAGAAACAATGTAACTAGAGTAAGGAATACAGTAAGATCCAGTGTAAGCCATAGAAGAAATGAATTTGTAATATTGCCTTGGTACAACCCTACAAGGAGTTCGCCCCAGTCTAATTGTTTTCTAGATAAAGCTTTCATTAAGATGTATTAACCAGCTAAATAAGCCAAGAACCAGTGGATTGCAATAAATTTGAACTAAGATGATGTTATGGCCCAAGACAGACATGGAGTTAGCCACCTGCATTTTTAACTCACAGAAAGCTACCTCAATCCATCACTAAAGATAGGAGATATAATTATGAAAAATCCAAAAGTATGCAAGCGGTGCACAGGTGGACAGATGCTTTTGGGACTGCTTGTTACTGGGTTAATAGATCTCCTTGCTCGGCTCTTGATAAAACTCCTTATGAGATGTGGACAGGTAAAAAGCCATCCATTTCACATGTGAAGATTTTGGTTGTGAGGCTTATGTTCATGTGCCAAAGGAAAAGTGGTCTAAGTTGAATCCAAAAGCACATAAATGCACTTTCATAGGATATGGTGAGAATATTAAAGAAAAGAACATAGAGGTATTTCTATATCTAAACAACCAGAGAAAAAAACTACACATAAAACAATGCACTTTGAATTGAAGCAGGTATCAGATGCAAATGTTCAAAAATGGGAACATGAGGAAGAGAATAAAGAGGAAAATGAGAATTCGAGTGGAAATTCTCAACAAATTGAAGAGGTAAAATAACAAGAACCTGAAGAAGAACAAGAAGCAAAATCCCATACACCAACCTTGAGAAGATCCTCAAGGTAACAGAATCCAATAGACAAGTATAGCCCACCAAATTTCCATTGTGTATTTGCTTTGCCTAGTACTGATGATGAACCAAGGTCCTACAAGGAAGTTATTCTTTCAAAGGAAAATGAGTTTTGAAAGGAAGCTATGAAAGAAAAGATGATGGCTCTAGATTCATGTGACACCTACGATCTTGTTCATTTGCCCAAGGGAAGGAAGGCCATTGATTGCAAATGGGTTTACAAAAAGAAATTTGGAGCAGAAAGTTCATTGGAGAGGTACAAGGCCAAACTAGTCACCAAAGGTTACTCCCAAAGAGAGGGAGTTGATTTTGGTGCTATTTTCCCTCCTGTTGCTGAATTGTCTTGATTAGCTTTCTCTTATCCATTGCCACAACATATAATTTTGAGGTAGAGCAAATAAATGTCAAAACTGCATTCTTACATGGGGATCTCGAAGAGAAAATGTTTATGCAACAGCCAAAGGGTTTTTGAAGTAAAAGGAAAGAAACATCTGCTAACAAGTTAAAAAGGTCTCTCTATGGTTTGAAACAATCACCCTGGACGTGTTATAAAAAGTTTGATTCATTTGCGATGAAATTGGGCTTTGTTAAAAGAAAGGAAGATCATTGTATATATTTTAAATGTATCGATGATCAGATACTAATCATTGCCTTGTATGAGAATGATATGTTATTTTTCTCTAACACAAAAGGAATGGTTAGCGAGTTGTATAAAGCTCAACTTTCAGGTGTTTTTCAGATGAAGGATTTGGGGAAAACCAAGTTCATACTTGGAACAAAAATCAAGCGGGGCAGAGGTAATAGAGAGTTTTGGTTGACACAAAGTAAGTGTGTTGGGATTATTCTACACAAATTTAATATGCATAACTGTAAGCCAATAAATATTAGAGAGATAGAGGTAATAGAAATCTTTGGTTGACTCAAACTAAGTATGTTGAGACTATTCTACGCAAATTTAATATGCATGATTGTAAGCCAGTGAAATTCCTTTACCTCCAAGCACTAAGATTACATTAGACATGAGTTCCAAAACTGATGATGATTTTAAGGACATTACTAATGTGCCTTAGTGTGGTCAGTAGCCTCAAATATGCAATGGCATGTGTTGGTTGTGTTGTGACGTTTTCACACATCGCCCCATTGCAAATGGGGACCCCCCACTTTTGTAATGTCCCCACTTTCCCAGTGATCACTCAGGGGCATGGATTTGCATGTTAGCCATCTTCGCAGGCAAGTTCATAGATTAGGAGATGATTGGCTAACCAAGGTGATTTATACTTAGTCATTTTCTTGGCCTTGGTGAGCATATATTATGTAAACTTTATAATATTTCATTATAAAGTTACTTTTTCTAAAATTAGACATATTTTATAAAAGGGGTTAATTAAATGTCAATGATAAAATATAAAGTTTTCCCCTTATGCACGCCTTTCTAGGCAAAAGGTAAATAAACTTTAATTTAAAAAGTGGCCCCAACAATGATGACTCATACCCTCAAGATGGGTGCCCAAGTTGAAGAATATCTTTTGGCATCTTGGTATATTGGAGGCCTAACTTGGGCGCTGAGTTTTGGAAAAGCATAAAGAAATGTGTATGGCAATCATTTGGCATTCTATTGTTCATTTTTCATCTCTCTTTTGGGAAATTGCAGCTCTGAGATCAGACCAGCAGCATTCAGGTGTTGGAGAACGAAAATTCTTCAATTCCAAGCAAGCTTGGACAAAACCCCAAGCCATATTTCAGAGGAATTCACTCAGAATTCCTGATTGGGCTTCAAAAATCAGTCTTTATCGGCATTTTCAGACCTGCAACAACAAGAGGATCAGTTATTGGAGGTTATTGAAGGCAGCAATTATCATTTCCAAGCCCCGCGTGGCTCTCCTAGACTGGCCATACCACTTCTAGAGCTGTCGGGGTGCCAAATAAATAATACAGCAGTGTTTAGGGTTTGAGTAAGTGTTAAAAATCATTGTTAGGCATAGTAATCAGCAAATAAGTGGATTAAATAGGTTTCTACAAGCACAAGTGGAAGATATCAGCAATTCAGTGAGAGAATTAGGCAAAATTCGAGGATCTTGCGTGGCAGCTTTTTGGGATTTGTGGCAAAACTACCTATTTCAGCAATAAAAGTTTAAGATAATTATAGTTGATAAGAATAAATCAGATTGGAGCAATTGATACCCTCTAGAAGCTCCTGTATTGCATAATTCATCAATTTTAGTCAATAAAAGCACTCTTCCAGATCAGCGCTGGACTCCTGGTATGCCCACTTTGGTTTTGGATGTTATAAACTTTTGTTCATTTCTTGTTATTGGTGTCTGCTGCAATAAAAATCAGAGTTCTGAAATTTATAGTCAGTCATTTATTCTTTGATATTTTGCATTCAATTTTCATTCTGCATTAGCAATCCAAAAGCAAGAACCTCAAAAAATGCAAAAAACAATAAAAAACTCATCAATACCAAACTCTTCTTATTCGCTCGTCAAAGATTTCAATTCAAACCTAAACTTCAGCTTGGGCAAGATTCTAGTTCAGGATCTTACAACTTTTTTGCTTTCTAGGTTAGTTGTAGTGTCTTTTGCTATTAGCCTTTGCTTGAGGAAGTATAATGTCTCAGGTTGGCAGGAGATAATCAAGTTCTCTCTCTCTCTTTGAGTTGGAATGAGGTCAATTAGCTCTCAAAATTTAGGAAATGAATGATTTCATGATGATCATTCCATTTGATCATCATCATCTTGTGCCTTCAGGGTGAAGAGTCTAAGCATCGAGTCATGAGGGTTGAGACGATTAATGCTAGATGGGGTCTTAGACTACGTGAGAGGGCTTTAACAATGACAAAGGACACTTTGAGCAAACAAGGTAAGAGCACTTTGAGTCACTTCCTTTGCCTCCCAAAATTAACGAACTGCATTTGAGTCACTTCCTTTGCTCCCCTCAAGCCACGATCTTTCACCTCACCACTTCCTTTGCCCACTCCAAGGCGCGAACTTCCTTTGCCCTCCTAGATCCGCAACCTTCCTTGGGAGCATTTCCTTTGCCCTCCTCAATCCGCAACCTTCCTTTGATCCACTTCCTTTGACCCCCAAGATCCGCGATCTCTCTTGAGACACTTCCTTTGGGGTGTCAAAACCATGATCTTTCTCTCATGCTCTTCCTTTGACACCTCAAATCCGCGACCCTCTCTTAGGCATTTCCTTTGCTTGATGATGATCATGACCATGCTAGAATGCTTCTAAGAGGTTATCAAAAGTCTGATCCATGACAAGTGAAAGGAGCGAATGGAGTAATAATTAACAAGTGATGAATCACTGCCAATGCTCCTTCAAACATTGACCTTAGCATTTCCTTTGGGGTCCCAAAGGCACAAACTTCCTTTGATGCTCTAAAAGCATGACCCTTCAATCAACATTTCCTTTGCCTCCCTCAAAGCGCAAACTTTTACCATGGCACTTCCTTTGCCTCCCCAAATCAGCGAACTTCCTTTGGGGTCTCAAATCAGCAAACTTCCTTTGACCCCCCAAATCAGTGAACTTCCTTTGGGGTGTCAAAAACGCAACCTTCCACTTCCTATGCCTAGTCAAATCAGCGACCAAACACCAAGCATTGTTTTTGCTCATCAAAAATCGCAAACTTCCTTTGTCTATGGAAAAGAACAAACTTCTTGTGCTGGCCGAATTCCACAATGGAGAAGCATGACATGAGTTGGCGCCAATAGAAAGAGGAAAGGCCGACTCTTAAGAAAAAAATAAAAATTAATAACATGAAAGCATTGCTAAAATTAAGTCAGCCTCCCCCCTTCACATTGGAATTCAAAATTTGAAGGTCATTAAATAAAAAGAAATTGCAAGATTAAATCGATCTAAGGCAAGGAAATAATTAAATTCATATAGCCTACTTGCATCATTGTAAAACTTGTTTCAAATCCAACTTGATATTGCAAATAAACTCCGACCTGATTCCTTCAAAACAATTGACTTATTAACATGAAGCGATTTAGATTTTAGGTAGAAGGTTGCAAAGTCGGCTAGGGTGGAAAGGTGTCTTTTAGATTTGCACTTATACGAGAAGGTAATTGCAATCATTTTAAGCACTCAAAGACAATTCGAAATTAATTCAAGGTGCAGGAAATCAGACATTTTGGAGACACCTCCCAACATCATCCCAATCTTCACTGCAAGCGCTTGGATAATGTTGAGTATCAAGAGATATGCCTCATTCATTTACAGCTTGTGATGGGTTACAATGAGCTAGCTAAAGTGGCGTCCAGTCATCACTTATCAAATCACATCATTCTAAGATAAGGCGTCCAAGTTCAATGCACTTGACTCATCCATCAAAGAGGATAACTACCACATGTGGGCACAAAGTCCAATGCACCTACTGTCGTCATCTATTGGTCAATTATTCAAGGAAGGATGTGTCCCATTAAATGTAATTTTATTATTGGTCAAACATTAAATGCTTTGTAATAGGTGTAACAAACCCTAATTAAGGTTTTCATCTTTCAATCTTGGCCATTGATTGTGAGTCAATCAGAACCACTCATTGTAATGAGAGCACTATATAAGGCTCCCCTTCTTCATTTGTAAAGGTTAATAATTAAGAGCGAATAGTTAATAGTTAATAGTTCAATAGCAGATAGCACTTAGAGTAGAGTAGGAAGAGAAGGCAAAGATTGTTGCCAAGACTTTGTTGTAAGAAGCATGTAAACTTCATTGGAGATATGGTGAAATTCATATGTTGATTCAGCAATTTGCATAGTCTCTACTTCTCGTTTAATTTTCATGTTGTTTAGATGAATGGAAGAACTTTTTGCATGATCAATGGTGAAATTCGTACATCCATACTACTAACACCGTGCTGATTGTAAAGTGTCTTGTGTAGTCAACTAGATCCAACTTAGCCAAGCTTAACTTCAATTATCACTTCTTCATTGTTATACATCATCTTGATGGTGTCTCTGCTTGTGGTGGTGATTTGAAAATCATTAGCTATCCCTAGAAGATTGCACTAGCCTTGTGGAGATGTTCGTTGCATGTCAAAGTAAAGCTTAGTTGAATTTCATCAAAGATTGTCCATCGCTCTTACATTCTTAGGATTAGATTAGATTTCTCAACCCTCATCCTTTTTCCTTTTTTTAAGTGAAGTGAAATTCCACGTTCGAGAGACATTCAAGCATTCAAGATTCAATGTAAGTCCCCTTGTGATTCCAGCAATATAACATCAAACACACTCAGTTTATCCAAGAGCACATCAAGACCTAACATTCGGAACCTTGGAGTTGTCCCATTTGATCACGCAGTTTAGCACTTGGGGAGTCTTTGTTCAAGAGAGGATAGAATACTTAGTATTTTATTTTGTGTTGCATTGTGCATGAAAAACACGTCAACGGGTTGCTCCAACTGATTGCTGAGGAATTCCTATGAATCAGCCAAGTTCAATTTACAGATCCCTGGATCAGTGGCCAAAAAACAAGAATCAAACAAAGATTGATATCTCATGCACTTTTGACTCTGCAAGACCAAGGTGGGTCTCTCTATACAATGCCTTAAGATCTATATCAAATTGTGCACAAACATTGTGTTTTATAGCAGATGGTTCTCAATGAAAATATACCAAGGAAAGCATATCTAAACCCTGAATTGGCTTCATTCTTAGTTTATCACACACTTGACAAGCAATTGAGAACAGATTCTAATCTAAACCTAGTCCTCCAACATAAAAGTAAAAAGGATTTGATAATTTGAATTGTTTCTAAGCTAGACTTGGTCAATATCATAGATCAATGCCTAATCCCTAGGGTATGGAATCAAATCTTAGATTATGGATGCAAATTCAAACAACAAATCACTTCAAATTAGAGGCCCTTTAATAGTAATCCAGCCTCTCATGTTGTTGCATAATCCTACTCACAGATCCATATCATTCCCCTCAATTCACAATAATTTGTATACAGTTTTTAATCCCTTCTTTGAAAGAAACCCATACACAAAATCACACAATTACAAGGAAATTATAATGACAAATCAAAATATGCTTGATATTATTGATTTATATGAGATTGAGAATACAATATGGAGACGATTTCTACAATACAACACTTTCATTGATTGTTCATAAACTAATTGACACTGGTACAAAAATTATACATTCATTCACTGAAAATTTTCCAAATCTAAGCTAGACTTTTTCCTATTCTATTTGCCTAAATCGAAAGTTCAAAACCCTTTACAATGAGAAAGAAAGAGAATTAAAAGAAGAAGAGGAACCCCTAAAACTAAATCTAGAAATGACACTTGGCTCCTTCATCTGCACTTGATTTGCAATTAGAATCTGGAATCCTTCTCTTTCTTCTCTCTTCATCTTTGCCATCGATCTGCATTCTATAAGCTGCAACTGAAATTTCTTATCCTATTCCCTTTTGTGACACCTGGCAGTTTGAAGAAGCTTCAGGATTTCCCTATTCTTTTACCTGCATCCTTCTTTCTTTTATTTGCAACAATGATCTTTGTCTTTTTCTCCTTTGCTTGGCCCTTTCCTATGAAAACACTTCACTTGATGAAAAATTATTAAATTGCAGCACTACACTCCTTTTAAGTGAAAATACAGCCAATATTCACCCAAAAGTAATTCACAAACAATGCCAAATCTGCACTTAACTAAAATTTATTCCTTAGACACACTAAACTATTTTTGCAATATTTGGTCATAGCATTTTGACCCACAAATTGCATTATATTGCATTAGGCTGTCATGTCCCCTCCTGGATCATTACATATATACGGAGAGAAAGAGAGAGACCCTAAATGAAGAAGTTATTATTATTAATTAATATAATAATTACCAATGAATGATTATTTAAAATTCATTAATTAAATATTATTTATGAACATGATTTAAATATTATATATTATCAACATAATTTATATATTCAATAATAAATGATAATACAATTGAAATACAAAAGAATAAACATAAAAATTAATATCAATACACTTATTTAATATTGATTAATCCTCCATTTATTATTATCAATAATGAATAATCATTTATATCTATAATAATAGATTACTGAAATAAATATTAATTTGCAATTAATATTGATTACTATTAAATAATTATTCAAGAAACACAGTGGCAGACCAAATCTGACACATGTCAGATTTGTCTGCCTGCCTTTGCAACAAAAACACACAAGGGAAACTACGTAGCAAAGAGGGAAGATGGGGTGTAATGCCTAAGGCTCATGAAGACCCATCATACAAAAGATACGCTACACATACTGTTTTAAGGGGGCCAGTTCCGTTGACCATAGTCTGCTATAATTTCTTAAAAGATTCTGATATTATGTGAGGGCAAATACGGTATTAATGTCATTAATCATATTGACACATAATCTTCCTACTTGGCAATACAATCAGCTAGGTAGAGATCATATACAAGAAAGAGCCTCCCAAGGGAACAAGGACTCAAAATAATGATTAGGGAGAATCGGTGATAACAATGCTTCCATAAATCGAATATAATCGTTTTTCGGTTCAGGCATATATTGATAGCAATGAAAGTTATTATATTCATCAATAATAATGAATTGGCACGATACTAATGATAAAGGCAAATACAAAACATCATCTCTACCAAATCGAACTAGAACATAATACCCAAGCACTTATTAAAGATTAAAGGCAAACAACGAATCCTCAACTTGAATCATTATAATAATGAAGTGTTTAAACACAGCTACGATAATGATAAGTATATAGTCAAGGCTCAATTAATAATCGTTAAGTATGGATCATTGATTTCCATCTAAATGATGATATCGATCATGATTAAGGGAATACAATAATCATTATCAGATGCGACCTGTGTGAACTGTGAAAAGTCACGATTAGGGAAATACATGTCTCTTATAGTCAAGGGATGCAACCATTCAGGTTACGGGATATATATATATTTTATTTTTCTTATTCCGGGGAGGAGGAAAAAAGGAATATATAAGTGTATGTGTGAGGTGAGGTTATAATGTGTAATGCAGAAATTGTGATTTAAAAAGGACAACCTGTGCATATGTGTTGTGTGTATGGAGTCAACCAGATAAAAATATTTAATGTACAGACCATATTAAAAAGTGTGTTGTATAAGAGTAGATGTGGTGAAGATGTGAGGAATAGAAGATAAAATAAATATTCAGATCTGCAGTTAAAGAATTAAAAGAAAATTATTAAAATGTTGAAAATGCAGAACATAGGAAAAGATAGGAGTTACTGCTGTGTAGACAGAGGTAAGAGTAAAGGAAGGAAACAGCAGAGGTGCCACAGGTACGTATATGTGTGTGGATGTGTGTGCCACACACACACATATAAATATACGTGTAGTTTTTAATAGTTATGTCATTATTATTATAATGTGTAGTTACAGAATTATTATAATGTGTTTTTAATAGTTATGACATAATTATTATAATATGTGGTACAAAATTATGTCATCATTATTACAATGTTGTATGTACAGAATTTTAGCATAATGTTGTATGTCACAAGATTATAATTTAAGTAATAATGATAATAGGAATTATAATGACATTGATAATATGAATTGTTATGAAATGTTGTATATCAATGAATGGCAAGAATATGATTACATGATGGAGGCTATAGGGAGGAAACTCCCTTAGTCTAAAGGAGGGATTATGATAATCCCTAGGGCAGTATATATACTGAATATCTATATGCATATATATGGCTTGGTTGACTAAGTTCATCCAAGAAGAGAAGGATCTGACCGATCCCCTCTGAGGACTTGGATGATGGGATACATCATCCAAGGCAAGGAATTAACATATGGTCTTCCTTAGATGGCTTGGGTGTAAGAAATTACACCCAAGATAGGAATCGAATTAACCTTCGATTTCCTGGATGGCTTGGGTGTAAGAAATTACATCCAAGACAGGAATCGAATTCACCTTCGATTTCCTGGATGGCTTGGAACCAAGATGGGTTCCAAGAAGGCAAGCTTCACAGCTGCCTAAGGACATATCTCCATATGGCATTCGTATCCTTTTTTAGATAAGAATTGTGATTAGTGTTAATTAAGTATTTTAAGGTTAAATTGCAAGTTAGATTAGTTATATATGTGTATTTGTTGTATTTCTAACAATCTGTTTTGCAGGACAATGATCCCTAACTAGTAGGGACATTACATAGGCCCTGCTTGACATTTTGTCAAACACTTGGCATACCATCTCTATCTCTGCACATTTTACTTCGACTTTCACATTTTGCTTTTGTTTGCACATTGCAGCTGAAAACCATTCTCATGTTAGCAAAATACTTTGTAATGTTTTCCCTCTCATAATATCCTATCCCATATTGGACTTCAATTTCAAATAGTTCCGCATTGCCATGCTGCTGTTCCTATTCAAATAATTAGCATAGATGCCAATTATTTTTGCTACAAATTCTTCAAGTTTAATCAGAACATTTCCCTTAGATATTTGTTTGAATAAGTATAGTTACAGTAAAGCTCTCTCTTAAGAAGCTAGAATTCTCTTCATGAGCCCCATTATAGAACTCTGCAGTACAAGTTTTGGGTTTACACAATCAGAAAGCAGCCTCAGAAACTTTCCACAAACAATGAAAACTCCTTTGAAATTGGGTCCTTCAAAGTATCTGATGCAGTTTCTGATATTAAATACTGCTTGATAGGAGAGTATCACTCTCATTTGTAGGTGCCATAAAGAAACAATCAAACAGACCAGCAAAATTCACCAAACCAAATTTACACTAAACTCTAATTAACCATGCTGGAGAATCGATCTGTGAAGGAAGCTTAATACAAAAGAGGGTGCAGCCTTACAAGAGGAAGATCATTCTCTTTATAAAAAGGACTCTCATTGGCTTCTTACAAGGTGCACAAATATACACTTGTGGACAGATCTTCTTTCACAATGCAAATTTACACATGCTTCAAAATGGGGGCCAAAAAAACCTTGAGGAGTTGGGCACACATTTTATGCAGAACAAGCTGGCAAGCTTTGTTGCACTTAAATCCAAAGTTGGTTCAATAGTCTTTGCACTGCCTGCAAGAAAAGATTATAAAGAAAATTCAAAACACAACTGCAGCATGCTTGCTCAAGTTTGAAATTAGGGTTCCCTTTGCATATCGTTAGAACTTTGCCTGTCGCTGGAGCCTTAGCTTTGTTCCATCAATCCAGCAAATTGCCCTTTCATCTTTTCATTGCAGGAGCATATACTGTCGTTGGGGCTGTCTATAACCCCCAACGATGCAGCGATCAGGTTTGCCATACAAAGTTTTGATTTAACTTTATAAACATTTGAAATATGTAGCATTTATAAAGTTTGCACAAAATAGCCTTTTGATTTATTGAAACATTTCATTGTTGCCCTAAAATGATATTTTTAAGAAATATTTTAAAATGTTTTTAAAAGCTGCCACAAACTATAGAAGAATCACAAAATTTTAATTTCTCATGCGGCTATTTCAAGGTAATTTCGCTGCGGGCAAACCAAGCATCCTGAAGCCATGAAAACTTACGAGCAGGCATAATCAATTATTTAAAACATAGGTTTTGAACCAGAATTTGAGCAACGTGCCAAAGTTAGGTACATGCTTTGTAAACGGGCCCTATTGACTACATCGCTCAACAGAGGAAACTTTAAATTAATATACCATATGAGCTTGGATCGCCCCGAAACTGAAGATGGAGGCATTTGAGGCCAAAATATCAAGTGGATCACACTCAAATTCAAGAAATTTGCAACTTTTTTGGAACACATTTTGGGCCAAGTAGCAATCAAAAAACAATTAAAAAATGTATCAGCACTCACCTGGAGATCACATAACTGAACAGGCATGTTGCCATATGTCATGAAAATCTCATTACCAAATGGATTTGCATGATTCCATCTGAGTGACAAAATTTTAATGGTCAAAGATGGGCTCCAAGGTAGATTCAGCAAAGTGCAGACACTAAATTTCTTCATGAACTCAACAACCTTGAGCATTGCAAATTTATCGAATTGGTTCCTGACACTGTGAAATTGAGCAAGTGCACTCACATATGTCACAACACTATGACTAACAAGGGGTTTCTCATTACAATCAATAGGCTGCAAAATATTAATGGTCAAAGTAGACCACTTTGAGTAGAATTGACAAGGGTATTTTTGGCTACAGGGACCATCTTGCAAATATCAGGCACTTCAAATTTTGTGAATTTGGAAGTGCCAACAGTATGCACTAGGCCAGATATTGCCCAAGCAGTGGGAAAGCGGGTCTATGTCTAACCCAGGAAGAGAACATTGGAAATATGTCAAAAGGGTGTTAAAATATTTGAAAGGTGCTTCGAATTATTATTTGGTTTATTTCGGTTCTAATGGTGTTGATAAAATGTTGGACATACAAGGCTATATTGGTGCAGATTGGGCCGGTGATCTTGACAGTAGAAGGTCCACTAGTGGCTATGTTTTTACTATGTTTGGTGGTGCAGTGAGTTGGATGAGCACATGGCAAGACCACAGTTGCTTTGTCTACTACCTATAATGTCACTTCTTGGTATATTCTAATTTTTGCCCTACAACAACAATTCTGACTTTAGTTAAGAATGCAATTCATTTACAAATATGACTTAATAAATATATTACCAATTGTAACGCACTATATAAGATAATTGTGGTTTAGGTCCTAAATAAAATATTAATTAATAGAGATTGATATTGAAAACCATTAAGTATTAAGAATTCATGATAACATCTAAATCCACAAAGTATTAACATCTGATATCAAGAATCCATGATAACATATAAATTCATATAAGCATCATTCATATTTAAATCAAAATACCTCAATATAATTAATATTTATTCCAAGGCATATTCCTATAATCAACCATATTAGGAATTTGTTGGAAATGTTTACAAACCCTAATCTCAAGGATGTTTGTCCTTGTACTATGAGAGCATGGAAGGATTTTAGATACATTCCATCCCTCAATCCACCTTGAAAGTTGCCTATCCTCCTCGATGGAGCCTAAGAACACCCATTTGCCTCTCAACTCATGAGCATGGCAAGACCTCCAATCCATCCATCTCGAGGTGGCGTGTTTGATAAGACGTATGAAGACTACCTTCCTCAACAAGCACAAGAGCACTCATTCGCCCCCCAACCCACGAGCATGGCAAGACCTCCAATCCATCCATCTCAAGGTGGCGTACTTGATGAAAAATGGTCAATACTTCAACTCTCATGAACGCGAAAGGTTGGTCGTCCTTCCTATTTGTAAGACATTTATAGTTAATTCAAAATAGATTGCTAAGGGAATTTGCTATATGAATTGCTATAAATACCTCTAATAGAGATGCAATATAATTACTTACAAATAGCTACAATAACTTGATTTCTACTTAAAATTGGATTCCTATATATTATTCTTTATTGGCAATATTATCAATATTTATCTCATATATGTATTGTATACCTCAATTTCCACTCAATGCCTTCCAAATGATTCTCCCTTATGTTGGGATGAATAGTCACAACTTTTATGATCACCACACCCCTTTCAAAGGATGCATCTCCATGCCAAATCGCCCTTGTTTAAGAATTACTGCCAATTAATTTTGAACAATCATAATAATAGATCAATGCCAATTAATATTGAATAATAATAGATGACTAGCCCTTTTATTTCCTTTGCCCACGTTTAAGGGCAATGACTGGAATCTTTGAGTGTTGTGATCTGTTTTGTGAGACAGTGTTGCCTTAATGGTGGAGGCATGACACTGCTGAAGTAGAGAATATTGTTGCTACACATGCCTCCAAGGAGGTAGTTTGGTTACAGAGGTTGTGTGTAGGTATCGGGTTTGATTGTAGGACTATTCAAATTGGATGTGACAATCAAAGTGCACTTTGTTTGGCAAAGAATCCTCGCACAAAGCATGCAGATGTTCAAGACCATTTTGTTCGAGAAATGATTGACAATAAACAAGTAGTGCTGAAAAAAGTGGACACCAAAAAGAGTGTTGCAAATTCGTTGACCAAGCCAGTTAGCACAAAAAAGTTATGTTCTTGCAGGGAGGCCATGGGCCTTGTTTCTAGTACTTGATTTTTTTGTATTTCTATGAATGTATTTAGAATGTATGATATCAAGTGGGAGAATGTTAATCTAAGGTGCAATCGTCCTCATAAATCATGTCATTGCATTAATATCACAATTATATGTTATAGATGCATCTAGAAGGAAGGGGTTAAGGGGTGATTGTCAATTAATTGTTCCTTGTTTCTCATTCCCTCATGTGGGTGCCTAGAAAGGGGGTGATAAAGGAAGAAATAATAATTAAAAATGTGATTATTGAACTTCCAAAGTTTGGTGCCTAGGAAAATAGAGTTAAAGGAGGGAATTAGAATGTTGTTTCACACTCCATGGAGGGAAAACCAATGGACAACACATGGGGAATTGATTGACAATAAACAGGTAATGATGAAGAAGGTGGACACCAGAAAGAGTGTTGCAAATTCATTGACCAAGCCAGTTAGCACAAAAAAGTTTTGTTGTTGCAGGAAGGCCATGGGCCTTGTTTCTAGTACTTAATCTTTTTGTATTTCTATGAATGAATTTAGAATGTATGATATCAAATAAGAGAATGTTAATATAATGTGCAATCATCCTCGTAAATCAGATGTCCTTGCATTAATGTCACAATTAAATGTTATAGATGCATTCAGAAGGAAGGGGTTAAGTGGTGATTGTCATTTAATTGTTCCTTGTTTTTCATTCCCTCATGTGGATGCCTAGAAAGGAAGTGATAAAGGATGAAATAATAAAGAAAAATGTGATTATTGAACTTCCAAAGTTTGGTGTCTAGGAAAATATAGTTAAAGGAAGGAATTAGAATGTTGTTTCACACCCCAAGGAGGGAAAACCAATGGACAAAGCATGGGGAATTGACGAAGCAGATTTGGGTGCCCATTTTGAGCCCATAAGGCCTTCTCTTTAACTCTATATATTGGGGTTCTTCGATGGTGTATGTAAGAGGTGTTTTAGAAGCAAACAAAAGCTGCTGGATTGGGAGTAGAAGGAAGATTGTTGTATATGTCTCATGTATTTGAAGATTAATGCAATCTTGGCCTCATTCCTTTAAGTTTTTTTCCCTCAAGGGTTTCTCTACGTAACTCCAGTGTTATATGTTGATTCTATGAAGTTTGTTGATTTTATTATATGGCTGTTTTTTGTCATAACGTCCATTAATGGTATTCTATGATTAAAATCTTTTGGATGAATAGCTTATCATGATCATAAGGGTTTAATTTCAGATTTGTACTCAGAATTTCAGATTTCTATTTGTGTTCACCTTTATTCCTAACATTTGGTATCAAAGCCTAGCCAATTGTGGTGCCTATGGGTGGAAAGGGAAATCTTTTCATACTACAGCTAGATTTTGGTAAATTTATTTTACAGATTTGTGGGTGGAAGCCGTAGCTACATCCACTTCACAGTTGAATTAAAAGAAATTCAATGGAACCAACTATGAGTTATGGAAACTTAAAAAGAAGGACCTTCTAGAGGAGTGAGATCAATGGATGGTTGTTATAAATGAGAAGAAAGCCACTATAGTCAATTAAGATGAATGGGAGAAAATGGACAAGAAGACTGCAGGTACAATCCGGTTATGCCTTGCCAAGTTTTTGCTGAGTCCTAAATCCAAGTCAAGATTTTGGATTGCTGGGTCCATGCCAAGTCTGAGTTTTCCATCTATGCAAATAACTTCATATTTGAAAATCAAGCCTAGAAAAAGCATAACTCATACATTAGCAAGTGATCTTTGCTGAAAGAAATAAATCGCATCTTGCCCAGTTCAACTAAATCAAATTATATTTGGTGGAGGTCTGCATAAGAAAACTGAAAAAGCCTAATAAAATCTCTAATAAAATGTAAAAAGAAGATATATCAGAAAAACCTAAGTTATACCCATGCCATGTTCTTCATGGCCTGTCATTTACAATATGCATGTCTCAAGTCAAAACCCAAACACATTCGATATACAGAAAAGAATTATACAAGAAAACATTTCTACCAAGTTCGCACTAAGATTTGTCAGTTACTTATACCTTTCCGACCAACTGTGTATATTCCATTAGATGTAAAATAGCACCTTGTAGCACCTGTAATAAGAAAACTATGTCATTCTTCAAAAGAATTATTTTACTTCACTGCTTTTGCTAATATTGATTAATCAAATCTACAAAATACATAATTAGAAAAAAACTGTAAGAAAGACATTGACAGAGTTGGTACACAATTGTAAACACTCAAATATTGCATTAGAATACTTGGCAAGCCAACTTCATCCTCTAAGTGGTCCATGACAGCATATAGATATGGTTAAAAAAGGCGCAACATTGCAAACTGAACTATTCAGAGGAATAGATAAACAAGACGAATAAAAGGAGATTGAGTATGCCAGCTTTAAAAGTCTTACCTCGATTTGCAATAAAAATGCATACAATTGGCTTAAAATTGCGAGCAAAGGAAACAAATCCATGAGGAAGGCATTTATCTTCTATCATGGTTTTGGGAATATTTACACAACTGTAACAGATCTGTAATTTTGATCTTGTAAGAAGAGCAACTTGATCTATAGTACAGTAAATTGCATAAAGGTTTCCTCCAGACACAAGTTACATTAGAATTTGGGTGTGGGCTATTTAGAAATATAATCACCCATTTTTCTGTGTGAAAAATTTATGTATTTTGAATAGCGAGTCACATGAAAGGGTCCTTACTTCTTGCAGCAGATTTTACACCTGAAAGGGGGATCGCCCTACCCCTAAAGATATGTTTTGATTTTTAATGCAGAATTTATGGCACGGAATTTGCATTTACTACCTTGTCTCCTTTGATTTTTATACATATTTATTTTTAATTTTTTATGTGTAGAAAATGTCCATACTCAGAGATAAATGGTGTCTTATTGAAGTAAAAAAAAATGTTTGTATAGATGATACTTATGTTGCAGAAAAGCTATATGATATGCTAATTATGTATCTACTTATGATAGAAAAACATAAATTACTGGCCACCGATCACAAAGAATTTATATGTTGAGAAAGCTTAAAATACCTAATGATCTTTTGTCAGTTTTGATTTCACCTCGCCTTTCACAAAAATTCAAATGATGAAGCAATCAAGGTTGTATCAAACTTTATCAACAAAGAAACCAAAAGTTGGTTAAGAACTTGCTTGGAGACAACATTTTTCACCTTCAAGAGAGAGCTCCATGACAAAACAACATATACATAGGATCACCCTTATCGTCTATGGTTTTCAATTTGTTAATAGAATACCAGAATAGAAGGTGCTTAATTTATCTCACTTGAAACCTTTTTTGGGGCTAAGGATTTTTTACAGCACCAACAAAAAATAGCCACAGTGGAGGAAGAGTCTTGTGAATATTTTGGGCATCTAAGAATGTACAATCTTAACACATCAAATACACAATTAATGGAGGTCAACAAAAACAATTGCCCTTTTTTTCTTGATGTGTTGATTTCTAGAAAGTCCAATGGTGTCTATAACATCAACAAGGCAAGAACAACACTAACTGAGTTAGAAATCCAACAACCAAAAGGAGAATGATCGTAGTTTCAATCCCAAAGTATTAGTCTCACCTCAAGCATATGGCATGTGACAGGAACTGAAGAATATTTGATTTTTGAGAACATGACAAATTGCCAAGGCTTGTAATTCATGTCTCAACAACAAAGAAAAGGAGATGCAAAGTAAAATGAAGTGTGTAGTCAACTTGTCTGATATCACAGTTGACAAGCATGGTCATGGCATTTTGGAAAAAGAAATGAATTTCCTATTTCTCTGAAGAAGAATCCACATGACAAAAATACTATGCAGCATTTAAGCAGAAATTAGAAGTATGTTTAACAAGATAATGAACAAGATCAAACAACAAACAGACACAATTGTTTATACTGCACGACCATTGGAGCCACACCTCGTGAGGGAAGACTCTAGGGTTTCCAAGAATCCGAACAATAACCTTGAATTCATAATTCTTAAGAGCTGACAAAGGGAATGAAAACATCTTCACAAATAGAAAAGATTATAATAATCCATTCATGAAGCTCCTTTCAGCACAAAGCTATAAGCAGATCCACAAGAATATCATTAATACCATCACAAACATCTTTAAAGCTATCATTACCACTTTATTGGACCCAAAGATAATAAAAAAACTTGTCCCTAAGAAATCTGCACCACAAAGGCTCATCATCAGTGCTATCAACTCACTTGCTTTAGAATTGGACATTTGTGTCAACAAGAAATTTCAACCACTAGTGGAACATTCCATCATTTGTCAAGGTTTCAACACATTTTGTAAACATGCTAAAGAATCTAGGGTTGACAAAAATGTTCTTGTTAGATACATTCCGCCCACAATAACATATGCAACAACAAATGCTTGCATCATCCAAATTGTTGCTCAAAATCTTTAAATAGTATTCAACTTCTACCATTGACCAAAAGATGAGCTAATCCATACTTATTATCATGCAGTACTTCAAAACTGAGTTGTGTTGATGTGTTTTTATGCACATGCGAACACAGAATAAAATACCAAAAAGTATCTTATCCTCTCTTGAACAAAATCTCTCAAATGTTGAAGATTAGCTTAAGGATCACTTGAGAAGACTCCAAGGTTCATGAATGTAGGGCCACTACATGTGGATAAGCTCTGTTGGTTTGATGTGATTATGCTGGAATCACAAGGGGGCTTACGTTTGAATGCCTGAATGCTTGATTTGCTGGAACTCGATCATCTGATGTTGCTATATGGTGATGTTGTTTGTCCTAAACTAGCTCGAGTTTGAAACAATTTGACACAAGCTCAATGCAATCTTCTAAGGATGTTTCAAAGATGTTCAAATCATTACCATCAACATTGATCACCATTCAAGTTAATGCATAAGCAATTGGACGTATAACGATTCGAAGTTAAGCTCATATCACTCCAATTGACCATGCAAGGCACCCTTACAATTAGCAAGAGGCTAGTGGTATGGACAAAACGAATTCCACACAAATTCATTCAACAATTTCTTCCATTCAATCTAATCAACACGAAAAATAAATTGAGAAGCAAAGACCATGCGAGTTGTTGAAATAACAAATCAAATTCACTATAACTTCAATGAAATCAATTGTTCTTTACAACAAGGATTTGACAACAATCTTTGCCTTCTCCTATTCTAACTTCTATTCTAATTGTTATTCTATCATAATCAATATTAGCTAACTATTAGCTATTAACCTTTACAAATGAAGAGTTTGAGCTTTATATAGAGAGCTAATTTACAATGAATGGCCAGGATTGATTCTCCATCAATGGCCAAGATTTTACAATGAAACCTAATTAGGGTTTGTTACAACCAACTCTCCTTAGCCAATGAGAAAATTACATTCAATGAGCTTGGACCAATAGATATCAAAGGTAGGTACATTGGAGTTTGCGCCTTCATATATGAGCTTGATTCATTGAACTTGGACGTGTTGAAGTGGAACCTTTCCGATTGGTGGAGGTAGTGACTGGGGCAATGACTAGGATTCCACCTTTATCTTGCACTTCATAGTCTTGATTTGATTCATCATCATGAAGAGATGTTGAGAGATATCTCTTGATACTCAACATTATTCAGTTGCTCAATGTGATGATGATGATGAGAAGCAAACTTTGATAAATTCTTCTGAAACTATATGCTTCTTCAATCGTGCTCGATGTAGGTCTTGTGATGACTTTGGTTGATCCTCCTTCGTTTTTTGACATACTTGATGAATGGTGCACCTGATTGAATGTAGCTCTTCGTCATACTGACTTCAATTCTTGGATTCCTGAAGGGAATTTAAGATTGTAAAACATCCTTCCATTATGTAGGTTATCCTTCTTTGATGCTCTACTGTTTGCTGATGAAGCCTCTTGATCTTGCATAGTGGTGATAAGGAGTATTTGTCACGGTCAAGTCATTCCTTCATCTTTTGATTGCTCATCTTGCCTCATGATGGTTGTATGATCTCTCCTTTGCCATCTTATGATCTAGTAGCACTTTGAGTCTTCTTCATGCACTTAAGGTGTTCTTGATGTTGATGGAGCTTCTTGAAGAGGTCTTCCTTGTATCTTGTCCTTGGTGTTGAAATTTTCTCCTTGAGATCCTTGTTCCGGTCTTCCTTCAACCTGGCCCATTTGATTTCTTTCCTTGCCTCCTGCAAAACAAACAAATGGGCATCAATCTCACATGATTTATAACCTTTACACACTCCCATTTTGACTTTATCTCTTATTCTATACGTTGCAGGTCTCATATGTGTTTCTATAGGGGAGATTGCTCCTTTTGATAACTGGATTCACTGTCTGGAAGGTGAACTTAATGTCCTAGGGCAAATCTGGGTTGTCTAATGATGAAATCTGTCTTCCTTGATCATCAGGTCTGCACCTTCAAAGTCTGATTTGCCCTTGTGCTGAAGCAATTCATCTATATTCTGATGAAATTCGCTTATGTGCTGATTGAAGATTGCTAATGCTTGATGAAGTTCGATGTATGATTGGAGTAATTTGCTGACCTTCTGACAAAATTCGCTTTAGAGAGGAGTTGTGTTTTGAGTTGATGTTAAAATGATCCTTTTGACCTCTCTTATATATGTGATTTAGGGTAAAGATGTGACTCTTGGGTATAAGGTCGACTTGGTTTAATGCAAACAAAAAAATAAATTGTCTTCCTTGATGCTGGCCGACTTAACAGATCAGACCTCTTCTTCTTAGCAATTCGAATTTGAATAAGTTTTGGTGCCAAAATGCTTACCTTTGGGAATTTAGCTTTGGGTCCTTGGGAAGGTGTTGATGTGTTTTTTGAACACGACCAAACACAGAATAAAATACCTAAAGGTACCTTATCCTCTCTTGAACAAAGTTTCACGATTGCTGAAGATCTCACCGAAGGATCAGTCGGAGTAACTCCAAGGTTTTGATATGTAGGTTCTCTACGTGTGGATAAGCTCTTTGCGGTACGATGTGATTTTGCTGGAATCACAAGGGAACTTACTTTCGACGACCTGAACGTCTGATTTGCTTTGAATATTACTGGAACGTGGAATTTCACTGGCCCTTGATTTTAAAAAAAGGAAAAAGGATAAGGGTTGGAACGGGATCTATTTCTAACACTCAGAACGTAAGAGCAATGAATGACCTTTGATGAAATTCTAACTAAATCTTGCTTTGACATTCTAGGATCATCTCCACAAGATTAGTGCGATCTTCTGAGGAAAGCTTTATGATGTTTAGATCACCGCTACAAGCATGGACACCGTCAGGTTGATGCATATCAATGAAGAAGCACTAATTGAAGTTAAGCTTAAGCTGAATGATTTCAGTTGACTACGCAAGGCAAGTCTGCAATCAACAAACCGCTAGTAGTATGGATATACGAATTTCACCGTTGATCATACAAATTTCTTCCATTCACCTAATAACAAGAAATCAAATTTGAGAAGTATAGAGACCATGCAAATTGTTGAATCGACCCATAGAATTCGCCATTTCTTCAATGAAGTTTACAAGTCTTTTGCAACAATATCTTGGCAACAATCTTTGCCTTCTCTTTCTACTCTACTCTAACTATTTCCTACTCTCTGACTATTCACTATTAACTATTAACCTTTACAAATGAGGAGCCAAGGCTTTATATAGGGAGCTCTTTACAAACAAACGGCTCTGATTGACTTAGAATCAATGGCTAGGATTACAAGATAGAAACCCTAATTAGGGTTTGTTACAACAAACTTCCTTAGCCAATGAGAAAATTACATTCCAAAAGTGAGGACCAATAGGAAGCAAGGGTAGGTGCCTCGAAGTTTGTGTTGTCCCCGATGAGTCAGGTACATTGAATCTGGACACGCTGAGGTGGACCAATCCGACTGGAGGAGCAATGACTGGGATGCCACCTTGTCTGACGTTTGTGTCTTGGTTGATCCTCCTCTGTCTTTGATATGATGAATGATGTACTTCCTTTGCTTGACCAGGCTTCCTTATTGTCAAGTCTTCCTTCTCTAGTAGCATATCTCGCCCTGAAGTGTTGGCAAAGCCTTTCTTTGTCATCTTGTGGTAGAATGAGGTCTTGAGGCTAACTTGAACTCCTTGAACACCCCTAGTCTTCCAACGCTTCAAAGCACCTTGAGTCCTCTCTTTGTGCATGTGGAACGTCCTTGATGATGATGGACTGGAAGAGGTCGTCCTTGCCCTGGCCTAGTCTTCTTCCATCTGCAAAACCAACCAAAAGGTGATTAAGGACACACAATGAATTCATTCTAACATAGCATTTCCTACCTTAAATCATCAACAAGAAGAGATTAAAATGAAGTTTGCTCAAGATTCTCCCCAGTGGCAGGCCCTATAAAAATTTCGCTCTGGACCCTTTGGAAGGGTCAGGAGCGAATTTTGACAAAGTTGCTCAATCAGACCTTATTTTCAACATTACCTCACCAAGATCAAGTCATTCACCACCAAAATTGCCAAGGACAAGGTTTTGCTCAAGGACCTGGGCAAAATAGTAGACCACTTAGGAATTTCGCTCTGAACCCTTTGGAAGGGTCAGGAACGAAATTTGCATTCTTGGCTCAAATTCTTCTCACTTTGTGACCATACTTGCTCAGATACATGTCCAAGGATGCCCTCAATCTCAACCAACACCAAGCTTGATGCAAAATTGGAGCAAAATGGAGTTTTTAAGGATTTCGCTCTGGACCCTTTGGAAGGGTCAGGAGCGAAATTTGCATTTTAGGATAAATTCCATCATGTCTCTACTCCAAAATGCCTTCCAATGCAAGCATATGTTATCCTTCTCTTCACCAAAGGCTAGGAATCCACAACTTGACCTTCATCATGAGCAAATTAGGCGAAATTGATAATTTCACTCTGGACCCTTTGGAAGGGTCAGAAGCGAAATTCTTGTTTTGACTTAATCCTTCATTTTCTTCACTTCAATTCACCTTACAAGGCAAGAATACCTCACTCCACCTTCAACCATGCCATAGGGATCAAATTTTTGGCTTCACTCAAGGAGAAAATAGGTGGTTTGAAGAATTTCGCTCTGGACCCTTTGGAAGGGTCAGGAGCAAAATTCATTCCTTGCTTGTTTTCTCTTGCTTAGCTCCATTCTTCTCACTCTGTTCCCCCTTGACTCTCCCTTTGGATCATTCTCTCATGCTTGCAACACTTTGTTTGACCTCAAAATGGCTAGAAAGGAGAAATTCGCTCAAAACCATGGCCAGGGCCAGGACCTATTTAGGATTTCGCTCTGGACTCTTTGGAAGGGTCAGGAGCAAAATCCTTCTCCTAGCTCAAAATCTTGGTCATTGGTGGCCAAAATCCATTCAAGGGCAATCCTAGGGGCATCTCCCAACTTATCTCATCTTGATCAAGACTTGTTTCGACACAAATTTTGGAAGATAGAATAGGTTTTAGGATTTTCGCTCTGGACCCTTTAGAAGGGTCAGGAGTGAAATCCTTGTTCTTGAGCTCATTCCTTCACTCTTCCACTTCAATTCACCTCAAAGGTCAAGGAAACGTTACTCAATTCCTCTCTAGGCCATAAAAACCAAAAGTTTGACTTGATTTGCAAGGGAAATAGGTGATCTTAGGAATTTCGCTCTGGACCCTTTGGAAGGGTCAAGAGCGAAATCCTAGTTTTTGCTCAATTCCTTCAAATTTATTGATCACTAGCAACTCAAAGTCATCCCTAAAGACATATCCAATCCTATCTCACCCTAACCCACACTTGACTTGGCACAAAACTGGGACAAAAGAGTGGTTTTGTGGAATTTCGCTCTGGACCCTTTGGAAGGGTCAGGAGCAAAATTCCTACTCTAGGCTTGACTCTTCATCTCTTCAACTCCAATCTTCTCTGGAAGGCAAAAATACATCACTCTCCACCCAAGGAACAAGGTTTGTAGCCTAAGCAAGTGAGCAAATGAGGTTTATAATGAATTTCGCTTTGGACCCTTTGGAAGGGTCAGGAGCAAAATTCATTATAAACCTCATTTGCTCACTTGCTTAGGCTACAAACCTTGTTCCTTGGGTGGAGAGTCAGGAGCGAATTTCATCCTTTAGGCAAAATCTTCATCTTCCAATGCTTTCAACAACCTCTCAAGGCAAGAACACATCAATCCACCTTCCATCATGCCTTAGAAACCAACACTTGGCCAAAACTAGGAAGGAAATGAGAGTTATGGGGATTTTCACTCTGGACCCTTTGGAAGGGTCAGGAACGAAATCCTCATTCTTGGTTGATTTTCCACTTCATTTATCCAATTCTCTCTCAAACTTGATCAATTTCAAGGTCCTTTCATCATAATCAAGGCAATCCACCATCAAACTAGCTCCAGACAAGGCTAACCTAGGGCCTAAGGCAAAAAAGAAGGTCAAATGGAGAATTTCGCTCTGGACCCTTTGGAAGGGTCAGGAGCGAAATTCTCCTTCCAGGTTGATTTCCATCATTTCATCGCCTCAAATCTCCTCTCCAAGGCAAGTATGCATCCAAGTCTTCCAAACCATGCCTTAGAAGTTCCAAACTTGGTCAAGTTAAAGAGCAAAATAGAGGAAATATGAATTTCGCTCTAGACCCTTTGGAAGGGTCAAGAGCGAAATCCATGTCTTAGGTCAAAATCTTCATTCCTCAATGCTTTCAATCACTCCCTGAGGCAAGAACATATCAATCTACCCCCACCATGTCCAAGGAACAAGGATGTTAGCCCAAACAAGGGAGAAAATAGTGTCTAGGGAGAATTTCGCTCTGGACCCTTTGGAAGGGTCAAGAGTGAAATTCACATTTAAGCTCAAATCTTGACTTCATTTCTCACATTTCTTCATCCAAACAAGTGTTTTGCCCTCAATAATGCCTGGGAATGAGTTAGTTCCAAGTTTGGGTTCAAAGTAGAATGTCTTATGGAGAATTTCGCTCTGGACCCTTTGGAAGGGTCAGAAGCGAAATTTGACATTTTGGTCTCTCCGTCAGGATTCATATATGGAATATAACATTTAAGTATAAGTGAATACTTTAAGTTATATTCTATATATACTGTCAGGACGTTTGAGAGTGGTTTCGGACCTCCAGGAGTTATAATGCAAAATCTAGTTTTTGGAGGATTCTTCAATTTTCCAGACAGTCAAATTTCAGGATCAGGATGACATTCCAGGCTTAGCCAAATTTCAGGACATTTGAAGATCAAGATGACATTCCAGACTTCATCACTCACCAATTTGACCTAACTCAAACCTTCAAAGATGATATTCACTCACCAAGCTTCATTGACCTCCTGAAACTCAAACAAGACACAATTAGCAACAAGAGAAAAACCTTGTCCTAAGGAAGACTTTCAAAGATGACCCTAACCCGGAGCATCCACTGACCCACCTTTAGCTAAAACAGAGCCTGCTATCTTAGTTGATCCCTCTGGCAACACTCAGCATGCAAAGGCTAATAGACAGGACCCTAAAAGACCTAGAAAACAAACCCTAGAAAGCAAAAAAGGTAGGGGTCCCCATTTGCAATGGGGCGATGTGTGAATACGTCACAACAGAAGGTACACACATGATTCGCTCTAGGACCCTTGGAAGGACAAGACTCTTGATAAGAATTTCGCTCTCTAACCTTGGCAAGGACAAGACCTAAAATAAAATTCACTCTATGTCCTTGGCAAGGTACGGGAGCTAAATGCAAAAATTCGCTCTTGATTTGGAGTAAGGTACATGATTTGAAAAATTTCGCTCCATGTCCTCTCCAAGGTCATCAATTCAACATCCGCCTTAGGACCTATCCAAGGAATTTCGCTCAATGTCCTTAGGAAGGTACGCCATCTTGAAATAAGTTTGCTCTAGGTCTTTTGGAAGGACAAGGTCAAGTTCACTCTAGGACCTTAGCAAGGACAAGGTCAAGGTAAAAAAGTTCGCTCCATGTCCTTAGCAAGGACAAGACTCTTTGATAAGGATTTCGCTCTAGGTCCTTTCCAAGGACAAGACTCAAAAATGAAATTCGCTCTATGTCCTTTGGAAGGACAGGACCTAAAATAAAAATTCGCTCTATGTCCTTTCTAAGGTACGTGACCTTGTGTTGAAATTTGCTCTAAGACCTTCGGGAGGTACATCAATTGGAAATAATTCGCTCTAGGACCTTGGTAGGGGCATGATGAAATTCGCTCTCTGACCTTGGCAAGGACATAACCTAAAATAAAAATTCGCTCTAGGATCTTAGCAAGGATAGGGTCAAGTAAGAAATTTAGCTCCATGACCTCTCCCAAGGACAGGGTCAAGTAAGAAATTTCACTCCATGACCTCTCCCAAGGACAGGGTCTAAAATATTCGTTCCATGTACTCTCCCAAGGACAGGGTCTAAAAGATTCGCTCCAATCTTGAAGCAAGGTACATATCTCTTGATAAAAAAATTCACCCCAAGCTTTGAGCAAGGTACATGGTTGAGTGAAAATGTTCGCTCAATGTCCTTTGGAAGGACAAGGTCAAGGTGTAGAGTTCGCTCTATGTCCTTTGGAAGGACAAGGTCAAGGTTCGCTCCAGGACCTCTCCAAGGACATGGCTTGAAAATCGCTCTTGGACCTCTCCAAGGACAAGACTTGAAGGAAAATTTTGCTCTATGTCCTTTGGAAGGTTCAAGACTTACTAGTTTTGATCTCAAATCTCAACAAGGTACATGCTTGAACAAATTCGCCCAACTTAGCAAAATTTCGCTCTGGACCCTTAGGAAGGTACATCAATAAGTCTAAGTTCATTCTGTGTCCTTCGGAAGTTACGCACATGTTTTGGACAAAACTCGCTCTAAGACTTCTCTAAGGACATGACTTTGGAAATCTTCTTTCACTTGGTTGGTTTTGAGCTCAAGTTTTCCAATCTTTCCACATAAAAGCACCATCAATTCGACCCTTAAAAACACCTATGGAGGAAGTTCGCTCTGGGACCTTAGCAAGGACATGACCTTGGTGAAATTTCGCTCTAGGACCTTTGCAAGGTACGGGAGTCTATGTCCTTAGCAAGGTACTTGGGCAAATTTCGCTCCAGCGAGGGAGCAAGGTACGCCTCCTTAGGAAAGATTTTTGACTTAGTCCTTTCACCTGACTTTGCTCAGTTTGTTCAATCTCAAGTCCTTCATCTACAAATCATTTTTGCAACACTTGATGTCTTACTTCACTCCACTCACGAGACCAAACTGACATGATGACCTTCTAGATACTTGAGAAACTCTATCCCTTCAATGCAAAGACTAATAGCAAAGACTCTAACACAACGGAGAAAGCAAAAAGTGGGGAGTCCCCATTTGCAATGGGGCGATGTGTGAATACCTCACAACAAGTTGCAGATCAACTTCTAAGCAGGGTATATGCAGCAATCTCAAAAGGACAAGCAATCCCCATTACACCCAATTGCAAGAGAATGCATCTTACCCTGTAAATGCTCTCTTGCTAGGTACACAAAATTTAAACTATTAGAATTCCCTCATTTGGAGAAACTGGGCAACTCCTACTACTTGATGCCATCCCCAAGTCATTTGTATCTTACGCTCCCCCATGTTTCCAAGATGGGGATGGCAGGGGATGGCAGGATGTGTTTCTGATACAAGGATTTTTTTTCTTTTGCCATTTTTTAGGGGATGACAGGGGACAGCAAGAGACGGCTACTGAAAAAATAAGAAAATTTTAAAATATAATGAAATTTCAAATATTCGTATGATAACATTGATAAAGCATTCATAAAGTGGTGTTGAACATTGTGTTGTCGTTGGTGTCAAAGGTGTATATCATGGGTGTTGTCAGTATTATCATCATGTTCCTTTTGATGTCAAGGTATCCGGAAGGTTGCTGTAATTTATATTACTTTCGTCATGTCATGTTAAAGCATCTATGTTTTGCAAGGACAGAGTCAAACTATGTGGACATCTTCCTAGTAGAATGTCATTAGTATCTTCATGTAGCAATTTCAGTTGGTTGCAGTGATCTAGAAGTGTTTGTGGTATGTTTCTAAGGTTTGTTGCTCAGATATAGTATGTGCATCTAATGGCAATAACATTGTGTTTTGTACCACATTCTACCGCAATGATATTTTGTGACTTGAGATTTGGAAGACAAGTAAGCCTACACACAAACATAAATCTATTCAAGTTTTAAAGGTGGAGCTCAAGAGGAAGGAAAGTTATACTCGACGGTGTGCTCACAATGCTAGTTCACTATTTGTGCTTATGTTCCTAATGAATGAGCCAGAGTATTTTAACCTACGCCAGTTGGAGGAAACATGTGAAGGTTGTTTAGGACCAATAAAGTTTGTGTTGGGTTACGCATAGCATGATCTCACTACTAGTGTAACATGTTGAGTTTAGGACCAGACCTATTAAACGTTTGTTTTAAGGTTTATTCATGTGGCCAACTTGCAGGTATTGTAAATATGTTTTTGGCCAACTTAAGGATGTAATTAATGTTGGGGTGCATATATAATGCAGATCAAATTCATTCCAAAGTGTGCGTATGTGGGTAGAAAACAACAATGGAAAAGGTTGTGCAAGCTATCTACTCAATTTGTATAAGTGTTCAAATTAAAATGCAGATCTCATGTACACTGTGAGAGCGTTTTAAAGCAGATCAGATTAGAGAGATGTTGAAGACTCAACCTTGAAGCTCTGCATGACATATCTTTCATATATCTTATTGTAATTGAGGTCGGTGCCTCATTTTTTGAGTTGGTGCTCGGTTCTTGAATTTGGGGATTGATGTCTACTGTAGGCTAGTGCCTACAAATGCAATTGGGATTTGGTGTCTCCATCTCGAGTTGTAATTCCTATGGGTTGGTGCCTACTAAAATTTGTAAATTCTTTATTTGATTCGTGAGGTTAGATTTGGGCAATAGATCCAAGAATAGGGGATTGGTGTCTCCTGTAGGGTGGTGCCTGCAAATGTAATTAGGGATTAATGTCTCCAAGTGAGGTTGTAATTCCTGTGGGTTGGTACCTACTAAAATTTGTAACTTCTTTATTTGTTTCGGTGAGGCTGGATTTGGGCAATAGATCCAAGCAGCTATTCTCTCCGTGATTTTTCCCTTCTGGGTTTCCACGTATATCTAGTGTTCATATGTGTTGATGTGTGATTGTGTTTATCTTTTTGGTTAGCTGCTTTAATGTTAAGTAAGATTCAGCAATGATCCTAATGATGAATTGGATTTGAAGTTGATATTTGGCATATACTAATTCACCCCCGCTCTCTATATATCAATCTACTTAATAGTGGGCGATTTATTATTAATGTTTTCCTTTTTTTTTTATAGCCAGCAAGAAACTACTATTAAAAAAATATGGAAATTTTAAAATGTAAGGAAATTTCAAATATTCATATGATAATATTGATAAAGAATTCATCATAAACAATATAGAACCTCAGTTACCGGTTCTTGCCAAAAATGGTTGGGTCCTGATCCTGGTCCTGGTCCGTGCCCGGTCCTGGTCCGAGCCTGGTTCGACCTGGGTCCCACCCGGGTCCTGCCCAGGCGGCTGGGTTCCCTGTGGGTCCTTCGGGTGGGACCCAGGTCGAACCCAGGAGGACCCGAGTGAACCCAGGCCCGTGGGTTCCCAAAAAAGGGGCCCACGGGTTAGAAAACAAATAAAAACAATTAAAAAACAAAATTTTTAATCTTAATATTTGTATGTTTGAACTGCGAACATATATAATTTTGATGTTTGAAGTTTGAACATATATATATATATAAAAAAATTAAAAAATATCTATATATGTACGAACGAACCCGTACCCATACCCCCAAATTTATTTTTTTTGCCGAATCCGCAAATCCAAACCCGAATCCGAACCTGAATCCGAACCGGAACCGGTAACTTAGTATAGAACATTTGTGAGAATGGATAATTGAGTAATATTTATGATGTTCTTTATATATTGATCTGAACATGAGCTAATAAAGACATGCTTTACTTGTGTGTATATTCAAGTGAGGGATTTGTTATTAAATATTTCTTGAAGCCTTCAAAACTACATGTTTTGTTGTCAAACTCATTAATGAAGAGGAACGATTACGTTTTAAGATAACTAGTTATGTTCCGGTTTGACCTTAGTTGGAATACTAATAGATGGGATTGTTCTATGAGTTGTCTGTACAGTGCATGATTGTACATTGATACTAATTGATAGGATTGATACATTCAGCAGTAAAATGACTATAGCATGCCAACTTTGTCTACGACAATCCTTGTATACCAAACAAGTTGTCCAATGTACGAAACAAGATAATCCTTAATTGTGGCTTTGATTGTGAAGATGTAGAGATTTGCAACTAGGGATATGTATTTTGTATATCTTGTGATCATGATCCATCATTTGTCTATTAAAACATTCAAAACCACACAAACCTTCATGGCAGTGCACACCATTTTCTCTTCTTTTTGTAAATCCTACATGGGCATGTCAAAAACCAAACAAGTCTTGAAAGGTTGCAAGTTATTTCAAAAATTACTAAAATAACCCCAAGTATGTTAGAGGATGGTTACTCATCCTCGGGACAAATGGGGGGCATTTGGACGTCCCTACGCCATCATGGAGACAAATAGCCGTCCCCTAACATACTCTGCAAATTTTCTGGCATCCCAAGGACGTTTCCTATATTTTGATAAAAAAGGAGACAGGGTGGGGGCGTTTCCTACCCATCCCCACATCCCCAAAATGTACCCTATAGGGAACAAGGTCATTTAGGGCAGGGCATGCGTCCCCAAGGAGCACTACTCAATTCACTTTAGGTGAGGCAGCCAATGTATTTGTTGAGACATGGACCAGCTAGGACTCGAACCTAAGACCTTCCATACGCTGCTGGAGTGCTCTACCACTGAGCTACTGGCCCCTCTTGGACCAATCCATTGTCGGTCCAGGTGTGGCTTATTTCCAACACCAACAGCCCCCCTTAAGCCACACCTCTCATGTGCTTGGGGCTCCTAGGCTGGACCTGGCTCTGATACCATGTTGAGACATGGACCAGCTAGGACTCGAACCTAGGACCTTCCATACGCTGCTGGAGTGCTCTACCACTGAGCTACTGGCCCCTCTTGGACCAGTCCATCGTTGGTCCGGGTGTGGCTTATTTCCAACACCAATAGTATCTCCCTTGCTGAAAATTTTCTCCAAGGATATGTTTCAAATGGGGTTTATAAGCAGAGGATTAAATTTTAGCCTCAAGTCTCACAATTCAAAACCAAATATCAATAGTCTCACTCCTCCGTAACCGGAAAGAGAGTTTTCCAACTTTATTTGACAGTTGACTTGAATTGGGACAGTTATTTGTAAGCTAGCCATATAGGCATATAACTGATTGATAAGATTATTACAGCTATGGATTTGTCTGTTACTAAGTCAACCCAGAAACTGGATGCCTTTATTTTGCAATTAGGGAATATTAATGTTTACTTCCTTTTATCAGTATACCTGATCTAGATAGCACCTTTTAGATGCAATGAAAACAAAATTAATGTCTGATCATTTTTTTACATGCACAGCTCAATATTCGGCTCCGATAATTCTATGTAGAAATGCATAAGAATTTGCTCTCAAATATTCACTACAATTCGCTATAGTATCAGATTTCCTACAATTGGCATTTCAACTTCACCCTAGTTCGAACATCGGCCCTCTGGGAAGCTTAACGAGCTCACCCCCAGTGTGTGCTAATAATTCCCTCATCAAAGTATATAAGAACAGTGTCACTGGCTAGAAATGGTTTCATTGTTCCCGCCAGAGAACAGTAAATCCCAATTCCGTTACCTCTCACACACAGCATAAAAACGTTGCCCTACCCTACTAGGCATCGGTTTAGAATGATTAAAGCCCTACTAGGCATCGGTTTAGAATGATTAAAATTTGAATCTTACCCAGCGAAATAATTCTTTTCCGGACGACTTTCAAGATGCAAACTGCATACAAAGCTTGTTGAAATTATATCATATCAACGAATCATGAATCATAATTGACCAGCTAAATACAATAGCAGAGCTCGAACACAAAGAACAGTTCTGCCAAAAGTAACTGGAAATTTGGAATAAATTGAGGTTTAGCTGTTGTAACGATACAAGTACCTGAAGAAGAATTTAGCGGTGCGAGCTCCCACACCATGGTTAGCCTCCTGCAAAACAAACAAAACCTCTACACAAAGAAAATGGCGGTATACAGCAACGAATAGTTTTGTATTTAAAAAGGGAGTGTGTTGTTGAATATTAGCATTAAGTTAAAGCGTACTTCTGTAATTTTCGTATGAGTACTTAATCCGACTGTTAAACTATCTGTCTTTAAACCCCACTATTCTCAAATCCAACGTTCCATCCCTCTTTTTACTTTTATCTTCTTTCTTTTGAAGGATAAACTTTCCCTAAAGTATTAGTATATTTATTCTATTTTTAGAAGAAAAAAAATTAAAAATGTTTTTGATTAGTAAAGCAGCATTAACCAGGGCATTGATCTTTAACATAGTCATCTTTAACATAGTCATAGACTATCAACAGTACATTATCAGCATCAAAACATTACAAAAGCAAAGTTTGCAACGAAAGTTTAACAGAGATAAAGCAACAGGGGCCTAGCAACAATCAACAGACTAAGACCTAAGGGACCATTTTACAATCCCCAGTCATATATATGACTTTTCCCCAATCCTAAGAGAGCAACTTGTAGAATTCCTGGTTAGCCTGTTTGTCAGCATCATCATCAACAGTCCTGTCATGGAGGAGGCGGAGAGTCAGCGCCGAGCTATGCATAACCTGAATGCAGAATTCGTTGATGCTAACGAGTTGCTTGTCCCTGTTATCCAACTTATTATTAACCTCTCTAATTTCTTGTTTTAGCTTCTGAATTTCCTCATTTGGCCCCAAGTTGTCGAAGCAGTTCCTCAACTCACGGATATCACAATTGAGGGCTTTCAGCTCGTCCTTCCCAAGGTGATCCTTGGGCTCTGCATCCTCATCCTTCTGCATTGTCTAATGTTCCTTCTCCTTAGGACAGGGACCCTTTTCTTTTTTCTTCTTGTTCTTATTCTTGTTGCTTTTTATGTCCTTATCACCATCTTTCTGTAGCAACATCTTCATCATTCTGGGCACCATGACTAATTATGAAGCCATCTTGATAATAGGGTCCATATTTTGCATAAAGCTCTTTGGGGCCCTATCATCCAAATTCTTAGCAGCTTTCTCATTGGTTATGTTCAAATCATCAAGTCACATGGGGGGAGCAGGGTCATCCATGTTGTCAAAGTTCAAATTTTGGGTGTCAACCTCATCTCCCACAAGTTCATTTGCAATATCGCCACCCTCACCCTCCTCAAGGTCCTCCTCAATTTCAGCATTTTTCTAGGTCTCATCCCTCTTCTCACATGCACCCTAGGAGGCAAGCTTGCAGGACCTTCTACCCTCAATTTCCACCACCCGGTCTTCATCCTCCAATTCTTGAGAGCTCGAATTATCAATCATAAGTTGTTTACATTTGCCAGTTGATTTACCTTTACCCTTTGAGCAAGAGGGTTTCTTATCCTTCACAATATAGGGGGAAGGGAAGGTGGGAGGGCTCAACTCAATGATAGTTATAGAGGAAGAGGGAATCAGAGAAGAAGCAAAAGCTTCATTGGAGAGCTGGAAAAATCTGGAAGGGGCCATTTTGCTCACAAATGTCGCCAAAGAATAAGAGGCATGCAAAGGGGGTTCTATAAGAATTATGTTTTTGGGAGGGTATAAATCCAAGTGGTAGCAATAGAGCCTATAAATCAATCCCTGGTGGAGGGGAATGGGTGGTTTGTCCTCATTTTTTGGGTTCAGGGCCTCTTTAATAGAATTCTCCATAAAATATAATAGATAGAAAGGCAAACATAAAAAAACATAGTTTCTAAAATGATTTAACAAAGGCAAATGGTAGTAATAGAAAATTTTATGGAGGCCCTCAAGAGTAAAACACTTCATAATCATCAAACATAAAATATCCCACAGGTATTTGAGCTCTTCTCTGGCAAAACCGCCTTGAAGTTTAACCGGAACCTCCTTCCCTTTGAAAAATTGGTTGAGTCCTTTGTTGTTAGCCACATGACTCGCTTGCTTCGATCATCTTCCCTCCAGAGATAGGTCAGTCGCCTAGGCAATAGTTTCCTCAGTGACTTCAAAGGAAATCTCCCCAACAACCACTCTACGATTTTTTCATGAGATTGCAAATTGGACGGAGAGTTGCTCATTGTGCCCACACAGGTTTTCCATGAACTTTGCCACCCCACCTTCAACACAGTAGTTCCAAACCACCACATCCTTCTTGAAGTTGTCGGGTTTATTTGGCTCAAAATGAACCCTATCACCTCCCATGGCAAGATTACCAGTGTTGGTGACCAAAGCTTTTTCTTGTGCCCTAGACATGAACTCAGTAGCAAAGAAGATAAGTAAACACCAATGCTTTCTTAAAATGAGCTTATTTTTAACATAAATGTTAAAAATTTTGGTGATCATGTAAGTCGTCGATAGAATATCTGTCATAATTACCCTTCAGACAAAGAGAAGCGTGCAAAAGGTAACTCCAGCCTTTTGAAGTGACATTGGAAATTGAATATACCTCCTTGTAATCGGGGCTTAATGAGTAATCATTAGTAGGACACTCGTGTGTCCTACCATGCCCAATTCTTTCTTTGAGTGCACAAATCTCCATAGGTTTCACATGTGTTGTGGCTCAAGTGAACTACATCATTAAAAGATACAAGTAGAAGCAATTCCAACAAATGATGGTGAGGTGGACATCGCAATTCGTGGCCTCGTTGGCAATCCACATAATATGATCATTAGTGCCAGTCAGCATAAAGTTGAGACTTTTCAAATTTGAAAGTTCCCTCTTCCGAAGATACATGCAAGCCCGATGGAAAGAGCAAGTAAAATCAGGGAGGTGGGTATCCATGGGAGATTGGATTTCTATACTCTCCTTGAAGGAGTAGTCTGACATTGAGAGGCGAGGAATTCAAATTCCTCTAGCATCTGAGACCCTGCCCAGGAAGCCCAAGTGTCGTTAAAGCATCAACAACCCTATTACCTTCCCTGTAAACATGGCCCAATGAAAATGAATCAAAACCAGAGAGGAGTTTGAGGGTATCTCTGATGATACTATCAATCAACCAGTTGATTCTGTTTAGACCTTTAACAACATCAATGATGAGTTTAGAGTCCCCCTCTATGACAATGTGCCAAATGCCATTAGAGAGGGCAATACGAAGGCCCCGGGGCAAGGCCATGCCTTCAGCTTGATTATTGGAGCAACCATTCAAATTGCTAGCATAAGCAACCACTAACTCCCTTGTGTAAGATCTTAAAATTCCTCCACCCATTGCCAAACCAAGTCTGGCAGCTCCATCAAAGTTCAGCTTGAAGCAACCAAGGGCTGGTGGTCTCCACTTGGTATTCATTATGAGCAGGCACTTAGAATTATCAAGGCAACGAAAGAGCATGGCAAGTTCCATTGAAGGGCTACTTCGTTATCACTAATGGGGGGAGGGTTGGGGGGTGGTTTAACAAAAGCAACAAAGATATTTTCCAAGAGGAGCTTGAATAAACATCTAAAAACAACCTCAGCAGAGGCTTCAATATCACAGAAGATCTTGTTATTTCTCTCATTCCAGATGGTCCAACCTAGGTGTAGTGGAACTTGCCTCCAAAGTTGTTGAATCATGGGGTTAGAAGTTAAACCCCCCACTCTTGTAACAATTCGATCAAGTTCTCATTCATAATCCAACAAAGATTGAGTTTCTGACAAACCATTCCCTAGAGGGTTTAAGCCAAAGCACAATGTAGGAACAGATGAAAGGAATTTTCTTCATCAGTCTTGCACATAACATGTCTATTAAGAAACTTGAAACCTCTCTTAGATAGGTTATCCTGCGTGAGGATCTTATTGTGGAGGGCAGTCCACCAAAAGAAGTTAACTTTAGGTATGAGGTGGGGGTTCCAGGTTTGCTTCCACCAAGCAAGAGAGTTGTTATCCCTAAGTTGATTTAAAAGTGTTCTTTTGTAGTATCTATTTTAGTTTAATTTAATTAAGTCACAAATCTAATTTAAAAGTCTATTTTACTTAAATCTATTTAAATTACAATTTTAGTTTTAAAATGATATATTTTAATATTTTTCACATATTTTTTTCTAAAGATAAATATAGTACCACGCAAAATATAGTAATACATCTATCTAAAAAGTGAGTGATAACATATCAAAAATATTTTATAAAGTTATAAAGTTTTGTTGGAATTGATTGTCATTGATGTTAAAGGAGTACGAGAGATTGTCAATTTGTTGTCATTAATGTCATGGATGTCAAAGTGAATAGACGAAATACTTGAATGGAGTTATGGATGTCAAATGAATTGTCCAAAGGCCACTAATTCCTACTCAAGCATGTTGGTTGACCTCCTTATATTAGCATTCAAATGGAGAAGTATTTCATCGTTTATGAAGGGGATGAACTCTATACTAACCCATTATTATTGATGCTTAAGACTAAGGAATGTATGTATATTATTCATCTATATTAAGGTATGTGAAAATATCAATAGATAGCGGCAATTAAACCCCTTATCAATGCTAGTCGACTTGTTCATATTAGTACCTTCATCATATACAAGACAAAGTTTCTTTGTTAGCGAACTTCATGATTATTTACAAAAGCCAACATATATAAGATAGCATTAGAATAAAATAATATTTAGAGAAGAAAGAAGAAATAATAATCTTACAAATATAGCATTAAAATAAAGTAAATATTTAAATTAGATTTGGCCAACCATTTTTTTGTGTAACCAAGACAAAAATAATCATATATATTCATTTAAATGAAATCAGCAAGGTATACAACTAATGATTTATTAAAAAAAACATCTATGATATTATGAAAGGAAGTGATGATGCTATGAAGAGGCACTCTTAACATAAGGGTGGTGATTAAAGAGGATGTAGAGCAATGATTCATTAATTATGAGGTGCAACTACTATATTTGAATATTAATGTTAAAAGGTGCAATGATTATATTTATTAAAGGCAACAATCATTTCTTAAAGATCATGGCTTTATAAAATAAGATCATTTTTTAAGGGATGCCTCCTTTTGAAGAGGCACAAGTAAGGTATAAATAAAGATATTAAGAAATAAATTATTTATGTTACAAATTTATTTTAAAAGTTTATTTTACTTAAATCTATTTAAATTACAATTCTAGTGAAAAAAATAAGATATAAATAAGAATGATCACTATAGTGTTTATTTTACTTTATTAAGTTACAAATCTATTCTAAAAGTTTATTTTACTTAAATCTATTTAAATTACAAATTTAGTTTAAAAATAAATATATTTAAAATTATATATCTCAACATCTTTCACATATTTTTTTCTAAAAATAAATATATTAGTGTAAAATGTCTTAATACACATATCTAAAAAGTCAGGGAAAACATATCAAAAATATTTTATAAAGATTATAATTTTTTTTTAAAATTGATTGTCATTGATGTCAAAGGAGTATGAGAGATTGTCAAATTGTTTTCATTAATGTCATGGATATCAAAGTGAATAGACAAGATAGTTGAATGGAGTTGTGGATGTCAAACGGATTGGCCAAAGGCCCCTAATCGTTACTCCAACATGTTGACTGATTATCCTTATAAAAAGATGAATGAAACCATAGAAACAAAACCCTAATGCTAGATAAAATTAGATTGAATCAGTTCAGACCTTAAAATATTTAAACTTAAACTTTATTTATCAAAACATTGTCAACTTAACTTTAACCTCACAAGCAACAATAATGCATGAGAGAACTTCATATTTAAGTGGAAAAACCCAAATAGGGAAAAACCAAAGTGAGAGTCAACTCACAATATATGAAATGATTACAAATTTGTTTTAGGCTCACTGTCAAGGAAGCACACTGCCACCTAAAAGACTTGCAGGTTGAGATGCATTATCCCAGGGGATATACATGAGGACTTGTAGGCTAAAGTTCACTGCTCTAGGGCAAGATACAAAAGGACTTGTAGGCTCAAGCTCATTGCTCCATGAAAAGATACAAAGACTCGCAAATTGAAGATCACTTCTCCAAGGCAAGATATAATATCACAACATTTTAATCAACAAGATAATATTTCTCCAAATATGAATATGTACTTGAACCACTATCACAAGTAGCCAAATCCAATAACAATCACCACCACACTTCCATTACCTTCGCATCTAAAAACTTTGCAAATCATATAATCATGAAAGAAAATTCACACATATTTTGATTTACATACTCACATCACAACAACCACAATTCACAACTCTGAATTGATCTATTATGCATACCATCTTCTTCATTGCAAATATTAATTAGGTCAGCCAAAAATAAATGATAAGCATAGGTCCTATCAAGTTGGCCACCACAATTGTGGTGAATGTAGTTGATCCGAGAGGATCTAGAAGATGGCATGTTCGTCCAAAAAGTTTGTTGTGAGGAGTTGAGCTCGCAACCTCCCATCTCCTCTTTCCACGCTCAACCACAAGGTCAAACACCTTCTTTGGCATTATATGTGGGACATGTGTAATTTGTTGATTTCAAACGATGGGAGATTCCCCCGATAAAAGGGGTGAAGTAGTTTGAACCCCCGACCTCCCAATACCAAAAACTATGCACGACCAATGATCCTCATTCTTAATTTAGAATGTGGTTTGAATGAACTTTATTTTGTTTAACAAAGGCGATTTGTGGAGATAGGGGCTCGAACACCCCCCAGTTTGCATAAAATTAAAAATAATGATAGCTAAGCCTGATTACCATTTGTTTTAAAAATTACAAGGGCTTAATTTAGGTGATCTGGGGAAATAATTTTGTTAACCCCAAATTAGAATGTAAAATTATATTTAAGGGGGAATTTTTTGGCTTGTAAAATCAATCAACTTCATTTGAGAGAATTGGGACTTAGAATTTCTCTTGGGAGGATATTGGAGACTTAGAATTTCTCTTGAGAGGAAATTGGAGAATAAGATTCTTGATGATTTTTGTAAGCACAAAGGCATTTGTCAAATTGTAATACTTTTCTGTGTAAATGGGTTAAGAGGCATTTGAAGCCTAACTCGAGAAGGAGAGTACGCAAGTGTCTTTAGGTGCAAGAGGAGTCTGTGAGAGATGTTATAATGCAAGCCTAAAGCTATGATGATGTAATAAGGCGAATTGTTCTTGGCATCATTAATGAAAGTGGTCCTCCATTAAGAAGTGGACCTAGAGATGTAGCTCATGTTGAGCTAGCTCCATTATCAAGCTTGTGATCTCTCTTTTTCTCTTCTGTCTTATAATTCTCTTTTATGTTTTTCAATTTAGATTCCTTCTTTGAGTTTTAATTACAAAAATTGAGGTAATTAGCTAATGTCATAAAGTTGTAACTGATTAAGTATACCTAACTCTATATTTCAATGGTTAAAAGACATAGCCACGCAATTTTGTTTGCGATCGGGATAAATCTATAATTTGAATTAACCACAATTTAATTTGTAAGCCTTAATTGTGGATCAGTAGTCCAAACTAGAAGATGGTGTTTATAGACCAATCCTGGATTGGACCATATTCGCCACAATTATGTTTGGTGGTTGGTTTAATGAGACCTATGGTTATCCTTTGTTTTGGTTAGCCTAATTGATGTTTGCAATGGAGAAGATGGCATATATAGAAGATAAATGTGGTGGTGTAAGGTGTGGTACTATAATGTGAGTTTGTAAATCAACATATGTGTTAGTGGGATTTCATGATCATATCATTTGTAAAGTTTTGTGATGCGAAGATAGTGAAAGCGTGGTGGTGATTTTTATTGGAGTTGATTACTTGTGATAGCGGTTCAAGTGTAGTTTCATACTTGGAGAAGACTTTATCTTGTTGATTCAAATATTGTGATGATTTATCTTGCCTTGTAGAAGTGATCTCCAGTCAGTAAGTCTTTGTATCTTGCCCTAGAGTAATGAGTTTCAACATGTAAATCCTTGTGTATCTCACCCTAGAGCAATGAACTTCAACCTGCAAGTCCTTGTATATCTTGCCTTGTAGTGGTGATCTTCATCCTTAAAGTCCTTGTGTATCTTTCCCTAGGATAGTGCATCTCAGGTTGCAAGTCTTCTAGGTGGTAGTGTGCTTCCTTGGCAGTGAGCCTAAAAAAGATGTATAATCATTTCATATATTGTGAGTTTAATCTCACCATGAATTTTCCCTGTTTGGATTTTCCATGAAAATATGGTGTTCTCTTGTGCATTGTGTTTCATTGCTCTACTTTTCATTATTGCTAATGGTGTTAAAGATAAATGATGTTTTTTTAGGAAATAAAGTTTAAGTTTAAATGTTTTAAGGTCTAGATTGATTGACCCCCCTCTCAGTCCTAAGGTGTGTTCAACAATGCTTTGTTTGATTATCTTATTTGTGATGTCCCAATAATACCTTATTTGCAGTTGTTTGCCTTGTCATAAGAAAGCCTCTTTTGGAAAAATCTTTCCTTTCAATTTGCATTGATCGATCATCTTGTAATAATATTTTTTATGGCCACCCCTTTTGCAAGATGAGTGGAACTGGGATAACCAACTTGCTAGACAATTTTGACTCTTCCTTTCTCTTTCCACATAGATCACACAACTTGTTGTCTAATATAATTTATTCTTTTATGGATCACCTAGCATAACACATCTTGCTAGCATGTGGAATCTATGTTCCTTTCTCCTTCCCCATGAACCATAGAATATCATACCTTGCTAGTCGTTGGATCGAGGTTCATCACTTGATGTATTCTCTTTCTCTTTCCATGTGACACTTGTGCTCTTGCAATAACATTTAGAGAATGGTATTAAAGTGGTTGAAATATTTTTATTATCAAGGTCTCCTCAACTAATTGACTTGGAGCCTTTATTTTTATTACTAACTCCTTTTGTGTGTCTTTTGCCTTTGTCTGTTTTTTACCTTTTTTATATTTGTCTTGTTTTGTGTGTCCTTGTATGTGATTGTTTGAGTTAAGATCATAAGCTTGGGGGCTTGTTCCATCCAATTTAGTGATGTTTATCTCTTTGTAATCTTTCTCCTAGTTGCTCCTCTCTCTCTCTCTCTCTCTCTCTCTCTCTCTCTCTCTCTCTCTCTCTCTCTCTCTCTCTCTCTCTCTCTCTCTCTCTCCTTTATTGTGAGTATGTGTATAGACTCATATTCCTACTAAAGTTAGGGCTAAATATAGTGTCATAAATTGAACCCTACACAATTCTACACTACTTTTTGTGCCCTTACCTTAGTGTGTTTTATCTTAGCTCTTATCCAAGTTTATTTCTGGCCTTAAGACTACAAAATTGATGTCATGTATTCTCATGGTGATCTAAAACCCTATATCAAGCTCGATACACCCCATCCTTAGCTTGTTCGCCCTATTTTGGGTGGACAAGGGAATTTGGAGCACCCTTGTCCTAGACAAGGTCACCCAGGGTGTCCTTGTCCCTCTAAATCAGGCTCAAATTTGAACATGTTAGTGCATGCTTCCCACCAGTGGATTCCTAGTTGCAATATCTCAATATGACTATCAGAGGTCGACCTAATTTGTGAAATACCTTGAGAAACCTATAAAAGAGAATGATTTCCATTTATTTTTATATCCACAATCAATTTACAATCAATCTTCAAACATCACATCCACTATCATCAAGGCGACATTTCATCCCACCATATTCTTCAAGCATTCTTCAAATATGATCATTATGGAGAAGAAAATTACAACAATCTTCATGCAAACATGTGTTTACGATTGATTCATTTATGTCGTGTCATGTTGTGTCATGTTATTGCATCAACACTTGTGATCACATTCAAAGAGCATTAGATCATCAACCTTCATCAACTTCAACAATCTTGAGGTATAATATTCAACATTTAACTTTAGAAATTTTAATTCAAGTCAATGGTTAATTCCAAACCCAAGGTTTGAACTAGGCAAACTCACATCCACAACACCATTTCCCTCTTTTGCATGTGAAGGTGGTATGATCTAAAGACACAGTTGCAGATTTGAGAAGAGCATATAGAGATACAAATTCAGTTTTTGCAGAGGTGACAAGTGGAGGATGAGGTTGCCCCAAGCACCTATGCCCAACAATTTTATGGTGAAACTTTAGGAAAACCATCAGAATATCATCCTAATCCTAAAATCGCATATATTGCCCACATCTAACACCCAGAGTGCAAGGTTGCCCCAAGCACCTATGTCTAGTAGTTTTGAGCCTAGATTCTAGACATAGGTTCCTCTTAGCTTCCTAATTTTAGATTTGTACTTATGTATACATATCAAATCTAAAACTACTTATACATGTTTATTCTTTTCAATTTCATGCCTTTATCCCTAGATCTTGTATTTAACTTACATCTTCCCATAGCTCATTTTGATGCAGGGGCATCAGAAGCATCATAAAATGCATTTTTGTCATTTTTAGTTTTTAGGTTATTTTGGTTGTGTTTGGGTCAAATAAGGTCATTAAAGACCATTTGGGATCATTTTGGTCCATTTTGAAATGATTATATTTCAAGTTGTCAAAATTGTAACAATTGTAAAAATATGTCAAAAGTTCCCATGCCAAAAAATTGTAAAAGTTGCATATTTGGTTATGGGCAGTTGATGGTCAGTTGTAACAGTTCTAAATGGTTTCAAATGAATAAATATATACTTAAAACTCAAATTCAAAGGTAGGAGATGGATTGAATGAGAAGAAACATCATTTGGTACATTTCTTACCTTTTTGTTTTTGTTTTTTCAGCTTGAGTTTTTTTTGTTTTTTTTTTATAATCGATAAAAGGTTGAGGCTAGAGAATTTTATTAATTTAAAAAATAGGTAGATTTACATTTACACCTCCATTCGGTGTGGGCATCGGTAGGAAAGAATGGAGGGAAGAAAACCTCTGGTCTAGCCCAGATCCCTAAAGGATTAGAAAAATTAAGAATGCAATACAAAATGGAGTTACAAGATCGCTAAGGGAACTTGTCCAAAATAATGAAGATTGTATGTAGAAATCCTCTGTGTAAAGTTGAGTAGTAGATTGCCCATCTCTTGGGGTGATGCTACCATTTGTGGGCGACAGTACTTGTTATTACTGAAACACAGGGTTAAGCATGCTCTGCTCCTTATGCTGCACAAAATCTTGAAAAAATCTTTCACCAGAATGTTAGGAAAAGGAAAAACCGAACAGGTCAACTTATACAATATATCATACCTACTTGGATGGTCACCCTGCTAGGATACACAGCTCAAAATATTAGTCTCAAAAAATCTCTAGAAACATAATGCGAGAGAGATTACCCATCGAAAAGCATAAACTTAATACATATTAACTAGGCAAATTCCATAAATATTTTTGCAGAGAGATCGCTGGGAGCTACCATCCTAAAGAAAATGGTTCGAGAGCCTTCAAGGCCCTAATTGAGTGTCATGGGAAAGCTTTAAGTAAATCAAGCATGCCCTTAACAATGTTGAAAGAACCCTTGAAACTTCCACCGACATCAGAATCCTAAAAGTTATCGCCCAAACCAAAGCCATCGGATGTACACACTAACCTCTCACCAAAATGTCTAGTTTTACCGAAATGGTACACCTGTTGAATCAAAGAAACCTATCGATGTTTCATCGATAAGATGATTTATCGAATAGACTTGGGCCTCAATGAATTTCAAAAGGGACTTATCGAAAGCATTATTTTTCATCGATAGAAGGTATATCAAAGAAACCAAAGGAGGTTTCGTCAATGAAGCAAGGCTACCGAAGAAACTTCAGCATCGATAGGACAAGTAATGAATTCACCGAAGAAGATAGTTCTACTGAAATGATGGGATCGAAGAAACTGGGGAAGGTTTCATCGATAGGACTGTTTGGGAAAAGAAGGGTCTCGAAGAGATACTAAAGTTGTTGGCCGACAGAGACAGTTTCATCGAGAGATAAAAGGTCGATAAAACATAAGAGGGATTCATCGATATAAAAAGGGTATCAAAGGAAAGGGAATGCCGATGAACCTAAGAGGGACTCATCGAAAGCATTGATTCCACCGAAAGAGGATATTGAAGAAAGCAGGGACGATTTTCATCGACGGGAAAAGGCTTCTGAGGAAATAATACCATCAGCGCAACATGAAGGAAACTTACCAAAAGAAGCGTTCTTATCAAAAGAATGATCATGATCAAACAGAAGAAGCTACATCGATAAAAGATATCGATAAGAATATGAGTTTCGAGGAGGCTAAAAGGCATGTTACCGATGTGTGTGGTTTTACCGATGCAACTTTATCGAGGAAGATTACTAATGACCTCATCGATGAAAGATGATAGTGGAAGCAAATCATCAAAAGAAAGATGGCCTCGATGAAACAATAGACCCATTCATCGAAGGAGTGTAGTGATGTCGATAGAAAAAGTGTTTCGATGGAAGGATAAAGGAAGTTACCGAAGCCCAAGGTTTCTTTGACATGAGACCAAACGATGTCTCATCGATATAAAAAGGGTATCAAAGAAACCTATCGATGTTTCATCGATAAGATGATTTATCGAATAGACTTGGGCCTTGATGAATTTCAAAAGGGACTTATCGAAAGTGTTATTTTTCATCGATAGAGGGTATACCAAAGAAACCAAAGGAGGTTTCGTCGATGAAGCAAGGCTACCGAAGAAACTACGGTATCGGGAGGACATGAAATGAATTCACCGAAGAAGATAGTTCTACCGAAATGATGAGATCGAAGAAGCTAGGGAAGGTTTCATCGATAAGACTGTTTGAGAAAAGAAGGGTGTCGAAGAGATACTAAAGTTATTGGCCGACAAAGACAATTTCATTGAAAGATAAAAGGTCAATGAAACATAAGAGAATTTCATCGATATAAAAAGGGTATCGAAGGAAAGGGAACACCGATGAACCTAAGAGGGACTCATCGAAAGTATTGATTCCACCGAAAGAGGATATCGAAGAAAGCAGAGACGGTTTTCATTGATGGGAAAAGGCTTCCGAGGAAATAATACCATTGGCACAACATGAAGGAAACTTATCGAAACAGGTGTTCTTATCGAAAGAATGATCACGATCAAATAGAAGGAAGCTACATCAATAAAAGTTATCGATGAGAATATGAGTTTTGAGGAGGCTAAAAGGCATGTTACCAATGTGTGTGGTTTTACTGATGCAACTTTATCAAGGAAGATTACTAATGAGATCGTCGATGAAAGATGATAGTGGAAGCAAATCATCAAAAGAAAGATGGCCTCGATGAAACAATAGACCCATTCATCGAAGGAGTGTAGTGATGTCGACAGAAAAAGTGTTTCGATGGAAGGATAAAGGAGGTTACCAAAGCCAAAGGTTTCTTTGATATGAGACCTAACGATGTCTCATTGATATAAAAAGGGTATCGAAGAAACCTATCGATGTTTCATCGATAAGATGACTTATCAAATAGACTTGGGCCTCGATGAACTTCAAAAGGGATTTTCAGCTTGAGTTTTTAATGGTATGGCCACATATGGTATAGTATGGGCTTGAAATCAATGGGAAAAGTTGAAGACGTGACTCTAGTTTAAAATTATTTTTGTTTGATCAAATTTCATTAAGTTTTGAAGAACTTGTGCAATTTTTGGTGAGTGTAGGTTTGTTCAGAAACTATGGTTTTTAGCAAGCATAAAAAAATCATATCTTTGTTTCCCATCGTTGAAATTTTTAAAAAATTCGTGTAAAGTTATGTTTTCATGTTATCTACAATTCCTCCAAAATAAATGGCCTAATATTTTTTTTTGTAGAAGTTATTAGTGATAGAAGATCTGAAATTATTGGTGTAACAGTCAAGAAACCAGTTCATGAGGGTTTTAATTCAAGTATTGGTGTTTATGGGTTAAGATAATGGTAGTATTGTTGTTATAGGTTCTTGGCATGATTGTAGAAAGCCTTACAATCCTATTTATTGAAATTTTGAATCAAGTTGTTGGTCTACACTTATATTAGGCTTGAAAGGACATGTTTGGCTTAGGAAATGAAGGAGCATCCAAGTGGGAAAGGTGTTATTGTGTTGTTTTGTGAAGTGAATTTTTGTAAACCATTAAAATATGTTGAGAGAGAGTTAGAAAAGTCCAATTTTGGGTGTGTTTCATTGAAATTGAAGCGCATGTGCTCACTAGTGTCTAGGGTGTATTGGGATGAACCTAGTCGTGGTCATTGTTGAACTAGTATATGAAATGTGTCCATTTGAAATCCAATTAAAGTTTATTTTCTCTGCATCACATTTTAAACCCAAACAAAGAGAGAAAAAAAATCAATAAAAATTCAGCCCTTTGAGATTGAATCGATTGATTTCATCCCTCTTTAATGCAATAGTGGTGTAAAATAGGCTCATTGCTTGTTTACATAGCTAAACTAGTGAATACCTATTTTTCAACCCATTACAATTAAAATCTTAGAAAATGATACAAATGGTTGTCATTGCATCTTCTGATGTTTCAAAACCTAAATTATAGGTGGTCATTATAGTCTCCTTTTATGTGGGATAAACATTTTCAAATGGTTTGGAATGTATTTACTTTAGCTCAATATTACTCATTTTTCAATGTGTTTATTTTACTAGGACCTTATTATTAGCAATTATCCAAATCATCGTGGTGTTTCCAATCTAAGATGTCCATTTTGTGGGCAACTAGAAAATTTGTTACATATATTTTTGGTCTTGTACTCATTTGAAGAAGGGTTTCCAATGGATTCATGAATTTTTCTAGCCACTTCAACCTACTTTTTTTTATATAGCACAATATTCTATTATGTTATGATGTCAAATTTTTTATTAGTTTCTCTAAATTATGACATGATTTTTCATTTGATATCATTTTGCATATGAAAAAATATGAATTTTGGTGTGTGTGTCTATATATGTATATGTATGTATACGTGCACACACTCACATATACATATACATATGCATGCCTTTGTGTGTGTCTACACACACACACACACACACACACACACACATATATACACACATACATGTATATATATACATGTCTGTATATATGTGTGTGTGTGTGTGTATATATATGTATATATATATATATACATGTATATGTATATATACATGTATCTATATGTGTGTGTGTATACATGTATACATATGTATATATATACACACACACATGTACATGTGTGTGTGTATATATACATGTATACATGTATGTATATGAATATACATTTATGTATATATATATATATGTATATATATATACATATATGTACATATATGTACATGTACATATTATATGTACATATATACATATATGTATATATATACACACATACACATGTACATATATATGTACATGTACATATGTGTACATGTATACATGTACATGTGTGTGTGTGTGTATACATGCATACATGTATGTATATGCATATACATTTATGTATATATATGCATATACATTTATGTATATATATGTATATATGTACATGTACATATATATACATTTATGTATATATATGTACATATATGTACATGTACATATACATGTATACATATATATATACATATATGTATGTATATGTACATATATGTATATGTACATATATGTATATGTATATGTATGTATATGTACATGTACATATATATACATTTATGTATATATATGTACATATATGTACATGTACATATACATGTATACATATATATACATATATGTATGTATATGTACATATATGTATATGTATATGTATGTATATGTACATATATATACATACATGTATACATGTATATATATGTACATATATACACATATATATGTATACATACATACATACATATATATATATATATATATATATATATATATTTATTTATTTTCTTTTCTTTTCTTTTCTTGGCAAGGAGGAAACACAGAATCATCTGCTTGAGGTTCTCCATCTCGATCTGTTGCGGGTGAACCTGCTTATGGCACTGGGTCAATGAAATCAATGGCTGCTTGCTCCTTTGCCTTTGTCTCTACCTCTGTGGGTGCTTCTATCGTTACTGGTGGGTGGGTCGGATTGGTTAGAGTAGGTTATGTCATCGCCTCAGGCTCATCATGGTTTAGAGGTGTTTTTAGATTATTGACCCAATGAATGCAGTAGGGATAAACCTCTGGCAGCAGGCCCTGCATCCCCAAGCGTATCAAAAGGAAATGTATAGGGGAACGAACTCTCAAAGTCCCTCCCAAGAAATCATGTACATAAAGGTTACAGATAACATCCAATCGGAAGAACAACCTATATATCCCACTTCAATGGTTGTCGAGTCGCCTTCCAGGCCCATAGCGTTCGATGGCTCCGACTATGGATGGGGAGGAACAAATGGCTTGCTATACCAAGCCCTTCTCCTCTTTGATCTCTAACACCTTTGCACGCATGCATCCTTACTCCATATGCCTTTAAAGCATAGCCTTTTTATGTCATTCTCGCCTTGTTTATTTAAATTTGAAATTTGAAAACTTTACCCACTAACTCCTATTGATCTTTGTTCTCAGTTTGCGCAACCGCGGGCGTTTCAGCATGAGCGTTTTCAACTAGTGCGACAAACAGGTATAAAATCCTTTCTGGTTTTGTGGGTTCTGTCATTTTTTCCTTACTGTTTTATTTAGTTCAATGCATACGCAGGTGTTTTGGCACCCGCGTAGGCGTTTCGGCGCAACTGATTGCACTTCAGCGCGTGTGTTGTCTGTGTAGTGCAGTTAGGACTAATTTCCAGTCTTTTAGTTTTGCAGTTTAATCCAACCGTCCAAGACTCGAAAAATCAGAAAAAAAAACAAACAAACAAAAAAACCTACTAATCTCATTGTTTTGCAAGTTGCCTAAGCAAATTCAACCAAACATTGTGCATTTATTTAGATTAGGCACCTAGATATTAATTAAAATGGAATGAAACTTTGTCTTGCGTGTCTTTTAAGAAAAGTGTAAAGGTAGGAGAGTATGCTCTCGTCTAGCTAGACGATCAGAAATCCAAACCCTCCAACCTTTTCTTGTTTGATTGTGTGTTTTCCTCTAGCGGGCCTGCCCTCCCAACTTGCTCTTTGAGAAGGTAAGAGGGGAATGACCCAAGTGAGTACACCCGGACCTGGGGTTACCAACTCACTATAATAAATAGGCCATTGACTATATAAGGGTTAATGGTTGGGGCTATATGAGAGTTCACTCTCACATTGGGTGCTTAGTAGGATCCTAGAGATCTCAATCACGCTTGCGTGAGTACTAAGTTCTTGGTGCTTCGTCGGGATATAGGCCTCAATTGTTCTTGTGCAACTTCGAAGGGTAGCTCCTCACAGGAAGACTTACTAAACACCTTGTTCATAGTGCCCAAAAACCTTCTAGTCATTGGTGTAGGAGGTCGGACCTCCGAAGCCGTCCATATTTTTACGGCCCTTACTAGAGACACGAAGTTCACCATGAGAAGTTTTCATGGGAATTGATGCTTGGCTGCCCTGAGAAGTGAGTGTCGTGGAGGGGAGCCAGTGGGGTCAAGCATCTAAGTGTCTACTTTGGGTAGGCATAGCTAGGAAACCGATTGGGATCCAATGACTATTGTCCTTGCCAGCCTTAAGAGTGCTGTATACGAGCATGAGTGTCTTTGAATCAAAATGCATTTAATCATTGTGTTTGCTTTGTTTGATACATACTTGCCAAGAGAAGACTAAAAACATGTCATTATCCTCAAACACCTTGCAAAACATTTGTCCAAACACAAACAACTATCCAAATCACTACCCGCACAAAGTCCAAAATTGAGTCAAAACTCTGTCCATCCCATAAGTCCAAGTGAGAAACTAAGAGTCCATGCTCTCCATCAAGGTTTAGATTCATCCTTTAAGACACCAACCATCGCCAAAAATCAAGGTGGTTGTATCCCTTCATACAACTAGCCATTTGAATCAACCCTTCATTGAGTCATGTTCATGCCAAGAACAACCTAATAATTGGTATCAGAGCATTGGTCCTCTCTGCAGAAAGCTTCACTAGTTGAGGAAGATCCTATGGTGACTAATAGTTCAAGTTCATCCAGTTCATTTGGAGCTATCTTTCGGAGAGATATCCCTAAGCTTGATGGAACAAATTACACATTATGGAAGATTCAAATGGAGACTCATCTGATATGTCTTGGAAAGGAGATTTGGGAGATCACATAGAATGGTGTTACACCTCATAATTCGGCATCTGATAATCCTCCTCTGGCAAGCCTGGATAAGGAGCTTGAGAATGATTATAGAGAAAGAGAAGCCCTCTTGTGTGCACTTTCTGATTAGCAAATAATGGTATTGACTGATAAATCATCTGGAAAGGATATATGGGATAAGTTGGAGACTCTTAATGGAGGTGACCCTGCAGTGAATATTGCTAAACTTGATGGTTACCAGGTGAGATATGAAAACCCGAAGATGGAAGAAGATGAAAGGATTGTTGCATTCATGGAAAGGGTGAATGAGATTTTTATGGGAATTCAATGTTGTGGTGGAACTCTGAGTGAAGATGAAATTGTTTCTAAAGTTTTGAGAGCCCTACTACCGACTTACAAGATGAAAGCTACTACTATTAATGAGTTGAGAACAATGGCTAATACATCTGTCAATGAAGATACCTTGGTTGGGAAATTATCTTCTTTTGAGCTTGAAGAATTTGGACCTTTTGGAGCTGTGAAGACTGAACCTGCTTTTCATGCATCTGCATCAGCAATCGATAAGCAAGATTGGAACACTTTATATGCAAAGGAATTGGATGATATGAAGAGAGAAGATGATGAGTTTGAGCAACTTGAAGCACTATTTGCTAGAAGAGTACCTAAAGGACCAGTAGGAAGTGAGTATGAAGAAAAAGCACCTTTTAAATCTTTTGCATGTAATAAGATGGGTCATTTTGCATCTAGATATCCTGAAAGGAATTCAAGATTTGAAGAAAGAGTTAGAAGATCTTTTAAGCCTAGCCCTATATATCAAAACAAGTATAAGTACAGGAAAAATAGAGACAAATCATGCTACGTAGCGGATGAGGAAGGCATTACTGATTCTGATGATGAACCGGCAGAAGACTCTGCTAGTGGTTCTGGCAATGGGAAGGAATGGGTGTTCCTGGCTATCAGGGAAGATGTTCCAGCATTGGAATAGAATGTACCTGAAAAGAAGGCACTTGCTGCTAAAATTGAAGACAATAATGAATGGGTAATTGATAGTGGTTGTTCACATTATATGACTGGAGATAAAGGGAAGTTTCTATCTTTGCAAGAATTTGATGGCGGTCTAGTTAGATTTGGAGATGACAAAGCATGTATGATCAAAGGAAAATGAACTATATCATTGGATGGTAAGAACAATACTGACAATGTTTATTATGTTGAAGGTTTAAGGCATAATATCTTGAGCGTAGGACAATTGGTGGATAAGGAATTTCAATTATAGTTCAAGGATGGAAAATACAAAATCATTAACAGATCTGGTTTGGAGATAGCAACCGGTACACAGACAAAAGGTAATATATTTCATTTGAATTCCGGTGAGAACACATGTTTGATTGCACAAATTGATGAGAGTTGGCTATGGCATAAAAGGTTGTGTCATGTGAATTTTGATTGCATTGTGAAGATCAGTTCAACTAAGGCAGTTAGAGATATACCTAAGATTGTGAAGCCCTATAATTCAGCATGTAAATAATGTCAAATGGGTAAACGGGCTAGAACCTCTTTTAGGAGTATAAAAGATAAATCTAATGATGTTCTTAATCTTATTCATACTGATTTGTGTGGCCCTGCTAGAGTTAAAAGTTTTCAAGGTGATAGATATTTCATGCTAATCATTGATGATTATTCTAGAATGATGTGGGTTACTTTTGTAAGGGAAAAATTTGAAGCATTTGAAAAGTTTAAAATCTTTAAGGCTAAAGTGGAAACTAAAACAAGATTGAAGATTAAATGTTTGAGGTCAGATCATGGTGGAGAATTCACATCCGGTGAGTTTAATAACTTTTGTGAGAAGCATGGTATAAGAAGACAATTTTCTGCTCCCCAGACACCTCAGCAGAATGGAGTTGTGGAATGGAAGAACAAAACTATCTTGGATGCTATTAGAACAATGATGATGGAAGCTAGTCTACCTCATATCTATTGGAGAGAAGCAGTGAGCACAACGGTTTATACATTCAACAGAGTACATATCAAAGGAGAATCGGTAAGACACCTTATGAATTATGGTTTGGCAATACACCTACAATTAAGTATTTCAGAATCTTTGGTAGTAAATGTTATATCAAGAGAGATGGTATCATTGGCAAATTTGATCCTAGATGTTATTAAAGCATATTTCTTTGTTATTCTAACGAAAGTAAGGCATATAGATGTTATAACAAGAGATTGCAGAGAATTGTGGAGAGTGCTAATGTCAAAGTGGATGAGCTGAATAGAGGTCAAATAAGAGTTTATGAGAAGGAACCGGTGGTGGAAATGATTATATTTGAACCAGTAGCACCTTTACCAGAACAAAGTGTTGAACTTGTTACTCTGGCAGTATCAGAAAATACTACAGTAACTGAAGAACTGGGAAGAGGAACAGAGAGTTAGAAGACTCCTAGGTATGTGAGATTGAATCATTCAAAAGATCAGATCATTGAAGATAAGAACAATGGAGTAATGACAAGAAGAAGACTAACAACTAATGAGGTATGTTTAATTTCTCAAGTTGAACCGGTATCAGTAATTGAGGCATGTAAAGATGAATATTGGTTGAAAAAGCTATGGAAGAAGAATTAGATCAGATTGAGAAAAATAACACATGGACTTTGGTTCCCTGACCTAAAAATGAGAATTTTCTTGGAACTAAATGGGTTTTTAGGAATAAATTGAATGAGGATGGTCAAGTTGTAAGGAATAAGGCTAGATTGGTTTGTAAAGGATATTCCTAGAAGGAAGGAATTGATTATGGAGAGACTTTGCACCTGTAGCTAGGATTGAAGCTGTAAGATTATTTCTTGCCTATGTTGCCCACAAAAACTACAAGGTTTATCAGATGGATGTTAAGTGTGCATTTTTTAATGGGGATCTTGATGAGGAAGTTTATATTGAGCAAATTGATGGTTTTTCACTATCAGATGATACAAACATGGTTTGCAGGTTAATGAAATCTTTATATGGATTGAAACAAGCACCTAGAGCTTGGTATGCAAGGTTGGATAAATATATTTTGAAGCTTGGTTTTACCAAGGGTAATGCTCACAGTAATTTATATTTTAAGATCACTGATGATGATATACTGATTATTGAAGTATTTGTTGATGATATTATTTTTGGAGGTGAAGATAAGTTATGCATGAAATTTTCTAAGAATGTGGGGAAAGAATTTGAAATGTCTATGATTGGGGAAATGAAATTTTTCTTAGGTTTGCAGATTATTCAAATTGATTAAGGTATTCCATCTCTCAAACTAAGTATGCTAGAGAGTTATTGAAGAAATTTGGTTTGGAAAACTCTAAACCAATTACTACTCCTATGGTTACAAGTGAGAAATTGACAAGAAAAGATGGTTTTGCATCGATAAATCCCTCAAGATACAAATCTATGATTGGAGGTATGCTTTATTTGACTCAGACTAGGCCTGACATGATGAATGTTGTTTGTATTGCATCTAGATTTTAGAGTGATCCTAGAGAAAATCATGAGAGTGTAGTGAAAAGGATTTTTAGATACTTACAAGGTACATCAGAATGTGGTTTGTGGTACCCTAAGGACGATGACTTTACTTTATGTGTATATACAGATGCTAATTGGGTTGGAGATGTTGATGACCGAAAAAGTACACCCGGTGGAGCTTTCTTTCTTGGAAAGAAACTTGTTTCATAGATTAGCAAGAAGCAATCATGTACCTCTTTATCTATTGTTGAAGCTGAGTATGTTGTTGCTGCTACTAACTGTACACAAGTTCTATGGGTGAAGTAAATGTTGAAGGATATAAAGGTGGATTGTAATGAACTAGTAGTTATTCACTGTGATAACTATGCTGCTATTAATATATCAAAGAATCTGGTATTTCAATCTAAGATAAAGCACATATCTATTAAGTACAACTTTTTGAAGGAAAAGGTGGAAGCAAATGAAGTTAGACTGGTTTATGTGAACACTAAAGAGCAGATTGCAGATATCTTCACTAAACCTTTTCTTAAGGAATCATTTGAGTACTTCAGAGATAGATTGGGAGTTTCTGCCCCTCTGGTAGAGACTTGATTGATGCTGTTTGGCATCAGTCCGATATGCATTATCAAAGATACTACTCATTCCAGATTGATTTGGGGATGCTACTGCTCATGGGGAGTAGTTAGCCTTGTGATTCGGTGGTTTATATTTTTGCTTTGATATTTTTTGTCAAATCTCTGGCATTGATGTCAAAGGGGGAGAGATATTTGTGAAAAATGAAGCTTATAGAGCTTTACTGAGATATCATTCACAGGGGGAGTTTTGTCTTTTCTTCAGAACTTCATTGTCATATTATCTTGGAGAGTCTGTTGGATGTCTTCCATTGGGGGATACTTGTTTGGCATTTCTTGGCACTTGGATGTTTTTCACATCTAGTGTTGCCATCAATGCCAAAGGGGGAGATTGTTGGAAATTTGTTGGAATTGATTATGTGTTGCATTGATGTTTTGTCATTGATGTCAACACTAGTTGTTTTGGTTGCTTTACCGGTATCCTTCTAATCCCGGTAGGTTGTTTGGTTTCTGGTTGGATTAGATCATGATGATCCGGTATGCTCCGATATGTTTGGCTTATGGAATTGGCTTACTCATTCTACTATGATTCATGTTTAGTCATTTGGTTTTGATTTGGTGATCAGATGCTTTCCTGTATGTACATATACATATATGTGTGTATATATATGTATATGTACACACACACACACACACACATGTATATATATGTGTATATACACACACACACATATATATATATATGTGTATATACATATATATGTGTGTGTGTATATATGTATATACATACGTATATACACACACATATATATATGTATATACATATGTATATACACACATATATATGTATACACACACACATATATATATGTGTGTGTGTGTATACACATATATATGTGTGTGTATATACATATGTATATACACACACACACACATATATATATATACATGTGTATTTACATATACACACACACACATATATATACATGTCTATATGTATATACACACACACATATATGTGTGTGTGTATATACACATGTGTATATACACACACGCATATATATGTGTGTGTGTATATACACATGTGTATATACACACACGCATATATATGTGTGTGTGTATATACACATATGTATATGTGTGTATATACATATACATATGTGTATATACACACATGTGTGTATATACACATATATATGTATATACACATATATATGTATATACACACATATATGTGTGTATACACACATATACATATGTGTATATACACACAGACACATATGTGTGTGTGTGTATACATATATATGCGCGCACACACACACACACACACACACACACACATTGGCAATTTGGTGGAATTGATTATGTGTTGCATTGATGTTTGGTCATTGATGTCAACACTAGCTAGTTTGGTTGCTTTACTGGTATCCTTTTGATCCCGGTAGGTTGTTTGGTTTCTGGTTGGATTAGATCATGATGATCCGGTATGCTCCGGTATGTTTGGCTTATAAAATTGGCTTACTCATGCTACTATGATTCATACTCAATCATTTGGTTTTGATTTGGTGATTGGATGCTTTCTTGTATGCTGGCAAGCTTGGTTTGTTGTTTCGACGAGGGTTTCACCAGCAGAGCGTTGTTGGAGATCTTTGGTGATATGCATAAGCGATGTTGGTGCAACTTCTAGTGAAGTTTCAGGATGTTGATGGTGATTGTGTTCAAGGCTTGGTTGATTAGGATCATTTCTTTAGCATGCGTGGACCTAAATTGGGTCCCGATATATCTAGGTTATGGTCTGGCTTAATGTAACGTGTGGATTGATCCTCTTGATGTCTTTCTAGGATGTCTTATGTGTTGGATATTATTTGTTTGGTCTAAGGTCGACATGTTTTGTAATTATGTAATTGGTTTATTGTCTGGTGGCCGACCTAATTGTTTATGGTCTAGGGTTTGTATATATAGATGTAAGATATCATTGTACATTTGTTGACCTCAATAGCAAAATTTGAGAAATTCAAGTTTTGTGTTTTTCCTACTAAAAGTCGCCTGCATACTAATTTCTTCAATTGTCATCCAATATTCAATTGTTCACCCCATGAGTTCGACAATTGAAATTTTAAGTCTTTGTGAGGTTTTAAACCCTGCATAAGTATCAATTTTAAATCATGATCGATGAAGAGAAAGTAGTTGGGATGTTTTGTTCAAATATACCAGTTGGTTGATTCTTCACAATGCTTGATACTAGTTTTGAATAAAGTAAAGACCGATGAACCAGAGATTGGCTCTTTCCAGATACATTCAAAGTGTTTGAGTGTTCATCAATCTTGAAGTTGACAAGTTCTGAAATGATAAATAGGTCGAATACAAATATGAGCAATCAACTTCAAACTTGAGTCAACTAAAAGCAACGTATTTTGAAGCCAAGTTTGAAATGGTAGTTATCGGCAACTTGTTCCTTTCCCTTAAGTCACCGATAAAGTTGAGATTAGTTTCAAACACTCTAATCATCCCATTATCCACTTTAACCGGCAGCTTTCTTGGTGGATTGATATGGGCAATGCTAGTTGGCGAATATAACGAATCTTATCGGTAAGTTGACCAAGTTGATGAAAAGTAGCCCAGACATTTTTTTGTTTCCTCCGACAACTTGTGGCTTCTTCCTAA